>NC_090930.1:60802737-62291904 GCF_040938575.1 Ambystoma mexicanum
TTAATTTTATTGGTCGGCTAGTCTGGGTCCAGAGGACCTTGTTTACACAATCTATTAGGGGTGACAACCTTCTCAGGAGGTCATTCCCCAGTAAACAAGGGGTGCCCTCTGGAGTCACAACTATGACTGGGTGTTTCAACTTGTGTCGCCCAATTTTAATGTCCAAGTCTGCCGTCCCCTCGACGGGAATTTCCTTCCCGTCAAAGTTCTGGAGTTGTCCAGGAAGTGAGGTGAGGGGAATTTGGTAATTCTCTCCCCTTCCTGCATTCAGTTCATCAAAGGCCCTTCTGGACAGAAGGGTAGCTTGAGATCCCGTGTCCACCAGCGCTGAAATTGTACCCTGCCCCTGTACTTGTACCGGGGCATAGTATCTTCCCTCCTTCTCCTCAAGGGGGCACAGATAATGCACATTTTTGGACAACTGGTGGGCTAACTTTCTGGTTTTGGACATCGCTAGCGAAGAGATTTGGGCAGAATTCTGTGGAGAGCCTTGGGAATCTGAAAGAAAAAGTTGGCAACTGGAGATCAGAGCCATTGTGGGTTCCCCTGGCTCCGGTTCCGGGCCGCCCCCCCCTTTTTGGAGGCAGTCACCAGGATGGGTTTGAACCAGGGGATTTTCTTGCTGTTGGTTCTGGGATGAGATGGTGGGCGGCGGTAGCTCAGTCTCCACATCTCCCCAGTCTGGATTTGCATCCCTGGGGACCCATTTTTCTTTGGGAGGAGTTCCCCCCTCTCTGAAGGAGAAGATCCTTTTCCCAGGATCCTCTGAGGATCCCTCTCCCTCAAATTGGAAGATCTGTACCTCCTCCTCAAACTGAGTCTGTTTGGGTCTTTTGTTTCTCCTACCCCCCCTCTGCTCCTTAGGAGGCAGACTTTCAGGGGCAAGAGATTTTGTTTCCGGTTCCTGGGTTTCCAGGGGCTGTTTACAAGTGAGGAAGGAAGCTTCCTCCAAGGCTTTACACCCCCCTTCCCCTTGTGCCTCCTCCCTGGGAACCGGTGAGTTATCGGGGTGCTGCCCCCGTCATTGTTCTGGAGCACCAGGTCCAGAGTTGGGTGCGTTCTGCGCCGGCACCCCCATCTGAGGGTTCTGCTGAGCCCTCAGTATGTGACCCAGATCCCGCGCCATGTTTTGAACCTGGCGCTCTAACTGGGAAACCCGCTCAGGCTGATACGGGGCCCTGTTTTCTCCCCTGGGCTGATCCCGGGAAGGGTAGCTATCCCTTCTTTGGTAGTACCCCTGGTTGGGAAGATTTGGATACCCCTCCACCCTTGGCCTCCCCTCTCCCGGATTCAGTGGTCTGGGCTCAGGGAATTGGGGAAAGAAGGATGGATGGTTTTGGGGCTGAAAGTCGGGTGGATATCTGGGGAAAAAGTTCTGCCCAGGGTTTGGTAAATTTCTGCCCTCCTGTGGGAAGTTTGGAGGGAAGTTCCCTGGGTTCGGTGCTCAGTTGGATCCCCCCCTTGGGCTGGGGGAGTCCACACATAACCCAGGATTGGACTGTTACCTTTGTAGCGAGGACTTACATAGTCAGGAGAGCGAGGGACCCCATTGGGGGGACTACCTCTTTCACTCCCTGCCTGTGACTGGCCCGAGGACCTCCTGGGCCTAGCATTATTAGGTGCAGGTAGGTTTTTAGGCCCTCCCATCTCCAAATCCAAAACGGGGGTGACCTTTACCTCTGCCACCTTGGCAGCAGCAGGGGTGCTGTTGGCTTTGGGCTTTTTCTGGGCATTACTTTTGCTATCTACCGGTTTCTGCACCTCATAGATCCGGGTAGCCTGTTCAATGAACCAGTCTAAAGATCTTTTCTCGTGAAAATCCCTCACGAGCTGGGTCATTATGTATTTGGGCAAGGCATGAAAAAATGTATTAATGAATTCTCTACTGTCTGTGCGCACCCTTCTGGTGGTCTGCGCAAAAGCACGTTTCAGTTCTTGCACAAATTCTTGTGGGGCCTGATCCTCCCCACATTGCAAATTGTAGGCTGCCTTGCGAGCCTCTTGAGGATTTCTGTGAACAGAAAAATGTTTCAAGATGGCCGCCTTATAGGTGGACCATCTTAAATGATTTTGGTCCTCCAGCCCCGCAAAGAAACTGGAGTATTCCGGGGAGAAGGTCCACTTTACATATTGAATACAGCATTGGCTGTCCTTCAAATGGAAAGTCTCCATCATTTGCTCAAACAACTCTAAGTGCTCCCAAACAGAATACTTAGCGTTCTTATGGTAGGGCGTGATGACGCTCCTGATCGCCTTAATCTGCTTTAAGGGGTCCTTAAGCAAGGCCCTTTTTGCCTTATTGGCCCTTTTGGTCCGGGTAACCCTGGTCCATTCATCTTCTGACTCAGAGGCACTGCTCCCAGAGGTTCCCGTCTGTTCTTCCAGGTTTTCCCGGATTCTGCGAGCCTGGGAATGGCTGGCAGAATGTGGGGACCTGGTCTCCTGTGTCCTGCGCAGTTCAGAGGAGTCTTCAGATTCCTCCTTGCTGCCAGGATTTGATGGGTACCCCCTCCACTGACCTAACTGGGCAGAGGTTTTCAGGATGCCCTTAATGAGCCTACTCTCCTGGGGTTCCCCATTAAGTTGCACTGTGCTTGGGTGCCCATACCCGGATGCCCGCCCCTCCATTCCTGGGTGGTACTGGCCTATGAGCCCCATGCTTCTGGCTGGATAGTAATCTGCCATCCCTGTGGCCCTGTGCTCACGTGCGCCAGGGGACATGGGGGTGGCAGAGCCCAGGGACTGAGAGGTATGAGGGCCTCTGGTACTAGGGCTCCTGAGGTTATGATCCGGAGTTTGCATTTCCCAGCGAACCTCCTCTCTATCCGCCCCTGCTCCCTGTTGCAATGCAAGAGCCTGCATTTGTGCCTTCAGTTCCTCAGTTAAGGCCTTACTAGACTCTATCAGTCTCTCCTGCATCGCTACCTGTTGTTGGAGCCTATCATTGTGTTGTCAGAGGGCCTCATTTTCCCTCTGTGCTTCCTGGTTGGTCCTGGAGAACTGGGCCAGTCTTTGCTGCAGGAGGGTTACCTCCTGAGCTGTGTCCCTATTGGCCTGCTCCTTTCTTGCTAGAGCATCCTCCACCCTCCTGGTGTGCTCTAACAAGTTCTGGTGTTCTTTTTGGAGGTCACCCAGTCCCTGGTGGGCCAGGTGATTTTCTTCCATTTTCCTTTTTAAATGGCAGACTTCCTGGCCTAAGGCGTCTCTTTCCTGACTAAGAGCCTGCATTTGTGCCGCCAGGTCGTCCCTCTGCCTTTGAAAGGCACCAGCTTTCTGGCGTTCTTCATCAAACTCTGCCTGGGCATCCAGGTCTTTCAAAATCAGCTTGTTGCTCTCTGCCTTCACTCTATCCAGATGACTTTGCAGGGTGGCTACCTGCTCCGTGCATGCCCTGTTAAAGTCTAATTGTTGCTCCAGCTTTTTCTGGCTCTGCAGTAAGAAGTCCAAACTGTCTTGGTGCTCCTTTTGCAGGGCCAGAAATCTAGTATCCTGGACAGCCGTTTCCTGTTGCAGGATGTCCATATCCTTCTTTATTTTAATGATGTGCTGTCTACTCTCATTTTCTGACTCCTGGCTCCTCTGCAGCCTCTGCTCAGAAGAGTCCAGATCAGATTGGGCCTTCTGTAATGCCAGCAGTTGCCTACTCGCCAAATCTTGGCCTTCAGCACATTTATCCTGCATGTCTCCCATATGTAAATATAAATATGCCGCTACCCTGGCAATCTTGTTGTGCTCATCCTTGGCCTTAGAGGACATATATAGTTCACTCAGGGCCACATGTAAGGGACCCTGATCTCTATATATATCTGACCCTGTTTCAGTGACCTGTTGTGTGATTGCCTGCAACCACGCCTCCTGGCCCTGTTCGGTCCATTCACCTCTCACAAATAGCTTATGTAAGAGGTGCTCTCTGGCTATTTTCATGTCTACTAAGGTCGTCATTCTAGAGATTGGTCTCTGTCCTGACTTACAGAAGTTTGTATTTTATTTTTGCAAAACAGACCTTTTCCTTAGAGCGTTGCTTTGAGGAGTGCTTTACAGCGTAACACAGCGTGGTGATCCGACCGGATATGTGTATCTGGTCAGCTGGCACACTGTATTAATCTGCACAAGTGATAGATCTAACCCAAACGTCCGGCCCGAGCCCCCAATTTGTAAGAGGATTCAATTCAACACTACAGCTAAGTCAACGCCTAGTCTATAATACTGAATGAAAACCCTTATTGATATATCTTTATGTCCAGTTCATGCGTTCTGGATGACTACCCCTATATAACACCCCTCTCTTGGAATCCTCCTGACCCCACTGAGCCAGGAAGTAGTTCTGTTTTGCAAGTTAAAAGGTTTAATTGATAGTTTAAACAATAGATATATATATCACACTTTAGAATAAATTAATAATTGAATAGCACACTTAATCTGATATGATAAAGATTAACAACGGAGAATCTGGCACTAGCACACTTCTTTATAATCAATGATGAGTGGTTATAGGATGGATAAGATAGCAACAATACTTTTATGGTTTCAAATGGATGCAATGTGGAATGAAATGCAGTAAAGAAAATAACTTGATAGGATTTTAGCAAAGACAATGTAATCACTTTCTTGTACAATTCACCCCCCCTTTTATGCAATGCAAGGAAAGGGAAGGAAGGCACACAATTCTCAGAAATGCAATTCAAACGTAATTCAGTTCACCCAGCAACTTAGACTACAGAAGTTGAAAACACAGGCCCAAATGCTTTTAAATGTGCTGGCAATGAAGAAAAAAATATGCTAAAATGCTTTTAATTCCCTCTAGAGGTTTAGGGTGAGTGGTATATGCTTTGAATAAGTTCAGGATCACTTTAGCAATGCTCTATAATGGTTGTCAGGTTGCAAACGAATTTTAGCAACGGAAGGCAAGCAGCAGCAGATTTTTACACGTGGAGAAATGTGCAAATCGCGGTAAAATTCGCGAGTGCGCCGGGCGCGATTACAGAGGAACTACAAGGGCTAGCAATATCGTTTTGGGGTCCTAGGAAAGCCTAAGATCTCAGCTTCCAGATGAAAGTTACTGCAAGTCTCTAAGACAAACGGTCGCGGAGATATGAGCGATTTTGTGAAGGTCGTTTTTCAGATTTGAAATTTTAAAGTTCAAAAAGACAAGTGACAGCTAGCAACTGGAAAATGACAGGTGACAGGAGGCAGTTCTGCTTAGATTAAAATAGATTGAATTATATTATTTTAACTAAGAGATTGGTTCTGCACAGTTTGCTAGGTACTCACACTATATTCTTGAATTAAATGGGCCTCGCCACGGATCTGGTCAGGTTTTAGACTGAACTCTGGTCTGGCCTCTGCACTTCAGTGATCTGGGTCAGCTCTTTGGTTCTGCTAACATTGGCCTGGGTCAGCTCTGCTCTCTCTCTCTGGGTACAGCACTGCTTCTGGATTCTGGAGATTGAGGGATTTGAAGTCTGGATCTCTGGATGTTGATGGAGGTAAAGTATGGAATTTTGGCAGAGCTTCCAGCTGCAAGTGGAAAATGAAGGTCCCTATCTGTCCTGTCTGTCTGCTTTTATCTGTTTTTAAAATGGGTGTGTGTGCAGCATCACTAGGCTCTACCCCTCTCCACTTATCATTGGCCAAGCTTTCATTTCTCCCCTGATTGGGGAAGGAACTGTGAGTCAGAGCGATGTCATTTTATGGCTTGCAGAGAGGACACTCCCCTGTCAAAGTGCACACAATCTACATTTGATAAAAAAAAGACATATTTGCACAGGTACACATTTGTTTAAAATTACATGCACCCCTCACATATCACAGGAGGTATCCCCTGTTCAAACTCTGCTCTTCCTGGGGGCTTGCATTCAGAAATGGCACATATTTCACTTTTTAACTGATTTTGCAATGTCGGACATTAACCCAAATTTACACACATGTGCGCAAGGAGTATGGACATTAGTTGATGAAGTGTCAGATTTTTCACATGCACACATTTTGAGTAATATCCTCTTTTCCGCTAAAACCCCCCTGAACATACCACCGGGTCCTAACACGTCTTAAAATGTGGGCAGAAAAATCACAAGAATTATGGTATCATTTTTTATAAATTTTTCACATGTCCGCTCTATGAATGATCCATCTTTTTAAAGTTATGTTCTGGCCCCAAAGGGGTGTGGTTTCCCCCCAGCACAAGGTTGAATTTCTGGTTTTTCCAGTTCTGCCAAGCCAGCTTTCTCTCACAGGCAGTGCCCCTCCCCTTCCCTTCCAGGAGGAAGCTACATTTACGACATCTGCAATAAACCATCTGCCTGGGTGAAGGGGGTTGCATTGTTCAGAGCTCCTGTATTCTGTGGGGGCTCCCCTTAATTCAATTATCAGAGAGATGGCATATCCTTAGTGTGGCCAGCAAAAGGCAGATAGGCCTGGGAACACAGCTGTGACTCAAGTTTCACTCCTGATGGGGGTGTCTGGTGGGCAGAATTCAGTTCCTTAAACCAGGTTTCAGATAAAATGTCACTTTTTGTTCCCCAGTTTAAGTCAAGACAATTTTTTACATATGCAGCTAGGATGCTGATTCTAAGTTCAAAACTATGACATTTAAACAATTGCAACCTATGTGACACTCAGAAATAGGTCACTCATTTCTTTTAAACATTTAGATCTTTAGTGTCTTTCAGTCCAAATTTACTTAAACTGCTGAAATCCACAGCTCAGCCAGTCTTGTTATAAACCTTCAAGTCACTTCAGAATATAACTTTACATTGGATCCACCTCTCAGTAAGTCTTTCTTTGGCCTGTTTTGGGTTCATTTATTCAGTTTTACAAAAAGTAAAATCTGGTGTTGTTTTAAAATGCCGGCTTTTGGATAGTGGTGAGTACTGGTACTGCACCCATTTTTGGGATTTAAGAAATTAATTCCCCACAATTCTAGG
This sequence comes from Ambystoma mexicanum, assembly GCF_040938575.1. Taxonomy (NCBI): domain Eukaryota; kingdom Metazoa; phylum Chordata; class Amphibia; order Caudata; family Ambystomatidae; genus Ambystoma; species Ambystoma mexicanum. The sequence continues at coordinate 60,809,661 of NC_090930.1, forward strand.
TGGCTTTTGGCAATCAGCATTTCCATTCCCAATGGTTTCAGGCTACTGTGTGGGTAGTCCAATGGGGTTTTTAGGCAGTGCCCTTCTGGGCCCATAACATCGGCAAAAATGGGTGGCAGCCTATTCTTCATGCATTTCCCTGTACATTTTCTGGGAAACTCTGGCCATCATGATGTTTTCCATGTCAGTACTGCACAGTTTTGAGGTAGGGCTCGGATGCATGGGTAGAAACATCCCACACAAGGACGAGGTATCTCGTCCTTGGAAGTGCACACGCAGTGCCAAGGACGAGATAGCTCGTCCTTTTCGGCACCTTGTTTTGAGCGAACTGTAATCCAACCCCCGGGCTATGTAAGGGGGAGGTCCCCCCTCACTGCCCGGGGGTTGGATTTCCTTCAGTTTCACGCCGACGTGCGTCACTGAAACGGAAAGTAATTCCACCGCAGCAGCCATTTTCGGCTGCTGCGTTGGAGAGAGAAGGTGAGTGCCCTTCTTGTTCCGCCTCGATCTCCGGCTGTATTTCAAGCCGGAGATCGAGGCGGGTATCGTTAGAAAGGGGAGATCTTCCCCTTTCCAACGATACCCATTGTGTGGCTTTGCTGCCCGCGGATCGGGCGCAGGGCGCCTCGATCCGCGGGCAGCAACGTCACGGATCAAACGAAGATCCTTTTGTGACGCGTGGGGGGGGGCTGCTTACTAGGTAAGCGGCCCCCTTCCCCCGTGGCCCCAAAGCATGGGGCCACAGCGCCAGGGACCCCTGGGGGCAGATGATCACTGCCCCCAGGGGTGGGGGAAAAAAAAAAAAATGTCGAGGGAAGGAGGGAGGTGGGAGGGGGTTTTGGGCCCTGGGGCCCACTGGGCCACCAGGGATTGACCTAAAAGTGGTGTCCCTGGAAAGGGGACTTTCTCCCCTTTCCAGGGACACCACTCATATGCCGCATTGCCGGTCACGGATAAGCGCAGAGCGCTGATCCGTGACCAGCAACCCACTGAACCACCATGGATCTGTTTGTGAGTTGGGGGGGAGGGGGGTTGCTTCAGGTAAGCAGCCCTCTCCCCCCCTCGGCCCCCAAAGCATGGGGACACATGAAAATGAACCCTGGGGGCAGATGGCTGACCATCTGCCCCCAGGGAAATATATAAAAGAAAAAATAATAATAATCCGAGGGATGGGGGGAGGTGGGAGGGGGTTTGGGGTCCTGGGGCCCACTAGGCCACCAGGGATTGAGCAGAAAGTGGTGTCCCTGGAAAGGGGACTTTCTCCCCTTTCCAAGGACACCACATATGAGGCATTGCTGGTCACGGATCGGCGCAGAGCGCTCGATCCGTGACCAGCAACCCACTAGACCACCATGGATCTCTTTGTGAGGTGGGGGGGGGAAGGGGGCTGCTTCAAGTAAGCAGCCCTCTCCCCCTCCCGACCCCAAAGCATGGGGGCACGTGCATGTGAACCCTGGGGCAGATGGCCGATCATCTGCCCCAAGGGAATGTAAAATAAAAAATAAAAATGAAATGATGGGAAACAGGGTTGGGGGAAGGGGTGGGGGCCACTAGCCACCATGGATTTTTTACTGAATGAAAGGGGGGGGGTGTCCCCCATGGGGGGGGTGCCCCCCCAACCGAAGTATAAAGGGGGCACCCCTTGTAACCCTCCCTGGGGGCAGATATCTGTTCCTAGGAAGGGGCATCTGACCCCAGGGAGGGATGCATGAGGTGGGGCCCCCCCTATCTGCCCCCAGGGAGGGTTGCATGAGGTGGGGCCCTCCATTTGGGGTGGGGAGGGTTGAGGGCCACCCCCCGTTGTGGTACATCATGCGCTGCCAATTTAGGGTGGCCCTCAGCCCCCCCTAAAAAGCAGCCTGTGATTTTGTATATTTTATTTTGTTTACCCAACTTGGCTTGGTGCAGATGGGCCCATTAGTGTGGCTATCTGCCCCCAGGGTGCCCAAACCCTACTGCCCCATCTATTGGGGGTCCTGCCCCACCTTTTGGGGTGGCCCTCTCCCCCCTCACCCCAAATGGAGGTGGGGTGTACCTCACGCAGCCGTTTGGAGGAGGCCCAGGGAGGCCTGCATGAGGTGTGTCCCCCAGCCGTTGGGGGTGGGGTGGGGGGGCACCCCAAAAGGTGGGGCAGGACCCCCAATAGATGGGGCAGTAAGGTTTGGGCACCCTGGGGGCAGATAGCCACACTAATGGGCCCATCTGCACCAAGCCAAGTTGGGTAAACAAAAAAAAATATACAAAACCACAGGCTGCTTTTTAGGGGGGGGCTGAGGGCCACCCTAAATTGGCAGCGCATGATGTACCGCAACGGGGGGTGGCCCTCAACCCCCCCCACCCCAAATGGAGGGCCCCACCTCATGCAACCCTCCCTGGGCGCAGATAGGGGGGGGCTCACCTCATGCATCCCTCCCTGGGGTCAGATGCCCCTTCCTAGGAGCAGATATCTGCCCCCAGGGAGGGTTGCATGGGGTGGGGGGGTTGAGGGCCACCCCCCGTTGCGGTACATCATGCGCTGCCAATTTAGGGTGGCCCTCAGCCCCCCCTAAAAAGCAGCCTGTGGTTTTGTATATTTTTTTTTGTTTACCCAACTTTGCTTGGTGCAGATGGCCACATTAGTGTGGCTATCTGCCCCCAGGGTGCCCAAACCCTACTGCCCCATCTATTGGGGGTCCTGCCCCACCTTTTGGGGTGGCCCTCTCCCCCCTCACCCCAAATGGAGGTGGGGTGTACCTCACACAGCCGTTTGGAGGAGGCCCAGGGAGGCCTGCATGAAGTGTGTCCCCCAGCCATTTGGGGTGACGGGGGAGAGGGCCCCCAAAAATGGTGGGACAGGCCCCTCCAGTGGGTGGGGCAGTAAGGTTTGGGCACCCCGGCGCCAGATTGGCACACCAATGTGACCCTCTGCACCAAGGGGAGTTGGGTTACCAAAGGAAAAAAATGAAAATGGTGGAACGCTTTTTAGGGGGGGCGGTGGGGCACCCCAAAGGGTCAGGGAATTTTCTAATGGGATGGGGCGTTGACCCCCTCCCCCCCACCCGCAATGGAGTGGGTGCCAAGTCATGCAGCCCTTCCTGGGACCAGATATCTGCTCCTAGGAACGGACGCCTGAGCCCAGGGAGGAGTGCAGGACAACCCCCCCCCCTATCTGCCCCCGGGGAGGGCTACATTTTGCTGGTGTGACCGTAGGTAACACATGTTCTTTGTTTTGTTTACAGCTTTTTCTACCCGAGCAGCTGCAACGTTATTTGAGTACTGTTTTTTATTATTCCATGGTTAGGGCCCACTGTCAGTGGGGTGGGTGAGACTGGGGCTGGATTGTTGGTGGTGTGGGTGGGAATGGCCCGTCTGGGCAGATCACCTCCAACTGTCCTGGAGTTGCGGCTGGGCTGCATTACAGCTTTTCCCTTCGGGGAGGTATTGGCACACTGCCGAGACTCCTTGGTGGGGAGAAGCTGTAACGCAGGGCGGCCAGGGCTCCAGCAAAGTCGGCGGTAATATCCCTGGCCTTGGGCACCCTTCTCCCATGTGGGTCTTTGCTGGTGGTTCTGGGTATTACATTCTGGGCCGATTTGCATAAGTCAGACCTCTGTGGATTCCCACGGGTGTCCTCTTTTGGGAAATGCATAGGGTTCCCTGTTTCCCTTGCTGGCTGCGACACCCTAGGCCCAAATCTGTAGGTTGCCCACATGAACAAAATGGGCAGTGGCGAATGGCTTGGGGTTCCCAGTCGGTTACCCTTTTCCTTTTGCGCCCCCGGTAGGTGCACCCACACATGTGAGGTACCGTTTTCATCGGGACACGTGTGGGGACACGGGAAGGTAGGCCACGTGTTGTTGGCGGTGTGTTTCGGTGGGTGGCCAGAGCGAAATGTCTGAGAATTGTCTTCATTTCCGGCCAATTTCAGAGACATTTCCCTGTGTCCACTCACCGAAACACGTCGCCAACAGCAGATGTCATACCTTCTTGTGTTCCCACAGGTGTCCCGACGAAAAAGGTACCTCTCATGTGTGGGTGCACCTACCGGGCTGCGCAAAAGGAAAAGGGTAACCCGCTGGTAACCCCAAGCCTTTCGCCACAGCACAATTTGTTCATGTGGGCAACCTACAGATTTGGGCCTATGGTGTCCAAGCCAGCAAGGAAAACGGGGAACCCCATGCATTTCCCAAAAGAGGACACCCGTGGGAAAGCACAGAGGTCTGATTTGCGCGAAGCGGGCCAGAATTTATTACCCAGAACCCCAGACAAAGTGAACATTGTGTTTTTTCCCCACCAAATATCACACTTTGTCGGGGATTGTGGCTAATAAAAACTGGGGCAATTTGCGCAAGGCAGACCTCTGTGGATTCCCACGGGTGTCCTCTTTTGGGAAATGCATCGGGTTCCCTGTTTCCCTTGCTGGCTGCGACACCCTAGGCCCAAATCTGTAGGTTGCCCACATGAACAAAATGGGCAGTGGCGAATGGCTTGGGGTTCCCAGTCAGTTACCCTTTTCCTTTTACGCCCCCGGTAGGTGCACCCACACATGTGAGGTACCGTTTTCATCGGGACACGTGTGGGGACACGGGAAGGTAGGCCACGTGTTGTTGGCGGTGTGTTTCGGTGGGTGGCCAGAGCGAAATGTCTGAGAATTGTCTTCATTTCCGGCCAATTTCAGAGACATTTCCCTGTGTCCACTCACCGAAACACGTCGCCAACAGCAGATGTCATACCTTCTTGTGTTCCCACAGGTGTCCCGACAAAAAAGGTACCTCGCATGTGTGGGTGCACCTACCGGGGGCGCAAAAGGAAAAGGGTAACCCGCTGGTAACCCCAAGCCTTTCGCCACAGCACAATTTGTTCATGTGGGCAACCTACAGATTTGGGCCTAGGGTGTCCAAGCCAGCAAGGAAAACGGGGAACCCCATGCATTTCCCAAAAGAGGACACCCGTGGGAAAGCACAGAGGTCTGATTTGCACGAAGCGGGCTAGAATTTATTAAACAGAACCCCAGACAAAGTGAACATTGTGTTTTTTCCCCACCAAATATCACACTTTGTCGGGGATTGTGGCTAATAAAAACTGGGGCAATTTGCGCTAGGCAGACCTCTGTGGATTCCCACGGGTGTCCTCTTTTGGGAAATGCATGGGGTTCCCTGTTTCCCTTGCTGGCTGCGACACCCTAGGCCCAAATCTGTAGGTTGCCCACATGAACAAAATGGGCAGTGGCGAATGGCTTGGGGTTCCCAGTCGGTTACCCTTTTCCTTTTGCGCCCCCGGTAGGTGCACCCACACATGTGAGGTACCGTTTTCATCGGGACACGTGTGGGGACACGGGAAGGTAGGCCACGTGTTGTTGGCGGTGTGTTTCGGTGGGTGGCCAGAGCGAAATGTCTGAGAATTGTCTTCATTTCCGGCCAATTTCAGAGACATTTCCCTGTGTCCACTCACCGAAACACGTCGCCAACAGCAGATGGCCTACCTTCTTGTGTTCCCACAGGTGTCCCGACGAAAAAGGTACCTCGCATGTGTGGGTGCACCTACCGGGGGCGCAAAAGGAAAAGGGTAACCCGCTGGTAACCCCAAGCCTTTCGCCACAGCACAATTTGTTCATGTGGGCAACCTACAGATTTGGGCCTAGGGTGTCCAAGCCAGCAAGGAAAACGGGGAACCCCATGCATTTCCCAAAAGAGGACACCCGTGGGAAAGCACAGAGGTCTGATTTGCGCGAAGCGGGCCAGAATTTATTACCCAGAACCCCAGACAAAGTGAACATTGTGTTTTTTCCCCACCAAATATCACACTTTGTCGGGGATTGTGGCTAATAAAAACTGGGGCAATTTGCGCAAGGCAGACCTCTGTGGATTCCCACGGGTGTCCTCTTTTGGGAAATGCATCGGGTTCCCTGTTTCCCTTGCTGGCTGCGACACCCTAGGCCCAAATCTGTAGGTTGCCCACATGAACAAAATGGGCAGTGGCGAATGGCTTGGGGTTCCCAGTCAGTTACCCTTTTCCTTTTACGCCCCCGGTAGGTGCACCCACACATGTGAGGTACCGTTTTCATCGGGACACGTGTGGGGACACGGGAAGGTAGGCCACGTGTTGTTGGCGGTGTGTTTCGGTGGGTGGCCAGAGCGAAATGTCTGAGAATTGTCTTCATTTCCGGCCAATTTCAGAGACATTTCCCTGTGTCCACTCACCGAAACACGTCGCCAACAGCAGATGTCATACCTTCTTGTGTTCCCACAGGTGTCCCGACAAAAAAGGTACCTCGCATGTGTGGGTGCACCTACCGGGGGCGCAAAAGGAAAAGGGTAACCCGCTGGTAACCCCAAGCCTTTCGCCACAGCACAATTTGTTCATGTGGGCAACCTACAGATTTGGGCCTAGGGTGTCCAAGCCAGCAAGGAAAACGGGGAACCCCATGCATTTCCCAAAAGAGGACACCCGTGGGAAAGCACAGAGGTCTGATTTGCACGAAGCGGGCTAGAATTTATTAAACAGAACCCCAGACAAAGTGAACATTGTGTTTTTTCCCCACCAAATATCACACTTTGTCGGGGATTGTGGCTAATAAAAACTGGGGCAATTTGCGCTAGGCAGACCTCTGTGGATTCCCACGGGTGTCCTCTTTTGGGAAATGCATGGGGTTCCCTGTTTCCCTTGCTGGCTGCGACACCCTAGGCCCAAATCTGTAGGTTGCCCACATGAACAAAATGGGCAGTGGCGAATGGCTTGGGGTTCCCAGTCGGTTACCCTTTTCCTTTTGCGCCCCCGGTAGGTGCACCCACACATGTGAGGTACCGTTTTCATCGGGACACGTGTGGGGACACGGGAAGGTAGGCCACGTGTTGTTGGCGGTGTGTTTCGGTGGGTGGCCAGAGCGAAATGTCTGAGAATTGTCTTCATTTCCGGCCAATTTCAGAGACATTTCCCTGTGTCCACTCACCGAAACACGTCGCCAACAGCAGATGGCCTACCTTCTTGTGTTCCCACAGGTGTCCCGACGAAAAAGGTACCTCGCATGTGTGGGTGCACCTACCGGGGGCGCAAAAGGAAAAGGGTAACCCGCTGGTAACCCCAAGCCTTTCGCCACAGCACAATTTGTTCATGTGGGCAACCTACAGATATGGGCCTCGGGTGTCCAAGCCACCAAGGAAAACAGGGAGCCCCATGCATTTCCGAAAAGAGGACACCCGTGGGAATCCGCAGAGGTGTGATTTGCGCACATCGCCCCAGATTTTTTTACCCAGACACCCCTGCAAAGTCCGAAATGTGGGGGAAAAAACGCTTTTTCCGCACATTTCGCTCGACGCACCCATCGAAACACGCCCCCAACAACACATGGCCTACCGTCCCGCGTTCCCACAGGTGTCCCGATGAAAACGGTACCTCACATGCGTGGGTGCACCTACCTGGCCGGCAAGGGGCAAGCCGAAAACGCAAGCAACCCCCACTCTGTTTGCAGAGGGGAATCTCAGCCATTCTGCTGACCGGCACAACATACAGATATGGGCCTCGGGTGTCCAAGCCACTAAGGAAAACAGGGAGCCCCATGCATTTCCGAAAAGAGGACACCCGTGGGAATCCGCAGAGGTGTGATTTGCGCACATCGCCCCAGATTTTTTTACCCAGACACCCCTGCAAAGTCCGAAATGTGGGGGAAAAGCTTTCCGCAGAGGTGTGATTTGCGCACATCGCCCCAGATTTTTTTACCCAGACACCCCTGCAAAGTCCGAAATGTGGGGGAAAAGCTTTCCCCCACATTTCGGACTTTGCAGGGGTGTCTGGGTAAAAAAATCTGGGGCGATGTGCGCAAATCACACCTCTGCGGATTCCCACGGGTGTCCTCTTTTCGGAAATGCATGGGGCTCCCTGTTTTCCTTAGTGGCTTGGACACCCGAGGCCCATATCTGTATGTTGTGCCGGTCAGCAGAATGGCTGAGATTCCCCTCTGCAAACAGAGTGGGGGTTGCTTGCGTTTTCGGCTTGCCCCTTGCCGGCCAGGTAGGTGCACCCACGCATGTGAGGTACCGTTTTCATCGGGACACCTGTGGGAACGCGGGACGGTAGGCCATGTGTTGTTGGGGGCGTGTTTCGATGGGTGCGTCGAGCGAAATGTGCGGAAAAAGCGTTTTTCCCCCACATTTCGGACTTTGCAGGGGTGTCTGGGTAAAAAAATCTGGGGCGATGTGCGCAAATCACACCTCTGCGGATTCCCACGGGTGTCCTCTTTTCGGAAATGCATGGGGCTCCCTGTTTTCCTTGGTGGCTTGGACACCCGAGGCCCATATCTGTATGTTGTGCCGGTCGGCAGAATGGCTGAGATTCCCCTCTGCAAACAGACTGGGGGTTGCTTGCGTTTTCGGCTTGCCCCTTGCCGGCCAGGTAGGTGCACCCACGCATGTGAGGTACCGTTTTCATCGGGACACCTGTGGGAACGCGGGACGGTAGGCCATGTGTTGTTGGGGGCGTGTTTCGATGGGTGTGTCGAGCGAAATGTGCGGAAAAATCGTTTTTTCCCCCACATTTCGGACTTTGCAGGGGTGTCTGGGTAAAGAAATCTGGGGCGATGTGCGCAAATCACACCTCTGCGGATTCCCACGGGTGTCCTCTTTTCGGAAATGCATGGGGCTCCCTGTTTTCCTTGGTGGCTTGGACACCCGAGGCCCATATCTGCACATTGTGCCGGTCGGCAGAATGGCTGAGATTCCCCTCTGCAAACAGACTGGGGGTTGCTTGCGTTTTCGGCTTGCCCCTTGCCGGCCAGGTAGGTGCACCCACGCATGTGAGGTACCGTTTTCATCGGGACACCTGTGGGAACGCGGGACAGTAGGCCATGTGTTGTTGGGGGCGTGTTTCAATGGGTGCGTCGAGCGAAATGTGCGGAAAAAGCGTTTTTTCCCCCACATTTCGGACTTTGCAGGGATGTCTGGGTAATAAATTCTGGGGCAATTTGGGCATATCATACCTCTGCGGATTCCCACGGGTGTCCTCTTTTCGGAAATGCATGGGGCTCCCTGTTTTCCTTGGTGGCTTGGACACCCGAGGCCCATATCTGTATGTTGTGCCGGTCGGCAGAATGGCTGAGATTCCCCTCTGCAAACAGACTGGGGGTTGCTTGCGTTTTCGGCTTGCCCCTTGCCGGCCAGGTAGGTGCACCCACGCATGTGAGGTACCGTTTTCATCGGGACACCTGTGGGAACGCGGGACGGTAGGCCATGTGTTGTTGGGGGCGTGTTTCGATGGGTGCGTCGAGCGAAATGTGCGGAAAAAGCGTTTTTTCCCCCACATTTCGGACTTTGCAGGGGTGTCTGGGTAAGAAAATCTGGGGCGATGTGCGCAAATCATCCCTCTGCGGATTCCCACGGGTGTCCTCTTTTCGGAAATGCATGGGGCTCCCTGTTTTCCTTGGTGTCTTGGACACCCGAGGCCCATATCTGTATGTTGTGCCGGTCGGCAGAATGGCTGAGATTCCCCTCTGCAAACAGACTGGGGGTTGCTTGGGTTTTCGGCTTGCCCCTTGCCGGCCAGGTAGGTGCACCCACGCATGTGAGGTACCGTTTTCATCGGGACACCTGTGGGAACGCGGGACGGTAGGCCATGTGTTGTTGGGGGCGTGTTTCGATGGGTGCATCGAATGAAATGTGCGGAAAAAGCGTTTTTCCCCCCACATTTCGGACTTTGCAGGGGTGTCTGGGTAAAAAAATCTGGGGCGATGTGCGCAAATCACACCTCTGCGGATTCCCACGGGTGTCCTCTTTTCGGAAATGCATGGGGCTCCCTGTTTTCGTTGGTGGCTTGGACACCCAAGGCCCATATCTGTATGTTGTGCCGGTCGGCAGAATGGCTGAGATTCCCCTCTGCAAACAGAATGGGGGTTGCTTGCGTTTTCGGCTTGCCCCTTGCCGGCCAGGTAGGTGCACCCACACATGTGAGGTACCGTTTTCATCGGGACACCTGTGGGAACACGGGACGGTAGGACATGTGTTGTTGGGGGCGTGTTTCGATGGGTGCGTCGAGCGAAATGTGCGGAAAAAGCGTTTTTTCCCCCACATTTCGGACTTTGCAGGGGTGTCTGGGTAAAAAAATCTGGGGCGATGTGCGCAAATCACACCTCTGCGGATTCCCACGGGTGTCCTCTTTTCGGAAATGCATGGGGCTCCCTGTTTTCCTTGGTGGCTTGGACACCCGAGGCCCATATCTGTATGTTGTGCCGGTCGGCAGAATGGCTGAGATTCCCCTCTGCTAACAGACTGGGGGTTGCTTGCGTTTTCGGCTTGCCCCTTGCCGACCAGGTAGGTGCACCCACGCATGTGAGGTACCGTTTTCATCGGGACACCTGTGGGAACGCGGGACGGTAGGCCATGTGTTGTTGGGGGCGTGTTTCGATGGGTGCGTCGAGCGAAATGTGCGGAAAAAGCGTTTTTTCCCCCACATTTCGGAATTTGCAGGGGTGTCTGGGTAAAAAAATCTGGGGCGATGTGCGCAAATCACACCTCTGCGGATTCCCACGGGTGTCCTCTTTTCGGAAATGCATGGGGCTCCCTGTTTTCCTTGGTGGCTTGGACACCCGAGGCCCATATCTGTATGTTGTGCCGGTCGGCAGAATGGCTGAGATTCCCCTCTGCAAACAGACTGGGGGTTGCTTGCGTTTTCGGCTTGCCCCTTGCCGGCCAGGTAGGTGCACCCACGCATGTGAGGTACCGTTTTCATCGGGACACCTGTGGGAACGCGGGACGGTAGGCCATGTGTTGTTGGGGGCGTGTTTCGATGGGTGCGTCGAGCGAAATGTGCGGAAAAAGCGTTTTTTCCCCCACATTTCGGACTTTGCAGGGGTGTCTGGGTAAAAAAATCTGGGGCGATGTGCGCAAATCACACCTCTGCGGATTCCCACGGGTGTCCTCTTTTCGGAAATGCATGGGGCTCCCTGTTTTCCTTGGTGGCTTGGACACCCGAGGCCCATATCTGTATGTTGTGCCTGTCGGCAGAATGGCTGAGATTCCCCTCTGCAAACAGACTGAGGGTTGCTTGCGTTTTCGGCTTGCCCCTTGCCGGCCAGGTAGGTGCACCCACGCATGTGAGGTACCGTTTTCATCGGGACACCTGTGGGAACGCGGGACGGTAGGCCATGTGTTGTTGGGGGCGTGTTTCGATGGGTGCGTCGAGCGAAATGTGCGGAAAAAGCGTTTTTTCCCCCACATTTCGGACTTTGCAGGGGTGTCTGGGTAAAAAAATCTGGGGCGATGTGCGCAAATCACACCTCTGCGGATTCCCACGGGTGTCCTCTTTTCGGAAATGCATGGGGCTCCCTGTTTTCCTTGGTGGCTTGGACACCCGAGGCCCATATCTGTATGTTGTGCCGGTCGGCAGAATGGCTGAGATTCCCCTCTGCAAACAGACTGGGGGTTGCTTGCGTTTTCGGCTTGCCCCTTGCCGGCCAGGTAGGTGCACCCACGCATGTGAGGTACCGTTTTCATCGGGACACCTGTGGGAACGCGGGACGGTAGGCCATGTGTTGTTGGGGGCGTGTTTCGATGGGTGTGTCGAGCGAAATGTGCGGAAAAATCGTTTTTTCCCCCACATTTCGGACTTTGCAGGGGTGTCTGGGTAAAGAAATCTGGGGCGATGTGCGCAAATCACACCTCTGCGGATTCCCACGGGTGTCCTCTTTTCGGAAATGCATGGGGCTCCCTGTTTTCCTTGGTGGCTTGGACACCCGAGGCCCATATCTGCACATTGTGCCGGTCGGCAGAATGGCTGAGATTCCCCTCTGCAAACAGACTGGGGGTTGCTTGCGTTTTCGGCTTGCCCCTTGCCGGCCAGGTAGGTGCACCCACGCATGTGAGGTACCGTTTTCATCGGGACACCTGTGGGAACGCGGGACAGTAGGCCATGTGTTGTTGGGGGCGTGTTTCAATGGGTGCGTCGAGCGAAATGTGCGGAAAAAGCGTTTTTTCCCCCACATTTCGGACTTTGCAGGGATGTCTGGGTAATAAATTCTGGGGCAATTTGGGCATATCATACCTCTGCGGATTCCCACGGGTGTCCTCTTTTCGGAAATGCATGGGGCTCCCTGTTTTCCTTGGTGGCTTGGACACCCGAGGCCCATATCTGTATGTTGTGCCGGTCGGCAGAATGGCTGAGATTCCCCTCTGCAAACAGACTGGGGGTTGCTTGCGTTTTCGGCTTGCCCCTTGCCGGCCAGGTAGGTGCACCCACGCATGTGAGGTACCGTTTTCATCGGGACACCTGTGGGAACGCGGGACGGTAGGCCATGTGTTGTTGGGGGCGTGTTTCGATGGGTGCGTCGAGCGAAATGTGCGGAAAAAGCGTTTTTTCCCCCACATTTCGGACTTTGCAGGGGTGTCTGGGTAAGAAAATCTGGGGCGATGTGCGCAAATCATCCCTCTGCGGATTCCCACGGGTGTCCTCTTTTCGGAAATGCATGGGGCTCCCTGTTTTCCTTGGTGTCTTGGACACCCGAGGCCCATATCTGTATGTTGTGCCGGTCGGCAGAATGGCTGAGATTCCCCTCTGCAAACAGACTGGGGGTTGCTTGGGTTTTCGGCTTGCCCCTTGCCGGCCAGGTAGGTGCACCCACGCATGTGAGGTACCGTTTTCATCGGGACACCTGTGGGAACGCGGGACGGTAGGCCATGTGTTGTGGGGGGCGTGTTTCGATGGGTGCATCGAATGAAATGTGCGGAAAAAGCGTTTTTCCCCCCACATTTCGGACTTTGCAGGGGTGTCTGGGTAAAAAAATCTGGGGCGATGTGCGCAAATCACACCTCTGCGGATTCCCACGGGTGTCCTCTTTTCGGAAATGCATGGGGCTCCCTGTTTTCGTTGGTGGCTTGGACACCCAAGGCCCATATCTGTATGTTGTGCCGGTCGGCAGAATGGCTGAGATTCCCCTCTGCAAACAGAATGGGGGTTGCTTGCGTTTTCGGCTTGCCCCTTGCCGGCCAGGTAGGTGCACCCACACATGTGAGGTACCGTTTTCATCGGGACACCTGTGGGAACGCGGGACGGTAGGACATGTGTTGTTGGGGGCGTGTTTCGATGGGTGCGTCGAGCGAAATGTGCGGAAAAAGCGTTTTTTCCCCCACATTTCGGACTTTGCAGGGGTGTCTGGGTAAAAAAATCTGGGGCGATGTGCGCAAATCACACCTCTGCGGATTCCCACGGGTGTCCTCTTTTCGGAAATGCATGGGGCTCCCTGTTTTCCTTGGTGGCTTGGACACCCGAGGCCCATATCTGTATGTTGTGCCGGTCGGCAGAATGGCTGAGATTCCCCTCTGCTAACAGACTGGGGGTTGCTTGCGTTTTCGGCTTGCCCCTTGCCGACCAGGTAGGTGCACCCACGCATGTGAGGTACCGTTTTCATCGGGACACCTGTGGGAACGCGGGACGGTAGGCCATGTGTTGTTGGGGGCGTGTTTCGATGGGTGCGTCGAGCGAAATGTGCGGAAAAAGCGTTTTTTCCCCCACATTTCGGAATTTGCAGGGGTGTCTGGGTAAAAAAATCTGGGGCGATGTGCGCAAATCACACCTCTGCGGATTCCCACGGGTGTCCTCTTTTCGGAAATGCATGGGGCTCCCTGTTTTCCTTGGTGGCTTGGACACCCGAGGCCCATATCTGTATGTTGTGCCGGTCGGCAGAATGGCTGAGATTCCCCTCTGCAAACAGACTGGGGGTTGCTTGCGTTTTCGGCTTGCCCCTTGCCGGCCAGGTAGGTGCACCCACGCATGTGAGGTACCGTTTTCATCGGGACACCTGTGGGAACGCGGGACGGTAGGCCATGTGTTGTTGGGGGCGTGTTTCGATGGGTGCGTCGAGCGAAATGTGCGGAAAAAGCGTTTTTTCCCCCACATTTCGGACTTTGCAGGGGTGTCTGGGTAAAAAAATCTGGGGCGATGTGCGCAAATCACACCTCTGCGGATTCCCACGGGTGTCCTCTTTTCGGAAATGCATGGGGCTCCCTGTTTTCCTTGGTGGCTTGGACACCCGAGGCCCATATCTGTATGTTGTGCCGGTCGGCAGAATGGCTGAGATTCCCCTCTGCAAACAGACTGGGGGTTGCTTGCGTTTTCGGCTTGCCCCTTGCCGGCCAGGTAGGTGCACCCACGCATGTGAGGTACCGTTTTCATCGGGACACCTGTGGGAACGTGGGACGGTAGGCCATGTGTTGTTGGGGGCGTGTTTCGATGGGTGCGTCGAGCGAAATGTGCGGAAAAAGCGTTTTTTCCCCCACATTTCGGACTTTGCAGGGGTGTCTGGGTAAAAAAATCTGGGGCGATGTGCGCAAATCACACCTCTGCGGATTCCCACGGGTGTCCTCTTTTCGGAAATGCATGGGGCTCCCTGTTTTCCTTGGTGGCTTGGACACCCGAGGCCCATATCTGCACATTGTGCCGGTCGGCAGAATGGCTGAGATTCCCCTCTGCAAACAGACTGGGGGTTGCTTGCGTTTTCGGCTTGCCCCTTGCCGGCCAGGTAGGTGCACCCACGCATGTGAGGTACCGTTTTCATCGGGACACCTGTGGGAACGCGGGACAGTAGGCCATGTGTTGTTGGGGGCGTGTTTCAATGGGTGCGTCGAGCGAAATGTGCGGAAAAAGCGTTTTTTCCCCCACATTTCGGACTTTGCAGGGGTGTCTGGGTAATAAATTCTGGGGCAATTTGGGCATATCATACCTCTGCGGATTCCCACGGGTGTCCTCTTTTCGGAAATGCATGGGGTTCCCTGTTTTCCTCGGTGGCTTGGACACCCGAGGCCCATATCTGTACATTGTGCCGGTCGGCAGAATGTCTGAGATTTCCCTCTGAAAACAGACTTGGGGTTACTTGTGTTTTAGGCTTTCCCCTTGGCGGCCAGGTAGGTGCATCCACACATGTGAGGTACCGTTTTCATCGGGACACCTGTGGGAACGCGGGACGGTAGGCCATGTGTTGTTGGGGGTGTGTTTCGATGGGTGAGTCGAGCGAAATGTGAGGAAAATGCGTATTTTTTCCCACATTTCGGACTTTGCGGGGGTGTCTGGGTAATACATTCTGGGGCGATTTGGCCATATCATACCTCTGCGGATTCCCACGGGTGTCCTCTTTTCGGAAATGCATGGGGTTCCCTGTTTTCCTTGGTGGCTTGGACACCCGAGGCCCATATCTGTATGATGTGAGAGTGTGACATTTCCGGTGTGAAAACAGACTGGGGGTTGCTTGCGTTTTCGGCTTGGCCCCAGGTAGGTGCACCCACGCATGTGAGGTACCGTTTTCATCGGGACACCTGTGGGAACGCGGGACGGTAGGCCATGTGTTGTTGGGGGCATGTTTCGATGGGTGCGTCGAGCGAAATGTGCGGAAAAAGCGTTTTTTTCCCCACATTTCGGACTTTGCAGGGGTGTCTGGGTAATAAATTCTGGGGCAATTTGGGCATATCATACCTCTGCGGATTCCCACGGGTGTCCTCTTTTCGGAAATGCATGGGGTTCCCTGTTTTCCTCGGTGGCTTGGACACCCGAGGTCCATATCTGTACATTGTGCCGGTCGGCAGAATGTCTGAGATTTCCCTCTGAAAACAGACTTGGGGTTACTTGTGTTTTAGGCTTTCCCCTTGGCGGCCAGGTAGGTGCACCCACACATGTGAGGTACCGTTTTCATCGGGACACCTGTGGGAACGCGGGACGGTAGGCCATGTGTTGTTGGGGGCGTGTTTCGATGGGTGAGTCGAGCGAAATGTGAGGAAAATGCGTATTTTTTCCCACATTTCGGACTTTGCAGGGGTGTCTGGGTAATAAATTCTGGGGCGATTTGGCCATATCATACCTCTGCGGATTCCCACGGGTGTCCTCTTTTCGGAAATGCATGGGGTTCCCTGTTTTCCTTGGTGGCTTGGACACCCGAGGCCCATATCTGTATGATGTGAGAGTGTGACATTTCCGGTCTGAAAACAGACTTGGGGTTACTTGTGTTTTAGGCTTTCCCCTTGGCGGCCAGGTAGGTGCACCCACACATGTGAGGTACCGTTTTCATCGGGACACCTGTGGGAATGCGCGACGGTAGGCCATGTGTTGTTGGGGGCGTGTTTCGATGGGTGAGCCGAGCAAAATGTGCGGAAATTGCGTATTTTTTCCCACATTTTGGACTTTGCGGGGGTGTCTGGGTAATAAAATCTGGGGCAATTTGGGCATATCATACCTTTGCGGATTCCCACGGGTGTCCTCTTTTCGGAAATGCATGGGGTTCCCCGTTTTCCTCGGTGGCTTGGACACCCGAGGCCCATATCTGTATGATGTGAGAGTGTGACATTTCCGGTGTGAAAACAGACTTGGGGTTACTTGTGTTTTAGGCTTTCCCCTTGGCGGCCAGGTAGGTACACCCACACATGTGAGGTACCGTTTTCATCGGGACACCTGTGGGAACGCGTGACGGTAGGCCATGTGTTGTTGGGGGCGTGTTTCGATGGGTGCGTCAAGCGAAATGTGCGGAAAAAGCGTTTTTTTCCCCACATTTCGGACTTTGCAGGGGTGTCTGGGTAATAAATTCTGGGGCAATTTGGGCATATCATACCTCTGCGGATTCCCACGGGTGTCCTCTTTTCGGAAATGCATGGGGTTCCCTGTTTTCCTCGGTGGCTTGGACACCCGAGGCCCATATCTGTACATTGTGCCGGTCGGCAGAATGTCTGAGATTTCCCTCTGAAAACAGACTTGGGGTTACTTGTGTTTTAGGCTTTCCCCTTGGCGGCCAGGTAGGTGCACCCACACATGTGAGGTACCGTTTTCATCGGGACACCTGTAGGAACGCGGGACGGTAGGCCATGTGTTGTTGGGGGCGTGTTTCGATGGGTGAGTCGAGCAAAATGTGAGGAAAATGCGTATTTTTTCCCACATTTCAGACTTTGCGGGGGTGTCTGGGTAATAAATTCTTGGGCGATTTGGGCATATCATACCTCTGCGGATTCCCACGGGTGTCCTCTTTTCGGAAATGCATGGGGTTCCCTGTTTTCCTTGGTGGCTTGGACACCCGAGGCCCATATCTGTATGATGTGAGAGTGTGACATTTCTGGTGTGAAAACAGACTTGGGGTTACTTGTGTTTTAGGCTTTCCCCTTGGCGGCCAGGTAGGTGCACCCACACATGTGAGGTACCGTTTTCATCGGGACACCTGTAGGAACGCGGGACGGTAGGCCATGTGTTGTTGGGGGCGTGTTTCGATGAGTGAGCCGAGCAAAATGTGCGGAAATTGCGTATTTATTCCCACATTTCGGACTTTGCAGGGGTGTCTGGGTAATAAAATCTGGGGCAATTTGGGCATATCATACCTTTGCGGATTCCCACGGGTGTCCTCTTTTCGGAAATGCATGGGGCTCCCTGTTTTCCTTGGTGGCTTGGACACCCGAGGCCCATATCTGTATGTTGTGCCGGTCGGCAGAATGGCTGAGATTCCCCTCTGCAAACAGACTGGGGGTTGCTTGCGTTTTCAGCTTGCCCCTTGCCGGCCAGGTAGGTGCACCCACGCATGTGAGGTACCGTTTTCATCGGGACACCTGTGGGAACGCGGGACGGTAGGCCATCTGTTGTTGGGGGCGTGTTTCGATAGGTGCGTCGAGCGAAATGTGCTGAAAAAGCGTTTTTTCCCCCACATTTCGGACTTTGCAGGGGTGTCTAGGTAAAAAAATCTGGGGCGATGTGCGCAAATCACACCTCTGCGGATTCCCACGGGTGTCCTCTTTTCGGGAAATGCATGGGGCTCCCTGTTTTCCTTGGTGGCTTGGACACCCGAGGCCCATATCTGTATGTTGTGCCGGTCGGCAGAATGGCTGAGATTCCCCTCTGCAAACAGACTGGAGGTTGCTTGCGTTTTCGGCTTGCCCCTTGCCGGCCAGGTAGGTGCACCCACGCATGTGAGGTACCGTTTTCATCGGGACACCTGTGGGAACGCGGGACGGTAGGCCATGTGTTGTTGGGGGCATGTTTCGATGGGTGCGTCGAGCGAAATGTGCGGAAAAAGCGTTTTTTCCCCCACATTTCGGACTTTGCAGGGGTGCCTGGGTAATAAATTCTGGGGCAATTTGGGCATATCATACCTCTGCGGATTCCCACGGGTGTCCTCTTTTCGGAAATGCATGGGGTTCCCTGTTTTCCTCGGTGGCTTGGACACCCGAGGCCCATATCTGTACATTGTGCCGGTCGGCAGAATGTCTGAGATTTCCCTCTGAAAACAGACTTGGGGTTACTTGTGTTTTAGGCTTTCCCCTTGGCGGCCAGGTAGGTGCACCCACACATGTGAGGTACCGTTTTCATCGGGACACCTGTGGGAACGCGGGACGGTAGGCCAAGTGTTGTTGGGGGCGTGTTACGATGGGTGAGTCGAGCGAAATGTGAGGAAAATGCGTATTTTTTCCCACATTTCGGACTTTGCGGGGGTGTCTGGGTAATAAATTCTGGGGCGATTTGGGCATATCATACCTCTGCGGATTCCCACGGGTGTCCTCTTTTCGGAAATGCATGGGGTTCCCTGTTTTCCTTGGTGGCTTGGACACCCGAGGCCCATATCTGTATGATGTGAGAGTGTGACATTTCCGGTGTGAAAACAGACTTGGGGTTACTTGTGTTTTAGGCTTTCCCCTTGGCGGCCAGGTAGGTGCACCCACACATGTGAGGTACCGTTTTCATTGGGACACCTGTGGGAATGCGAGACGGTAGGCCATGTGTTGTTGGGGGTGTATTTCGATGGGTGAGCCGAGCAAAATGTGCGGAAATTGTGTATTTTTTCCCACATTTCAGACTTTGCGGGGGTGTCTGGGTAATAAAATCTGGGGCAATTTGGGCATATCATACCTTTGCGGATTCCCACGGGTGTCCTCTTTTCGGAAATGCATGGGGTTCCCTGTTTTCCTCGGTGGCTTGGACACCCGAGGCCCATATCTGTATGATGTGAGAGTGTGACATTTCCGGTGTGAAAACAGACTTGGGGTTACTTGTGTTTTAGGCTTTCCCCTTGGCGGCCACGTAGGTGCACCCACACATGTGAGGTACCGTTTTCATCGGGACACCTGTGGGAACGCGTGACGGTAGGCCATGTGTTGTTGGGGGCGTGTTTCGATGGGTGAGCCGAGCAAAATGTGCGGAAATTGCGTATTTTTTCCCACATTTCGGACTTTGCGGGGGTGTCTGGGTAATAAAATCTGGGGCAATTTGGGCATATCATACCTTTGCGGATTCCCACGGGTGTCCTCTTTTCGGAAATGCATGGGGTTCCCTGTTTTCCTCGGTGGCTTGGACACCCGAGGCCCATATCTGTACATTGTGCCGGTCGGCAGAATGTCTGAGATTTCCCTCTGAAAACAGACTTGGGGTTACTTGTGTTTTAGGCTTTCCCCTTGGCGGCCAGGTAGGTGCACCCACGCATGTGAGGTACCGTTTTCATCGGGACACCTGTGGGAACGCGGGACGGTAGGCCATGTGTTGTTGGGGGCGTGTTTTGATGGGTGCGTCGAGCGAAATGTGCGGAAAAAGCGTTGTTTCCCCCACATTTCGGACTTTGCAGGGGTGTCTGGGTAAAAAAATCTGGGGCGATGTGCGCAAATCACACCTCTGCGGATTCCCACGGGTGTCCTCTTTTTGGAAATGCATGGGGTTCCCTGTTTTCCTTGGTGGCTTGGACACCCGAGGCCCATATCTGTATGATGTGAGAGTGTGACATTTCCGGTGTGAAAACAGACTTGGGGTTACTTGTGTTTTAGGCTTTCCACTTGGCGGCCAGGTAGGTGCACCCACACATGTGAGGTACCGTTTTCATTGGGACACCTGTGGGAACGCGTGACGGTAGGCCATGTGTTGTTGGGGGCGTGTTTCGATGGGTGTGTCGAGCAAAATGTGCGGAAAAAGCGTTTTTTTCCCCACATTTCGGACTTTGCAGGGGTGTCTGGGTAATAAATTCTGGGGCAATTTGGGCATATCATACCTCTGCGGATTCCCACGGGTGTCCTCTTTTAGGAAATGCATGGGGTTCCCTGTTTTCCTCGGTGGCTTGGACACCCGAGGCCCATATCTGTACATTGTGCCGGTCGGCAGAATGTTTGAGATTTCCCTCTGAAAACAGACTTGGGGTTACTTGTGTTTTAGGCTTTCCCCTTGGCGGCCAGGTAGGTGCACCCACACATGTGAGGTACCGTTTTCATCGGGACACCTGTGGGAATGCGTGACGGTAGGCCATGGGTTGTTGGGGGCGTGTTTCGATGGGTGAGCCGAGCAAAATGTGCGGAAATTGCGTATTTTTTCCCACATTTCGGACTTTGCGGGGGTGTCTGGGTAATAAAATCTGGGGCAATTTGGGCATATCATACCTTTGCGGATTCCCACGGGTGTCCTCTTTTCGGAAATGCATGGGGTTCCCTGTTTTCCTCTGTGGCTTGGACACCCGAGGCCCATATCTGTATGATGTGAGAGTGTGACATTTCCGGTGTGAAAACAGACTTGGGGTTACTTGTGTTTTAGGCTTTCCCCTTGGTGGCCAGGTAGGTGCACCAACACATGTGAGGTACCGTTTTCATCGGGACACCTGTGGGAACGCGTGACGGTAGGCCATGTGTTGTTGGGGGCGTGTTTCGATGGGTGCGTCGAGCGAAATGTGCGGAAAAAGCGTTTTTTTCCCCACATTTTGGACTTTGCAGGGGTGTCTGGGTAATAAATTCTGGGGCAATTTGGGCATATCATACCTCTGCGGATTCCCACGGGTGTCCTCTTTTCGGAAATGCATGGGGTTCCCTGTTTTCCTCGGTGGCTTGGACACCCGAGGCCCATATCTGTACATTGTGCCGGCCAGCAGAATGTCTGAGATTTCCCTCTGAAAACAGACTTGGGGTTACTTGTGTTTTAGGCTTTCCCCTTGGCGGCCAGGTAGGTGCACCCACACATGTGAGGTACAGTTTTCATCGGGACACCTGTGGGAATGCGGGACAGTAGGCCATGTGTTGTTGGGGGCGTGTCTCGATGGGTGAGTCGAGCGAAATGTGAGGAAAATGTGTATTTTTTCCCACATTTCGGACTTTGCGGGGGTGTCTGGGTAATAAATTCTGGGGCGATTTGGGCATATCATACCTCTGCGGATTCCCACGGGTGTCCTCTTTTCGGAAATGCATGGGGTTCCCTGTTTTCCTTGGTGGCTTGGACACCCGAGGCCCATATCTGTATGATGTGAGAGTGTGACATTTCCGGTGTGAAAACAGACTTGGGGTTACTTGTGTTTTAGGCTTTCCCCTTGGCGGCCAGGTAGGTGCACCCACACATGTGAGGTACCGTTTTCATCGGGACACCTGTGGGAACACGTGACGGTAGGCCATGTGTTGTTGGGGGCGTGTTTCGATGGGTGCGTCGAGCGAAATGTGCGGAAAAAGCGTTTTGTTCCCCACATTTCGGACTTTGCAGGGGTGTCTGGGTAATAAATTCTGGGGCAATTTGGGCATATCATACCTCTGCGGATTCCCACGGGTGTCCTCTTTTCGGAAATGCATGGGGTTCCCTGTTTTCCTCGGTGGCTTGGACACCCGAGGCCCATATCTGTACATTGTGCCGGTCGGCAGAATGTCTGAGATTTCCCTCTGAAAACAGACTTGGGATTACTTGTGTTTTAGGCTTTCCCCTTGGCGGCCAGGTAGGTGCACCCACACATGTGAGGTACCGTTTTCATCGGGACACCTGTGGGAACGCGTGACGGTAGGCCATGTGTTGTTGGGGGCGTGTTTCGATGGGTGAGCCGAGCGAAATGTGCGGAAATTGTGTATTTTTTCCCACATTTCGGACTTTGCGGGGGTGTCTGGGTAATAAAAACTGGGGCAATTTGGGCATATCATACCTTTGCGGATTCCCACGGGTGTCCTCTTTTCAGAAATGCATGGGGTTCCCTGTTTTCCTCGGTGGCTTGGACACCCGAGGCCCATATCTGTATGATGTGAGAGTGTGACATTTCCGGTGTGAAAACAGACTTGGGGTTACTTGTGTTTTAGGCTTTCCCCTTGGCTTCCAGGTAGGTGCACCCACACATGTGAGGTACCGTTTTCATCGGGACACCTGTGGGAACGCGGGACGGTAGGCCATGTGTTGTGTTTGTGGGGTTTTCATAACGTTTTGACCCATTTGCTGGAGCCCTTTGTCTCACAACCCTTTCTTTTCCCAAATGTGACCTACATTTAGTCGCTGCTTTAGCCACCATACACTTTTGTAACCTGCACAAGTCACCTACCCTTGAAAAGGTCTGCCTGTGCTCTTTCAAAAAATGTATGGCTGCCGTTACTCACCACATTGGTTTTCCCAATTTACACATGCTAAGTGCGTCTGGTCAGGCCGTGAGCGTAAAACTCCTGTGTACCATGGCTCAGTGTTTGGCTTGTGGTATTGCTTGTTTTGTACAAACACTACAAAAATGGTATGCTCTCCTAACTGCAAGAGTCGGGGGAATGTAGCGGAGCATTGCTTTTCTCAAAATTCATAGAAGCCATTGCCGTACCAAGCGAACCATGTCCAACACATACCTTTTTTTTTCAGTCATTTTCCCGCTTTTCCCCCATTCGATGGCAATTTCCCCTACCTAGTTGTTGGCTGACCTATGCAAATCACCCCTTCCTAAACTTGGAATTTTGTCTACCTTTCAGAAATATATCCCTTTCTGTCCTCCAATTTGGCTTTCCTGCCCTTTTCTTCCATTCCGTCCATGCATGTCCAATTGGCAAAAATGGCAAAAATCGCCTACCTCTCACCAAACGGTTGATAACCCCATCAAAATAATTTTTTTCCATTTCCACTCAACCTGTTCCTGAAAGCCAACACATTGGGGAACTCAGAACAGCAAACCATTTGTTCCTAGCTCTTACAAGGAAAAAACCACAGGCTTCTTTGTACATCATTTTATTGGCATTTTATGAAAAAATCCAAAATTTTCGCACATTTTCCTTATTTTCTCTCACCCCCCTACAGCAACCTGGGATTCCTGGGTGGCGTTATGACCGCCTACATGTGGGAAAAAAAGGAGCCAAATTTGGCCGAGATATCTCATGTAACGAAAAAGTTACAAGCCATTGAATGGCCACATACCAAAATCACCAAAAAAGGCTCTGGCACTGGGGAGAAATACCCATGGCATTTAAAGGGTTAAAGTTTACCTCAGGTTGGCAGGTGGCGCAAAATTTACAGACGATGAGAAAGAGGCGGCTCTACTCAATTGTTTGGGAACTGAAGGTCTCAGGATATTCAGACACCTCTCTGGCCCCAATGTATACGCTGCCCCGGCTGCTCCTGATGAAGGCAATGAGGGCAGCGATGTGGTGCCAGGAGTAGTGCTTGCTTATGACACTGCTTTGGGCAAGTTGGAGGCGCGGTTTGGCAGGAGGGCCAACGTTGTACTTTAGAGGCATCATTTCTTCTCGAGGTCGCAGGGTGCCTGTGAAGGTATAGATGCTTATGTGACTGCCCTACGCACTTTGATAGCAACATGCAAGTTCATAGGTGTCATCGATGAGTATATCCGTGACCAGGTCATGATGCGGACGTGTGATGTACGTGTCAGGGAGAGACTGTGGCTAGAGAAGGATCCACCCCTGGAAAAAGTCATTGAGATAGCCCGTGCAATTGAAGAATCTAGGAAGAGTGTGAGAGAAATGACAGATAAGGGGGAGGCTGTGCATGCCGTGATTCCCCGCAGAGCTGTGGATGCCAAGGCCAAGAACAAGGACAACAGGGCGACGCCCTCTTTGAGGGAACTGTGCAGGAGATGAGGTTGGCGCGGACACTTGGCTGGTGCTAAAGAATGTTCTGCTACCAATGTGGAGTGTAGGAAATGCAAAACCAAGGGGCATTACGCCCGTATGTGCAAGGGAGTTGTGTCCGCCAGGGAAACTGTGAAAATGGTGGACATCAATGATGATGAAGATGATTTGACAATAGTGGGCTACATGGGTTGCTCAGGGAAGAATGATGGTGGTGCGTCTGAAGGGTCGTTGTTGAGTGTGGTGAGCTGAGAGAAGAGAGCTTGGGCGACGCTCATGGTCAACGGTGTTCCGTTGGAGATGATGGTGGACACCGGATCTCCCTACACTATGTTATCTCCTGAACTGTATGTGTCCAAGTTTTACAAGAAACTGTCTGATTTGTATTCCCCTGATATAAACCCGTGTGCATATGGACGAGTGCCCATTAAAGTTCTAGGGTTCGAGTGGGCCGAGTTTGGAGGCCGATTAGCCAAGGCAAAGTTATACGTGGCTCACAAGGG
Source organism: Ambystoma mexicanum (assembly GCF_040938575.1). Classification (NCBI taxonomy): domain Eukaryota; kingdom Metazoa; phylum Chordata; class Amphibia; order Caudata; family Ambystomatidae; genus Ambystoma; species Ambystoma mexicanum. Next base: position 60,833,911 of record NC_090930.1, read on the forward strand.
TAACCTTGTTCTGGGGTGGGACGAACAAGCTGCGCTGGAGCTACAAATAAGACCGGGGAAACCAGTCCCTGTGATGAGTGTGAGTGAGGGCCTCATGGCGGAAATTCTGCAAAGCAAGTTTCCCGCAGTTTTCACTTCCAAGTTGGGCAAGTTGAAGGGTTTTGCACACAAAATAGTCCTCAAGGAAGGTTCTGTGCCTGTTGTCCATAAAGTCAGGAGGGTTCTGATCATGGCTCATGATGCTTTGAAGAAGGAGCTTGCCAATCTCAGGGAACTGGGGGTCATTGAGGAAGTAGAGAGTTAGGAATGGTTGGCCCCGGTAGTTTTGGCACGTAAGGGTGACGGGGGCATGAGAATGTGCGTAGATCTCAGGGATCTCAATTCATGTATATGGGTTGATAGACACCCCCTGCCCGATATCAATGAGATGCTTTCCTTAGTGTGTGGTGCGTCCCGCTTTTCTACCTTTGACCTGTCGTCTGCATATCATCAGATAGACCTGCACGTCGAATCTCGACCCCTTACATCTTTTGTTACCTCTTTTGGCACGTACCGTTTTTGTAGGATGCCCTTCGGCTTGGCCTATGCCTCAGTGGTTTTTCAGAGGTCAATGCAGAAGCTTTTTGCAGGCATTCGAGGGGTGGAATGTTTCCAGGACAACATTCTTGTGTGGGGTAGTTCTCGAGTTGAGCATGATGCTAGAGTTCTTGAGGTGATGGGTATCTTGAAGGCTATTGGTCTCACGGTCAAACTTAGCAAATGTAAAGTGGGTGTTCCCATTGTGGCTTATCTGGGACATTCGCTAGATGTCAAGGGTATTCGTCCCAAGAGTGAGTTGGTGAAAGCATTGGATGATGTGCCCGCCCCAGTGAACAAGGAGCAGTTAAGATCCTTCATGGGTCTTGCAGAGTATTATAGTAGGTTTGTGCCCTCGTATGCTGACAAGACCATTAGCATGAGATCTTTATTGAGGAAAGGTGTGCATTTTACTTGGTCAGATCCGTGCCAGTCAGAATTTCTCAAGTTGAAGGAGGAGATTCAGCAAGCCCCGTCCTTAAGCTCCTTTTCTCCAGCCAGGAATGCCTTTGTCACGATGCCCGCTCCCGGGGAGCCGGCTCAGGCACTGCGTCCCCAAAAGCGGAAATCAAGTCCCCGGGGAAGGTCCCAGCAACCCCTTATAGGGGCCCTTTGGACAGCGTCCTGGTGCCTATGGCGCCAGGCTCATAGAAAACGTCAGTCCTGGCGCCATAGGCGCCAGGCTCATTATGAAACTGTTTGGGTGCACTTACCTGATGCAGACCATGCTGCAGAACCCCAGCCTCCTTGAGGCCTGAAAGGAACTACTTTACCTGTGGGACTCATTTACCACCCGGGCGTGGTCGGGGAAGGATACATACCTGATTCGAGGAAGGACACATTCTAGGAACTTCTTCCAAGGCTATTTAAACCACACCCGATCAGCCACACGTGCTTCGCGTTGTTCTGCATCTAGCAGCTGGACGCTCACCGTGTCTGCTCCTGCATCCTGACTTCTGCCACACCTGCCAGCATCCTGAATCGCCTGCAAAGGAAGGGAACAAGAGAACAGAAGAAGGAAAAGGCCTCACCTGCTAAATCTGCAACCCAGAGACATTTCGCCGACAATCCAGAAAAGGAAGACATTTATTTTTAAAAGCACATCGCATCGATCGCTGCAGCGCCGCATTCTACTCACCTTTACAGGGCGCCTCCATGTTCAGCAGCGGCCATCCGGATTCGCAGTCGCGCCCCCGCGCCTAGGGAGAAAAAGACAAGAACAAAGGTGAGATAAAGAAGGGAAAAGGGAAGCTAAAACTCCATGTCAAGACTTACCTGTTGGGTCATTCCCTTTTCATTTCGGGTCCGCGCCGCATCCAGGCATTTTCGGACCCCGGCCCCTAAGGAGAAAAAGACATCAGCGTTAATGAGTGAATGAAAAGACATTACCAAAACACTCATTAAAGACTTACCTGATTTCCACAAGGATTTCACCGCTCACCTCGGGTCGGTGCCTGTTCCCCGGCATTCCGTACCCCGGCCCCTATGGGGAAAAAGACACTAGCATTAGAACATTAATGCATGGACACAAGGGGAACCACTTATAGAAAAACTTACCTGGAAGCCAAGCAAGTTTGGTTCTCACCCATCCGAAAATCTAGTGACGTAACTGGATACCAACGCGCCCCTGCATCAGAAGCAGGATGCAGAGCTCGTCCTTCCAGACCCTAAGGTGAGACGCTACGGGGAAGCACAGCAGGGTTTTGAGGAGGGTGAGAGGGGTAAATGGGAGGCCGAATGCATTACCCCGCAGACAGTTAACCCCCTATTCTCACCTACAGAAGGATACTTCTGCGAGTCAGACAAGCCAGATCTGGGGCCCGGTCTAGTCCGTCTTCCGAACCCTGCGCATCACCTTAGATGAGGTCACAGCACCGCGAACCAGGCCAGCGCCCCCGTGGGAGTCAGGTGAGCGTTACAGCCTTCCTTACCGTGGACGTGAGTGAGTATGGCTTAGGTGCGGTGTTGGAGCAGAGAGTCGAGGGTGAGCATCGGCCCATTGCCTTTGCGTCCAGAGTGCTCAGAGAATCTGAGTGTAGATATGCCGTCATTGAGAGGGAAGCTCTTGCTGCAGTGTGGGCTTCTAAACATTTTAGAAACTTTTTATGGGGAATTGAGTACACTCTTTGTACCAACCACAAGCCCTTGGTTCATGTGTTAACGACAAAAGGGTTGTCTCATGCATCTTCGAGAACCATGAGATGGATGGCCGACATGGCTGAATACAATTTCAAAGTTGAGTATGTTCCTGGTGCGAGGAATGCGGTGGCAGATTGCCTGTCTCGTTTTCCCAACACTGGTGATGTCGATGAGATCCAAGGAGTGGTGGGGGACGATTGTACCTTATTTGCCGGAGTGGTGCCCGCTGTGTCGGAGTCTGAGTGGAGCGCAGAGTGTGCGGCAGATCCTGAGTTGACTGAAATAAGAACAGTGCTTAGCAGTGGTATTGTTGATGCTGCATTGTCCAAGTCTATTGGTCATGTATGGCAGGAATTGTCCGTTGGTCCATGGGGTGTGGATAGAGGTTTGAGGTTGGTTCCTCCTCGTTCCCTTAGAGGGAAGCTTGTCGGTTTGGCCCATGAGGGGCATTTAGGCAGGTCCATGACCAAGAGGAGGCTCAGAGAAGATTATTGGTGGCCCCGTATGGATGCTGATGTGGAGACTGTGGTGAAGGATTGTGCGGCTTGTTCTGTTAGCGATAAAAGCAAAGCTCCTGCTCCTCAGCCGATTTATCCTGTGGAAGTGCCCTGTGAGGTGTGGTCCAAGGTGGTACTTGACATTATGGGGCCCATGGACTCGTTGGGGGGAGGTCTGAGGTTTGTGGTGGTTATGGTGGACTATACGTCGAGATGGGTCGAGGCCACTGTCTTGTCTACGGTTACAGCTGAGAAAATTGTGGACTTCCTCTCTATGGTGTTTGACAGGGAAGGTGTGCCTGCTGGCTTGGTGACTGACAATGGATCTCAGCTTGTGTCAGAGTACATGCAGAAGGTTCTTAGATGATCTGGGGATACGTCATCATAAGGTTGCATTGTATAATCCACAGGCCAACGGTCTGGTCGAATGCATGAACCGTTTTGTCAAGGGGGCCATTCAGTTGGCACTTGCCAATGGTCTTCCATGGGCAAGGGTGTTGTCAGAGTCGCTCTAGGCCTACAGACTAACTCCCTCTGTGTTCACTGGTCATTCTCCCTTCGAGTTGATGCGGGGGAGGAAACACGGCTCAAAGTTGAGGGTCCCTGCGCTGGGTGGTGGAGTCCAATCTCTGGTGGATATGCAAGGAATTTTGGATCGCGTACGGGCTAAGCAACAGTGTTTTCTGCGCAAGCAATTGGCCCGTAGGAAGCCCTTGCCGGTTAAGACTGGTGATTGGGTGCACATCAAGTATCCCAGGTTTGTAGCTAAGGGACTCAGCAGATGTATGCAACCACGAGAAGTTGTCAAGTGTGGTCGTGGTTACGTTAAACTTGAGGATGGATCCACATGGAGTATCAGGCGTGTGGTAGTGGTGAACAGGGCTGGAGTAGATCCAGCTGGTGATGACTTGGGGGGTAGTGAGTCGAGAGAGCCTGGTTATGGCGTGGATGATGCGGTGACTTTGGAAGTCCCGGGGGGGATGTCCCTGCTATTCCGGTGCCTGCTATTCCGGTTGCTCCTCATGGTCTTGGCAACACCAATGGGGTGGTTGATTGTGATGAAGGGGTAGCTGCCAACGGGGCGGCTGACTCGGGCCGGGGTGATGCTCACCCAGTCAGGGAGAGGAAGGCTCCCTCTAAGTACAAGGATTATGTCCTGGGAGCCATTGTTCAGTAATATAGGAGACATTTTTCAGCAAAATTATTTTCCTACTTCCCCTTGTGGAGGATCCACGCTTGACCTTGTTTATCTTATTCATTCCTTCCCTTCTTTCTCTCCTCATTGGGTTTTTGTGCATGTTCGTATGTATGTTCTGCGTGCGTGTCGTTTTGTGTGCTGCTGTGTTTGGGATCAGTGTGCATGGATCTTTTCTTGTGTCTGTTGCAGGTAAAGGGGGGAGAAGTGTTGTAATGGCTGTCTTGCCCCTGAGTGGAATTCTACCTGTAGAATTCCACTCTTGCTCTGATGTCATGTTTACATCCATGCATGCTTCTACATTCTAGGGGTGGCGGTTGAGAACTTGAAGTGAAGAAGTGTTGTGTAGGTTGAGCACTGCTGGGCTCAGGCTGGTTACCATTAAAGGATCTTCACTTACCTGCCTTGTGTGGCCCCTTATTACAAATAGCTGCTTCCTCGTGCGGTTGGCCTTGATCAAAATGTGCTCTTGTGCTTTGCCTTTTATCTCTATGAGGAAGAGTCAGGGCCGTCAGGTGTTTGTAATTATTGCAAATGCCTGACTCTGCCTGACCCTTGTGTTGGGATATGCCAGGTAAACTGCTTTGTTGTTCGTCCAATGTTTGTCACAGTGTAGGAAAGTGTTTGTGTTGGAAAAGGGGGTGGGAGGTAGAGTTTCCAAGTATACTACGGGGTAAGATGGGCAACTCGGAAAGGTGAGCTTTGTAGGGTTTGTGAATTGAATAGGGAAGATCGTGGGAAGGGTAGTATTTTGTCAAAACAAACTGGGAGTTCAGGAAATAATAATCAGAGGGACGGGGAGGAGAATGACTGGGAGTATTCGGGTAGGACACAGGAAAACAGAACGTCTGGAAGAGATAGTTTCCGAGTGCAACAGGGTTTGGGTTCCTAAGGGATTTGTCATATACAGATGAGTTGTTGGATCTGGGCAAGAGAGGTTCATTGGGAGGAAGGGAGACAGATGCAGTACAGCCTACCAAGGTTTCAGGGAACGTGTCCTCCTCTCCTTCTTCCCCGGTTTAATACAGCGTCTCACCTGGGTTATTTCTCCGGAGCACAACTCCATGTTCCCCAACCCAGGTGATCCTCCCTTGCTCGTCCTCCCCCAGGTTTGGGATCTGAGAGCATCATCCCTTCCCTGGCCACCTGAATAAGGGATTCTTGAGATTGGCTTGGGAGAATATCCTCAGGTTTCTCGCACTCACCACCCTGCTTTAAAAAGGGGTAAAGTTCGTCTGGACTGAGGCACAACAAGCCTTTGACACCTTGAATGTATCCTTCACTTCAGCCCCTGTGTTACAGAGGCCAGATCAGAGCAATGGATACATAGCAGAATCAGATGCCCCCTACAGCGCACTAGGAGCCATGTGAAAACAGAAGAGCTCATCAGGAGAAGAGTTTCCAGTTGCTTATATGTCTAAGACTAGGTCTCCTTCGGAACCAAACTATACAGTGCTGGAGAAAGAACTATTGGCTATCAAACGTGCTTTCCAAGAATGGTGACAGCTGCTCTTGGGTTCTCAGTTTTTGGTGGAAGTTAGAATGGATCATCAGAACCTGAAGTGTCTTCTATATGCTGTAATCGAGAACAGTCGACAAGCCCACTTGGCATATTTCCTTTTTCCTTACCATGTCACCTTTACGGTGATACCTGGGTGGAACAACTACATGGCAAATTCTCTGTTGTGAAAATCTAGAGATTTCCTTCCTCGCTTCCAAACAGAAACAATGTTCCCTATGGCCTTTTTTCTTTGTCTCTACTTTCCTCTAGGACTTATGTCAGGAGTCCCGTTCTCATATAGAGTCCTGCAAGTCGGTGGCCCAGGCTTTTCAATTAACCCAAGAATATGACCTGTTGTTTTTTTCATGGTTCACAGGTTTTGATTGAATCTCTGCGGAAGTCGGTCTTATGAATGTGTCATGATGCTCTCCTCACAGGAAATAGACGATCAAGACCACTACTGACCTAATGCGACATCACCTCTGGTGGCCTGGACTAGCCAAGGATGTCCAGGATTACGTATCTTCTTGTACTGTATGCCTGCAATCCAAGATTCCTAGAAGACCACCCTTGGGTCAACTGGTTCTCTTTGGCACCGGTGGAGGTGCTTACTGTGGGGGAGGCATGGTATCCACTCAGGTATGACACTGACACAATGGGTACAATTTGTAAAACCTTTATTGAAATTGTTGGGTTTGGAGAAACTCTTATTTTGCCCCATAACTAAAATGGGATTAGTCTCAACCATCAACTAATAATTAACAGAGTCCTAGTGGAGTCTGTCAAATCAAACTGGCTTATGCTAACAAAACCTAATGTCTGCCCTATCTCTTGTACACAAATGTGTAAAAATGAGAAATGTATGCAAAAGGAAAAGGAAAAATCAGTGTTCAAATGAATAAATGTGGTTGAACCAGCTCTCCTCCCCACATTAGACCTCACAGAGTAAGGCTGTCCCCGTAGGCAGAATGACACACTCTGGCTCGGCTTCCAACACAATAAACAGCTCCAAAATGTGGATCAAGGCCCATCTGGCCTTCCACGTTTAAGTCTCTTTTTCTGGACTTCCAAAATAATGTTTCAACCAAAAGGTTCACCAAGGTTGTTGGCTCAGACCTTTCACCACACGATTTGCATAGGTCCCCCTCTGCCTGGCTCAGACCTCTCACGATCAAGTTCAACACAAACTTGCAAGGAGCTCCCTTCCCAAAGCTTATTTCGCTTCGGGTCTCCCTCTGTCGGGTTAGGACCACTTTCGGATGTCAAAGACTTTCGAATGTGCATGGCTTTCTTTACAAACAACTACAGGTCCACTTTAACTCAAAGTTTACAGTTCAACATTCACTTTCCCCTTCTCTAGGAGTTAAAAAGTTCTTTATTTCACTCTTGCTGTTCATACGCTTTTCACTTCAAACAATTTACTTTTCACAGAGACTTTTGTGGGCTACTCCCTTTCGCCGGACCACTCTGTTACTTAGTATCGCTGTTTTCACAGCTGACATTTACTTCAAAGTTCATTCACACGTCTGCCTTCCCTCGTATTTCATTCACATGCATGCAGCCTCCAGATGTTGCTGCTTCAAACTTTAACACACACCAGTCTTTCAGGCCGCTTGCCAAATCGCCGGCTGAGTGCGTCTCTTCTTGGTTTTGCGATTCCCAATTCAAGGTTAGTTACACAGGCTTGGCCTCACCTCCCCAACTCTGCCTTTTACCCGGAAGGGCTACTGGTGTCCTTGAAACAGAATGCAATCTTCATTTGTGGGATCTGGCCTTCTCCACGTGTCTTTTGCTGCCTGTCAGAGGCAACGACGTCCAGTAAGGAACTCTTGTTTTTTTTTTTCCACCTGCTGCTCTCTTCCCTTGGTCCGTCGCTCTTCTCCAGTAGGTTTGCCTTTGTCACAGAAGCCCTGCTCATACTTGTGTTCCACCCTGCTCAGTGTGTGCCTTTGGGTTCTTTCTTGTACTCATGTGAGGAGAGCTAATTGGTATCAGGTGTATGCACTTAGAATCAAGTGCCTGACTTTGCCTGACCCGATTAGAGGGACATGTCCAGTAAAATATGTGAAAGTTAATGTTGTTACTCTGTCACCCTCGTCCTCGTTACAGTGTTTGTGTAAAAAGGGGAGGAGTTGGGACTTCTGAGCATCCTAAAACAAAGGATGGGTTGGATAAACAAAATAAGGGGGGAATACCACGTCTCACCATTGGCCCCCCCTTGCCCCCATTCCCTGAAGACCCCTTGGGCTTAGGGCACTTTTGTAACGTGCATGCAATGGATGGGTTCACAGAATAACTCCAACTCCAAATAACCAAACCAACTCAGGAAGATGGCAAAGATACTGTTTTATGATCAATTATCTAAAACAGGGCGTTACAACCAACAGCAAAGGACGTTGGCTCAATTGTTTCTCTGCGATCCTTTCATAAAACATACATCAGAGGTGACGTCCTACTATGTGGCAAATAATGGAAAACCTCCTCTGTTTTGTAGTTGGCTTAAGGGGAACATCTAAGTATACATTACATAGGAACTGGGATTGTGATTGGCCGCCCACTGTCAGGTGGACAATATATGCTTACTTCTAAAACATGTCATCTTTAAAATCATTAAGTACACAGTTTTCAATTGGTCTTCAAACTATAAGGTCCTTCGTTATATGGACCTCTACAATTGGTTGGCACAATTGTGCCATGTCTGGAATATTCGGCTCCCTTAGCAGCGCGTAAGCCCAGACCAGGTGCAAGGAGATGGGCCTGGCTATACCTTCCTGCCCAATTAGCCCAGCATCTCTCATCACCTAAGCCTTCTGCCATGAAGATTGTCTTTGAACTTGGCCTTGCAAAGTATCCTTGTCTCTGGGAATACATGGGAGTGCAGGCACTACTATTGTTGTTCTAGAACTCCAAGTTCTACTCTCTTTTCATCCTTGGCTCACGTGACAGGAGACCACGATTTGGTCCATTTTGCAGGTTTTTAAATGTCTTAAATGAATAAAACCCGGCCCTCTTGGTGTTCTTTCTCTGCACTTAAACAAGGGATGATTCATGCTTTGCACATTCACTCCTTTCAAGAATAGATAACCGACCTTGGCTGCTTCAGTTTTGATACCAGGCCAGACATCCTCGCCATGCAGCTCCATGTTTTCAGCTTATTCTTACTGCAACACAATTCTTACCTTTAACTTCATGGGGCCTGGCTTACTAAATACGTGACACTGATGTCCAGCTCCTGTACAATGGCGGCTCTGCCTGCATTCTATTCACTACATATAGCCAGCTTATATGATTACAATCTACTTGCGTTTCAGCATCTGTGCACTCATTGAACGGTTAATTCTCTTTTGTACTGTGCACTTGTAATCTTCTTTTCCACATTTGAGATCACTTGATTCTTTACTTCCTCACTAGTTTCTGCAGGATCCATACATCCTCTTCAGCCAGTATCTCGGGACGTCACACATGTCTATTGTGACATCTCTGGCTTCTCTCTTTGGTCTTTTTCATATTCCTTCAGGGAGCTCCTCCCTCAGATTGTCATCTCTTCAGGGATACATTTGATAGGGTTGTCTCAATGGGTATCTTCTTTCGAATATAACCTGCAGTATTGGCACAACTACTGGTGTCAAACATGCCACAATCTCATACTTCCAACATATAGGAGGTAGGGGAGGTGTGATTTCCTGCAGAGGCATGTAACTGTTCCTCTACATTCCCCCCTCTGGCTGAGTCCTCAGCCACCTCTTCAATTATTTCCACATCTTGGTATCTTATCTTGAAGAAGTGTTTCTTCGGCGTCCATATCTTCATCACCACCCTCAGGGTGCCAGCTGATTTGAAATGTTCATGTACACTCCAGGTCATGTAGTTGTAGTTCTTATGATTCTTTGGATACAGGAACTTCATTCCTTCAGGTGCTACAATACTGGCCTCTATATATTTTCCGACAAATTCATCAGTCAGTTCCTTGGGTCCTAGTCTGAATTTGACATCGATCATGATCTTTATTCATACCAAGTTTTGCAGTTTTTTTGGCATTGGGAAATATCTATACTGATTAAACAGAATCTGAACATCACTATCACTAATATAACTTCAATGATTTTAAATATATTTGCCAACCACTGTGGAATCCATGAGAACATGGAGGCAAACCAACTATCATTTTCAATATCATCTGTCTCCTCTTCCATCTTGTTATGCAGGTCTGTTAACAATGTTATCTTCATCATGAGAAGGTATAAACGTGCAACATAATGGCCCGATTTTGGCGCAAACACCACCTTCCATCGCTGTGATCATATCCAGGACATATCTGTTTTGGAGCGTCATTAGTCGTATGGCCCTCAGTTCTTCTTGATAGCCTTGAATCCCTTTATGGTAGAATTGATTGTCTGCAGAAGCTCCCATCTGGTGATCTGTAGCCACTTAGCATTTGCTACTGTTTGGATCCCAGACATGAATATAGTCATAAATATTGTGCCAGTCTTACTGAACAACCTGTGTTCATCAGGAATGGAGTTATATGCCGTTATTGATTTAGCTGAAAAATAACTCTCTCTTCTTGTCTGATAAAGAAGTTCAAGCAATCTTCTTTTTCTTAAATGTGCAATCCACTTTTGGAACTTCATCAATATTCAGGTCACTTTGTGGAATCCCCAATGCCGGAGCATGGATGAGCACCAAAGAACATACTCAGCCCCAATCCTTGGGCAATCTTAGGTAAGCTCTAGATCCACAAGCCCAATATTGGTCCATGAGGACAGCTGTCCCTTCTCCCATCCTTGGAACGTCAATTGTAGTTTTGCATTCTTTGTTGTATCCCACATGATTCTTTCTGTGTCTTCGGAAACACAGTGTCACATTTGCCAACGTAATTACAACTACTGGGCCTGATTCATCATCTACCCATGAAAAACAATGTGGTGGGGGGCACAACAAAGTAAAACAGACTCCAACTGTCATAGAATATTGCAAGTGTGGAAAACCCTGAACCCCCCACCATGAACACTTACCTACGTGAATTAACTTATATCAATGAATGTGAGGAACAGTACGTGCTAACTCTACCAAGTACGAGCTGACCAAAAGACATTTGGGGCCCTTTCAGGGCGTACCTATGCGATAAGCTTTCGGACAGTGAAACAACTATGTAAGCTGCAGATTCATAAACATTTGGTGGAGATATTGTTGTATGAAGGAACATATGTTGTGTTAATTGAATGTTGCTGGAACTGTTGAGACCATCAATAAAGAGATGTTTAAAAATAAAAAAAAGAATACATTCAACAATTCACATTATTTCATATGGTCATTCGCTATAATTTCAGGTGCACCAGGGTGGATCCCGAAGCCACCGGAGATCCGAAAAATTAAAAACACAAGAACAATCACCGGATGTTGCCAGCCGATAGCCCTGTAGTGCACTCCTACAGGGATATATAATCACTAAAGCAAAAACCTAAGATAACTAAACAAATTGTTTATCTAGAAAAGTCATTCACTCTTATTGTCTTAAACTGGACATTTGTTCAAGATGCAAATTCATTTTGATAAATACCTATGATTTTCACACCAACAAAGTAACCAGGAATGACAGTAGCCTGGCGTGTTTAGCCCATGACTTTAAACATCCGTCATTCACCCTTTGCACTTCTTGTATGTACTCTGTTTACAGCAGGTGAGGTGCACAGGACATCATTCATTCCTTCTTCCCATCCCTTCTTGGATTTCACTCTTCCATTGATCAAAAATTGAGTTTGTTTCCAACATCCAGGTGATCCAACTATTTCCGTAACATCAGGGCAGTTTATTTTCTTCATCTCTTCAATGATCACCTCATCCTGTCCTGCAGCAGGAAACACAAGCATCTTGCTCTTCCATCCAGGTTCCTTTTCCATTTGTAAGGTCTTGATATAGTCATCCTGGTATGGAAATGACCAGTTCGATCTTCATCGCAAAGTTGCCCAGCTTCCTTGGAATTGTCCTCGAGTGGTACATGTTGCTCTGGAATCTCTCGAGCAATGAAAGTGAAAGTGCGTACTGTATTCATGGCATAGGGGATGAGAGATCAGACGTAGCAACCCTCCTTAGATGCATTCTCCCCCACTTTTCTCATGTGTTGGTACCACATGTTATTGCCCAAATGGGCTGTGTTGCCTAGATAGGTATTTATCCCTTCACTATCCTCCTCTGCATCTCCCTTCTGTCTCCCAAAGGTTGTGTAATATTCATGGAGTAAATCAAAAGCAGTTTTCATAGTAGGGAGAACCATAGGGACTTCTTCAGTGGAAGTGCTAACATGATAGAGACTGTGAAAGATGAGGAACAGAAAGACAAATTGAACAATCATGCAAGCATATATTATGCATAAGAACATAGGCATCCATCTCTCACGCCATCCTACTACTTGCTGTACTTGTTCCTCTAGAACCGTGCAACTTTCTTCTTTCATCATTTTTAATACTATCATCACATTTCTTTATGTTTGTAACTGTAAAATCTGTTCAATTATAGCAATAAGAAGCCTTTTTATCACTGGGCCATTTTACGGATTCTGCAAGAAAGTGTGAATATTAACAGCAGGGTTGTTAAGCCTCTTTTCTGAGCTTTTGTGGGAATTTTCGGTCCTGGTTCCCACATTGCACACATCCATATTCTGTCCCCCAGCTGTCCCATTCCCTGGTATGTTTCTTGTATCTCTTTCATCTGTTTCCTGACCTCCCCCCAGAATTGTTGGATTTCTGGACAGTTTTTCCATACGACGCCAATCACCTACCGCTTTACATCCCCTCCAGCATTGATCTGATACTTGTGGAAACACTGCATTAATCCTCTCTGGCATGTAGGACCATTGTACTGCCACCTTAATCCACATCTCACTTAACTGTATTGAGTGGGATAGATCCCCACAAGAATTCCCATTGGCTTCTTGGTATGGGGTCTCCCAACACTTTTCCCCATATAGTTCCGTTGTATCCCTTCGTCATGTACGTTTAAGTATTTGTAAATACTGGAAACTATTCTTTTTGAGCCGGAGTTTACAGTGATACATTGTTCAAACAGTGCTAGCTGTCTTGTGGCTGCTTCCTTGATTATTGGGGAGCTTAGCCAGTGTTTCAGCTGGGTATTATTTGAATCTGTCCCCCTCTGTCAGTCTTATGTCCTGGATACATTCCCCAAACATTTTTAATTGACAGACCTTGGAACATATCAGTTATCTTTTGGCACCCTACTCTTTTCCATTTCCAGTAAATATCTTTTTGCATCCCTGGTTGAAAATCATCTGGATTTCTGAACAGGGGGAAGAATGAGGATGGCTTCACTGAGGGTGTTCCTCTCTGCGTTACCTTGTTCCAGGTCTCTAGTCCCAATGCTAGAACCTCACTTATCCTCGTGTTCGGGTGTCTCTATCGATCCATAGGATCCCCTGGAGAGGGGAGCCCGCAACTGCCCTGTCCTGTCACGCCCATATCTTGAGTTGGTCTTCCCCGAGCCATTCCCTTATGACTCGCAGTTGTGCCGCCTCATAGTATATAGCAAAGTGCAGGAAAGCCATGCCCCTCTTGTTCTTGGGGGCCGTAAACGTGGCCATTGCAACCCTTGTGGGCTTCCTCTTCCATATATAGGAGGTTATGGTCCTATTCAGGGTGCGGAAAAAGGTTTTCGGGATTCTGATGGCAAGAGCTTGAAAATAGTACAGCAGTCTCGGCAAGATCACCATCCTTACTGATGTCATTCTCCCCTGTTAAGATGGATTCTGAACTCTGACCTGGAGGGGCAGAGGTTCAGAAGGCCAGCCTAGTTTCTTGGAACAGGGTAACCTCTGGACAAACCAGACTAATCAGGGTAGCTACGGCAGGCGGTCAAGACTAGGTCTCAGGAGGGGTGAGGGTGACTGAAGGACCTCAATGAGCACACAAAGCAAGGACACTTACAAATTACTCCAGGCAGGTGTTATATCAAAAATATAGATACATTTATTACAAGGCCTTTGTAACATAGACCATAGCAAAAGAATCACAGTAACACTAAGTAAACCAACACAACACTATCAATACAATGTATATACAAGACCATTGAGGTCTAAAAAGGTTAAATGCACGAAATATGTTGGCAACCTAGATGGGAAAAAAACAGGCAGTGCAGATAGTCTTTAGGCCCCTTCGACATCGACAACACACCTAACTAAGAGGAAGTCCAAGCCCTAAGAAGAGAGGAGCTGTTACGCTCACCTGGTTCCCACAGGGGCATCGACCGGAACTGAGCCGCTGTTATTTCCACCAGCGTGACGTGTAGCGTCGAGATGACTGACTGGACTGGCCCGCTCAGCCTAGTTTGTCTGGCTCGCAAGAATATTCTTCTGCAAAGGAGAAGAGGAATTAACCACCCGTGGAATTGAGTGTCAACCCACCTTCCCCACTCCCGTTGTCTTCCCACAGATCACTCTTGATGTCCCCTCCTTAGTCTCACCTGATGGTTTGGAAGGATGAGCTCTCCATCCTGCGTCGACCGCAGGGGCGCGTTGATGATCAGTTACTTCACTGGCGTAGAGGAATTGGTGAGTTCCAGTATTGACTCTAAAGTCCAATTGTTCATAAGAGTTCAAATGTCTGATCTTCACTCTGTCCGATTCCTTGCAGGTTGCCGATTAATCCACTCGAAGATTTCCAAATGGCACTCGGTAAGATTCAGGTAAGTCTACTGTGGTTTTCCCCTTAGGGGCCGGGGTACGGCGATGAAGCAGAGTTGACTGTGCCAACCCGAGATGAGGTGAGACCCCCGTGGTAAATCAGGTAAGTTTTGTGGGAGCTGTAACGCTCACCTGATTCCCACGGAGGCGCAGGTCTGGCTTCGAGTGCTGAAGCTTCTTCAATGGTGAAGCGCAGGACTCTGAAGATGGACAGGAAGGGCCCTCTACTCTGGCTTCTCCGGCTCGCAGGAATATTCCCCTGTGCGTGAAAAGGGAGTATTACCTACTGACTGAGTTATGATCAAGCCTCCCACTCTCTTCCAACCCTCCACGACACCCTTCCACGATTCCCCGTGAAGTCTCACCTTAGGGTCAGGAAGGATGAGCTCTCCATCCTGCTTCTGATGCAGGGGCGTGTTGAAACCCAGTTACTTCACTGGATTGAGGATTGATGGGAGTTCAGGTAAGCTTGACTATTCAGGTAAGGCTCTGTAAAAGTGCTGTTGCAAGTTCAAAAGTCCAAGCTTAATAATAATGTTCATTGTCTTTTTGCAGCAAGCGCTAATGTTTATATCTTTTTTCCCCTTAGGGGCCGGGGTTCGGAATGCCGGAGATATGGCACCGACCCGAAATGAAACGTACAGTTCCAGTTCCAGTAAATGGCAGGTTAGTTCTGGATGAGCGCTCGGGAACTGACTTTGCATACGCTCATTCAATGTCTTTGTCTTTTTTCCCCATAGGGGCCGGGGTCCGGAAAATGCCTGGAAGCGGCAAGACCCGAAATGAAATGAGATAAGTCTTATTCCCTTCCTTCTCTCACCTCTTATTCTTGTCTTTTTCTATAGGCTCTGGGAAGTGGCTGTGTATCCGGATGATCGCTGCTGAAGATGGAGGAACCCAGGAAAGGTGAGTGAAATGCAGCGCTGCAGCGATCGTAACGAAATGCTTTTAAAAATAATGTCTTCCCTTTCAGGATCGTCGGTGATGTCTCCGTGGTGCAGATTTAGCTGGTAAGGTCTCTTGTCTCCCTTTGCAGGTGACCCAGGATGCTGACAGGCGTGGCTGAAGTCCAGATGCAGGAGCTGACACGGTGAGCGTCCAGCTGCGAGGAGCAGAACGCGAAGCGTGAGTTGCTGATCGGGTGTGGTTTAAATAGCTTTGGAAGAAGTCCCAAGTGTGTATCCTTCCTCCGATCATACCCGGGTGGAAAGTAGTCCCACAGGTAAAGTAGTTCCATTCAGGCCTCAAGAGGGCCTGGATGTGGCAGCATGGTCTGCATCAGGTAAGTGCACATGAAAACACTTGAACACATGTCTATCTTTATGAGCCTGGCGCCTAAGGCGCCAGGACAGAGGTCCAACATGAGCCTGGCGCCTAAGGCGCCAGGACTGCGTCCAAAGGGCCCCAGCTTGGGCCCGCTGGCACTCCCCTGGGGGAAATGATGCCTGCCTCTGGGGTCGCTGGGTCGGACCTGGCTCCTTGGAGGTAGGCATCATGACAGTACCCCCCCTCAAGGCCCCTCCCAAGGTTCTTCCTTCCGGGGGTTTGGGCTTGTTCGGAAATCTCTGGTGAAATCTTTGTACTAATCGAGGTGCGTGGACATAGTTACTAGGTTCCCACGATCTCTCTTGAGGACCATATCCCTTCCAGTCTACAAGATAGAAGAGTTTCGACTTTACCACCTTGGAGTCTAAAATGTCTTTAACTTCGAATTCTAATTCCCCTTCAATTTGAACTGGATCTGGAGGCTTGGACAATCGGGTTCCTGGTTGTACTGGCTTCAAAAGTGATGCATGAAAAACTGGATGAATACACATGTTGGACGGTAGGTCCAGTTTAAAGGCCACTGGGTTGATTATAGCTTTGATGGGATAAGGTCCTATGAATCTGGGATTGAAGGTTCGCGGGCCCTTGAGGGGTAAAAGTTTAGTTGCTAGCCATACCTGGTCTCCTACTTGGTAAGGAGGAGTTTTACTTCGGTGCAAATCAGCGTTTTCTTTATACTTTTTCTTGGCTTGCTGTAAATGAGTTGCAGCTTCTTTGAAGGCTCGGGTTATTGTGGAATGCAGATGATTTACTGCAGGCATTTCCAGGGTCAGAGGTGGATCTAGGTCAGAGGTCCGAGGATGGTGACCATACAAAGTATAAAAGGGGGTTTGTCCGGTTCCAGAATGCACTGAATTGTTGTATGCATATTCTGCGATCCAAAGGATGTCTTTCCAATTTAACTCGGATTGGTGTAACATGCACCGAAGATATTGCTCGAGAGTCTGATTGGTTCTCTCGGTTTGTCCGTCGGTCTGGGGGTGGTGGCTGGTGGATAACCGCACATCTATTTGTGCTAGTTGGCAACACTTCTTCCAAAAATGTGAGATAAATTGACTTCCACGATCCGAGACTAATATGGAAGGGAAACCATGTATGCAAACTATATTCTCCAGGAATTCCTTGGCCAAGGTGGAAGCTGAAGGCAAACCCTTTAAAGGGATAAAGTGGGCCATTTTGGAGAATAGGTCCACAATTACAAGGATTGTGTTGTAACCAGCACAAGGAGGCAGATCTGTTATAAAGTCCATTGACAGGGTGTGCCATGGCACCGGTGGAATATCCAAGGGTTGAAGTAGGCCGGCTGGCCTTTTCTTTTGAGCCTTGTTTTGGGCGCAAATTCCACAAGACAGTACAAAAGACTTTATGTCTTTTCTCCAAGAAGGCCACCAGAAGTGGCGTTTGATTTTTTCCTCCGTTTTAGCGATACCAGGGTGTCCTTCCATTAAAGATTCATGATGATGGGCAATAACAAGTTCTTGCAATTCTTTACTTGGCAGAAACAACCGCTCCTGGAAGTAGGGTAAGTCATCCTTAACGGTGTAATGAGGACCCTTTTGACTCCATTCCAGTAGGGTTGAAGAGTCTAGAAGTTGTTTTACTTGCGTTTGGATATCCTCAATAGTTTGCAATGAAGTTAAGCCTAAGATTCTTTGCTCAGGTATGATGGGCACAGGTTCTAAGCTCGAATTAGGTTCTTCCATGCCAATCCGGGATAAGGCGTCCGCCTTTCCATTCTTGCAGCCAGGGCGATAGGTAATTACAATATCAAATTCCGCAAAGAATAGAGCCCATCGGAGTTGTCGTGAAGATTGAGCTTTGGCCGTTTTTAAATACTGTAAGTTTCTGTGGTCCGTAATTACGGTGATGGTGTGTCTTGCCCCGAGAAGGTAGTGACGCCAAGCCTTGAAAGCAGATTTGAGGGGCAGTAACTCTTTATCGGTGATTGCGTAGTTGATTTCAGGAGGAGAAAATTTTCTGGACCAAAAGGCCACTGGGTGTAGTTGGTTAGTTTTTGGGTCTCTTTACGACAGGACAGCTCCCATGGCCGAACTGGATGCATCGGTTTCCACTATGTACGGGAGATCTGGGTGCGGGTGCTTCAATACAGGTGCAGAGGTGAATTTGGTTTTCAGGTCCTGGAAGGCTTGTTCGGCCTCAAGAGTCCATTCAAAGCGTTTGTTTTTCTTTAGGAGAGCGGTGATGGGTTGCACTGTTCGGGAAAATTCCGGGATGAATCTTCGATAGAAATTGGCAAAGCCGAGCATGCTCTGAACTCCCTTCACCGAGCTTGGAGATGGCCATTTGAGGATGGCGTCCACCTTTCGTGAGTCCATTCGGACTCCTTGAGGTGTCAGGATGAATCAGAGAAACTCAACTTCTGTGGTATGAAAAACGCATTTTTCGAGTTTTGCAAATAATCTGTGCTGGCGCAGTTTCTCAAGAACTGCCCTAACATGTTTTCTGTGATCAGATTCTGAAGAAGAGTACACCAGGATGTCGTCAATGTAAACAATGACACAGACATCGATAGGTTCCCGAAGAACATCATTCATAAAGTACTGAAAGGCGGCAGGTGCATTGCACAAACCGAAGGGCATCACCTGATATTCGAAGAGCCCAAACTTGGTGCGGAATGCAGTCTTCCATTCGTCGCCTTCTTTTATGCGCACCAGGTGATAAGCTCCTCGGAGATCTAACTTGGTGTACACACAAGCGTCTTTCACCTGGTCGATAAGCTCAGGGATCAAGGGCAGAGGATAACGATTCTTAATCGTTATTTGATTTAGGGCACAATAGTCTATACACGTTCTAAGGTCGCCTTCTTTTTTCGGCACGAAGAACAGAGCTGAAGAGACAGGAGACTTGGACGGGCGAATAAAACCATTGGCTAGGTACTGACCTAAATACTGACGCAAATGCAGGTTCTCAGGTTCCGTAAGAGCATAAATCCTACTACAAGGTAGTTGAGCATTGGGTACCAGATCGATTTGGCAATCATAAGACCGATGGGGAGGTAACGTGTTAGCCTGTTCTTTCTGAAAAACGTCTTGGAATGCTTGGTATTCTGACGGTACCTGTACAGGGGTGGAAGTTGCAGAGGCTAGACCCATAGCTGGATTTCTTAGATAACAAGTTGGTTCACAATCAGGAAAACTTATCTTCTTTGCTCGCCAGTCAATTCTGGGATTATGTGTTTCTAACCAAGGAATTCCAAGAATTACTTGAAATTGTGGGGCCTTGATCACATCAAACACGATTGCTTCCCGATGTCCATCCTGACCCACCAGTGTCACTTCAACAGTGGAATGCGTTACAGGCCCTGAGGCTATTTCGGTTCCATCTACTGTAGTAATGACATCTTGGGTTACTTTCGGGCGGAGAGGAAGCTTAATCCTGAAAGCCAATTCACGGTCTATGTAATTTCCAATAGCTCCACTGTCGATGTATGCTTTTATAGCATGCAACTGCTGAGGCTGTTTTGGGTCCACGAGCACCATTGGCATGACAAAATGCGAGGTCAAAGAGTTAGTTTTCAAGCTCGGCAAGCGGACCCCTACGCTTGCCGGGCTAGGTCGTTTCCCGAATCAGGTGTCACTAATTCGTTATCAGTAGCTCCAACCACCTTCTTAAGTGGATTAACTGGACAATTTCGAAGAAAGTGACCGGAAGTCCCGCAATACAGACAAAGTTGCATTTGCCGCCTTCTCTCTCGTTCTTTCTGCGTTAATGGTCCTTTAACCCCACCGATTTGCATAGGTTCAGATACGTCGGTACTCTTGGAGTTAGCGTGGGTTTTGATCGGTGCTCGGTTTTCATACTTGAACCGATCTGCTTTTCTATTTTGAAGTCTGTGATCAAGTTGAACCACCAAGTCAATGTAGTCTGCGCAGACCTGGGGTGGGTTTACTATCTGAGCTAGAACATCCTTAAGCTCTCCACGCAGGCCTCGATGAAACAATGTGATCCTTTTGCTTTCTGGCCATCCAGTTTCCACAACCAGTCTGTTAAAGGTGGCTATGTAGGACAGAAGATCCTGATTACCTTGTCGTAAGGATAGCAGTTCGTTATCAACGGCCTGTCCTTGAGAGTGTCGAGCGAACAACCTTTCCATGCTGGCCTGGAAGCCCTGAAAATTCTGGAGAATGGGATCATCCTGATTTACCAATGGAATAGACCAATCGGCAGCACTGCCACTGAGGTAAGATAGTATAAAGGCTACCTTGGTCTGGTCGTTAGGGAAGGCTCCAGGCCTGCATAGAAAGTGTAAACGACATTGGTTCATAAAGACGGCATATTTCTTGGGATCCCCCGCAAAACGTTCAGGCGGGGCCAAAGGCATGTGTCCAAGTAGATTAATTTGTACCGGGTTACTCAAACCCATTGATGTGGAAATGTCTCCGGAATTAGGTAAAGGAGTGTGCCCTGCCTGAGCCTGTAATAACCTTTTGGCTAGGTCATCAGTTCTTTCCTTGGATAAGATCAGTTCTCTTTTGAGAGCGTTAGTCTCCTGGCGGGCTGAGTGCACCACAGCCCGTAATTCCCCCAAAAGCTGGGCCAGCTGGTCAGTCTCGGAAGTCTCCATAGCGCCCGGGTAGGAAATTGTGGGTAGGCTTCGCGTTCTGTAACGCTCACCTGATTCCCACGGAGGCGCAGGTCTGGCTTCGAGTGCTGATGCTTCTTCAATGGTGAAGCGCAGGACTCTGAAGATGGACAGGAAGGGCCCTCTACTCTGGCTTCTCCGGCTCGCAGGAATATTCCCCTGTGCGTGAAAAGGGAGTATTACCTACTGACTGAGTTATGATCAAGCCTCCCACTCTCTTCCAACCCTCCACGACACCCTTCCACGATTCCCCGTGAAGTCTCACCTTAGGGTCAGGAAGGATGAGCTCTCCATCCTGCTTCTGATGCAGGGGCGCGTTGAAACCCAGTTACTTCACTGGATTGAGGATTGATGGGAGTTCAGGTAAGCTTGACTATTCAGGTAAGGCTCTGTAAAAGTTCTGTTGCAAGTTCAAAAGTCCAAGCTTAATAATAATGTTCATTGTCTTTTTGCAGCAAGCGCTAATGTTTATGTCTTTTTTCCCCTTGGGGGCCGGGGTTCGGAATGCCGGAGATATGGCACCGACCCGAAATGAAACGTGCAGTTCCAGTTCCAGTAAATGGCAGGTTAGTTCTGGATGAGCGCTCGGGAACTCACTTTGCATACGCTCATTCAATTTCTTTGTCTTTTTTCCCCATAGGGGCCGGGGTCTGGAAAATGCCTGGAAGCGGCAAGACCCGAAATGAAATGAGGTAAGTCTTATTCCCTTCCTTCTCTCATTATTTATTCTTGTCTTTTTCTCTAGGCTCTGGGAAGTGGCTGTGTATCCGGATGATCGCTGCTGAAGATGGAGGAACCCAGGAAAGGTGAGTGAAATGCAGCGCTGCAGTGATCATAACGAAATGCTTTTAAAAATAATGTCTTCCCTTTCAGGATCGTCGGTGATGTCTCGTGGTGCAGATTTAGCTGTTAAGGTCTCTTGTCTCCCTTTGCAGGGGACCCAGGATGCTGACAGGCGTGGCTGAAGTCCAGATGCAGGAGCTGACACGGTGAGCGTCCAGCTGCGAGGAGCAGAACAACGCGAAGCGTGAGTTGCTGATCGGGTGTGGTTTAAATAGCTTTGGAAGAAGTCCCAAGTGTGTATCCTTCCTCCGATCAGGTATGTATCCTTCCCCGACCACACCTGGGTGGAAAGTAGTCCCACAGGTAAAGTAGTTCCATTCAGGTCTCAAGAGGGCCTGGATGTGGCAGCATGGTCTGCATCAGGTAAGTGCACACGAAAACACTTGAACACATGTCTAGCTTTATGAGCCTGGCGCCTAAGGCGCCAGGACAGAGGTCCAACATGAGCCTGGCGCCTAAGGCGCCAGGACTGCGTCCAAAGGGCCCCAGCTTGGGCCCGCTGGCACTCCCCGGGGGGAAATGATGCCTGCCTCTGGGGTCGCTGGGTCGGACCTGGCTCCTTGGAGCTAGGCATCATGACAGTAGCTTGTATAGCCTTAGAGAGTCCCCTTGCTCACCTTGCTGTCTTTGTCTCCTTAGGTGTCGGAGGGCGGCCGCGAGATGAAGAGAGTGTGATGGATTCCTGAAATACCGCCAAGCAGGTGAGTTCAGCGCGGCGCCGTAGGAATGCGAAGCGATGCTTCAAAGACTTCTGTCTTTCAGTTCCGTGGCAAAATGGATCAGGATTTAGGTAAGGATTAAAGTTAAAACTCCTGTTCTAACCTTTATCCTTCTTTTCTTCTTGTTTCAGGAGTCCCAGGACTGAAGCGGGCGTGGCTGAAGACTGGAGCTGCTGAAAACACGGTGAGCGTTACGCTGCAGCAAGCAGAATAACGCGAAGCACGTGTGGCTGTCCGGGCGTGGTTTAAATAGCCTTGGAAGAAGATCCAGGTAAGTATTCTTCCACAGCCCCACCCAAGTAACAAAATAGTCCCTTCAGTAAAATAGTCCTTCCTAAGCCTCATTTGGCTTGAGTCTTCATGCAGCATGGTCTGCCTCAGGTGAGTATGCAGCATGGTCTGCTTCAGGTAAGTTATCAATAATGAGCCTGGCGCCCATGGCGCCAGGACTGACTTTATCTTTATGAGCCTGGCGCCATAGGTGCCAGGACTGTACCCAAACAGCCCCTAACTGGGGCTTTGGGCATGCTCCAAGTGGCATGACGCCTGCTTCCGGGGCTGCTGGGCCTGGTCTGGCCTTCCGGGGGCAGGCATCATGACAGCACTCCCCCTCAAGGCCCCTCCTAAAGTCGTTCTCCCCCTTGGCCGTGGTTTGTCTGGAAATTCCCGATGGAACCTCTTCACTAAACGAGGTGCATGCACGTGGTCACTAGGTTCCCAAGACCTTTCCTGCGGACCATAACCTTTCCAGTCAATTAGGTAAAAGAGTTTTGATCTCACTCTTTTTGAGTCCAAAATATTCTTGACTTCGAACTCGGGCTCCCCGTCTATGAGGATAGGTTCAGGTGGAGTGGTTAGCCTAGTTCCTGGTTGCACTTGCTTCAAAAGAGACACGTGGAAGACGGGATGGATTCGCATATGAGCAGGTAGGTCCAACTTGACGGCCACTGGGTTAATAATTGCCTTGACAGAAAAAGGTCCCAAATATCTGGGGTTAAAGGTCCGAGTCCCCTTGAGTGGTAAGTGCTTAGTGGCTAACCATACTTGGTGCCCTATTTGGTATTGAGGAGCTTCACTTCTGTGCTGATCCGCATCCCTTTTGTATTGTTCCTTAGCCTTTTGCAAATGGATGGTTGCTTCTTTAAAGGCTTGTGTAATAACAGCATGGAGATGGTCCACTGCGGACATCTCTAAATGCTGGGGTGAGTTCAAATCGAGGTTCGAGGATGGTGCCCATAAATGGTAAAAAAAGGACTTTGTCCAGTTCCGGAGTGTACGGAATTATTGTACGCATACTCTGCGATAGACAGAATGTCTTTCCAATTCCCCTCAGACTGATGTAGCATACAACAGAGATACTGTTCAAGAGTCTGGTTGGTCCTCTCCGTTTGACCATCGGTCTGAGGGTGGTGACTGGTCGAAAGCCTAACATCAATTTGTGCCAGTTGGCAGCATTTCCTCCAAAAATGTGAAATGAATTGACTGCCCCGATCTGAAATTAACACTGAAGGAAAGCCATGCAGGCGGACAACATTTTCAAGGAATTCCTTGGCCAGGAATGAAGCTGAAAGTATCCCTTTTAAAGGAATGAAGTGGGCCATTTTAGAAAAAAGATCTACAATAACTAGAATGGTATTGTAACCTTGGTACGGGGGTAAATCCGTGATGAAGTCTAATGACAAGGTATGCCAAGGGGTAGGTGGTATGTCTAATGGTTGCAATAATCCAGCAGGTTTTTTCTTTTGCCCTTTATTTTGTGCGCAAATGCCACAAGACATGACAAATGACTTGACATCCTTTCGCCAGGTGGGCCACCAAAATTGCTTCCTAATTTTAGCTTCGGTTTTTCCAATACCCGGATGCCCTTCTATTAAGGTGTCATGGTAATGGGAAATGACAAGTTCCTGTAGTTCCTTTTGCGGTAAAAATAGCCGGCCTTGGTAATAAGGTAAATCATCAATGACAGAGTACTCTGGACCTTTCTTTGCCCAGTCCTGTAGGGCAACAGAATCAAAGAGTTGGTGGATCTTGTTTTGAATGTCCTCCAGTGTCTGTATGGATGTCAGGCCAAGGATTCTCTGTTCCGGAATTATGGGTACGGGTTCTAAAGTTATTTCTGCTTCTCCCATTCCAATCCGGGACAAGGCGTCTGCTTTACCATTCTTACAACCTGGTCGATAGGTTATTACAAAATCAAACTCGGCGAAGAACAATGCCCAACGGAGTTGGCGCGAAGATTGGGCTTTGGCTGATTTTAGGTATTGTAAGTTGCGGTGATCGGTGATGACCGTGATGGTATGTCTGGCACCCAGTATATAGTGCCGCCAAGCCTTGAAGGTGGACTTGATGGCCAGCAGCTCCTTGTCGGTTATGGCATAGTTTAATTCGGGGGCTGAACATTTTCTTGACCAAAACGCCACTGGGTGAAGCTGGTTAGTTTCGGGATCCTTTTGGGAAAGGACTGCTCCCATGGCTGAACTCGATGCATCTGTTTCCACTATGTAGGGAAGCTCGGGGCGCGGGTGTCTTAATATGGGAGCAGATGTGAATTTAGCTTTTAACTCTTGGAAGGCGTTCTCGGCTTCCTCTGTCCACACAAAGCATTTGTTTTTTCGCAATAGCGTTGTAATGGGATGTACAATGTGCGAGAAGTCCGGGATAAACCTGCGGTAGAAATTGGCAAAGCCAAGCATGCTTTGAACTCCTTTGATTGAACTTGGCGAAGGCCAATTAAGAATGGCATCCACTTTTCGTGTATCCATCCGGATTCCTCTCGGGGTCAGAATAAATCCAAGGAATTCCACTTCCGTAGTGTGGAAGATGCATTTTTCCAGTTTAGCATATAATTTATGCTGGCGTAACTTCTCTAGGACTGCTCGGACGTGTTTTACATGCTCAGATTCTGATAAAGAGTATACTAAGATGTCGTCAATGTAAACGACCACACAAACGTCGATAAGCTCTCGGAGGACATCGTTCATGAAGAACTGGAAGGCTGCTGGTGCATTGCATAGTCCGAAGGGCATCACCTGGTACTCAAATAGTCCGTACGTGGTGCGAAAAGCAGTCTTCCATTCGTCACCCTCTTTGACACGTACCAGATGATATGCCCCCCGAAGGTCTAGTTTCGTGTATATACAAGCGTCCTTCACCTGGTCTAGTAGTTCTGGGATCAAAGGCAGTGGGTATCGATTCTTGATGGTTATCTGATTCAGTGTGCGGTAGTCTATACATGTTCTAAGGACGCCTTCCTTTTTCGGTACGAAGAACAAAGCTGAAGATGCAGGGGATTTGGACGGGCGAATGAAGCCATTAGCAAGGTACTGGTCTAGGAACTGGCGCAAATGAAGATTTTCGGGTTCCGTAAGGGCATAGATTCTGCTGCAAGGTGGTTGTGCTACAGGTACAAGATCTATTTGACAATCATACGATCTGTGAGGTGGTAAGGTTTTTGCCTGTTCCTTTTGGAAGACATCCTGAAAGTCTTGGTATCCAACAGGTAATGGCTACTGGAATTACTGGGGCCAGGACGGAGTTTTGAGTTTTCCTTAGGTAGCAGGTGTGAGCACATTCTGGGAAGGTTAGTCTCTTCTCTCGCCAATCAATACAGGGATTATGTTTTTCCAACCAAGGTATCCCCAGTATCAGCTGAAACTGTGGGGCCTTGATTAAGTCAAACATCATAGCCTCTCAATGCCCATCTTGACTCAGCAATGTCATCTCTGCAGTGGAATGAGTTACGGGTCCAGAGGCAATTTCCGTTCCATCTACAGTGGTGACAACATCGGCCGTGGTCTTGCGGGTGAGAGATAGATTCATCCTGGTAGCCAATTCCCAGTCCAAGTAATTTCCTATGGCTCCACTGTCTACGTACGCCTTTACCGCGTGCATGAATGATGGCTGCTCTGGATCTACAAGGACCATGGGTATGGTGAAATGCGAGGTCAGAGTGTCCTTCTTTAAGCTCGGCAAGCCGACCTCTATGCTTGCTGGGCGTGGTCGTTTCCCGAGTCAGATTTCACATGGTTTTCGTCTGCTGCTCCTATAACTTTCTTGGGTGGTTTCACAGGGCGGTTCCGAAGAAAATGACCAGTGGTTCCGCAATATAAACATAATTGCAGTTGCCGTCTTCTATCTCTCTCCTTTTGGGTTAAGGGTCCTTTAACCCCCCCGATTTGCATAGGTTCTGAGACATCTACTCCCTTGGAGCTTACGTGGGTTTTAACCAACACCCTGTTCTCAAACTTGGTTCGGTCAGCCTTCCTGGTTTGAAGTCTGTGATCGAGCTGGACCACTAGATCTATATATTCAGCACAGTCTTGAGGCGGGTTCACGATTTGGGCCAAAACATCTTTGAGTTCTCCCCGAAGTCCTCGATGGAATAATGTGATTCGCTTGGCTTCAGGCCATTCGGTTTCCACTACTAATCTATTGAAAGTTGCAATGTAAGATAAAAGATCCTGGTTACCTTGACGTAGGGATAAAAGTTTGTTGTCCAAAGCCTGTCCTCGGGAGTGTCGGACGAATAGTCTTTCCATGCTTGTTCGAAAACCCTGGAAATCTCGAAGAATCGGGTCATCCTGGTTAACTAGTGGAATGGACCAATCCGTCGCACTGCCGCTGAGATATGACAGTACAAAGGCTACCTGGGCCTGATCGTTTGGGAAAGCTCCAGGTCTACATAAAAAGTGCAAGCGGCATTGATTCATGAATGTTGCAAACCCTTTCGGGTCTCCGGCAAAGCGTTCAGGCGGAGCCAAAGGAAAGGCTCCAGGTAAATTTATCTGCACCGGGTTACTCGATGGTACAGGAGCTGGACTTGCCCCAAGTCCTGGTAGAGGTGTTTGTCCAGCCTGGCTCTGTAATAGTTGTCTGGCCAACTCATCAGTTTGTTCTTTTGACACTATCAGTTCCCTCCTGAGGGAATTGGTTTCTTGGCGGGCGGAATGCACTTCGGCCCTTAATTCCCCTAATAATTGGGCCAACTGATCAGTTTCTGAGGTCTCCATGACGCCCAGGTGGGTATTTGTGGGTGGTCTTCACGTTCTGTTACGCTGTTACGCTCACCTGGTTCCCACGGGGGCGTTGACCGGAACTGGGCCGCTGTTATTTCCACCAGCGTGACGTGTAGCGCCGAGATGACTGACTGGACTGGCCCGCTCAGCCTAGTTTGTCTGGCTCGCAAGAATATTCTTCTGCAAAGGAGAAGAGGAATTAACCACCCGTGGAATTGAGTGTCAATCCACCTTCCCCACTCCCGTTGTCTTCCCACAGATCACTCTTGATGTCCCCTCCTTAGTCTCACCTGATGGTTTGGAAGGATGAGCTCTCCATCCTGCGTCGACCGCAGGGGCGCGTTGATGACCAGTTACTTCACTGGCGTAGAGGAATTGGTGAGTTCCAGTATTGACTCTAAAGTCCAATTGTTCATAAGAGTTCAAATGTCTGATCTTCACTCTGTCCGATTCCTTGCAGGTTGCCGATTAATCCACTTGAAGATTTCCAAATGGCACTCGGTAAGATTCAGGTAAGTCTATTGTGGTTTTCCCCTTAGGGGCCTGGGTACGGCGATGAAGCAGAGTTGACTGTGCCGACCTGAGATGAGGTGAGACCCCCGTGGTAAATCAGGTATGTTTTGTGGGTAGCTTGTATAGCCTTAGAGAGTCCCCTTGCTCACCTTGCTGTCTTTGTCTCCTTAGGTGTCGGAGGGTGGCCGCGAGATGGAGAGAGCGTGATGGAATGCTGAAGTAACGCCAAGCAGGTGAGTTCAGCGCGGAGCCGTAGGAATGCGAAGCAATGCTTCAAAGACTTCTGTCTTTCAGTTCTGTGGCGAAATGGGTCAGGATTCAGGTAAGGATTAAAGTTAAAACGCCTGTTCTAACCTTTATCCTTCTTTTCTTCTTGTTTCAGGAGTCCCAGGACTGAAGCGGGCGTGGCTGAAGACTGGAGCTGCTGAAAACACAGTGAGCGTTACGCTGCAGCGAGCAGAATAACGCGAAGCACGTGTGGCTGTCCGGGTGTGGTTTAAATATCCTTGGAAGAAGATCCAGGTAAGTATTCTTCCACAGCCCCACCCAAGTAACAAAATAGTCCCTTCAGTAAAATAGTCCCTCCTAAGCCTCATTTGGCTTGAGTCTTCATGCAGCATGGTCTGCCTCAGGTGAGTATGCAGCATGGTCTGCTTCAGGTAAGTTATCAATAATGAGCCTGGCGCCCATGGCGCCAGGACT
This sequence comes from Ambystoma mexicanum, assembly GCF_040938575.1. Lineage (NCBI taxonomy): Eukaryota > Metazoa > Chordata > Amphibia > Caudata > Ambystomatidae > Ambystoma > Ambystoma mexicanum. The sequence continues at coordinate 60,862,232 of NC_090930.1, forward strand.
GACTTTATCTTTATGAGCCTGGCGCCATAGGCGCCAGGACTGTACCCAAACAGCCCCTAACTGGGGCTTTTGGGCATGCTCCAAGTGGCATGATGCCTGCTTCCGGGGCTGCTGAGCCTGGTGTGGCCTTCCGGGGGCAGGCATCATGACAGGAGCCTTGTGCTCAATAGTACATGCAATGCAAGCACACGCGGTTGTTTCAATGGGCAAAATAGGGTCTCTTTAGGGGTCTCTTGCAGCTCGGGAAGGTGGATGAGGTGATGAAGAACAAGTTCCCACTATTCAGGGAAGACCTCCACTTGAAGGCATAGGCAGTTCCAGAGTGCGGGATGGAGTCGCTAGTTCGCACTAGCAGGGGAAAGGAGAGGGGCCCCCAGGGGCCACTCATGCATAAAAGGGCCCCTGGTGCCAGGGGCAACCGGTTAGTGTTGTAAGTACTCACCGGTCCCAGGTGCACTTGGACCCAAACTTCGCCTGTTCAGTCCACTCGGGTTGCAGGTTCAAATGCGGCAAACATGACGTCTCTGCGGCTTTCAGTTCCTGAGATACAGCAATGATTCCCAAATGGGACAGTGGCGATTTCTCTGCTCCAGGTGGATGAATTGACCCAGTTTCACTGCAGCAGGCTTCAGGGGCATGACGGACACAAATGCAGCATACTTGCAGAAGACGTTGCAGTGGCAGGGCAACACGGTAACCGCATTTACTCAGGTTCTGGCGCACTCGTCTCACTTCAGACCTAGGAATGCCAAGTGTACGAAATGCGGTGTGAGGGTACCGGGGACACAGAGCTAGCAGTATACCAAGCTTTGAGGGCCACCTCGAAATGGCGCTGGAGACAGAGCAAAGGTCCAGCTTAAGCTGGTCAGCCAACTACTTGGGCAGAACCAGAGCTGTGTATTGCTACACAGCAAGCCCAAATGCACTCCAAGGGGGAACTTAATCCCTATACACAGATAAATGTTTCTCAACTGGATTTGCACCGTTCCGGCGAGTATTTGGGTACAAGAGTACCTTGTTATCTTCTGTACTTAATTCGAATGGTTAATAGCAATTTCACATTAGCAAAAAACATAACATTTAAAACATCAGTGTAGAATGTATAGATAAATCAGAACCTAGATTATAGACTCCAGAGATCGACATGGTATGGGTGTTTTTGGCCTCCTCTTATCCAATGTTCCCTTCGCGCCAAAACGAAGAGGACCCAATGGGAGATCTGCTCACAACCACACACTCGGACCACGGTGGTCCCAGTCATTCATGGCACTCCAGACTCTCTGGCAACCAGGATGTGTATTGGAACCAGACGTTCCAGCCCACATCCTGGAGGCACACACACAAGGCATGCAGAAGCCTGCAAAAGCATTGGGTTTCGCAGGAAAGTGCCTGACCAAATACGGAATGACCCGGGTCAACTCGACCTGGGGAAGGTGTAGGGGCAAGATGGCTAAAGGACAGGACAAAGAACCTCGTGGCATGGCTATTTTGGAGCCAGGCCACCTATTCGTGCCAAACGCGGTTAACATGGCAGGAAAGGGATAAAAATAATGCAAAAAGATAGCTGCCACCAGTCCTGTCCATGACACATCTGCACAGTTCATAAAAAGTCCACCGAGAGTATCTAGGGCCTTTGGAAAATGACTATAGACCGAGGTGTGCTGTATGGTAAGATACATTGCACACTTGTTACATGTTGTACAAAAGTTGCAACATGAGGAAAGGACTAAGGGAAACAAAGACTCCCAGTACTGACTGTCTTAAGGGCATGTCAGTTTCCCCATAAAAAGTGAGCGAAAACCCAGAGGAGTGCAGCAGAAGGCTGTGCTTCTCTGGCAAAGTCAGTCTATTGTGTCTACACAGCAGCAAAAAGTTTGGGGGTTGACACATGGAGGGAAAATTACATACAATTATGAAATCTTTCCTAACATCCCCCACCATGTTATCGTTAATGGGTTCCATCTCATCAGATCTTTTTTAATTTTCCCGGGTAATTTGCCCCACACATACCCTCTATGCTTTTCATTAGGGTTATGTCCAGATACGTGAGGCCCTCCGTTGCTTGCTTGAGCCGTGAAGTCGATTCTCATCTATTCATTATCTGTGGATCAACTGAAAGGTTTAGCATCTCAGATTTTTGCCCATTCATTTTTAGTCCTGAGATTGCTCCGAATTCTTCCAACTCTTTCATGAATGTCGGCAGCGATTCTACCAGGTTCGATAAAGCTATTAGCATGTCATCCGCACATGCCACTGTTTTATGTGCTTCCCCTGCCATCTCTATTCCAGTCAGCTGGTCTCATTTCCATATCCTAATTAGTAGGGGTTCTAAATATATCATGTAGAGTAGCCGGGAAAATGGACACCCTTGTTTGGTTCCTCGAGCTAGTTCTATCTTGGCTGATACTGAGCCGTTCAGTGTTACTCGTATCGTTGGCGTCAAGTAGTTAGCCTGGACCCTTGCCAGATATTTAGGTCCAATCCCCATATGTTTCAATGTGTCTGCGTCTAATGATTTCATGATTGCCCGCTGGTTAGTTATTCCTATCTTTTTTATTAGGTGACTGACTCTTCGGGTATTGTCAAATGTGTGTCTGGATAATATAAAACCTGATTGGTCTTGACCTATTTGTTTTGGCAGAAAATGCATCAGTCTGCTAGCCAGTATCTTAGTGTATAGTTTGGCATCTACATTTATCAGTGCTATCTGTCTGTATGACCCTCGCATTGTAGGGTCTTTCCCTTGTTTCTGGAAAACAACCAGTTTCGCTTCATAGAGGGGCTTATTTTCCCCTTAGTCATACATGAGTTAAATCATTTTGTAAGGTTTGGGGCCACTATCTCTCAGAATTTTTTATAGAAGCTTGCCAGGTATCCGCCCGGGCCTGGGGCTTTGTTATTCAGAAGTTCATTTATTGCTTTCTTTACCTCCTCTTCCTTAATGTCCTCCTCTAATATTGCCCGTTCTTCTTCTGTTATCTGCGGGATGGGGAGATTTGTAAGGTACTCCTCTCGTTGAACTGCTGAGGGGTTTTCTGAGGCGTACACATTCTGGTAATACTCCCTAAAGATTTCCCCTATCTCTTTTTGTTGTTTTCACCTGCCCTTGGGTGTTTCGGAGTTTCGTTATTGTCTGGTTTCCCTGCTTTTCCTTTAGTTGTCTAGCTAAGTGTCAGTCTGCTTTATTAGCTTTTACATAGTACCACTGTTTTAGATACAGAAGTGCAGTCTCTGCTCTCTTCGTTCCAAGTATCTCCAGTTGTCCCTGGATGTGTCTCATTGCTTTTCTTACTTTATTACTCAGATTTTTTTGGTAGTTTCTCTTGTATATCTTTTAGTTTCCCTTCTAGTTCCTTTCTAGTGTCTTTTTTGTTTCTCTTTCCCTGATTTGAGAGCTATCAAATACCCGCTCGTGACCGTGTTGAATGCATCCCAAATGATTTCCTGAGCCACTTCTCCCGTCTCCTTTTCCCTGAACTATTGCTCTATTTGTTCTCTTATTGATTTGCTCGCTAGTGGCTCATGTAGAAGGTCAGTGGGGAAATTCCACTTCCAAAGCCACCCTTTCTTTGTTCCTTACTCCAGTGTCCTCCGCAGTGGGGCATGGTCTGATAGAGAGATTGATCCCATTTCTATTTCCCTTATTTTGCCTAATAATCCTGACGAGGTCCAAATGTAGTCTATCCTCGAGTTAGTGGAGTGTACATGGGAGAAGTGGGTAAACCCCTGTTCCTGGCCGCTAATTACGCTCAACACATTTTGAAGGGCCAGTAATCTTTTGTTTTAACACTTTGGATGGGGCTGGTGTTTTCTGCGATCTGATCCCGCTCCTATCCTGTTTTGGGACCCATGCAATATTAAAATCTCCTGTCAATATGATATCCCCATTCGCGAAAATCTCTAGTTTTGGTTATGGTTTCTATTAGGTACCTGTCTTGTGTTTGGTGCGTACATTGTTGCTAAGGTGATCCGCTGGCTCCCCAAGACAGCGTTTAGAAAAATCTATCTACCCTCCTTATCTATTTTCGAATCAAGTATGTGTATTTCCAGTCTGTTGTGTAGTGCCATCAGCACCCCCACTTTTTTCTCTTCCATGTTCGCTTGGTACGATTGCGTATATCCCCTGATTTTGTATTTCCCTTTGTCTGCTTTTTTTTATATGCGTTTCCTGGAACATCAAGATATCTGCTTTCATTCTTCATTCCCCTTTAGAGATGCTACACCTTTTTCTTTTTGACTGGGGTGTTGAACCCCCTCACAGTACGTTAATACTTTTACAACCAACTTTGGGGATCTTCTCCTCCTTTCAAATTTCCCTTGCCACCTTTTTCATTTGCTTGACTTCCGGAGCCCTCCCTCCCCTCCCACTCCCTTCCCCCGGTCTCAAACTTTGCACCCACAAGCTCCCGCCGCAGCTCGAACGTCTTCCCCCTCCCCCTTTCCCTGAGGCGGGACCAGGTTCCTATGGTTGCTTGGACGTGCGGTCCTGCGCGCATAGCCCTCGTATCTTCCCAGAGAGGTCATTGTGAGGATTACTAAACCCCACTTGCGGTTCCAAGATGTGCCCCTTCTTCCCTTCCCCTGTGGGCCGCATCGTATGTTACATGGTTTTGTCTTACCCCTTCCTCCCGGGCAAGTCCTATATTCACCTCTCCTCCCCTATTTGTAGACTTCACTTCGGTTCGTCTCTCTTTCGCCTGCTGTTTTCCACTCTTTGCATTGTCCGTGTTGCCGTTAGGTCCCTTTTTTGCCATTCCTTGGTATGGTCTTCCATTCCCATGGTTTTCTACGAGTTTGTTAATCTTTTCAGCGTTCCTCTCTTTTCCCTGCCTCTTCTCTTGAGATGTTTAAGATCTGTTGACCCTCCTCACATGTTATTCTATGGGTTTGCCCCTCCCATGTGAGCAGGAGGCCAAAAGGCAATGTCCATTTGTATCTTTGCTGTTTTGCTGTTAAATATCTCCTTTTTAGGAGCATGCTCTGTGCTAGGTCCTGGTACAAGTGTACTTCATTATCATGTATCAACGCCTGTCCCGCTTCCCTTGCTTTCCTTAGAATCTGTTCCTTCTGGGCATTAAGTTGTTATTACTACTAGGACGTCTCTTGGTCCCACCTGATGTATTCAGTCTACTTCGACCGGATCCTCTTTATCCATTTCCAAGATTTCTGCGAATAATTGTTGGGCCGTGCTTTTTAAATCTCTGTCGTCTAACTTTTCCAAATATTGGATTGTCTAGATCGGTTATCCAAGTCTTCATTCTGGATTTCTAGGTTATGCATTAAGGAGTCGGTCAGTTCTTCTATTTTTGCCACATCCACTTTGGGTTCTTGTAGCGACCGTGACATTTCTTCTTTTAATGCCTCGAACTGCGTTTGGAAGGATAAATTGGGACTGAAACTCTTTGAACCACCCGTGTATATCTTCTTTGCTTGCCATCATATCTCCTTCCCTTGTGGTTGGTGTGGGGTGACTTTGGGCTGAAGCCCCTCTTCTAGGCGCTTTCGAACGCTCTGCACCCCACAGCTGCTTGATGCTAGGTGCTTGCCTTGCTTGGGGCTTTGCTGGGCTGCAGATGCTGTTTTTGCCCTTGTTTTGGACATGTGCGGGATGTGCCACGATCAAACGATGTGCCCATGCGTTACCCCCTGTCTTTATCTCTAGAATGCGTGGGTCAGGAAGGCGCAGTAGTTGCCTCTATTTATATTCCGTTTTCCTGGCTAAATTCCGATTCCTGTTGTATTTACTGGTGTTATGGTTGGCTCCCCCCTGCTTGGTTCTCTACCTGCTTTTTATCTATGCCTACTGTCTGTTGATTCCTGTGGGTCTTCTGTGGTAGGGGAGCTCTGCGGTATCTGGGGATGGGGGTGTCCCTCTGCAGTCGTGCTGTCAATGTCCCTCTATAGATCTCTTGTCCTCCTTTATTCTCTCAGGCCTTTGGTTCCATTGTCTCCCGGGGTATGGGCCTCCTACCCCTATGCTGTGGAAGTGTCGCTCCTCTCTTCCTTCTCCTTGTTCCCTGGAGTCTGGGTTCCTGACTTGAGAACCCCACTCACTCCCCCACCAAATGCTCCGTGGGGTCAAGCCTTCTGCGTCATCTTCTCACTTGTCCCCTGTTGTGCCGTGCACTTCCTCTCTCCCTCGCCCTGCGTGTAACTTCCACTGGGCTTCCTCTCTCATCTGAGGTTTATTTCAGCTGTCCAGACCGGGGCCATGCAGGGGGGGGAGGGCTTCTCCTGCTCCTTCCACTAGCCTCTCATCTGCTGTTCTGGGGATCAGTGCGGGGAGACTCGATTCCGGCTGCCGCGTATTCAGTCTCGCTGGTCCCTCCTTGTTCTCCGCTCTAGTTCGTTGCTCCGCTGGGTAGTGGTGCCTTCCACCTGCGCCTCTCCGGTTTCACTCCAAGCGTCCCTATCTCACCTCTGCTCCAGAGCTTCCTCTCTCTTCCTTCCCCGTGTCCCGGCTGTCAGAGTCTCTGCCCAAGATGTTCCGGGTGGGATGGCTTCTCTTGCGGCGCACTCCGCCTGTCGTTGCTTTTCTGAAGAGTCAGTCGGTAGGAGAAGTATTTCCCTACTGTTGCATTCTTTTTGTACACTTTTATTATTGCGGCACAGCGGGGAGAGACATTCACTCATGTCCTCCTCGTCCAGCCGTCATCTTGCATAAAGACTTTGTAAGTATAGGCTGTTGGCGCAGCCTACTCTGGACACACGTGCAATGATGGTGAGTGTTTGGTGGGTGAAGGAAAGGAATGGTAGGATCCTTTTTACTGCCTGTAGGAGGAAGAAACATTTCTTGATTATGGCGTTTACTTGTGGCTCAAGTGTTAGTTCGTTGTCCATCAAGACTCACATGTTTTTTTACTATCATTGATGGAGTCCGTGCTGTTCCAAATTCCATCAGCCATGGGATGCAGTGATAGTTTTCCACGTTTTTAAATATGATCATTATTTCCGTTTTGCCTGGGTTGAGTTTGAGGATGTTTATGTTCATCCAGCCGTAGAGTTCTTGTAGGCAGTCTTCCAGCATTGTGTTTCCTTCCTGTGTATCTTATTTTGTAGACAATCTGTGTCTCATCAACGTAGTTGTAGCATGTGAGGTCGTGTTTTTTTTAATGAGCTTTATTAGTGCCACCAGGTATATTTAAAAAAAAAAACAATGTGGATAAGGAGGATCCTTGTGGTACTCTGCAGGTGGATTCTCTTGGGGTTGATTTGAAAGGTTTGATCCATACAATTTGTTCTGTTTGTTAGGAAGGATTTGATCTTTAGTAGGGCTAGGCCGGTGAGTCGCATTTCTTTCAACCTACCGATTAGGATGTCATGGTTGACTGTGTCAAATGAAGCAGAGAGATAAGTAATAGAGCTGTGCTTTCGTCTGAGTCTGCATTAGTCTTTAGAATGCCCCAGATTGAGAGCAGTGCTGTTTCCGTTCCTCCGATTGGTCTGAAGCGTACTTGTGCTTGATCCAGCAATAGGTGTTCTATGAATTCTTGTTTTATTCTGTAGACGTATGTTGCGAGTTCGCTGGGTACAGGATGTTTCAGATGGGTCCTCCACGTTTCCTGCTGTGCCCTTGAATAGCAGCTTGATATTTGCCGATTTGAATGATCTCTGTACTTTCCCTGTTAAAAGTGATAGGTTGAAAATGTTTCTGTAGTATTCCACGGGTGTTCCTTGTGCGAGGATTGATTTGTGTATATCTGGGGGGCAGGGATCCATGGGGGAGCCAGCTTTGTTGCTATTGCTTACCAGCTTGATGAATGTCTCCTGTGATATTTGGGAGAAGCTTTGGAGTTTGTTCTAGTGAACCTCAGATGGCTGGGTAGGTTGCAGGTTGGGGTTGCTTGGTGTAATTTGTTGGATGGTGCTGATTTTGTTGTTTTAGAAGTGGTCTATGAGGTCGTTGCATAATTTCAGTGAAGGTATTCATGTGTTGCTGTAGCCAAGGGGGGTTCTCATTTTGTTTATGATTTTAAACAGTTCCTTTTGGGTGTTGGCAGCTTTGGAGATTCTGTCGTCGTAGTATTTCTTTTTGGCCTTATGGATTTCCTTTTTGTATATGTGGATATGGCTTTGGAATTGTATTTTCTTCACTGAGTCATTCTTTTTTCTCCATTCTAGCTCAAACTTCCTGGTTTTCTTTTCATGGTGCTGAGTAGCAGGATAAACCATTTTGCTGTTGCTCTTTTGCACAATTGTTCTGGGGATCCATTTGTGCAGCAGTTCTGGTTTTCTGTGACGGTCACCTTCTTCCAGAGTCGATGCCGGTGGTTGGTTTGCTTCCAGTAGTTCTACCAGATTGCTATTTTTAATGGTCCTCCAGTTTGCTTTCATGATAGTCAGCAGTTTGTCGGGTTGTTTGGATGTTGTGGCAAGCGCAATAAAGAAGGGGATGATGAGGTGGTCTTACCAGGGGATCTGTATTGGTGGCGCCGTGGTGATGAGGTTTTTGTTAGGGAATATTGAGTCTAGTATATATCCTGCCGCACAAGTTGCTCCTTTGACTAGCTGATGGCGATTCATTGTCCTTCGTTGTTTGGCTAGTGATTTTTGTGCGTTCGCGGTTTCGTTCTCAAAACAGATGTTGAAGTCTCCAAGGATTATCAGGTGTTCCTGCTCTATGGCTGGGTTAGTGATGGCTTCAGTTAAGGCATCCACAAAGGTTTCATTTTATGTCGGTGGTCTGTATACCAGGATGAATTAGAAGTTTGTCTTTGGGTTTGTTTCTTGGCGAAGGATTAAGGATTTGCAGTTTGATGGTTAGCGGTTCTTCAGTTTCAATTTTCAGGTGTTCCTTATATGCCATTCTCAGTCCTCCTCATCTTTTAATTTTCCCATCTGCTTGCGAGAACTTGAAGTTTTCAGGGAGGCAGTTATGGAGTGTGATTTTGTAGTTGTCTAGCCATGTTTCAGTTATGAATAACATGTCGATATGTGAGAAACCAGAAGGTGTCTCACCACTAGTCACCGGGAATCTCTCTCCCAGGTGTACAGGGCATGTCCATCGCCTTTGGATACAGACCCTGGGGGTGGACCAGTGCAGGAGGATCACCTGGGTGAAGGGTGTTCAGTGAGTGGGGGAGGGACACCTGATGGCGAGACACAGTATCCCCTTCCCTGTAATAGCTTTACCTCATCTTACCCAGTAGGATATTTAGGAACTCCACCCCCCACCACCTTTCCCTACATGAACAATATCACATGGACAGCCCACTCTGGGAGAAAACAGACTCTCACTAGAGCATTGTACCCCAACATGTCTCAATACTATGGTCATGCAATTAATGGTAACCACTCACCTAACTTCCATTACATTTCCCCACACAGATAAAAGGCGGAACACGAGAGCACACTCTGAGCGAGGCAAACCACACAAAGGAACAGTGTTTGAGACAGAGAAAGACGGCAAACCAAGAAGGGTGTACCAGGAGGGAGATACCATTAACCTTTCCGGCAGAAAACCATTACTTTGCAAAGTCCTTTGAATTGAAAGGCATAAGGCCGGGAAACAAGACTGAAGAATCCTGCATTATGTATCCGAGACACCGGGAGCCCTCCTGCATGGCTGATCGAGTCGGGGAGGAGCAGCAGCCACCGTGGAACCGTCCTTGGCTCCAAGATTAAAGCAGCGCCAGCAAGATGAACATAGCCGGTGAGTTGGGGAGACTGGTGCAAGATCAGTCTGTGTTGAAGTCAAGGTTGCAAGCAGCAACATCATATAACTAGCGCAAGAAGGAAGATTTGTAACGTGTGATGAAAGACGCAAGGAAAACTCAATTGCTGATGGATGTTCGCACTAAGAGAAGAAAGATACAACACCTATGACAGAGTTATCCGGTACCGCGAGTGCGCTTAAACGAATACGTCCAGCTAAAATTGTTTAAAAAAGAAAAGTAAAAGATGAGACTGAGAAATGAAGTGAATGGAAGTGGTCCGGTGACGGTTTAAGCAATATCCATTGCACAATCAAAAGTCTTCAATATTTTACAAGGACAGAGCCCAATTGAGACAGAGCAATTGTGAATAGTGTGTTAAAGGTGGTCCCGAACCGGAAGGAGAGAGACCCATGGTGAATAGTGAACCCGAGAACTTGCGAATGTGAAAAACCTGGAAAGAAGGGAACTTTAGTGCTTGTTTATTACGTCAGACCCTCTGCAACAAAGAGACTATGAATGGTAAAGAGACTTTGGCCCAAAAAGCCGTGCTATGCTTTGAACTGTGTCCTCATAGCAGTGGCACAGAAGGCCCGGATACCTATGCTTTGAATTGTATCCTTGTGGCAGAGAAGCCAGAGTGTGTGCAAAGCTCGAACGTGCCACCTTGTCCCGTGCTGAAACATGGGGAAGGGACGCCAAATGCTCAACTATCCCGACATTCTTTCTTGAACACTTTTCCATACATTATTATCCCACACCATTTGTATTTAGAAGCATTTTCAATAGGTATATTAGTATAGGCCCTTATTTTGACATACTCCACTAGGACCGAGTTATTTATTATTTGATGGTTGTAACCTGCTCCCATCCTTAGATTTAGGGTTAGATAGGCGTTCCACCAACTCATTGAAGTTCAATTAACACCCTTGAACTGTGATCACTTGTGTCTGTCTTCACAGTTTATTACCATGCCTTCCTTGCAGATACTACCGTTGCACAGGAGGGCATAACTCCGTGGCATGCTTGGACATTGATCCGGGTTTTATTAGGTTACAATGGATCTTTTTATGGTGGTTATATTTGTTTTTTGATCCTTGTTTTGTCTTACGGTTGTTTATCTGGAGTGCTTCTGTGCTGTTGTAGATCGGTAGGTGGTCCGCTGAGTCTGCTTCGTTGTTAAGGCGGTCTGTTAGGTTGATGAATTCTTTGGTTTCATCATCTATGTTCTGATAGGGTTGCTGGCCAAGTCCTTGTGTTTTTGTGATGTACGGAGTGAGGAATGGAGTGAGGTCTTTTGTTTCATACCTTTCTCTTTCGGGGTTCTCTTCTTTTGTGGGGTTTTAGTTGGTTGCCAGCGTGTCTTGATCCATCAGTGGCGTTTTAATGTAGAGTTGTTGCGTGGTACGGTGTAAGATATAGGGATTTTTCTACTCATGTTTGTTCAGTTGGCTGTAATGCTTGTTGGGGTGGGTTTCGTGGTGGTTTCTACTGGAGGGGAAGGGGGTTAGGGTGTGGATCCATTCGGTTTGTTCCTTGTTCAGATTCTCTTTGGCGGCGTCCAACACTATCAAGGCATTTTGTGATCCTTGGTAGTAGAATTGTTAGGGTATTTGTTAGGCGATCCTCTGCACACCAGGCCACGACACGTCAGAACACTGCCCACATTCCCCCAACACCTCCTCCCAAGCTTCGAGGCTCAAGTGATTCGGTGAACCCACAGAACCGAAAACTCCGTACCAGTGTACGGGCTCGATTGCAACCTTTTCTGCATTGGCAACTGCCTTGGAGAACGTATAGCAGAAAGGGCGGCCTCACGTCCTCACGCCAGTCACGTGATACACTACGGCGTTCCTCATGTGATCTTGGTGGACGTCACATGATCCAGAGAAGTCACGTGACCCAGGGGCGATCAGTATAAAGTACTGAGAGACAGAACGCTCATTGCTTCTCAGCTGGCTTCGGACACTGTTTGGCGTTACAACTTGCTCCTTGTTTACCTTGACCACGGAAATCTATCACGGACTCCCTCGGACACCCCTTGGTACTTTTGCTTGGAACTCTTTACCTGTTGCCGGATATTTGGACTGCACCTCGACTTGTCTTTGGATCATCCCTTGGTACCTTGCTGATCTTCTACGCCTTTTCCCTACTGGGGATTCAAGTCCAGCCCCGACTCCCACAGGTGGCTACTCTTCATCCACGCTGAACCTGCGGTTCTACCATTCCAGGGACCGCCGCATCTAATGAGCCTCGAACCTCCCTACTAGGTCACCTGGGTCTCCATTACACCAGATAGGTAAGACACTTTAGTTACTTGTTTTCCTTATTGTATTGTGCTTGCCTGGTGCTTAACCTCATTCCCTCTTGACAGCAGCATCGGTGTTCCTAGAGGCTCCGTGGATCCGAGAAGACATCTCTCACCTGTGGCCTCAAAGGTCGTACAGCGGGTTTCTATTTAGTTCCCCTGTGCGTCACTTGGGGACGGAGGTCTCATCGGTCTACACGACACTCAAGTCAGAACAGACTGAGAAGCCGTATAGTCGTGTCAGACGATGCAGGGATCCACGGATGAACCCATAGCTGCTTTGGTTCAGGCAATTACAATATTAAGGGCAGATATGGCCGCCGCAAACGCTGTGATCCATCAAAGGTTAGATTCCATACAAAGTGTTCAACATTCCCTTCCTGCAGACCCTGAGTTTGGCGATGCCAGCTCCTCCACTACGCCCTCTCCCGTTATTGCTCCTGTAGTCCCAACTCCGATGATACTTCCAACCCCTTCCCCCCTAGCTGCTCCTGAACGCTATCAAGGGGATCCCAAGAAGTTCAGAACCTTTATTAATCAGTGCAAGTTACATTTCCTATGCAGACCTTTGGCTTTTTCCACCACCACTGCTAAAGCTGCCTTCGCCCTTTCCCATTTGGCCGGAACAGCAGCCGCTTGGGCTAATCCCCTGTTAGAGAACAACAGCCCAGTTCTCTACGACTTTGATTTGCTGGTCCTAGAAATGGCCCGAGTATTCGATACCCGACACAAAGTACAGTCTAGGGATTTGGAGTTGTTGGAATTGACTCAGGGTAAAAGGTCTCTGATAGATTACATCACCCGATTCAATCAGCTAGTTGCGGAAACATCATGGCCAGAAAACAAGAGGGCGGTGGTTTTCTATAGGGGGTTGAGTAACACCATGAAAGATGCACTAGCAGTGATCCCTTCTATGCCTACTCAGTACCAGGAATTGGTTGATCTGGTCTTGCAGGTAGATGCACGACGATCGGAGCGTAGAGCTGAATTGGGGGCCACTTCCTCTCCCACTCTTGTTGGCACTCCTGCTTCCAGTACCGAAGAACCTATGCAAGTGGGAGGGTTACGTAGTCCTATTACAACATCTGAGAGAGAACGTAGAAGGGTGGATAATGCATGCTTTTATTGTGGTACCACTGGACATTTCGTGAAAGAGTGTCCTCGACGGCCCAGGAAGAGTCAGGTTTTTCGGACGGCTCGACCTTAGAACCGGAGAACAGGTCGAGTGTTCCGTCATCTTCTCCGGGTACCTCCCTTGCCTTTACTCGTGTTCAACCCATTTCTGTAAAGGCTACCCTATGTCCCTCTACAGGCCTTCTTCATGCAGTCAATATCATTATTGATTCAGGTGCCACTGGTAATTACATAGATATTGATTTGGCCCATTCCCTCAACCTACCATTAGTGGTGAAAACACGACCAGAACATGTCCAAGCCGTGGACGGCTCTGCACTGGTTTCTGGTCCTGTCAAACAGCAAACCGCACCCCTCTTGTTAACCATACAAGAAGTACACACCGAAACCCTGAGTTTTGATTTGATCACCACACCCCAATTTGGCATCATCCTAGGGATTCCATGGTTACATGAACATAATCCGTTGATCAATTGGCAGTCAGGTACTGTAGTCTTTGAGTCTGATATCTGTCAGAATTATTGTCTTCCGGTCCATCAAGCCCCTGACACACCTTCCCGGGCTTTGGGGGCCTTAGCCCAACTCGCACTGACTGTCGACGATCCGGAGCTTGGGCATACACATACTGTTGGGGGGTTGGTATCTGGGATTCCGCCAGAATACAGAGAATTCGAGTCAGTGTTCGACCGGGGCTCGTCTGAAGTACTCCCTCCACACAGACCATATGACTGCCCAATCGAACTGCTTCCCGATTCCAATATTCCTTCGGGCAGGATCTATTCTTTGTCCCCTTCGGAGGAACTGGCATTGAAAGACTATGTACAGAACGCCCTGCGACTAGGACACATCCGCCCCTCCACTTCACCCGCGGCAAGTCCTATCTTCTTTGTACCTAAGAAGGAGGGGGATTTACGCCCTTGTGTAGATTATCGGCGTCTTAACGCTATCACTAAAAAGGATAGGTATCCCATCCCGTTAATCACTCCACTTCTAGACCATTTAACACACGCTTCCGTTTTCACTAAGCTCGACCTACGCGGCGCATACAACTTAGTACGCGTCCGCGAGGGAGACGAGTGGAAGACCGCTTTCTGCACTCGGTATGGCTTGTACGAATATCTGGTCATGCCCTTTGGCCTATGTAACGCCCCGGCCACTTTCCAACGATTCATGAACGACATATTCAGGGATATATTGGATGTATATATGGTTGTGTACTTGGACGATATCCTAATCTTTTCTCGTGACCTTGATGAACACGTGATTCATGTCCGAGAAATATTGACCCGTTTAAGAGAACATTCCTTGTTTGCCAAACCTGAGAAATGTCAGTTCCATAAGACAACTGTCGAGTTTTTGGGTTTTCACATCACCCCTGGGGCGTTATCCATGAATGAATCTAAGGTCAAAGCAGTATTAGATTGGCCAGTACCTCGTACACTCAAATCCTTGCAGGCTTTTTTAGGGTTCGCCAACTTTTACAGACGTTTCATTTCTTCCTTTTCCACAATTGTAGCCCCGCTTACAGCCCTGACTAGTCCTCAGGTATCTTATCAATGGCAGAGAGAACAGCAGGAGGCTTTTGAGGCTTTGAAAACCGCCTTTACTACCGCACCGGTACTCCAACATCCTAATCCTGATCTTCCGTTCATAGTTGAGGCGGATGCCTCTTCCTTTGCCCTCGGTGCGGTATTATCACAAACATGTCCAAATACAGGCAAATTACATCCAGTTGCATATCATTCCCGTAAGTTTTCCAGTACTGAGTCTCATTATACCGTCACGGAGAAAGAACTCTTGGCTGTCATGGATGCTTTCCGTGTCTGGCGTCATCATCTTCTGGGGGCTAGACATCCCGTCACGGTATACTCCGATCATCGGAACCTACAGGATCTGGCTTCTTTGAAATGCATCAATAGCAGACAGGTCCGATGGCATCTTTTCTTTTCCGCTTTTGATTTCCATATCATGCACCGTCCTGGCACTTCACATGGGAAGGCGGATGCCTTGTCACGTTCTCCGGGTGGGGTCCAGTTGCCTACATTCCCCGACACTGTTCTCGGTAAAAGCCATGTGATTTGTCTCTGTACACCCTCATTGTCACTATTAGATTCGGTCCGGTCCTGGACTAGCAATCATTCTGACCAGTTGCGAGAATGGGATCCTGTATATTCTGATGGTCTACCTTTCGTACATGAACGCCTGTTTCTTCCTACACCTGATACACGTAACCTAGCCCTTGAGTGGTCTCATGACGCTCCCTTTAATGCCCATCCCGGACAAGAGCGCACTTTAGATCTTCTCAAGCGTTGGTGTTGGTGGCCTTCTATGAAGCGCGATGTAGAGTGTTATGTCAGATCTTGTGCGGTATGTGCTCAGGCTAAACATCAAAGGGGTCGACCGGTTGGATTGTTGCTTCCACTCCCGGTACCTCCCAGGCCCTGGCATACGTTAACAATGGATTTCGTTACCGATCTCCCCAAGTCCAAAGGCTTTGACACCGTCTGGGTAGTGGTGGACACGTTCACTAAAATGGCCCGTTTTGTTCCTTGTAGGGGTATCCCTTCGGCCCCTGTCTTGGCGGACTTGTTTTTTGAACATGTGTTTATGTTATTCGGCCTCCCTTCGGTCATTGTTTCCGATCGAGGTTCACAGTTCACCTCTCGGTTTTGGAGGTCCTTGACGAAACTGTTGGGCATCGATACGAGGTATTCTTCGGCCTATCATCCGGAGACCGATGGCCAGACCGAAAGGACGAATCAATCGATGGAACAATACCTTCGTTGCCTCATATTGCAACATCAGTCCTCTTGGTTGGCCGTTTTGCGGCTTGCGGAGTTCGCGTATAACAACGCGGCTCATTCAGCTACTGGTTATTCTCCTTTTTACGCCCTCTATGGTCAACATCCCAAGGTTTTGCCGGTCCCTGATGCCTCTGGTTCTTTGAATCCTGCGGCCACGACATGTCTTAGGGATCTTTCGGCTATTCATGCAAGTACAGTGGTTCATCTCACTGAAGCAAAGGCCTCCATGAAGGCCCGTGCGGATGGCAAGCGTCGTGCTGCTCCCCCTCTGGTGGTGGGTTCTAGGGTCTGGTTATCTTCCCGGCATCTTCGACTGGTGGGTTGCCGGAAGTTGCTGCCTCGCTTTGTCGGTCCGTATGTGATCTCACAGGTTGTTAATCCGGTGGCTTTCCGTTTAGTACTCCCCAGCTCTTGGCGTATCCATCCTGTGTTTCATGTCTCCCTCCTCAAACCCTGTCCCGACTCAGTCCGTCTTCGTACCCCTGTTGCGCCGGTGTCCTTGACCTCTCCTGATGTTTTTGAGGTGTCGGCCATTTTGGGTTCTAGGTGGTTTAGGGGTAGACTCCAGTATCTGGTGGATTGGATGGGTTACGGCCCGGAGGAGCGTTCGTGGGTTTCCGCGTCTGATTTGAACGCCCCGCGGTTGGTTGCCCGCTTCCATAGGGATCATCCGTCCTGCCCACGGGGTCGTGGGCCGTTGGGGGGGGGCTATGTTAGGCGATCCTCTGCACACCAGGCCACGACACGTCAGAACACTGCCCACATTCCCCCAACACCTCCTCCCAAGCTTCGAGGCTCAAGTGATTCGGTGAACCCACAGAACCGAAAACTCCGTACCAGTGTACGGGCTCGATTGCAACCTTTTCTGCATTGGCAACTGCCTTGGAGAACGTATAGCAGAAAGGGCGGCCTCACGTCCTCACGCCAGTCACGTGATACACTACGGCGTTCCTCATGTGATCTTGGTGGACGTCACATGATCCAGAGAAGTCACGTGACCCAGGGGCGATCAGTATAAAGTACTGAGAGACAGAACGCTCATTGCTTCTCAGCTGGCTTCGGACACTGTTTGGCGTTACAACTTGCTCCTTGTTTACCTTGACCACGGAAATCTATCACGGACTCCCTCGGACACCCCTTGGTACTTTTGCTTGGAACTCTTTACCTGTTGCCGGATATTTGGACTGCACCTCGACTTGTCTTTGGATCATCCCTTGGTACCTTGCTGATCTTCTACGCCTTTTCCCTACTGGGGATTCAAGTCCAGCCCCGACTCCCACAGGTGGCTACTCTTCATCCACGCTGAACCTGCGGTTCTACCATTCCAGGGACCGCCGCATCTAATGAGCCTCGAACCTCCCTACTAGGTCACCTGGGTCTCCATTACACCAGATAGGTAAGACACTTTAGTTACTTGTTTTCCTTATTGTATTGTGCTTGCCTGGTGCTTAACCTCATTCCCTCTTGACAGCAGCATCGGTGTTCCTAGAGGCTCCGTGGATCCGAGAAGACATCTCTCACCTGTGGCCTCAAAGGTCGTACAGCGGGTTTCTATTTAGTTCCCCTGTGCGTCACTTGGGGACGGAGGTCTCATCGGTCTACACGACACTCAAGTCAGAACAGTATTGCAGTTACAGTGGCGGTAGCCAGCCTGTAGGGGCTTGCGTGGTCTGGTTGGATTTGACTTTTCTCCTCTTGCGATGTAATAGCTGGATGTCTGTCCTCTATGGGTGGTTGTCCAATTGGTGGGTTATGCTCCTTCATCTATGGATGCCTGTTTCGGTGGGGCTCTGGTAGGTAATATGTGTTGGGGGTGGGCAGCGCAGTTGGATATATGAGGATGGTGACGGGTTCCTAGTTAACTTGGGCCGTGATCTGGCCATCGGTACTTGCTTCAGTGGTTGCTGGGTCTTCCTGGGTTAAAGGCAGGCCTAGGTTTCACAAAATGGCAGTCAATTGAGAAAACACCACACCTAGATTTGAGTTTCCTAGCTAGTGGGAGAAAAGGCCTTGGTTTCACAGAAATGGCAGTCAAATTAAAAGAGCACACCTGGATTTGAGATTCCTAGACAGTGGGAAAGAAAGACTGGGTTTCACCATGCAATGGATGCTTCAATATGTGCCTGTAAGTACGGTGCACAGTGGACTCCTCTGATTGTGTGCATGATTGGTGGGTTAAGTACTTGTTGCAGGAGGGCGTGATTTAAGATTGGTTGAGCATAAAAATGGCAATCACTACCAATAGTTCTACCTACCGTGTCTGTTGACGCATGTGGACAGCTGTCTGGTCCTCCTTTTCCACATGTGGATGCTATCCAATGCTGTTTGTGGGTGGGATGTCTTAGCAATCACCTATGTCAGTTGAGGTGGTTGTAAGGGATTCTGTTGGCGGTTGCTTGGGGAAAATGTGGGGCTTGTCACTGCAACCGGGTATAGGAGGCTGAGTACTGCTATACCTGTTGCTTGACAGTGGGGTGGGGGCAGGGTGGGGTGGGAGCAGGGCAGAGGGGGTAGGGGCCCAGAGGGCTCTTCTGTTTCAGTATGTGTGCAGGGTTTGGTGGCAGTGATTGGTGTTAGTGCTTATTGGTGGGTGGGGGCCTGCTTCCCCTGCTGCCACTTCTCAGGGTTGCTTCTTTGGTAATTGCCCTTTGCCTTTGGGCCTTTAGCCGCAGGGGCTGCAACAGGCAGAGGGCTGCCCTAGCACTTTGGGTCTTAAGAGGACGTTAAACCAATCGGGGCAAGAGGTTACACCTAGGAAGTCACAGGGGAGACTGGTGGGGTTAACACATAGGGGCCAGCAGAGCAAAATACAATTTCAAATGCACCAAAAGAAGTCACAGCTATGAGGACAGCAGACTCATCTGCACCTGGGACCTAAATGGTGCTGTGAGCGTCAGGGGAACACAAACACCCTCTGTGTTACTAAACAACTACTTCTAGCCAATCAGTGTGGGGGTAAGGGGGAACGGGAGGCAGATGGAAAGGAGGAAATACACGGCAGGGACCCGGAGTGAGCCGGTGATAGTGCGGGTGCCAGGCGAGCAAAATACAATTTCAAATGCACAAAAACAAGTCACAGCTATGAGGGCAGCACACTTACCTGCACCTGGTGATTGTGCAGGGGCCAGGGGAGCAAAATACAATTTCAAATGCACAACAACAAGTCTCAGCTATGAGGGCAGCACGCTCACCTGCACCTAGCTACCTGCACAACAAGTCCTTATGGAGAAGGGTGAGAAGCCAAAAGAATGGATCTCCTCTTGCTAGCCTGTATTTCGCTCTAAAGTTAGAATTGACTGGGGGAAATGGAGCGGGGATGCTGCCACAAGGAGGCTGGATTAAATGGCATGTTATGCTCAGTCACAGGACCCTCATTGAATATGTCTGTCATTTCGTAGTCTTGGTTCAGCACCGATGCGTACTTCAGACCTAGTGTGTCTACGACCTTTTCCACTAGAGTAGGGCTGGCTCTGTGAAGCTCAACATCTGGAGAAGTGTCCAGGCCACTGGCATCTTGGAACCCTTGGGCCAAAGCAAGCAGGTCGGCCCGATGGTTGAAAAAATAGATTGCTCCTGCCCCTGTATACATGGGATCATTGTGCCCCTGGTTGTCTCCAAATATCTATGCCATGGATTCTAAGAATCCGGACTTGGAGAGAGGGATGAAGGATCCATAGCTGATCGTCCTTCAATGTCGACGGAATGGCTGTCGGCACCGATCAGGGCTTGGCCGCTGACATCGGCAACGTCAGTTTATCGACGCTCACGATATGGACTGGGCTTCGATGATTGCTGTGCTCTTTTCGGCGTTGAGCCCGAGGACTCCTACGATGCAGATAGTGTTGACAGTTTGGCATGCCTGGGGTCGGGAGTGCCAAGGCTCCGCTTTTGCCGTTGAGGCTTGCTGTTCAAAGAGGGATGGTGATGGTGGGGAGGGAGAAAGCATAAATGGAAGGCTAAAAAGAGGCCACACTGGAGGAGTCCCTCTTTCTTGCGTAAGAAAAAGAGGCACAATCGACATGAGTCCAGCTGGTCATCGGAAAAAGGTAAGCCCTCGTCTGGGCCAACCACTAGAGAGGAGTGGGAACATTTAAAAAAAAGAAATTTTAGAAATGTTCAAACCAGGCCTCTGCCTACCGCACAGCAGCCAGTGTATTTTGAACTTTTCTGCCTAACAAAACGCTGCCATTGGATGGGGAGGTGTTCGAAGAGTTGAATTTCACATTACAAGCGAGTGATGCCAGTAGCTCCTCTGCAGTAATGTTGAATGTTTTGGAGACCTTACTCAGCTAAGACTCGATAAATGCTCTCTCTATCCGGAACAAATAATGAGCTCTGAATAAATTGTTCAATGTCACAAATGTTTTTGCCAGTTCTTTGGATAAAATCATCCTGCTCAACCGTCTCTGTGATAACCTGGGTATCACCGATCAGGCGCTGGCTCGCCTGACCTCTTTCCTCTCTGATCAACCCTCCAAGGTACAACTTGGGTTCTTCATCTCCTCTAGCTCTACCTGTGGTGTTCCCCGGGGGTCTAACCTCTCTCCCTGGCTGTTTAACCAATACCTGGCACTTCTTGCTCAACACATTGCCTCTCTCTGCCCCATCTTTCAGAGCTATGCGGATGACACTAAACTAATTTTCAGGCTCCCTTTCGCCACTTCTCCTTTGCCTATCTCTGATTGTCTGTCTGCTATCCAAGAGTGGTGTGCCGCCAATGATCTTGGCCTTAATGCCAGCAAGACAGAGATTATACTCATCGGCACACTTGCTCCCTCCTTTCCTGTCACTCTCTGGCCGGCTTCTCTTGGCCCTCTTCCTGCTCCCACCTGTGAGGCTAAAAACCTGAGGGTCATCTTCAGCTCCACACTCTCCTTCTCTCCTCACATCTCTGATGTCTCTAAGAAGTCACACTACCAGCTGCACCTCCTCGGAGGTTTTCTTCCTTCTCCCTCCTTCCCCCAGAAGCTCACTGTCTCCGGAGCTCTGGTTCTTTCTAGGCTGGACTACTGCAACAGCCTCTTTCTAAATCTGCCTGCTTCTACTCTCGGCCCTCTGCAACTCATCCAGAATAGGACTGCAAGACTTATCCTTGGTATCATATCTCTCCAGGACTGAAATCTCTGTACTGGCTCACAGTGGCTGTGAGGATTAAGTTCAAAACCCTCTGCATTGTCCACAAGCCCTTCTGGGGCCTGGGGCCTCAATACCTTCAACTCTCTCTTCTAAATATATTCCTTCTCGAGCCCTTCGCTCATCTGCCTCCAACCCCTTAGGATCAGTCACTACTCCAAGCAAGGAGTTGGTGGTAGATCGCTTTCTGCGGCTGGGGCCTCCCTCTGGAACTGCCTCCCTGAAACTTGAGAACCATCTCCGGTTCTGGAAGCACCTCAAAACCTGCCTCTTTGCTTCTGTTTTCTCTCCCCTGCTGAACTCCTGGCTGAAACTGCACTGGTCGCCTGACCACCCTCTGATCTCAGGCCCAGGTCCCCGCCCATGCCAGTTGCACCCCTGCACTGCCTCCCTGGCACCCCCGAACTTGGGGACTGTTTTTCTGTATCCCTACAGTCCCTTACCAGCACTTGACATCTGATTTCTGCACTTACCCTTGCACTTGCCATCAGCTGGCCGCACTATTACATATTGCTTATGTATTCTATTTATTTTACTGTCGTTCCCATGTACTGCACTGCCCCCTGCACTTTCCCCTTCCCCTGCACTTGCGTGATCTCAATGTCACCGGTCCTAGTAAGATCGTTGTCTCAGTCTTCCATCCGCTCCCTCTCCCTTGCCTTGTCGCGCCTTGAAACACTTGAGTAAAGGTGCGTTATGAATGTCAGGTCATATATCGTATAACATGATGACATTGACCAAAGCGTCCTAGAATCCATAAAAAGTAGGGGCGACGTAGAGTTTGAAATCCCTTAGGGTAGAAGCTGACTCAGCCTTCTGGTACCAACGTTAGACACGAAAGGCTGTTAAACATGCTTTTATGTATGAAGACCTACAAGCAAAAAGAAAGAGAAAGACGTAGGGGACTATAAACATTTCTGCGTTATTAACTTTTGTGTCCTTCAAAATAAAGGACAAGGGTTGTATGATACTGCTCCAGGTTTGTCGAATTGTGCTACAATGGACTCTCAGATCTCTGATGCGAGTTATATAGCCCCCATGGGGGGTAATCAATTAACTTTGCCTTTCTGTCCTACTAATCATTGAGGTCGAGAGCCTAGTTTGACGCAAGTGAATAAACGCGAAAGCATGAAGGAGCACCCTACCCCTAGAAAAGGACAGCAAATTGTTGACAAAAGAACTGCTGATGGGCTGGAAGAATCTATATACTAGCTGGAGGAGTTGTTCGTTGACCAGATTCCTACTAGGATGGGAACGCCATGGCACACCATGTCTAATGCCACGGTCCAAACGGATGTGGGAAAGGTTTGTGCAGAACACCCGCTTGAGACTAGCTCCTATACGTGGCGCTGGAACCAAGGCCTTGAGGATACAGAGTATATTTTGTGATGGCAAAAGATTTAATTTAAATTGATCCTGGCTAATGGGGCTTTTACATTCTGGTATTCAGTAGTAATGACATTCGTATTGTGGATAATTGTGATGTAAACTATGCTACTTCCATAGTATTTTTCCATGGTACTTTCGCTTATATAATGGAACACTGTTCATCTTTCCACAAAATGGGTTATGAGTAGACACTTAGAGGTGGAAGACAAGCAGGGGAGCACATTTGATTGCACTGGGGATGCTGCGGGTAGCAGCAGGAGGGGTTCACCAACACTGGAGTCGCTGCAGAATCCTGTACTTAACGAAATAATCCAGGCCTGGGAATGCCCTAATCCAGGCCTGGGAATGTCCTAACCCAGGCCTGGGAATGTCCTAACCCAGGCGTTCCTTTATCGGAAAATGGGGCAAAGGGGGAGGAGGTCTATTGGGCATGGTTAGCTGGTATGGTGGAGTGGCGAGGCTCACTACGCACCTAGCTGTGATTCTGGTTTTTGTTTGGAACACACGTTACCGCTGTCATTTGTTTGACCAGGATGGATTACTGGATCACATTGACAGATTCAATGTGATCGTGCTCCAGGAGACTTGGCTCACAAACCCCCTCATGATTGATGGGAGGAATATGGTTAACCATAAAGCCATACACAGGCCCAAGGGAGGGCTAGCTTTGGGCACTAAGCAACCTTTGGGTTTGGTGGAAATTCTCGGTGCATCCGAGTACATCTTTATTGTCAGAGTCTCTCTGCCTTTGGAAAATGCTCCACCCTACAGGAAACATGCTGCAATAATTCATGAAATAGAGGTCATTCTAAACAATCTGGAGGGAGGAACTCCTGTTTTCATAGGCTGTAATTTACACACAAGGATACTCCAAGATTCTCCCATCGGGATAGGGGACGTACATTGCTCTCTTTCTCCTTTTCCTCTGGCTGCAAGTTTGGAGAGGGTATGCCAGCGGGGAAATCTTTGTGCTAACTTGCTGTAATCTGCTGATTTCTCCAGGGTAAACAGTGCCTATCCTTCCGACACCGCCCAAATGTACATGGATTGGGAACAAACGTAGAAGTATACTGGATTACATCTTTGTTGCTAACCCTTCTACTTTAATTGAAGATGTGTGCCTCATTGTCACGAAATTACTCACTTACCGTTGGTAGCCTGTTTGGATCTGAAACCTGAGCTCCACGTCGCCATCTCCACGGGGTGTTTGAACATTATTGTACAACTGAACCGGATCTCCTGCAGTGACCGTAATATTGAACGAGCATCAGTTGTGGCTCTTGACACACTTCACGCCTATTTGAGAGCTAGTTCCTCGGTTGTGGCTAAGCCAATTGGTCAAACTGTCGACCCAGCCTTCTCCCTCTATGAATCTTGCACGGAAAGAATTAACTATTGTTCAGGTCAATTCCTACTGCCGGTCTGGCATTGGACCCGACAAACCTAATCGACATATGCATAAGGTTATTAAAGAGAAAAAAAAGTGATTTACGTCGGAAATTGAGAGTTCTGGCCACCTTGAACCTTGACTCAAAACATCATGCCAGGGATGCAAAGGCCATTAAAAGTACTTATCATAAATGGCTTAGACACAGGTTTTGTACCAAATGCTCTCTTTCGCGGGCATTGGTATATTCATCGCTCACTAAAATTCTGTCATGTTCTGGAAGCTTATAAATGGGAATGCAGTGAAATTATAAGTTACTCACCGTAGTGACTAACATACGCCTAGTCACTAGTCCCCTTTCCTCCATACTGTATGTGCGCCCCGCACTAGTGATGGGAAACATAACCTTTTCCCCCTTTAAATATAAGTGCGCTGGAGCACTGCCCTGTTAGCATGCGCTCCCCTGACTACACTGCCCAGCACCACTCCTCAGTCCCCTTTGACACATCGACAATATGATTGCCTAATGACACGGAGATGTTACGGGGGAGGATGGTGGGATTTATGGAGGAAAGGGGACTATGGACTAGGAGTACATTAATCACTACAGTGAGTAACTTATAATTACTCCTACGTCCCGTCGCCTTTCCTCCATACATTATGGGCGATTATAACTGAATGCAGCCCGGGGGAGGAGAGTTGCCCCTCTAAGAAAACAAATTCTTCAAAACTGCCTGGCCAAATTCTGCATCCGATCTGGCACTGGCCTCCAGGCAGTAGTGTTTGTAAAAGGTCAATGGGGAGGTCCAAGTAGCTGCCTTGCTGATTGCCTGCCATGGGATGTGTCTGGAAAGCTACCGCCATGGCCTTGGCTCCGATGGCGTGGGCATGCATGTTTGCCCACAAAGGTCTGTGCTGCCCCTCATATGCCTCCTTGATGGCCATAACCATCCACCTTGCTATGGAAGCCTTGGAGGCTTGACAGCCGGTTTTGATCCACCAAAAGTGATGAACAAGGCATCCGATTTACAGAAGCTCTTTGTCCTGTCCAGATAAAATCTGGAAGCACGCCGGACATCCAGACAGTGCAATACATTCTGAGCCTCTTCTTTTGGGTCAGCAAAGAATGTTGGAAGTACTATCTCTTCGTTAATGTGCAAGGAAGAAACCTTAGGGAGAAAGGTAGGATGCATCCTGAGCACCACCTTGCCTCAGTAAAACGTGTTACAAGGCTCTGGAGACACCAGAGCCTGAATTTCGCTGATCCGGCGTGCAGAAGTAAGGCCAACCAGGAGGGCAGTCTTAATAGTCACCAGCCTATCTGCTGATGTCATGCGTTTTGTACGGTTTGTGAGCCAGGGTGCCCAACATATTAAGGTCCCAGACCGGATGTGGACGCATGACCGGAAGATATGATCTGGTCAGTTCTGCCAGATGCCTTTTTACCACCAGATTGGAAGAGGAGATGCCATCTCCTAAATTCTTATAGGCCCCTACGGCCGCCAGATACGTACGGCAGGTGTCTAGCTGCACACCTGAGTGAGCCAGATGCGCCAAGAAGGATAACACATCATCCAGTGAGCATGTCAGTGGATCAACCTTGTTCGTCTTGGCCCAGTGGCAGAACCAGGTCCATTTGCTCCTGTACTGACACCTGGTGGAGTTGCTTCTTGCCCCTTGTATGATGGCCATGTTGTCCTGTAATAAGTGTAGATGTTTCAAGGTGACCTGTGCAGGCACCAGGCTGCCAGGGCTAACTTCTGCGGAGCGGGGAGAACCACTGCGTCCCCCTGCTGGGAAAGTAAGTGGGCGGGACCCAGCGGGGTGTGTACTTGAGGTTGGTCTGACAGTTGGAGGAGCTCCAAGAGCCAAGGTCTTGCTAGCCACCATTTGTATTTATTGTATTTTATATAGCGCGTATAAGTAATCCTGTTTTCACTTTCAACTCGGTTTGCGTTGTAATCAATCTTTGTTTATTATTTATATAGTGCTCCACAACCCGCAGGTATCTGGGCACATTACAAGAATATGCAAACCTCTTAACCATTAGACAAAAAGAAAAAAAACAAGAGTGGTTCACAGAGGAACTCCTTGAACAGAAAAAACAAAAAGGGAAAACGAGTGGAGAAAAAAGCCCACACAGGACAACAAAACACTCTGGAAAACCAGTGAGAAAACCTATAAAGAAATGATAATTGAGGCAAAGAAGAACTACTACAATAAACAGATCTCAGCAGCCGTCAATTCCACCTGCAAACCTTTCAATATACTAAAATCCGTTGATAAACCTAAAAGCATCATCCCCCATCTTCTCTCCCACCCAAGAACGTGACGCAACCCAGATAGCGTTTTTCAACAAAATTGATAAAGCCAGGGACATTATAGCCAAATCCCAAGCAGTCACCAAGTTGCCCACCCAAGCTATATCAGAAGAACTCTCCCACCAGATGGACCAATTTAGGTTTAAGCCCATCACTGCCAATGACATGCTAAAAGCCCTGGCATCCATGAAACCCACCACCTGCGCCGAAAACATACTCCCTGCCAACATCAATCTAGACAATCCTGACATCTTTGCACCAGCTTTAACAAAAGCGATTATCACATCTTTCAGGGATCAAATCGTACCTAAAAGTATAAAAAGGGTAACAGTCAAACCTCTTGTAAAACAACCTAATCCTGACCAGAGGGACCCAAGCAATCTAAGACCCAAAACCATCTGCAACTTTATACTTAAAATCGTGGATAGGATTGCCACTGCCCACCTCCAAGATCATGTAGAAAGCTCAGAACTCCTCCACCACCAACAGTCTGGTTTTCGACCAGCACATAGCACAGAAACAGCTATGCTGGATCTACAGACCAAGACGCTCAACACCATTGATCAGGGGAAAGCAGGCCTGCTCGTACTCTTGGACCCGAGTGCTGCCTTCGACCTACTAGATTATAACTTACTCAAGACAGCTTTAAAGAAAAAACAGCAAACTGCTCACATGAAGCAATAAGCTGGATGTCTTCCCTCCAAAACAGAACTTCTAGAGCACATTGGGGAAACCGATTCTCCTTAGAAAAAGAAATCCCCTGCAGAGTTCCTCAGGGCGCCAGCCACATGTCCCCACCAGGGGTGGACTGGGAACCAGAAAAGGCCCTGGAAATAATGTTCAAAGGGGCCCCATATTACACATTTTGCAGAAAGCCCAACCCTTTTCCTATGAGAAAATGTGCAAATAAAATAGGTTACCACACAAAAGAGGGCCAGGTTGCACAGGCCTACTGGGAAATCTCCAGAGTTCTCTGCATGGCAGTCCACCCCTGGCCAGGGTGCACAGGCCTACTGGGAAATCTCCAGAGTTCTCTGCATGGCAGTCCACCCCTGGCCAGGGTGCACAGGCCTACTGGGAAATCTCCAGAGTTCTCTGCATGGCAGTCCACCCCTGGCCAGGGTGCACAGGCCTACTGGGAAATCTCCAGAGTTCTCTGTATGACAGGCCACCCCTGGCCAGGGTGCACAGGCCTACTGGGAAATCTCCAGCCACCCTTGCTAATGTTAACCATTATCCCATCCACTTTTTTCCGATAGGAAGGAAACAGTACACTTTAAAGTACACTTGAAAGAAAATCTTGTATGTGTAGAATTTAGAGTACCTACTTGGCTACTAATGAAGCATAGGCATGGCCCCCAGAACAAACAATTCACACAGGGTACACACACACACACAGGTACGTGCAATGATTCCTACATCCTTTTTCTTTGCTGCTCGCCACAGCAAATATGTAGCCCACATTTCAGTATTGACTACTTATTCCTGTGTAATGGCTTGTAAAGAAGAGGTTTGTAAAGTTTGTGAGATTTGTGGACAAGGAATGGTGGCTGGACACCCAATCTTTTTGGGACCAGCTGTGCTCAGGCCAATAGGCCATGAAAGCCTTTTGACCTGGGAAGTGGTACAAACTTTACGCAAACTGAGCCTTCTGAGCTGAGATGCCAAATTGAAGGATTTTATACTCTGAACTGCTTTTCTATTTCTTAATTTTGTTCTGTTTTCTTTTTTCTTTCTTCTTTTATCTTGTTTTAAGTGATGATAAATGTAATTTAATACATACTGCTATTTTAATTTTGTAATTTTGTGAAAAGTCGAGTTCTTTTACTAAAACACAATAAATTACAAAAGCAAAGCCCCCAAGGTGTCCCCTGCCCCCCCGCCCCCAGATTTTATGTGTCTCCTACGCCTCTGCTTCTAGATTGTACTCAAAGACGGATATCGGGAACAGGTAACCTCCGGCCTTCAAAAGCTCCACAGGCTCTCTACTCGGGCCGGAATCAACTTTAAGATTCTGACCTTGACCCACAAAACCTTACATGGTTCAGCCCGACACATCTCAAGAAGCGGTTAGTCCGGTAACATGCAGGTTGACCGCTTTGATCGTCACTCTGCCCGTCAATCCGGATCCCCAGGTATCAGACAACCCCGGTATTTGGGAGATGCGGGGCAGTGGCAGAGCGCAAACTGTGGAACAACCGGCCCATGGACATCAGAGAAATTCCAGCCTTGCTACAGTTTAGAAAGAGACTGAAAACCCTCCTATTCAAGGACCAATCCTTGGCCTTGTTCGACCTCTATATTGACTAGACGTGTGCGTCTTTTCTGTTTTTCTTCATTTTCCCTCAATGTTGGCCAGTATTGCGCGCGTTGAAGCCTTTGTGGAAGTAATCGTACATAAGTGAAACGTATGTACGTATCTAAGAGGTCAGAAAAGATGTATGTGTGCTGGCCCACAGAGAGGTGCAGGGTATCTCAGCAGATGTGCCCAGTTGGGTCCATGTCCCAGATGAACTGAGAACATTTAGAAAAAATATCCATCCGCTAATCTTGTGCTCCGCGCACCTGCGCCCCCACCCCTGTGTCCTTGTGGAATAAGGCAGGCATCAGCATTCCTCCCAGCCTCCGGTGTGTGTTTTTCGGAAAGCAGCCCCAGGTGGAGGGATCCTGCTTGGTTTGCTAGTGACAAGTTCTGCCCTTAGAACAATGATGGCCCTAAGCGTTCATCGTGGTATCGGTTGCATTCTGGGATTTGTAGTGTAGTGTAAAATGGACTGAAGTAAAACTGAAGTAACGGTATGCCCAACACTGGTATAGTGGTTTGCTAGTTGTGTACTGTACAGTTGTGTGTACTTGTTCTAGGTCTGATCACATTTCATTATATATTTTAATTTGTACGCATAGTTCTTTGGTGCTGTTTTCACTATGTTTACAATAAAATTAAAACAAATATTGGGACCCATTTATAGGATTTTCCCAAAGTGCTCATAATGCAGTCTTTCTTGCGTTTTTGTATTTTGAGGGAAGGGCCACCGGCAGCCAAAGCTTTTTAAGAACCCCACAATTTGTCTATTTCGATTCTCTTTTCTAGTTTCACAGCACTTTGTTTCTTGGCACTAGCCTTATGAAGAAGAGGAAAACAGCATTAACCAGGAAATGCTGAGTGGTAGAGCCATGTTAATGAATATGTGAGAAAAACAAATATTATGTTTTCTCAAGAAGACTACTTTTTTAGGTGTTTTCTGCAGAGCTGACCTAGCGCCAAGAAGCATGGCAGCGCTTTAAAAGGAACATTCATTCTAGAAGCAGCTCGGACACATTAAATGCTCTGCACGGATATGATGTTTATTGGTAAATATAATGTGATGTGGGGCGTGAAACACTCGGGATTGGGCTAGCTGGCACACTGTACAGCTGTTTTTTTATATATATATATATTTACAATTTGGCACCTCGGAGATAAAGGTTTTTTTTGGGGCCAAAAATCACACTCATGCTTTGGCGAGGTGCCAAAACAGGGATCAGCACTCCGGTCAACAAGAGAGCTCAGCAAGCTGGCCACAAGCTGGCATCGCTAACATGCGCCGTCTGCCAAACCTAGACGCTGTCAAGGCAGGATAGCTCAGCAGGGTAAGTGCTCACCTCAAACACCTGTACCTGCAGGGCGTCGGTTAGACTCCTTGCGCGGCTGATGGTGCTTCCATCCTTCCAGTGTCGGTGAAATGTGTATCGCTAAATGGGGTATTAATAACAGCATATATTACAGTGCTTAAAAGCCAGAGGAACACCGTGCAAAGCGCTTACATAAAAGCATGCACGTGTTTGCTGTCCTTAATAAGCTACATTCAAGCATGGGAAAGGCACTTACTCATTTAACACTTGTGTTTTCAGCATTGCATACAAAAGTGCATTTTCCCATCTGCATGGCCAATGGCTTCAAAGGACGCCTTCGTTTTATTTTAAAAGCGGTCCGACATGCGGAAGCAGCACCCGAGCGGCGCCTCTGCTCTTTGAATGTATAGAGATGCAAAAGTCCACATTTAGAGTCATAAATCTGCACGTGTGCACAATTCTACACCTCTGTCATTGCTGTCACGTCTGCTCACTGGACGGGGCATTTGTCTCTCATGGCCCACGGTAGCAGCTAGTTTCTGAAAATCAATCTTCGCGCCGCTCCATACATCATTCCCCAAAAATAGAGAGGGCGAGAGGGGAGGGCGGAAGAGGAGGCAAAAATGCAGGTCAATTTTCCGCGACCCCCCTTCATCTGCGAGGCTGGCAAGAGAGCAGTTTGCGAACTGCAGGCAGTCAGCGGGCCATGCGAGCTGTGGCTGCCCAGGGGCACAGTGGGGGGTTTTAATGGAGAGAGAATGCTTATTGAGATAAGAATGGCATTCAGATGTGCCCGGCTGCTGCTCAAGTCATGCACGTCGCTTGTCATTGGGTAGAGGAATGCGCTGATGGGGTTATGAAGTCTGCTCCAAAGATGCCCTGCAGGCTAGAGGCCTACCAGGGGATGTCCCGGTGGGGCAGTCCAGCCCTGGTCCCCACCCCTTTTTAACCTATACCTTAGGTTTCTTTGCATAGTCCGACAACATCAACACGTTCTTTACCAATTACGCTGACGACACTCAGTTGGTAATTGAACTAAGTGGAGACCATCAAAAAGACAATGAAAAACTAAGCCTGGTGTACAATGCTGTAGAGCAATGGATGCACCAAAACCTGGATGTGCCTAAATGGCAACAAAACAGAGTTTATGGTCTTTGGCTCCAATCTAGTCAGATCTAAGCTCCATCCTGCTTCCAACACCTTTAGCATAAAAGATACCCAAATTCAGGTTCTAAACAAGGTAAAAACCCTTGGGATGATGTTAGAAGCGTCCCTTGGATCAGATGCCCAAACCCTCTACGTTAAAGAAACATGCTCATACCATCTTCGCTTACTAAAAGCCATAAGACCATACCTTTCCGAAGAAAATAGCGCCATGATCGCAAGAGCTACCATATTATTTCACATCAACTACGGCAATACGCTAATTCTAGGATCCAACAAAAACTGCTACCATAGCTACCAAGTTCAACAAAACAATCCGGTGAGAATCATCAACCAAAAAACTAGGAACCAGCACATCAGCGAAGCCAGGAAAGAACTACACTGGCTAAAAATTGGAGAGTCCAATTCAAGTCCCTCACACTCACACATAGATACATTTTTGGTAAAGCCCCTGGATACCTCAAAACCAAAATCATCCCGTACAAGCCCGCCAGAAAGCTAAGATCAGCCGAACAAGGATTGATTGTGGTGGCTCCTTTCCGACGTAAAAACGGGACAGGTAAATCCTTCCCCATATCTGTAGCAGGCATATGGAACAACCTCCCAGGCCAGCTAAGGATGGAAGCTAACTATCAACACTTCCGTAAACTCCTGAAAACTCACATTTTCAAGTAACAGACAATATAATCCGTCCACCAGTCTATGTAGACCGAATGTCTCGTGTTATCTGTACTTATTTCCTCACTTGTCCTCCGTGTTCTTGTCTCTGCGCCCCCCAAGCTTGAGAGCTACCGGCGCAAAACAAATAAATAAAAATAAAAAAAATGCAGTTTCTTATTTACAATACAAGCAAATTACAGGATAGAATACCATACAGTATAATACAACAAATGTACAGGTTCTAATACAAAACAATACAAAAATATGGCAGGAGCAGTTGACAGTCAATTAATGAACAATAATATACAGGGATACAGAAGTGAGGCTGGAGTTATTTTCTGGTTGTGGATACCAACAGGGTGGGAGTTCTTTGGAGGTGAGCCAAAGTTGATGTTCTTCCTGAACTTGTAGAAGGGAGGGAGTTCCAAATTTTGGCCTTTACAGGAAAGCTTCTGACACCTGCTTTCGTCAGTTTAAACCTGGGGAGTCTGAGGCAACCTGAATTAGTGGTTCTAGTGTGTTGAGAGGGTATGTTCCTGATGAATCGTTCAGTGAGTTACTGGGGGGCTGCATTATTGAGGCATTTGTGAGTAAGGGAGGCTGTTTTGAGTTGAATTCTATTCTTGATGGATAACCAATTGTTGTCCCGTCTGATCACTGAAATTTGTGGTCTTCTGGAAATGCCTAGCGCTGTTCTATGTGCATTGTTTTGAAGAATATGGAATTTGTTGATGATGCATTTGTTGGCTTCTACGTACAGGGTATTGCAGTAGTCGATTTTGGAAAGAATAAGAGCTCTAGCCAGCGTAATGCAGCTTTCTGTAGAGAGAAACGGCGTACAGGCGTGGATTAGCTTACATGTGTAAGCTGTGGCACTATCTTGTTTATGCAGGCTCAGGGAGCAGTCTGAATAGAAACCCAAGGTTTTTCCCTGACTGGTTTTAAGGATTTTAAAGAGGCGTAACACTCCAGACCAGGACTCTTTATACTGACCAGAGATGTAGCGCACAATCAAAAAGCTTTTAGAATTATGAATTTGGATGCAGCTTTGAGAAGGCAGCCAACCCTTCTCACACACCCCTTATTGTACACCCAGTGTCGCAATGGACCATGAACCAGGTCAGTGTGTAATGATAGAATATTTATTTTTAATTATGAATAAAAATCAAACACATTCAATATAGGGCAGCAATCACCAGTGTGTCGATAATTACACAGGAAAATGATAGAATACACTTAGTTTAACATTCTAGCATAAGATATACAATGCACAATTGAAAGAAAGCGAGATTACTTTTAGAGTAGTGCTTTTAAATGGCACCACAGTTAAGCATTCCCCCTGCAACCCTCCCTCAAACCTCTGTTAACCAAATTGGGTGTGAGCGGAGAGGAGTAGCTAGGATTAAGCTCCCTTGAAAAATGAGCAAAATGGCACTTAGAATTACTAAACAGTTGTTTTACATGTGCGGTTGAATGAATAAGGCAAGAATGTGTGTGGCTGCACTAACGAGGCATGAAAACTCACAAGCTACAAGGCAATGTACTAACAACGGGCATACAGTTTAGAAAATCGACTTTGGAATTAAAAACAATGCAGCAAGAAACACACGTGGCGAAATTTCAATTGCTTCGTTTCAGGGGTTTACAATAGCAAAACGGCTTGGAAAATGAGCTAAACAGACAAAATCGGAATGCGGTTTTAATGCTAAGGTACAAAGGCACCTAGCAAATATGATATGAAAGTGAAAGGGTGACTCTGGATGGATGACACTATGGGATACTTACAGGGAAAGGAAGAATTGGCTTTTTAAAAGGAAAGCAGTTGCACTGGGAAAATCGTTTTTTAAAAGGAAAATTACAAGTTATACGGAGACTATATTTTAGTGGCTAGAAAACACTGTCCACGGCAAAGGTTAATTTGCAATTTTAACTCCTTCACGCTGTGTGTCTTTTTATATGGGAATTAATAAATGTATTCCAAATAGTACCAAGGACTTATATAGTGGACTGAAATGATTTGGAAAGAATGGCGCAAACACATGGAAATTAACACAGATTTTCCTAAGGACAGGATACACACAGGATTCTGACAATTTTAAGGATTTTTCTAGGGTATTTATAGGATTTCTATGGGATTGGACATAATACCAGATAAAAGCAAGGGATGCAGTTTTTGGTTACTGGGGAAGGGAAATACTTACAACAAGCACAAGGAATAGTTTGGACAGCCAGCTGGGACACGGGACACAGATCTGGTCACTTGGGCAACAGTGGGGCTCTCCTCTAGGGACACAGCGGGGCAACCGGAGTCTGGTCTCAGTAGACAGCAGGGTGCATCAACTGGGCAAAGCAGGTAGGTCACTGGAATAATCCCAAAAGGGTCCAGCACTCTTCCTACCTGAATTATTGCAAGTTTTATTCTGAATTAGAGGTTCAGCCTGGGTAAGAGTTTCTGCCTGGATCTGCCATCAGCTACCCCTGGCCTGGGACTGGAATCTTAGAGGATGAATGTGCAATATCTGGATCTCTGAATGTTGGTTTATGAAGGCTGGATTTTCTTGAATTTCTGGATTTTTGAATGTCCCGACTACATGTCTCCACCTTAAATAGACCGGATGAAAGAGGTTTTTTACTATGTGGGCAGAACTAAGCTAGACATACCTCCAAATTGGATAGGTCAGCCTATAACTGTCGCCGCCTCCCTGTAAGCAGATTGGACTGAAGGAAGTGACTCAGTTTTAATGAGTGTTTTTTTACAATGTGCTTTGTTCCACCAAAGTTACTTTTGACAAAATCAGTTATGACAGAAAATGCTCATTTTTATAAACATCATCCGTATAACAATTAGATGGGCAAATACCATATTTCACAAGGTACATTTCTGTTCACACGCCAAGTTTGTGCGATGCTGTTTAGTCATTCTGGCAATCTTTCACCATTTCCGTAGAAAATATTTCACCTAAAATTCTAAAATTGTCTACGTATGTATATATTATCACTGGGCATATTATTAATTTTCAAAACCGTACCATGTACGCTTTCCCCAGAAATGACATTTTACTGGCGTTTGCATCCACAACATGTCAGAAAAACCTACGACTTATTTTAATGGCATAAAAATGACATTTAAAACGGTCATGATTTCACATTACTGTTTCTTTAGATTACTGAAATAAATGTCGTGATATGCACAACCTTTGAAATCAAATGGGCTGGCTTTGTTTCCAAATATGGGCAGTCTTTCCAACCCCCAAGCAAATGTCCTTCCTTGCTCAACTGGCACATGAGTTGCCATGACTTCCCTTTGATCCTAGGCAGTTTGAAGCCGAGGAGAAGTGTCAGGGGATTTTACACCTCTGTGCCAGGGCAGTCCATTGTCTCATGCTGCAGCAATGCTACTTCGTCTGACGAAGTCGCCACATCCCACTCCTCAGGGCCATTCATGTTATGAAGGAACTTCCTTTCCCGTGGGGCTGGTACATTTTAGAAGTGCCTGCCTTGCAAGAACAGGTTTGGCAGCAATGTTCAGGGCCTAGTCCTGATGTTGAAGTTCTTTTTGTGGTTAGAAATACTGTACACAGAGTACAATTTACTTCTATTTTGGCAGCTTTTCTTCCCAACCTATATAGTCTTGTTTCAGGGCATGTCAGTATTATTTCCATTGAGCTGGCACAATTGCCACTCACTGCTTTGCGCTGCAAAACACGTTAATGTTTACTTTCCCTGGTCATTTACAAATGCGATTTTGCTCGCATCTTTTTTCTGAACATTTCCATAGCTCTGGCCAATTCCTAACACAGAATCTGTTCAAAAACAAGTTTTCTTTCAAACTGACATAAGCAAAGGGAGAGAGTGAGATTAGTGTGAGAAATGTTGCCAGTGTTACTTTGTTGCAAAAGTAAAATGCTTGCGTACGGCTTGGAGTGAATTTCTCTGCTCTTTCACAGATTTTACTTGACACAATGCCTTTCAGGGAGGACTGGCCCTCCTTTGCTGGCGTACAACCTGAAGATAGATGGGCATGAATGTGTCTTATCAGCGACCAAACTAATGTTCATATGTATAAGTTACTCACCGTAGCGACTAATGTACTCTTAGTCCATAGTCCCCTTTCCTCCATACTGTATGGGCGTCAGAACCTTTCACCAGAAAAAACTTCTTTCCCCTTTAAATTTAGAGGCACATGGGGCACGGCCCAGGGAGCATGCGCTGCCCTGACTCGGCCCTCCGGCGCCACACCTCAGTCCCCATTGACGCGTCAACAGTAGATTTAACATTGCCTAATGACATCAGTATTATTAGGGGGGAGGTTGGTGGGACGTATGGAGGAAAGGGACTATGGACTAAGTACGTTAGCCACTATGGTGAGTAACTTATAATTACTCTTACGTCCTGTCCTCTTTCCTCCATAATGTATGGGCGATTATAACTGATTGTAGCCCCAGGGTGGAGAGGAGACCCTCCTTAAGCAAATAGGTTCCTGAGAACCACCTGTCTGAAAGCTGCATCAGATCTAGAGCCGGCGTCCAAACAGTAATGCTTGCAGAAAGCTGAGGGAGAGGCCCAAGTGGCCGCCCTGCTTATGACCTGCTAAGGGACATGGCGTTGGAATGCAATGGCCGTTGCCTTGGCCCTGACTGCGTGGGCATGCATGTTGGCCAGGAGCGGCTTATGCTGACCCTCATATGCCTCCTTGATGGTCGAGACCATCCAGCGGGATATGGAAGCCTTCGAGGCCTGATAGCCTGGCCTCAAGTCTCCGAATGTGACAAACAGGGTGTCTGACTTGGGGAAGCCCTTGGTCCTGAAGTTTAGGGCAAACCTGACTTCCAGGCAGTGCCGCACCCTCTGTGCATCATCCTTGGGATCGGGAAAGAACGTAGGAAGGACAATTTCCTTGTTCAAGTGAAATGCAGATGGAAGCTAGGGCAGAAATGCTGGGTGGGTCCGCATGACTACCTTATCCTTGTGAAAGGTGGGAGAAGGTTC
Source organism: Ambystoma mexicanum (assembly GCF_040938575.1). Taxonomy (NCBI): domain Eukaryota; kingdom Metazoa; phylum Chordata; class Amphibia; order Caudata; family Ambystomatidae; genus Ambystoma; species Ambystoma mexicanum. The sequence goes on from NC_090930.1 coordinate 60,898,786, forward strand.
AGAGGCGACCAGCGCCTGAATCTTGCTGACTCTGCGAGCCGAGGCAAGACCGACTAGTAAGGCTGTCTTGATGATGACCAACCTAATGTCCACGGACACCATTGGCTTGAATGGTTTGTGCACCAGGGTGCCCAAGCCTATATTAAGGCCCCACACAGGGTGCGGTCTCTTGACCAGCGGGTAGAGCCTAGCGAGAACTGTCAGATGTTTGATGATCCGGTTGGAGGAGGAAATAATGCCTTCCTCCGAGTTCCTGTAAGGCCCGAGTTCCTGTACTCCTGAATGAGCGAGGTGCGCCGGAAAGGAGAGCTCATCGTCCAAATTGCAGGCCAAGGGGTCAATTCCCTGGGAGTCTGCCCAGTGACAGAACTTAGTCCATTTGCTCTTATACTGGGCCCTGGTGGCTTTGCTCCTGGTGCCCTGTATGATCTTCAGATTGGCCTTGAGAGGCTAAGGTGCCGAAGCGTTAGCTGCTCAGGAACCACGCTGCGAGGGCTCGTTTCCCTGATGCGGGGTGGATTATTCTACCCCCTGCTGTGCCAGAAGATGTTCTGGGCCCGTCAGACGGTGTATAAGTGGCACCTCTGAGTGGCTGAGTAGCTCTGAGAACCATGACCTGGCTGGCCACCATGGAGCTATCAGACTGATGCAGAGTCGGTGAGACTCCTTGATTTTGCAAATTACTCTGTGTATCAGGAGTGGCCGGAAAGGCGTAGGCTTTCATGCTGGTCCACTGTAGTTGAAATGCATCGCCCAGTGAGCCAGGGCCCTGCCCTTGCCAGGATGCGAACTGGGCACACTTCTTGTTGTGCCAGGTAGCAAAGAGATCCACTTGGGGGATGACCCCACCTGCTGAAGATCTCCTGAGTAACTAGGTTGTTTAGCTGCCACTCAATTGTACGCTCCCAGCCTGCTGAGCCTGTCCGCCTCCAGGTTGGATACCCCCAGGAGGTAGACTGCTGAGAGGTAAGTTTCATTTTCCAAGTCCCATTCCCACAAGCTGATCGCAAGTCTGCACAGAGGAGGGGATCTGGTGCCTCCCTGCTTGTTGACGCAGTACATGCTGGTCGAGTTGTCTGTCTGGATGAGGACAACCTTGCCCCCAAGGAGTGGCAGGAATGCTCTGAGCGCTAGCCAGATGGTGTTCAGCTACAACCAATTGATGTGGTATTCCTGCTCCGGACGAGTCCAGGTGCCGTGGACCGAGAGATCGTCCAGGGTGGCACCCCATCCCTCGAGCAAGGAGTCTGTGGTGATGGTGGCCTGCGGAGGGGAGGCCGAAAAGACTTGACTGAACATAGGTTGCAGTCCATGGACCACCAAATTAGGTCCGGGGGAACAGATGGAGGAACGTTGATCATCTGGGATTGTGAGCCCCGCTCCCGATTCCATGAGGCCGTGAAGTGCAGCTGAATCAGTATCATCCTTAGTCTTGTGTGCGGCACGGCTAACAGAACTGCCGCTAGTAGACCCAGGAGATGTTGGTACCACCATGCAGAGGTCACTTCTCTGCTGAGGAAGTGGGCGGTGGCCCTCTTGATGGCCAAGATGTTGTCTTCCGACGGGAAAACCCTCTCGGAGCATGTGTCCCAAACAAGTCCCAGGAAAGTCAGTCTGCGTGGGGAGCAGCTGTGACTTCTTGAGGTTGAGCGAGAAGCCCAGGTCGTGCAGTGTGTTCATAAGGGCATGGGATGAGTGGTGAACCGCCTCCCGAGATGTAGCCCTGACGAGCCAGTCGTTGAGGTATGGGTAGATGTGGAGGCCCTGCGCCCTGAGGAGGGCCGCTGCAGCGTTCATGAGCCTGGTAAAGACCCGGGGGACCGAGCTGAGGCCAAACGGAAGGACTTTGTATTGGAAATGGTAGCCCATGATTCTGAACTGTAGGAAAGAACAATGGGGCTGCCAAATTGGTACGTGCAAGTACGCGTCCTTCAGGTCTAGGGAGCACATCCAGTCTCCCTTGTCCAGTGTCTCCGCTATAAAAGCTGGCGTAACCATCTGGAATTTTTGCAGGGGTAAGGAGAGGTTGAGGGTGGAAAGGTCCAGCATAACTCTCAGGCCTGCCTAGTAGTTCTTCTGAATAGTGAAAATCCTGAAGTAGAAGCCAAAGCCTTGCTGGGAGGCTGGAACTTCCTCCACTGCCTGGTTCACTACGAGCGACCGGATCTCCGCCAAAAGAGTTGCTGTCCCAGCCTGTGGGAGGGGAGAGGGAAGGAGAGGCTGGGATGGGTAGGCGGTACCCCGTGGATACTACAGAGAGGATCCAGGGGTCTGTGAAATTCTGGCACCAGAAATGTGCACGGAGAGCAAGCCTGCCCTCCACCGGAGACACGTGGACCCGAAGGGGCGTGTCATGCCTTCTTTCCCTCAGAGGTTGAGGAGGGGGAATGGAAAAAGCCCTTGCTCTCCCCTTTGTGTTTGCGCGGGCTCCGTGACGGCGAGCGGTCCGGCTGCCTGGATCTGCGTTTCTGGAAGCCGCGGAACCCTCCATATGTATGACCCTTCTCTGAGCGCTGCCGAGATTGGGTGTAAGATTTGGGCATGGCCTTTGTAAGAATGGACAAGGACTATGCCGTTTGTGAGCGGTTCTTCTTTTAGTCCAGCTCTTCGTCCACAAAGGAGTGGAAAAGTCCCCCCCCCCACCCTGCCTCGAACAGCAGATCTAAGATGCGCTCCTGGACGTCCGGGTTGAATTTCGTCGCCCAGAGCCAGGCTGTGCGCCTCATTTCCGTGGCAATACATATGGCACAGCCCAAGGCATCGCTATGCGCTACTGTGGATTCCATGAGGTCATGCGCCAGAAGCTTGGCCTCCGCTAGCCCCACCTTGACGCGTGATTGGTATTGGGAGGGGAGTTCCGGGAGGAAGTCCGCAATTTCCCTCCATAACCGTTGGGTGGTGGCAGCCAGCATGGCATCTGCGTTGGCCTGATGCAGGTGCAAGGAGGCGTTGGAGTAGATCATCTTGCCGTAAGCCTCCAAGATCTTGCCCTTGCCTAGCAGCGCCGCAGAGGAGGCGGCTGAGGATGACTGAGGCTTGGAGTAAAGTGATGCCGCAGCGATCACTGAGGAGTGTGGCTGGGGATGGGCCGAGAGCAAGAGTGTGTCCCCCTCCATCTGCCTGTACTTGGCGTCGGTTGACCGGCTGGACTGAGTGGGGCTTGAGCCAACCCTTCTCAGCCAGGGAGACTACATCGGTTTGCAGTGGAATCTCCATGTTGGCAGAGGGGCGCCTTGTGAGGACTTCTGCCAGAACCCCCTCTGCCAGCTGTTCAACCTCGGGCTGAGGGAGGCACAGGTACTCCGCCAGGCCAGCAAGACATTCATGGAAGGCACTAGCTGAGGATGGCATGTCCAGATCCTCCTCCTCGTCTGTTTTCTGCGGATCCGGAGGATCTTGGAGAGGAGATGGGGTAGATGGAGCCGTAGGCTGGGGTACAGGGACTGCAGCCGGAGGCTGCTGAGTTGGCTGTGGAGCTGGAGGAGGCGACTGCACCAGGGTCAGCGAGCCCGATGAAGGAGTCTGTGGTGCCGTTAGCATGGCAGGGAGGACGTCCCTGACTGCGTCCTTGATGATAGCCCCCATCTGCGGAGACCTCATGAGGCCAAGGAATTTGTCTAAGAGCACCTGCTCACTGGCCGAAGAGGTGGTAGGGGGGTACCGACGGGGTAGCGGGGGACTGCTGGAGCCGCTGCATACCCAGTCTGTATGGACACATGGGAAAGTTTCCCTGCGCATATGAAGGGTAGACTGTGTAGGCCACTTACCTGGTTGTGACCAGTCCCACCTTGACACTCGTTCTTTGCCGAATTTGTGGAATGACGGACGGGTGTTCCCGTTTGGCGCAGTGGCCATTTTGTCGAGCTGCCTGCCACATGCCTGCGACGTGATGTCCAGCCCGCTGGGTCTGGCCTCTTCCAAGACTCTTGCGTGTGGATCACTGGGCCTACCCTGCTCCTAGGGTCTCGGCCCGGTAGGTGTGACACCCTCGACCTGGGAGTCGGTAGAGCTACGTTTAAGGTGCCCCCTCGGATGTATTGCCGGTATTAGGGCGCAGCCCCTCGGACATATTGCCTGTGTTAGGGTGTAACCCTCAGCCATTGCGCTGGTAAAAGGGCAGAGAGCCTCGGGTGTAAGCCCGGTGCAAGAACCTTCCGGTCCCTCGACACGCGTCCGGGAGGATCAGAGGACCCCTCGACCCGAGGGCTGGTCGCTGTAGCTGCCTCGGTGCACATGCCGGAGGGAGGACCTGGCCGGACCCTCCCGCGCGGGAGTCCCTGAGAAGGAGTCTCCCTTGCAGGGTGTGCTGGAAAATATTGGCCCTAGCTTGGACCAGTTCTTGAGATCCTCTGGAGCAGAGTTCTGGAACAGCTCCCTCCACCTGGCTAGTCTGTCCTTCAGTGCCTTCGAAGATAGCGAGTCACACGCCAAACATGATTGCCAACCGTGGTCTGGGCCAAGGCAATGTAGGCCGAGGGCGTGGGGGTCTGAAGTTGGGAAGAGCCTGTTGCAGGATGGAAATCTGCTGAACCCTGTACAAGTCGAGATGCGCCGGAGAGGAGCGGGACGCCTGAGGACAAAGTACCTGAATGATAGATAAGGCAAAAAAGAAGTATCCGCGCGTGGAATTACATGGCCAAAGCCAGGAGTGCTGGTGAATTCGGCCCGTTCCCGTCGACATGGAAAAGGGGACTGAGGCACGGCGCCGGAGGGCAGAGTCAGGGCAGCACATGCTCCCTGGGACGCACCCCCGCATGCCTCTAAATTTAAAGGGGAATAAAGTTTTTCTGGTGAAAAAGGTTCCATCTCTCGTCCCTTGGAAGGAACGCCCATACAGTATGGAGGAACGGGGACAGGACTGTCAAGGGTTTTGACCCATGTTGAATCAATAGACTGGGTAGATGTGGGGATGAGCTGTCGCCGCCCATTATTCTATCCCAGAACAAACTAAATCAATAGACTGGGTAGATGTGGGGATGAGCTGTCGCCGCCCACATTCACGCCAGAATCCAGGAGAACCGCGCAGTTTGCGCACACCAAAATGGTCACCTAATCTGCCACCCACCAGTGCAGAGAAAGATGGTTCTGTTCAAAATCCGTTTTTATTGATGTCAAAAAGTTGCTAAAATCATGGGCACAAGACCACTCTAAAGATACAACCTTCTTGTGGGGGGTTCCACATTACAACTCTACTGTAAGGATGCCATCAAAACAATGTTAAGCAAGGATCCTATACTATCAAGCAAAAGACCACTCTATTGAAATGCATTAATTCAAGACAGAGCCCAAAAGTGGGTGCAGTACCAGCTTTGTCCACAAACCGGCGCTAGCGGTCTAAACTCTGACAGGAGAACTGCTACTTCAGAAGCTAATCAGCCTCCTGAGACAGCTGGAAACCTTCAAAGGCCCGCTGGTTAATTAAAATTCTTAACCACCTGCTGTTCCCAGAGACAATCTGATTGCATTAACAGGCCAAGAGGCTGGGAAACCTTCTCACCTCAGAGACCCATACAACAGCCCAGGAGATCACATGAACATGCTAACCAAATGCAGAGTGGCCCCCTGGCCTGCTGACCTCAGCCGACACAATAGACCCTTGCACTTGAATGGGGTATGTTGATTTTCAGTGTGGACTGTAAACAGAGCCCTGCATGGGAGACGAGAGACATGTGGTACTCCCAAGTTTCTGGGGGGTGGGCTCAGACACTTTTGTGGAATCATATTGCAGCAAATATATGTTTAAGTTAAATGCTTCTAAAATATTGTATTAAGCTTACAAAAATGTGCAATTTGGAGAACCTCAATCTAAGAAATGTACCCACAATTCAAGACTTGATTCAACTTTGTACCATGTTCTGAGGCAAAACCCCGCTATTTATTGATATTACAGACACCGGGTTTATGCTAGAAATCTAGTAAATTACTGGAATGTGTGTAGCAGAAGGGTGTACATTGGTGTAATTTTTGATACAGATTTAACATTGGTAAACCAATTAAAAACGAAATTAAGTTGTCTTTTTTATGCAAGCCCCCAGGAAGATCAGAGTCAGACAAGCATGGACCATAAAGAATCTGTAATATGTACATGTAATTTCAACAAATTGTGTATCTGGGAAATATGTATTTGGATCAGAAATAGATTTGGGTGCACATTGACAAGGGGAGTGTCTTTCTGTAAGCCATAAAGATGACACACAACCCAGCTCCCCAATCAAGGGAGAGAGGAGGACGTGGCCAATGATAGATTGCGAGGGGCCGGCTCAGTTATGTCCATGCACACACCCACTTGTACAACACATAAAAAGAGACTGCTGGGACAGGTAGAGACTCAATTCCCATTTTCTGCGGAGCACGCTGACGGACAAATTCACATCCAGAACTCCAGAGACCTAGACTGACTCCAGCTAGACAGAGACCAGAACTTAGAACTCTGACTCCACAATTTAAAGCAAAGGCCTAAACCACAAGCTGAGTTCTCTTCGGCAGGCCTCAAAACCAACCAAACTATTCAACAGCCGGGCAAGCTGTTTGAATTCTTTGCCAAGAACTTTTGCAAGAACCTGTAGCAGTATCCAGAAAGCAGTGCTGTATCCGGAACCAGAGAGAACCACAGACCAGACCGTTGTGAGCAGAACCGGTGCCTGACAGACCCAGAGAGCAGAGCTGACCCAGATAGCCGGGACTTCAGAACCACCCGCCGGAAGTCCCGTCCAACCTGACCAGACCTTGACGGCTTATTTCAAAAATATAGTGAGAGTACTCACTGTGCCAAAACCAATATCTTAGTTTAAAATAATCTAATCCAAACTATTTTAACCTATTTAGAACTGCCTCCTAGAATCGTGTCATTCTGTCATCTTTAAACCTGAAAACTGTCATCTGTCATTCTGAGCTTTCAAATTTCAAATCCGAAAAACTACTTTTACTAAATCGGCCGTATCTCCGGAACCGTTTGTGCTAGGAGCGAGTTTAACTGTCATCTTAAAGCTAAGATTCTAAGCTTTCCAACGAACCTAAAACCGACTTGCTACCCCTTATAGTGCCTCCGTAATTGCGCTCGACGCACGTGACTAAATTTGCAGCGATTTGACATTTTGCTTAATTTCAGCCACGTGTAAAAATATTTGTCCTTGCTTTCCTTTGCTGAAATCCGTTTGCAACCTGACAAACATTCATAGAGTATTGCTAAAGTGATCCTGAACTAATACAAAGTAGCTGTCACCCACCCTGAACCCCCTTATAGGGAATTAAAAGCATTTTTAGCATATTTTTCACTTAATTGCAATCACATTCAAAGCATTTTGGTCCTGTGTTTAAAAACTCCTACCTGTTTTCCTCTAAGCTTGCTAGGGGGGAACTGAATTATATTTGGTTGCATTCCTGAGAACTGTGTGCTTTCCTCCCATCTCTTTACCTTGCATAACGGGGGCAGGGGGGTGAATTGGCAAAGAAAAGTGACTAAATTGTCTTTTGTTGAAGTCATATTAAGTTTATTTTCTGTACTGCATTTTCATTCATCATTGCATTGTCCTTGAAGCCATAAAAGCATTCTCAGCTACTTTATCCTCTCTATATCACTTCTAAGCCATCAGAAAGAGTGTACCACTGTAACATTATCCATTGTTGATCACTATCATCTTCACAAGTGTGCTATCAAATATTAATTTACTATAAAAGTGTGATAGATATATATTGTTTAATTTTCAAATAAACCTTTTAAATTTGCAAAACAAACCCACTTCTTGGCTCAGCGGGGTCAGGGGGGATTCTGAGAGAGGGGTGTTATATAAGGGTTGTCATCCAGAGTAAACAAACTGGACATAAAAATACATCAATAAGGGCTTCCATCAGCATCCCAGACTAGGCATTGACTTAGCTGTAGTGTTGAATTGAAGTCGCTTACAGGACGTAAGAGTAAGATGGAAATAGCATCAGTGTGCAGTCACTTTAAACACAGAACATTTTCTCTTTCAGTTAGAAATCTTGAACTTTCCACATAGCAGCGCTGCACCAGGATGCTTTTGAACTTTTTGGTGCAGGTGAAGAAAATATTTGCAGCAATTCTCGGGGTGTTCGATGTTTTATCTCGCCCCATATGTGCTCAAGAGAGCCAACGCAGCCATTATTTTTGGTCACTGCCAAACGCAGTTTTGATGCAAGGGAATAAGTGCTCAGCAGAGCCAGTGCTGCCATTCTTCTTATAGCTGCTGAAAAATGCAGTTTGGTGATGTAGGGGAAGTTCTGCTTGGCTGGTAAATGTACCCCACAGATTCCCCCCACCCCTGCTTTCCTGAGACCTCTTGTTGAGGGACAGTAGGGCAAAGTGGGCTTCATCCAGTGGAGTTCTTTCATCTGGCAGTGGCATGTCAAGATCTTCCTTCGGTCTTTCGTTGGTGTGGAGCAACACGCCCAGATCTTCCCATTGTCTTTCGTTGGAGAGTGTGGAGCGATACCCCCTTTCCTTTCCAGGTCCCGGCGGAGGTCCTCATTGGTCAACGAGGGATTGGAATTAATACTCCAATAGGAGATAAAGACAGGTTTTAGAATCTTTCACTGCCAGTCTTCCCAGAAGGCCGACATCAGTGGAACAAAACATACATTAAAGTACTTGAACAATATCAGCAAACAATTACTTAACAAGGCAAAAACAGAATTGAACTTTTACACCATAGTTTCGTGATCAATAACAATAACGAAAAGTACACCATGTTATATACCTATGGACCTACCGATTCCATTCAGCTTTGTCTTCTTTCTTCTCATTCTTCAGGCGTCTCCTCTATGCGACTTTCCTTAGGCTCCTCAATCAGCTGCAGTGTGTGTCTGGGGTGACAACTCTAACTGATTAATGTGGATCCATTTCTCTTCTGACAACTCACCTTTGGGGATGCGGATTCTGTAGGCAACATGTGATGTTTTGTCTACAATTTCAAAGGGAGCGCGGCGGGGGGTGGAGGCGTGGGAGACATTTTCTCTCCTTAGTCTGGTTCCTCTGAAAATTGTATGTGTAGACCCTGTCACATAATTGGTATTCCTTTTTGGTTGTTTTTAAATCATATTGAGTTTTCATCCCCTCTGCCGATTTCTCCAGATTCCACTGAGCGTATGCAAAAGCATACTGAAGGTGTTTTCTTAGATTCTCAACATATTCAAGAGTTGTGGAGGCATTTATCAGTGTCTGCTCTTGTGTTCTATAGAGCAGATGCTGAGGTAGCACCATTTTTCGTCCATTATTAGCTCAAATGGTGTAGATCTGATGGCCATCAGGACAAGCGGTAATCCGATGTCCCAACTTGGCCCAGAATCGGCCACAACCCGTTTTGGAATGCTCACAATGGTTTTCTTGTACCTCTCACCTCCCCCACTAGAGGATGGCGTTATGCAATATGAAGATTCCTTTTTTCCCCCCAAGTATCTCCCACATCGGTGTTATTACTTCGCTGGTGAAGTAACTTCCTCCGTCTGACTCAATCTTTTGGGGAAGGCCAAAATGCAAGATGTGGTTGATCATCGGGGCAGCTGCTGTTTCTGCTTTGCAATTTGGGGCTGGGAGACATTCCACCCATTTGGTGAACAACCACGTTACTGTTAACATGTACTTGTTCCCCCTAGAGGAGCGAATCACGGGCCCAATGAAATCTACTTGTAAATCTGACCAAGACAGTGTCATCCTCCTCTTCTGGAAGGGAGCTTGGTGTGAGAGTGAACTTGGCTGAAATTGTGTGCACACAAGATACCCCTTCAAATATTGGTCAAGGTCCTGCCCCATGTGTGGCCGGTATGCAAACTCCCGCAATATTTCTAGAGTAGTGTGAAACCCACTATGACCAGATGTGGCCACGTCATGGGCGTGACTTAGCATCAGGCTTCGGAATGAGGTAGGAACCACCCACTGGTCGCATCAAGAGTTGGATTTCCTTACCAACAAACCGTTTTGGATTCTGAACATTTTGGGACATTTATCAACACCCTGAGGTCCTCTTTACCAATGTAATATGTTTCCGTCAGAGGAACGTTCTCAGGGTCCTCAATGTGTTGGTAACATTTCCCAATAATCGGATCCCCTTTTTGTGCCATGATTAAATCAGCATCTGGGGTCTCCTTACTCCACTGGGCAGTTGAGAGTTCATTGTGAGCATTTGTCTGGGACCTGGTGACAGCAGTGACCTGGATTCCCCCCCAGCCCCCAAACAGGGACTCGAACTCAAGGAAATCCCCCTGGATGGCTCTGGTTTTGGTCCAGCTGATCAGCCAGGTTGTTTGCAGTTTTGTCTGGCCCCTCTATTCTGGAATGACCCTTAATCTTCTTCCTATAGATGGTCATCCCATTAGAGGTGACCAGATCATCAATATTCTGTATGAGCTTGCCATGTTGAAGTGGTTTGTCATTTGCACACAGCATGCCTCTGGTTCTCCACGAACCCATTCCGGTCATAATCTGAATCAGTGATTATGACCAGTTCGTAGAGTCGGTATTGCACGGCAGTGAGGATGGCCTGGGGAACTCCCATCAACTCTGCCACCCGACTACTGCGGGAACCGATTTTGTACCCAGCGCAGGGTTCCGGGCATCATTCACCCAGGCATTCCCAACGCCGGCCACCAGTTCCTTTTCCCCGTTGTCGTCAACATGGTAGGAGCACCCGTCCACATAAACTGTGGGTATCCCCACACATTTTTCCTAATAGAATTTCTGCAGGGAATTCAGATCGGCCTACATGTTGTTCTGGGTTTTGAGACTTGTCCTCAAGACAGTTTTCTCTGGCACAATCATGCAAGTCAGCCAGACCTTGCGCAAGGGGACTCTTCTTGTTTTGGTCATATTCAACCTCCACAGGAAAGCCTTGCATGGACAGAATCCAGGAAAAAACTGGAATTACTTACACTTCCTGGCCGGATTCTATCACTTGGAGGTATTGCAAAGGCTGGTGTGGAGTTTCCACTATGATGTGCTCCCCCTGGACGAACGGGCAGCCATTTTTCTATGTCCACAGTGTTGCCAGGAGTGCCTTCTCACAATTGTTGAATTTTTCCTCCACAGAGAATAAAGTCGTGCTTGCATAGGAGATTACTTTATTGACCTTGTCATGCTTTTGGTATAACACTGCTGTCAAGCATGTATTCGAAAACCCTTTCTCCAAGAATAACTCCTTGTTTTTAACAGGGCAAGCTAGACGAACAAGTTACTTCTTACCTTGTTACGTTCTTTCAAAGGGATGTTCCTCCGACGTATTCCTTATCTTTAATAATTTGTCTCCAACTTGCTGCCCTCGGAAGTTATTTCCAGTAGAGGGCGCGGCGCGTCGAGGTCCGCCGAATCGATGTACCTCGACGGCCACCGTATCGGCACCAACGTCACCATGCCCATAAATAGCCACGCACGGCGTCCGTTGCTCAGTTCCGTTTTGTAGTATAAGAAAAGTCATGCCTGAATTGGTTATTGACCTTGAAGGAGCGTAAGCTGCAACCGCAAAGGAAGTATTACTGCGGGGATGGGAGGGGCGATGAGGAATACGTCGGAGGAACATCCCATCGAAAGAACGTTACAAGGTAAGAAGTAACTTGTTCTTCGAAGGGATTGTGTCCTCCGACGTATTCCTTATCTTTGATAGACTCCCATAGCAGTGGCATGTAATTGGTGGTGGGAGTAAGAATGTCATGCACCCCTTAGGGATGAACCGAATGTAATACGGCTTTGCCAAATCTGGTCTCTTGACTAGTGGAGGAATCCAGGTTGTAAAATTTTGTGAATATATGTGTGGACGACCATGTGGCAGCGGCACATATTTCTCTAACCGGTACCCCTCTTTGGAGGGACGAAGAGGCTGCGATACCCCGGGTTGAATGAGCCCAAAGATTTTGGGGTGGCCCTTTCCCTGCCAGTTTGTAACATTCCCGAATGGCCAAGATAGTCCACCTGGAAATGGTTTGTTTTGTTATGGGTAATCCCAACTTGTGACCCGAGTATCCTACAAACAGTTGGTCTGCTTGTCTGATCCTAGCCATTCTGCTGATGTAAAAGCTTAGATCTCGCCTTGGGTCCAGCCTATGTAGTCTTTTTTCCTCTTTCCCCGGATGGGGAGGAGGGTAGAACGAAGGTAAGGTCATTTTCTGAGTAATATGAAATTCAGAAACCACCTTTGGGAGGAAATTAGGCTTCACCTGTAGGACAACTTTGTCCTTGTGGAAAATTGTATGTGGGGGTTTACAGGAGAGAGCTTGTAGCTCGCTCACCCTCCTAGCAGATGTTAGCGCTACCAATAGGACAGTTTTAAGTGTGAGAAATCTCAGCGAACAAGAGTGAAGTGGTTCGAAAGGAGTGCCCATTAGGAAGTTTAAGACTAAATTTAAGTCCCATAAGGGAATCTGGAATGGTTTTGGAGGATAAACATTAAATCCTTTGAGAAATTGTAACACTAGAGGTAGTTTGAAATAGGATGGTTCCTCCGCAGTGCGCTTGAAGATTGAAAGCGCTGCGAGATAGCCTTTTACAGTGCCAACTTGAAGGCTTGAGTTTGCCAAGTAAAGTAGAAACAATAACACCGTTGGTGTACCACATGAAAAAGAGTCGATATTCTCTTCTGTACACCAGCTGCAAAATTTGTTCCAATGGCAGCGGTATAAAGACTTTGTTGCTGGCCTTCTGGCCGAAAGCAACACCTCCATGACATCAGGGAGGTCCCAATCCTTGTACCTCACCCTTTCAGAAGCCAAGTGTGAAGGTTGAGGGTTCTGATGTCTGGAGGGAGAACCTGACCTCCCTTCTGCGAGAGAAGATTCTCTTTGAGTGGAAGACGGATTGGAGGGCAGATGGACATATCTAGAAGGTCCGGGTACCACGTTCTCCTGGCCCAGTCCGGGTCAATTAGGATCATGGTTTTCTGGAATCTTCTCAACCTCCTGATCATTTGAGGAATAACAGGGACTGGTGGAGGGGAAACATCCCAGTCCACTACGAACGCGTCTCCTAGAGCTCCTCTCGGGGGAAATTCCCTTGAACAGAACAGATCGCACTTCCTGTTGGTGCTGGTGGCGAACAGATCCACTTGAGGGGTTCCCCAAAGGGCGAAGATCTCTTGAAGGACTTCCTGAGCTAGCTCCCACTCGTGGGAGACTGTGCTCTGCCTGCTCAGAGCGTCCGCTGTCAAGTTCTTCTCTCAGGCTAAGTGGACTGCCAATAGAGAGATTCCTTCCTGAATTGCCCAAAACCAGAGCTGCATTGCCTCTCTGCACAGTGGCAGTGATCCTACACCGCCTCTTTTGTTGAGGTAGTGCATGGCCACCATGTTGTCCGTCATTATCAGGAATTCTTTTCCCTGTACTGATGGCAGGAAAGCTTTCAGCGCTAGTCTGATCACTCTCAGCTCCAATAGGTTGATGTGTAGTCTGGACTCCGATGGAGACCAACGACCGCTGATGGTCAAGTCGTTGGCATGGGCTCCGACCCCGTGAGTGAGGCGTCTGACTACTGTTATCTCCAGAATGGTTGCCAAAACAGTTCTCCTTTCAAGATGTTCTCTGGATAGGCCCACGATTGAAGGTCGCGGGCTACCTTGTCCGGAATCCAGAGGAGATCCGTCATTCTCCCTGAGAATTGCGACCACTGAGTTCTCAGTGCCCACTGAAGGGATCTCATTCTCAGGCGAGCCTCTGGCACAAGGAAGATGCAGGATGCCATGAGGCCTAGCAACATCAAAAAGTCGAAGGCTGGGAGACGTTGGGCATTTTGAAACTTGTTGACCATCTGCAGAATATCTTGCGCCCTCACCTCTGGTGGCGAGGCTTTTCCCAGGGAAGTGTCCAGGACCGCTCCGATGAACTGGAGTCTCTGTGATGGTATCATCTGTGACTTCTTTAAATTGAAGGAAGTGGCAGACAATCTAGCTGGATCTGAGCTTGTTCCGAAGATACAGCCCTGATCAGCCAATCGTCCAGGTAGGGGTAGACGTAGATTCCTTCCCTCCTTAGACTCGCAGCCACTACAGACATTAGCTTGGTGAAAACCCTCGGGCGGAGGTCAGCACAAATGGCAGAACTCGAAATTCTTAATGAGAGTCGCCAATTGCGAACCTCAGATATTTCCTGTGTTTGAGATGGATAGACACATGGAAATAAGCATCCTGAAGGTCCAGGGATACCAGCCGGTCCTGGAGCTGGAGGGCCTGAAGGATCTGAGAGAGAGTTACCATCTTGAACTTGTCCTTCCTGAGGAACTTGTTCAATTCTCGTAAGTCCAAGATGGGTCTCAGTCCTCCGTCCTTCTTCGGTATGAGAAGGTTCCGGGGGAGTGGGGGGAGGGTTGGGGAGTACCAGCCCTTGTTCCCGTCTCTACAGGTGCCGGTTCTATGGCACCTTTCTCTAGCAGGTTTATAATTTCCTGCAAGAAGAGCGGATCTGGAACTTTTAGAGAGCTGTGCCCCGGTGGATGACTGAGGGACGTGTAGAAAGGGTAGGCAGTAACCCTGGGCAACTGTCTCCAATGCGCAAGCATCTGACGTTATAGCCTGCCATTCCGTCAGATGGTGAGTTAACCTGCCCCCTACAGGTGTCTTATGTGGAAAGACCTCAGAGTGTTTTGGGGACAGCTGATGCAGATGGCGAGGGTAAAGAGGCACCTGCTGCTGCTGCGGCCTTAGTACTTTTGACCCGTCCACCTCGGGTGGATCTCCTTTGGCCTCTGAGCCGGCTGTCCTCTGCCTTTCCCGAATGCGGAATAGCGAAAGGACTTTCCTCTTCCAGAGGTTCCTGAGGGGCGAAAAGGAGTTTGGCGGATTGCAGCTCCTAACGATTTTGCCGCTGCTTTAGATGTTTCCAACTTTTCCAGACTGTCATCAGCCTTCTTTCCGAATAATGAAGAGCCGTCAAAGGGCATATTCAAAAGTCTGGCCTGTACATCTGGAGCAAAGCCAGACTTTCGCAACCACGCATGCCTGCGGATTGTTGTACTTTCCGCCATGGCCCTGCTGATATTGTCAGCGGAATCGATGCCAGTTTGAAGTGACTCGCACATGGCATCTGTGCCATCTTTAATAATGTTAAGGAAGGCTTCCTTTTCCTCTCCTTCGGGTATGCAGTCAGCTGCTGATGAAGCACACTCCCACAGTGTGCGACTGAACCTGGCGAGCATACAGATGGCGTTGATGGACTTCAACGCCATACTACAGCAGAGAAGATTTTCTTCGCCATAGAATCGTACCTCTAGTCATCTCTATCCTGCAGGACAGTAGGGTAACCGGTCCTACTGCTAGATGAAGTTGCCGCTTGGACCACCAGGCTCTCTGGAGTAGGGTGTTTTGATAAGTATTCAGGGTCAGCAGCCGCTACCCTATACTTGGCTGACAATCTTTTGTTGACCGCAGGGATAACTTCAGGAGTTTCCCAATTAGATGTAATTTTCCTTTGTAAATCTGCATGGAAGGGGACCACAGGATCCTCCTGTGAACCTTTGTCCAATATGTCCGTCAGGTCATCCTGTTGAAACAGGCGAAGGCGCAGACCAACCCATAAATTCAATAATTCTTGCCATAAGGATTTTATAGGGTGTTTCGGCATGTTCCCCTGGGTCTGATTTAACAAATTCCACTTCTGGGGAAGTGTCCAGCCCACTTGCCTCATGTAGTGACTCCTGTAGGTCCTTCAACCTTCTTTCCTTCTCTTCAGAGGTGAAATCCTCTGAAACAGGCAGTGTGGTCCTCTGCAACCCAAAGGTTTCCTGGTCAGAATCTTCCCCCTCTTCATAAATTGAAGATGGTCCAGGGTACTCTGATCTCTGAAGTGGTGTAAAACCCATCTCTAAGGCTGAAGGAGCCAAACTCGTCATTATTGGGCGAGAAACCATCAATGTCGTTGACGCCGATGTGACAGGCTTCAAAGGCGCCGAGAACGGCGTCGAGAAAACTGGAAGAGGTCTCTAAGAACTCGAGAGGATCGGGATCCTACTCAAGGATGTCGACGACGGTCTCGCCGTCGTACGGAGGCCCTTGGAATCACCGTTGGCTGTGGAGTAGCCTTGGTCTTTTCTTTCATCGGCGTCGATGTCGGCGTCGACAATGGCGTCGAGTCGATTGACCGATGCGTCAAAGAACCCTTCAACAACGGCGTCGATGGCGCCGATCCATGCGTCGAAGGAATCTTCGACGATGGCGAAGATGGTGCCTTCTTACCCGATGGCTCATGGCGCTCTCGGGTGGAATGTTCGCCGGGTGCAGCGACTCGCAGAGTTTTGATTTTTTAGGTTTTTCACCCTGGGTATCACCCTCAGCTGTCTTCGAGGGGGTCGAGGCCGCTTTCTCGAAGACGCTTAACATTTTCTTTCTGAATTCCTCCCACTCAGCCTGAGAGCTGTGTTTTGTGGGACAGGAGACCCTTTCTGGGGAAACAGAAGACGATGAGGAAGGGGATCTTCGACGTCTCTTCTTTGAGTGTCTTGATCTCGACGAATGGTGGGAGCTACTTCGAGATCTAGAATGGTAATGTTTTCAACGGCGAGGAGACGAATGCCTCGACTCAGCCGAAGAAACCTTCGAGGAGGTTCTGACTGACTTACCTCTCTCGAGCTTCCCCTTGCGCTCCTTCAAGGCTTTCGCCGTCATGGACATGCAGTCCTCTCACTCCGAACAATGGTGCTCGGCTCCCAAGCACCACAAGCAGATCCTGTGTGGATCTGTTATCGACATTTTTTTACCGCAGTCTCGACATTTGTTGAACCCGGATCGCAGCGTCGTCGGTTCCTATGAAGATGCCATTGAAAATGAGTTGGTATTTATTCGAGTAGATATAGAGGGTTATTCTGACTGAACTGAGCAACGACGTTCCGAGGCCCCACGAAGCGCGGAAAAATGGAACTAAGCAACAGACGCCGCGCGCGGCTATTTATGGGCATGGTGACATCAGCGCCGATACGGTGGCCGCCGAGTGACATCGATTCGGCGGACGTCGACACGCGGCGCCCTCTACTGGAAAACATTTCCGAGGCCAGCAAGCTGGAGACGAATTATTAAAGATAGGGAATACGTCGGAGGACACAATCCCTTCGAAAAGGTGCTTTTGAGAGACTTCTTTTGAGTTGTTTTACTGTCTTGGCTCGTTCTAGACCCCACTCCTACTTGACCCTCCCCCTTCAACAGATTGACCAGGGGTCTTGTGACATCCGCATAATCCTCATGAACTTCCTACTGTAGTCAGTCCAAGGAGGCTTCATAGCTCAAGCAGAGTTGTGGGGTCTTTTAGTTTTAGTAGTGCTTCACCCTTTCTTCGCCAGGGGACAGAGACCCTCCGGGGTTATTTCATGTCCCAAGAAGTTGACACGGGTCCTGCACCACTGTGCCTTCTGCAAGGATAGTTTCGCTCCGGCAACCCTCAACTGGGTCAGAACATAGCAGATTTCTGCTATGTGCTCCTCCACAGCTGAGCTTTTAATTAAAACATCATCCACATAGGCCAGGTTACCCCCCCCCCCTTCACCCAAGTCAGGCATGGCCTTGTGTAGGAAGATGTTGAATTCATTGCTAGAGTTTATGTATCCGAAGGGAGTCCGGGTCCATGTGTATTGCTGCCCCCCGAAGGCAAAGGCCAGTTTATACTGGTCCTCCCTACTGACGGGCACTGTCAGTATCCATTTGTCAGGCCAATGGCGGTGTACACCTTTGACCCCTGGATCTGGGCCAGCCCCTGTTAAATGTAGGTAAGAGGCTATCGGGACATGTGGACCCTTTTGTTCAGCTCCCAAAGTCTGCACAGAGTCTCCATTGGCCATTTGGTTTTAAAATCCCAGCACAGGATTATTAACGGTGCTGTGGACTGACCTAATTATCACACAGGACTCAGTTTTTGATTATTTCCCTTCAGGGACTCCATAGGCACGAGAGGCAAGCGATATTGCTTCACAAACACAGGAGTCATTCCAGGCTCCGTGGGAATTGAGTTAGTATGCATCTCGGTGCCACCAGTCTTACAAGTCCACAGGAAACATATCTTGGAAACCTAAGAACACCCATTTCAACTTTTGCTCCTCAGTCTTGGTTGACCCGCTCTTCAACCATCTGCCTGAAGCCTGGAAAGACTTTGGGTTACGATATCTCAGCGACCTACTCCAGCTGGGTGGAGAGGTCTCTGGTTAGGGTATTGACCTGGACAGAGGGCTTCAGGTAGGAGAGGCTGTCATTGTGGACCTGGAAGATCACCTCATCCTTCCTGATGTCACAGGTCCCCCCCCCCTGTGAGGGGAAGAGTACACCAGGGAATTAATCCCCTTGCCAGATGACAATCCTTTCTGGTGGTATGCCATCGTCCTTGTCATAACAGTCATTGGGGATTGGTCCCATCAGTTCATTTCCTAGATCCATGGAAAAATGTTGGTTATTAACTGCCATTCCAATAATGGTGCTTGCGCCCAGAGTGCTACTCCTGAGGTCGCCGTTAACCACTATTGGAATGGTCTTGTGTTACACATTGACTAATGGTGTTGGGTTTAACCCCAACCCCTGCTGTTGGAGATGGGCATTGAGGTGTACATATACGTTTGGATTTTGTAGTTTGTCCTTTTAATTTTTAAATCAAGTGGGAATTGTCAGGTCCGTCCTGGGATGGGGACCCCCTCTCCAATTTGAACTTCCAACCACATACAGCAGCAATTGAACTGACGAAAATGCTTTCTCAAAATCAAAGCCCACTGGATTGCCCCCCCAGTCAGGACCAGGCCATGTAATTTATAAGGTCCAAATTAACTGCAAACCGATTGAGACAGTCACTGCCTAAATAGAATGCAGCAGGGACATCTTGCACGACCCTAAAATTATGCACTGCTTTTATCACCTATGGAAATTTTGAGCATACACCAGCTACACAGGAGATTTCTGGAATTGTGAGTTTCCAGGCCCATGCTGAAAATGCATATTGCCCTTGCACTCTGAAGGGGGCGTATAATCGACCTTTCTTCACCAAGGGGCAAACGTAATGGGCATTTTGGGCAAGCTGGGTGGTCAATTTCTTTATTTTGGACTCCAACACAGTGGAGTTTTGGACAGGTTCTGTGTCGGAGTTTGGGAATCCGAAAGCAGAATTTGGCATTCTGATATTTGGGGAGATTTGGGCTTCCCTTTCTTTCTGGATTCTGTGCTGTCCCCCCCTTCTCATAGACAGTCACCAGAATTGGTTAGGGAATCCCTTTTTCCTCCGATTCTGGGCTGCACCCCTCCACCCCCCTTCTTGAAGGCAGTCAACACAATTGGTTTGTGAGGGGTATCCCCCATTCAATATTCTCAGTATGACCATTCTGGGGTTCAGGGATGGGCGATTCTGCATCAGTCCCCACACCTACCCAGTCTAAATTCTGGTCTCTTGGGATCCATTTATCTTTGGGAGGAATTCCCCCTCCCTGAAGGAGAAGATTTTCTTTCCAGAATCTTCTAAGGATTCTTCCCCTTCAAATTGGAGGATACCGACTTCCTCCACAAAATGGGTCTTTTTGGTTTCTTCGTTTCTCCTACCCACCCTCTGTTCCCTGGGTTGCAGATTTTTGGGGGTAAGATTTTAGTTCTGATTCTGGGGTGTCCAGGGGCTTTTCACAGTTGAGGCAGGAAGCTTCCTCTAGGGCTTTGCACCCACCTTCCTCCCATGCCGCCTCTGGAACCGGTGGGTCAGGGTTCTTTGCCCATCATTGTTCAGGGGTGCCAGACCCTTGGTTTGCGGGGTTTTTAGCCACCATGTTCATCTGAGGGTTCTGCTGAGCCCTCAACATGCGACTCAGATCCTGAGTTAGGTTCTGGACCCGACGCTCCGGTGGGACACCCGCTCCGGCTGGTACAGAGGTCTTTGCTCAAACCTAAGTTGTTCTCAGGAAGGGTTACTATCTCTTCTGTCGGAGTACCGTGGGTACTGTGGATTCCCTTGGTAACCCTCCACCCTTGGCCTTCCCTCTCCCGGATTGGGTGGTCTGGACTGCTGAAAACAGGGGGAAGTTAGGAAGTTTCCTGGGGGCAGTACTTACCTGGTTGGATCCCCTTGGGCCGGTGGAGTCCACACATAGCCCAATATTTGTCTGTTGCCCTTATATCTAGGACTGATCTAATTTACAGAGTTAGAGGTCCCATTGGTGGGGTTACTGTTAGGATTAGCCTTCCCTTCTATGGTTTATAAGGGAAGGAGGTGTTAGGATCAGCCTTCCTTTCTTATGGTTTCACCTTCTGAATGCTGTAGGTATGTGGTGATGTCATTTGTGGAATGTATGAGGTATCTTGGAGTGTTTGTGTATGAATGGGTTCTAACCCAGGCAGTTGATCTAAGGAAGCCTGGGTGGTGGGAGCCAGTGGGTTTCCCTCATGATTTCCTCCTATCTCCTTATGGACTTGATGAGACCTGATCTGTACCTGTAACTGAAGAACCTGAATAAAACAACCATTAAGCATACCTGCAACTGTATCCTGTTTATATCACTATGACCCAGACCGGGTCATAACAATTGGCGACGAGGACTGGTCTCCAACAGGACTGGTTGGATGGACCCTGAAGGCTACAAGGCAACAGGTACCTGTGTGTGTGGTCCAGGATAAGGAGAAAGGAGATACTGCTGCGGGGGGTGCAGAGCAGGAGGGAAGCTCAAGTGAGAGACTGTACAAGGAGAGGGAACCCACTGCCCCCCATGGTCCAGGAAGAGTCCCACCACCCAGGGCTGAGAAAGTGACAGTGCCTTGGTAGGCGCAAGGACAGGCACCCAGGGCTGAGGAACTGTTGGTGCACTGGGAGGAGCAAGGCGAAGCACCCTGTGCGGGGTACAGAAGGCTGCCTGCTGAGGCACGCAGGGGCAACAAAAGGTGGCACCCAGGGAGAATTCAGAGAGACAGTTCTGTGAGGCAGCTCGCCTATGCATTCATGGATGTGCTTTAACATGGTGTGGTCTAAGAAAGGGAGGACCTCAGCGAGGTGCTCGATGTGCCCAAAGACTGATCTAGTGTGAGTTGTTGGCTCGCCATATCTGTGAAGTCCCAGGGGTCGCCTGAGCTGCACTACTCCAGCTGATGGAGGGAATTCTGTCATTGTGATTTTCGAGTGAAGCATTGGGAGTGCTTCACAATGGGTGTTGTGCAACGCCGGTTTGGGCAATGACCTCAGCTAGCTGCAGTGACAGTTGGCCGGAGAGGTCCGTGTGCTCCTGAGCTCGTAGTGGCACTGATGATGTCATTGGACTGCTGTGAGGTATGGCGGATCAGTAGAACGTCCATCCAGAGCGTTCAAGGGAAGCGCTTATTCTGTTGTTTAACCATCAGAGGAATGCACCCAGCAGCGTGGTGAACGGTATGACGTAAACAGGGGAGCCGTTTTCAGTTCCGACTTCGGAACATCCTTTGTTTACATTGCTCAGGCTTCGGTATTGTGATGGATGTGTCCATAAAGAAGAAAAAAGAAGAGGAAAAGTTTTTATCTCACACGCAGCGTTTGAAGTTTTCATAGTGCTGGTTTTTGTCAGCGTGTGACTCGTGTCTCAGTGCCAGCTTCATTGGTATGGCGCGCATGAGATGTGCGATTATTCATAGCTTCGTATAGTGTAATCACATAATGTTTCATGAGAGTCAAGTACGGAGCTGCAGAAAATAGTAAGCATTGCTGCGCTGGGATAGAGATTTACATAATGTTTCATGAGAGTCAAGCACGGAGCTGCAGAAAATAGTAAGCATTGCTGTGCTGGGATAGAGAATTTAATGCAATGGTTGTGTATTTTGTTTGGGAAAGAGTAAAAGCTGCTGCGTTGTAAAAAAAAAAAAATGGACATGGGTTGTTCACATAAGCCTGCTGTTTATCTTGGCATTATGCATTTTGCAAATATGTTCAGTCTGTGTACTAGATTTGAAACAGCAAAGATTAATGGTACATAAATTCGTACATAAATGCATGGTGAAACAGCATGGATGGATGGATGGATGAAAGATAGAAGGCAAGGATGTGATGGAGAGCTAACATCTTGTTTTAAAAAGCCATTAGTATAACCTTTTGAAGTTGCAGGAAGGTTATGTTGCAATGCGGCAACAGAGACTTTTAGAATGCTACAAGAAGTTTTTATTACAGGGTTATATTTACAGTGATGTTGTTTATACACGGGATGAATGGAGTTGCGTGCAGCATGATGTGATTCCATTTTTGGTGATATTCATTTTATGCTTCCTGACTTGTTTTAGTTTTTAACCATCTTGAGGATTTGCAGCTTGTAAAGTTGTACATAAAAGGCAGCATGGACTTTTAGATGGTGTCTCTACAGTTGTTTCAGAGGCATGTCATTATTGAAATGTTATATTGCTATCTGATTTATTAAGCACGTGATTTGATTTGGAGTGTGGGTAGGGCCCTGCCCACACCCCTCAAGTTACTTCCGGTTGTAACTAAGATGTTGTTGCTTGATTGTCTGAGTGATTAAGTTACACGACTGAGAGGTTGCATGGGGTGCATGTAACCAGTGTGACGTGTGCGTGCACTGACTGGTTGTGGCTGGTCAAGTGGCTCTGCGGAGTCATGGTAGTGAATTGTATGACTAGTGGTAGTCTGGTCAAGCGGCTCTGCGGAGTCATGGTAGTGAATTGTGTGACCAGTGGTAGTCTGGTCAAGCGGCTCTGCGGAGTCATGGTAGTGAATTGTGTGACCAGTGGTAGTCTGGTCAAGCGGCTCTGCGGAGTCGTGATGGTGAATTGTGTGACTAGTGGTAGTCTGGTCAAGCGGCTCTGCGGAGTCATGGTAGTGAATTGTGTGACCAGTAGTAGTCTGGTCAAGCGGCTCAGAGGAGTCTTGATAGTGATTGGTGTGGCTCTGCGGAGTCATGATAGTAATTTGCGTGGCTCAGAGGAGTCAGGGTAGTGATTTGTGTGGCTCAGAGGAGTCAGGATAGTGTTTTGTGCTGAGCCATGATGGTGAGTGATTCATTATTATTGTTTTTACTTGAAGTGTTGTTTCTGGGGTCATCCAGGATTTTCTTCTGGGTGGTTCTGGGAGCTTGGCAACAGAACATCTTGGTAGTGGGGTTACCTGGTGGTTTTTAGTAGCTATGAGGGCTCGAGGTGTCTGGCCAACACATCGAGGAAGTATGGTGGTATGGTTGACTGGTTCTCCACCAGTTGCCTCTGTTGTGAGTGTTGCTATGAATGTTGAGTGGTTGAGGATGAGTCAGGTGAGTGTGTTTTAATTGATTGGAGGCGCCTGTCTCTTCAGTTGCCATGAGTCTATGGTCTGGTGTAGTAGGTTAGACATGTTCCTTGTAGGTGTGTAGCGGACTTCGTGCCAGCCCGTATAGGTGGCCGTTTGTGCTCAGGTGTGGCAGCCCTGAGGTCTACCAGTGGCAGTGGTGGACGGGAGGTGGTTTGTTTTCCTCAGGTTGCGTATGGCATGCTGGTTAGTAGCCCAGAGGGGCAGGTCTGTGCTCCAGCGTGGAATTGTTATGACCCGGTCTGGGTCATAGTGATATAAACAGGATACAGTTGCAGGTATGCTTAATGGTTGTTTTATTCAGGTTCTTCAGTTACAGGTACAGATCAGGTCTCATCAAGTCCATAAGGAGATAGGAGGAAATCATGGGAGAAACCCACTGGCTCCCACCACCCAGGCTTCCTTAGATCAACTGCCTGGGTTAGAACCCATTCATACACAAACACTCCAAGATACCTCATACATTCCACAAATGACATCACCACATACCTACAGCATTCAGAAGGTGAAACCATAAGAAAGGAAGGCTGATCCTAACACCTCCTTCCCTTATAAACCATAGAAGGGAAGGCTAATCCTAACTCACACCTCAAACACACCATGACCTGAAGCCGTCATCACACCTAACCATCAAAAGGCCTCAAGCACGAATACTCTGCCAGTCACTCTAAAAGACCAAGAATATAACAGCTGGACAACCAGGCGTAACTAACAATCCAGTAACGGCACCCCACCATCTAAACAACAACTTCTGTCCTTCAAAAAAATCACGCATCACCTTCCACCCGTCGCCGCCACCAACGGGTCACCAGCCTGCCACGCTGGAGCACAGACCTGCCCCTCTGGGCTACTAACCAGCATGCCATACGCAACCTGAGGAAAACAAACCACCTCCCGTCCACCACTGCCACTGGTAGACCTCAGGGCCGCCACACCTGAGCACAAACAGCCACCTATACAGGCTGGCACGAAGTCCGCTACACACCTACAAGGAACATGTCTAACCTACTACACCAGACCATAGACTCATGGCAACTGAAAAGACAGGCGCCTCCAATCAATTAAAACACACTCACCTGACTCATCCTCAACCACTCAACATTCATAGCAACACTCACAACAGAGGCAACTGGTGGAGAACCAGCCAACCATACCACCATACTTCCTCGATGTGTTGGCCAGACACCTCGAGCCCTCATAGCTACTAAAAACCACCAGGTAACCCCACTACCAAGATGTTCTGTTGCCAAGCTCCCAGAACCACCCAGAAGAAACTCCTGGATGACCCCAGAAACAACACTTCAAGTAAAAACAATAATAATGAATCACTCACCATCATGGCTCAGCACAAAACACTATCCTGACTCCTCTGAGCCACACAAATCACTACCCTGACTCCTCTGAGCCACGCAAATTACTATCATGACTCCGCAGAGCCACACCAATCACTATCAAGACTCCTCTGAGCCGCTTGACCAGACTACTACTGGTCACACAATTCACTACCATGACTCCGCAGAGCCGCTTGACCAGACTACCACTAGTCACACAATTCACCATCACGACTCCGCAGAGCCGCTTGACCAGACTACCACTGGTCACACAATTCACTACCATGACTCCGCAGAGCCGCTTGACCAGACTACCACTGGTCACACAATTCACTACCATGACTCCGCAGAGCCGCTTGACCAGACTACCACTAGTCACACAATTCACCATCACGACTCCGCAGAGCCGCTTGACCAGACTACCACTGGTCACACAATTCACTACCATGACTCCGCAGAGCCGCTTGACCAGACTACCACTAGTCATACAATTCACTACCATGACTCCGCAGAGCCGCTTGACCAGCCACAACCAGTCAGTGCACGCACACGTCACACTGGTTACATGCACCCCATGCAACCTCTCACAGTCGTGTAACTTAATCACTCAGACAATGAAGCAACAACATCTTAGTTACAACCGGAAGTAACTTGAGGGGTGTGGGCAGGGCCCTACCCACACTCCAAATCAAATCATGTGCTTAATAAATCAGATAGCAATATAACATTTCAATAATGACATGCCTCTGAAACAACTGTAGAGACACCATCTAAAAGTCCATGCTGCCTTTTATGTACAACTTTACAAGCTGCAAATCCTCAAGATGGTTAAAAACTAAAACAAGTCAGGAAGCATAAAATGAATATCACCCAAAAAATGGAATCACATCATGCTGCACGCAACTCCATTCATCCCGTATAAACAACCTCACTGTAAATATAACCCTGTAATAAAACTTCTTGTAGCATTCTAAAAGTCTCTGTTGCCGCATTGCAACATAACCTTCCTGCAACTTCAAAAGGTTATACTAATGGCTTTTAAAACAAGAGGTTAGCACTCCATCACTGCCTTGCCTTCTATCTTTCATCCATCCATCCATCCATGCTGTTTCACCATGCATTTATGTACGAATTTATGTACCCATTAATCTTTGTTGTTTCAAATCTAGTACACAGACTGAACATATTTGCAAAATGCATAATGCCAAGATAAACAGCAGGCTAATGTGAACAACCCATGTCCATTTTTTTTTTACAACGCAGCAGCTTTTACTCTTTCCCAAACAAAATACACAACCATTGCATTAAATTCTCTATCCCATCGCAGCAATGCTTACTATTTTCTGCAGCTCCGTACTTGACTCTCATGAAACATTATGTGATTACACTATACGAAGCTATGAATAATCGCACATCTCATGCGCGCCATACCAATGAAGCTGGCACTGAGACACGAGTCACACGCTGACAAAAACCAGCACTATGAAAACTTCAAACGCTGCGTGTGAGATAAAAACTTTTCCTCTTCTTCTTTCTTCTTTATGGACACATCCATCACAATACCGAAGCCTGAGCAATGTAAACAAAGGATGTTCCGAAGTCGGAACTGAAAACGGCTCCCCTGTTTACGTCATACCGTTCACCACGCTGCTGGGTGCATTCCTCTGATGGTTAAACAACAGAATAAAATAAGCGCTTCCCTTGAACGCTCTGGATGGACGTTCTACTGATCCGCCATACCTCACAGCAGTCCAATGACATCATCAGTGCCACTACGAGCTCAGGAGCACACGGACCTCTCCGGCCAACTGTCACTGCAGCTAGCTGAGGTCATTGCCCAAACCGGCGTTGCACAACACCCATTGTGAAGCACTCCCAATGCTTCACTCGAAAATCACAATGACAGAATTCCCTCCATCAGCTGGAGTAGTGCAGCTCAGGCGACCCCTGGGACTTCACAGATATGGCGAGCCAACAACTCACACTAGATCAGTCTTTGGGCACATCGAGCACCTCGCTGAGGTCCTCCCTTTCTTAGACCACACCATGTTAAAGCACATCCATGAATGCATAGGCGAGCTGCCTCACAGAACTGTCTCTCTGAATTCTCCCTGGGTGCCACCTTTTGTTGCCCCTGCGTGCCTCAGCAGGCAGCCTTCTGTACCCCGCACAGGGTGCTTCGCCTTGCTCCTCCCAGTGCACCAACAGTTCCTCAGCCCTGGGTGCCTGTCCTTGCGCCTACCAAGGCACTGTCACTTTCTCAGCCCTGGGTGGTGGGACTCTTCCTGGACCATGGGGGGCAGTGGGTTCCCTATCCTTGTACAGTCTCTCACTTGAGTTTCCCTCCTGCTCTGCACCCCCCGCAGCAGTATCTCCTTTCTCCTTATCCTGGACCCCACACACACACACACAGGTACCTGTTGCCTTGTAGCCTTCAGGGTCCATCCAACCAGTCCTGTTGGAGACCAGTCCTCGTCGCCAATTGTTATGATCCGGTCTGGGTCATAGTGATATAAACAGGATACAGTTGCAGGTATGCTTAATGGTTGTTTTATTCAGGTTCTTCAGTTACAGGTACAGATCAGGTCTCATCAAGTCCATAAGGAGATAGGAGGAAATCATGGGAGAAACCCACTGGCTCCCACCACCCAGGCTTCCTTAGATCAACTGCCTGGGTTAGAACCCATTCATACACAAACACTCCAAGATACCTCATACATTCCACAAATGACATCACCACATACCTACAGCATTCAGAAGGTGAAACCATAAGAAAGGAAGGCTGATCCTAACACCTCCTTCCCTTATAAACCATAGAAGGGAAGGCTAATCCTAACACCTCCTTCCCCTACAATCCCAACCAGTCCAGTGTCACACCTCAAACACACCATGACCTGAAGCCGTCATCACACCTAACCATCAAAAGGCCTCAAGCACGAATACTCTGCCAGTCACTCTAAAAGACCAAGAATATAACAGCTGGACAACCAGGCGTAACTAACAATCCAGTAACGGCACCCCACCATCTAAATAACAACAACTTCTGTCCTTCAAAAAATCACGCATCACCTTCCACCCGTCGCCGCCACCAACGGGTCACCAGCCTGCCACGCTGGAGCACAGACCTGCCCCTCTGGGCTACTAACCAGCATGCCATACGCAACCTGAGGAAAACAAACCACCTCCCGTCCACCACTGCCACTGGTAAACCTCAGGGCTGCCACACCTGAGCACAAACAGCCACCTATACGGGCTGGCACGAAGTCCGCTACACACCTACAAGGAACATGTCTAACCTACTACACCAGACCATAGACTCATGGCAACTGAAGAGACAGGCGCCTCCAATCAATTAAAACACACTCACCTGACTCATCCTCAACCACTCAACATTCATAGCAACACTCACAACAGAGGCAACTGGTGGAGAACCAGTCAACAATACCACCATACTTCCTCGATGTGTTGGCCAGACACCTCGAGCCCTCATAGCTACTAAAAACCACCAGGTAACCCCACTACCAAGATGTTCTGTTGCCAAGCTCCCAGAACCACCCAGAAGAAACTCCTGGATGACCCAGAAACAACACTTCAAGTAAAAACAATAATAATAACAGTTACCTACCTGACTACCACCTGCTGCTTATTGATCAGATGGTTTTTACCTCCGATTTGGCTGGTTCTTGGAAGGTGTGTTTTTAGGCGCCCCCCATTTCTAGGTTCAACATGGGGCAACATTCACCTCTGCCACCTTAACAGCAGCAGGGGCGTTGATTGGTTTTGGGTGGTTTGATTTTTGTTTACTGCAGGTTTTTGGACCCGAGATCCAGGTAGCCTGCTCCACTACCCAGTCCAGGGTCCTGTTGTGAAAATCCCTTACCAGCTGGGTCATTATATATTTATTTTGGGAGCGCATGAAAAAATGTAAGTTACTCACCGTAGTGACTAACGTAATCTTAATCCACAGTCCCCTTTCCTCCATACTGTATGGGGGTCCCTCCCAAGGGACGGGAGACAACCTTATTGACCAGAAAAAACCTTCCCCATTAAATTTAGAGGCGCACACAGGTGTGCGGTCCAGGGAGCATGTGCTGCCCTGACTCTGCCCTCCGCTGCCACACCTCAGTCCCCCATTGACGCATCGACAATAGATTTAACATTGCCTAATGACACCAATATTAGGGGTGGGGCGGTTGGTTGGACAAATGGAGGAAAGGGGACTAAGTACGTTAGTCATTACGGAGAGTAACTTATAATTAGTCTTACGTCCGTCGTCTTTCCTCCATACTGTATGGGCGATTACAACTGATTGTAGCCCCAGGGTGGAGGGGAGTCCCTCCTTGTCCTGGGGATCGGGAAAACACGTAGGAAGGATTATTTCCTTGTTCAAGTAGAAAGCAGACAGAACTGTGGGCAGAAATGCCGGGTGTGTCCGCATGACTATTTTGTCCTTGTGAATAGTATATGGTTCCAAGACGACCAGCACCTGGATTTCGCTGACTCTACGAGGCAAGGCCGACTAGTAAGGCCGGCTTGATGGGGACTAGCCTGATGTCCACGGACGCCATGAGCTCGAACTGTTTATGTGCCAGGGCGCCCAAGTCTATGTTAAGGTCCCACACCGGGTGTGGCCTCTTGATGGGCGGTAGAGCTTTGCGAGTCCCGTCAGATGTTTCTTGATGATGGGATTGGAGGAGAAAATAATGCCTTCCTCCGAGTTCCTGTAAGCCCCAATAGCTGCGAGGTATGTGCGGCAGGTGTCCACCTGCACGCCTGAGTGGGCGAGGTGCACCAAGGAGAGCACGTCGTCCAAGGTGCACACCGGGGGAGAGGGGTAGATTCCTTGGAGTCTTCCCAGTGGCAGAATGTGGTCAATTTGCTTTTGTACTGGGCCCCGGTAGCCTTGCTCCTGGTGGCCTGTATGATCTCCAGACTGGCCTGTGAGAGGCTGAGGTGCCGCAGCGTTACCTGCTCAGGTATCACGCTGTGAGGGATAGTTTCCCTGGCGCAGGGTGGATGACTCTGCTCCCATGCTGTGCCAGATGATGTGCTGGGCCCATTGGGAGGTGAATCGGGGGCACTTCCGAGAGACTGAGCAGCTCCAAAAAACCATGGCCTGTTCGGCCACCATGGAGCCATTAGAATGAGGAGGAGTTGGCGACACTCCCTGATTTTGCAAATTACTCTATTAATCAGGGGGGTGGGCGGAAAGGCGTAGGCTTTCATGCCGTACTGGAGGTGGAATGCGACGCCCATAGAGCTGGGGCCCTGACCTGGCCAGGATGCAAACTGGGGACACTTGTGGTGCTAGGTGGCGAAGAGATCCACCTGGGGGTGACCCCACCTGTTGAAGATCTCCTGAATAATGAGGTTGCTTAGCTGCCACTTGTAATTGTCCACTCCCAGCCGGCTGAGCTTGTCTACTTCCAGGTTGGATTCCCCGGGAGGTGCACTGGTGTAAGGTAAATGTCGTTTTCCAGGGCCGACTCACAAATAGTGATCGCCAGTCTGCACAGAGGAGGTGATCTGGTGCCTCCCGGCTTGTTGACGTAGTACATGCTGGCCGAGTTATCCGTCTGGATGAGGACAACCGTGCCCCTGAGAAGTGGTAGGAATGCCCCAAGCGCCAGCCAGATGGCATTCAGCTCTAGCGAATTGATGTGGTATTCCTGCTCCTATCGAGTCCATGTGCCGTGGACAGAGAAATCGTCCAGGGTGGCTCCCCAGCCCTCGAGTGAGGAATCCGTGGTGATGGTGGCCTGCGGAGTGGGCAGTCAGAAGGGCTTGCCCATCCGTAGGTTGCAGTCTCTGGACCACCAAGTTAGGTCCGGGTGGAGAGATGGAGGAACGTTGATCATCTCGGATTGAGAGCCGCGCTCCTAGTTCCATGAGGCCGTGATGTGCAGCTGAATCCTCCTCATCCTTAGTCTTGTGTGCGGGACGGCTAATAGGACTGCTGCCATTAGACCCAAGAGATGTTGGTAGCACCATGCCAATGTCACTTCTCTGTTGAGGAAGTGGGTCGCGGCCCTCTTGATAGCTGAGATGTTGTCCTCCGAAGGAAATACCTTCTGGGAGCATGTGTCCCAGATGAGGACCAAAAAAGTCAGTCTGCGGGGGTTGCAGCTGTGACTTCTTGATTCTTGAGCAGAGTGTTCATAAGGGCACTGGAAGAGTGGTAAACCACTTCCGGAGATGTAGCCTTGACAAGCCAGTCATCGAGGTATGGGTAGATGTGGAGACCCTGCACTCTGAGGAGGGCCGCCACTGCAATCATGAGCCTGGTGAAGACCCTGGGGGCCGAGTTGAGGCCAAACAGGAGGACCTTGTACTGAAAAATGGTAGCCAATGATACTGAAATGAAGGAAAGAACGATGGGGCTACCAAATCGGGATATGCATGTACGTGTCCTTCAGGTCCAGGGAGCACATCCAGTCTCACTTGTCCAATGTCTCCGCTATAAAAGCTGGCGTAACCATCTTGAATTTTTGCAGGTTTAAGGAGAGGTTGAGGGTGGAAAGGTCCAGCACAACTCTCAGGCCCGCCTGGTTCTTCTGAATGGTGAAAATCCTGGAGTAAAAGCCAAACCCTTGCTGGGAGGCTGGGCCTTTCTCCACTGCCTGTGTCTCTACGAGCAACTGGATCTCTGCCAAAAGAGTTGCTGTCACAACCTGTGGGAGGGGAGGCGATGCTGGGATAGGGAGGCGGTACCCAGAGGATACTATGCCGAGGATACAGGGGTCCGCGAAATTCTGGTGCCAGAAATGTGCATGGAGAGCAAGCCTGCCCCTCCCCAGACACGTGGATCCTTAGGGGCGTGTCATGCCTTCTTTCCCTTGAAGGCTGTCGCGGAGGAGGGGGACTGGAAAAAACCCTTAATCCCTCCCTCCCCTTTTTGTTGCTTGCGCCGGCTCCGAGACTGCGAGCTGTCCATCTGTCTGGATCTACGCTCCTGGAAGCCTCAGAACCCTCTGTATGTATGAGCCCTATCGGAGCGCTGCTGAGATTTCCCGGAATTATTGGGATTTTTGCAGGGTTTAATTCTGGATTAGAGGTACAGCCTGAATCTGCCATCAGCTACCCTTGGACTGGCATCTTGCAGGGTGAATGTGGAATGTCTGGATCTCTGGATGTTGATTTATGAATGCCGTATTTTCTTGAATTTCTGGATTTTTGAATGTCCGGACTACATGTCTCCACCTTATATAGACCGGATGACAGAGGATTTTTGCTATGTGGGCAGAACTAAGCTAGACATACCTCCAAATCGAATAGGTCAGCATATAACTGTCGCAGCCTCCTTGTAAGCAGATTGGACTGAAGGAAGTGACTCAGTTTTAGTGTGTTTTTTTTACAATGTGCTTTATTCTACCAAAGTTACTTTTGCCAAAATCAGTTATGACACAAAATGCTCATTTTTATAAACGTCACACTTTTAAAAATTCGATTGGCAAATACCACATTTCACAAGGAACATTTCTGACCACATACCAAGTGTGTGCAATGCTGTTTAGTCATTCTGGCAATCTTCACCATTTCCATGGAAAAAATTGCACCTAAAATTCGACAATTGTCTACATATATAAATATCACTGGGCATATCATTATTTTTCAAAACCGTACCATGTACGCTTTCCCCAGAAATGACATTTTACTGGCGTTTGCATCCACAACATGTCAGAAAAACCTACGTCTTATTTTAATGGCGTAAAAATGACATTTAAAACGGTCATGATTTCACATTACTGTTTCTTTAGATTACTGAAATAAATGTCATGATATGCACAGCCTTTGAAATCGAATGGGCTGGCTTTGTTTCCAAATATGGGCAGTCTTTCCAACCCCCCCCCCCCAGCAAATGTCCATCCCTGCTCAACTGGCACATGAGTTGCCATGACTTCCCTTTGATCCTAGGCAGTTTGAAGCCGAGCAGAGGTGTCGGGGGATTTTACACCTCTGTGCCAGGGCAGTCCATTGTCTCATGCTGCAGCAATGCTACTTCGTCTGACGAAGTCGCCACATCCCACTCCTCAGGGCCATTCATGTTATGAAGGAACTTCCTTTCCCATGGGGCTGGTACATTTTAGAAGTGCCTGCCTTGCAAGAACAGGTTTGGCAGCAATGTTCAGGGCCTAGTCCTGATGTTGAAGTTCTTTTTGTGGTTAGAAACACTGTACACAGAGTACAATTTACTTCTATTTTGGCAGCTTTTCTTCCCAACCTATATAGTCTTGTTTCAGGGCATGTCAGTATTATTTCCATTGAGCTGGCACAATTGCCACTCACTGCTTTGCGCTGCAAAACACGTTAATGTTTACTTTCCCTGGTCATTTACAAATGCGATTTTGCTTGCATCTTTTTTCTGAACATTTACATAGTTCTGGACAATTCCTAACACAAAGGAATCTGTTCAAAAACAAGGTTTCTTTGAAACTGACATAAGCAAAGGGAGCGAGTGAGCTTCGTGCGAGGAATGTCGCCAGTGTTACTTTGTTGCAAAAGTAAAACGCTTCCCGTATGGCCTGGAGTTACTTTCTCTGCTCTTTCACAGATTGTGCTCGACACACATGCCTTTCAGGGAGGACTGGCCCTCCTTTACTTGTGTACACCCTGAAGATAGATGGGCGTGAATGTGTCTTATCAGCAACCAAACACTGTAATGTTGAAAAGATGGAAATGGCAGTGCACAGTCTCTCAGAAATCTTGAGCTTTCAGCATAGCAGCGCTGCACCAGGCTGCTTTTGAATTCTTTTTGGTGCGTATGAAGAAAATAACCGCATCAATTCTCAGGGCGTTCTATGTTTCATCTCCCCCACATGTGCTCAGCAGAGCCAGCGCTGCCATTCTTCACGCAACTGCTGAAAATGCAGTTTGGTGATCTAGGCGAAGTTCTGCTGGGCTGGTAAATGTACCCCACAGTGGCAACCCCAATGTCATTGCCATCAATGTTGAAAGAGTTATTGATTGCCCAATTTCTTCTGGTTGGAGGGAGTGGTTAGGAGAAGCAGCTCAGTCTTCTCATCATTCAGACATAGGCCATGGATGGCCATCCAAGTCCGAATAATGATAGACTTTGTTAACCAAAGCCAGGTCCTTTCCATAGTCGCCTCTCAGAGGTGTGAGGATCTGGGTGTCATCTGCATAGTTAATGTAGGTGACACCCAGATAATCTAGGTCATCAAACAGAAGTTTGGTGAACACATTATACATTGTGGGCGAGACATGATTCTTGCGGGACTCCGCAAGTTATAGGGATAGGGTACGCTGCTGCAGAGGAGGAAAAGTCTCATTGATCTGTTGCTTAGGAAAGTTTGGATCCATGCCTTTGCTTCCTCTGAGAAATGGGCTGCTGATAGGTGTTTTCAGAGCAACTTGTGATCGACCAGGTCAAAAGCAGCTGACAGATCTAGCAGAAGCAAGAGGGCAGGTTTTCCTTTGTCTTTCAGGTCATCAATCTGGATCTTCAGGTCAATCAGGGCTGTTTCTGTGCCATGTTGTGGTCTGAAGCCAGATTTGCGGAGTCCTAGCAATTTATTTGTTTCTGGGTAGGATTGTACTTGGCTATATGCTGCTTAATCGATGATCTTTAATAGAAAGGGGACTGTTGTGATGGGTCCAAATTTGGTGTGGATATTCAGATCTAGAGAAGGTTTCTTGAGAAACAGGAGTACCCATGAATTTTTTAGATTGGTGGGAACGGTACATGTGCGGAAGGAAGAATTGATAAGCATGGTGATAAAGGGGGCTAATTCTCTAGCAGCTTCTTTAATGGTTGATGCAGGACAGGAATCTCCTTGGCAGTTAGAGGGTTTGAGTGAAGCTATGATGTTTTCCACTTCTAGTGTGGATACTTGGGTGAATTTAAATTGTTGAGGGGGTTTAGGCAGGATGGGGTAAAATGTCAAGTTGTTTACTTGAGTTTGAAGGTTGGTTCTTTTGGCGGCTATTTTGTTTTGGAGTAGAGTGATTATGTTGGTTAATGGATCTTGGTGCACCAAGTTTTGTCTTTGAAGCAGTTATCGATCAGGGGGATGGGAGACTCCAGTTCTCTTAATATGGTAAAGAGTTCTCTGGTGCTTGAACTGGCTTCACCAATCCTGTCGTAGGTGTCACGTTTAGCTGAGAGAATTTCTGATTTTTAGTTACTTGTGATTGAGTAATTTTTCTTTGTTGGCTGGTGTGGGATTATTTTTCCAAGTTGTTTCCCCATTTACTTTTTTCATTTCGTAGGGGTTTGGGAGTAAACCAGGCGTTTAAGTGTGCTTTAGGTTTGCCTTTACGCAGTTTAAGAGGTGCGATTTTGTCTAGAGCTAGTGTGATGGTGTTATTGTATAGGTCACTAGTTCTGCCGGATCGGATAAGGCAGCTAGGTCGGGGATTAAGTAGGGGTTGGATAAGAGGTTTGAGATTGTCCACTGTAATAATACTTTTGTTACGGGTGTGGATGGGCGGAGCAATAAGGTTTTGCTTATTCTGAATTGTACATTCCGAGATGGTAAAGGTAAGTAGGGCGTGGTCAGTCTAGGGGGTATGGTTCAATGGAGGTAATGGTGGTTACGCAGTTAATGTCAGCAACCCAGTCTAGGGTTCTTCCTTTTTCATGTGGGGGTAGATGGAACAGGCCAGCAACATAGAAGTTGGATCATCATTTTATTGTAGTCCTACTTCGTCTATGGTCTGTCCAGATGTTTAAAAGAAACAGGTCACTAGCCCCACAGCTCCTCAAAGCACTTTTCAATCATTTGGTAGGGCTTTTTATACACCTTCAGCCCTTTAACAGGCTGCAGGTGCGAGTTGACAATTAGTCCTGCCAGACCATCATTAAGGGGACATGGCTTCAAGGGAGTTAGTTTGTAATAGCCCATGAAGACGGCTGCAGGGTTGGTTTGGCGATTAGGAAAAGTAGGTACCATGTCACCCCAAAGGCATCCCAGTCCGTTCCCACAGACCCTCCACCCAAGTGATCCTCACTCGCCTGTCCACCTCCATGTTCAGGATCTAACCGCGATGGCCTTTCCTTGGGCACCTGCGCAGAGTATCCATGGGGAATAGGAGAGAGGATACCCTCAGGTTTCTCTTACACAGCAAAGTGATAACTGGAAAAAATGTTCTCCCTTCTCATAAAATTCTTGTCCATGGTTTTAAATGAGATCTCAAACCTATTTAGCCATTCTGCCTCAGCAGCAGACAGGTCTGGCAATTTTCTGAAAACTGAGTGGCCCACTTGACCAAAACAATTATACATGTCTGCCGTGAATGTACCCCCATTTACCCCATGCAGGTAGTTCAGAAAACCACCTCTCCAGTCACACCACTTGATCTGCGGTTCACTTGCAACTGGCAGAAAAAATGCAGGTCCCAGAATATTCATCCTCAAATCCTGGATGAGCTCCAATACTCATTACACTAAGCGTCACATCTCCAGGACGCCCAGATTCAAGCTCGCCAGCCAGGCCCTCCTTCAGCAGGCTTGGTGCAAGACACGACTAAACACCTGACCCCAAAATGGCTGCCAGCGTCAAGCCAATGGGATGTCCATGGGCACCTGACCACACAATGGCATGTGGGACAAAGAGCGTGACTTCACACTCCCGGCGGAGCAGCTGGAAGCAAGACACTTGATTCGCCACACTTAGACGCACATGGGATACACTCACGTCTCTGCATGTTGAGCAATCTATCCAAGTCGTCTCACAGCTGAGCAGCAGTACCATACCCACAGCTGTTCTCGTACACCCAACGAACAAGCATACACCCAGCTAAAAGCATCATTACAGAAGATCAGCTGTACAGACTGGGGCTACAGTCCAGGTATCAGCACACTCGTCACCAGTATTATAAATGAGGCAGCTCTGTTGAATACAGACTCCTTTTATTAGGTATTTTCAGCGGTCACAAGCTATCACTTAAGCAGCCCCAGTCTCCTACTTCAACCGCCTCACTCTAAAAACTAAACATTCTCTGGATCTGGATCAACAATCCAGAACCTAGTCTGAGAGTCTATTACCTAATACAACTATATACATGAAATCAGTTTTACCTTGCATACCTGCAAACATATTTACATGAAAACAGATTACTTTCACACGTCACACCAAGTATGCAGGTTGAGTCGTTTTGGGTGAAGCACATGGTCTCTAGGCTGTGACAATAGGTCAGATCTCCAAGGAAACCGGCGAGGTGGGCACACGGTCAGGTCCAGGAGATCCAGGTACCACGTCCTCTTCGCCCAGTCCAGGTTTTTTTTAATGGGTTTATTGGCATTTTCAACTACTACAGTCAAAGCAGTGTTAAAATTCGAATGTACAACAGAATGCAGCACAGTCCAATAAACCAACAATGATATAGAGGGAAAGGTGAAGGGGACAAGATAAAGTGGAAGAAAAATAACTGAATACACAACCAGGTTAGAAGTAGTGAAATTACAATTGTTCATTGCATACCTAAAACAATAACTCAGCTTTTCTCATTGGAGGGTCTAATGTGCGGTACACTGTGGGACGTTTAACAGGGGGGGAGGGGGAGCTGACGCAGCATATAAGGTCCAGTGCACGCAGAGGTGACCGATCTAAATCTCATTGCAATAGAGGGGTGAAGTCATGGTGGTCCGTGATCAGAACGAAGGTAGAGGACAGAATTAACTAGCGACTTCCATGCTTCAAATTTAAGAACCACATCCCCACCATGTACCCTTATTGAGCGTCCCCAAGCAGTGTCTCAGCCTTGCACGAGCACTGCATTTCCTTCAGCCATGTTTCAAAGTGTGGGCCTTTACATGGTATCCAGGTCATAGTTCTGTATCTTTTAGCCAATATGCAAGCCAAGTACATGAACATGTTTATACTTGCTAGTCCTAGAGCGCACCCCTAATACACATTCGAGCGTGTTCCACTCGTATCTTTTGACCCCTGCTGTTTCACAGACTTGTTTAACTCAGGACCAGAACCACTGCGCTACGTCGCATTCCCAGATCATGTGCATTAAGTGGGCGTTATCTTGACCACATCGGGGACAGTTGGGTAGTGCACCTCTTTTAAACATACCAACTCTGGCTGGAGTCATATATGTGCTATGGAGCACATTAACCAATGAGCCTAGATCTCGCATTCTGCGACACATTTTTCACATAGCTAAGTGCCAAGTGATGAGGACTCTGACATGGTACTGAAGAGGATAAAGGAGAATTTTGCAAAAGCATCAGTCTTTTACAGCTTTAAGAACCATGTTCCCCTGAAGCAAACAATTTCTTCGCCAGAGCGTCCATTTTTTTTTTTTACTCCAATCAGTGGGGAAGTGGGTCATGACGCAACAGTCGTGGCCTGCACCACTAACCCTTCGGTGTTCGGGTGAGTCAAAAACAGAAAGTCGCCTCTTGCCGGCTTACATTTTTTTGTAAGCTTTGTGTCTACTGCTGCTGTTTAACAAGGGGGCTATAGCAAGGCCATCATCGGATCTGCTAGAACAGCATTGAAAGTCCTGTGGCCCATAGTCGAGAATGTTGGTGAGGCCGTGCTTCGACGCCAAAGACACAAAGACCTTCAACTGCCTTGCTGCATTGGGCATTCGGGAGCCCTTCTGGGTTTAGTTGCTGGAATTCTACATCTGTCATCACGAAGGTCCTCCACCAGTTGCAATAATTCAGCCTGGTCCTCCAGATGGCACGGTCAGGGCCATAGCCACCTGCAGTGTGAAGGCAGAATCCGTACCAGCTGAGGCCTTTTGAACAACTGAGCACCAGTTTTTTTGAAGTCCGCCCACTCCTCCCCAGACACACCCTTCACAGGGTAGGATTTACCCCTTTCCTCCAACGAGTCGGAATCGCGTATGCATTTCTTTTTGTGCTGCGTTTCTCCCATAGGCAGCACATCAAAAAATCCTACAGGGTCGGACACAGCCATCCGATTGGCTTGAAACCTAAGGTCATTGCAGGGTTGGGCATTATTTTACACACAAAAAAGTAATGCTTTCCCGAAGTAATCAGGTTGTAGAAAAAAGCAATTAAAGTTAGAACACAGTGCCTCAATATATACTGGCCCGGCAGTCATGTCTGGCTCATGGAACGGACAGAGCTGCGATACCCTCTGGTAGCAGGATAGTTTCTGAAGAACAGCAGAGGCATACATACGTTCTTTGCTAACCTCATGGTTAGTGTTATAACTGCGGCTTAAATCATCATATCCAAGAATTTGTACCTAACATTTAATGCAAATTTGCCTTAGATGTATTATCAGACATCCTGAAATTTGTTGTACCTTTGTCCACCAATGACATTATGGATTTTTGGTTCCAGACTGCACCTTCGGGCATTTCAAGAGCATGGAACAGTGGCAGTGAAGGCCCTTTAAACATTTCATAATCAAGTTTGCAGCAGTTTCATGGAAGATAATGTGCAAGGGGCTATAAAATAAGCGTTTATAACGCTGGTCACTTCTTAAACACATTTTTATAAACACACTCCTCCCATTACATTAATTCATCGATGTTATGCTCTTGAAAATACCCTAAAATGTATTTGATCACTCAGTTTTAAGTTATAGGTTAATTCTTTTTTATTAAACTTGGAGAACATTACTATACATGTAAAAATACATTAAAAACTGAAATAAAAATAGACTACCGTGATTATCTTTCCTTAGCCGCTTCAGATTAAATGTATTGTTAGCCAAGATCAAGCAGTCCACCTGGAATGAACATGTTC
This sequence comes from Ambystoma mexicanum, assembly GCF_040938575.1. Taxonomy (NCBI): domain Eukaryota; kingdom Metazoa; phylum Chordata; class Amphibia; order Caudata; family Ambystomatidae; genus Ambystoma; species Ambystoma mexicanum. Next base: position 60,937,999 of record NC_090930.1, read on the forward strand.
AGGAATGGTGGTGTAAGACTTGATGGCACCAGGTTTCACAGGAATGAGTCCATTACATTAGGCTCTCCAGCGTATGATGGCCCAGTTCATAAGTAAGGAGGATGCACTGATCTGGGTGAAGCTTATAGGATGTTAGTCTCTCCTTCCAGACCACGCTTTGCCACAAAAACTGGATTCCTGACCACAGCAGTCCATCTCCTTTGACCTCTTAATACCATCACAAGGACAAGCTCCGTCACTGTCAAGATCCAGTGAAGACACAAACACACAAATATATACAGAGAGAATTTAAAAGACAGACAAACGGCGCAGATTTCAGAGGCTGTATACAGCTCTTAGCCTTCAATAGGCACAAGCTAGTGACAATTGGAAACATTTCATTCTGGAGGGTTCAAGTAAAAAGTTCAACTAAAAACACTGACCATACTATTATCTTCAATTGATAAATAGTCCTTACAAAGTGAAATGCTGTTGGCAGCTCTGATTGGGCATGGGCAGCCACACTGGCTCTTTACACAAAGGCATATTTTTTTCAGTGTCTCTGGGGCTTAAAAAAGGTCCTTGATCATCTGTGGGTCATTCGTCCTCTTTGATCGGTGTGCACCCTGCAAAGAAACTGCTGTTGCTTCCCAAAGCTTTCTTTTTTCTCTTGAGGATGGACTGGTTGTGGTTCTCCTGGGCATCAGTCAGAGGTGATTCTGAAGTCACTTTGATTGTTGCATTTGGCCTCCTCTGAAGCTTGATGGACATCACTTGACCAATGTCACTTATTTCACTTAGAACCTGTAAGAAAGGAAAGTTATTAGTACATCCAGAATACATTTGCTAGTAAAGCTAGTGCCTAGACCATTCCACAACACTTTTCGGATGTATGCAGGAACTAATCACAAATTATCAAGTGAAGAAGTAGTCTACAGATTTGACTGGGTCATGCCAGCTGGACCATAGTCTCTGAATGAACCCGACTACCGCCCAACCAGTGCTGCTCGGTTCAAGAAAACAAGCCTTAGGTGACTGTACACATCACAACAGTAATCCCCCAAATTAGTCATGACATACCCTTTTCAGCACATAACTATTGGAATACAAACACCAATACTCTGGTCACACTCGGTGACAAACCATTAAAAACAGAACCAGCTGGGTACCTGCTAGCACCCCAATGCCTGCATTCTACTCCTCGCGCCCACCCCCAATTACCTTCTTGGTGGGAGTGATGCACGGTGGGTTAAAGAAAGACTCCCCCGTCGTTACTTCTGTGGGGTCTTCAAGCTTCAGCGACATCTCAGATTCCTTGGAGCGATCCTCAAGTGTTGTGCAATCCTGAAAGGGGGAAAAAACAAAATAAACCACAGGACACTACAAAAAAGTAAAAAAATAAAAAAAAACCACACATTTCAGATGCAACACTTTTTTCCAGTTTAATTTACAACCAAAAAGGTGAAAATAAATGACCTGCTAATATTTTTTTTGTATTATCTTCCCACAGATCGCTCATATGCATTTCACTGCATCAGCCCATCTTCAGAAATCTTCCATGCCACGTGGGTGTAATGCGCCTTTGCTCTGCCGTACCTTCTGTGCCACTGAATCCATGGCTCCAGAAGTTCAGTAGCTGAGGGAATGCAGAACTGGACCACTCTAGGGCGCTAGTGGGCAGCCGGCGTATGGAGATCTGAGTTTCACAAGCTCCGCCGGGGCCGCCAATATCCTGAAAGATTTATCCCGATTAGACCTTCCATTTCTGCATCCTTCTGCGTCGGTTTAGAGGTGGTGTGTCTGCGCCACAAGCTGTCGGCTTCCCGGGCTGAGACTGAGGGAAAAACCCTGCTTGCCATGCCAGAGGGTGTGACAGAAGCAGGCACCATTTTTTACGCCGCAGCCAGGAGGCACTTGAATGGACGGCGGGCTGGGAACAGGCCCGTACCTCTTACACCAACACACACTACAGTCCACGGCTCTAGAGCACTGTGGGATGCTCGTGCAGTGGGGGCAAAACTTTGCGCGCAGGGGGGCAGGGGGGGGGGAGAAGGAGCCGTGAGTAAGCTACAGCTGCGCACAGAGACTGTTTCACAGCGCTGTGAAAGGAGGAGTTCACCCACCCCGCATCCTGGACAGCGCCCAGTAACATAGGCAGAGCACATTGCCCCACACTATTTGAACTGAAGAGGCAACCATTGGTACTCATGACCAGCAGAACACTGGAAGCAGAGGTGGTGTAGGAGACGCTACAGCAGGTGGCCCTGTGCTCTAAGAGTACTGAATGTAGAAGCCCAGGTCCGACATCTTGCCATCACCTATGAGGAGTGCTGTGCTGCAGAGTACACCCAATCACGGGCACAGTGAAGAGGGATGGCAAAGGGTAGGATACGGAAGGCAGGCCTCCAGAACAAGATTGACCGATTCACAGTGACTGCCCCCGGCAGAGGAATTGGCGACAGCCGACATGGGAGCTGCGGGAGGAAAACTCCAGGTCATCTGTTGAGGCAAAAATAGATTGCCTGGCATCAGACGTTTCCTTCCTCCGTCAGACTTTTCGCAAGCCACCATCGCAGATGGCGAAGTGGAGCAGCACATCTCAGATACAGAAGACACTGAGGAAACTGGAGAAGCAGTTGGCATCCGTCTCACAGAAGCTCAGAGTCCTGGAAAGCAGAGCAGAGTAAGCTGAGGGCAGATCGCAGCAGAATCATCTCTGTATCCTTGGGCTACCGGAGAAGGATGAGGGCCCCAGCGTGGAGCTTTTTTCTGGAACACTGGCTGACAGATTAATGGCTGCAAAGAAAGTCAAAACTTTTTTTCCATTGAGGGCTCATAGGGCCCCCACAGGGCCTCCGGTTCCGAGAGCGGCTCTGTGCACTATTATAGCACGATTGGTGACCGCGACACGCTCTTACACATGGCAAGGGCAAAAGGCCCGATAACGTATAATGGGTATCAAATTGGTTTCTTTCCAGACTACAAGAGGGAGGTGTAGCGGGCCTGCCAGTCCTTCGACTGTTCAAAAGTTGCACTCACTTGTCATTTAATAAGCTCTTTTCCTGTGCACCTTAAAATATACTACAAGGGAACAATCCATCTCTTTCAGACTCCAGGAAGAATGGAACTGGATGGAAACGCATGTCCTGTCTACGCCAGTGTCCAGGTGGCCTAGGGCACAGACGAGTCCACGCAACGACCGGGAGTCCTCTCCCACTTTGTTAGATACGCAAGGCTCAGCTATGGCTGAAACAGTTGGTGAACAGACAGGCCCTGGGTGAAGGGGGTTACAACCCGCCCCGCCCCCTACCCTACCAAGATGTGCAGCTCCCTATCTGTGCGCTAGTGTGTAACTCTTTATATGTGAAAGTACTATGAGGTGTGCTCGGACAGGGGCTTGAAGGGAGCGCAGGCTGTTTCCATGGTGAGCCAGAAGATGGTTATGGTTCAATGGTTCTTTAGGTGTTGTGTTCCTTTGAGGTTCATGCGACCAGTGCTTTTGGTTGGGTGGAAGTACAGGGGTTTTAGTATGTTTGGGTCTGTTGGAAAGGGGGTTCCTTTTGTTGATTGGGACACTGATGGGGCCATTAGAAGTGGAATGTTACATCTTTCGAACTGGGGATGGGAATGGTGGTCTCTACGGATGTATTACTCTTTAACCTACATACATGGCAGCAGGGGACGGGGCTAGATCAATTTCCTTTTTTACATGAAACATGAACAGGCTGGGGACCAGTGTTAAGAGGCTGCTGGTGCTGCAATTTCTTAGACAGCACTTACCAGATATAGTCCTGCTCACTGAAAGCCACATGGCTGAGTTGGAATGCCGTTTTTGCAGATGCACAAATCATGGGACGGCGGTGCAAGCAGGGTTCTCTAGAGGGGCAAGGGGTACCCTGATGCTGTTCTATAAGCAGCTTCCCTTTCAGCTTCTGGCAGTGACGCAGGATCCCTTAAGGTGCTTTGGTTCGTTGATGGGGTTAGGTGGAATTGTAAGAGGAGACTTGGGGTGTGGTCTGTGTGTATGTCACACCACCCTTGACAGTAGATCTCTTGAGCAAATTCCAAGCAGCCCTGTGGAGTGGCTCAGATACTTGGTCATTGGGGGGAGGGATTTCAATATGGGCCATCGTCAAGATCACACACACACTCCAAGGGTGGGAACATTGGCTCTTCTTGGAGTTGTCCACCTTTTCCCCTGCACTGGCGGATGCCTGGAGGACACTGCACCCCTCTCTATCCAGGCTGGAATATTTCCTTATACCGCAGTGAGACCTGCACAAGCTTGAGCGGGCCACTTTTTGGCTAGGAGGCATCTCTGACCACTCTCCATTGGTCATGGAGCTTATTGACGGCAGATGCAGGGAGAAACCTCCATGGAGAATGAACAATTATTTGGGTTTGCCCTAGTTCCTGGAGGAAGTGGCCACCAAGCCAAACAAGTATTTTATTATCAATGCGGGGTAGATGCATAGCCCTGGAGGTCTTGTGGGAGGGCTACAAGGCGGTACTTGGAGGGGAAATTATATCTCTGATTACGGCCCATAGACGTGCACATCAGCAGGAGGTCTGAAGTTGAGAACCTCGAGATAACTGCAGAGGTGGCATAATTGGTTGAGGGAAATCTAAATAAGCGGGAGGCTCTTTGCAGTGCTCAAATCCGGCTGCAAAATATCATCCTGGATAATGAGAGAGAACCATACTGGCTCAAACGTAGCCAGATATATGAGTCAGGGGATAGGGCTGGGAAAATGCTGGCCTGGCTTGAGAGGAGGCTCGAGGGATACAGACATACAAGGGAGATTAACGTGTTTCTTACCCCAGGTAACGTTCTTTCGACTGGATGTTCCTCCCATGTATTCCTCATCTTGGTATATCCATATACAGCTTTAGCTGCTTTGGAAAAAAATTTCAGTAGGGAGCGCTGCATGTCTATGCCGTTTGACTCAATGTCCCTCGGGGGCCTCTGTCCCTATGTAGATGTCAACACTGGTACATATAGCGCACGCAGCGACCGTTGGCTTCAGTTGCGTTTTGATGCGTTCCCACAATACTTTAATGTTACCATAAAACAGTGTTCAGCCTTGAAAAAACGTTAAGTATAACACGGAAATTCTACTGTGGGGTAGTTTGGGGGGGAGGTGGGGGCGCGTGGGGGTGGAGGGGCAGGGAGGAAAGCGATGAGGAATACGTGGGAGGAACATGCAGTCGAAAGAACTCAAATGCCCAAGATAATCCACCTAGATAAGGTTTGTTTTGTCACTGCCAGCCCCAATTTATGGCCTGTATAATAAACAGTTCATCCTGTCGCAATTTCGACATTCTAGAAATATAAAAAACTAAGTGCTCACCAAGGGTGAAGCCTGTGCCATCTCTACATTGCATCTCTACTTTGCAGGATGAGGAGATGGATAAAAATGTGTTACATGAAAATTAGACCCAATTCTGGGTAAAAATGTGGTTTTAACTAAAGAAAATTGTATAAGGAGGATTGCAGTTCACTCACCCTACGCAACTTAAGGAAAGGTTTTGAAGGTAGCCTTAAACGATAAGAGTTCATTGGTTTGACAGGAGTACACGAGGAATTTTAGAACCAGATTAAGGTCTGAAACTGGAACCTAAAAAGGGATTGGAGGGAACACATACGCCAGTCCCTTCAGAAATGGTATCACTAGTGGCATTTTGAAGATACCTCTTCACACGAGCGCTTAAAAATTGAAAGCACCGCCAGATATCCTTTTATTGTGTCAACCTGGAGCCAGATTTAACAAGAACGATAACACCATAGGTTTACTGCACATAAACAAATCCACATTCTTGTCCCTGCACCAACTGCAGAACCTGTTCCAATGGCAGCAGTACAAAGATTTTGTTGATGGCCTTCTGGCCAAAAGTAAAATCTCCATTATGTCATCCTTGATGTCCCAATCCTTATATCGAAGCCTCTCAGAAACCATGCGCGAAGGTTGAGCATCTTGACCTCCGAATGGAGAAGCCGACCTTCCTCCCACATGAGAAGATCTGCTCTTTGCAGAATGCGTATTGGAGGGCAGATGAACCTGTCCAGAAGGCCTAGGTACCATGTCGTCCTGGCCCAATCCGGAGCAATTAGGATCATGGATTTCCCAAACTTTCCCCACCTTCTGCCCATGAAGATTTAGCCAGTAGGGACATCAAACCCTAAATTGTCAAAGATTTTGGCTTCAACAGAGCAGGTTCTCGACTCAAAAGTACCTTTGAAGGTTTGAGTAGTTTTATCATGGACACTCAGGCTCTAGGGTGCACAGGGTTTGTCCTTTGCATATTCCTGTTCAGGTTTTTCCTCAACCGGGACATTGCTCCTACTCTTCTGTTTTGAGGGGGTTGGGGCCACATTCTGAATCTCCCCCATTCAGCCGGTGAAGCGGATTTCATAAGGCAAGTTATCTATCCCGGGGAGGAACTCGAAGCGGACGGCTACCTGCAATGCCTTTTCTTCATTCGTCATGAAGACGAAGATGAGTGTTGAGATCCACCCTGGATTGAGATCTTTTAGCTTTCTTCCGACAAGGAGAGTTGCCCATCCTCTCGTCAGAGGATCGCTTTTTAGACAGTCTTCGAATGGGATTTGTGTCTTACCTGCAGCCAACTTCCTTTTACGTTCTTTCAGGGCATTCAACGTCATCGAAAAGGCAGGATCCACACTCCGATGTCTTATGAGCGGATCCCAAACAGCACAGACACCAGATGGGGGTCTGTAAGGGACATCTTCGCCCGCAGTCGTGGTATTTTTTCAACTCCAATTTTAAGCTTTAAGCTGGGTTCATCTACTGTATGCCTCACCAAGTGAGGCGATTTGAGTCAATGGGGTGTTACCCTCACCTGGTATCCACGGGGACACCACCCAGCCCTGGTTGGATGATTTGCACTCTCAAACCCTCTCCCGGTCCCTTGGTAAGGCCTCTGGTTAAAGATGGGTCTTAATATTGTAAAAGGTGGATTCTCCGTCCTGCTCCTCGTGGCAGGGCGCGTAGATATGGGGGGCGAGCAGCGACCAAGTTACTTCACTGGTGCAAGCCCCTCTCCTGTGGGAATCCAGGCATGCTGCGATTCCGAAGGTTTTCTGCTTTACAGTCTTTATATGCAGTTCTTATGTTCCCTTAGTTCGAATAATAATATCTTGCTTCTTTCCTTTAGGTATGGAAAGTTATTTTGGTGTTGTCATGCAGTTTGAAGATGAGCACATTGTACCTTCCAGTAGCGTGCACTGGGGTCCTTTTTGTTTTATGGCCTAGACACCCTCGAAGGATTTTTTGGTGATTGTACAAGTTTGCCTGGGACGAACTGGTGGCAGCATTTACTTTTCATAATGTTTTACTTTTTACTGAGTTAAACCAAGTTTACCGCATTTGGCTCAAGACTGGCCACGTCGGAAAATGGCCAAGCCATAGTCTTTTGTTCTGTCCCATGCCTTCACCCAGGTAAATTAACCCAGGTTTTCCTTACTTGGGCATGCAGCCTCCCGCTAAAACCGATCTCTTGTGGGGTTCTGCCCGTCACGTGTGTGCGCCCAGGGAGTGGGTTGGGACTGTCTGGTCCCAATCCACACTACTGGTGCCAGGATGTCTGGAGTGCCTGAATGACAGACCACCATGGACCGTGATTGGTCCACGACTGGGATGCCTGCATGACAGCAGATCTTCAATTGGAAGTCTGCAATTTTGGCGCAAAGCTAATCTTGGATAAGAAGGGGCTCTGCATCCATTCAAGGTCAATTGCCTGAGTTCTACATGAAATACAAAAAGGAGCAAAGTATTCTGCACGAAGAAACACTTGCGAAACCGCCACAGATGCTCTAGAAGGCTTTGGCACCCTTCAACCTCTGCTGCCCTGTCGGACCAGTTTTCTTCATCGATTAAGGTGGCTTGCCAAGGTGCGTTACCCCTTTGGAGTAGTGGGAACTACTCCCAGCGCCACCTGCTTTCCCACCGAACAAGCCCCTTCGAAGTGTTCCTGGGCCAGCAGTGAACTGTCCAGCTCTACCTCAGGGTATCCCGCAGCACCGCTGCAGTCTTGAGTTGAAACCCGAGACTTGGGACATTGCTTGCTTGTGGTCCCGTGCCATCCCACCAAATTCCGCAGGCCTAGGTCCCGAATTAGGAGAGTGTATAACCCTGCCCGAATCAGTTATCCCTGTGTCACTACCTGCTGGTGACTATTGCTGTGTCTTGCTGACCTGTTCCCCTGTGCCCTGGAGCCTGCTGCACCAGAATTTTCTTCATACCTACTTCGGAAGCTGAGGAAAGGCAACTGTCCCATCACAGATAATCGTTCTATCCCGCAGCCGCTGACAGCCGGAGCGCAGCGAAGCTGCAGGACTCAAACCTACTAGCGACCTTAACTAAACTGGCAAGGTTTGGTGTGCAGAGGGTCGGCGAGTACTTGCATCACTTACCGGTGGCCCCCTGGCACAACCAATCTTACACACAAATATCCCTTAAAAGGTATTCGATCTTGGCTGGGTTAGACTGCGCTCCCTAGCCATTCTCACCTTTTGAAAACTGCTCTGCTGTGAAGGTCAGATCCTACTCAAATAGTGGGAAGCAATTCTTCACTGCCTCAAGCCCCTTCATGACTTGCTACAGCTCTCTCAAGATGACCCGCTTTTTTACGCACAACTGTACTGTTGAGCACAAGGCTCCCCACTTCTTAGGGATGAGTCAAAAGTTAGGGAACAACTCAGAAGAATTGTCTAATGCTCCTAGTATGTTAACCCATCCCTCTTCACAGGTTGTGGCTGTATTTTACTCCTTTGTCACATTAGGAAGCATATACGTCTTGGCCGCACTGACCTCCATATTTCTGATATCTCTACTTTGACGGACTTGGCCTGTCTCCAAAATGAATTGTTTGATCCCTCCACTTTTGATCCAGTTGACTTTGATATTGATCCAACTGGGATGTACGTACTAAATTGAAAAACAAGTCTAAGTTTAACCCACAATTCTCAGTAGGTGGTTGTATTGAGGCATTTCACGATTTGTGTGTGAATGATTTTCGTAAACTTCGCAAGAAACCCTGTAATAACAAACAGAATCTTACCATCTCAACGATCGGCTCTTAATGAATTGCAGAATCTGTCTAATATTGTGATAAAACCTGCCGACAAGGGCTCCAATATAGTTATTCAGGACAGGGAATGTTATGTGGCTGAGGCTAATCGTCAGCTACGAGATCGATGCTGTTATTCCAGGCTTTCTAAGAATCCTTTTGTTGAAATACGGTTGGGGCTCACCACCTTATGTATCAAATGGGCCAAGAAAGGCCTTATTGAAGATGAGCTTGTTAAGTTTCTTGTGCCTGTGAGTCATACCATTCCTACTATATACTTTTTGCCAAAAACTCATAAGTCCTTGATCCATCCACCAGGCAGGCCGATTGTAACCTTGTGTGGTTCCCTCCTTGAACATATGGCCCAATTTATCGATGAGACTTTGTTCCCGTTGGTGTCAGTCCTGCCTTTGTATCTACGTGATACCAAGGACTTTTTGAGTCATATTTCTGATATACCTTGGGAGGAGGGTCTAATGTTGGCAACCCTAGATGTTGTCTCCCTTTACACATCTATAGATCACACGATTGGATTGGCAGCCTGCAAATATTTTTTGGACACTCGTTCTTTGAATTATTTTGGGCACAATGGTATGATTTTGGATATGCTTTTGTTTTGCTTAACGAACAATGTATTTCTTTTTGAGGGTTCTTTCTATCATCAAGTTAGGGGCACTGCCATGGGCAGTACCTTTGCGCCATCGTATGCTAACCTTACTATGGGGTGGTGGGAGGCTACTTTCTTGTCTGAGCTACTTTTAGTTAGTTTTTCTACACAAGTTATTGGTTGGTGGCGGTATATTGATGATATTTTTATCATTTGGAAGGGAAATGAGAACGAGTGGGCATGTTTTGTGAACAGCATTAACACCAATGTCGTGAATTTGAGATTCACTGAATGCCACAGTTTCACCCATATTGTGTATTTGGATGTTAATGTAAGATTGGACAATTTAGGCATCCATACCTCCCTACACAAAAAACCCACCAATACTGGCCTGCCACTCCTTGCAACGAGTTGTCATCCGCTCTCCTGTAAAAACAGCATCCCCTATGGCGAATTCATTCGCTTTCGGCGCAACTGCACAGATATTGAGGAATTTGATCACTGTTGCAGGGTGGCTGCAGCCGATTTTTTACATCAGGCATATCAAAAAAAGATCATTGAGATGGCCTTTTTTAAAGCACGGTCACTCTCAAGAGAAATGTTACTACATGGTTCCGCCAGCAGGAGAAAAAATAAGGATCAGGATGAACCCCGCCTAATTATTACATTTAATAAGGCCTCATGTGACGTCCGTAAGATTATTGTAAAACACTGGCATATCCTCAGGCTGGATAAAGACCTTGGTCCACTTCTTCCCAAATGCCCCACATTAACTTATAAGCAGGCACCCTCATTAAAGGATAGACTGGTTTCCAGTTATTTGCCCCCTGTCCAGACAAATTCCATCAGGACCAGTTGGCTACCTGCCTTACCTAAGGGTTTCACTAAGTGCCAAAAATGCAAAGTCTGCCCTCATGCAACCATTTGTAAATCTTTTGAACATCCTGTCACGGGCATGGAATTTAAGCTGAAACATTTTATTAACTGTGAGACACTGTTTGTGGTTTATGTTCTAGCCTGTCCCTGCCGGAAATGGTACGTGGGATCTACGACATGTGTTCTTAAGCTCCGCATTTTACAGCATCTTAGAGCCATCAAAAACCTTGACCCCACGTATCCCATGGCCAAACATTTTAGGCAGGAACACGACAGTGATGTCCGTTTACTTACATTTTTTGCTGTCGCTCATGTACCGATTGACCCAAGGGGAGGTGATCGCACTTTAAAACTGAGACAGCTTGAAACCAGGTTTATTCTGGATTTTGACTCTAAGTATCCCAATGGGCACAATGTGGACGAGGAGTTATATACTTTTGTGGGAACGTAATTATTTTAATTATTTAGTTCCTTCATGCACTTGCACACACCTCTTACTTCTTTCCTGCCCTATGTTATTTGATCTTGGCCTTCTGCCATAGGTATACTGCTTTTTGCTTTCTTTTTCTTTTTTTAACTTATTTGTAAAAATGTTTATTGACCTGGCCTGGAATTGTTCATCTATTTAATGTTTGTTCAAATTTTTTTTTTTAATTTTCATTGTTTATATCATCCAACTTTTTTCATTGTTTAGTTGATGAACTTTGGCTGTCTTGCCCCAATCTTTCTTCTGTGTTTAGGGGGTTTGAAGTTTGTGAGTACATGATTGTATCTGTACCCTGAAACTCTAGTGGTTGATATTGCTCCTCCACTGTATAATTGCTTGTACCTTTTTCATAATAAGCTCCAATATTGTGCAATGCACTTGCACTTTATGATTACCTAACCTTCTTCAACTAGGCTATGCTGCTAGAGTGATAAGTTTATGACCTCATGCTTTTGCACTTTATACAGTAGTTTGCTACATGCTTTCATCTTAAAGGTTGCATTCACTGATTGATAAACTCTCAATGAATAGTGCACTTTATGATCATTCAACCTTTCTAACTAGGCCATGTTGCTAGAGTGACAGGTTTACGATCCACTGCACTTGCACTCTATATTGTAGTTTGCTACATGTTTTATTACTGAGACTGTATTCATAGATTATTTTTAAATCCTCAATGATATGCTTACGTTAACCTTGTTGACTAGGCTACTTGGTTAGAGTGATATGCTCACGGCCTAATGCACTTTATATTGTAGTTTGCTATATGTTTTTATCTTGAAGGTTGCATATAGGTTTGTCCGAGCTGTGATCTTATCATGTACTATATATTATATACTGCCATGGTTAGCGAAGATATGCACTTGCATTTCATACATCTACATTTTTGTATCTATATTTGTTAGCTACCGGTACGACTAGCTTCTAAGCTTCCATGGGAAGATATTTGTACTTTGTCACAGCTGCGGACTTTATATGAATTTTAATTTTTGCTTATGTGCACTAATTTCTGTACAGCAAATGTTATTGACATTCATTATATTGCCTGCCCCTTTCATTTATTTACTTTACATTTCCACATTTCTAATGTGGGCTTTTAATGTGCTTTGCATTTTACTGCTGTGTCTAAACTTGCACTCTTTATGTTTAATGCAGCTTTTGACCACATTCTAAAATGGCCGCCATGGTGTCATGCACGGTTGTGAGCTTAGGTTTGTTGGCAACATGGAAGAAGGACCAATCTGTAATATCTACCTTCATTTTCTACACGTCCTCCTAACGTGATCAAGCGCTCAGGGAAGCGCGTCGTTAAGGACACTGTCTAGGCGTCCTGTATTGTTTGCTGTGTGTTTTTGCCTTGTATTTTTTACCTCCCTTTAAACTCGGTTTTTCCTCTTAATTGGATTCGAGTTTTTCTCATTTTGTTGGGATTTATAGACCTCGTGCATGGAGTGCAGGTTTTTTCCATCATATATATATATATATATATATATATATATAAAGTATTTTGTGCAGTTTTATACAACTGAAGCTTACTTGTGTCTATTGGTCCGGCCAACAAATGCATAGATATTTTTCATATACACTTGTCTAAGAGTAATTTGTGGTTTGTTACTGTGGGCGCTCATTGTGGGATTCTGATCACTCTCAACCCTCCTAAGACTTTATCTTAACCGCCTGCAAAGCTACCTAGATTGGTCTGGCTTGTCCAGAAGCTTCCCCTGCTCCACTAAACTAGGGTGGCCTCCTAAACTTCTGCCCACTAGGTCAGAGTTTAGAAATCCATCTCAACACCTTTCGACTGAGATATGAGATCCGGCCGACAAGTCAGCCAGAAGGCCAAATCCTGAACCTTTGAGTACTATGTCCTTGTCCAATCCAGGGCGATCAAGATCAGGGTTGCTCGAAACCTTCTAAACCTCCTGAGTAGCCATGGAATGACAGGAACAAGAGGAAAGGCATAGTGGCAATTGAAGATCCACTCCACCTGGAAGGCATCCCCCACAGTGCGCCGTTCACTGGGAATTCTCTCAAGCAAACCTGTCTGCACTTCCTGTTGGACACCGTGGCAAAGAGATCCACCTATGGGGTACCTCCGTGAGTGAAGACCTCTTTTGGAATTCCTGGCATACTACCCACTCGTGAGACCATGCTTTGCCGGCTCAGAGCATCAGTCAAACTGTTCTCTGTCCCCGCCAGATGAATTGCCGAAACCGGATTCTCCAGAACCACAGTTGCATCACTTCTGTGCAAAGGGGACAGGAGTGCACGCCAGCCTGTTCATGTGCCACCTGGATTCAGTCGCTGACCAAAGGCAATTCACCTGCAAGTCCCTTCAGAGATACATCCATTACAATCATTAAAGTTATTAATATCTCCTTCAATTGATTACTTTTCTCCCGCAGATTTCTCACCTTGAGACTAGGAGGGCAGAAAGATTTAAACCAGTAGATTCTGTAGAACCCCCCTACTGAACCTAGCAACAGCTCCCAGTGCAACGTCCAAGGCATAGTGCTTGGTGAATGTATGCAACGATGACCAAGTGGCTGCCCGACATAGGTGCCTAACAGGAATCCCTCTTTGGAGGGCTGTAGAGGCCGAAACCCCTCTGGTTGAGTGAGCCCTGATGCCAGCTGGAAGCTCCCTGCCTGCCTATTGGCAACACTCATATGCACAAAACAATCCAACGCGACAGGGTTTGTTTGGTTATGGCAAGACCTTTGAGACAAATAATGGGACATGAACAATTTGTCTGACCTCCGAAATTCGGATATGCGAGCAACATAGAAGCTTAATGCTCTCTTCGGGTCAAGGCGGTGGAACCGCTCTCTCTTTCGAGGGATGTGGAGGAGGGTAAAAGACAGGCAAATCAATAGACTGATACAGGAAAAACTCAGAAACCACCTTAGGAAGGAAGCCGGGTCTGACATTCTCCTGAAAGAACCTTAGAAAAGGAGGCTTGTAGCTCACTAACCCTCCTGACAGATGTGATTGCCACCAAAAAGGCTGTCTTAAAGGATAACAGCCATAAAGAACACGCATGCATAGGCTCTCAATGAGCTGCCATTAAGGTGGTCAGCACCTTATTAAGATCCCAATATCGTACGGCAAAGGGGGTTGACAGAAACTTATTTAGAAGGCCTTTCAGGAATTGGGCCCTGACCTGAATAGTAAAGAAGGAACTTTGGTCTGGGGTCCTCTTGAACGCAGACAGGGCCGCCATATACCTGTTGATTGTTACCTTGAAAGCCTGACAAGGCCAGTGACTGAAGGAACTCCAACACTGTGGTGGTAGGGCAAGAGATGGCGTTCCCTGCACCATGCCTCAAATCTTCTCCACCTGTACGCGTATAGAGATCTTGTAAAAGGTCTGCATGCAGCCAGCAACACCTCGAGTATCTCCTCAGAGGTCCCAGTCATCATACCTTATCCTCTCAAGAGCCACAGATGTTCGCTGAGGGAATCCGGGGTCGAGTAGAGCACTCTGCCCTTTGACAGGTTCATGAGTTCCGGACGTCGAGGCAACCGGTGAGGCTGACATATTGTCAGATCCAAGAGTACCACATCCTCCCCGCCCAATCCGGGGCGATCAAGATCATGGTCGCTTGAAATCTCAACCTCCTGAGAACCCATGGAATGATGGGAATCGGGGTAGTGGAGAGAGAAGGTCCAGCTCACTAGAAACTCATCCACTAGTGCGTGGTTTGTTGGGAATCCCCTCGAGAAAAACTGTCTGCACTTCCTGTTGGACTCCGTGGTGAACATATCCACTGCTGGGATACCGCAGAGCAGGAAGAGCTCCTCTCGGACTTCTGGCCAGACTTGCCAATCGTGTGAGACCGTGCTCTGCCAGCTCAAAGCAACCACCAAGGTGTTCTCCGTCCCGCCAGATGAACTGCCATGACTGAGATTTGGTTCTCCTGTAAGCAGAATCACAACTGTTTTGCCTCTGTGCAGAGGGGGAGTGAGTGCACACGCCCTGCTTTTTGAGGTAGTACATGGCCATCGTGTTGTCCTGATGAGGACATGCTTCACTCTGAGAGACGAGGCAAAGGCCCTCGGGGCTAACCCGATGGCCTGCAACTCCAGCCTGCCACTCACCTGCAAATCCTCGCAGTGAGCGCCCCAACCCTCAGATATATCCGTGACCACTCGGGCCAATTCCAAGGATTGGTCTGCTTTCTGACAGAAAAGCATGTCTCCCTCAAACAGCATGTCCAACAACCTGTTCTCAACATTCTGGAAGAAGCCCACGTTTTCCGGTAGGCCTGCCACCTCATTACCACTGCTGAACCCATTGCTCTGCCAACGCAGTCTGCCACGTCCAGGTCAACCTGATTCGCCACTTCCTTCCCATTCTGCACCAGCTGTAAAAATCTGTCCCACATGGCACCCTCGGGGAGGTATTTAGAAGCATGTTCCACAGCTTTGCATAAGCCAAAGGAGTATTTTGCTAATCCACATGCTAGGTTTGTGGCCTTGAGCACCATGCTGACGGAGGTGAATACCTTTCTAGCCAATACGTCCGATTTCTTTCCCTCCGTCAGTAGGCAGATTGGAAGTGCATGCCGCAGGTCTGGTGGAAATAGTGGCAGTCTGTATAGCCAACCCTTCTGGGGAAGTGTGTGGCGAGGAAAGAAGTGTCTCCTCTTGCCGGCCTATACTAACCGTGTGACTAATTTACTCCTAGTCCATATTCCCATTTCCTCCATCCTGTTTGGGCGTCCCTCGTGAGGGACTGGAACAGAACCTTTTTTCACCAGAAAAATCACTTTCCCCTTAAAGTTACAGGCGCGCTGGGGCATGGCCCCAGGAGCATGGGCTCTATTAACCCCGCTCACAGGCACTGCAACTCAGTCCCCTTTGATGCGCCGGCTGCATTATGCTGAACAACCTTGCTGCTCTTTTTAGGGGGGAAAGGTTGGTGGGACGAATGGAGGAAAGGGAACTATGGACTAGGAGTACATTAATCACTCTGGTGACTAACAATTACTCCTAGGTCCCAATCACTTCCCTCCATCCTGTATGGGCAATTACCGCCAATACAACCGCCGTGGGGAAGAGAGCTTGCCATTCTAGGCAAAAAGATTACACAGAACTGCTTGGCCAAATGCTCAGTCAGACCTGGCACTGACATCCAGGCAGTAATGTTTGCAAAAGATCAAAGGTCAAGGCCCATGTCGCTGTCCTGCTAAGCACCTGCCATGACACTGAAAAGCGACCGCTGCTGCCTCGGCCCCGATTGCATGAGCATGCATGCCCCTTGGCGGATTCTTCTGCTGCATCTTGTATGCCTCCTGCATCGCTGCAGTCATCCATCTAGCTATGGAAGATTTGGATGTTTCCTGAACCTGCTCTGAGCCGCCGAACACGACAAACAAGGAGTCAGTCTTGCGGAAGCCCTTTGTTCTGTCTAGATAGAATTTTAGAGCTCTCCTGACGTCTAGGCAGTCAAGAGCCCCTTCTGCCTCTTACTTGGGGTCCGGAAAGAAAGTGGGGAGCACAATATCCACGTTAATGTGGAAAGAGAAAACCATCTTCGTGAGGAACTCTGGGTGCGTGCGGACAAGACTTTTTCCCAGATGAAACCTAGTATAGGGCTGCGAAGCCACTAAGGCCTGGATCTCGATGACTCTGCGAACTGAAGTAAGCCCCACTAGGAGTGTTGTCTTTAGTGTGACCAGTTTGATATCTACCGTGGCCATGGGCACTGAGAACAAAGTGAAGATCTGTTAAGGAGAGTTCTCATTTGTGTTAATTCCCTTCTACCTTAGAGACCCCCAGCTCTTTTTCTGGACTTTATGGCTTTGATTTTCATCCTGGAGGGAGCGAGACCTTTTCCTCACTCATGTATTTTTCTCTGATTTGGACCCTGACAAACTCCATAGGCATCACCTTTTGTATTCTGACATCCAGCACCTTCAATGCAGTGTCACAGAGAAGTCCTTTGGATTTCTCTTAAAGGTTTAAATACCTTCTCATGGATAAACTACTGGTTCCAAGTGTAGTAAAGTGAAATTGACTTTACTTACCTTTTTCTCTTTGTAGACTCAGCACACACCATCTTATGTGGAGTGCTGGGGGGAATACTCTGTATCCCCTTTGTCTACCTTCTCATGTACCATTTTTTATGTTACCCTTACTACAATTAATGGCTGGTGGCAGTGGTGTAATTTTCCTACCATTGTGCGTTTTTACCACAGGCTGAATCCTCAGCTGCAGCACTGCACCCATGAGTGCCCATTTTGTCAAAATGGCCCAGTCTTTATTCACCATTTCTGGTTTGTAAGGTCCATCTTGAGATTTTCTCTGCGCGCCAAACCAGGTTTGGGCCCTTTGTTCTTTTTGTCTTTGGCGGGATTCACGGGTGAAGCCAACCACTGGCTCCAGTGTGTCTGGCAGGGCAGGAAAAGTTCCTGAAACTCTCTGCTTAGTCTCCTTGGTTACAAGAATGCACCCAAAAGGTAACTGGCTTGCTGGCTTTCCTTGGAGGACAGCCACCCTGCTGTGAGAGTGACAGCTAAGCTGCAAATGAATGGGAGAAGCTTGCATAAAAGGCAAGGTCTTTTGCAAGGAAGGCAGAGTCGACCACTGGACGAAGGAACCGACGAAAAAACTGGAAGAGAAGCTTGCTGCACCCTCCTGGACCATTGGTTTGCCCTGTGAAGCCCTGCTGCAGTGCTGAAGCTCTAAATTTCGAACAGACTACAGAAGCCCAGAAAGGACGATTTTTCCCCTTGGGTTGGTGGGACCAACTGACCCCAAGACGAACTAGACTGGAACCCCTCTGCCTGCTGGCTGTACTTCTTTGCTGCTGCTGGAACGAGTGCCAGGGGACAGGAACACCAGGAACGAGTGCATCGCCTTTAAGCCGGACCCGAGCTCCAGGAAGGTCCTAAGGACTCCTTCCTAAGGACAGGACGATCCAAGCCTGAGCCAACTCAACATAGTGCTTGACCCCAGAAGCAAGGAGAGCCCACAAGGTGTCCAAGAACCACGGATGTGCTATTTGCAAGTAGCTGAAACCGTAAAGTGCTGCTGACCTGGAGTAAGCCCATTGCTGCCGCCGACCTTCAAACCATAGTGCAGGAGTCACCCCCCTCCCCCAACTTCCTACCTCTTGTCCCCACTACTGAGGCCCAGGAACAACAGGATCTGCAGGACAACAGGAACAGATGCCAGCTGACTTTTTCTTCAGACTCAAGGTACTGTGTAACTAGGGGTACTTTCATCTTGTGTGTAGCTTGCTTGCTCTCACTGGAGACTTGCATTGGCTGCCCTTTGCAGAGTTGCTTGGAGCTTTGCTTTTCACAAGCCTCCCAGCTTGTGGCCCAACACGGATTCGTTTTACAACAAAATTAACATTGTGCAAGACTTTTGTGCCATTTTCAAGAAGTGCCTCAGCTCGCCTAGACTTTAGTCAATTGTCATTGGCTGTCCTGGCTCCCTGCAGACTTCTTACCCTCTGACTTTGTGTTTATCTGTCCCTCTAAAAGTCATACATAAAGTACTTGTATAGTTGGGGAACTATTAACCTATATCTCATTGGGAGATTGTAAAGTGAGTACCCGTTTGGAGAAACTTGTTAACCTTTGTTTCCTTCCGTAACATTTTTTTCCCCCACAACCTCAGTATTGCATTAAGTGTTAAAGTGATATATTAATGTCCACAATGTCCTAGCAATTGAAGTCACCTCAGGGTGCAGTAAGTGTGTTACATTCCAAAATGTTATCTACCTATTTAACTGAAACAGAAGGAGTGTGTTTTCGAAGTGTATTTGATTGTTGCATCTTACCCTTTCTAAAGAAAGCTTATTTTTAAACTGACGGTTAAATTAATTATTTTAATAAGAAACCTTGAGTATAAGTGTTATTTGAATACCTGTCACTGTGAATCTCTATATTGCACCTCTACAGCTCAATTGACGCCTCTTGAGAGAAGTCTGGCTGCTCAGTCAATACCATCTTGTGTAGTACAGGCCTATACAAAAGGTTGGGCTACCTATTGCCAAGAGGACAAGGCTGGTGTAGTCTCTTAAAGGGTTACTACATATAGTCTTGCCTAACAAGACCCAGAGGTGGGTGCGGGAGTTTGACCGGTGCTGTACAGCCTGGTCAAACCTGTCTGATGCTTCTTTACAACAGGATTGGCAGAAAAGAAAGCGTTCCTGTATGCACCAATAGCTGCTAGGTAAGTCCGGCAGGTGTCAACCTGGACCCCCTGATCTAGCCAAGTGGGTCTAGAAAGATAACACATGGTCCAGCGTACAGGTCAGTGGAGCCACACCATTTTCCTTGGACCATAGGCAGAAACTGGTCCGTTTGCTTTTGTACTTCTTGCGTGTAGACAGACTCCTGGCTCCCTGTATGATTCCTAGGTTGACGTGAGCCAGCTGCAGTTGAAGAGTCACCTGCTCAGGTACCAGGCTCCCAGAGCTAGCCTCTCTGGAGAGGGGTGCAGAACTGTGCCCCCGGTGCATTTCTGGCTGGGCTGACATAGGTCGGAGATCCAGGGCCTTGCAGGCCACCGAGGTGCTAAGAGGATGATACACCACCACTTGGATTGCCTGATCTTGCTCACTACCTTGTGAATGAGGGATGTGTGGGGAATGCATACGCTCACATCCCGTCCCAGGGTATTTGAAGAGTATCCTGAGGGAGCAGCACCCCAGGAAGCAAATTGCTGACAAGTCTGGTTGCTCTCAGTCGCAAACAGGTCTGTGACTGGGTGGCCCCACTTGTTAAAAACTTTCCTGATGCACTCCCATTCAGCTGCCACTCGTGACTGTTGGAGCCCAACCAACAGCTTGTCCGTCTCCCAGATGTCTAGGGTCAACCGGCAGTGGGGATCTGGTGACCCCCCCCGGCTTGTTTAGGTAGTACATGTAGGTAGAGTGGTCCGTTTGAATACACACTGCACTGGATTATTGGAAGGAAAGACTTTAGTGCAAGCCTTATGGCCATCAAATCTAGCCAGTTGGTGCGCTTCTGCTGTTTGCTCTGAGACCATAGACCATGCACGGCATGGCCCCCAGGGTCACACCCCGCCCCTGGAGAGAAGAGTCTGCGGTCAGATCATGCTGTATTTGAGGCACTTGAAACGGCCTGACCACTATGAGGTTCACATCTGGGGCCCACCATCCAAGATCCCACCGTAATTGAGGTGGTATGTGATCCGCGCCCCTAGATGACCAGATTCCTGGTCCCAGGAAGCAGCAAAATGCAGCTGCAGCATCCTCATCCGCAAGCTGGTGTATGGAATAGCTAGGAGACATGCCACTAGCACTCCCAGCAGGTGCTGGAACCACCATGCGATTGATCCAGTTCTGTGGAACAATGGCAAGTGAGCGACAGAAGCTTTGATCGCTGCCACCTTCTCCCCGGTAGGGAATACCCTCTGCTTCTGCGTATCCCACAGTAGCCAGCCCTAACACCACCAGAGTTTGAGTAGGGCAGAGCAGCGATTTCTGGTAGTTCATCGAAAAAACCAGATCGTAGAGTATAGCCATCAGTCTATCCACTGAGGACCTGACCTACTCCGGAGAAGTCCCTCTGACCAACTAGTCATCGAGGTAGGGATATACATGCAGGCCGCAGTCCTGTGCAGGGCCGCCACAGTGTTCATGAGTCTTGTGAACACCCTCAGAGCTGAATTCAAACTAAACGTTAGTACCTTATATTGAAAATGCAAGCCCATGACCAGGTGAGGTTGCGCTTTGGGGACATGAAGATGAGTGTTTCGGAGCCAGTGAGCACGTCCAGTCCCATCGACACGTCTCTGCTACGATAGCTGGCGTCACCATTTTGAACTTCTGTAAAGTTAGGTAACAGATTGAGGGAGGAAAGATCTAGAACCACTCTCAGGCCCACCCAGTTCTTTTGAATGGCAAAGATGCAGGAGTAAAATCCCTGACTCAGTTGAGGGACCTCCTCCACCTCACCGCCTTGCTCTCTACAAGGAAACAAATCTCTGCTAGAATTGAGCTGTTACAATCTGTGGGTGGAGATTGGGTGGGAGTACACAAAGGGGAGTGGAAGGAAGGGGAAGTCGGAATCCCGTGGAGACTACCGATATCACTCATGAGCCCGAGAAGCGTATACGTCAAGCTCGACTCTGCAGGGCCAACCTGCCCCCGACTGGGGTGCTGTAGATCTGAAAAGAGCGGTCATGGTTTCTTTGGGTCTGAGGCAGATGACAGGGGGACTGCAAGAACCCCTTGTGTGCAGACTTGTGATGTTTTCGCCTATGTTGGCTTGGGCGCCTGTCCAGTTGCCTGGCTCTGCGGTCCTGGAACACCCAGAATCCGCAGTTCCGCCCGTTGTCTGAACGGGATAGGCCCTGAAGTAAGGCTTTTGCTGTCGGCTTGGTCAGAACAGCCAGGGATTTAGCCACCTGCAAACTGCTTTTCTTTTTGTCTAGCTCTTCATCTGTAGTGGAGTGGAAGAGATCACCACCCTCCAAGGGCAAGCCTAGGAATCTATCCTGGACAAACGGGTTGAACCTGGTGGCCTTAAGCCAGGCCGCCGTTTGTGTCTTGTCGCCACACAAATTGCCCTACTAACAGTATCTGTGTGGGCCAAAGTGGCCTCCATGATATCTTATGCCACTAACTTGAATGAGGCTTGCTCGCCGGCTGGAATGTCCGGAATAAAGCCTGAAATTTCTCTTCAGTGTCATTGATTGGCCGCCTCCAGGATGGCATCTGCGTTGGCCTGTCGCAGATGCAGGCCCGCATTGGAATATACCTTTTTACCATAGGCCTGCAGCATTTTCTCCTCTTTGCCTAGTAGTGCTGATAAGGAAGTGCTCGAGGAGGAAGACTGAGGCTTGGTATTCGTAGATGCTGCTATGACTGATAAATTATATGTTGCTCACCATAGTGACCAACTTACTTAGTCCCCTTTCCACCATACTGCATGGGCGTCCCTTCCTAGGGACTGGAGATGGAACCTTTTTCACCAGAAAAAACATTCCCCTTTAAATTTAGAGGCGCGTGGGGGTGCAGCCCGGGCAGCATGCCCTACCCTGACTCGGCCCACACCTCAGTCCCCATTGATGTACCGACAATATTTAACATTGCCTAATGACACCAGTATTATTAGGGGGCAAGGGGTGGTGGGGGGGATTGGGAGGATGGTGGGATGTATGGAGGAAAGGGGACTAGGTTAGTCACTATGGCGAGTAACAATTACTCTTACGTCCCGTCCCCTTTCCTCCTACTGCACGGGTTATTACAACTGAGTGTAGGCCCAGGGTGGAAGAGACCCTCCCATAGCAAATAAGTTCCTTATAACCGCCTGTTCGAAGGCCGCGTCTGACATAGCCGGCGTCCAAACAGTAATGCTTACAGAAAGCCAAAGAGGCGTCCCCGGTGGCTGCCCTGCTTATGACTTGCCACGGAACCTGCTGCTGGAATGCGATGGCCGTGGCCCAGACAGTAGGAGTGTGCATGTTAGCTGGCAACGGCTTGTGCTGCCCCTCATACGCCTCTATGATGGCCACAACCGTCCACCTTGAAATAGAAGCCTTGGATGCTTGATACCCGAGTCTGGAGCCCCCAAAAGGTGACAAAAAGTGTGTCCGACTTGCTGAAGCCCTTGATCCTGTCCAGATAGAATTTCAGAGCGCGCCTGACATCCAGACAGTGCAAGACTCTCTGAACCTCGTCCTTGGGATCAGCGAAGAACGTAGGTAAGAAGATTTCCTCATTTAGATGGAAAGCAGAGGGTACCTTAAGTAGGAACGCAGGGTGAGTCCGCAGGACCACCTTATGCCTGTGGAAAGTGGTATATGGTTCTGAGGCCACCAGAGCCTGGATCTCAGTGACTGCGAACAGAGCTCAGTCTCACTAACAAAACTGTCTTAATGGTGACCAGCCTGCTGTCCAGGGATGCCATTTGCTCAAAGGGTTTGTGTGCCAAGGTGCCCAACACCACCTTAAGGTCCCACCCGTGGTGTGGCCTCTTGATGGGCGGGTAGAGCCTGGACAAGCCCTCCAGGTGTTTGACATCGGGTAGTAAAACTAGAAGAGTTCCTCCTCTGAATTTCTGTAGGCCCCAATGGCTGCCAGATCGGTGCGACATGTGCCCACCTGTACGCCCGAGTGTGCGAGGTGTGCCGAGATGAAGAGTACGTCATCCAGTGTGCACGTATTTATGAGCTCATAAAGCGCCGAAAGCCCACAGGCATCAAGCAGGGTGCATAAAACAAACACGAAGTCAAAACATAAAATAGAATGTGACCATGAGCCGTAGCCAAGCTAACCTTCCTAAAAGGGGGAGCCACACCTTACTAGAAAAGTTATGTTTTTAGGCTCTTCCTGAAAGCCATATAGCTGGGTTCCAGTCTAATGGCTAGAGGAATGCTATTCAATTGTGTAGCCGCCAGCAGGGGAAAAGCCCTTCCCAACCCGGTTGCTAGTTTGTGGTCTGGTACTGTAATCCTGCCTAGTGCCTCCGATCTCAGGGCATGGTTAGTTATATATTGGACGATTTTCCCTTAAGATATTCTGATGCGCACCATGCTGACACCTGTGAACCAATGTTAGGGATTTTAAGTGGATCCTATCCGCAACCTTCAACCAGTGAAGTGCTCTTGTGTCTGTGGTGCCATGTTCCCTTTTCCTCTTTATTATTCTGACCCCGTTTTCCATAACCTGGCATTTAGCTACGCAACTCTTGCTAGCACCAAGCATAAGTGCGTTTCCACAGTCTAAGCAGGACAGAATAGTGGCCCTGCTGATCGGGACAGTTCTCCTCGTTCAGGAAGGGTTGTATAGCTCTGAGTAGGTGTAGGTGGTATAAATTGCTCTTGTGAAGGTGTTGAACCTGAGCCTCTGCTCCCATTGAGCCTTCCAGGACCAGGCCAAGAGTTGTTACCTTCCCGGACACCTGTATGTGGGTGTCTAATATAAAAGGCCCTGTATTCTGGCCCCAGTTTGGCCCGAGCCTGATGGGCACATCCAATTGTTCTCCATCCGATTCTTTATGATGTTAAATAGCATTGCCAATTTAGCACCATCCTCAATATAGTTACCACAACTCCACCACCAACTGGGTATCGTCAGCGTAGTTGGTAAAAAAAAAAGCTCCAATACCTTTGAGTAACTCAGAGACATCTCATGTAAAGGTTAAAGAGGAGAGGTGATACCTAGCCCTCTGCGGGACACCATACCAGATGAGTGCAATTTTGAAGAATTTCGGCCTCTCTATCCCCAAGAAAGGATGCCAGCCACACGGAGGCGCCTTTGGAGCAATGTGCTACTTTCTCCAATGCCAATTGAAGTAACTGGTGGTCAACTAGGTTGAAAGTCACACTCGGATCCAGGAGCACTAATTGCCCTGCCTTGCCCCTCTCCAGCAGTCTGCAGATCCAACATTGCTGTCTCCGTACTGTGTGCAGCTCGGAAGCCGGATTGTTGACCATGCCGTATGATTTACTTCAACATGCTTTTGTAGTTGTGCTGTAGCGATTTTGTCCAGCACTTTGATCAAGAACTTGCAATCTTTGTGTATTTTTATTTTTAACCCTTTCTTGCCATGAAAAATCGCGTTTGGCACGAATAGGTGGCCTGGCTTCAAAACGGCCATGCCACAAGGTTTTGTCCTGTCCTTTGGCCATCTTGCTCCTTCACCTTCTCCAGGTCGAGTCGACCCGGGTCAGTCCTCATTTGAGCATGCATTTTCCCACAAGGCGCTCTGCTTTTGCAGGCTTCTGCATGTCTTGTGTGCATGCCCCCAGGTGTGAGCTGGGCTGGCTAGCTACAATCCACATCCTGGGTGCCAGAGAGTCTGGTGTGCTCTGAATGCCTGGGACTACCGTGGTCCACATATGGTTTGCTGTATGTGAGCAGATCTTCCATTGGGTCCTCTTTGTTTTGGTGCGAAGGAGATTTTGGATGAGAAGGCTCCAAACACCCATACCATGCCGATCGCTGGAGTTCACTGAACGAAGGATAGGGTTAAAGTATCCGTAAACTACGAAGCAGAGTAACCGCTGGTGACCGGGACCCCTCTGCATCTGGTCGTCTAGGTCTGCGAAGATGCTTCGACCCATTGGAATAGCGGTAACAACTATTGTTAGGCAGAAACCTGTGCAGTTCCCTTAGGGACTACTGCAAAAGGCTTAGGACCACAGGTGTTGGCAGTAAACCCAATTGGTAGCAGTCTGTACCACCCAGATTTACCTGGTAGCTGTGGCTGAGCAGCCAGACTTCTCTCAAGAAGAGTTAGACAGTATATAGAGTATACAAGATAGGTACCAAAATACAGTATCACAGCAAACACTGACCAGAGCTTGGGTATAAAAGTATATCATTATTTATTTAACACACTTTGTAAAATACACCAACACTAATATGGCAAGCAAGGCCACGTGTGGTGAACCTCTGGATGGTGCAGGAGGAACGGCGGCAGAGATCGGTGCGGAAAAGATAAGGAGCGCCGGAGACGAAAGAGGACACAAAATGGCCGACCAATGTCCGGAACAAAGGAAGAAGCAGGCCGCACTGTGACCTAGCGAAAGGGGCGTACTGAGTGCACATTTGTCACTTGTGCAAAATACAGGTCCTCTGGGTCATGTCGAATAGAACGGTGAGGCCGAAGGCGAAACAGCCTACCTTAGACGACTTCGCTAAGACGTCCCCGGGTCAAGACAATACCAAGAGCAGGGACAAGCCGCCTGCAAGCGGCATGACGACTTCGGGCGCTAACCAAGAAGTCCTAGCTGCGATTGAGGACCTAAGGGCGGCCTGGGAATCTAAACTCGAACTAGCCGTCACTGAACTGAAAACGGCATTACCTTAGAGGAATTAGAGGAGGTGGTGAAGCAGCTGCCCACCTGCAAGACCCCGGGCACGGACGGATTCCCTGGTGAGTTTTACAAAATATATAAAGTGGAAGTACTCCCCCTCTACCCCCTATGCTAGAGATGCTCAATGAGTCTTGAGAGGGGTCGGCTACCGGAATCGCTCAGAGAAGCACCAATTGTGCCGCTCCCTAAGCCCAACAAGCCAGGGCATAGCTGCGGCTCCTATAGGCCGTTGTCAATGTTGAACCAGGATAGCAAGATCTTGACGGCGGTCCTGGCCAATAGGCTGCGAAGGGTTATCAGCAAACTGATACACCCGGATCAGACAGGTTATGTCCCCAACAGAAATATAACCCACAACCACAGGCGACTCCACCGGGTGATTGAAGAGGGAAACAGGAGCGATGGGGAAACGGCGGTGGTGTCCCTAGATGCAGTCAAAGCTTTTGATTCAGTGAGGTGGCCATGGTTGCTGGCGGCCCTGGAAGAATACGGGATGGGGCCGGGTTATGTTAAGTGGGCAAAATTATTGTACAGTGAACCACTGGCCAGAGTACGCACAGGATCAGTGATATCTGAGAGGTGGCAACTCAGAGGCAGCAGACAAGGGTGCCCCTGGTCCCCGATGTTATACATTCTAGCCCTAGAGCCCCTGGCAGTGTACCTCGGACAACAATATGAGATGGTCGGTATTGAGCAGGGGGAGAGAAACACCTAATATCCTTGTATGCTGACGATTTGTTACTGTATTTGAAATATCCAGAATATCCAGAAGAAAATCTTCAGTATATTCTAGAGGTCATGGAAAAGTATGCAGAACTGTCCGGCATAGTGGTAAACCCCCAGAAATCGAGCATGTTCCCATTGGGGAGCTACATAGGAGCCCTTCTGGAACGGTTGCCAGTGTTGTCCGTACCTTGGGCGGCTGATTCCTTCCGCTACCTCGGAATAGATGTATATCATACGGTGGAGGGGGAACACTTGCATAACACCGGGGTGGCTGTGAAAAAAATCTGAACAAATATGAAGTTTTGGGAGAAGCTGCCGCTGGCGATGATGGGACGGGGGGCGATGCTCAAAATGGTGGTCCTGCCTAGGCTATTACATCTCTTCAGTAATATACCATACTTGATACCCAAAAAGTTTTTTGTCAAACTGAATAGCATGTGCAGGGACTTCCTATGGCACGACACTCGCAATAGAGTGGCGCTATGGAAGCTACAGAACTTCCATGATAGAGGGGGCATTAAGCTGCCGAATTTTGAGGCCTATTATGTAGCTAGTCAGTTGCAATATGTAACCAAATTACTCTCTGATGAAGAAACTCCTGAATCTAGGCTGTTTGGGCAGGACTGCACCCCGTTTTACCTAAAGGAGATTATCTGGGTGCCTAGACTCGAAATGAAAGAACGCCCGGGTATGCTGTTGCTTGGGTGGAAGATGTGGCACAGAGTATGCCAACTGATGGAGAACCCGTGCCGGTGTTCCCCACAGGTGCCACTAGTCGCCTTAGCGAGGGGAGACAACCAACTCAGGATAATAATCAGGACCTATTGGGAATCGGTTGGGCTGGTCACATTGGGAGATGTATGGCAAGAAGGGATTATTACAGATTTCGAAGAACTGGGAGAAGAGACAGGTTTGCATGGAGGCCAATATGTCACGTATCTTAGGCTAGTGCAGACTATTCGCAAAACCTGGCCAGAGACTGTACTGGCCGAAGAGCCAGATGTCCTAATGGGAACAATATATGACATATCAGAAGGAGGGCACGAGATCTCTAGACTGTATGAGATGGTGATGACCTGGGTGGGGAAGGATTTCACTCATTTGAGGCTGGACTGGGAAGCGGAGGTGGGGGCACAGATGACCGATGGAATGTGGGAACGTGCTATAGGATACCACAAGAAGGTGTCCAGAAATGCTAGATTGCAGCAGATACAGTTATACATAACGCATAGAGCCTATATGACCCCGAAGAGAATATCTGAGTTTGTAAACGCAGGAAGACAAGCATGCCCAAAATGCGATGAAGATGCTGATATGACACACATGTTCTGGTCTTGCCCAGTGATTGAAGCTTTTTGGGGGGAAGTGGCACGGAAACTAGCGGATAAAGGGGTCACACTCAACATAGACACGGCCTGGGCCTGCCTGTTGGGAGGGTTTCCCAGACCACGGAATACTAAACACCTTGGGAAACTGAGGGACCTGGCATATGTGCTTGCTAAAAGAAGGATTGCCATGGGCTGGAAGCAATGCCACAAGCCACGGGTAGAGGTATGGTGGCGGGACTTGCAAAAATGGGCAGAGGCTGAAACGGTGGTGTGGCAGGAGGCATGTAGCAAGTGCGGGGAAGATGATGTGGGTAACCTGATGGCTTGGAGAATGTTAATAACAGGACTGTTTGGCACAGTAGTGGATTCTGCAGCTTCGGAAGGAAGCGATACCCAGCCACACGCAGCGGATACAGAACGAGAAACGCAAACAAGCTCTTGAGGGGGGAGGGATTTGGGGGAGCAGTAATGAGCGTTAATTGATGTTCACGAGTCTGTTGTAAATAATGCTGCAAGTTTGGTTTGTATTGTTTTCAAAATAAAAATCATTCAAAAAAAATTATATATATATATATACACACACATCCCTGATCACTTCTTGAACAAGTCTTAGTTAAAACACCACTTATTTTCAGACAGAGGTGAGCGCTTAACCCAAGATGGCACTCCAATAAGTTAATTAAAAAGGGAGGGAAAAGGGCGGAATTAGGAACATACACATTAACACTTTAAGAGAACCAGAGCAAGTCAGAAAAGGCAGAATCTACTGATGAGCAAGAAAGTCATAGGCCAGGCCCACTCTTGAAGAGAGCAAGGCGGAATGTGTCCAAGATCACACAGTTGATTAGTTCTTTTAAAGAGTCGTTGCAAAGAGTTCAAAAAGGGTTGGGTCAAGTCAGGAAAAGTTAGTTAGTAGGTCCCAAGCCACCCCAGGATAGAAAGTCAAGGATTTACGGGACACCTTGAACAGACTGTTGCAAGGGAGTACCTGAAATGGTGAGAAAGCTCCAGCGGGGGCAGTTGTTCCTGGCAGCAGGTGTAAGTTGGTGCTTCGTCCAGGGGAAGAGGAGATCTCGACGTGGAGGAAAGCTTGAGGTCGTTGCACTGCCAAGGAAGAAACCAGCCACGGAGTTTCTCGGTTAAAAGGTACTACGCTTTTATTTGCGGTAGTGGTGAAGCGTAGCTATCCGGCCGCCGGGGTGCTTGGCACGGGCGATGTGACCACGAGACGATTCAGGAAGGCGAACGAACTGGTTATCCCCACCAGCTCAGAGGAAGAAGACTCTCCGGGATGAAGATTTTCTCTGTCGTTGGGAAGTGGTGAGATGGTTCAGCAGGGCTCCACCGATGGTGTCGTTAAAGGTGGGCTCAGCTTCTCCCTCTTCGGATTCTTTGGTCCTGTGGCGACTTCTAAAGTTCCAGTCCCCAAAGCCCTGCTTTTATGCAGAAAACCCCCATTCATCAGTCCTAGCTGGCACTCAAACATGCTAAGTGGTGAGCCGGGCGGCTCACCACTGGGCCAATCACACAAGAGTGCGACTTGAGTTGCCGAGGCAACTCAGTCCAGGGAGCCTAAACCCCCCCCCTCCCACACATCCTGTAGACCCAGACAGAGTGGCACCACTTTTGGAGGCTTCTGTGGAGAAGCCCGCCAAAAAGGGGACCAAATGGCTCGACTTTGGTTGGAGTAACAGAGGCGAACACAAACACCAGTTTAAAACCGGCAAAAAGACCCAACCGGGGAATAAATGTTAAATAAATAACCCAGCGGTATCTTTAACATTGCACCAAAAAGTGGTGCGTTTAAAATGAATGGGAAAATCCCATAAGAAATATTCCAGTGGAATATTTCGCGTGGTAACCATTGCCACCAGCCAGAAACTCGACGAGGGGAGACTGCACAGTGCCCCCTCGAAAAACAGACCCAGGGGCAATCTAATTACGCCCATCAGTACTTCCACAATAGGATGGTTTGTACTGGTTCTGTTCCCAATTTAAGACTAGTAACGTCAATGGTGACTTTACATGACCTGGAAGACAGTAGTCAGTCCCAGGATATGGAGTCTATGTTTGGGGGTCACTATGACACCCCTGTGTTACTGCACTGAGGGTGCTGTGTAACACTTACCAAAAATACATGAAACCCTCTGGAGTAAAAGACCCCATAGCCCATTAAACACATCACAAAGTCAAAGGATCTCTCAAATCATGTCTAAGAGTGGGAGAAAAAGAGTCTCACTCTTAGCAGGAGAACAAAATAAACCCCACAAATCCAGCAAAGCTGCTGGGGGACTCACTAGGTTTGGGAAATTAGCCTTAACAGAGAATTCTCCCTAACAACTATTCTCGGCACCATCATCAGAACCTGCAAGTAAGCCTTCTCGGTAGTGTCTCTTGGCCAACCAGTGGGCTGACCAGCTTATGCAGGAACTTTGCTCTGTCACCGACGCCGTTTCGAGGAGGCCCTTGAAATTTGGTACCCCGCAAGCCCTGTGTTCACGGCACTCACACCGGATTTCATACACTTGGCGTTCCCAGGTCTGGAGTAAAGTGAGTGTGCCTGAACCAGAGTACACACGGTTAATGTTCATTGCAGCTGCGGTCCTCTGTGCCCTGAAGCCTGCTACAGTGGAACTGGCCTGATCCATCCACCAGGAGTGGAGGAACTGCCACTGTTCTGTTTGGGAATCCACAATGTATCTTCCTCGCTGAAAGCTGCAGAGCCACGAGATTTCCGCATTTGAACTTGCAACCAAAGTGGACTCTACTGCCCAAGTTTGGTCTGGAGTGCACCGTGGGCCGATGAGTAAATGCAACCCTAAGCGGTGCCCCCTAGTATATCCATCAATTTTTACGCACGAGTGGCCCCATAGGGCCCCTCTCCTTTCAACTGCTAGTGCAAACTAGCGAACTATTCCCGAACCTGCTCTGCCCTGTAGGGGAGGCCCTGCACGAATATTGGGAACCTATTCTGCATCACCTCACCCACCTTGCTGAGCTGCTACAGACACTTGGAGACCCAGTTTTGCCCAACTGCATTACCGCGTGCGCTTGCATTGTATGTACATTTGAGCATTAGGCTCCATTCTTCTTAGGGATTGGACTGCCTCTTAGTTAGGAGTGTGTTTGATGCAGAAGGGACTAAAGACTATTTGCACTGCCCGTTTCCTTCACCAATTTAGGTTGTGGACCCATTTCGTGCATTAACCCTTTAGGCCCCATCGGTCTTGTATGTATATTGATAGGATTGTGTTGGCTTAGAAGTATTACTGTTATTTTGTGTGTTGAAACTCAAAGGCCTTGAAATGAATGTATTTGTATTTTTAATACATCTACACCTGACTGGGGGTGATTTGTAAGTCTCCTTTACTCTGTGTACTCATTGAGGTCTTTCAGTCACCCTCACCCCTCCTGAGACCTAGTCTTGACTGCCGCCAAGTTACCTTGATTGGTCTGGCTTGTCCAGAAATTTACCCTGTTCCAAGAAACCAGACTGGCCTTCTAAACCTCTGCCCACCAGGTCAGAGTTCAGAAATCAGTCTTATATTTTCTTTTTTTCCCCCCTTTCTCTTATTTGTTCATGTTGTCTTTTGTGATGTTTAGTGTGGGTGAGTACCTTTGGTAATGCTTCATTATTTTATGTTTCACATAGAGTGGTTAAGTTAATGAAGTATACGATGTGAGATCGGAAACTTTGGGTATTGAATGCTTATTGCAATATTTTATTGGATCTATGTGAGGTTATGAATTGCTGAAAATCTAATAGAGAAAAAAAAAAGGAAAAAAAGAAAGAAATCCGTCTCAACACCCACGACGGAAACAGACGTGGTGCGTAGCCTGGGGCCCCCACGGATGGAGCACCCTCAGAGGACTTAGAAGCCCGCGCTTGGGACCAGCGAGTCCTGGGTGAGGCATACCCCCGTTTCCCGCATGTGGTAGAGCCCTTGGCGCTGAGCTACACCGCCAGCCTGCTGTGACGATCCTGTGTGGTTTGCTTGGAGTAATCAGCTTCCTTGTGATCCGGATGGAGACAGAGCCATTGAAGGAGTTTGTCCTAAACAAAACAAACACTTTCCGCAGTCCACAGCTGGAGCAGAGCTTGAAAAGGGAGCTTCCCTCCTTCTCCGACATGGTCCGGAGTGGAGAGTAGGACCGATGGCCTTCTGGAATCGTCAATGAAACTTAGACGATTCTGCCCTTGAGAGGTGCTGAAATTCACCAACAAACGGATCCCCGCTTGTCGGTGTTCGGGAGAATTTTCAAGAATGTGCTAATTTCCCTTAGCTTTTGAGACGCCCAGCAACTTTGCTGGATTTCTAGGATTTTAATTTTCCCCTGGAAAGAGGGAGCCTTTATTTCCCACTCATGTTTTTTGATGCATGTTTTACTTGTGTGCTTTGGATATGGAGTTTTAAAACAACTCCATAGGCATCATTTTCTTGCGCGTCACACAGCACCCTCAGTGCAGTGGCACAGCGGTGTCTTTCAGACTTACCAAGGTTTAAATACCTTCTCTTGGACTGACTACTGTCTCCCAGAGCATGTAAAGTTAAATTGACTTTGCTAGTCTTTTTTTAATTCATAGACCCAGCACACACCATCGTCCTATAGTGCTGGAGGGGTTGCCTAGCATCCCCTATGTTTAAACACTCATGTAACAGTCAAATGTTACCCTTTCCTCTTGAAATGGCTGGTGGCAGTGGCTTTAGAACAAACTACCATGATTTTTCCCGACCGCGAACACTGGTAGTTAAAAGTCGGGTCAGTCATGTTTTTCAATATGGTGCCCAAGACCCCTCTGTAAAAACAGACTCTGGTCATCTTTTTTTGCAGTTTTTTAGAACAGGTCCTTCTTGTGTTTAACTCTGCACACCAAACCAGGTCTGGACTCTTGGTTCGATGCCCTTTGGCGGGCTTCAGTGCTGAAGCCCTCCTCTGGCGCCTGAGAGAGGTGCCTGAAACTCCCTGTGCTTAGTCTCCTAGGAGACCTGAATGCACTCTGGTGTGATTGGCTGGCTGACCATCTGGCAAGGACAGCCACCCTGCTGGGTGAGTGACAGCTAGGCTAGAATGAATGGGAGAAAACTGTTTAAAAGCAGGTCTCTGGGACTTGGAAAGCAGAGTCGACCACTGGAACGAAAGAACCGAAGACGAGCTGAAGGAAGACGACTGCTGCAACTCTTGGACCGTTGGTTTGCCCGGTGAAGCCCTGCTGCAGTTCCGAAATGCCTGAAACGATATCGACAGAGAAGCTCCTTCAAGGACGACTTCTTCCCTTGAGCTGGTGGGAACCACCAACTCGTAAGCCACCTGGACACCGTCTCCATACTGGTCGAATTTTCATCAGAGTGCTGTTGAAAACCGGATAGCCAGTGAGAAAGATATCAGTATGTTGACTTTAAGGCACTCGCACTTTAAAACCGACATTTTGCCAAGCTTGTGGCCTCTTCCCTGACCAGTGCAGGAGCCTCCAGACGTCCTTGTCCCCATGACAGGCTCGGGAACAGCGAGATCTGCAGGAACTGCCAGGAAGAACTGGCTCAGCTACAGCTTTTCTTCATACTTGAGGTACTGTGCAAACACAATGTGGAAAAACTTTCTGCCGCAGTGAAAGTTTATGAAACTTTCCCAACTTTGTAGTCTTGTTCGCAACTAAACCGACAACTTTTTCTGGCAAACTCCTTCTAAGAGCATTGGCAAAGACTTAACCGTTTAGTACCAGAACTGTGCTATCCTATCCAAAACACTGAACCATTGACTTTGCCCCATGCCTATTGAATTGCCTCTTGTAGTGAACTGAAACTATTTGCCCTGCCTATGAAAGTAATTGTGCTTTAATTCTGTTTAACCTTTGTCCTTCTACCCCTTTTGAAAGTTACGGAAGTGCCATTTTGCTCCCACTTCAGGGGAGCCTAACTTGTTCAGAATCTTATTGGTTGTGTACTGTAGTGTATTATAGTGTGATATTGAGCTGCTTCTTACTAGTGGAATGTTTTCCAACTGACTGTATAAATAAATGTATATTCTTTTACCAAGAAACCTTGAATAGTGTTTGTTTGAACTACTGTGATTGCAAGTCCTTTGTGCAACATCATGTACTGCTCACATCCCTCTTGAGATAAGTCTGGCTGCTCAGCCACTGTTGCAACATAACTGTGTAGTATGGGCTTGTACCAAAAGGTGAGATTGTGCTTACACAACTGTAGTCTTAATTGTGTGTAGTGTTCCCAGAGGGTACTGCATGCAATTCTGTCTAACTGTCGGCCGATGTAGAGAAAGAAAATCAAACTTTTTATTGAAAAAAGCACAAAAAAAAAAGTAGATCAGCTCACAGAGCAAAACACGTGGACTCTGCACACTGGAACGTGCGGTAAATACCTGAAGATGGCTGCCTGTTAGGAATGATTTTCTATACTCTGGCCTGGTGGACAGATGTATAGAAGGCCAACCTATACTGTGACGGTAACAACTCTGGGAAGCTGTAGGCAAACCAGTTTAGGTAGCAGTGACAGGCGGTCCAGGCTAAGTTATACAGAGGAGGTGAGCTTGTAAAGGGTTGACATTGAGGTCACACAATAGGAATCACAGATTACACCTAGACAGGATGTAAACAAATAGTTATTTAATTATGGCCAAAACACACTAGAAAAAGGACTACAAGCGAGTAGACCTATCGCACAACACTATCAAACTAAATGACAATGCATTACTTACCGTAAAAGCATTTCTGATGGTTGTATCTGCTTAGATTCACATGCTGTGCATAGGTCCGACATCCAGTGGTCACTGCAGAGTATTGCATTTTGTTTTTCGTAGTCGAAAAGGGGACGTCGACAAGGCGTGTCTGTAACACTATCCCTATAGTGACGTGCGTTGTACCCACAAACCCTCACGCGTCGAGGTCCCTCTGTTTGTATTTTTCTGCCCTGAGGGAGCCTTCTAGACGTGAGTGAGTACAGAAAGAGAGAGATATAGGAAAGGATGTCTATGTTCCTTCCATCCGAGCGGGGAGGAAGGGCGGGCGCATGTGAATCTAAGCAGATACAACCATCAGAAATGCTTTTACGGTAAGTAATGCATTGTCTTCTGATGTTTGTTAATCTGCTTAGAATCACATGCTGTGCATAGACTAGCAAGCAGTCCCCGGAGTTGGCGGTGGGTTATGAGAAGGAACAGTAGAGAAAAGATGTCTTAATACTGCCTGTCCCACCTGGGAGTCAGATCTAGAGTGTGCATCTAGACAGTAGTGTTTTGTAAAGGTGTGCACAGAACTCCAGGTAGCCGTTTTGCAGATGGACTCAAGGGGAACATTTGCAATGAATGCTATGGAAGCCCCAGTGCCTCGAGTGGAATGTGCTCTTGGCTTGAAGGGTAATTCTCTCTTAGCAAGAGTGTAACAGAGAGTGATGCATTGTACAATCCATCTAGATATAGTGGACTTAGAAACTGCATCTCCTTCTCTTCCTGCTGCCACGAGACAAAGAACTGATTAGTCTTTCTCAGTGTTTTGGTTCTTTCCATGTAGAACATGACAGCTCTGCGTACGTCTAGTGTATGCAGACTTTTTTCTCCCAAGCTGGAAGGGTTTTGAAAGAACGTTGGTAGATCTATAGACTGGTTTACATGAAATTTCGAGATGAATTTTGGTGCAAACCTTGGGTGTGTGCGTAGAACCACCTTATCCTTGTGAACTGTTACGAAGGGGTCTAGTACAGAAAGAGCCTGTAGTTCACTTACTCTCCTAATGGAGGTGATAGCTATTAGGAAAGCAGTCTTAAGAGTGAGGTATTTAAGAGTTGCCTTGTGCATGGGTTCGAAAGGAGTGCCCATGAGTCTAGAAAGTACCACGTTTAAGTCCCATCCGGGAGCTGGGTTAGCTATCGGAGGGTGTATTCTCTTTACCCCCTCCATGAAGGCCTTGATAACTGGTATCTTCCACCACGACACTTTAAGTTGGGAAGTGGTGTATGCAGAAAGTGCCGCTAGATGGACTTTAATGGAATTAAACACTAGACCTGAATCCAGTAAATGGGTCAAGTACAGAATAATGTTAGTGGCAGAGCAGTCAACCGGGTTGATGTTCTTACCTCTACACCAGATGACAAATCTTTTCCACTTGCTAGAATAGCAGTGGCGAGTATTAGGTTTTCTGGCTTCCCTGAGGATGTCCATACATCTCTGTGGGAGATGTAAATGTCCAAATTCTATGATCTCAGGAGCCAGGCTGCTAAGTTCATGGTCTGAGGGCATGGATGCAGTGTCCTGCCCTTGTCTTGTGACAGCATGTTGTACGGGCAGGGAAGTTTCACTGGGGGAGATAGGGACATCTCCATCAAGTGAGCGAACCATGGCTGCCGGGCCCACATTGGGGCCACTACTATCATGGTAACCTGCTCCTGGTGCATTTTGTGCACCACTTTGTTGAGGAGGGGAGTCGGGGGAAAGGCGTAAACAAATTTCCCTGACCATTGAATCGTCAGACCGTTCCCCTTGGACTGGTTTTGGGGGTACCTGGAGGCGTAACTTTGGCATTGTGAGTTCTCCAGGGTTGCGAACAGGTCTATTTCCGGGAATCCCCATTGCGTGAAGACGTCTAAGACGATGTCTTCGTGCAATTGCCATTCGTACTCTTTGGGCAGGGGGAAGTCTCTGCTGAGTTTGTCTGCTAGCAGATTGAGTTCCCCTGGTACATGTTGTGATAGTAGGAACATGTTGTGTTTGAGAGCCCACTTCCATATATTCTGGGACAGCTTGGACAGTCCTGGAGAGTGAGTGCCCCCTTGCTTGTTGAGGTAGTACATGGCTGTGGTGCTGTCTGTGAGGACCATCACTGTCTTTCCTTGTAAGTGTTCCTGAAAGGCTTTCAGTGCTTTGAACACCGCTAGTAGTTCCAGCAGGTTTATATGCTTGGATGCTAAGCTCGGAGTCCACACTCCGTGAGCAGTCTGATGGGATAGGTGAGCCCCCCCATCCTGTAAGGGATGCGTCTGTGGTTAGAGTGGCTTCCACTGCGGGTGTGGCAAAAGTCTTCCCTAATAACAGGTTTTCCTTTGTCCACCACCGTAGCGAGAGAACCAAGGCCTGCGAGACCACCACTAGATCGTCCCATTGTCCGCTGGCCTGACACCACTGGCTATAAAGCCACTCTTGCATTGGGCGCAAGCGCGCGTGAGGTACCAAATAAATACATGACGCCATCATCCCTAGCAAGCGCATTGCTTTGCGTACCGTCACCTCTCGACCTGCCACATAACGGGGGATCTGAAACAGCATGTTTTGGACCCTCTCGTTGGAGGGGAAGACGAGGCCGTCCTTTGTTTGAATTAGAGCCCCTAGGAATTGTTTGATTTGGCTGGGGTCTAAGCTGGATTTCTTTTCGTTGATGGAGAAGCCCAGTTGGGACAAGAGGTCTACGGTCTTTTGGGTATTGGAGAAGCATGTTTCGTAAGAATCCCCTGTTATGAGCCAGTCGTCGAGGTAAGGGTATACCGGGATGGATAACCTGCGCAGGTGGGCCGCTGCCACTGCCAGTACTTTCGTGAGTACCCTTGGTGCAGATGCTATCCCGAAGGGTAGTACTCTGAACTGGTAGTGTTTGTTCTCTATCTTGAACCTGAGGTATTTTCTGTGCGCTGGCAACATTAAAATATGAAAGTATGCATCTTTCATGTCTAGTGTTGTCATGTAATCCCCCTGTGATAACAGTGGTATTACTTCCTGCAAGGTCACCATACAAAATTTTTGGGGCTTGACAAACTTGTTCGCTGGGCGCAGATCTAATACAGGGCGCATGGTTAAATCCTTTTTGGGTACAAGGAAGTACACTGAATAAATACCTTCTGTTACCTGAGATAGGGGGACAGCCTCTATAGCTTCTTTTTTCAGTAGCTCTTCTACTTCTTGAAGAAGAATAGTGAGGTGTTCCGGTGTCATGCGTCGGTTCCGTGGGGGTCTGTATTTCGGGGAACCGTTGAATTCGATGCAGTATTCGTGGGCTATGGTGGATAATACCCAGCGGTCTGACGTTATTCCCTCCCATGCTGAAAGGAACGATGTTAGCCGGCCCCCGACCGGTGATGCATGGGAGGGGACCCGAATCTTCGGGTCATTTGTTGGTATTGGGCGTGGGACCTTTGGGGCTGGAGCCGCAACCTCTTCCTTTGCCACGACGTTGGCCTCTTTGACTAAACTGGGTGCTTTGGTTAGAGGGCCAGTTGGTAGCAGAGAAAAATTGCTGTTGGCCTTGCTGCTGGCGTTGGCCACGAAAGGAGCGTCTATTGCCATAGCTGCGTCTGTTAGGTGGCCTAGAAATTTGGTCAAGAGTCTTGATGGTATCAAACTCTTTCTTCGCATGTTCTAGGGCCTCATCAACTGCTTTCCCAAACAGATGCGTTTGTTCTATGGGCTTATTTATCAGGTTTCCGGCTTAAATCCCGAATTGCATAGCCAGACATGGCGTTTGAGAAGTATTCCCTGAACCAGGGAACGGCCAGCCGTCTCTGCGGCATCTAACGAGTTCTTCACGATGCCCTGGTTTACAAGAGTTCCCTCTGATATTATAGCTAACAGGCGTGAACGCAGGGGTTCTGGTGCCTTCTCTGCTTCGCTGCGCAGCTTGCTCCACTGTGCATCCGCGTAGCTAGCTAGTAGGGAATTGTTATTTGCAATTCTAGTTGAGAATGCGGCGGAGGTCGTGATTCTCTTTCCAAGTGCATAGAGCTTCTTGCCCTCTTTGTCAGGTGGTGCCTCACTAGTGGATAGTGGTACCCCCGCTCTTTCTTGTATTAGTAACTACGAGGGAGTCCGGAATAGAATGTCCTCTGATGTACAAAGGGTCAGAGGATAAAGGGCTGAAGAGCTTTTCTATTCGAGGGTTGACCCCTCTTACTAAGGCAGGATTGGAAAGGGAAGGAGATATTCTTCTCTTTATAGAAGCCAGGAGCGGAATAGACTGGCTAACAGGGGCTTTTTCTTTAATAACTTTCTCTACAAAGTCTATGTCAGGAAGAGTTTCCCCTGTGTCTATCTCAAAATGCGCTGCTGCCTTGTGCAATAGTGCATCGAGTGAAGGTTGGTCATCTATGGGAGAGGTGTTCCCGATATGTGAATCCTTGAGAGGAGAAGGGTGAAAGACATCAGGGTCTGAGTGCACTGATGGGGATTGCCAAGGCTGCACTGATGGGGATTGCCAGGGCTGCGAGGTAGCTGTATCTTCTTCAAAAGCTCCTGCAGTAGTGCAAGGATCTTCTTCGAACCCCTCTTCCTCATGTTCTTCTTCTCCACCTAAACACTCATCTTCCTGGAGGTATTGCTCCTCTTCAGTGAGGTCATATGCGTCTGTAGAAGGGGGAAACAGCCTAGGAATCTTGACCCTAGGGTCATCCTGGGTCCACTCTCTTGGTCTTTTGGGTGTGGGTGGGTTTTGGCTACCCAAAAACCTTTCCATTTTCTCCATACAAGAATGGAGTCTTTCAAGGGTCTCATGGGGAACCCCTGAATAGTCTAGAGGGGGGAAATCAGTGTTTTCACCTTCAAAACGCTTAGAACGCTCCCACGTCGACGAAAGGTCTCTGTCGCCCTCAGAAAAGCTCTCCGGTAGTTCAGAAGTGCCCTTAGATGAAGGGGGCAGCTCCTGGCTACTCTTGTGCTTTTTCGGCGTTTCTATAACTTTTGGTGCGGTATTCGACGTTTGTTTCGTCGTCCGCTTACGTTTGTCTTCGGAAACAATTCTCGCCAGACTCTCGACAACGAGTTCGTCAGTCGAGGGTTCTGGAGTCGACGTTGCCTGCGTTACGCGTTGTTTCTCGACGGCCGCTCTATGGAGCGTTACGTCGGATGTTTTTGAGGTAGCGCCCGCGTTAGATGAAAGCCCAATCGCTGGTCGCGGCTGCGTTTGCGGGTGGGGCTTGAGACCCTTACGGTCTGAGGTAGACGCCGGAGTGCCCTGCGTCCCCTTCGGCGCTGATGGATCCTTCGTCCTCGACGAAGAAGAGCCGTGGGTTGTGTGCTTAGGCCTATGGGGTCTGTGTGCGTCCTTGTCGCCGGGGTGTTCATCCCCATAAGCAGGGCGTGAGCCGAGCCCGTCGGGGCCGGGGACGGACGTCGAGGAGCGCGAGCGCTCCTTCTGGGGGTTAATGACTTCCGTAACGGACGTCGAGTTATCACCCTCCTCGTCACTTACTGTAACAGC
Source organism: Ambystoma mexicanum (assembly GCF_040938575.1). Taxonomy (NCBI): domain Eukaryota; kingdom Metazoa; phylum Chordata; class Amphibia; order Caudata; family Ambystomatidae; genus Ambystoma; species Ambystoma mexicanum. Next base: position 60,978,093 of record NC_090930.1, read on the forward strand.
GGCGGCGGGTGAGGAAACTGACTTCGACATAGCGTAGTCCGTCCACCTCTTAACTTTCCGTTCTTTAAGAGTTCTTGGTTTCAAGAGTTTACAGGCCGCGCAGCTGTCCTCTTTATGATCGAGGGGCAAGCAACGATTACAGAGCTTGTGTTTGTCCTTCCAAGTGTATTTGCCCCTACAGCGTGGGCAAAACTTAAAAGGTGTCCTCTCCATAGCTGAGGCAATAAAAACTGGTGATAACAACCCCAAGGGAAAGATAGGGGAGAAAGAAAGACATTCGACGAGAAGATAAAAGTTCGAACCCCCACTCTCCCTACTGTATGTTGGCCGGCGAGGCCTGGCCACGTGTTCGGCAGCGCCGAAGGATCTCCTCCGTCTCTTCCCCTCCGCCGAAAACTTGCTCGGCGGAGAAACAGCTTCACAGCTAACGTCGAGGGGAGGGATCTTTAACAATAAGTATAAATTAAGGACCGAGGTCCGTAGTAAGTGTCTTGCAATGTCTCTCTAGGAGCTCCGCGTAAGGCGACCATAAGCTGGGCGGAAAAAAACAATCTGAGGGACCTCGACGCGTGAGGGATTGTGGGTACAACGCACGTCACTATAGGGATAGTGTTAGACACGCCTTGTCGACGTCCCCTTTTCGACTACGAAAAACAAAATGCAATACTCCGCAGTGACCACTGGATGTCGGACCTATGCACAGCATGTGATTCTAAGCAGATTAACAAACATCAGAAACATATATACATTCACTTGGTTATAAGGCATAATACAAATCAGATACTCCTGCAAAGGAAAGGTTAGAAAAGTATTATGCACAAAAATTTCCACAGCGATGATCCTCATCTAAAATGGTCCAGCCCTAAATTGCTTGGGTCCTTGTGCCCAATAGTTCAGGTTACAGTTCCACACAACTTTGTATGCAGTAAAGACTGCAGGTAGGGTCTCTGGGGTCCAGTGAAGGTTTCAAGTTACACTAATGCCCAAAAGTAGCCCCAACAGTCAGATGTCTTGCATAGGCAAGTTATGGCAAAGCCAAAAGTGTTACAATTAAGCTTTATTATAATCCCATTGACTTATAATGGGAGAATAGGGTTAGGTTAGAAACTAAGTTAATCCTTTCCTACGATTCTTTCTCAGACTTGGCAGAAGGAAGGGTGTCCGACGTTGCTTTTCCTGCCGAAATCCACAGTCCTCGATTTCCAGGGGTGAACTCCAGTTGGTGTCTTTTGCTGATGCAAGGACTCTCGGTCAAAGAATGCAGAAAGCTTGATGCAGCACTCCCTCTCAGGACTAGACTTTGGTCAGGTAAGCAGTTTTCAGATGGTGCACACCGCGCACGGTGATGCAAACGGATTCAGGCTTTCCCTTCTATCTCGAGTCTCTGGGATGCTAGGACGGCAAAGTTTCGCAGCAGGTAGTCTTGCAGGGCCAGTTGCGCGCCCCCCCCCCCCAAAGTTTCAGGACGAAACTTGGTACGGTTACGCCGGCAGCATGGTAGCCCAAAAAACAAAAAACCAAAGCTGGTCAGCCACAGGACGGTTCCAAGGCACTTCCGAAGGCTTCCTTTGGCAGGGCACCAAGCAGACGTTGGGCATGGATGATCACTCCAAGGGCCGTAGCACCTTCGCAGGACTACTAAATATCAAGAGCAAGACAGGGCTCCTCCAGGTGGGCAGCAGAAGTTGGTCGCCAGGCCTCCTTCAGTCAGGTCTCAGGTTTCTTCGTGGGTCTCACAGCTGGACAGGATACTTGGCTCCTTTAGATTTCTCCAGGATCTCTGAAGAATGGGTGCAGGGGTCCTCTTATCCTAAACACCAGGTAAGAGCTGAAACACCCACTAGCCAATAGTAGGACCATCCCACACACACCCCAGCAGTGGTCCAATCAGGACCACTGGCGGGAACATTCATGCATACCACTCAGACACACTGAAACCAGTATGTGGATTGGAGTCAGACTGACCCAGCCCACATCCTGCCAGCAAAACACACAGCCCTCCAGTAGCCTGCCAAAAGCTGCTGCTTTCCAGGGCACTGGAAGTCCTTATTAGGATCTTTCTGGCCTCTGAGGCCCGGAAGAAGGCTAAAGAACAAGATGATAAAAGAACAGGTGAGAAATCTCGTGGCACGGCCATGTTTGACTAGTAGCCACAGTTCGCAGCCAAACGCGGTAAAGCTGAAACGAATTCCCCCAAAAAGTGGGGAAAATCACTGCTGCCACCAGCCTATCCTTTTAGCACACCTAGAGTAATGAAACATCCTCCGAGTGTTAATCTAGGGCAAAACAAAAATGCACCCCATTGTACTGCAGTGTAAGCTGCATTGCACAATGATAAAAGTTACCACAAGTGATACAAAAGTCACCAAAGTAGTAACATAGTAACTCAACTAAGGGAAACAATAACAGTTTCCCCCCCAACATACGGGCAAAGGCCAGTGCAGTGAAGCTTAAGGCTTCACTACTGCAAAAAGTACCGGTCAGATTCAAAAATCAATGCAAAAAGTTTGGGGGTTCCATGAAGATGGAAATAAAAAAAGGTGCAGTAAAGAGCAATTTTTCCTAACAATGCCCGAGGCGGGGCTTAAGGAGAGGGCAGTTATTGGCTGGGGGCAATATGACCCAGAGCTCAGTGATTAGAGGAGAAAAACAGTTTGTAAAGTTAAAGTGAAATTATGATTTTTTTTTTTACTAAGGATTCCCGGGCCGACGACGGGGAATATTCATGAGCATGTGAATCAATGCCAGACCCATGCTGGAGAACTGTAGACATTTCAGAAATGTCTCACTTCTTACCTTTTCCATTAGCCAGTAGACCTAAACAATACTGAACTCTAGGGGATTACTGACCTAGTGACACCTCTCCTCGGCTATCAAAGTTACTTCAGATATACTCGCACATGAAAAAAACCAAGATAACCAAAGTTGAAGTCCTAAAGAAATCATGGTTCAATAACTGTCATTAAAGGTAGTTCGACAAAAAGAGCACATGAATGTGAGTGGAGAAAGAATCCCGTTCCTTTCTCAGTCAAATATAAGGAAGAGTTCACGCATTCAAGAAAAGTATTGTTAAGGCCAAATCAGAAAACTAATGCCCGGATCAGTGGTGCCAAGTCTAATTCTAACAAATTATTCAAAATTCCCAAAGAATTTGAGAATCATACGTCCCCTTTCCCCCTACGATAAAAGACTCAGCCTTGTGTCAATCCATTCCGAAATAATTATCCTACAAAACAGTCATAGAATGGGCATTGCTAACCAGCAAACTAGTTTAGCTACCAAGACAACCCAAGTCCATGTGAACATCAAGCCCGAATGTAATAAAGACATTACTACCCCTAGATTTGCATTTCGAAGCTGTTCAGAACAAGAAATCCTCAACATAGTGGAAAAATTCAAATCCATTTCCTGTCATCTGCCCTACTGACATTCTAAAGGTTACCTTAGAAGTCTTAGTTACTTGTATCACCAGAATTCTCAACATGTCCTTCAGGGACGGGTATGTGATAGCATCATTGAAGGATGTCTGGATTACCCCACTCCTAAAGAAAACCACACTCGAACCAGCCAATGTCAAGAACTACAGACCAATAACTAATGTTCCCTACTTATTGAAGATCATAGACCGAGTAGCATATCTACAACTGAATACATTCATAGAGGGAAATAACATTTAATGTCCATCAATCAGGCTTCAGAGCCCAGCATGGAACTGAGACGGCCCTATTGGAGCTTAAATCCAACATTGCAGAGATTGTAGAGCAAGGTCACCCAGCCCCCTTCTGATGTTGGACCTCTCTGCACCCTTTGATCTTATTGATCACGACCTACTACAGAGAGGCTTAAAACCATTGCCAAATGCTCAGATGTAGCATGTTACTGGATCAAATCTTTTTTGGGTACAAGAACATCTAGCGCAGCAGTAGAGAACGCACAGGCACTGTCAATTCTGTCCACGTGCAGAGTTCCACAGGGCTCCTGCTTACCTTCAATTATTTTCAATATCTACACTAGGACCCCTGCTTGACCTGCTGGACAGACGGTGTCAATTACGCAGACACCCAGGTGCTTTTTAAACTCACTAGGATACACGCACAAGACTCTGAAATCCTGAATGGAGTTTATCAGGAGATTCAATCACGGATGGCACAGAACTCCCTTGTGCTAAATAGTGAAAACAAGCTTATCATAGCTTCCAGCCAACGCGTAAAAAGAAAGAAACTTGATGACCTCTATGACCATTTCGTTATCTCTGGAATTCAAATCCCTGTCAGTAAGTCTGCAAAAACGCTGGGTGTTGTCCTGGATCATGAGCTCTCTGTGAAGCAACATGTTTCACAGGTTTGCTACTCGCGTTGCTATGTGATCAAACTCATGCATCACATTCACCCCCATTTTACCATTGAAAATAGATCACTGCTGGCAACAGCACTAGTCCATTTCAGTCTCGACTACTGCAACAGCCTGTTTGCTGGCACTTCTGAGACCATCCTGCAGCCTTGAAGACCTCTCAAAATGGCACCATCAGGGCTATTTATGGACTCACCAAATGAGAACACATCTCATTGAGGAAAACTCTACATTGGCTCCCTGTAAAACAGAGAATTAGACAAGCTTTTATCTTTAGAGCGGCTCCCCAATATCTCCCGGACAGGATATCCGAGAAACAATCCATCAGGTCATTACGGCCCAATGATACTCTCTCATTGAAATAACCACGCTACCGTTAGGAGAAATTTGGCGGCAGAGGTTTTGAAATTCGGGCAGCCTCACTCCCAATGAACATAAGAGCATCTTCTATGATGATTTTTAAGCAATCAACGAAAAGGAACAAGTTACTTACCTGTAACTGTTGTTCTCCAGCATGGGTCTGGCATGGATTCACATGCTCATGAATATTCCCCGTCGTCAGGCTGGGAATCCTCGGTAAAGAAAAAAACCAGTATCAGTTTCGTTTCTGATCTGTCTTTCGTAGTAATAACCAATCACTGGTCTCTGCGTCATACTGACCACAGCCAATGACTGCCCTCTACCTAAGCACCGCCTCTGGCAGCCATCTTCAGATTTGGAAGCACGTGAAGTGGCAGTATGACCAAGTGAAGAGCCGCAGAGGGGTAGGCGGGAGGGTTCGCATGTGAATCCATGCCAGACCCATGCTGGAGAACAACAGTTACAGGTAAGTAACTTGTTCCTTCTCCAGCATGGGGTCTGGCATGGATTCACATGCTCATGAATAAAGAATACATAGCAGTACACACATGCACAACCACGGGAGGTGGCAAAGGCTCAACATTAAGCATCACATCAACTCAACATTAAGCATCTTACCTCCTCACCAGGCTCACCTCAGGCGAACAGGTTGCGCAGCACTGCTTGGCCGACCCTGGACTCCTCCCTGGAATCCCGGTCGACGCAGTAGAATTTCGTGAAGGTGTGCGTCGACCTCCAGGTAGCAGCCCTGCATATGTCCAGCAGGGGCACACCAGATAGGAACGCCGTGGTAGCTGCGATCGCTCTGGTGGAATGGGCTCTCGGACAGCCAGGCAGCGGTCGGTTTGCCAACCGGTGACAGTACATGATACAGCCGGAGAGCCATCTGGAGATGGAAGCCTTCGAGAGAGCCTTCCCCTGATTGACAGGTCCAAAGTTCACAAAGAGTTGTGACGTCTTCCGAAAACCTTTCGTGCGGTCCACGTAGAACTTCAGCGCTCTAGCTACATCCAGCGAGTGCAAAGTCCTCTCAGCCGGCGACGAAGGCGACGGGAAGAACACAGGTAACACCAAGGGTTCGTTGAGATGAAAGTCCGACGGTACCTTGGGCATGAAGGATGGGTGCGTCCTGAGCACTACCCTCGTGTCGTGGAAAGTCAAGTACGGGGCCTTGCAGGAAAGGGCCTGGATCTCTCCCACTCGTCGTGCGGAGGTGATGGCCACGAGAAAAGCTGTTTTCCACGATAGAAACTTCAACGGGGCCGAGTGCAGAGGCTCGAACGGAGGTCCCATGAGCTTGGTCAGCACCACGTTGAGCTCCCACGCCGGGGCCGGAGCCTTCACCGGCGGGAACGATCTGAACAGTCCCTTCATGAACTCTTTCACCAGACGATGAGACCACAAGGACGTCCGGCCCGTGGTTCTGGTGTATCGGGAGATCGCAGCAAGATGAATCTTGATGGACGCGTGTGCCAGACCAGCTTTGGCCAGCGTCAGCAGGTACGGCAGCACTTGGGGAGCCGTAATCCGTAGAGGGTTAATCTTCTGTGCGTGGCACCAGACAGAGAACCTCTTCCATTTGCGTCCGTAGCATTTAAGAGTCGAGGACGCCCTGGCCTTTGCAAGAACCTCTCTGCAATCGGCCGGTATGTCGTATCCTCCAAACTCTAGCGCTGCAGGAGCCAGGCCTGCAAGTTCAGCGACTTCGGGTCGTGGTGGAGGATGGCGCCTCCTTCCCTGGAGAGTAGATCCGCGTCCGCCGGCAGCTTGATTGGCGGGGACGCCGACAAGTCCAGAAGGTCCGGGAACCATATCTGCCTCGGCCACGCAGGTGCGACGAGGATCATCCTGCACCGTGACCTCTTGAGCTGGTTGACGAGCCGGATCAGCAGAGGCAAGGGAGGGAACGCGTAGAGGAACAGGCCCTCCCAGGGGAACGAGAAAGCATCGCCCATGCTCCTCGTCTGGGGAAACCTGCTGGCGAACCTCCGGCACTTGGTGTTCGTCGCCGTCGCGAACAGGTCGATCTGGGGTGTGCCCCACCGTCGGAAGAGGCGATCCACCAGATCCTGCCGTAGTTCCCACTCGTGGCACGAGCGCAGCTCCCTGCTGAGTGAGTCGGCGATGGTGTTTTTTATCCCTGCCAGATGAAACGGCACCAGAAGAATCCCTTGGGCGACGGCCCAATGCCACAGGTCCTGCGCCTCCTTGGACAGCGCTGGGGACCTGGTTCCGCCCTGTTTCCTGATGTAAAACATGGTGGTGGTGTTGTCGGTGAAGATCCTCACCACCTTGCCCTTGAGGGACGGAAGGAAGGACCTGAGGGCCCAAAACACTGCACGGAGCTCCAGGACGTTGATATGCAGGGACTTCTCCGTCGGGAGCCAGAGTCTCCTTGCGTGCAGATTTTCGGTGTGCGCTCCCCACCCTTCTAGGGAGGCATCCGTGGTCACAGTCACCTGGTGGGCTGGGGTCTGGAAGTCCATGCCCGCCGTCAGATGCGCGCGGGTGCCCCACCACCGTATCGCTCGTCGGAAACTCTCGTCGAGCTTGATCCTTTCCTCGAAGCTGCCCGTCGTCTGGATCCAGCGCGCATCCAGGAACTCTTGCAACGGGCGCATCCGGAGCCTGCACATGGGAATGAGGTAGATGCAGGAAGACATCATCCCGAGGAGGGACTTGATGGACCTCACCTTGGCCGCGTCGGCCACCAACATCCGTTGCACCTTGCCCAAGATGGTCCTGGTCCTCTCCTCCGACGGGGAGGCCAGAAGGGACACTGTGTCGAGCCTCGCTCCCAGAAACAGTGCGACTTGCGCGGGCACCAGGTGGGATTTGGCGTAGTTCACGGAGAATCCCAGGTCCGTGAGGAGTTGGACGGTCCTTGCCGTGTGGACCACGGCGAGCTCCCTCGTCTTGGCGCGGATGAGCCAGTCGTCCAGGTAGGGGTAGACGTGAATCCCCTCGCGGCGCAGCTGCGCCGCCACCGGTGCGAGGCACTTGGTGAAAACCCTGGGTGCCGACCGTAGTCCGAAGGGAAGGGCTTTGAACTGGTAATGACGCCCTTGGACCACGAATCTGAGGAATTTTCGGTGCCCCTTCAGGATGGGAATGTGGAAGTAGGCATCCTCCAAATCCAACGACGATAGGAAGTCTCCTTCCTCCAGCTGACCCAGGACGTGCTGGAGGGTGACCATCCGGAACTTCTGCGCCTTGATGAACTTGTTCAGGCGTCGCAGGTCCAGGATGGGGCGCCATCCTCCCGTCTTCTTCTTCACGAGGAAGTAACGCGAGTAGACTCCGGAGCCCCGAAGCCTCTTTGGGACGAGTTCGATGGCGCCCTTTCTGAGCATCGCCTTTACCTCCAGGAGAAGTTGAGGGACGTGAAGTTCTTTCCTGGCCACGGGGGGGACGCGCGGGCACCTTCTTTGAAACTCGAGCGCGTGGCCCCGGGCCAGGGCGTCCAGCACCCAACGGTCGGTGGAGATGGACTCCCACACGCTGACGAAGCCCGCCAGCCGGCCTCCCACCGGGGTGCTTCGGTGGGGGCCCGACCCCACGGCCGGTTCAATCCTGCTTGGACGCGGCCTTGCCGCCTTGGCCTCCTTGGCGACGACGGCGGGGTCCGCCAGACTTGCCTCGTCCTCTGTAGGCCTCTTGCGACGACGAGCGGGCCGCTTGACGGTAGGAAGCGAAACCGCCGCCGGAACCTTTGGAGGCGCCCTTGCCTCCGCCGCTCCGAAAGGGCGTCCGCCGTTGCTGCAGTACTCCAAGGGCCCGGGCCGTCTCAGTATCCGCCTTGATGGCCTGAAGGGAATCGTCCACTGTCTTCCCAAACAGGTTGTTCCCGTCGAAGGGCATGTCCAGGACCCTGGTCTGGACGTCCTGCCGAAAGTCCGTCGCCTTGAGCCATCCGCGACGTCGAAGGCAAACGCCGTTGCCCATCTGGCGGAACCCAGTGTCGGCGATGTCCGTCGCCACGGTGATGGCGTGGTCCGAGGCCACCTCACCTTCCTGCAGGATCTCAAGGGCCTCCGCCCTCTTGTCGTCCGGCAGAAAATCCAGCAGGGGAGCTATCTTGTACCAGAGTTCCCTGTCGTAGCGGGCCACGATAGCCAAGGCGTTGGCCGCTTTAATCGTCGTCGCCGCCGACGAGATGACTCTGCGTCCCATGGCATCCAATTTCTTTCCCTCGCCGTCCGGCGGGGAAGTCGACGTGGAGGCCGCACCCCCCCCCGCTTTCTTCCTGGCTGCCGCGGAGACGACGGAGTCCGGGGTAGGCTGCGCCCGGAGGCATAGTGGGGCCGAGTCCGGGTCTCTTTTCGCTGGCGTCGTGGAAGGGTTCTTGAGGAGGGAAAGGCCCTCATCCCAAATGTCGTCTAACAGGGGCACTGCGAGGACCGTCTTCCTCTTGGCCTCGCGCCGTTGGTAAAGGAAGCCTTCCTTTTTCTTCTCCTCAGGGCAGAGTTGGAAAAGCTCGGATGCCCTGGCGATCATTGAGTGGAACGATCCAATCTCGTCGGGCGGAGAAGCCCTGGTGGGAGGCGACGACGGAAAATCCTCGTCGTATGCCTCGTCGTCCGTACCCGTCGCTGCCGTGTCAGTCCCCGTATCATCCCCTCGGGTGGACGGGGAGGAGGGCTGGACGGGGCGCGACGGTTGAAAAGGAGGCGGTGGATGGATCCTTCTTTTCTTGGTAGGGGGAACACCAGAAGGTCCCGGTTCTGGATCCCCCGACGGGAGAGGTTCCTCCGTCGGTAACGGTAGTCTCGTCCTTATCTCGGAGCATAAGGACTGTATAGCCAACAAAATGGCCGCTGAGTTGTCTTGCGGCGCTGGCAGAGGGGAATCCGACGGGCGAGCAGGGGCCCCGTCGGTATCCTCGACGATGTCGTCGTCGTCACCTGCGTCGGGGCCCATTCCGACGGGCTGGTCTTGTTCCACGCCTAGGCCGTGGCTTAAGACCTCGATCAGTTCCTCTTCTGAGGTTGAGGCCGAATCTACGACGACGCCCTGCCCCCCCTTCTTCCCCACGGAGGGTTTCACGGGGGTCCTATCGATGGGCACGAAAGAAGACTCCCTCCGAGGAGGCAGGGAGATTCTGGGCCCCGAGGCCGCCACCACTGGTGCAGCCTCCACAGGCTGGGCCAGGGCCGCCGCGACCGTTTCGATAGAGGGCTTGGTCGGATGGATCAAGGCCTTCACCACCTTAGGTGCGCTCACCGCCTTATCCTTGAGGGAGGGGGCACTGCCACGCTCCTCCTCTGCCTTAGAGCTCGACCGGGGTCTCTCCAGGAGCTTCGCCGGGTGCTCTGCCTTCCTCTTACCCGACCCAGAGCGTTGGCTCGTGGTTGATGGTGCCGGGGAGGGTGCGCCCTGCCTGGCGCCCGTAGAGCCCGACCGTTCGGCGCTCCCGGTGCCAGCGGACTCGCGGTGCTTGGCCTTATGTTGGGCCCCCGTCGCCGGGGCGCCCTCAAAGGTCTTAGAAGACCGCTCAGATTTCTTCTTCTTCTCGCCAGACGGGCTCTTACCCTCCAGCCAGCTGGCGAGACGTTGATGGCGGTCCTTCATGGTCCGTTCCGACATGTTGCCGCAAAACGCACAGTCCTTCTCCACGTGCGTCTTGTCCCCATGAAGGCAGTAAAGGCAGAAAGAGTGTTCGTCCTCCTTGAAGACGTTCTGCAGCTGGCATCCAGGGCAGGCCCTGAACAGCTTTCCGGGCGTCGAGCTTCCCTTCTCCTGGGCCATCTCCGAGACCGGGCCTGAGAAGCTTCTGGAGTCCTCTGAAGTGTAGCTCGACGAAATCTTCACCCTTGAGGGGCACAGATGAATCCGACACGGGTCCCCGTTGATCGGATGTAGGATCGGTGGAGCTTGAGGCTCTTTTGACCGAAAGAATCGAAGTTTTTGTGAAAAAGCGCGAAAAAATAGCACTAACGCTCGAGAGCAATAGCACGAGGATCCCAACACATGAACGTGCGGTAAAAATCTGAAGATGGCTGCCAGAGGCGGTGCTTAGGTAGAGGGCAGTCATTGGCTGTGGTCAGTATGACGCAGAGACCAGTGATTGGTTATTACTACGAAAGACAGATCAGAAACGAAACTGATACTGGTTTTTTTCTTTACCGAGGATTCCCAGCCTGACGACGGGGAATATTCATGAGCATGTGAATCCATGCCAGACCCCATGCTGGAGAACCCTCCTTTATAACTTGGTCTAATCCTTTTCTGAATCTGTTCCTCTTACCCTCTAGCGCTCTGAGGCCCATGGGCGTGTAGCGCATAACAAAAATTGAAAAAATAAGTAAAATAAATAGCTGTAACGGTGGAAGCTGCGGCGTAAATTATGTGCTTCCCCTCCAGCTTCTCCCCCTCCTTCTCCGGAGGAACCATGGATGAGGAGAGATTCGACGAGCGCTTCCTGGCAGCAGCAGACACCAGAGTCTGGGAAGGTTATGATCTCAAGCACCGAAGGGTGCTGTACCCTGTACAGGACCCTGTACTTCTTTAGCAGCCCATCTCTTTTGGGAGGGGTGGTATTCAGAGTCTTCAGCAAGGCTACAACGTCCTCCCAAACGCCGTCCAGCAGCAGGATAGACATGACTGTCTTCCACAAAGACTCCCAGCGTCAGCTGCTAGGAAAACATTTACAGGGGTCATAGTGCACCTAGTCGCACATATACTGCTTCACTACGCCCCTGTACCTCAGTTCACCACATCCCTCCACACTACCCGAGCTCAGCCGCTGCAGAGGAAGACACTAACTGGCTAAACAGCTGTAACTTATAAGAAAAGAAAAAAAACGTAACTTTGTGTGAGGCAAACGGGACCACAGAAAGAAACCTGCATGCATAAAAAGTGACCGGTAGCCCTCGAAACAAGAGCTCTCCTCTTCCTTCCAAGAGAGAAGTAGCCACTGACTGGAGGCATTTGCAGAGCGGAATGGATCGGAGGGCGATCAGGAATCTGCAAAAGAAGAATCCGTAGAAAGAACATTATGTTAAGTAATTTCTCCATCAATGGATTGCTTTTCTTCTGCAGATTCCTCATCAGATAGACTCCCCAAGCAGCATCCGTGAAGGAGATGAGATGAGTATTGGAGGACATTTTGCAAAACCGCTCAAGTCTTCCTATACTGGGCATTCGTGTGCCCCTAGGTAGTAGCTTGTTGGGTCTCAAGCTGTCCAGGCCACTGGCGTCTCGCAGACCCTAAGCAGGGCTAAGAGATTGGTTTGGTCAAATAAAAAATGATAATTAACAAAAGTCTCCACTGGACCCCAGCACCGGCTCAAATTCTACAGACCCCTGATCACAGACTGCATCGAAAATGGACTCAATCGTTTTTAAAAAAAAAACGACATCTTCTACTCAGTGACAAAACCTCTCGGCCATCGGCTCCGACATAGACCGCACCAAGACCAGCCCCGCCGAATTTTGGTGGTATTGTAAATTGGACAGTCGGCGTCAAGCCCAAAGTCGTATCAGACCATCAACTTGACAGGACGAATCGGGCGAAGCTGGGACGGTCATAACCTGCTGCTTTAAGTCAGAACCATACCCGCATTGGCTTCCTTAAACATCTGGCACATCTGCTCCTTGCTTAAAGGCCTCACACTTGACCTTCGATGTACACGACCTGAGTGGTACTTATCACACTCCAACCAGCCTTGAATAGTGCCTGTGCCGATGACACTTACGGGATGAGGACGAGAAGGAATCTTTCCCCGAGAGGGATCATCTCTTGGCCTTCTTTTGGAACACATCGACTTTCACCGAGATCGGGCCGCCTCTCCCGTTTCAACATTCTAGTGGTCAAACGAGCCAGAGACTTCAAAAGGTGGTCAACCTAACAAAGATTTTCAGCTGGCAGCTCTATCCCTAAGCCCCTCTGGCAGCCATCTTCAGATTTGGTAAGCACGTAAAGTGGCAGTATGACCAAGAAGACCGGCAGAGGGGTCGGAGGGAGGGTTTGCATGTGAATCCATGCTGGAGAACAATAGTTACAGGTAAGTAACTTAAACCTTCTCCAGCATGGGGTCTTGCATGGATTCATATGCTCATGAATAACGAATACATAGCAGTACAACATCACATAACCACAGGAGGTGGCAAGGCTCAACAGAAGCAATTAACTCTGGCAAGGCTCAACAGAAGCAATTAACTCTTACCTCTGGAACAGACTCACCTCAAGCAAACCGGTTGCGTAGCACTGCTTCGCCAACTCTGGATTCCTCGCTGAAAGCCCCGTCGACACAGTAGAACTTCGTGAAGGTGTGCGTGGACCTCCACGTAGCAGTCCTGCAAATGTCCAGCAGGAGCATACCAGACCGGAACGTCGTTGCAACGATCACTGGTTGAGTGGGCTCTCGGACAGCCAGGCAGCGGTCGGTTCGTCAACAGATGACAGTGCGTGATGCAGCCTTGGACAAGGCCTTCAAATGGTTCACAGGACCAAAGTTCAGGAACAGTTGTGAAGTCTTTCCGAAAACTCTTCATGCGTGTGACATTGAACTTCAAGGCATGAGCAACGTCCAGCGAGTGCAAGGTCCTTTCAGCCAGTGACGAAGACTTTTGGGGGGGGGGGGGGGGGGGGGGAGACCCACCACCAAAGACTAATTGTGGTGGGATTCCAACAACCTTCAGCATGAAAGAAGGGTGCGTCTGCAGCACCAACCTAGATTCATGGAATGTCAGGTATGGTTGTTTGCAGGATAAGGCCAGGATCTAACCTGACCCAGTTGCTAACAGATTTGGGGCCTGCCCCACTTTGGCGAAGATGCAGTCCACCTGGTCCTGCCGAAGTTACCCCTCATGGCAGGAGCGCAATTCCCTGCTGAGGGAGTCTGCAATGGTGTTCTTGACTCCCGCTAGGTGAAGAGGGACGAGGAACATCTCTTGTCTGACGGCCCAGCGCCACAAGTCCTGCACTTCCTTGGAGAGCGCTGGGGAATCAAGCCCCCCCCCAGTTTCCTGATGTAGAGCATGATGGTGGTGTGGTCCGTGAAGATACTCACCACCTTACCCTTCAGAGACAGAAGGAACGACTTGAGGGCCCAGAACTCTGCCCTAAAGCTTCAATATGTTGATATGGCGATCCATCTCCTCCGGCAGCCACAGGCCTTTGGCGTGCAAACGTCCAGTGTGGGATCCCCAGCCAGCTTTCCAGGGAAGCGTCCGTGGTGACTGTCTCCATGTATGGAGGGTTTTTAAAAACCGTGCTCTGGCGATGGAGCAGACGCCCCACCACTCTATTGCCAGACGACACCCTCTCGAGCGGGATCTTGTCTGACAACAGTACATCATGCCGAGCAACTGCTAGATGGACTGCACCGTGGCGGTCTTCATCGACAACAGCCACTGCACCTTCCCTTGAATGGACGCTACCCTCTCCTCAGTGCGACACCAGGCAGGAACCTGCATCGAGTCTCGCTTGTAGGAACAGCACATTCTGTGATGGCGTTAAGCAGGACTTTGGCTAGTTGATGGAGAATTCCAGATCGGTCAGTAGCTGGACAGTCGCCTCAGTGCGTCTGACAACCAACTCCTGCGAGCAGACCCGGACGAGCAAGTCGCTGAGGTACGGGTATTTGCGCATTCCCCATAGACGTAGATGGGCTGCCACCAGTGCCAGGTATTTTGTGAACACTCTGGGGGCCTACTTCAATCCAAAGGGCAGAGCCTTGAACTGGTCGTGCTGACCCTGTACCACGAAACGCAGAAACCTTTGATGTTTGTGAATGGGGATGTGGAAATGGACATCCTCCAGGTCCAGCAACAGCCTCCACAGGTCCAACGACTTCAAGAAGTCCCGTTTGTCCAGTTGGCAGAGCACATGTTGCAACGTAACCATCCTGTACTTTCGAGGACCTCATGTGTTGAGACGTTGCAGGTCGAGAATGGGCCTCCAGCCCCCGGTTTTCTTTCTGACCAGAAAGTATCTGGAACAGGCTCCAGAGCCGGTGGGGAACTAGCTCCATCACCCCTTTTCTCAGCATGGCCCGTACCTCTTCCAGGAGCTGAGGGATGTGCTGTTGCTGACTGGTAATCAGAGGGATCAGCCGACACCACTGTTGAAACTCCAGGGTTTCCAAAACCCATCTGTCAGTGGTGAGCTTCCTCCACTCGCTGATGAACTTAGTCAGTAGGCCCTCCCACCGGCAAGCACGCGCGGGGCCAGATGTCTAGAGCGGTACAGGTCTGTTTCGGAGCCGGCACCCTACCCTGCGTGCACTGCTGTACTCTGGAGAAGCAAATAGAACACTGCTGCTGGAGAGTGCCCAGGGAACAGGGGGAGTCTGTATTCGCCTTGATGGCCTGGAGGGACTAGACGACCTTCCCGAACAAGTTCTCTCCATCGAAGGGCATGTCCAACACCTTCACCTGGACCTCCTTCCGGAAATTCGTGGCCTTCATCCAGCCTTGTCAAACACTGTTCCCCATCTGCCGGAACCCTGCGTCGGCCACGTCCAACACAACCGTAATGTTATGATCAGACGCCACTTGCCCCTCCCGGCAAAGAGAGATTGCCTCCATCCTCTTTGTCGGGGCGGAACTCCAGAATAGGCACCAGCTTGTACCACAGCTTCCGGTTTCACCTGGCCGCCTTGATCATGGACGCTGTTGTAAATCATCTTCCTTCCCATGGTATCCATCTTCTTCCCCTCGCTGTCCTGAGGGACTGGAGACTAGGACGGGTTAGCTGACAGTTTCCTCGCGGCCGGAGATAACATTGAATCCGGCGATGGTTGCAACCTCAGGCACCAGCTACTTCTTCTCCAGCCTATCCTGTTTGGCTGGAGCCGTGCAAGGGTTCTTCATGAGGGCCAAGCCCTCTTCCGACACGTCGTCTAGAATGGGCACCACCAGGATTTACTTCTATTTGGCCTCACACCTCTTGTATAAGAAACCCTCCTTCCTGGTTTCTTCAGGCACAAGCTGAAATAGCTTGGAGGCTCTGGCGATTATGGCGTGGAACGACTCTTCTGGTGGGGACGCCTTAGGTGGTGCATCCAAATGCAGAGACTCGCCGTCCGCTACAACGATATCCTTTTTGTCATCCGTAGTCGTACCCGTGTCAGGGTCCACTGGAGGAAAAGAGGCCTGATGCAGATGTGAAGGCTGAAATGGGGGCGCCCTTGGTAGTTTCCTCTTCTTCGTTGCAGGCTGAACAGGGGTTTGGGGGGACCACCGTAACCAGGCCTGGTGGCATTCTCTTCTGGATTTTTGACACCAAGGTGTGCAGCGTTGACCAATGTCTATAGACGCATCCCTCAGCTGAGCTGGCAGGAATCTTAAAACTAGGCACAATGCCGGCATCCTCCTCTTACACGTCCTCGTGGGCCGCGTGCAAGGACTCCTGGTCGGCCGTGGAAAAGACCTCCATGGCTTGGGCCACAGCCTGGGAGGGCTGTTTCGGGGCTTCTTTGCCCTCCCCTTTCCTCCAGAGGGGTTTGAACTGGGCCTTGTGCCGGTAACCTCCCCTTCTGGAGTGCCAGCAGCCTTTGCCAAATTCACTGCAGCGGTGTCGCTCCTTGGGGGCAGGGATACCTTCTGTTGTTGGGGCTACCTTCCCAGGGCCAGCTCCCTTAGCAGTCGTGATAGCAGCTGCCACCAACTATAATATACTAAGTCTTAGCTTTTGCCGATTGGGCCCGTTTGGGCTGTTCGGCCTTCTTCTCCGCCTTTGGCGTCTGACTTTCCCCACAGTTTAGCCGGATCCCTTTGAGGAGGAGGAGCTTGATTGCCGGCTAGCAATTGAGGCAGAGGGTGACGTTGATCACGCCCTGTCCACCTTGGGACCTGCTTCCGTGGTGAGCCCGGTGGATTTGGACTTGCGGTTCTTGGCCTCATCTTGGGCCCCCATGGATGAGGGGCCCTCAAAGGACTTAGAAGACCGATCCTCGGACCGGCCGTTCCTAGGTGAAGCATGATCCTGCTAGGAACACAGGACAGAGGCCTTAGCGTTAAGTCATGCTGCCAGTCTACTGTGACTGTCCCTTGGCGTCTTGTTGGAGAACCCGAGGCATATCTCGCACTCCACCTCCTTATGGTCTAGGTCCAGGCAGTAGAGGCATTGCAGGTGTCTTCTACAAACATTCCGTAGCGCGCACTTGGGGACTGAAGTGGGACCTTTCCTCCTACTCTGCAATCGTCGGACGGCGCAAAGTAGGCCTGATGGCCTTCTGGAAATCTTCAACGATATTCACCCATGAGGGGCACTGAAATTCACAGAACATATCCCTGCTGTTGGCAGTTAGAGAAAAGAACAGACGGGCCCTTTCAGACAGAACACAAATAGAACCTTTTTCTGTCGAAAAGACGAAGAAATGTAGAAGTAGCTCACAGAGCAAACTCGAGGACTCCCAACACTGAAGTGTGGTAAAAATCTGATGATGGCCAGCAGAAGAAGGGCTTAGGGAGCGAGCAGTCATTGGATGGGGGCAGTGAGACCCAGACAACAGTGATTGGTTTAAAGGAGAAATCTAGTTTGTAAATGAAACTTTTCTCTTTTACCAAGGATTCCCAGCCTGACAAGGAATATTCATGAGCATGTGAATCCATTCCAGACCCCGTGCTGGAGAAGGTTAAGAAACTGTGGGAGGATGTAATCCATTCGAACAATTAACCAAGTTTCATGAAACAAACAAGGAAACCTTTAGGTAAGGTTTCACTGATGGTAGAGTGGGGCATTTCATTAGGGCCAGGGTGGATGGCGGAATTTCTACAGGAATTTATTATTTGAACCATGGACAACCATGATAAGACCAACCCCTCCACCCGTGCACCGCAAGCAGAATAATGGTGAATACTACATTCATTTATGTGAAAATTAAACCATGCTCAGTTAGCAGAATACGTCTTACTAAGTGTCTGATTAGATCTATAGATCGATTTCTCATCAACGCTGCCGTTCTTGCCCTATGCTCCTATAACAATTTTCTATGATTTAGAAAACTGCCACCTACTTTCTAAAACTTCACTAAACTCTCATGGCAGATTGGTTCCCTGTTGCATACAAATACTGCTTTATATTTTGAAACTTACTGTTAACTTCCAATACAAGTATGCTCTGTACATCATAAGACCTCCTGCCACCTATCAATACCTCCACTATTGCCATGTCAAACAGTAGATTACTGCCTACCATACTACACCCCTACCATCACTCGCAGCTGTGAATGCCCTACTCTAAAGCTGTGAATGTTTAGATGCGCATGCAGCAGCACTCACCATGGTGTCATTTGACTGGTTGCGGCACTTTTTGAAGTCGCAGGAACAGCCCTCTCTACATGCTTGCTTCAGCCTCCGGCAGCCGCACATTTTGTTTCCACATCTACCTTTGCAGGAGCACTATCAAAGAGAGAAAGACATGTTACTTACCTGCAAATAATTGAGGGGTTATTTACGATCACACCAATGCGTATTCATGCATCCTTTAGTCAAACATACACAACCAAGAAAGAATAAAAAATAACTGATTTACAGCAAGCCACATTCCTCAAACAACCAAATAATGTAACGGGAAAAAATATTACTTTATTAAACCCTCAAGGACGTTCAATGCCATTCACTGATCCATACAATAAAAACACTACTCACCCCTAGTACTGTGTGAATAGTGAGACTTCATAAGGCAGCACAAGTGACGTAAACGTGTTCCTTTTTTTTTAAATTTACTTCAGGTTACAGTTCTTAAGTAAGGAACTAGTACAGGAGCAGGGAGGGAGTCTACTAGCTCCCACCACCCAGGATACATCGTGTCAACTGCCATGGGTGGAACACTCAGGCACAGAACAACATTCCAACTCATCCATAACATTCCACATGACATCACTAAGTCCCTGACATCATTCAAGCCCTGCACACTCAAGACAAGACAAAACACTTCTCCTTCAATCACAAATTCCCACAGGAACATGACATAAAACAATGGTTTTGATGGGTCCAGTATTCTGCCTCCTTCACCCCAAAGTAACAAGTTAATTAACTCTGGGTAATGGTCTTTCTGATGGATGTTCCTGCCACTGATTCCTCATCTACGATATCCATATCCAGCGCCAGCTGTTCTTCAGCAAGGTTTCTGCTGCCAGGGGGTGCTGCACTGCGTCGTGTCAGGCACCTCTACGCATGGGAAACGACGGGCCAGTACAAGTAGCAGCACCGCGCCCAATGAACTCAGTTTCACCCTATACCCCTAGCACTGAAGAGGAGGGACTGTAGTACTGATGGTGTACTAGATTACCACAAGAGGGGCAATGAGGAATCTGTGGCAGGAAAATCCATAAGAAAGAACATTACCAAGAGTCAAGTAAATTGCCCTTCCAATGGATGCCTTCCTGCCACAGATGCCTAATCGATTATAGATATCCAAAGCAGTACTTAACCAGGAGGTGGGAGGAAAGCAAGGACATCACCTTAACAAAAAAATTCGGAAGGATGGCCTACTAAAACAGCCAACCAGTTTGGCCACCGCCCTGCCAGCACGAGCACCAGCGTAACCAACAAAAAGCTTGTCATTCTTCCTAGCCTCTCTAGTACAAGACATGTAGAACTTAAGGGCCTGTACTGGGTCCAGTAGATGAAACCATTCCTCTGCATCGGCAGGGTGAGGCAGAGGAAAAAACAGGCAGATTTAAGTTACTTGCCAGTCACCATTGTTCCCCAGAATGTGTCTGGCATGGATTCACATGCTCATGAATGTTCCCAGTCAGGCTGGGAATCCTCGGTAAAAGTAAAAACAGTTTTGCTTTAAAACTATTTCTCCTCAAAACCAATCACTTCCTCTGGGTCATACTTCTCTGCCCCCTTTCTCCCCCCGTCCAATGAGAGTTCTCTCCCTGAGCTCCACCCTGTATGGCCAGTATGAACCAAGAAAAGTCAGAGGGGAAGGAGGGAGAGTTTGCATGTGGATCCATGGTGGAGAAGAACAAGTTACTTCTTACCTTGTAACGTTCTTTCGACGGGATGTTCCTCCGACGTATTCCTCAACTTTGATAATAAGTTTCCAGCTTGCTTTTTCTCTGTAGAGGGCGCTGTGCGTCGACA
The DNA here is from genome assembly GCF_040938575.1 of Ambystoma mexicanum. Taxonomy (NCBI): domain Eukaryota; kingdom Metazoa; phylum Chordata; class Amphibia; order Caudata; family Ambystomatidae; genus Ambystoma; species Ambystoma mexicanum. Next base: position 60,997,848 of record NC_090930.1, read on the forward strand.
TCCGCCGAGTCGATGTCCCTCGACGGCCACCGTATCAGCGCCGACGTCACCATGCCCATAAATAGCCACGCGCTGCGTCCGTTGCTCAGTTCCGTTTTGTAGCATAAGAAAAGTCATGCCTGAATTGTTTATTAACCTTGAAGGAGCGTAAGCTGCAACCACAAGGGAAGTATCACTGCGGGGATGGATGGGAGGGGCGATAAGGAATACGTCGGAGGAACATCCCTTCGAAAGAACGTTACAAGTTAAGAAGTAACTTGTTCTTCGAAGGGATTGTGTCCTCCGACGTATTCCTTATCTTTGATAGACTCCCATAGCAGTGGCATGTAATTGGAGGTGGGAGTGAGAATGTTTTGTATCCCTTTAGGGACAGACCGTATGTAATACGGCCTTGCCAAATCTGGTCTCTTGAGTAGTGGAGGAATCCAGATTGTAAAATTTTGTGAATGTATGTGCGGACGACCATGTGGCAGCCGCACATATGTCTCGGACCGGCACCCCTCTTTGGAGAGCCGAAGAGGCTGCAATACCCCCTGGTTGAATGAGCCCTGAGCTTTTGGGATGGCTCTTTCCCTGCCAGTTTGTAACATTCCAGAATGGCCAAAATAATCCACCTGGAGATGGTTTGTTCTGTTATGGGTAGTCCCAACTTGTGACCTGAGTATCCTACAAACAGTTGGTCTGCTTGCCTGATCCTAGCCATTCTGCTGATATAAAAGCTTGAGAGCTCGCCTTGGGTCCAGCCTATATAGCCTTTCCTCCTCTTTCCCCGGATGGGGAGGAGGGTAGAACGAAGGTAAGGTAATTTTCTGAGCAATATGAAATTCAGAAACCACCTTTGGGAGGAAATTAGGCTTCACCTGTAGGACAACTTTGTCCTTGTGGGAAAATGTGGGGGTTTACAGGAGAGAGCTTGCTCACCCTCCTAGCAGATAGTGCTACCAATAGGACAGTTTTAAGCGTGAGAAATCTCAGCGAATAAGAGTGAAGTGGTTCGAATGGAGTGCCCATTAGGAAGTTTAAGACTAAATTTAAGTCCCATAAGGGAACCTGGAATGGTTTTGGGAGATAAACATTAGTTAATCCCTTGAGAAATTGTACCATTAGAGGAAGTTTGAAATACGATGGTTCCTCCGCAGTGCGCTTGAAGATAGAAAGCGCTGCGAGATAGCCTTTTATAGTGCCAACTTGAAGGCCTGAGTTTGCCAAGTAGAGTATAAACGATAACACCGTTGGTGTACCACATGAAAAAGGGTCGATATTCTCTTCCCTACACAAGCTGAAAAATTTGTTCCAACGGCAGCGGTATAAAGACTTTGTTGCTGGCCTTCTGGCCGTAAGCAACACCTCCATGACGTCATCAGGGAGATCCCAATCCTTGTACCTCACCCTTTGAGAAGCCAAGCGTGAAGGTTGAGGGTTCTGGTGTCTGGATGGAGAACCTGACCTCCCTTCTGCGAGAGAAGATTCTCTTTGAGTGGAAGACGGATTGGAGGGCAGATGGACATATCTAGAAGGTCCGGGTACCACGTTCTCCTGGCCCAATCCGGGGAAATCAGGATCATGGTTTTCCGGAATCTTCTCAACCTCCTGATCATTTGAGGAATAACGGGGACTGGCGGAAACGCGTAAAGGAGTGGAAACTCCCAGTCCACTACGAACGCGTCTCCCAGAGCGCCTCTCGGGGGAAATTCCCTTGAACAGATCGCACTTCCTGTTGGTGCTTGTGGCGAACGGATCCACCTGAAGAGTTCCCCAAAGGGCGAAGATCTCTTGAAGGACTTCCTGAGCTAGCTCCCACTCGTGGGAGACTCTGCTCTACCTGCTCACAGCGTCCGCTGTCAAGTTCTTCTCTCCGGATAGGTGGACTGCCGATAGAGAGATTCCTTCCCGAATTGGCCAAAACCAGAGCTGCATTGCCTCTCTTTGCCATCTTTAATAATGTTAAGGAAGTCTTCTTTTTCCTCTCCTTCGGGTATGCAGTCAGCCGCTGATGAAGCACACTCCCATAGTGTGTGACTGAACCTGGCGAGCGTACAGGTGGCGTTGATGGACTTCAACGCCATACAAGCAGAGAAGACTTTCTTCGCCATAGAATCGTACCTCTTGTCATCTCTATCCTGTGGGACAGTCGGGTAAGCGGTCCTACTGCTAGATGAAGTTGCCGCTTGAACCACCAGGCTCTCTGGTGTCGGGTGTTTTGATAAGTATTCAGGGTCAGCAGCCGCTACCCTATACTTGGCTGACAATCTTTTATTGACCGCAGGGATAACTTCAGGAGTTTCCCAATTAGATGTAATTTTCCTTTGCAAGGCTGCATGGAAGGGGACCACAGGGTCCTCCTGTGGACCTTTGTCTAATATATCTGTTAAATCATCCTGTTGAAAAACAGGCGAAGGCGCAGACCAACCCATAAATTCAATAATTCTTGTCATAAGGGTTCTGTAGGGTGTTTCGGCATGTTCCCCTGGGTCTGGTTTAACAAATTCCACTTCTGGGGAAGTGTCCAGCCCACTTGCCTCATTTAGTGACTCTTGTAGGTCCTTCAGCTTTCTTTCCTCAGAGATGAAATCCTCTGAAATAGGCAGTGTGGCCCTCTGTAACCCAAATGTTTCCTGGTCAGAATCTTACCCCTCTTCATAAATTGAAGATAGTCCAGGGTACTCTGACCTCTGAAATGGTGTAAAACCCATCTCTAAGGCAGAAGGAGCCAAACTCCTCATTATTGGGCGAGAACACATCGATGTCGTCGACGCTGATGTGACAGGCTTCGAAGGCGCCGTCGAAAAAACTGGAAGGGGTCTCGAAGAACTCGAGAGGATCGGGATCCTACTCGAGGACATCGACGACGGTCTTGGCGTCGTGCCGGTGGCCCTTGGAATCACCGTTGGCTGTGGAGTAGCCTTGGTCTTCTTTCATCGGCGTCGACGATGGCATAGAGGAACCCTTCGACAACAGCGTTGATTGCGCCGATTCATGCGAAGGAATCCTCGACGACTGTCGAAGATGGTGCCTTCTTACCCGATGGCTCGTGGCGCTCTCGGGTGGAATGTTTCGCCGGGTGCTGCGACTCGCGGCGTTTTGATTTTTTGGGTTTTTCACCCGGGGTATCACCCTCAGCTGTCTTCGAGGGGGTCGAGGCCACGTTCTCGAAGACGCTTAACATTTTCTTTCTGAATTCCTCCCACTCAGCTTGAGAGCTGTGTTTTGTGGGACAGGAGACCCTTTCTGGGGACACAGAAGACGATGAGGAAGGGGATCTTCGACGTCTCTTTTTTGAGTGTCTTGGTCTCGACGAATGGTGGGAGCTACTTCAAGATCTAGAATGGGAATGTTTGACGGCGAGGAGACGAATGCCTCGACTCAGCCGAAGAAACCTTTGAGGAGGTTTTTTACTTACCTCTCTCGAGCTTCCCCTTGCGCTCCTTCAAGGCTTTCGCCGTCATGGACATGCAGTCCTCACACTCCGAACAATGGTGCTCGGATCCTAAGCACCACAAGCAGATCCTGTGTGGATCAGTTATTGACATTTCTTGAAGCCGGATCGCGGCGTCGGTTCCGATGAAGATGCCATCGAGAACGAGTAGGTATTATTCGAGTAGATAGAGTTATCCTGACTGAGCAACGACGTTCCGAGGCCCCACGAAGCGCGGAAAAACTGAACTGAGCAACGGACGCAGCGCGTGGCTATTTATGGGCATGGTGACATCGGTGCCGATACGGTGGCCGCCAAGGGACATCGACTCGGCAGACATCGACGCGCAGCGCCCTCTACAAAAAAAAAAAATTCCGAGGTCAGCAAGCTGGAAACGTATTATCAAAGATAAGGAATACGTCGGAGGACACAATCCCTTCGAAGGAGAAATTACTCACCGCCATGATCTTTCTATGGATTCTTCTCCCGCAGATTCCTCATGATAGATATCCATCATACAGCTCTGCTGTTCGGAAACTTTCGACAGCGAGCGCAGTGGATCTCAACTCAGCCGTCGACCGGTCTTGCCAGGCTCTCCATCAGCAGCTCCGGAAGTGACGTTGGGTATATATGGCACATCACTACGCCCCATGCTTCAGCCCCCCTCGACAAGTAACAAGTATACATCCCAACAGGGTGATCGGCCCACAACAATGATTGACATTTTTTTGGTTTTTTACAAGAATGCGACATAAGCAGTCTTCCAAGAAGAACCACAAGATGCCTTCTCGTTTAGACAGCAGCAACAACCCACAGAACTTTGAGCAGGGTTGAGGAGGGTCGATGAGGAATCTGCAGGAGGAGAATCCATAGAAAGATCATTACAGTGAATCATTTCTCCTTCAATGGATTGCTTTTCTCCCGCAGATTCCTCATGATAGACTCCCCAAGCAGTTAGAATAAGGGAGGAGGGCAAAGTTTTAAACAAGTAAATTCTGTAGAACCGCCCTACCACACATTGCATCATCTGTCCGTGCAACATCCAAGGCATAGTGCTTGGTGAATGTATGTAAGGATGACCAAGTGGCTGCTCGGCATATATCCCCAACAGGAACCCATCTCTGGAGGGCTGTAGAGGCTGAAACCCCTCAGGATGAATTGGGTCCGACACCCAGTGGAAGCTTCTTGCCGGCCGATTGGTAACACTCGGATATGCACAAAATAATCAAACGTGACTAGGTTTAGTGTTGGTAAAACCCTTTCTAGACAAGGAATGGCCCACAAACTGGTCTGATTTCCTAAACGCGGATGTGCAAGCAACATAGAAGCTTAACGCTCTCTTGGGGTCAAGGCAGTGGAACTGCTCTTCCTCTGTCAAGGGATGTGGAGGAGGGTAAAAGACAGGTAAAGCAATAGACTGGGACAGATGAAACTCTGAAACCAAGGAAGGAATCCGGCTTTGACTTTGAGACTTTCTTACGATAGAACTTCAAATAAGGGAGGTGTGCAGCACAAGGCTTGCAGTTCGCTAACCCTCCCAACAGATGTGATTGTGACCAAGAAGCTGGTCTTAAGGGATTACAGCCGCAAAGAATATACGCTCAAACGGAGAACGGGGTTGGCGGAAACTTGTTGAGAAGGCCCTTCAGGAACTGGGCCATGACCGGAATAGTAAAAAAGGAATCTTGGTCTGGGGACCTTTAACATACGGGTCTTCCAAATACCCTCGGACTGTGGCAACCTGAAGGTCTGAAGAGGCCAGTGACAGAAGGAACACCAATATGTAGTGGTGGGGCAAGAGATCGGGTCAGTCTCTGGTTCTCTGCACCACGCCTCAAATTTTCTCCACCTGCACGTTTATAGAGATCTTGTAGAAAGTCTGCGTGCAGCTAGCAACACCTGAAGTACCTCGGAGAAGTCCCAGTCATCATACCTCATCCTCTCAAGAGCCACGCATGTCCCTCAAGCAAAACTGTTTCCACAGCGCCTACCTCTAATGCTTCCTGACACTTCTCACTTGTGCGAGACCGCGCTCTGCCTGCTCAGAGCATCCGCCAAGGTGTTCTCTGCCCCTGCCCGATGAACTGCCGAGACTGAGATTTTGTTCTCTCGCAACCATAACCACAGCTGGATTGCCTCTGTGCAGAGTGGGCGGGAGTGTACACCACCCTGCTTGTTGACATAATGCATGGCCACTGTGTTGTCGTCACAAGGACATGCTTCCCTCAGACTGGGCAAAGGCACTCTGGGTTAACCCGATGGCCTGCAACTCGAGCCTATTGATAGGCTTCCTGGCTTCTGATGGAGATCAGAGGTGGCTCACCTGCAAATCCTCGCAGTGGACGCCACAACCCTTCAGGGACGCATCGATAAACACACGGGCCTGTGGCCAAGGAAGCCAGAAGAGTTCTCCTGTTAATATCTTACTGTGCGTGTTCGACCATCAGAGTTTGCGGACTACCTGGCTGGACACTGAAAGCCGATCTGTGAGCGCTCCCAGATACGGAGACCCTTGTTCCCTGAGGAGCCACTAAAGGGATCTCATACGCAGCCTGGCCTCGGGCACTAGAAAAATACAGGAGGCCAGAGACCCAAGAGGTGGAGGAAGGAAGCCGCTCGAAGGGTGGCGTGGTTCTGAAACAAATGCACCATCTAGGATGAACTGGTGTCAAATGGCACTTCAAGTTGAGGACGACGCTAGCCTGTCCAGTAGTAGGCAGGCATCTTCCAGATATTGATATTGGATTTATATCTCGGTCGCACACAAGTGTTTGAGTGCGACGAGGCAAGGGAGGGGAACAAGGGAGTACAAAACAACGATCTTACTAAGCCCAGTGACAATGAGAACATGCAAGTGAGTGGGAGAGGGGAAGGGGAAAGTGCAAGGGAGTGGGGCGAAGTGGAAAGTGCCGAGCAAAGAATACAGATCTTACAGATAGACAGGTGCACAATGCCCAGAGCAGATCAGCAGGGGAGAGGAGGAGCAAAGGCAGAAGCCAAGAGGAAGGTCTTGAGGTGCTTCTAGAACCAGAGATGGTTCTCAAGTTTGAGTGGCAGGGAGGCCTCAGCAGAGGAAAGAGATCTACCCCAAGCTAGTTTCTTTGAGAAACGACACCCTGAGCGAGTTGGAGGTAGAGGAGCGAAGGGCTCGGGAGGGAAGGTATTTATGACCCAGGCCTCAGAAAGCCCTGTGGACGATGCAGAGGATTTTGAATGTAATCCATGCGGTCACTGGGAGCCAATGGAGTGATTTCAGGGCTGGAGAGATACGATCCCAGGGCTTGAGGCAAAGGACAAGTCTTGCGGTCCTGTTCTGGATAAGTTGCAGAGGCCGGAGAGTGGAAGCAGGAAAATTTAAAAAGACTCTTGCAATAATCCAGCCTAGAGCGAACCAGGGCTTGAGAGACGGTGAGCATCTGGGGGATGGAAGGAGAGGCAAGGCATAATACCTCTGAGGAGGTGCAGTAGGAAGTTTGACTTTTTAGAGACATCAGATGTGGGTAGAAAAGGAGAGCGTGGAGTCTAAGATGACCCCTAGGTTCTTAGCCTCACAGGTGGGAGTAGGAGGAAGGCAAAGGGAGGCCAGCCAGAGAGACGGGAAAGGTGGGTGCCGATTAGGAGGCTCTGCGTCTTGCAGCATTCAGGCAGAGATCATTGGCAGCACACCAATCCTGAATGGCAGATAAGCCATCAGAGATAAGACAGGAGAGGAGGTGGCCAAGGGGAGCCTGAAAATGAGTTCAGTGTCATCGGCATAACACTGGAAATTGGAGCAGAAAATGGCAATGTGGTGGGCGAGAGTTGCCAGGTACTGGTTGAAAAGCCAGGGTGAGAGGTTAGACCCCTGGGGAACACCGCAGGTAAAGAGGGAGATAGATGAAAGGAAGGACCCAAGTTGGACCTGGGAGGGTCGACTATTCAGCCAGAGCCTGATCGGTGATGCCCAGGTAGTCACAGACGATTGAGCAGGATGGCATGTTGACTGTGTCAAAGGCGGAATAGAGACTAGGATGAGGACAGAGGGGATATTGGAGTCGAGGTTGGAGAGCAGATCTTCTAGGGTGTTCATGAGAGTAGTTTCCGTACTACTGGCAGCTCTGAAGCCAGATTGATGGTCGCAGGAACAACCAACAGAATGGTAGTGAAGGTTAAGCTGCCAGATGGCAATCTTTTCCAGGAGTTTGCCCAGAAAGGGAGTGATGGAGATAGGGTAATAGTTAGCTGGGCAAGAGTGGTCAGCGGTGGGTTTTTTGAGAAGAGTTTGTACAAGAGTGCTTCAGAGGGGAGGGGAAGGCTCCTGAGGCGAAGGAGAGGTTGCAGAAATCAGCCAGGGCAGGAGCGAGGGTGTCAATGTGGTCCTTGGTGGTTTTGGAAGAACAGGGATGAACCTGTTTTGACAAGACATCATATCGGACTGGTCTAGAGCCCTCATCATGGGAGAAGAGAGGAAAGGAAGAGAAAGAGGGTGCGCGGTGGCTGTGTGAGAGCCAGAGTTCAAAGGAGGAGAGGGGGGAGGAGACGAGAGGGTGGACAGGATATCCTGGGTTTCAGAGATGAAGTGAGAGGCAAGGGCTGTGCTAAGGGCCTGGGAAAAGCGACAGGGGAGAGAGACTGCAGCAGGGTTGGCCAGCTTCTTGGAGATTTTAAAGAGTTTGGACAAGTTGTTAGATGCCGCAGAAACACAGGCTTGGATGTGGGCTCTCTTTTTAGAGTGGACAGAGTCAGCATTGCCTTTGGAGCAGGCAACAGGCCAGTTAGTCAGAGGATGAGCAAAACACCCTCCATTTCCTCTCAGCTGCCCTACACTTACGTTAAAGTGTAGCTAGGCCAGAGTCATAGCAAGAATTGCACTTGGCTTTGGGCTTCAAAACGGATCCTCACGACGGGCAAGAGCATCAAGAGTAATGCAGATAGAGTAGAGCATAGATCGGGCTGTGTCAGGATGTGAGTCAGCAAGAGGTGGGGAGCGGGGCAAGGGGGAGAGGGGGGGTGGGGAGAGAAGGTGGCGGCAAAAGCCTCTACTGACACACATGTCATGGGACGGATATCTGAGAAGGTAGGTAGCAGTGTTGAGTTTGGCTTGGCCTGGGGGATAGAGCGGGAGAGATAGGAGGGAGTGATCGCTGCAAGAGAGTAGTGGTCAGATGAGACAAGACTTGCCCTGCCGACTTACCTCGGATTAGCCAGTCGTCCAGGTACGGAAATACATTGACTGCAGATCTCCTGAGGTGAGCTGAAACTACCGCAATGAGCTTGGTGAAGACCCTTGGTGCGGAGGTCAACCGAAAGGGAAGCACTTTAGTACTCGTTCCCTATGAGTCACCTTAAGAACTTCCTGTGCTTTTGGTGCATCGACACATGGAATAAGTGTCCAGTAGGTCTATTGACAATAGTCAGTCCTGGAGTTCGAGAGCGTGGAGAATCTCTCCCATAATCATCCTGAATTTGTCCTCAGGAAATTGTTCAAGGCGCCGAGGTCCAGGATGGGACAGAGACCTTCTCCCTTCTTGGGTACCAGAAAATACTGGGAATACCAACCTGACCCCTCTCTGATTGGGAGGTACCTCTTCCACAGCACCCTCCAATAACAGGGTGCTCTGTTCTTCCTGGAGCTGCTGTCCCTGTTGGATTGGGGAGTTGGAGGTCTGTCTGGAGGCAAACAATAACACCACTGAAACTGGGGCCCAGTCATTGGAGGTTATCCCCTGCCACTGGGGGTAATGCCCTGCCAACCATCCACCAATCAGTGCATCGTGGAGGGGAAAACAAAGCGGCTTAGAGGGTGCGGGTGTCCCTGCCGCGGCCTGCTGGCCTCTAGATGCCTCTTTTCCCCTTCCGGGACATAAGTGCCTCTGCACTTACATGGCTTGCAGGAGCTGTGCCTTTCCTGCCATAGGGTACATAACGTCTATAGCTTCTGCCCCTGTAGGCAGGTTTGGCTGGCTTTCCCCGCTAGGCCAATGATTTAGCAGCCCATTTGGATTCCTAAAATTTCTCAAAGGATTTGTCCGCATTCTGATCGAAAAGCAGGTCACCTTAAAAGGGCATGTCCAGCAGCCTGTTCTGAACATTCGGAGAGAAGCCAGAAGTTTTTAGATAGTAATGAGATGCCAAGCCTAACCCATTGCTCTGTCAACGTAGTCTGCTACGTCCAGGCCCATTTGCAGTGACTGCTTGGCTATCTCCTTCCCATCCTCCACCAGCTGTAAAAACCCATCCTGCCTGGCACCCTCAGGGACATACTCAGCAGCAGGTTCCACAGCCTTCCATAAGCCAAAGGAGTACTTGGCGAATCCACAGTTTATGTTAGTGGCTTTGAGTGCCATGCTGCCAGAGGTGAACACCTTTCTGGCCAGTGTGTCAGATTTCTTTCCCTCTGGAGGCTGCAGGTCTGGTGGAAATAGTGGCAGCCTGTATAACCAACCCTTCCGGGGAAGGGTGTATGTCCAGGAAAGAAGGGTCTCCTGGTATGTTATTGTTTATTTATATAGCACCTATACACAGACAAGTGTTTCAAAGCGATCTATGCCGGCCTGTACTTCCCTGTACAATTGGCATTCACATGGGCAATAGTACAAGGTTGCCAACATAACTAGGCTAAATAGTCCGCAGTGGCTGGGTTCAAAGTCATGTTATGCTCAACTGTGGGACCTTCGTACAAAATGTCAGTGAGCTCATACCCTTGAAGTGTTGTGGTGGACACCTTCAACCCAAGGGTGTGAACAACCCTGTGAACCAGATCCCTGAACTTGATATTAGCATGGGTATAGGGCTGGTTTTGTTGTAACTCAAGGTCTGGGGAAGTATCCAGACAACTGCGTCTTTTAGACCCTGAGCTAGGGCCAATAAAATCGGCCTAGTCGTCAAAAAGAAATCAACGCTACCGGCTCCCGTGTAAACAGGGTCGTCTGGCACATCGATGCCAACTACGGATTGCATTGAGTCGAAATAACCAGATCTCAATATTCTATTTTGGCTTAATCCTCCTTAAATTGTATGTGCTTTAATATTTCTCTTCGTGTTCTACTTCTGTTTTGGAAAATGTGTACCTTTGTTGTGACCGTTGTATTTATGGTTTAACGGAATATGTATGTTTAGTATTGTATTACTTATATTCGTAAAGGTGCTTATGCATTAAAAACACACAAAAAAAATGTGAGTGAACTAGTCATGTTCCTAATGCAGCGTGCAAAAGCGCAGAAAAAAGTAACTGAAGCATGGGGCGTAGTGATGATATATAGATATCATCACTACGCCCCATGCTTCAGTTAATTTTTTCTGCTCTCTTGTATATATACACACACACACGACACCTGATGTCACTTCTGGGGCAGATGATCGAGAGCCGGACAAGAGACTGACGACAGAGTCTAGGTCCACTACGCCACCTGTCAAAAAGTTCCCGAACAGCAGAGGTTTATGAAGGATACCCATCAAGGTAAAAAATCTGCATGAGAAAAGCAATCCATATAACTGTTACTCGAGGATGTAGAAACAGATCCTAAAGGAGGACCCCAAGGGTCCCCAACAACACTGCCCATAAGGCGCTGTGTTCTGCAGTAGTAAAAACACGGATGCCTTTAAGAGCTATGGAGCAAACATCCTACGTTGTACAGGTAGAATACAAAGACTAGAGTTCCAAAAGAGAGCTGGACAAGAATGAATGAGTGGAATAAGGCTCCACTCATTCAGTATTGAAAGAAAAAGTTCCAAAAGTGCAGCAATAAGTGCCGGGTGTCTCACTAGAAAAGGAGATGAAGCATAAAAATGATCAATCTCACCAACAGGGGGCTTTGGGGAAACACACCTTAAGACCCTGCCTGCTTCGCACCTGAAAGCTGAGGCCTGGCTGCTCGTCCACTATTACCAAATTGAGAGCCTTGCTGTGGTGTTCTGTGCCTTTACCCTACCATATAGGGGGCAGAAGTACAGATACCCCACTTCAGTCTTTACAACCGCCAAGTACCTCTTTAGTGCCAATTAGAAGGCCCACACAGGCCAAGTAGAACATCCCAAACAGATTAAACAAGTGAAAGGGACTCAGAACCCTCCACCAGGCACCAAAGCGCAAGTTTACAACATCACCAGGCATACATGTACTTGGTTTCAGGCCTCTGGGTTGAAAACAGCACATTGTGAGACAACTCCCACAACATGCATCAGCTTTTTAGCAGCAAAAGTTCAGGTTGCTGAGGTTTGGGTGGTGGACCTGCCCCTCCAACTGAGAGGATTCCACCCACTTTGTGATGCGCCAAAGTGGCAGATGGACATGTCCCCAAATCCAGTTAGCATGGGCGCAGCAACCAAAATAGCATGGTCCGGTACAGACGCAGCAGAAAGGGAGCCTTATTGTTCTAGTGAGGACCCTAGCACTTTTTGCTGGACTTCAGATCCTTTTCTTCATGTGTTCCTTCGGTCCCTGAAGGTAAGAGGGAGTGCTTAAACCCACCATTTTCCAATTTAGATGGTTTGCAGCCTTTAAATTAGCACAGCGCCCCTGCACATGTAATTCGCTCTGCTTCCCTTCCTGAAGCCTGCCAGGTCTTGCCCCTCTCCCCCGATTGGTTCCCCTCCCGTGCAGGCTCAAGGCCCACGCGGTTACTTCCAGTGTGTTCCTTCGGTCCCTGAAGGTAAGGAGGAGTGCTCCATTTTCCAATTTAGATTTGCAGCCTTTAAATTAGCACAGCGCCCCTGCGCGCATGTTATTCCCTCTGCTTCCCTTCCTGGAGCCCGCCCTGGTCCCGCCCCCCTCCTCTGATTGGTTCCCCACCACATTTTATACACAGCCTCCCAGGGCAGCCTGTTGCCTATGCAGCCCCGGTGGCTAAGGGCCCAAGACAAAGGGCGGCCTTCTGAAGCTGCGGCTCAAGACAGTGTCAGCAGGGGAGGCCAGGGCCAGCCACTAATATTCACCAAACCCCAACCGCTACTTCCCCCTACTCCAGTGGAACTCATCCATGCAATCAGCACGCCCTGTCCACCTAGCTAACCCTACGCCCTAAGCCCAAGAGAAACCTACCACACCCCAGACACAGCCAACTAGCAGTGGCTCCAAAGTCACCCCACCCAAACCAGCAGTTGCAACAGGCCACATTACCCTGATATGACTCAAAACTAACAGGCTGCCGTCAACCAGCATCAACAGATAAGGTAGGAAAAATGTTCCATCTACAACACATATAGACTACTTCATACAAAACCTAGACCTCTTCCTCCCATTAAACAGGACTCCCAATCTCAGGGTGTTCTCCTGTACCAAATCTCATTGTGAATCTTGGGCCTTTCTCCCACTATACAGGACCCTCAGGCGTCAGTGTGTTCTCCTGTAGCAAACTGCGTTCGAAGCCTAGGCCTCTCTCCCACTATACAGGACCCTTCTAAGTGTGCTCCCCTGTATTTTGAAACTGCATTTGAAAAAATGTAGACCTCTCCCACTATACAGAACTCTGAATCTCAGTGTGTTCTCCTGTACCCAACTGCATTGTGAAACGTAGGCCTTTCTCACACTATACAGGAACCTTCTAAGGGTGATCACCTGTACTCCAACTGTATTTTGAAACTACACTTTGAAACGTAGGCCTTTCCCACTATACAGGACTCAAATCTCAGTGTATTTCCTTGCACCAAATTGCATAGTGGAACTTGGGCCTCTCTCCCACTATACAGGGCCCCCATTCGAAGTTTGTTCTCCTGTACCAAAACTGCACTGTAAAGCTCAGGGCTCTCTCCCACTGAACAAGTCTCTCAAGTCTGTGTTCTCCAGCACCAGACTGCGTAGTGAAAATTGGGCCCCTCTCCAGATATACAGGACTCTAGAATCTCAACATGTTCTCCTGTACCAAACTGCACTGTAAAACCAAGCCCCCCCCCTCTCCCCCAATACATGTTTCTCAAGTTCAGGTGTACTCTTGTGTACCAAGGTGCATTGTGAAGCCTGGGCACCTCTCCCACTGTGCAGGATTATCAGGTCTATATGTCCTCTGTACCAAGCTGCATTGTAGAACCTAGGCCTCTCCCACTATGCAGAACTCACATCTGGGTGTGCTCTCCTATACCAAACTATACCTAGGTGTACCCCCCGGTGCCTGAACTGCACTGTGAAACTGGGGTCTCTCTGCCACTGTACTCAAGCCAATTCTAGGTGCCCCCTTCTAGCCTATACTGTTAAACCTGCTACACTGAGGCCTGAGCCTCTCCCGCTGTCTAGGTGAGCCAGTCTAGGGTTCAATTGCTGCCTGCCATTCTGAGCGGCCTGAACCTTCCTCCCGATGTCTAGGCGTCTTAAGATTAGGCACTAATTACCACCTACCACTCTCAAACCTAAAACACTCCTGTCACCTGGGTGTCCCAAACCCGATACTGGATCACTGCTTGCCTTCTGCGAGGCCTAAACTGTCTCCCAATAGCTAGGTGTCCCAATTTTGATCACTGTCTGCCATCTGCGGAACCTGGACGTACCCGCTGTTGTCCAGGGGTCAGGAATCGAGCTGTTCAATCATCGCTTGGTGTTGGACAGAATCTTATGCAGTTCCCTTAGGGAGCACTACAGAAGATTAAGACTACAGGTATATGTAATAAATCCCCTTTTGTATCAGTCTGTACCACAAAGATGTAGTTGGTAGCTGTGGCTAAGCAGTCAGACTTATCTCAAGAGGGAGATGAGCAGTATTCAGGGTTTACACAATAGGACTACAGCACTATGGCACAAGGAAACACTGACCAAAGCTTTGTATCAAAAAGAATATATATTTTACACTTAGTTCAACACACAAATCACTATTACTAAAGCAAGTTAAAACAGCCAAGAAAAGTATACACAACTCCCTATTTAAATTGTAGACAAGTTTGAGCAGGAGTGAAAACTGAGCAAAACGGCACAGTGTAAACTGAGCAGAAACGGCACTCTAACAATTTGAGAGGGAGGGAAAGGACAAGTCATACAGGGTTAGACTCCTAAACACACCAGCAACACTTCCCAATTGGATTGTGAACAAGTTAGGCAAGGCAGTACTTTAGCATCAACAATACTTAGGTGAAAACCAAGCAAAATGGCACTTCAACAATATATTAAAAGGGAAGGAAAGGTGGTTATAAGGGTTAAGCAATCTAGAGAAGGCAGCTGTAACAATTAGCCAGAGTCAATAGGCCTGTGCCAGAGTCAATGGTACAAGGCAAAGTGCCCAGGATCAAACGGTTCTAGTAGCTGCAGTCAAGTCTTTAACGATTTGAAAAGGCGGTTGCAGAATGTTAAGATAATGTTGGACGATCGGGGCGGCCAACCCAGAAAGTAAAGGATTTAAAAGACCTTTAGCAGTATGTTAGGGAGAATTCTCTGTATAGGCTAATTTCCCAAACCCAGTGAGTCCCCCAGCAGCTTTGCTGGATTTTTGGGGTTTATTTTTTTCTCCTGCTAAGAGTGAGACTCTTTCGCCCACTCTTAGACATGATTTGAGATATCCTTTGACTTTGTAGTGTGTGTTATGGGCTATGGGGTCCTTTAGCCCATAGGGCTTCATGTGTTTTGATATATTGGTTACACAGCACCCTCCGTGCAGTAACCCAGGGGTGTCGTAGCGACCCCCAACCATAGACTCCATACCCTGGGACTGACTACTGTCTCCCAGGGCATGTAAAGTCACCATTGGCTTTACTAGTCTCAAATTGTGAACAGAACCAGAACAAACCATCATATTGTGGACATCCTGGTCGGGGCAATTCGATTGCCCTGGGGTCTGTTCGAGGGGGCACGGTCCAGTTCCCCCCGACCGAGTTTTGGCTGGTGGCAGTGGATACTACTTTTTATATTCGACCGCGAATATATCCCTATGGGATTTTCCCATTGTTCGAGGCTACCACTTTTTTAAAATAGCCTCGAACATACCGCCAGTTTATTAAAGTAATATAAATTCACAGGTTGGTATTTTTCGCCGCAACTTGGTTCCAAAATGCCGTTTGTGTTCGCTTCTGTGACTCCAACCCAAGTCGAGCCCTTTGTTCCACTTTTTGGCGGGCTTCTCCACAGAAGCCTCCAAAAGTGGTGCCACTCTGTCTGGGTACCACAGGGGGTGTGGGAGGGGGTTTAGGCACCCTGGACTGAGTTACCATGGTAACTCAAGTCGCACTCTTGTGTGATTGGCCCAAGTGGTGAGCCGGCCGGCTCACTACTTAGAATGTTTGATTGATAGCTAGGCTGAGTGAATGGGGATGTGCTGCTTAAAAGCAGGGCTTTGGGGACTGGAACTTTACAGGTCGCCACAGGACCCGAGAATCCGAATAGGGAGAAGCTGAGGCGACCTGCTACGACGACACCACCGGTGGAGCCCTGCGGAACCGACTCACCACTTCCCGACGACCGAGAAGATCTCCCTGCTGGAGAGTCTTCTTCCCCCGACTGGTGGGCACAACAGTTTACCTTCCTTTCCTCGCATCCCAGGACGTCTTGTGGTCGAATTGCCCATGCCAAGCACCCCGGCAACCAGATAGCCACTTACCACTGGACCGCGAATAAAAGGGCCGCTCCTTTCAACTGAGAACTCTGCGGCTGGTTTCTTCCCTGGCAGTGCAACGGACTCCCGTCTTCCTCCCCGAGGAGATCCTCTCTTCCCCCGGACGAAGCACCGACTTGCATCAGCTGCCAGGAACAACTGCCCCCGCTGGAGTATTCTCACCACTTTAAGGTACCGTGTCCCCCAGGCCTCCCTTTCTAAAGATTGCTACAAGGTAATAATGATCGCTTAACCTTCTGGGCTGGCCACCTTGACCATCTAACTGGTCCCTTTCTTTTCGTCCAACTCCACTGAACCTTTGAGACTTGTGTGCACTTTTCAACCGTGTGACCTTGGACACATTTCGTTCTGATCCTCTTAAAGTGGATCCGGCTTTCTGAACTCTAACTTCACGGTTTGATTCTGCCTTCCTCTCTTGCTGTGTTCTTGTGAAAGTGTTGGGATCTGTTTCAATTTATACTGTGCCTTTCTCTCCCTTTTAAACTGAATCATTAGAGTGCCATCTGCGTTAACCGCTCACCGCTGTCTGAAAATAAGTGGGGCTTTAAAGACTTGTCTAATATTCTTTTAAGGGAGTGTATATCTTTTAGTGACCGTGTTTTTGAATTGCTTAATATTAGTGCCTGTGTGTTTTATTAGATGTGGTTTTAAATAAATAATTATATCTCTTTTACACCAAGCTCTGGTCAGTGTTTGCTTGTTCTACTGTGTTCTTTTGACCTATTGTGAATACTCTGTATACTGCCTAACTCTTCTTGAGGGAAGTCTGACTGCTCAGCCACAGCTACCAAGTGAATCTGTGTGGTACAGACTGCTACCAAGTGGGTTTACTGCCAAACACCTGTAGTCTTAAATCTTTTGCAGTGGTCCCAGAGGGAACTGCACAGATTTTTGCAAAACAGCCATCTTAGGTTAAGCGCTTACCTCGGTCTGAAAATAAGTGGTGTTTCTCACTAAGACTTGTCTAATAAGTAATCAGGGAGATATATATATGGGATACATTACTCACCGTAATCGTATTTCTGATGCTTGTATCTGCTTAGATTCACATGCTGTGCATAGGCCGACATCTAGTGGAAGCTGCGGAGTATTAAAGTTTGTTTTTCGAAACTCGAAAATGGGCGTCGACACAGGCGTGCCAGTAATACTATCCCTAGTGTGACGTCCACTGTACCCAAGATCCCTCACGCGTCTAGGATCCTCAGATTGTATTTTTCTGACATGAGGAAGCATGAGGAGTAGCGTGAGTACAGATAATCCAAGCAGATAGCCAGAAAGGTAAGACTACAAGCAATCATGCGCCTTCTCTCGGAGGGGAGGAAGGGTGGGTCGCATGTGAATCTAAGCAGATACAAGCATCAGAAATACGATTACGGTGAGTAATGTATCCCTTCTGAGGCTTGTGGAATCTGCTTAGATCACATGCTGTGCATAGATTAGCGAGCAGTACCAGAAGAAGGAGGTGGGATGTGAGAAGGGTCATGAGCAAACAGGTGTCTTAGAACCGCTTGTCCCACTTGTGTATCTGTCTTGGAATGAGTGTCAATGCAGTAATGCTGAGTAAAAGTGTGAATAGAGCTCCAAGTAGCTGCTTTGCAAATGGTGTCGAGGGGAACATTTGCAATGAAAGCCAGAGTGGCCCCAATGCCTCTAGTAGAATGGGCCCTTGGCGTAAAAGGCAGAGTTTTTTCAGAAAGAGAGTAACACAGCTGTATACAGTTGATAATCCACTTCGAGATAGCGCCTTTAGAGACGCGATCTCCCTCTCTGCCTGTAGCTACGGAGACAAACAGTTGATCTGTTTTCCTTAGCGGTCTGGTTTTGTTTACATAGTAGAGGACCGCCCTACGCACATCTAGGGTGTGTAGTTTCACCTCAGCCGAGCTTTGCGGGTTCTGGAAGAAAGCCGGAAGCTCGATGGACTGGTTTACATGGAATTTAGATATGAATTTAGGTGAGAACCTAGGGTGTGTGCGTAAAACCAGTTTGTCTTTGTGGATAGTAAAGAAAGGATCCTGCACTGACAGAGCCTGAATTTCACTGACCCTTCTTATAGAGGTAATGGCTACTAAGAAGGCCGTTTTATAAGTCAGGTGTTTGAGACTACTTTTATGCATGGGTTCGAAAGGGGGGCCCATGAGCTTAGCTAGCACCACATTGAGGTCCCATCCTGGCGGTGGGTTCGAAATAGGAGGGTGAAGTCTCTTTACTCCTTCCATGAAGGCTTTAACTACTGGTACTTTCCACCACGATACCTTGTTATGGGATGTGGTGTAAGCCGAGAGGGCTGCCAGGTGTACTTTCAGAGAGTTAAAAACCAAACCTGCGTCCAGCAGGTGGAGCATGTATGTTACAACGTTGGAAGGAGTGCAATCAACTGGGTTGATTTCTTTATTCTGGCACCAAATAACGAATCTCTTCCACTTGTCAAAGTAACAGTGCCTTGTGTTTGGTTTCCTGGATTCTTTTAGGATGTCCATACACCTCTGTGGTAAATTGAGATGCCCAAACTCTGACTTCAGGAGCCATGCTGCCAGGTTCATTGAGTTGGGTTTCTGATGCACTGTTTGACCTTGTTGCTGGGACAGTAGGTTGTACCAGGCTGGGAGTTTGATGGGCTCGCACACCGCCATCCTGCGTAGGTGTGGAAACCATGGTTGTCTCGCCCACATGGGAGCAACTAGGATGAGCGTCATCGATTCCTTGTTCATCTTGTACACCACCTTCCTGATGAGGAGTTGGTGGAAAAGCGTACGCAAACATCCCTGACCAGTTCATCCACAGGGCGTTCCCTTGGGAGTCTGGCTGGGGGAACCTGGATGCAAATCCTGGGCATTGTTTGTTTTCGCTTGTGGCGAATAGGTCTATAGTGGGGAAACCCCACTGAGAGAAGAGATCTTCTACGATATCTCTGTGAAGGACCCATTCGTGTTCTTCTGGGAGGGAGTCTCTGCTTAGGGCATCCGCTAGGGAATTGAGCTCCCCCGGAACATGTTGTGATGACAGGAAGATGTTCCGTCTGAGTGCCCATATCCAGATTTTCTGAGCAAGCTTGGACAGATTTGGCGAACGAGTCCCTCCTTGTTTGTTCAGATAGAACATGGCTGTCGTGCTGTCCGTCCGGATCTGCACCGACAAGTTTAGTAGATGGGGCTCGAACGCCCGAAGCGCTTGGAATACTGCCAGAAGCTCCAGCAGGTTGATGTGGTTCTTGGCTACTGAGTGAGACCAGAGACCCTGAGCTGTGTGGTGGAGATGGTGAGCTCCCCACCCAGTCAGGCATGCATCTGTAGTCACCACTGCCTGTACTTCGGGATCGTAAAAGGGTTTTCCCCTTGCGAGATTCTCTCTTGTCCACCAGTGTAAGCTCTGTACGAGTGTTGGCGAAACGACCACTAGATCGTCCCACTGACCACTTGCCTGAGACCACTGTTTCGCCAACCATTCCTGCATGGGACGCATGCGCAGACGCACGTGGGGGACCAGGTAAATGCATGACGCCATCATTTGCGTACCGTTATTTGTTGACCTGACTGATAATGTGGAATCTGCAGTAGTATATTCCGAATTCTCTCTTCCGAAGGGAAGGTCAACCCTCTGAGTATCTAGGATTGCTCCTAGGAACTGTTTTGAGGTGCTTGGCACCAGACTTGACTTCTTCTCACTGATAGAGAAGCCTAATTCGTGGAGGAGGTCGATAGTCCTCTGAATGTTTGACCTGCAAATTCCTGGGGTTTCCCCCGTTATGAGCCAGTCGTCCAGATAAGGGTACACTGGGATTGCCTCCCTGCGTAGGTGTGCAGCTGCCACCGCCAGTACCTTGGTGAATACCCTTGGTGCTGAAGCTATCCCGAAGGGCAGTACCTTGAATTGGTAGTGGCGACTGTCTACCTTGAAGCGCAAGTATTTTCTGTGGGCTGGAAGCATGGAAATATGAAAATAAGCATCTTTCATATCCAAGGTTGCCATGTAATCCCCCTTTTTTAGGAGGGGGATTACCTCTTGTAGCGTGGTCATACGGAATTTTTGGGGCTCGACATACTTGTTGGCAGGCCGTAAGTCCAATACTGGGCGCATTGTCAAATCTTTCTTTGGCACAAGGAAGTAAATTGAATAGATACCCTTGTTTACCTGGTGTCCTGGGACGAGTTCTATCGCGTCCTTTTCTAGCAGAATGGCGATCTCCTCGAGAAGGATCTTCTGATGTTCTAAGGAGTGTATTCTTTGTCGTGGAGGGTGGTTCTGGGGGAGCTGCAGTAATTCTATACAATATCCTGTGGACACTGTTGACAGCACCCATCTGTCTGAGGTGATCCCTTCCCAAGCCTGGGTGAAGTTGGAGATGCGTCCCCCTACTGGGGTTGCGTGAGAAGGGACCCTGAACTGAGCGTCACTGCTTTGGTGGAGGCGTGCCACCTCCCTTGTTGGGGCTGCCTCTGCCTCTTCCACGACCTCTCTTGTTACCCCTGCCGTAACCTTGGGTAGACTGCTGGTTGTTCCATTGTGTACCCTGTCCTTGGGCATAGTTGCCTCTTTGTGAATTTTGGCCGCGTGGGCGACGAAAATTACTGTTCCCCCTCTGGTTAGGGGGTTTGTTGGTAAGCTGGCCAAGGGATTTCAGAGTCTCGTACTCGTCCTTGGCATTCTTAAGTGCGTCTTCGACCGCTTTCCCAAACAATAGATCGGGTTCCACCGGCTTGTCTATTAATGAAGCCTGGGTTTCTGTCTTGAACCCCGACTGCCGTAACCACGCATGTCTCTTGATAACAGTACCTTCTGCTATCAATCTTCCTGCGTTGTCCGCGGCGTCGAAAGTTGCTTTTAATATGCAACCAGACACGGCTCTCCCTTCTGCCGAGATCCGAGCCAACTGGCCCTTTAACGGTTCAGGAGCAGAGGCTATGAGCGCCGCGACCTCTTCCCATTGATGGCAGTTGTAACTTACCAACAGGGTGGTGGAGTTTGCGATCCTTGCTTGGTAGGCGGACGTTGAGGCTACCTTCCTGCCAAACCCGTACAGCCTTTTGCTCTCCTTGTCGGGAGGAGCTTCTGACGACGATAAGGGTGTCCCAGCCCTCTTCCGAGTGTTGGTAACCACTAGGGAGTCTGGTTTAAGATGTCCTCTTATATAAAGAGGGTCAGACTGGGCTGCCCGAAAAAGTTTTTCGACTCTGGGGTTGAAGGCTCTGGTGAGGTTAGGATTCACCAGGGATGGATCTATTCTACGTTGGATGGATTTAAGGATAGGGATGGTCTGAGCGACCGGCCTCCTCTCTCCCACCAACTCTTCTGCGAAGTCACTTTCCTCCTGTACACCGTGGGTGTCGATGTGAAAATGTTCTGCTGCGCGAGCGAGAACTTCATTAAGGAGGGGCTGGTTATCAACTGGCGAGTCGGTAACTGGGGCTTCGCTCTCTACCGGGGAATCTACTCTGTAAATTTCCTGCTCATCTTCTACCTCCTCCAGGTCCTCATCATCCGCATAGTATTCAGTCCCGGTTTGTTCCTCCATAATTGTAAACTCCTGGTCCCCTTCAGGGAAAGTCTGTCCTTGGTATCTGGGGTGTGGTGTGGAGTAGAGTATGGAGTAGAGTAAGGCTGCACCTCGAAGGGTTCAGGTCTTTCGAACCGGGCCTTTTTACTTAGGGGGATAGGATCAGAGGAGCCTGAGGGTGTGGCCCCTTGAGGGTCATACGAAAGGAAATGTTCTGGGTTTTTGTCATAAAAATCAGCTAAGGAAGACATCCTTGACATGACCCTGTCTATGTCTTCACTGGACCATTCTTTGGAACAGGGTATGACTTTAGTAGGCAACTTAGAGGACTTATCAAGGTTACCTTTGCTGGATGTTGATGTCCCAGTAGATTTATGTGCGTCTGTCTGCTTAGGGTGGAAGGATGGTCTTACAGGAGTGGAAGGCTGTGCTTTCCGCTGTTTCCCCCCCTCCCCGTGCGTTTCGAGCGTGGGGCCTCGCTGGTGTTAACTGCAGCCTCGGTCTCCTGGAGCGCGGCCTGGGGGTGGAAGTCGTCTTCGTCTTCCGACGATCGAACTTCCGTTAATCTAGGGAGCGAGGCACTCTTGGCAAGAGTGGATGATTGCCTTGCGTCATGAGGCGATCTCGATCGAGAGCGCCCAGAGGACACCGAGTCGGACCGTTCTATCTGTGCCTCTTTCCGAGAAGTCGACGTCGTCGAGGTTCGGTTGGACTTAGTGTGCTTAGTGTGTGTAGGGTGTGTAGCGCTTGCGTCGCCGGGGGTCTTCCCCATAGCCGCCCTGCCGGACAACCTTCCGAGGTCGGGGACCTGCGCTCGGCAGTCTTTCGACGCCGTAATGCCCTCGCCGTCCGAAAGTACGGCGTCGCTGCCATCGCTGAAGGCGCCCTCCGCTGCCATGGCCGCCTGCCTGGCGTGGTGGGCCCAACGCTTTGTCGAACGGTCCTTAAGTGTCTTAGGCTTAAACCTACTACACGCTCTGCAGTTCGCTTCGGGGTGGTCCCTCGGCAAGCAGAGATTGCACGTGGCGTGCCTGTCGACCCAAGGGTATTTGCGGTTGCACTTGGGGCAGAATTGGAAAGGGGTACCCTCCATACGCACCTTGAGGCAGCGGGCTGGTAAGTGTAGGAAATATATAAGGTGTACCTATATACCAAGAGTGAAGAGTATGTACCACCCCCCACTCTCCCTACTTGCAGGGCCGAGGCCAGCGGCCTACTAGGCCCGGGCCGAGGCCAGCGGCCTTCCGAGGCCCAGATCCATCGTGCAGCAGCCGAGGGTCGATGTCTTCTCCAGCCGTCGTCGAGTGTCGACGTTGGGGTGGGGAAGGATGTCAATAAATAATTTTAAACTTCAATAATTAGCAAAAGTATGGCTAAGGCCAGGGGACTCCGCAAGATGCTTCCGACCAGTATGGCGGAAAAAAACAATCTGAGGATCCTAGACGCGTGAGGGATCTTGGGTACAGTGGACGTCACACTAGGGATAGTATTACTGGCACGCCTGTGTCGACGCCCATTTTCGAGTTTCGAAAAACAAACTAATACTCTGCAGCTTCCACTAGATGTCGGCCTATGCACAGCATGTGATCTAAGCAGATTCCACAAGCCTCAGAAATATATATATATATTAGTGACTGTTGAATTTACTTAACTCTTTTTGTGCTAGTGTAATTTACAAGTGTGTCTTTAAATAAAACATACTTTTACACCAGAGCTCTGGTCAGTGTTTGCTTGTGCTACTGTGTCTCTGTACCCATTGTGTATACTCTACATACTGCCTAACCCATCTTGAGAGAAGTCTGACTGCTCAGCCACAGCTACCAGGTAAATCTGGGTGGTGCAGACTGCTACCAATTGGGTTTACTGCCAACCACCTGTAGTCCTAAATCTTTTACAGTGGTCCCTAAGGGAACTGCACATGTTTCTGCCTAACACCAGTTCACCCTCTTTTCACCTTCCTGGATCGTATCGTGGTCGAACCGCCCGTGCCAAGCACCCCGGCGGCCGGATAGCCACGCTTCACCACTACCGCGAATAAAAGGGTAGTACCTTTTAACCGGGAAACTCTGCGGCTGGTTTCTTCCCTGGCAGTGCAACGACCTCCAGCTTTCCTCCACATCGAGATCTCCTCTTCCCCTGGACGAAGCACCAACTTGCATCCGCTGCCAGGAACAACTGCCCCCGCTGGAGCTTTCTCACCATTTCAGGTACTGTGTCCCGCCTGGTCTCCCTTGCAACAGACTGTTCAAGGTGTCCAGTAAATCCTTGACTCTCTATCCTGGGGTGACTTGGGACCTGCTAACTAACTTTTTCTGAACTGATCCAACCCTTTTTGAACTATCTGCAACGACTCTTTAAAGTACTATTCAACTGTGTGACCTTGGACACATTCCGCCTTGCTCTCTCCAAGAGTGGGCCTGGTCTTTGACTTTCTTGCTCCTCAGTAGACTGCCTTTTCTGACTTGCTCTGGTTCTCTTAAAGTGTTGGTATTGTGTATTTTCCTAATTCTGCTTTTTTACCTCCCTTTTTAATTAACTTATTGGAGTGCCATCTTAGGTTAACCGCTCACCTCTGTCTGAAAATAAGTGGTGTTTTAACTAAGACTTGTTTAATAAGTAATCAGGGTTGTATATATATTGATAGTGACTGTGTTTGAACTTGCTTGCCATATTAGTGTTAGTGTATTTTACAAGTGTGTTTTAAAATAAATAATTATATACTTTTATACCCAAGCTCTGGTCAGTGTTTGCTTGTGCAATTAAAACGGCACCACCGATTCAGATACTCTGGAGCAACCACCTCATCATCCCCTTCGTAATCACACCTCCCTCCCCAAAAACCAAGCAACAGGGAAAGCTACCAGTCATCGCGAAAAGAAACTGGAGACCCATAAAAAAAAAATCCAACTTAACGGAACTACTGGAGATCACCAAACCACAAGCGACAACTATGGACGATGCTGACCTGGACCCTAAAATAGATATACTTCACAACTGGATCAAAACAATTGACGAGATCGCCAAAGAAAAACCTTCCAGCCCATCCAGCAAAAGAAACAGCAAAATGGTTCACCATACTACTAGGTGCCATGAAAAGAAAAAAAACGAGAACTAGAATGGAGGATCAATGAAGACAGCAGGAAAACAATTCAAACTTCAACATACCCATTCATACAAAAAAGAAATGAAAAAACGAAAAGAAAACACAACAGAATCCTCAAAGCACCAAACACAAAAACTCTAAAATAATAAACAAAAAACCCACCTGTCTGCAACAATGCTCCAATACCATCGAAGAAACTATGCAGTGACCTTGCAGACCATTTCAAAAACAAAATCTTGACCATCCAACAGACCATAAAATACAGGCCATGCGACCACAACACTGAAGACACCCACTGCTACGAGGAATGCCAGAACAAACTCCAAAACTTCCCACACATATCAGGGGAGACATTCGTCAAACTGGTAAATCAAAGCAACAAATCAGGCTCCCCTGCGGATCCCTGACATTTACAAATCAATCTTCTCACAAGGAACACCAATGGAATATTACAGAAACGTCCTCAACCAATTGATTTCAACAGGGAAAGTGCCACAATCCTTCAAATCAGCCTACAACAAACCACTCAAGGATACAGCAGGGAACGTAGAGGACCTCTCCAATTACAAACCCATCTCCAGCATCCCCTACCCAGCTAAACTCCTGGAAAAACACATAGAACAACCCAAGAATTCATAGAAGAACACAGCCTATTAAACCAGGCACAAGTAGGCTTCAGACCGATGAGAAGAATGGAAACAGCACTTCTCTCAATCCGGGATCTAAAGGCAAACGCAGACTGAAACAGCAATGCTTTGATACTTCTAGACCTCTCAGCGGCATTCGACACAGTTACCCACAACATTTTCATCATGAGACTGGAAGAATTTAGAATCACTGACGCCCTGGTATGGATCAAATCCTTCCTAACATACAGAACAGAAACGATATGGATGAAACCTTTCAAATCAAACCAAAGAGAATCATCATGCTGAATCCCACAAGGATCATCCTTCTCCCCATTACTATTCAACACCTACCTGTCTCAACTAATTAAAATCGAAAGACATGGCCTCACCTGTTACAACTACGCTGACGACACAAATCTATAAAATACAAGACTCACCAGAAGAAAACTCAACACTGGAGTACTGCCTTTGTGAAATATACAACTGGATGAACTCAACTACCTCAAACTCAACCCAGGCAAAACAGAACACATGATAATCACAAATAACTGAGAAGACAATCTCTACATCCCATGGCCAACAGAACTTGGTGAAAATCCAGCCCCATTGTTGATTGTTAAAAACCTGCGAGTTCTGATGGACAAACTCACTCTAAAGTCACAAGTAAACACCCTAATCAGAAATGCTTCTTTCTCATGCTAACAGCTAAAAGAATCCTACCATTCATGTCATTAACCACCAAAACAACTACCGTCATCGCTCTCATGTCCCGATTAGACTATGCCAATAGCTTATATCTAGGCATGCCTGAACAACTTCTAAAAAAACTCCAACGCAAACAAAAAGCGTGGGCCAGACTGCTCCTTAAACTACCTCGAAGAGAACACATCACACCGGTGCTGAAAACGCTACACTGGCTACCCATCAAACAGCGAATCAAGTTCAAATCAATGTGCATAACGCACAGAGCAATCCACGACCAAGGTGCAGAGTTCCTTAGAAGAAAGATAAACGTACATCACACAACAAGGCCACTCAGATCTAGTAGCGACATCAGTTTGACACCCAAACCATACATCAAAAGAAAACGTGGAGGATTCTCTTTCTCTCAACTCGCACCAAAACCTGGAACAAACTACCAAACAACATACGGCACCACAAGAGATCACCTACAATCCAGGCAACTCCTCAAATCCTGTATCTTCACCCCATAACTAGAAATGCCCATAGGGGCATACACAACGGAACTATGCTTAGAGAGGAAACCTATACCCTAAGCCTTTGACCTTAATAGAAGTAGGGGATATACCAATTTACAACATATCCATTTACCAATTGAAAGACCACCTAGAATCAGACCAAAAAATGACCACAGATCTATCGGGAAGGAAGGCAAGGATGACCCATCAATAACACCTGGGCTTATAATGTAATCACAAGCAGCACTGGACCACTGGCAGCAAATAGACAGGATGGAGCGGGTGAATGAGAATATAGCACCATTAAGGGATAATGCTTGCCCATCTGGGTGTACTAGGCTCAAATAACTTAGCTGGGAACCAGCCATGCCATCGCCCTGGAAACTAAACAGTCAGGAAAGGAAAGGGAAAGAATATACCCACTGCGCATGACAACTGGATACATAAAACAAGAACTACAAGGATTAAGAGACATAACCCACTAACCAAACGCTCACATTTCTGCATACTTAACTGACACAAAACCCACACAACCACTTCTCGCAGCAAGCCACACACACACTTCACCACAACAATCAACACAAATAGCACCAACAGCACACAAGAACTTGCATCGATCCTATATTCACACCCAAGCTCAGCGCACAGTAAAAACCGAACTGAAGCTGCCAACAGGACGCCACCATCTCACTTTCAGACGCCCTCTTCACCCCACTAACCCAAGCCCACCTCTTTGTTTACAGATCCGCTTGAGCTCCTGGAGACCAACTCCATTGGTGACAGTGTGCTATATAAATACCTTTAATATTAACATTTATATCCTGAATGAGTGGAGCCTTTTTCCACTCATTCATTCATTCTTATGGGCGCTACCTTTTGGAAACTCTGTTCACTGTGTTTTACTTTTTCTATGGAGTCTACTCTCCTCCATATCTCTTTTAAAGGCATCTGTATTTTACTTTTACAGCACACAGCTCCTTATGGGCTGTGTTGTTGGGAGCCCTTTGGGTTCTCCTGGGAGATTTATGTTATCCTCACTTTCTACTTTTCTTAGAGAGATAACTTTTTATCTCTCCTAAAACTTTATATTCTGAGATTGGCACACCACACCTTATGTGGACTGGCAAGGGTAGTATCCCCCTTCTCTCTGCTCCTTGTGACTTTTTAGTCACAGACAACCTAGTTCCGGCTGGTGGCAGTGGACGTGTTCTACCAACTATTATGCCATTTCTTACCGCAGACTGCATTCACAGCCCCGATCGTGCGCAATATGGCCAAGTACTAACTTGGTGGCTTCTTTCTTTTCGATATTTCTAGCGTGGTTCTTTTTTAGGCCTTTTACCATTCTGGGAGGGGGCAGTGTGTGCGTTTTGTCTTTGGTGGAAACTTTGGCAATCCCCACCGGGGCTCCAGTCTGTCGTGGCAGGAAGTGGGGGAGCAGTTTTTCATTCCCCTGCTCTTTGTCTGCCCGAGTAACTGACTGGAAACAGCTCCCACTGGGGTCCGGCTGTTTTGATTTGACAGCCATCCACTCCTTTCTGTAAACTGCTGAGAGATTGCAGAGGATTGTGCCGACACAGAATAAAAATAAAAAGGTGAGGTTCCTGAGGTGAAAGGCAAGTCGACCACTGGAAAATGAAGTAACCGAAGAACAGACACCCCTGCAGGCCATTGGCCACACTGAAGCAACCACTGCTGTCCTGACCCACTGTTATATGCAACAGAGGAACGCCAAAGAGGAGGAATCCTTACTTTTGACCGGTGGGAACAACCAGTCCTAAGATGAACTACAATCAGAGTCATCTCCTGACGTCCTGTGACATTCCAGAGCTGCGGACAGCTAATACCAGGAGACCTCTGACCCAATCATTGTGCACTGTCTTTCCAAGGCCGAATCGGTCCGAGTCTTTGCTGAGCACTAGGTGAAGCTCCAGAGAGACAATCCGACTCGTCTAAGCCCCACTCCAGTGCAGGACTCCACAAATCTAAAAAGATTGACAGGGCAAATCGTGTCCATTGTTGGTGCTGCAGAAAAGGCGCCAAAAGCACAGACTGACCAGAGAAGCTAAAGGAATCTGTGCCAAAAGGTCCTCCCTTAAGGCTGCTGCTGAGAGGTCCCAGCTATTGTCCTGCCTTTCGTCACCAGACCAAGCAATCTGGAGGTTGGGTGCAGGGCTGCCACATTGAAGAGAATCTAGAACAAACATTTCTTCAAACAAAAAGGTACTGGGGGGAGAAAAGGTATTGCTTACCTTGATCCAAAAAGTTGCTTCAGAGCGTTGGAGTGCAAGTAGAGGTGTCCAGGGTGTCTACTCTTACCCCTCACCCAAGCTGCTGCTTATATCACTTTTGCAAGTCCTTAAATATTGTCTCCACGGTCAAGTTATTCTTTCAAGTATCCTTACCTAGAGACTGAAAGTATCCTCAGGAACGTGGGCTGTTCTGCTGCTTCGAGAGACTTGGAGCCCTCTCTGAAATGCCTTTTAGCTAGGCTTGCGAACTGGATGTCTAAAGTATTGCGTTGAAACTGCCTCTATAACTTTAAGCTGATACGGTTTGACTACCCCACAGTTTTCCTTCCAGAAAAACTCTTACGTGGTTTTGCTAACTAAATCCAAATACTGTATATATGTGTGCGTGAGTGGGTGTTATTACTGATAATCGGGTAGAACTGTCAGTGTTAACAGCTCTAGCAATTGTAACCGCAAGCAACTACAAACTAATCAGTGGCATTTGAAGAGTATCAACAAGTATTCTTATGTGTTTTGGTTTAAATTGCCAAGTATTTTAAAACAGCTCATGTACATATAAATGTATTGTGTAAGCGTTTTAGAATTGCATTACTGACTGGGTTCAGTGTACTTACCTATAGCTCACATCTTCCTCTTAGGATCAGCCAGACTGCTCTGGCACTCGGCCAAGATTCCATGAGTAGTACAAACTGCTACTAAGAGTTGGGGGATCTAAAAACCATAGGGATCGTTTTAGAAAGTCTAACTCCAAAGTGGACCTTCGGAAAACTCCCCTAACAGCAGCCTCCTGAAGACTAGCAGGGTGACTGAAACCTGAGGGCACACAAAGGAGATTGGATGTCCATTCTACCGTAAATGCCTCTGCTAAAGACTCCTGGTCAGGGAATTCCCGGGAGCAGAGCAACCTGCACGTCCTGCTAGCAGTGGAGAAAGCAAGAGGCCCACCTGACTAGTCCTCCAGTAGCAGATCTCTTCCAGAACATTCGGACAGAGCTACCACTCGTGGGAGGCCCAAGTCTGACTGCCCAATGTATTCACAAAGGCATTTTTAGCGCTGGCGACAGGAGCTGCCGTCAGAGATGTCGTTCCCCGGAACCTAGAAACTGTCACATTGCTTCTTTGCATAGAGGGGAAGGAACGAACTGTCAACACCTTGATTGGGGAGGTAGTACATGGGTAAGTGTTGTCCAACAGGATCAACATGCCTTTGCCCTTCAGCGAGAAGGAAGACAACCAGCCTCATCGCAATCGATTCCAGCAAATTGAGGTGTCCCAGAGACTCCGACGGAGACCACAGACCACTCACATTCAGGTCCTGCAGGTAGCACCCCCACCTTCCAAAGAGGCAGTAACCACTGTCAGTTGTGGCCGAGGTTGCCAAAGCAACACTTTTTTCACTAGGTTGTCTCATAAGGACACACATGATCTGGAGAGGCACAGCCTGAAAATTGCAACAGATTTGACATAGTTCCCTGGAAATGGGCCCACTTGTAGTGGAGTAGCCACTGAAGTGATCTAAAGCACAACCGGGCCTCAGGCTTCATGAGAATGGATGAAGCCATGGGACTTAATTGCAGAAAAACTATGGCTGGAAATTGTCCATGAGGTTAGAGGACTTGGGCCATCTGAAAGATGTTTGCCACACGGTTCTCGGGCAGGAAAGCCTAGCCAAAATGGGTGTCCAAACCCGCACTATTGACAGAGGGATTGGGACAGCGAAAATTGAGACTTTTTAAAGTTCATTGAGAAGCCTAAACTGTGCAATAGGCTGAACATGTGGTACAGATGTGCCAACACATGGCCAGTGAGCTCGGACGAGCCAGACCATGTATGAACACATGAATGCTCCCTCTTGAGTCCAGCCGCAACCACTGCCAGTAGCTTGGAGGCCCTGGGTGCTGAAGACTGAACGGCATGGCTTGGAATTGGTAGTGGCTGGAGCCTACTGTTAGAATTGAAGAATGGATTTCTGAAATCTGCTCTGGTGAACAGATGTTCAAGAGGCCATCCTTGTTAGTGAAACAGGGAACATTTCTGTGAAGTAAGCCAGGACAATTCAAGGTAGCTTGGAGAGCAGCCAAGGCTGAATCTCAGGAGTATTGGGGGTGATCAGAGGTCTTGGAGGAGCGCACATAGTAGGATGACAAGAGTTACCCGTAGGCAGTAGCATATCAGATATACACAATTTATTAGGCCCAAAACAAATACAAGTAAATAATGAAGAACACAGTAATAGCACTACTTAAACACACACTATGTAAAATATATTTACAGTCACTTTTCGGTCAATGCAGTAAAGTGTGGATTCCTGCCAAAACCTGTGAGGAGGGAACGCAAACTATCACAATGGCCAACTCCAGGAATGGATATCCCCACCTTAAGGAGTCCAGCCCTATGAAGATTGGAGCTTTGTGCTCAATGTCGTGTTTGTGCGTAAAAGCACTCAGTGATCCGAAAAAGCTACAAAACACAATATTCAAGGGGGAGCAAAAGTTAGAAGTGGATACTGGGGGGTGGTGGAAAATGTGGTTCTGAGAGTCAGAGGAGGATCTGCTGCGGAAAAGAAAGCTGTCCCCAACTTTTGGACGGCTTTGGGAAGCAGAGTTCACCAAAACCAAGGCAAGGACCACAACGGATTGTTCGTGCATAAAACTGATTTGGATGAACTAGGGGCCACCGGTAAGTGGTAGGATTACTCACTGCGGGCTCAAGCTAGGCAGGCTTGAAGGTCGCCTACAGTACGAAATCCCCTCCTGGATTAAGCTTCAAGATGCACAGGCGCGGATCCGGTTTACAACTGGAGCTGGATCTTTCGTCACGACTGCAGAACAAAGAAAGCACTGATGCAGCTGGTCTCAGGACACATTAAGAAAGGCAGGAAAGTCACCAGTACCAACCAACACTGTCTCACAGTGACGCAGGGCTACCCAAGTCTTGCGGATTGACACATCTCTCACTAGGATTCCCCCAAAGCTCGAGCCAATGCTCGAAGCAATGCTCCAGCACGGGGGCCAAGGTACAACCTGGTCAGTCCACTGGAGGGCCCAGGGACACTTCCGAGAAGGATCGTTTGCAGGGCACCAAGGACCCGTCGAGAGCGATTGGTCCCACCACTCTAAGGGGTTGAAGCACCTTTGCAGGCCTTTGGAGATTGATCGCAAAGCAGGGCTCTACCAGGACAACAGTGGGCGCGGGGTGCCACAACTTCTCTGCGCGGTTCCGGATAGTGCTTGGATCTGCTTTGCTTCTCTGGATACTTGGCGCAGTGTATAAATTGATGATTCGGGCCTATGGATGATCTGCGGTCCTGGACCCCTCCACATATACTTTGTCCAAGGCATGCTTGCACACAGCTGGCCAATGAGATCTGCCACCTCATGCACGCCAGCAGTTGTCCAATCAGGGACCACTGAGGCGCTCACATCCGCAGGCATACCAGACATCTGGGACCAGTATTGTGGATATTATAAGTTACTCACCATAGTGACTAATGTACTCCTAGTCCATAGTCCCCCTTTCCTGCATACTGGAATGGGCGTTCCTCGCTAGGGACGGGAGACAACCTTGTTCACCAGAAAAAAAAAACGCCCCCTTTAAATCTTGAGGCACTAATTTAGATGCATGCGCTCCCCTGACTACGCCCACCGGCACCAATTATCCCCCATTGACAAGTTGACAATATTAACATTGCCCAATGACGCCAGTTTTAGGTTTTATTGGGGGTTGGGTGGGAGGTGAGGGTGGGATGTATGGGAGGAAATGGGACTATGGACTGGGAGTATGTTCTTGACTACGGTGAGTAACTTATAATTACTCTTAAGTCCCTTCCCCTTGCCTCCATATTGTACGGGCGATTACAACTGAATGCAGCCCCAAGGTGGAGCGGTGACCCTCCTTAAGAAAGCAAGTTTCTTGCTTGCCCAAATGCCGTGTCTGACTGGAGCTTGCATCCAAACAGTTTTTGCAGAAGGCCGAAGGAGTGGCCCACATGGTCGCCCTGCTGATGACCTGCCAGGGAACGTGCCTCTGGAACGCTACTGCAGTGGCCTTGGCTTCAACAGCGTGGGCACGCGTGTTCACTGGAAGTGGTTTGCACTGCCCCTCATAGGCCTCCTTGATGGCCAAAACCATCCACCTTGCTATGGAGGCCTTGGATGCCCGATAACCTGGCCTTGAACTGCTCCCCCCTCCCCCCACCACCGAAAGTGACATCATCCGACTTGGGGAAGCTCTTGGTCCTGTCCAGATAGAAATTCAGAGCACGCCTGACATCCAGACAGTGCAAGACCCTTTAAGCATCGTCCGCAAAGAAAGTAGGCAACACAATCTCCCAATTTAGATGGAAAGAAGAGACTTTAGGCAAAAATGCTGGATGAGTTCTCAGGACCACCTTATCACTCTGAAAAGTAGAGTATGGTTCTGACGCCACCAGTGCCCGAATTTCGCACACTCTACGTGCAGACGCAAGACCCACCAAGAGAGCTGTTTTAATGGTGGCCAGCCTGATGTCTGCAGGCACCATTGATTTGAAAGGTTTGTGCGCCAAGACGCCCAACACTAGGTTGAGGTCCCCACCGGGTGTGGCTTCTTGATAGGCGGGTAAAGCCTGGTGAGGTCTGCCAGATGTCGCTTAACCACACGGTTGGAGGAAGAGAAAACGTCCTCCACTGAGTTCCAGTAGGCTCCTATGGCCACCAGGTATGTACGGCATTGTGTCTATTTGCACTCCTGAATGTGCGAGGTGTGCAGAGAAGGATAGTACATAGTCCAACGTGCAGATAAGCGGGTCAATCTCCCTAGAATCCGCCCAGTGGCAAACCTAGTCCATTTACTTTTTTTACTGGCTCCTAGTAGCATCGCTCCTGGCGTCCTGAATGATTACTAGGTTAGCCCGTGACAGCCCCACATGCTTTAGTGTGACCTGCTCAGGAACCACGCTGCAAGGCCACACTTCTGCGGGGCAGGGTGGATGACCCTGCCGCCCCCCCCCCTGCTGCGATAGGGGGTGAGCGGGGCCCAATGGCAGTGAATGAGCGGCTTGCCCGAGAGGCTGAGCAGCTCCGAGAACCATGGTCTCGCCAGCCACCACGGAGATATCAGAATGATGCTGAGGTGACATGAATCTCATCTTGCAGATCACCCTGTGAACCACAGGAGTGGAAGGAAATTCATATGCCGCCATGCTGCTCTACTGTATCTGGAAGGTGTCTCCCAGGGAGCCAGGGCCCTTCCCCTGCCAAGATGCACACTATGTGCAAAGATCCACCCGAGGATGCCTCCATATGCTCAAGATCCTTAGCAGGACTTGATCACTCAATTGCCATTCTTAATTGTCCGCCCCAGTCTGCTGAGCCCGTCTCCAGGTTGGACCCCCATCGGGAAGTGGATTGCACTCAAGTAGATGGGCACACTCCCACATGCTGGCTGCTAGGCTGCACAGAGATGGGTGGGGGGATTGTTAGGGGGCTGGTGCCACCCTGCTTGTTGATGTAATAAATGCTGGTGGAGTCATCAGTTTGAATAAGGGCCACCTTACTGCAGATAAGAGGCAGAAAGGCCTTGAGAGCGAGTCGGATAGCTTTCAGCTCCAGCCAATTGATATGGGACTCCTACTCTTGGAGGAACCAGACTCCATGGATGCTGTGGTTGTCCAGGGTAGCGCCCCAGCTTTCCAGGGAGAAATCTGTGGTGATGGTGACTTGAAGTGCTGCCTGCCAGAAGGGCTTGCACGTCTGCAGGTTGCAGTCCATGGACCACCAGACAAGGTCCTGGGGGAGCCGAGGAGGAATGCTGACAAGCTCTGCTTGGGAGCCCCGCTCCAGATTCCATGAGGCTGCGAAGTGCAGCTGTAATCTAATCTTGAGTCTAGTGTGAGGTACAGCCGGTAGGAACGGTGCCATGATACCCAAAAGATGCTGGTACCACCAAGCTGAGGTCACCTCTCTGCTGAGAAAATTACCTGTGGCCCTCTTGATGGCCGTGATATTGTCCTCCGAGGGGAAAACTCTCTCAGAGCTCAAGTCCCAGATGATGCCTAGAAAAGCCAAGCTCTCCGTAGGCTGCAGCTGAGACTTTTATAAAACCTTTTTTATTGGTTAATAAAACAATCATAAGGAACAAAACAAAAAGATACAATCGATATATCCGTAGATTCATAACTCAATCATGGCAGTAAGCACAGAAAATCTTATTTGCAAACATCTGTATATAGCTTTAATTCGATATGGCCATACGGCCCTTTCCTTTCCTTGTATATCAAGGGCGTCTAGGTCTCTCCCTCCTCCCATTTCGCCCATTTCTACTTGCTTTGGTGGGGCAGCCTCTTGCATTGTAGATCCTGTGTTCCACCATTGCACATATGTCCATATCAGCTGGCCACTGATTCACGGCAGAAGCAGATAAAAGTGTGCCCTTGTCTCCAAACCACGGCAATATGTGCTGCGGTCGTCTGTAAAGGGGGTTTGCGAAGAGGTTGATAAAGCAGGTGAAGTGGTTCTGTATCGTGAATAGCAGCGATTTCTGTTCTTATGTGTGGTAGTTCCCGATTCCTGTGCAGCAGGTCGTTGACCACAGCCAATTGAGAAGCGCAGTAATAGGTTTGAAGGCGTAGTACCCTTATCACCTCTCCCAAATTGATCTTTAAAGTGTAGATAATAAAATGTGAGGTTGTCCCCCCCGTCCCCATATGAGCTCTCTTAAGAGACTATCAACCCGGTCGAACTCTGGGTCAGGGATCCTAAGCAGGGCGTTTTGTAAAACGTATAGGAATAGTGGTAGGGTCATCTTGATAAGTGCGGCCCTATTCATGAGTGTGTAGAGGGAAGGAGTTTCCAGTGACAGACGTCGCTTGTGAATCGGTCCACAATCGGTTGAAGGTTGTGGGCTGCTTAAGTCGTTAGGTCACCAGATATGCCTTGCTTTGTCGAAGCTACAAGGCAAGCGGCTCGATCACGAGAGCAAAGAGGAGGGGGCGGGGGGTGGAGAGGGGACATTCCTGCCAGGTTCCTTTGCCGAGAGAGAAGGATTCAGAGAGCCACCCATTCACTTTTACTCCTGCCTGAGACTTTGTATAAAGTAATCGCACCAAACTCAGGAAAGTATCCCCAAATCCCATACATCGCATGGTTTCCCCAGAGGCTGTCCCACCAGACCGAGTCAAATGCCTTTTCGAAGTCAATTGCCAACAATGCAAGAGGCGTACCAATGATGGGAGCACCCTCCAGTAACAGATGGAGGCGTCATATGTTAATCTGTGTTGACCTATGCGCATAAAGCCACATTGGTCTGGATGGACCAGGGAGGAAATAACCGATTGCAGTCTGTTGGCTAAAAGTTTAGCGAGGACCTCCCCATTAATCAATGATATAGGCCGATCAGAGGCGCATTGTTCTGGAAGTTTACCCGATTTGGGGATGACTACAATTGTTGCCCTGCATAGGTCCGGTGGGAGAGTACCTTGTTCTTGAGCCGGTGGGAGAGTACCTTGTTCTTGAGCCCGGAGGAACATCTTATGAAGGAGGGATGCCAGTTTTTCGCCACCCAGCTTCTTCCATGTTTCAATCGAGAACCCATTGGGACCCAGCGTTTTCCCCAATTGGAGCTGTGCCATAGCCTCAGCGATCTCAATTTCAGTAAGATCACAATCTAACTGAGTTTTCTGCTGCTCTGATAAGCATGGGAGTGCAATATTGTCCAGGAGGGAGGGATCTAATGGAGATTTCAGGGTGCAGTATAGATCGGTGTAGAAACTGGCAAAGGCGTTCGCTATCTCAGGATCCGATTGACATTTCACTTTGTGCATTTATGACCTCCCTGACATGACATTGACCCTCATCCCTTCTTTTGAGCCAGGCCAGCATAATACCCGCTTTGTCCCAGTTCTCATAATTCTGAGCCCTGGATTCCCATTCTGCCTTTTTAACATTATCTAGCATCATATTTCAAAGACGCTCCCTGGCTCTCAGAAGAGACCTGTGGGTTTCAGGGGTTGGATCAAGAATACATTTAGCTTCTTCATTTTCCATCTCCACCTCCGATATATTCTGATGGCGCTCTTTCTTTTTGTTCGACGTCCAGGAGATCATCTCTCCACTCAGCACTGTTTTGTAAGTCTCCCATAGCGTCATGGGGCTGTCAACCGCAGTATTGTTTATTTCAAAATATTCATCCGTTGTCTCGATGAGACGATTCATTAAGTCACGGAAGCCCAGATGGTAACTGTTCAGCCTCCATGTTCTAGGGGGAATCGTTCCCTGCATACGCATTACCACCATTTGTGGTGAGTGATACGAGATGTCTCAGGGAAGTAACTCTGCAGTGATCACCCTGTATGTCTCGGTACCTGGGAGGAAGAGATAGTCTAACCTCGACAGGGGAGCCATGGGCACCCGAATGATACGAGTAAACCTCGATTCCATAGTGGAATTCTCGCCAAACGCCTTGGAACCCCAACGCTGACGCGAATGTCGCCAATTTTATAGTATTATTTGGGTTGCGAGTGCGATCCATGGTGTTACACATGACATCGTAAAAGTCACCCCCAAAAATCCACACACCCGGTTGGTGTTTGGCTATAAAATGGTGGTCAATTCATCTAGTAGTTCCTTTCCTAGCCCCGGCGGGGAGTATATTGCAACAATGGCCAGCGTCTCTCCCCAGAGTGTACCAAGGACCAGTATGTAGCGACCCCTGGGGTCTGGTTCCACCGTCAATGGTATGAACAGAATGCGCTTGTGTATCAGGATCAGAGTATCCCTGGATCCCATGGTGTATCCCGCATGCAATGCAGAACGATAATTCGTTCTTCGAAAGAAGGTACAGTTTGAGCCTGCCAGGTGTGTCTCATTAGGGCCATGTCAGGGGAGCACCTGTTCAAGAAATGCGTAATAAGACACCTCTTGATCTCGGAGCCCATTCCGTTCACGTTCCAGGTGAGCAGCATGAGGGACCTAGGGCCTTCAACAGGTGATAATCAGCACTGTGTGGGTGTCATTTATAGTATAAGGTACAGGGTTCACAGTCTCTGTATGGGTTAAGTGCAAGGGCAAAGTCCAGCCGGTGGACTTTTGCGGAAGTGTGTTGCCGATAAGGAATAGTACTAAAAAGCGTGCAATGGATGGTTTGATCGATGTGCCATGCAAGCCTGCCCCCCACTGGAGACACGTAGATCCGAAGGGGTGTGCCATGCCTTCTTTCCCTCTGAGGCTGGGGAAGAGGGGGACTGTAAGAAGCACCCTTCAACCCCGCCCCCCAAATTTGCTTTTTGCACCGGTGCTGACTCAGAAGGGTCAGGTGGTCTCGACCTCCATTCCTGGAAGGCCCGGAACCAGCCAAAGGCTCACCCCTTGTCGGAGCGTTGATGCGACTGGGTGTAGGCCTTGAGGATAAAGACTTCGCAGTTTGGGAGCTGTTATCATCTAGCTCATTGGTGGTCGAATGAAAGAGGTTGCTACCCTCTAATCGAAGATCCAATATTCGTTCCTGGACGTCGGGATTAAACTTGGTTGCCCATAGCCAGCCAGTACTTCTCATGTCTGTGGCGATGCAGATGGCACAACCTGAGGTGTCAAAGTGCAGCACAGTTGACTCCATGATGTCCTGGGCCACCATTTTAGCTTCTGACAGCCCGCCATGAAAAGTGCCTGGCTCTGCATCGGACGTTCTGGAAGGAAGTCAGTTATTTCCCACCAAAGCCGCTGGTTAACTGCTGCCAGCATGGCGCCTGCGTTGGATTGATGCAGGCGCAGTGAGGCGTTGGAATAAACCTTACCATAAGCCTCCAAGATAATCTCCTCCTTGCCTAGAAGTGCCGAAGACGAGGTGGCATAGGACGACTGAGGCTTGAAGTAGAGTGACGCTGCAGCGATCACCGAAGAGTGCAGTTGAGGGTGCGCCGACAGCAAGAGCGGATTCCCCTCTAGTTACCTACACTTGGCATTGAGGCACCTATTGACAGGCTGGGCTGAATGGGGTTTAAGCCATCCCTTTTTGGCCGAAGGACAAAGTCCTTCTGCATCGGGATCCCTGTTCTAGCAGCAGGGCGTAGAGTGAGGACCACGAACAGGACACCTGCCTTCGGTTGTTCCACCTCGGGTTGTGGAAGCCCCAAGTACTTGCCCAAACATGAGACCTGGTCATGAAAATCTTTGGCTGAGGATGGAGTGTTGGGGTCGCCGTCCTCATCAGTGTCCACCAAGTTGTCTGGCTGATCCGGCGCAGGTGGAGGAGTGCTGGGCACCGAAGGCTGGAGTGTGGGAATCGGAGCCGGCAGCTGCTGTGGAGGCTGGTGTGGAACCGCCTGATCTGTGGGAGGCAGGGAAGCTGGAATCAAAGGACCAGGCGTGGGCAGCAGGGGCTGCCAGGGGCCCCGAGGCACTGGAGCCATAGAAGGAACGACTATAGGTGCCGGCGGTGGGACCGGCGGGAGCATGTCCCAGATAACACCCCGAAGTATGGAGCCCATCTGAGGAGACCTTAAAAAAAAAACCTGTCCTCACAGGCTGGTGGGGTGGTAGGTGATATTGACAGAGTAGCAGGCAGCTGCTGGGGCCCGTGCGTACTCTGCCTTGCTGGTTGCGGGGTAAATCTGCCCTGCGACACTGAAGGATAAGCTGTAGGTCACAAACTTGGTAGACACCAGTCCCACCTTGAAACATGTTCTCCCACCTGCTCCGCACCAGCGGGCGGTATCGGACAAGCTGCCATCTTGTCGGGCTGCATGCCGGCCAGGCCTCCTCTAGGACTCTTGGCGGTGGAGCTAGAGTCCTACCCTGCACTTCAGAACGAGGCCTGGTAGGCGCATTGCCCTTGGCTGAGTCGCTGGTAGTGCTTTGCATAGGCGCCCCCTCAGATATCTGTCTGGTACAAGAGGGTAGCCCCTCGCATGGACACCCGGTAAAAGACTATTGTAGTCCCTCAGCACTGTCCACTGAAGTATCCAATGACGCCTCGGGCTGGCAGCCTGTAGCTGTAAGCAGCCTCGGTAACTGCTGGTGCGAGAACCTGACTGGTCCCTCCCGCTCTGACGTTTCCTTGGGAAGGAGTCGCCCTTGCAGGGTGTGATGGAAAATACAACCCTACCTTGGGCCTTGATTTGTGTCTGACTAAGTGCTTCAAGTCTTCTGGAGACGACTTCTCGAAGAGCTCCCTCCTCCGAGCTAACCTGTTCTTCAGAGCGTGCGGTGTAAGCGCGTCACATGTGGAACAACCCTCATAGCCGTAATCAGGGACAAGGCAGCGGAGACAAAGAGCGTGGGGGGGGGTGGGCGGTTTCGGGGGGTCGGACGTAGGGAAGAGCCTTGCGCAGGCTGGACACCTGCTGAAGCCCGCTATCGTCAACATGCGTCGGGGAGAAGCGTGGCGCCAGAGGACCGAGTACCTGATTAACACCAAATAATAGAAGACAGTATCCGGAGAAGAGCATGTGGAATTACAAGGCCAAAGCCAAACCCAGGAGCGTTGCTGAAAGCGGTCCGTTCCAGTTGGTTTTTTCTGGAGAAAAAGATTCTGTCTCCCATCCCTAGCGAGGGATGCCTATACAGTATGGAGGAAAGGGGAAAGGGACGTAGGAGTATGGGACCAGACAGTCCCAGTCCACTTCCTGGGGACCCACACAAGTAGCTGGTCAAATGGCACAGCAAGTAGAGCGCTCGCTTTGACACCTGTGCAGAGTCTGCTGACGCAGGTTCGAATCCCAGCAGGGCCAAACTCAGCCTTTCATCCTTCCGAGGTCGATAAATGAGCACCACACACAGTGGGTAATAATAAACAGCGCTCAGATACCTGAGGGTTTGTGGCACTATATAAATAAATGCTAAATTAATTATTATTATTATGCATGCCCAAATAAGACCCCTTGGGTCACAAGGATCAGGAGGAAGGCCAATGGACAAAAAAATCTTGTAAGCACTCAAGATGCAATTAGAAATTGAGAAGCACTTCAGGATAATCAGCGTACAGCTTCACCAAAACTAAGTCCAAGCCATAGATGGTTTGAGGCCTTGTGCCAAAAGAGTTACTATTTCCAAAGTATATAATTCACAGGTAGCAAGTCAAAAACTATGCAGTGTTGCATAGCAATTTGCTATGCAATTCTGTAGGTCTGCTAATGACATTGACACTTGTGTAGCAAAGATACCAATTTAAGTTACCTTGGTCAACAAAAGTACTGCTCACCCTGAATTCTTCTCTCTCAGGTTCTCGCCACCCTGTTCTCTGTTCACTGCAAGTACAAAAGGGCTAATGGAGAGAGAGAGAGAGAGAGAGAGTGCAATACTAATCATCTCCTTCACTCTTAAGTGCCAAACACCTGTGTGGGAGTGCTAGCAAGATTGTTTCTTTTTCAACCAATTGAAAACCAGAAGTAATCTGGGCGATGCTTTTTTAATCTAACTATATCTTTTTTGGCAAAGATATATTCTCCGTGGCAAAGACCAGTATGTGTAACTAACGGTCATGCAATTCCATTCCTAACAATACATTGTTGCATAATGCAGAACTACAGAATTGCTTCTGTAAAACACTGCATTGTCTCCATAGTTTGCAGCAAACTTTAGGTTGGTGTATCTAAATCTCAGTGTCAACTAGATTTGTATTTTGTTAGGGAAGAGGCATCACATTGATGAGTGAACACTTTTTTGAAAATGTACATGATCACACGTCCAACTAATTTAAATGTCAAATCTAGTTCTGTGACCGGCACGTTACATTGGTCTATGCAACTGGTGCTCAATGCATGAGGGGTTTCATACTAGCTACCCTGAAAATGAGAGGGCAGCAAACTGTTTGAGTTTATATAGCGCTTTACTCCAAAGAGCTTTATAGTATAACGGGTACAATAAAGAAAGAAGCATATTTACAAACATGAAAAACCAGTGGTACAGTATGTAGAACAATTTACCCGAAGAGGAAGAAGGTGAAGGGGATTTCAATGGCTGATTTGAGGTCGGCGGGAGTGGGAAGAAGGAGGGCGAATGGGAGCCCACAGGTGACCTATGCCCCCCTGGTGGTTTCAGTATCCAATTTGAGGTCAGCGGGAGGAGGGGGGTTGGGTTAGAAGGGAAGGGGGGGTTAGCGGATAGGGAAGGAGAGTTAAGGGGGGGGTGGAGAAGAAGGGCTTTCAGTGAGGAGCAGAAGGAGGAGTAGGTGGAGCAAATAGAGAGGTAAGGAGTTCAGTGGAGGGGGGGGGGCAAGAGTAGTAAGGAGGGAAGCGTGAGGAGGAACAAGGGGCTGGGAAGGGGCGGGGGGGGGGAACTACAATAATTCTACCTAGTTTGCCCAGTATTCTGCCTGCTACACCATCTACTCTGCTTAGTCTCTTGCAAAAGAAAGATCAATAGTTCCATCCAGACCGTACATCGACACATCTACTGCAATACCACACACTGTAGTTAGCCTCCACAGCTCACTTTGCTCTATGATTGTTATTACATTATATATTGGTACCCTCAGAGGAGAGCTGGCCAAACTGTTTTCATAGCCATTATCATATCCATTTGTATCCATTCATGCAGCTAACCCGTTACATTTTACAGACACTCGGCCAGTGCTCGCAAAGTTCACCCACTCGCATAGTCAGATTTTATGAAGGGAGAGTACCTGTTAGGCAAGATTGTATGCAGCACCCTTAGGGTGCACTACAACAACCGTGACCTCCTGGCAGTAGTAACCCAATCTATTGGTATAAATCTGTACTACACAAGTTGGTCGTGTGTACGAGTATCCAGGCTCATCTCAAGAGGGGTCAATGTGAGCTGTAGGGGAGTTGCAGAGGTTCAGTGACAAGTACCCAAGCAAACACTTGCACACAGGGTTTCTTGATAAAACCATTATTAATTTACCAGTCAGCCAATCTAAGTCTTCTTCAGAAGGGAGCACTGTAAAACACCACACAAATATACTTCGAAATTACACAATCTTAGTTCAGAATCAGTAAACACCCATTTGGGATGGCATACAGCAGAGACGTACACCCACCGGTGACTTCAATTGCTAGGGTGCTGTTGACATTAATGTATTACTGTTGGCATTCAGAATTAGTTGAGAGCAAGTAAAAAGGAAAAGATTATTAGAGTAAACAAGTTACCACAATTATTTCTTAAGCAGGCAAATACTTTCATATCCCCCAATAAGAGTCATTCAGTTAAAACAGGCTCAGCCAAAGTCAATAGGCAAGAGTCTAGATAGGCAGAAGCAGATGGGTAGAAAAGTCTTTGCACAATGTTTCAGAAGTCTTTGAAGAAAAAGATGAATCAATGTAGGGCCACAAGCCGTTATACTTGTGAGTAGTAGAAGATGCAAGCAACTCTACAGCAAGAGGCAAGTTATCTTAGACTTTGAACAGTACCTTAAAATGAAGAACCAATGCAGCATGTGACCATGTTCCTGTGCAGCTCTGTTACTGGGCATCAGTCATGGGGACAAGAGGGAGGACGTTGGGGGACTCCTGCACTGCAACGGTGAAAACTTGCAACCGGCAAACTTCACTTTCAGTGGCTGTTCAGTGTTTCAGCTCCTCGTCGTTAGGGAGAATTCTCAGAAATGTACTAATTCCCTCCACCTTAAAGACCCCAGCAGCTTTACTGGATTTTGAGGACTTTTTTAAACCTGGATGGGGTGGACCTTTTTCCCCACTCTCTCATGTATTTTAATGTGATTTTTGAACACTTTCTTTTGGTTATGGAGTCAGACAAACTCCATTAGGCATCCTCGTTTACATTGTGTCCCACAGCACCTTCAGTGCAGTGACACAGCTAAATCTTTGCAGATTTCTCAAAGTGTTAAAAAAACGTCTCTGGGATAAACTACACTTTCCCAGAGCAGTGAAGTGAAATTGACTTTCCTTACCATTTTTAACTTTCTAGACCCAGCACACACTATCTTACAATAGAGTGTTGGAGGGGTTACCTAGTATCCCCTTTGTCTAGCTTCTCATGTGACATTTTTTATGTTACCCTTTTCGCATGGTAGTGACAGTGAATGGCTGGTGACAGTGGTTTCGTTTGAACTACCATGATGTGCCTTTACCGCGGGCCACGTTCGCAGATACAGTAAAGCACCCACGGGGGCCATCTTTGTCAAAATGGTCCCTGGTCTCTCCCCCACCCCCATTTCTTTGTGGAAAGGTCCTTCTTGAGATTTACTCTGCGCGCCTAAACAGGTTTGGTCCCTTTGTTCGTTTTGTCTTTGGTGGGATTCACGAGTGAAGACCGCCTCTGGCTCCAGAGTGTCTGGGGTAGGCAGGAAGTGAGAAAGGTGTCTGAAACTCCCTGTGCGTAGTCTCCTAGTAGACCCAAATGCACTGTGGTGATTGGCTGACTGTCCGGCAAGGACAGCCACCCTGCTGGGTGACTGACAGCTAGGCTGGTATGAAAGGGAGAGAACTGGATAAAAGGCGAGTCTTTTGGCTTGCAAGGCCGAGTTGACCACTCGACAAAGGAACTTTAAGAGGACGCCTGCTGCAACTCCTGGACCATTTGCTTTGCCCGGTGAAGCCCTGCTGAAGTGCCAAAACACCAACTTCTCATTGACAGAGAAGCCCCTGCACGGACTTCTCCCCTTGAGATGGTGGGGACAATCAACTCCAAAGTAAGCCACCTGGTCATCCGTCTCGGAGCTGGCTGAATTGCCACAGAGTTGCTGCTGGAAACCGTATAGCCAGGGAGAGGAACACCAGATTGTGTGCGTTGCTTTTAAGCTGGCCTAGAGCTTCAGGAAGATCCTCCGGACTCCCAGGAAGCAGGACTGACCGAGCCGGAGCCCCAACAGAGTGTGGGACCCCAGAAGCAAGGAAAGTCAATCTCGACAGCCAGGAACCAGAGTGTTGCCATTTGCGGTAGACGCGAGGAGCTGAAACACTGAACAGCCACTGAAAGTGAAGTTTGCCGGTTGCGAGTTTTGACCGTCCCAGTTGTTAGGCAAAGTTTGTATGCAGTACCCCCTGGGAACACTACACACAACTAGGAATACAGGTGTAAGCAGAACCAACCTTTGGTATAAGTCTGTGCCACACAGTTCTTGGTAGCGAGCCAAGCTCATCTCAAGAGGGAATGAGAACTTGTAATGTTACACAGAGGTCTACAATTACAAGTATTCAAATGGACACTTACACTCAAGGTTTCCTGGTAAAACACTTATTTATTATTACTCAGTCATTTAGAAAACATTTACTAAAAGGAGGCAATCAATAGCACACAAAAACATCCTACAATACTTCACACTAACCGGTTCTGAAACATTTAAACTACATTGAAGTAGGAGAAAAATGGCATTCAAAGCAATTGAAGTAGGAGCAAAAAGGCATAGGTTAATAAAACGATTAGTAGAGTT
Organism: Ambystoma mexicanum; assembly: GCF_040938575.1. Lineage (NCBI taxonomy): Eukaryota > Metazoa > Chordata > Amphibia > Caudata > Ambystomatidae > Ambystoma > Ambystoma mexicanum. Next base: position 61,042,772 of record NC_090930.1, read on the forward strand.
ACTTTACAACAGTGCAAAGGAGTTGGTCCAATGCAATAGGTAGGCCAAAGTCAATGGGCTAATGTCTTGTATTTGTAAAAACGGTTCTGGTAAACTGAAAATTCTTTGCCACGGTTCTCGGAAGTAGTTCTCAGAAGAAAAAGTTATATGTCGGGTCACAAGCTGACTAGGCATGCAAGTTGCCAAAGTTTCACGAACTTTCGCAGTGAGAGGTAAGTTCTCTCGGTCGGGTTTTCACAGTACCTTATATTGAAGAAAAAGATGCAGCTGAAGACTTCTGTTCCTGCAGATCTCGCTGTTCTGGAGCCTCAGTCGTGAGGACAAGAGGGAGGACGTCAGGGGACTCCTCCACTGCACGGGGACTGGTCACAAAGCTGGCATACTCGCAATTCTTCGATTCCGGTAGCCGTCTTCAAGCACACAAACTGGTGTCCTTCTCCCTGGCTATTCAGTTTCCTATTCAGTTTCCTGCAGCACTGAGAAAAATACAACCAGCTCCGAGAATGGTGTCCAGGTGGCTTACAAGATGATTGTGGTCCCACCAACTCAAAGGAAGAAGTCGTCCTTGAAGCGCTTCTCTGTCGAGGTGAACTTGGCTTTTCGGACCTGCAGCAGGGCTCCTCGGGCAAACCAACGGTCCAGTAGTTGCAGCAACAGTCCTCTTCCAGCTTGGTTTCAGTTCTTTCATTCCAGTGGTCGACTCCAAGCCAAGAGACTCCTTACCGGACAGTCGGTTAGCCAATCACCCCAGAGTGCATTTGGGTCTCCTAGGAGACTAAGCACAGGGAGTTTTGGGCACCTCCCTCACTTCCTGCCCACCCCAGACACTCAGGCACCAGATGCGGTCTTCAGTCCCAAAGCCCACCAAAGGCATTGAAACAAAGGAACCAAACCTAGTTTGGTGCGCGGAGACACTCTAGAAGGACCTTTCCAAAAAGAAACGGCGAAAAAAAGACCGGGACCCGTTTAAACAAAGGAGGCTCAGATGCCATCTTGAAAAACATGGCTCCCGTGATTTAATGCCTCCAGTGTTCACGGTCGGGAAAAATGGTATTTTGTTGTAAAACCAATGCCACCAGCCATTTTGATAGGAAAGGGTAGCATTTGACTGATACATGAGTTTCGAGACACAGGGGATACTAGGTAATCCCTCCAGCACCCTATTGTAAGATAGTGTGTGCTGGGTCTAGGAATTTAAAAATACTAGTAAAGTCAATTTAACTTTACATTCTCTGGGAAACAGTAGTTTATCCCAGAGAAGGTATTTAAACCTTGGGACAGCTTAGAAAGGCTTCCCTGTGTTACTGCACTGAAGGTGCTATGTAACACATGAAAAGATTATGCCTATGGAGTTGTCTAAAACTCCATAACCAAAAGAAATAAAAAACAGAAAACAAACAGAATTAAAATGTACAAAGTCCCAAAGTTCAGCAAAAGAGCTGGGGGTCTCTACGGTAGAGGAGCACATTTTGAGAATTCTCCCTAACACCATTGCATTGCAGGAGTCGCCAGACGTTGCCCTCTTGTCCCCACGACTGAGGCCCAGGAACAGTGAGATCTGCAGAGCTGCATAGGAACAGAAGTCTTCAGCTGCATCTTTTCTTCATTTCTAAGGTACTGAAAAAAGTCTGAGAGAACTTACCTCTTACTATAGAGTACTTGCTACTTCTACAACTCACAAGTCTCATCAGCTTGTGGCCCTACATTTGATTCTTCTTTTCATCCAAGACTCCTAAGAAATGTTTCATCCTAGTCAAGCCTTTTGCCCAATGACTTTGGCTTAGTCTATTGAATTGTATGACTCTTCTTGGAGGATCCAAAAGTATTTGCCTGGTTAATATTTGTGGTCTCTTGTTCTAATAACCTTTGCCTTTTGCCAACTTCTAAGAGTATTCTAAATGCCAACAATAAGATATTAATGTCCCCTGCACCCTAGATATTGAAGTCACCTGTAGGTGTAAGATGCGTCTGTGGGCCAATCCAAAAGGGTCTTGACCGATTTAGAAACTAAGTGTACAGTATTTAAGTGTATTTGTGTGTTATTATATTGCTCCCTTCTGAAGAAGGCTCATTTTAACGAACTGATACATTAATAATTGTTTAGGCAAGAAACCTTGAGTGTAAGAATTGATTTGACCCCCTCTTGAGATAAGCCTGGCTGCTCAACACTACCAAAACTGTAGTACAGGCTTACACCAAAGGTTGGGTTTCCTATACCTGTAGTCAGAGTTGTGTGTAGTGGTCCCAGAGGGTACTGCATACAAACTTTGCCTAACACTCGGGTCTACCGCAAATAGAAACACCGGGGTTCCTGGCTGTCGAGATGGACTTTCCGTGCTTCGGGGGTCCTGCACTCTGTTGAGGGGGCTCAGGCTCGGTCAGTCCTGCTTCCTGGGAGTCCGGAGGATCTTCCTGGAGCTCTTGGCCAACTTACAAACAACGCACACAAACTGGTGTTCCACTCCCTGGCTCTACGGTTTCCAGCAGCAACTCTCTGGAAATTCAACAAGCTCCGAGATGGAGGTGCAGGTGGCTTACATTGGAGTTGATTGGTCCCACCAACTCAAGGGGAGAAGTCGTCCTTGCAGGGGCTTCTCTGTGGATGCGAACTTGGCGATTCGGCACTGCAGCGGGGCTTCACGAGTCAAACCAACGGTCCAGTAGTTGCAGCAGGCGTCCTCTTAAAGTTCTTCGGTTCCTTCATCCAGTGGTCGAATCTGCCTTCCAGGCCAAAAGACACCTTTTATACAGTTCTCTCCCTTTCATTCCAGCCTAGCTGTCACTCAACCAGCAGGGTGGCTGTCCTTGCCGGACAATCAGCCAGCCAATCACAGAGTGCATTTGGGTCTCCTAGGAGACTAAGCAAAGGGAGTTTCGGGCACCTCCCTCACTACCTGCCTACCCCAGACACACTGGAGCCAGAGGTGGGCATCACTCGCGAATCCTGCAAGAGGCAAAACGAACAAAGCGACCAAACCTGGTTTGGCGCGCAGAGTAAATCTCAAGGACCTTTGCACAAAGAAATGGCGAAAAAAGACGACCAGGGCCATTTTAACAAAAATGGCACCCTTGGGTGCTTTACTGCAACTGCAAACGCAGCCCGTGGTAAATGCACACCACGGTACTAAAAATCGAAACTACTGCCACCAGCCATGAGGAAAGGGTAACAAAAATGTTACATGAGAAGTTAGACACAGGCGATACTAGGTAACGCCTCCACCAACCTATTATAAGATAGTGTGTGCTAGGTCTAGAAAGTTAGAGGTAAGTAAAGCCAATCTCATTTTACTGCTCTGGGCAACAGTAGTTTATCCCAGAGAAGGTATTTAACCCTTGGGGAAATCTAAGAGACTTCCCTGTGTCACTACAATAAAAAGGTGCTGTGTGCCACAATGTAAAAGATTATCCTATGGCGTTTGTAAGACTCCACAAACAAAAGAAACAGAGTACAAAAATCACATCTACATGAGAGAGTGGGAAAAAGGGTATTGCTCTCTCTGCAGGTTAAATAAATCAAGTCCTCAAAATCCAGCAAAGTTGCTGGGGGTCTCTAAGGTAGAGGGAACTGGCACATTTCTGAGAATTCCCCCCCCCCACCCCCAACAGTGCCATTTTAATTAGATATTTGAAACTTCTAGGTCACATTTATTTCTTTTGCAGTAAAAGTCAAATACGTTTTTACTATCCATAGCAGGCTTCTGGGTGGCAGCAGTATGCGAAACAGTGTGTTTGTGGTGACATTTATCATTTTACAGAAAGCGCTTTTGCATTTTTGTCACCCGTTACTATGGGTTGAGTGCATTTCTTTTAGGTCAAGTAGTTAAACTAAATTACTTAACCTGCAGGTCTAGTAGAATTTTGAGGAATTTGCAAGGCCGGATTCGTCTCACTACTATCTTACTAACTATAGCATTGCACAAAAATGCTGTATTGATGCGTATTATGTTATAGATCCAAATAACTTCTTGTGACATTAAAAATATTAGTACAACATTGCTAATCAATACGTTACTCACCGTAGTGACTAACATACTCCTAGTCCATAGTTCCCTTTCCTCCAGAAAAAATCTTCCCCCTTAAATTTAGAGGTGCGCGGCCCCGGGAGCATGTGCTCCCCTGACTCCACCCACTGATGCCACACAGTCGCCATGGACGAGTCGACAATATTACCATTGCCTAATGACAGCACTTTTATTAGGGGTGGTGGGGGAGGATGGTGGGAAGTACAAAGGAAAGGGAACTATGAACTAGAGTGCGTTAGTCATTACGGTGAGTAACTTCCAATTACGCCTACGTCCCGTCCCCTTTCCTCCATACTGTATGGGCGATTACAACTGAATGTAGCCCCAGTGATGGAGAGGTGACCCTACTTAAGAAAACAAGTTCCTTAGCACAGCCTGTCCAAATGCTGCATCTTACCTGGAGCCGGCATCCAAACAGTGTTTGCAGAAGGCCAAAGGGGGAGGCCCATGTGGCCGTCCTGCCGAGGACCTGCGATGGAAAGCCTTGAAGGCTGATACCATCCACCTTGTTATAGAGGCCTTAGCTGCCTCATATCCTGGCCTTGACCCACCCCCTGAAGGTGATTAAGAGAGCCTCAGACTTGAGAAAGCTCTTGGTCCTGTCCAGATAGAATTTCAGGGCACGCTGGAAATCAGGACAATGCAAAAAATAGCCTCGTCCTTCGGGTCCGCGAAGAACGTGGCTAACACCATGTACTCATTCAGATGGAACGAAGAGACTACGTTAGGCAAGAATGCAGGGTGCGTTCTAATGACCACCTTGTTTCTGTGTAAGGTTCTGAAGCAACTAGTGCCTGAATTTTGCCGACCCTGCAGGCAGATGTCAGACCCACCAAGAGGGCTGTCTTGATGGCGACAAGCCTGATGTCCGTGGACACCATTGGCTGTAAAGGCTTGTGTGCCATGGCGCTCGCCACTACATTAAGGTCCCACACAGAGTGTGGCCTCTTGATAGGCGGGTGGGTAGAGCGTTGTGGGGCCCGCCAATGCCTTTTAACCACCGGGTTGGGTTGGAGGATGAGAAATGTCCTCTGAATTCGGGTAGGGTCCGATGGCCACCAAATGGGTGCGGCACATGTATTTGCACTCAAGTGAACAAGGTGTGTAGAGAAGGATAGCACCTCGTCCAATAAGCTTGTTTATTTTTAATGCGCACCAAAACCCGGAGGTAGGAGGGCGCAGCAGTATGCAGATGCAAGGCTTATAAGTTACAAATTTTACACGTTACAGAATAAGGCATAGCAATACAAAAATGTACAATCAACATTGACATTACAGTGTTGTTACAGGGCACTATAGAAGTACTGTGATACATGTTCAAGCTATACAGGAGATACAGTCTGTACAAGAAATATACTATTGAAGCTCAATATACAATTGGTACTTGGTATGGAAGAAGGTGTCTAGGAATCATTAGCATTAATGTAGTTGGTGTAGATCCTTCTAAAGAGTAAGTAAGGTTGGTCTTCTCTCAATTTATAAGGCAAGGCTTCCATAGTTTAGCAGTCTTCACAGGAAAGCTACTACCTCCAATCTTAGTCTGTATCTTGGAACTACAAGGCAGTTGGCATTTGCCGTTCTCGTGGGTCTGGTGGATGTTCTTCTGGTTAATTTGTCCATGAGGTAGCTAGGGGCAGCATTGTTAAGAGCTTTATTTGTCAAGGATATGATATATTTTATTTATATCGCGCTTATACACAGGTGTTTCAGAGCGTGACAAGGCAAGGGAGGGGAACAAGGGACAACAAAACAATGATCTTACTAGGCCCAGTGACATTGAGAACGTGCAAGTGCATGGGAGAGGGGGAGGGGAAAAGTGCATGGAGGGGAGGGAGAAAGTGGAAAGTGCAGAGCAAAGGAGAAACAGAATAATCATAACAAAACTAAATAAATAATAAAATCAGCACAAAGTGGTAGTGGAGCCAAGTAGCAAGTGCTAGGTTTGAGGCAGCAGATCAGGTGGGTCTGATAAGTGCAGGAAGGGAAAAAAAGGGGGGGCTGTATTGGTACAGATACAACCCCAGTGGAAGGGGTGGCCCGGAGGCAGTGCGGTAGGGTGGCAGGATGAGCAGGAACCTGGGACCAGAGAGAGGGTGTACTAGTGCAAGGTGCCAAGAGAGCAGATCAGCAGGGGAGAGGGAGGGCGAAGGCAGAAGCAAAGAGGAAGGTCTTGAGGTGCTTCCAGAACCTGAGATGGTTTTCTCGAGTGGCAGAGAGGCTGTTCCAGAGGGAGGCCCCAGACGAAGACCGAGATCTACCCCCAGCTCTTTTCTTTGAAAAATGACTGACCCTGAGGGAGTTAGAGGAGGAGGAGCGAAGAGCTCGAGAGGAGAGGTATTTACAGAGAGATCGCTGAAAATATTTTGGACCCAGGCCCCAGAAAGCCTTGTGGACAATGCAGAGGGTTTTACATTTTATCCTTGCATCCACTGGGAGCCAATGGAGAGATTTCAGAGCTGGAGAGATACGATCCCAGGGCTTGAGGCCAAGGACAAGTCTAGCAGTCCTGTTCTGGATTTGTTGCAGAGGGCAGAGAGAAGAGGCAGGTAGATTTAGAAAGAGGCTGTTACAATAATCCAACCTAGAGAGAACCAGAGCTTGGGAGACCGTGAGCTTCTGGGGGAAAGAGGAAAGGTAGAGTACCTCTGAGGAAGTGCAGTAGAAGTTTGACTTTTTAGAGACCTCAGATGTGGGCAGAGAAGGAAAGTGTAGAATCAAAGATGACCCCGAGGTTCTTACCCTCGCAGGAGGAGGGCCAAGAGTGGCCGGCCAGAGAGTGAGGGGAAAGAATGGAGAAGGTCTCCCGATGAAGAGGATTTCAGTCTTGCTGGCATTCAGAGAGAGATCGTTGGCGGAACACCAATCTTGAAAGGCAGTAAGGCAATCAGAGATGAGAGAAGGAGAGGAGGTGGCAGAGGGTAGCCTGAAGTTGAGTATCGTCAACGTAGCACTGGAAATTTGAACAGAAAATGGTAATGCAGTGGGCGAGAGTTGCCAAGTATAGGTTGAAAAGCCAGGGTGAGAGGTTAGATCCCTGGGGAACACCACATGTAGAGCAAAATAGATGATAGGAAGGACCCAAGTTTGACCTGGGAATGTCGGCCAGAGAGGAAAGAGGTCAGCCAGGCCAGAGCCTGATCAGTGATACCGAGGTTATCACGGAGACGGTTGAGCAGGATGGTATGGTTGACCGTGTCAAAGGCAGATGAGAGAGAGTAGGATGAGGACAGAGGGAATGTTAGTGTCAAGGTTGGAGAGCAGATCCTCACGGATGTTCAGGAGAGCAGTTTCCGTGCTTCTGGCAGCTCTGAAGCCAGATTGGTGGTCATGGAGACAGCCAACCGTGTTAGAAGGAAGGTTGAGCTGAGAGATGGCCAGTTTTTCCAGGAGTTTGCCCAGAAAGGGAGTAATTGAAATTGGGCAATAGCTAGCCAGACAAGTAGGATCAGCTGTGGGTTTCTTGAGAAGAGGAAGCAGCAGTGAGTGCTTCAGGGGGTAGGGGAATGATCCAGAGGCAACAGAGTGGTTGCAAAAATCAGCAAGGGCTGGAGCAAGGGTGTCAATATGGTCCTTGATGGTTTTAGAGGAACAGGGATGAACCTGTTGTGATGAGGTTTTCATAGATCGGACTTGTCTAGCAACCTCATCGGGGGACTAATGAGGAAAGGACGAGGAGGGCATAGGGGGGGGGGGGGTGGCTGAAGGAGGGTCAGCAGGGATAGACGGAGTGGGGCGGGGAAGGAAGGCAAAATCAGGGTGGACAGGAAGTCCTGGGTTTTAGAGATAAAGTGAGAGGCAAGGGCATCGCAGAGAGCCTGGGAGGCAACAGGAGGGGTAGAGACTGCAGCAGGGTTGGCCAGCTCCTTGCAGATTTTAAAGAGTTCGGCAGAGTTGTTTGATGCCGCAGAGACACGGGCTTGAATGTGGACTCTTCTTGGTGAGGACAGAGTCGGTATTGCCTTTGGAGCAGGCGACAGGCCAGTTTGTCAGAGGATGAACAAGAAGCCCTCCAATTCCTCTCAGCCGCCCTACACTTACGTTTAAGTGTAGCTAGGTTGGAATCAAACCAGGAATTGCACTTGGCTTTGGACTTCAAGCAGATCCTTATGACAGGGGCAAGAGCATCAAGCGTATCGGAAATAGAAGAGTAGAGAAGGGAAAGGGCTGTGTCAGGGTGTGAGTCAGCCAGAGGAGGAGAAGGTGGCAGCGAAAGCCTTAACTGACACGCTTCATAGGTCGGATGTCCGAGATGGTGGGTGACAGTGTTGGTGTGGGCTTGGCGGGAAGAGAGGAGGCAGTGGTCACTCCAGGAGAGAGGAGTAGTCAGCGGTATAGAGAGGGAGAGGCCAGTAGAGATCAAGACATCAAGTGTGTGACCTGCAGTGTGTGTTGGGCCAGAGAGGAGGATAGAGTGAGGGAGTCGCAGAGGTCGCGGAAAAGAAATGAGGGACAGGGAGAATTGAGATGGATGTTAAGGTCACCAAGGAAGATGAGTTGAGTGGTAGTGGCCTGGAGGGAGGAGGACAGGTCAGCCCAATCAGAGGAAAGAGGTGATTTGACCAGGGGGCCGGTATAGAGTAGCAACAGTAAGAGTGGCTAGGTGAGAGAGAGTCTGCATACAAGGCATTTGAAAGAGGAGTAGGTCTGTGTGGGAATGATAGAGGCAGGAATCCACTCGGGAAAGATCAGGGCTACACCGCCTCCAGGCCGGGTGGATCTGGGTGCAGAGAGGATCTTGCAAACATCAGGGAGGAGAGTATCAAAGCTTGTGACAGAGCTAGCCGTGAACCATGTCTCAGTAAGACCGAGGACATCAAGGTAAAGTTCTTCCAAGAGGTGGCAGATGTCAGAAGTGTTTGACAGCTGAGCGGGAGTTGAGTGTGGCAAGATGGAGGCTGCCAGCCTTGAAGACCTTCCGGAGAGGGGTACAAATCAGAGGTACGCCCTGCGGAGGGGTAGAGGTAGCCTGAAGTGGGGTAGAGGAGGAGGGAGGAGATGGCAAGGTAGCGGAGGAAAGAGGAGGGGACAGCCGGAGATGAAAGGAAGTTGATGAGGCGAGGGAACCTATCAAAGGATGTGATTGGCCTGAGGACCTTGGACAATGACAGTGCCATTTAGGTAGACATTGAGGATGACTTTAGAGGAGTCAAAGGAAGCCATGAGGACTTCCCAGCGAGTGCCACCATTAATGGGGGAGGAGGAGACAGGACAGAGATCATATATGGGGTCCATAGATCCGGCGAAGGAACAACAAAGAGGATGTCTGTGAGGGTCTGTCTGGAAGAGGCGCTGGAATAGGTGTCAGCGATAGGGAGACCTGGGTTGGATATCCTTTTTAAACAACTGTTAAGACGGATTTCTGAACTCTGTCCTGGTGGCGCAGAAGTTCAGAAGGCCAACCTAATTACTTGGAACAGGGTAACCTCTGGACAAGCCAGACCAATCAAGGTAGCGATCGCGGCGGTCAAGACTAGGTCTCAAGAGGGGTGAGGGTGACTGAAAGCCCGCAATGAGCACACAAAGCAAGAGCGCTTACAAACTACTCCAAACAGTTGTTATATCAAAAATAGATACACATTTATTTTAAGGCCTTTAAAATAATGACCGTAGCGAGAAAATCACAATATCACAATATTAAACCAACACATACCATATCAACACAATATATATACAAATACACAGTCGCAAGCGTTTAAAGCACGAAAGATGTAGTCCACCTGCCAGGGAAGGAAAACAGGCAGTGCGATAATGCTTTCGACTCAGTTCGCCTTCATAGGCACCTAACTAGATGGAAGTCCGAGCCCTGCGAAGAGTGGAGCCTTGTGCTCAAAGTACCTGCCACGCCGGTGCCGACGGGCACAAGGGGAAGCTCTTCGGAGGAAGTCAGGCGGTTCACGTTAGTGCACAGCAGAAGAAGAACAGGTTCCGCAACTCAAGCGCAGCCTCCACAGCGGGCAGAAGCAGAGCGCGAGCGCGGCAAAAGGGTGCTGTTTTTACACAGCAGGGAAAAGCAATGGGATACTGCAGGAGGGCGACCAGATCCTAGATATACTACTCACCGGTCCCCGAAGCAAGCAGACCCAGGCTTCTCCACGATAGTTTCAGCAGCTGGCAGGTTCAGAAGAGCAGGGAACGCTTTGTAGTCGTGTAGAGCAAAAAGACGTCCCAATCGACGAAACCAGCACAGTGTTGTTGCCGCACAGGACAACGGAGCGGCCGTGTGTATTCGAGCCAAATGAACCCTCCTCCCTTCAGACCTGGGAACGCCAAGCGTACGAAGCGTGGGAGAGGGACAAGGACTCGCAATACAACACAACCTGGCGGCGGTTGCAGAGCCAAACCCCTTTGTAAGCTGGTCAGTCAACTGGATGGCCCAGAGACGCTTCCGAAGGCTTACTTGGCGGGAGATGGTTGAAGATGCCGGGAATAGCTGTTCCTGCTATTCCAAAGGTCGAAGCACCAGTACAGGCCTTCTGGTTCGATCAAAGGAGGACAGGGGCTCTCCGGACGACAGCAGTGCAAAGGAGGATTCCTTCAGCGGGTCACCAGCGATTCCTCGGTCCAGCCTCGTAGTTGCAGGATACTTGGCTCCTGTATTCCTTCGTTCGTGAGAACTCAGGAGATCGACATGGTAGTGGTGTTTCCAGCCCCCTCTTATCCACGGTTCCCTTCGCGCCAAAACGGAGGGGAGCCAATGGGAGATCTGCTCATCAAAACACATACCATACGTGGACCAATCACGGACCACGGTGGTCCCAGGCATTCACACCACCCTAGACTCTCTGGCACCCAGGATGTGTATTGGGACCAGACATCCCAGCCCACACCCTGGAGGCCCACAAACGACATGTAGAAGCCCGCGAAAGCAACCACGTTTCGCGGGAAAGTACATGCCCAAATAAGGAAGGCCCCGGGTCGCCGGACCTGGGGAAGGTGAAGGGAGCAAGACGGTCAGTGGACAAGACAAAGGAGCCTCGTGGCCTGGCCATTTTGGGAGCCAGGCCACCATTTTGGGTTCAGTGCAAAAACGTGCTCAGAACGCCAAAAGGAGCTCAAAATAAACAATACGATCGCTGCCACCATTCGAGTCCCTGAATGACTTGCACCGATCAAATACATTCCTAAAAGAGTATCTAGGGCCTGTAGAAGGCTAGAGACCCAAGAGAGCTGTAACTTAGCTTACAGTGCCCTCTTGTGTCGTGTTGCACTAAAGCTGCGACACGATAGAAGAAACTACGGGAAACCACGTTCCCCGGTACTGACTGTCTTAAGGGCATGTCAGTTTCCCCGTAAGAAAGGAGCGAAAGCCCAGAGAAGTGCGGCAGAAGGCTGTACTTCTCTGGCAAAGTCAAGAACAAGGTTAAAAACAATAGCAAAAAGTTTAGGGGTTGCCACATGGAAGGAAAATTCCCTACAATAACGAAATCTTTCCTAACAACAACTTCTTTCCAGACTTAGTGAGAAGGGAAGGATAGTTGATAGAGAAGCAATTGGAATAGATGGGAGAAACAAAGCGCCATGAGTGGCAAGAAATGGAGGCAGAGGGAGGTGTATGCAAGTACAGCGGTATGGAACAGTCACTGGGCTAGTGGATAACAATCAGAGGGCAAAGTTAAAAGCAGAATACACCCAAGTTTGATTTCCAATACATCATTTTTAACTGCATTTTATTGTTGGTGGAGAGCCATGTGTGTTAGCGTCTAGCGGAACAGACATGTACTCTTATTTATGCCGAGCGCGGCTCTTAGGGCGTTATTTTGTAAGGTTTGTAGCCTCTGGATGGTAGCTTTGCTAGCACCACTGTACAGGGCATTACAGTAATCGAGTCTGGATAGAATTAGAGCTCTAGCCAGAATCAAGCAGCTGTCGTTAGATAGGAAAGGCTTGCCCGCTCTTATTAGCTTGCAAGTGTAGGCAGTGGTCGAGGCCAGAGATTGCAGCTGAGAGATCAAGTAAGAGGCGTAGTGCTGTCTTCCCCTTATCTCTCAGTTCATCAATTTGGGTTTTTAAATCGATTAAGGCAGTTTCCGGTTTAAGTATTGTTTAAGCATGTGAGGATCAACCTCCTTGGATTCTGCCTAGTGAGAAAACCTAGTCCACTTGCTTTTGTACTGGCTCCTGGTTGCACCGCTCCTAGCACCCTGTATGATGTCTAGGTTAGCAGACGAAAGACACAGATGCTTCAAAGTGACCTGTTCACGAACCATGCTGCAAGAGCCATCTTCTGCGGGACGAGGTGGATGACCGTGCCCCCCTGCTGCGACAAGCGATAAGCTGGGCCCAGAGGAAGGTGCAGAGGCGTGGGAGGGAACGCATAGGCGTTCATGCTGTTCCACTGTATCTGAATTGCATCTCCCAGAGAGCGGGGACCCTGTCCCAGCCAGGATGCGAACTGAGGGCACTTCCTGTTGTACCATGTGGCGAAGAGGTCCACATGCGGATGACCCCATCTGTTGAAGATCCCCTGTAGGACCCGATTGTTCAATTGCCATTCGTAATTGTCCGCACCCAACCTGCTGAGCCTGTCCGCCTCCAGGTTCGACTCCCCAGGGAAGTGGATTGCGTCAAGTGTATGTTCGCCAGGGTCCATTCCCACATGCTGACCGCCAGGGTGCATAGCTGCGTGTTGATGTAATATATGCTGGTGGAGTTGTCCATCTAAATGAGGATCATTTTGCCACTGATGAGCGGTAAGAAGGCCTTCAGGGCCAACCAACCAGAAAGCCTTCCGCTCCAACCAATTGATATGGGCCTCCTGTTCCTTAAGAGAACGAACTCCATGGGCGCTATGGTTGTCCAGGGTAGCTCCCCAGCCATCCAAGGAAGAGTCTTTGGTGATGGTAACCTGTGGGGCTGGTAGTCGGAACGGTCTGCTTATCCTCCGATTGCAGTCCGTGCTCCACCAGACCAGGTCCTGGTGGAGAGCCGGAGCAATGCCAACAGCAATCGCCTCATTTTGAGCCTTGTGTATGGTACTGCCAGAAGACATGCCGCCATGGTACCTAGAAGGTGCTGGTACCAGCAAGCTGAAGTGACCTCTCTGCTGAGAAAACTGCTTGTGGCTCTCTTGACGGCTGCAATCTTGTATTCCCAGGGAAAGACTCGTCCTTGTATCTCAGATGAGTCCCAGGAAAGCCAGGCTCTGCGTCGGCTCCAGCTGTGACTTGAGATTGATAGAGAATCCCAATTTGTGTAGCATATTCATGAGGGGGGAGGAGGAGGTGTGTTGGACTGCCTCCAGTGATCCCGCCCTGACGAGCCAGTCCTCCAAGTATGGATATACATGGTGACCATGGGCCCTGAGAAGGGCTGCTACTACATTCATAAGCCTGGTAAAGACGATGGGGGCTGGATTGAGACCAAAGGGTAGAATCATGTATTGAAAATGAAAGTCCCTGATGCTGAACGTCAGGATGGATGGATGGGGCTGCCAAATCAGGACGTGCAGGTATGTGCCCTTCAGGTCAAGGGAGCACATTGACTCACTTGCAGTGTCTCCACATTAAGGGCTGGGGTAACCATCTTGACATTTTTAAGCGGAACAGAAAGGTTCAGGGTGGAAAGGTCCAGCAAAACTCTCAGGCCAACCTGGAATAGAAGCCCATGCCCCGCTGGGAGGCTGGTACTTCCACTGCCTGACTGTACAAGCGCTCGAGTTTTCGCCAATAGAGTTGCTGTCCCAATCTGTGGTAGTGGAAGGGGACGGAGGGAGGTACCGGTAGGCGGTACCCAGAGGACACTACTGATAGGATCCAGGGGTCTGCGAAACTTGTACAGCAGTGCTGTGCGTAAAGGCTAAGCCTGCCACCCACCAGAGACACGTGGACCCAGAGGGGAGTGTCATGCGCCCCCCCCCACCACCTTTGAGACTGGGGGCTCAGGAGGGGGACTGAAAAAAGCCCTTATTCCCTGCCCATCTTGTGCTGTTTACGGCGGTGTTCATTGAGAGCCATCCGGCTGTCTGGATCATCGTTCTTGGAAGCCCCGTAATCTGCCGAATGCCCGGTCCTTGTCGGAACGCTGGTGCGTTCGACTGTAGGTCTTGGGTGTAGACTTCGTGAGGATGGATGAAGAGGTCGCAGTCTGGTAACTTTTCTTCTTATCCAGTTCCCCATCCATGGTGTAATGAAGAGGTAGCTACCCTTGAACAGAAGGTCCAATATGCGTTCCTGTACGTCTGGGTTGATTTTGGTAGCCTGGAGCCAGGCCGTCCTTCTCATGTCCGTGGCAATGCAGATGGCACGGCCAGAGGCGTCGATATGCGCCACGGTGAACTCCATGTCGTCTTGGGCCACCATCTTTGCTTCTGCCAGACCCGCCTGGAAGCATGCTTGACTGTGTACCGGAAGTTCCGGCATGAAGTTGGCCATTTCCCGCCAAAGCCGCTGGTTAACGGCAGCAAGCATGGCGTCTGCATTAGACTGACTGAGGTGCAGCGAGGCGTTGGAATAGATCTTTTTATATGCCTCCAAGATAATCTCCTCCATGCCTAGCAGCATGGGGGACGAGGTTGCTTAGATACAGGCAGCGGCAATCACAGAGGAGTGTGGTTAAAGGTGTACAGACAAGAGCGTATCCCGCTCCAATTGCCTGTATTTGGCATTGAGGCGCCTGTTGGTGGGCTGCGCCGAATGGGGCTAAAACCATTTCTTTCTTGCCAATGCGACCACGTCCTGCATCGGAATCCCTGTTCTAGCTGCGGCGCATAGAGTGAGGACCCCAGCAAGTACCCACGCCTCCGGTTCAACCTCAGGTTGTGGAAGCCCCAAGTATTCTCCTTAACCTGCAAGTCGTTCATTGAATCCCTTGGCTGAAGACTATGTTGGGGTCCTCCTAATCGGAACTATAGGAGGCAGGGAAGCCAGAATCGAATGACTCGGTGTGGGCAGCTGGGGCTGTACTGGGGCCTGAGAAGCTTAAGCCATATGAGGAATGACTATAGGTGCTGGAGGTTGGACTGGCAGCATGTCCCCGATAACATCCCACAGGATGGCGCTCATTTGAGGGGACCTCAAGCATGAGGAATTTCTCAAATAAATGGTCCTTACAGGCTAGTGGGGTGGCAGGTTGTATTGACGGAGTAGCGGGCGGCTGCTGGGGCCATGTGCGTACTCTGCCTCGCTGGTTGCAGGGGATATCTGCCCTGCGACGCTGAAGGATAAGCTGGAGGCCATATACTTGGTGAAAACCAGTCCCATCTGGACATTCGATCTACCTGCTGCCCAAACGGGGATGGTGTTGGACAAGTGGCCATCTTGATTGGCGTGTCAGCCATTTTGTTGAGCTGCATGCCACGTGCCTGCGTCGTGGTGCCTGGCTCGTTGGGCTCGGCCTCCTCCTGAACTCTTGTCGGTGGAGCTTGAGGCCTATCCTGCACCTCAGGATGAGGCCTGGTATGCGTGGTGCCCTCGGCTGAGTCGCCGGTAGTGCTGTGCATATGTGCCCCCTGAGACATTTGTCTGGTAATAGGGCAAAGCCCCTCTGGTGGACAACCGTTAAAAGAATTTTGCGGTCCTTCAGCACCGTCTCCGGAAGGATCTAGTGACCCCTCGGTTTGACGACCAGAAGTTGAATGAGCCTCGGTACCTGTGTTGGTGTGAGAACCTGAACGGTCCCTCCCACTCCGATGTTTCCTAGGAAAGGAGTCGCTCTTGCAGGGTGCGATGGAAAAAAGCATCCCTACCTTGGGCCTTGACTTGTGTCCGATGAAGTTCTTCAAGTCCTCTGGAGGAGACTTCTCGAAGAGTTCCTTCCACCGGGCTAACCTGTTCTTCAGAGGTCTAGGTGTAAGCGCATCGCACATGGTACAACCTTGCCAGCTGTTTTCAGGGCCAAGGCAGTGAGGCATAGAGCGTGGAGGTCGTATGTGTGTGGGGGGTGAGCCCTCGCAGGCAGGACACCTGCTGAAACCCAAGGACGTCGACATGCGCTGGGGAGGAGCGTGGCGCCAGAGAATCGAGTACCTGATTAAAGATTAGAAGACAAAAGACAGCATCCGGGGAAGAGCACATGGAATTACAAGGACGAAACCAAACCCAGGAGCGCTGGTGAAAGCGGTCTGTTCCCATCGACGCAGGAAAATGTAAATGAATAAACTACTAATCAGTGTTTGGTAGCCAATTTATGCTTCGGGTCGGTGCATAAAGCAAATGCTGTTGCCAGTGGTCAGGTAAGGCAACTCACTCAATATCAGTACTTGGGATAGTTCTAGGAAAGAATCCTTGACCAGGCCTCCACTGACCAAAGTCAGTAAAGTGATTTAGGGGCATGACAAAGCCCAAGTAACCCAATTGAGGCAGGAACAGGAGTTATAACTTACCCACCCACATAACTCATTTTCCCCGAGACCACTTCAGAGGTTCTGGATTCTGTTAGGTACATGCGGTTCAGTGCTTGGTCCAGTCGATGAGGGCCCAGGGATCAGGGGTGCACAGGTCCCTTTTGGATGTAGGATTTAGTTTGTCGGTTGCAGTGATGGGGAATAGTTCGACAGCTTAGAGTAGAACAACCAAATAAAGAAAAGAAACTTGTGAGCAGAGCACCTCAGGACACCTTTAGGGGAAAAAGGATGACTATTTTCAATGGGAGTCACCAGGGTAAGGCACCAACAGGCCATCTACAGTGGACGAACAATGGAGCAGGCACAGACGTCTTCGGTCAGCGATAGAAGGCTGAAAAAACAGGCACAGGCGTCTCCTTACACTAGTTGAAATTCCTCCAAGTTCCAAGGATTCACTCGGAACTGTGACGGCTGCAGCGAGGCACTACAGGAAACAGCTGGTCTACCCACTAGTTGGTCCAGGGACAGATCTTTGAGCAGAAGTTAAGACAGACTGTTCCTACTGGTTTGGGGATCCAAGCACAGACCAGGGTCGTCTTGAGATCAGGTTAGAGGAGTAGGACTTCACTGTGACAGCACTGGAGTTGATGCTGGTCCATTCAGTGTTCGTCCTCTGGTAGTCAGTGGGCTGCACTCCTTAGTAGAGGGCTTGGTACCAACGATCTGTCGCTTAGCTGCAGGAATCCTAGCCCACAAATGAGGATCTGCACAATTTAAACTGGCATTGGCTTTCAAAATATGCATAGCAATTGGACATCTGCCCAGCACCACACACATTCAGGGATGTTCAATTGGGCACAAACTGCCCCATAGACCCCGAACGTCACAGCATTTGCCGGGAAATAACATTCCATAAAAGGCATATCCCGACCACAGAAGGTGGCCAAACATGGCCAATGAACGAGCAAAAACCCTTGTGGCAAGGCCATCTGTTAGGCAGAATCCTGTGCAGTGCCCTTAGGGACCACTACACACAATTAAGACCACAGGTGGTAATACAAGTTTTACCTTTGGTACAAGTCTGTACTATGTTACAGTGGTAGCAGAGCAGCCAGGCTCATCTCAAGAGTATATCAGCAGTAGCAGAGATTACACAAAGGGACCACAATTACTGTGGACCCAAGCAAACACTGACTCAAGGTTTTAGGTAAAAAATACGAGTATATTTATTTTTAAACAGTTTGTTATAAACACAACACTTCTATTAATTTCAAAACCACACGTAAAATACACTACAACCAACCAATTCACTTTGTACAGTATAACTTCAAGGTAAGTACCCTATGTTTGAGCGGACCGGTGTTGTGAAACAAGAGACGTTACCGGGAATACATTTGCAATCACTTTGACAGTAATGACAGTTCAGTCTTACGAAAGAAACGCGTATCCGCGGCAGGAAATAATACGGGGGCAAAAACACTTAGCACCTGAGATACCCAGAGAATTGGGGGCATAAATCATAGGCAATACTTTTGTCAATTTGTATTTGTATTTTATTTGTAAATCACACCAGGCCCAAGGGCATCCGGGCGCATAATTTAGGTTACAGGCATGTTATAGGGTACATACAAGAAGAGAACAAGGGAAGGGAATAAAGGCAATTTAGAAAATATACAAGTACTACACATTAATAATCGTGCAGATCAGCTAGCAGGTTTGCACAGTGTAGCGGAGTGCCAGTGGGCGCTAGTAGTCAGGCTGGTCTTGGGCTGCCAGCCAGGCTTTGGCTTTGGCTTTGCTCTTGAAGGCCAGGAAGGATGGTTCTGCTCTCAGTGGATTGGGTAGGGAGTTCCATAGTTTCGCAGCCATGACTGGGAAACTGCTCTCGCCTGATCTCTGGAGGTTGAAGCGGGGAATGGAGAGGCAGTTGGTTTGCGCACTTCTAAGTGGTCTTGAGGAGGTGTGTAGAGAAAATCTACTAGCCAGGTATCTTGGTGCTTGATGTGAGAGGCTTGTGTGTAAGCGATAGTGCTTTGAGAGAAACTATTTGGGAAACTGATAGTCAATGGAGACTCCGTCTGGTGTCTGAAATGTGGAGGATCCTAGGGATGTTTAGTGCCGCTCTAATGGCATTATTTTGAATGATCTGTAGTTTGCTGATGTTGCATTGGTTAGTGCCGAGGTAGAGGGTGTTGCAATAGTCGATCTTCGACAGGAAAGGCAGACAGAATCAGAGAACTCCGACAGAAATTCAAGAGTCAATAGGCCAGAGCCAGTGCCAAGTGGAACCGGGTTCCTGTTGTCGAGGATCACACAGTCGAACAGTTCACGATTCAACGTAGCCAGGAGTACTTCGATATTGTCAATGGAGGAAGCAAAAGTCATAAGAAGGAGGGAAGATGAGGACAAGCCTTGTAGGAGGAGAAAAAGGGATTCCCCCGATTTCCTCAAGCAGAACACAGTACCTTATTCAATGAAGAGGCTGGTGCCACGGCAGTTGTTCCTGGTAGTTTCCTGCAGACCCACGGTTCCTGGAGCTTCGGCAAGGACGACGTCTGGAGGGGTCTGCACCACACAGGGATGAAGCCGGCAGCAGCAACGGTGAATACAAGGTGCGTTCCTTAAAAACAGGAGAGGTTCTTCAGATGGCTATCCGGACCACTACAGTAGTGTACAACGATTTCGACCACGAAGAGGATCCTCTGGCTGTAGAAAATGAGCTGGTTATCCCCACCAGGCTCAAGGGAAGACGACTCCGGACTGGATCCTCTCTGGTCAAAGGGTAGATAGCTCCAGACTGCAGCAGGGCTTCACCGGGATGGGATAATTGAAGCAGCCGACTTCTTCTCCGCTTCTCTTCGGTTCCTTGTAGTTCCAGTGGCGACTGACTTCTAGCCCAAGAGTCCTGCCTTTTAGGTGAAAATCCCCCATTCACACAGCCTGGCTGTCAATCACGCAGTGGGGGGGTTGTCCAGCCCGGACAACCACCTCAGCCAATCATGGCAAAGTGTGACTTTGGTTTCCTAGGATACCCTGTGCAAGGGGGTGACTACACCCCTCCCTCACATTCAGCCCACCTAGATACCCAGGCGCATAGAGGAGGGCTTCTTGGCAGAAGCCCGCCAAAAGACAGTGGACAAAGAAGGCAAACCTGGTTTTCCACGCAAAGTAAAAAACAAGGACTTTAACAAAAAGAAATGGCGAATAAACCCGAATGGAGCCAAAAGAAAAAGTATTTGGTCAACCGGGTTCAAGTTCGAGGCTAATATAATAGCCTAAAACAATACCACATTTATATAGTATAACCACGGTAGAAAGTTAGGGTAGATATCGCTGCCACCAGCCAAGTCTAAATGTTAAGAGCAAAACAATGCTCTAGGAGGTGCAGATAAAAAGGGCTGAGGATTAACCCTTTCCAGTACTCCATGTAAGATGGGGTGTACTGGATCTGTGATTAAATGACCAAGTAAAGTTAATGGCAACTTTACCCTTTTCTGGGGGACAGTAGTCAGCCCCGGAAATGGAGTCGGTGGGAAGTCAAAACGACAACCCTGTGTCACTGCACTGAAGGCGCTGTGTAACACGAGAGTGGGGATCCTGAAGTGGTGTACTCCAGAGCCCACAATCAGAAATAACAGATGAAATACACGTGGCCATCTTAGGGTGTTCTTGTTAGCATTTGAGGAAGATGCAAGAGTGCACAAGTAAAATGCTTAAATAGGAAAAGCTGGTGTGGGGTACATAGTAAAGGTAATCAAAAAGCGATTATATAAAAAGCTATAAGGCTACAAAGTAACCCAACTGACCTGTACTACAAGATTAGGTGTGAATTGTAACATTAGAGTCAGTTTCTCAGTTTTAGTGACTAGAGTGTTACCGCATAGGAATCAGCAAAGAGAATGGGGCTGTTTAACTTTTCTAACAGCATTAAAAAAATTATTGTGGTGAAAATATGGGGAGACCTTCACAAGATACTTGCTTAAAGGAAGTTCCAGTAGATTGTGCTTGTACCTGGTCATTGACATTGGACATTTTTGGAATGCACTCAGAAATGGACATGATTGTACATACCCCCAAGGCACTCTTTCGAGGGCCCTTCAGATGATGTTTTACTGGAATCCACTCATCCTCTTCCCCAGCTTCTACTTCCTCGCACTCCTCAGATTCTGAGATAATGTCTTCAAGATTCAAGCAGGGATTTAAGGTTGGTGCTCTCGCAGTTGTCCGACGGCGAACCTTCGGCTGCAGATGGAAAAAGATGCATCAGCACACACTTTCAGCAGTCTGCATATTATTGCTAAAAAGGTGGTCATAGCTAAACTAACTGCCCTGGGATGGCAGGAGCCACTGATCTTCAAGATGCAATGGAAGAGATTAGGCTAACTTATTGTTGAAGACCCAAATTAGGTTGCGATAATCATCACGCAAGTACATTAGTTTATAGTATCTGGTTTTTAGACTGTGCAATCAAAATCAAAATCAAGAATCAAGAATCAAAAACTTCTTGTTTGGGCGAACTGCGTCCCCCACAAATCCCCCTAGGTGTAAACCAGACCATGGCCTCTGGAGTGAAAAGGAAACCGGGAAAACGGTAAGCAGAAAATGGTAAGCAGAAAATGGCAAAGTGGGAGAAAGTCTGAAAACAAATGAGCTACCTATGGGGCCTTTGCTTTAGAATCTTCGATACGACATGCTGCATGTACATTTTTGGAAATGTATGCATCCTTGTGTCGTCCTGAGAAAATATTAATTACCACTCGGTAAGGTTCAATTTTATGGAAGTTCATTTTATCCTTCCACAGATTCCTCATCAAGGATATTCCTATCCCAATGCAGCTGTTCGCCAGAAATGTTTGAGCTGCCAGGGGGTAGCAGCGTGGGCGTCGGCTCCACCCCACATCTATGTGCCAGACATGATGTCGGGAATAGTAAATCTAGCCGCACCACCAGTTCAAGCGTTTCTCCCCTAGCACTCTGAAGCAGAGGGACCATAGAACCAATGGTGTACTAGCTTCCCACAAAGAGGCGATGAGGAATCCATGGGATGAAACTCCATCGGAAATTAAAGGTAATCACTGTAGTGGCTAGAGAACTCATACTACATAGTCCCCTTTCCTCCATCTTTGTGGATGCCCACCAACATGGGGACGGTACCGGAACCTTTGGCAGCAAATAAATTGCGCTTCCCCATTAAATTTAGTATAGTGCACAGCCTCTGGCATTGGAACGCTAAGCCGAATCCCCGCCCTCCAGCGCCTCACCTCAGTCCCATTTGATGAACACATCGGACGCTTAGATACATGGTCAATCTAAGTACATTTTAGCCCTTGGCATACTAGCGGGTGAAGGTGGGTGGGATCTATGGAAGAAAGGGGACTATGGACTAGGAGTACTCTAGTGACTATGGTGAGTAACTTTACTCACACATCCCGTCCCCTTTCCCGAGTCCATGTGGGCGATTCCACCAAAAAAAGAACAGGGTGCAGCCGTGACAACCTGCCTCATATCTAGGATGATGCAAAAAAGTTCTTCAGAACCACCAGACCAAATTCTGCATTGCGAGTGGAGCTGGTGTTCAGTGAGTCGTGCCTCCAGAAGGCCGGATTGGCCCAGGTAGTCGCCTTGCTGATGACATCCAAGAAGCAGGACATGCGACGGCAGTGGCCTTGGCTCTGACCGCTTGGGCAAGAATCCCCTCAGAATAGGGTTGCCCATGGCCGTGTACACCTCCAAAATGATCTGAACCATCCAACAGGTGAAGGAAGTCTTGGAAGTTGAGAGCTGGGGTAGGATCCCCCAAAAATTACAAAATGCCTCAATTCCTGAAGGATTTTGTCAGAGAAAACGTGAGAACCCTTTTGAGGTCCAGGAAAAACACCGGCAGGCAGATCACTTGATTCAGATGGAATTGAGAAACCACCTTGGGCAAGAAGTTTGGGCAAGTACGCAAGACAACCTTGTAGTTGTGAAACGTGGTGATGGGCTGTGCACAGAAGTGAGTCATTTTTAGCATCACCAAGCTGATGTCCACAGAGGCCATGTGCTCGAAAGGTTTGCGTCGCAAAGCGGCAAGAACCACATTGAGGTCCCAGACCGAATGCGGCCTATGTACTGGAGGAAAAAATCCCAGACAACCCCTTATGGTGGGCCTTAACCACAGGGTTGGCTGCCGAAAACACATGCCCAGGGGAATTCTTGTATGCCCTAATCGCGGACAAATACGTGCAGCAAGTATCCACCTGAACTGAGCGAGCTAGGTGTGCTTAATAAGGCCAGTACGCCATCCAGCGGACAGGTGACAGGATCCAGACACTGTTGCAAGCCCAAAGGCAGAACCCAGTCTATTTGCTCTTATACTGGGACCGAGTCGAGGGCCTCCTGGCCTGCTGAATATTATAACAAAACCAGCAAGGGCTTATTCGTGGGTGGACACGTAGTCCAGGAAAAACACTTGGTCAATGGTCAGACAGAAATCATCGGCTCCTGACCCTGTATGTATGGGGGTCTAGGTCACTTTGGTCATCACCCTGGTGGGAGCCAAAAAATCGGCATCATTTGACTCGAAGAATCCAGATCTAGAGAGAGGAGCAAAGGATCTGTCGCAGACAGTCAGCACCAGAGGCTTCCCTCTCGACAGCGACAGAATGACCGCCAGCGCCACAGAGAGCTTGGACACCACTGTGGCTTCAGTCAGTCAACACTCTAGAGCCATCAACGACTTTAGCGCCTGTGTTGGTGTCTAGCCCGAAGGCTTCTTCGGTGCGGATGGCGTCGACAATTTGGCAAGCATGGGGTCGGGAGTGCCGCCAAGGCCTGCTGTTCGGAGCGGAGTACCCACATTTGCAGCAGCTTGCACCTTAAACATAGCCAGCATCTGGCTTTCGAAATCTTCCCACTCCTCCAGAAGGATAGTGGGAAACTAGGGCTTACCTTTTTCTGATGACTAGCTGGACTCGTGTCGACTGGCGTTTTTCTTATGCGAAGATGAGGAAGAATGGCTCTTCAAGTGAGATGGCGTTTTGGCCTTTCGTCAATGCTTTTCTTTTTTCGGGAGTGGGTCCTTCAGTCTCTGCTTCGGAAAACTGGCCCATCGACTGCGTAACAGATGTCAGACAGTCAGCCCAAGGAAAGTTTGGTGGTCTGCTTGCGTATGAACTTCGGGTGAATCTTGGAGCACAACGCACATCCCTCTGTTGTGAACCGTACCCCGGCACCACAAACATTGTACAAGTCAGTCACCAACATTTTGAAATGGCCGTCGGTGCACCTATTAAAACCTGAAATCCGGGAGCAGGGAGCAGGCATACTAGCTGTCTAGTATTTTGATTTTTTTTTAAAAAACAAAGTCAAAAGCAGAGATGAAGACTCAATGTCGTATTCCTCACTGTTGTGTGTGGAAAAAACGAATGGACGTATAGGGTGTAGCGACGTGGAATATAAAAGACGTCCCGCCCAGAGCCACTGAACGAGCACCAAGCAAAAGGATCGACGGCCGAGTCCCACTACGCCCCATGTCAAAAAGTTTCCGAGCAGCAGAGCTGGATGAGGGTATCAGATGAGGAATCTACGGGGAAAAAAACCATTGAAAGTATCTAGAGTCACTACGGAGCCATTGAGGCGCTGGGGGACAGGCTCCATCCCTTTTCGTAACATGGCCCGGACCTCCTGCAGCAGTTGGACCATGTGCAGCTCTTGACGCACCACAGGAGGAATGAGAGGACACCCACGTTAGAATTCCAAGGTGTGCCCCTGATGAAGAACGTCCAGCAGCCATTTGTCTGTGGTGATGGTCTTCCAATTGTCAAAGTTTGCTAGCAGGACACCCACAGGGATGCAAAAGTTGGGGCCTGAATCCATGGCCAGTTAATGTGCAGTGCCTGTCTGATGTGAAGTAGCTTGTGAAGTCACGTGGCATGTTGATGGGTGAATGATTGAATGTTCTGAGTGAGAGTTCTGTGTATTGGCAGTTACAGCTAGCCTGCCTGGTTGATGGGAGCGGTGTTGTCCTAGCTAATGTCCTGTGTGTTGCTGATTATCTAACTAAGAAGCTGCAATAAATATACATGAAGTAATCCCAAAGAGCCTGGAGACCGCATTATTACATTGGCGACGAGGGTGGGATAAGAGTGCTGTGCCTTTAAGCTGGCATAACGGCTGTGTTGGACCGTGGCAAACAGAGTGCTGGGCTCTGTGTCATACGCCGTGACAAGTAATGGTTTTAATTCATGAAGCAGTAAAATACCTGTGGAAATGGAATTTCTCTGTAAAGGGAAACGGGGCATCGAAGGTACAAAATCCCTGCTTCCATGGTTTTGAACTGTAGGAGTTCTCAAACCCATTGCGGCTCGCTGTGACTGATGACGTCAGTCAGGGACGCTGAGGGATTTGGCGAAGAAAAGGAATACTGTGTCTCCAATGTTCCGATCTAGTAACTGACATGGTTCGCATTGATCCTAGCGATGACCGAGTAAAGGACCTGGGTAGGCAGAAGCAATGTGACGGCGCCACGTGTTGGATTCCTGACGCAATCGGGTGTGCAAAGAAAGTCTTTGCGCCTTGTTTAATGAGATATTCGGAAGCGGTCGGTATTGCAGCGCAATACCGGTGAAGGCAAGCCGCTCCACTTCAGCTAGTGAAGCGTACGGAGGCGGCCGGCGAACGATGTGACTATTGGTAGGGCGTCACATATTGCAGTGTAATGCAGGTGAAGGCATGCCGCTCTGCTTCAGCTAGTGAAGCCTAAGGAAGCGGCCAGAGGACAAGGTGACTTTTTAGGGCATCATGTTATGTGAGCCTTATCAGGCTCTAAGAACCACATTTCTGGAGGTATTCTGCTTAGTGTGGAACAGTCATCTGAGGATGTGGTGATTGGGAAATAATCAGAGGTTGCTTAATTTGAATGGCAATCCCACATGACATATGTGCAGGAAAAACTGGTGTGCTTAAGAGCAGTTTAAGAATAATATGTGCTGATGGTGCGATTGGTGTGTGGGGCACGGACGAGCAGCAGGTGTTAAAATGTTAAGTAGGTGTAAAAATGTGGAACAACATTGAACATGGCTATACAGGTGATGGTGCAAAGCCAAGAAGGTGTCAAGGGTGCAAGTGTCGATGTACCTTTTTGTGGGACTGGGCTAGGCTAACCTTTTTGAGGATTTTTAGGTACTGAGTTGTTATATAACACAGACTTGTAGGACATTAGAGCCCAGACGAAAAGGCTATGGACTTTTAGGTATGCTTTAGAGTCTTAAAAGGCTATGGATTCTTAGGCTCATAAAGGCGTACATTTTGGTGTTTTACTTTTCTTGCAGCAAGATATGGGTAAGGCATTTCGTGTTAAAAAGCATATGTTTCATAGATGTTTGTTTTATTAAAGCAAGCATACTGATACAGCGGTCAATGGATTTGGAATGCATGTTATATCTGACTGACACTGTATATAATATGTAATGTAATAATGCCGTCTCCAGGCTCTTTGGGATTACTTCATGTATATATATTGCAGCTTCTTAGTTACATAATCGGGAACACAAAGGACATTAGCTAGGACAACATCGCTCCCATCACCCAGGCAGGCTAGCTGCAACTGCCACTACACAGAACTCTCACTCAGAACATTCAATCATTCACTCATCAACATTCCACGTGACTTCACAAGCTACTTCACATCAGACAGGCACTACACAACACACCTCCCTCCTTTACCCAACCACACACAGAAAACGTCCATACCAGCACTACACAACAGAGGGAGGACTGTGTTTTTGTGATAGGTTCAGGGAATGTAGTTCGTTCTGGTGTGATGTTCTTTTGGTGGGAATTTGCTGTGGAAGTGTTTGTGAAATTAGTGGTGTGTCACGTGTACGTTGGGAGGGAGGTGTGTTGTGTAGTGCTGGTATGGACGTTTTCTGTATGTGTGGTTGGGTAAAGGAGGGAATCCGTGCAGTTGGTAGCCTCTGCTGCATCTCCAACACTAAGGTGTGGATTGCAGTCACAATGGCCAATGAACTGTCCCCTGGGAGCTGGTGCCCCTGTATTCAACCTTTAGCTGGCTGAGGATAGACTGGGATCACTGGTCCTTTTTTCAGCTCGGAACTAGCTCCAAAGGGCAGATCCAGCTCCCCTTTGGTGATCCCTACTGGGATACTTGTGTACAGGCAAGTTATAAATGCCATATCATAACATATTTGGCCAAGGCACCCCCCCCCCCCCTCATTATCCAAATAGTAACCTTGGGGAAGGTGATAGTCTGAGCTGGTGTATATTCATTGGGGATCTCCCCAGACAGTTACAGGCTGGAAAGGAGAAAGCCCTTATGGGGCAGCAGCTCCCTCAAACTCCCTGAATCTTTAGTGAAGGCGGCGATGATGTGACCCTGTTCATGAACATTTTCAGGAGTCGTGGGCACCGGCGGACATGGAGATAAAGACACTTGTGGCATAGCCGCCTCCACTGTGGACACGACGGTAGTAATGGCTCCTCCCGTTGCCAAAGTAACTGATATATGGCATGTATAATGCACCTATATACAAGCATTTCAAGGCGCGACGAGGCAAAGGAGAGGGAACAGGGGGAAGACAGAAGACGAGGATCTTACTAGGCCAGGTGACATTGAGGTAGTCTATGTAGTCGACGGGCCCGACGACGGGATGGCAGCTGCCCTGGACGTCGACAGATCACCGACAACAAAACCGATACCTTAGATGACCAAGTGGTAGTGGACGAAGACTAGGCCTTGGAAGATGGATCCATGGTCAACGAGGTCATGGGCCTCTCCTTCACACTCTTGCCCTTCGAAGAGGACCAGTGCTTTGAAGTTGTCAAAGACGACACACATTACTCACCGTAATAGCATTTCTGATGATTGTATCTGCTTTGATTCACATGCTGTGCATATGGTCCGACATCCACTGGTAACCGCACAGTATTGCATATAGTCCTTCTGTGACTAGAAACTGGACGTCAGCATAGGCGTGTGTAACACTATCCCTATTGTGATGTGTAGTGTACACAAAATCCCTCACGTGCCAAGGTCCCTAGAACATCACTGCCCTGCGCACATCTAGTGTGTAGGCTTCTTTCAGCTATGCTAGTGGGATTCTGGAATAAAGTGGGTACTTCGATCTATTGGTTCACATTGAACTTTTGAATTTAGGCGCAAATCTGGGATGTGTGCAGAACTACCTTATCCCTGTGGACTGTAGCGAAGGGGTCTAGAACAGAAAGGGCCTCTAGTTCGCCAACCGTTCTAATAGAAGTGATAGCCACTAAGAAGGCTGTTTTGTAAGTAAGGCATTTCAGATTTGCTTTATGCATTGGCTCAAAGGGAGATCCCATGAGCCTGGTAAAACCCCATATAGATCCCAACTAGGAGCTGGGTGAAAAATGGGAGGGGGGGGGGGTGTATTCTCTTAACCCCTTCGATTAAGGCTTTAATCACTGGTATTTTCCCCAGAGATGTTTTTATGGGTGGGCAAAAGGGGCACTTGTCCAGGGGCCCCCACATTGGAGGGGGCCCCACAAGGCTTCCTGATCTAAAGTAGTAAGATTCCTTTGTTCACCAGACTTAAATAGAACAGATCAAGATATTGTATGGCATGGCGCTTAGGCTCTAAACCAATTGCCCGTGTTTTGGCAAGTACATTCTGCCTCAATCAATTCATCATTTAATTATTTGTGTTCACTGTGGTATATATAGTTTGTGTGTTGTGTGTTCCTTGCGGCACAACTCCTGTAGCATTCTTCCCTTTCTGTGGAAATGATGTTGATCATGTGCAATAGCCACATTTGAAATGCATATTAGTAAATGGAGTGCCACAATGGTTCAGACGTTAACTCAGTGTGTTAAGCACCCATTGCAGAGATATGTGTTCCTATGCAAGATTAGAATAGCACATTGCTGTAAGGCTGGCTGAGCCTTTTCTATGTCTGAAGGTTACAAAGCTGCCTGTGTATGTACTTGGTCTTGCAGCACAACAGGTGCTATGATCAGCAATGCACCTGCTCCAGATAGGGTTTGCTATAAAAACGAACATGTCATCCTTATGGTGAAGGTCTAGAAATTTGTTTTTTCAGATGGGGTGTTGTAAAAACTAGGCAATCACCTGCAATGAGCATAAACTGTTAGTCCAAAAGATGAATAAGTATTCAAATTTTGAACCAAAGCATTCATACTTGTATCCTGGCTTTGCCAGCAAACAAAGTGATCCTTGTCAAATCATCTAATATCTTGTACATTATTGTCTTCTGTGAAGTTTTCCTCCTTGCATGCTGGTGGCATTGTTTAGCCCATTACTTGATCTTTCTTCTTATGTAGGCCATTTGAGTGGAAGGGGTGGTAGACAGAAGGGAGCAGACCAGATGTTGCAGGACTCAGGCAACCATATTTTAAAGCCTTCTCGTTTGACACAAAAAAAACGCTTTGCATTTTTCTAAAAGTCGAAGGTTTTTCTGTACGTTTATAAATGATAGTTTCACAAGCCAGTGTTTTGGAACTATGTAAAGCTTTTAAATACAAAAGACCAACCCAGATTAAATCTGTTAAATCACACTGATTGGTATGCTGATACATATATAATTCTCTTGGAGAGAAAGAAACTAGAATCATTCTTTGTTACACTCTTCTATAATTTTGTTTTTAATAATGGTCATGTTTGGTAATGTGATTGGTGTACTTTCCAAGTCAGTTTTATATAAAGATTATTTTAGTTCATGGTAAGAACTGGTAATGAAAGTGTTCAAATGCAGGAATTGCTGAGTTCGCACACATCCGAGATCCATCCCTTAACCAGCGTGCGTCATGCTGGGCATCTAATTTAATCTTGTATTGCCTAGCCTCTAGAAATTGCCAGTCCCTAAACCTTTCAAAATGTTCAGCCCTCGAGAAAGATTTCCTTCTCAGTGTATGATATTCAAAACAGCCTCACTGATGGTTTCACTGGATATAGTGGTGCTTCCACTATAATAGTGAGCATTGACATATTGCACACCGCAAGCACTTCTTTTGATCTCTAATGGCAACACTATTTGAAAACCATGTCCCATTTATAATCTCAGTCTGTCTGGATACAAACACCTTCCTGAAAGCTTCTAATCTACATCCACTATCCATGCTATGGCATGTGTAACTTTCTCCTTCCAACCAATTGTTCGCCTTTATCCATGCTTGATCATTTCTGCATTCTATGAGGGGACAAATGTGAGCTCCGTCTATTCTGGGTTACATGTAGCTTTTACATACAGTCCTGTATTAATACTACAGGCCGCATACCCTCCTGGATTCTATTGATAAAAAGTCTCCTGAATTTATGCTAGAACAGAAAAAACCTCGTCCTAGACTGATAATGTTGGCCTTCAAATGGTACTTGTTCATCATTCTGATTAGTGCAAGAATGAAGAGGGTAAGTGGATTTAAAGGGAGTAAACATCCTTATTTTTAATGCTGTGAGGCAGCATCAACCCATGGGTTGTGATTGTGGAGGGGGTCGGGCAGATATTCTTGATCACTTCATTTCTTTGGTTTCAAAGAGGTTTGTGCCCAGGGCCCCAAAAGTGCTTAAAATGGCCCTATATTTTCCATCATGACACTTTCTGTTGTGGTGTATGCTGACAGAGCAGGAAGATTAACCTTTAGGGTATTGAAGACCAGTCCTGGTTTTAACAAATGCGTTTGGTGCCGCACAATGTGTGCGGGTGAGCAATCGATGGGATTGACGCCCTTGGTATTACACCAGATGACAAAGTGTTTCCAATTAGTGGAACAGCAATAGCGGGTGTTAGGTTTCTGAGGGAGATGAAGGTGTCCAAACTATGATCTCAGGAGCCAGGCTGCTAAATTCAGAGTTTGTGGGTATGGGTGTAGGGTCTCCCCCCCTGTCCTTGACAACAGATTGTGCGGGCAGGGTAGTTTTACTTTACCCGAAGAGATTGTTCTCTATGTGTTACGAGCGGCCTGTGTTTCAGGCTTGAACACAGAGTTGCGAAGCCAAGCGTGTCGCTTGAGTGGAATGCCATGGGCCTGTGACCTGCTGCTTTTTCAGCAGTGTCCAGAGTGTTTTTGATTATATTCTGATTTGTGCCTGCCTTTGGCCACGATGGTGAGAAGCCTGGACCTAGCAGGTTCAGGAACCTCCTGGAGACCTTCTTGAACAAGGTTCCATTGTGCGTCTGCATAACTGGCAAGCAGCGTGGTGTTACTATGCAGCTGCCGTGGTAACACGCTTACCTAGGGCGTACAACCTTTTGGATTCCTTATCCGGAGGTGCCACCCCCGTAGCAAGGGGTACCCCTGCCCGTTTCCGGGTGGTAGTGACTACCAAGGAGTCGGGGTCTTTAATATATTGAGGGTCCGAAGGAGCTGGCCGAAATAGTTTTTCCACTCTTGGGTTCACTGCCCGGGTGTGAGCTGGTGTGACCAGGGAGGAGGCCAATCTTCATTTAACAGAGTTTAGGAGGGGAATGGCCTGACTTGAGGGGGGTTTCTCCTGGAGAATATCCTCCACAAAGTCTTGTTCGGGTACCACCTCCTGAGTAGTGATCTGAGATGGCATTCCTTAAGATGGAATTGAAGGCCATATGATAGTCTACAGGTGAGGCCTAGCGAGCCAGGGTGGTTGGAGGAGAATTCAGGCATAGAACATCAGTGTCCTGATCTTGTGTGGGGAGCATCCATGGCTCAGTTTCCAATTGCTGGGTTTCCTCCCAGTTGTCCATGGCATCTGCCTGGTCCTTAGGGTAGTCCTGCAGGAAGGATGGGTCTTTTTCACAGTAAATGTCCTGGTAAGTGTCCATCTGGACCACATCTTCATGGTGGACAGAAGCAGAGGGCTGAGTGTCAAGATTTTCCTGCAAACGTGAATCTGATCTCAAAAGAGGGTCTTCCCGAGATCTTAGGGGATGGATGCTCAGAAAGTGAGAAGCCTTTCAAAACGGTCTAGGCACCCTTCGAACTTCTCCCTTGTCCATTTAGAGGAACCAGAAGGGCCGAAAGGTGGAAAAACATTGTTCTCCGCTCTTTGGTGTCGAAATTTGTCTCCAAGGGTGTTGGACAGAGGCTCTTGACTGTCCTCATAGGTATTGTCAGTATTGGGGCACCATGGCGTGTCTATAGATTTGTCCGCGGCACGCTCCATGCATTTCAACAATGTCCTGTGTACCAACCCAACCGCCGAAGTAATCCTTGCGATGCTTTCCTCAATCTCCGCCGAATCGGCACGAGTTAACGGGTCAGAAGGTCTATCGGTAGATTTTGCGCCTGTGGAAAGGCTAGGAGGCCTAGTAGGTTTCAGGCCCACCAGAGCATCGACTGACCGTGCTTTGGCGTGTAACCCTGATTCAGAGTTTTTGGAATGCCCAGTCGCAAGACGCTGTTGCAAATGCGGGGAAGGCTGCTGATCTACCCCATCAGAGCAATCCGCCGACATTTGACGGCCCTGTTGGTGCTTTCACCTTTTTCGACGGAACCGTCGAAATTGATGATGGGGTTGTGTGTTTTGTGGTTTCTGTATGTTCCTGTCGCCGGGTGTTGTCTCTGAAGGGAGACTTGCGTCAGGCCTTGAGGGGTCGGTGACAGGCATGGTTGACCTAGAAGTATCCGCCTCAAGGTCTATGACATCCGACACCGATGTTTGGTCATCGTCTGTGCCCCAGTCACCTTCGGCGGGTGTGGCGGTGAGGGAAGAGGGTTCAGTCCGTGACATACCGTACGCGGCCCACCGCTTTACACGGGGCTCCTTAAGGGTCTTGGGCCGAAGGAGCCTACAAGCTGCACACTGCTTCTCGTCGTGATCTAAGGGGAGACAAGAATTACACGTTCTATGCTAGTCTTTCCACAAGTACCTGACCCTACACTTACGGCAGAACCTAAAAGGGGTCTTTTCCATAGCGAACGTTATAAACAAAGATGACCAGACCTAGAGGCCAAAGAGGGGGAAGAGGAAATGTCGGTGTAAAAAATGGACACCTCTCACGATTGACGGCAAACGTATTTTGGTGGCCGAAGGCCAACCGTCTCATGTACATAACGATAGAAATACAGGTTTCCGAGTTTGACCAACGAGCGGCCATTTTGATGCAACAAGGATCGCCATTTTGTTTTCTAACAATTGCTCATTGCTTTCTGTTCAAATTGCTTCGCAGCACATTTCTGCTTGCACTGCTCAACATTGTTGTCTGAACATGAAAGGACAAGGCCGCAAGGCTAATAAGGAGTTCATTGAAACAACGTAGGCAGCTCCGGAGAGGAATGCCCAGCTCCCTCCCGAATGTAGCCTTGAAGTAGAGCCACAGGGCATTTAATCATTTCACAGCTAGCTGCCAGCCAGTCGCATTACATGGTAGAGAATGTTAGAATAAAGCAGCTAAAGGCTTGAATTATGCTCTTCTTACTTTTCCAAGCCCTGTAGAGCGTGTCGGCTCCCAGGACACGAATAGCACCTCAAATATAGCAAGGCCTGAAATGCGACTCTTCCCCTGTATGTAGCTCGCTTACAAGAACAGAAGCACTTTGTTCTGTTCAACAAAGAAAAGAGGTCTACACACTTGCAAGGTTGCATATTGTTGCTAGAATAGATATTTGAAGGTGTCATATTCGTCGAAATTGTCCATCATCAAACAGAGTTCAAAGAAACCCAATAAGGGGGGGGGTGTTAAACATGTCACAGCTGATTGTATGATATGCATTTTGAATATATGTAACTGATGTACGTAATTCGCTCTCTTGCGTCCCTCGAGGTCTAGAGACACATCGCGGGGCGTGAGACCGAGTTGACCAACTGAGACTATTTGCTTTGCAATAAACCCTAGCTTTGGGAATACAACCTCGTGTCTGGCGTATCTATCGTGTGTGGTGAATTGCCTTGTTTCCATAACGCGAGGGACCCCTAGGGGCCCCTTTCAGAAAGACAACGAAAGATATGGCCACCCTGACCCAACTCTTACTACTGAGTAGGCCGGCCAGAGGGCCCAGCCATGTGGATGGTTCAGCCGCCTGATCTTAGGCGCCAACATCCACTGCCGTTGAAACTTCTCAGTCTCCGTTGAGGTTGCTGGAATCGCCGAAGTGATTTAAGGGGAAATAACCGACAAAGTCGGAATAAAGATAAACAATGTCTCTGAGGAGCTCCGCTAAAGGGCGACCAGTATCTGGGCGAAAAAAGAAAAAAATTGCGGGACGTGAGGGATTTTGGGTACACTACACGTCACGATAGGGCTAGTGTTACAGACACGCCTATGTCCGACGGCCCCTTTTGGCCCTCGACAGACAAGATGCAATACTCTGTGGTTACCACTTGATGTAGGCCTATATGGACAGCATGTGATTCTAAGCAGATTAACAAGCATCAGAACAGACTTTTCAGAAGCACACTCGTGGGACTGGCCAGTCCTGGGTGAGACTTGGCTGTGCCCTGAGGCAGAGTCAGAGGCCCCATCCCCTTGCTAACCTGCATTAACAGTCCTTCCTGTTCTTCGATGGGAAACCGCTGCAAATCTCGCATCCCTCCTCAACATGGTCCGGAAGCAGGCAATGTAAACAGTTGAGGCGCCAATCCTCAAAGTATATGTTTCCGCAGTGAACATTTGGCACAGAGCTTGAAGAGACTCATCCTCTTCCAACATGGTTGAGGTGCGAACTAGGCCCAAGCCAGGCCTTTGAAAACTTGGAAGACGAGATCCGCAATGGAAGGTGATCACAGACAACTGGTCCCTCGCTGTCAGTAGCCAAGCGACAGTTGAAGATGGAAATGTACTTTCATCCCAAAAACTTGAAATATCAAAAAAGGCAGGAAGAGCGATATGAGAGGATGCCCAACACTGAAGTGTGCAGTAAAAATCTTAAGACTGCCAACAGGGATGGAGCTATGGTAGACAGTCATTGGATGGGGGCAGTATGACCCAGAGGACAGCGATTGGTTATAGTGTAAAATACAGTTTTCAGGCTAAAGCGCAACCTTTTAATGAGGATTCTCAGCCTGACTGGGAATATTCATGAGCATATGAATCCATGCCATGAGAAAGAAAATTAAGTTTATTGCAAATCTTGGGAGGTTTTCATAGTGCATCTTGCAACTCTTCATTCATCCCTTCATACATATGACTAGGACGTATAAACCTAAGGTGGTAGAGCAAGTTTGTATAGGTCTCTTTATGCCTTACCTTTGGCGGGATGTATTCAAAGGGAGAGTCGGGTGACTGGGACCGGGAGCGCATGATGGAATTATGAAGAAGGCCATAGATCTTCTTGCCGCTAGCTACTTGCAGAAGCGATAATTTCTGGAGGAGAGAAATCTTGTTACATAAGGCTAGCAATGGAAAATTAAAGCAAAGTTAAAGAATGCAATAGCTTAAACGAAACTGGTGCACGCCTTATGACAGACATCTACAAAAAGGTCAGATACTGAGCATTTACTTTTTGGCACAGGAACTTTTTTTTTTTTCAATCGATGGCTGTTAAGGCCGCTCTTGTACGTCGTCTGTTCAGGACTGCGCTAGCACTATTACTATGCCCTATAGCAGGGCAAAAACACCCTGCCAAAAAGAAAGCCAAATCTCCCCTCAATGTAAATAGTTTTCCCTGAGAAAGGAGGCTAAACTGTCAGGAAACAGTAGCAGGTTGACGAAGATACAATTAGTCTCTGCACCTAGCCATAGCAAATACACCACAAACAGAAAAATAAATACATGCATTAGGTTACATAGAAGAACTTCAGCAATTCGCAGTGTGTAACAATACACAGTATGCAATAGAAAAGTAAGTCAATTAAACAATCCTCATCCCTATACATCAAGTGTGGATTGCTACCTAAGGCTAGACACACATTGAGACAAGTGGGTGGAGGGTAAGGGGAAACCAGACATGGTAACCGCTAAACTACTTTGTGCCTATTAGGGAGAATGCCCTCTACCTTAGAGACCGCCAGCAACTTGACTGGATTTTCTTTTAACCTGGAGAGAGTGAGACCCTTTTCCCACTCATGTGTTTTAATGTGATTTTGTACACTGTTTCATAGTTGTGGAGTCTGAAACTCCATAGGCATCATCTTTTACATTGTGTCACACAGCACCTTCAGTGCAGTGACAAAGGGAAGTCTTTCAGATTTCCCAAAGATTTAAATACCTTCTCTGGGATAAACTACTGTTTCCCAGAGCAGTGAAGTGAAACTGATTTTACTTACATTTGAAACTTTCTAGACCCAGTACACACTATCTCACCATAGAGTGCTGGAGGGGTCACTTAGTATCCCCTTTGTCTAGCTTCTCATGTAACATGTTTATGTTACGCTTTCCTCACTGAATGGCTGGTGGCAGTGGTTTACGTTTTACTAATTATGGGATTTTACCGCAAGCTGCGTTCGCAGCCATGGTAAAGCACCCATGGGTGCCATTTATGTCAAAATGGCCTTGGTCTTTTTTCACCATTTCTTTGTGGAAAGGTTCTTCTTGAGAGTTACTGTGCGCGCCAAACCAGGTTGGGTCCCCTTGTTTCTTTCGTCTTTGGCGGGCTCCACGAGTGAAACCCGCCACTGGCTCCAGGGTGTCTGGCGGTGGCAGGAAGCAAGCTAGGTGCACGAAACTCCCTGTGCTTAGAGAAGCTCCTGCAAAGACGACGTCTCCCTTTGAGTTGGTGGGGCTAATCAACTCAAAAGTAACCACCTGGACATCCTCTCTGAGCTGATTGAATTTCCACATAGTTGCTGCTGGAAACCGAATAGCCAGGGAGAGGGACATCAGTTTGTGTGCATTGCTTTTAAGCTGGCCAAGAGCTCCAGGAAGATCCTTCGGACTCCCAGGAAGCAGGACTGAACCGGGGTGAACCGCAGTGTTTCTATTTGTGGTAGACACAAGCAGCTAAAACACCAGTCACTTGTTTGAATATTGATGGTTGTGAGCGGTGACCGTTCATTGCAGTGCAGGAGTCCCCAGAAGTCCTCCCTCGTCCCCACGACTGAGGCCCAGGAACAGTGAGATCTGCAGAGCTGCACAGGAACAGGAGTCATCTGCTACACTTTTTCCTCAATACAAAAGGTACTGTAAAGTCTGAGAGAACCTACCTCTTGCTGTAGAGTTGCTTGCATCTTCTACCCCTCACAAGTCGAACAGCTTGTGGCCCTACATTGATTCTTTTTCTTCAAAGACTTCAAAAACATTGTGCAGACATTTCTTACTTACCTGCAAAGAAGTGCTTCAGCTCATATAGACTTTTGCCCATTGACTTTGGTTTAGCCTGTTCCACTGAATGACTCTTATTGGGGGTTCTGAAAGTATTTGCCTGCTTAAGAATGTTTGTGATCTCTTGTGTGTTCTAATAACCTTTTCCTTTGGCATATTCCTATTCTATAAGATATTCTAAATGCAACAGTGATCTATTAATGTCCCCAGCACCCAAGCTACTGAAGTCACCCAAGGGTGTAGGTTGTGTTTGTGGGCCATCCCAAAAGGTTATCTACTGATTTAGAAACTTAAGTGTATTTCGAAGAAGGCTTACTCTAATTTTTTATTCAAGAATCCTTGTGTGTAAGTTTATTTGAATATTTGTCACTGTGAATCTCTGTGCAACTCCCCTACAGCTCACATTGACCCCTCTTGAGATGAGCCTGCCTGCCTGCTCAACACGCTACCAACCTGTGTAGTAAAGACTTATACCAAATGTTGGGTTCATACTGCCAGGAGGTCAGGGTTGTTTTAGTGCACTCAAAGGGTATTGCATACAATCTTGCCTAACACTGGTGGCAGCAGTGAGGTCTATTGTAGATTTGTTAAGACTAAGAATTTGCTTATGTTTAACTAAAAACCTTCACACGGCTAAGCTGAACTAGAAAAGCAATTGTAACATGCCAAATATGGATAATTTCAATCAGGAAACCCTGATAATTTTAACAGTAGAACAACTGAAAGAAATGTGTTAAGTCAGGTGTCTCCCTGTTAAAGGAAAGAACAATTAACTAATTACAATATTGTTGAATCATCAAAGTCTGGGTAGTAAGCCTGTCACGCCTATTATCCTAGGAAATGTGTAAAATGAGAATGATAATTCAGAGTATAGCTCTAATATTGTTGAAGAGTCAGAGGAGTCCCAGGATGGGAGCCCCACTTTACCTCAACAGGCCCTTATGCCCCAACCTTTAGCCACTAGGACCCCCACAAGGTCAACCACTGGGTCCAGAATGTGTGTCTCTTGAGAAAATGAGACTGGAGTTAGAATTCAAAAGATTACAGATCCAGGCTGAAACCAAACATCAGGACATCAAACTAAGGGAAATAGAAATGCAACATGCTCTTGAAATGAAGAAATCGTCTCTTGAAAACGTTTCTAACCCAGAGTCTTCTAGGTCTTCCCGTCCAAAGAGACCTTGCATGCCTAAAGAAGCAGCGAGTATGTATGATGTGAAACTCGATATTTTGTATTGGTTGTGTGCTTTTGAATACAACTATGGGATTCAAGGTTTCACAGGGAATCAGTTGGCTCTGTCGTTTGTCTAGGCTCCCCCAGGTTGCAACTGATGCTGTAATGGAGGTGGGGGAACTTGAAAGATTGGAGTATGAAAATGTGAAGCTAGCTTTGATAGCTAGATTTGGGAAACTCCTTCCTAGTACCTTAAGAGGTTTAGGACCCTCAAAAAGACTGTTGGTACCCCTGGGGCTACCTGGGTGCGTGAATGTTTTAAAAACTTAGATGGTTGGGTTAAGGCAGGGGTGCACAACTGATTTTGACAGAGGGCCGAAAGTACCTTACATGATGGCTATAGTGGGCCAAAAAGTAAATGGGGGTGAGGCGGTAGGCGCGGTGTGGTGTTGCAGGAGGCTTTTTCAACCCCCAATTTTTTTATTAAACACTATGCCCCATAGCCCCCACCCCTCAAGCAAACACTATGCCCCATGGCCCCCACCCCTCATGCAAACACTATGCCCCAAGACACCCACCCCTCATGCACACACTATGCCCCAAGACACCCACCCCTCATGCACACACTATGCCCCAAGTCACCCACCCCTCATGCAAACACTACGCCCCAAGACACCCACCCCTCATGCAAACACTACGCCCCAAGACACCCACCCCTCATGCAAACACTGCCCCATGCCACCAAGAATGCACCATGCATACATACTCCTACAGACCACAACCCCCCCACCCCTGCATACAAACTAACAAGCATACACCATGCACCCATACAGACCCGAACCCCCCAACTCAGCACAAACCCACAAGCATACACCCATACAAACTTGAGCCCCCCCAACTCAGCACACAACCCACAAGCATACACTATGCACCCATACAGACCTCGAACCCCCCACCCCCAACTCACCAAACAAACTCACAAGCATGCACGCAGCCGGACCCGGACTCCCCACATCTCAACATACACTGAACGTGCACACAACAACAACAAACATTCAGGCAGACCCGACCCCACCCCCCGCCCGCATCTCAACACAATGCACTTGCACACAAACACATTCAGGCAGACCAAACACACCCCCACCCCCGCATCTCAACATACACTGAACTTGCACACAAACACATTCAGGCAGACCCGACACACCCCACCCCCGGCATCTCAACATACACTGCAGACATACAAATACAAACGCACCCATACACACCCGACACACCCACCCACCTCCGCATCTCAACATACACTGCAGACATACAAATACAAATGCACCCATAAACACCCAACACCCCCCCACCTCTGCATCTCAACATACAATGCAGACATACAAATACAAACACACCCATACAAACACACCCATACAAACCCGACACCCCCCCCCCCGCCTCCGCATCTCAACATAAATACAAAAACAAAAAACACAGTCAGGACGGAGCCGAGACAGACACAAACATACAGTCCCACCAACATGTACTTACCCAGACGTGCTGGAATGCTGGTGAGACTTCTGGCACTGCCCAAATCGTTTTGGGTTGGGCGTACCTCTACATCTGTGATGTAGAAGTATACCCAACCCAAAACGATTTTTAGAAATGGAGGGACAGATGCAAAACAAGAGCCTCTTGCTTTGCATCCGTCCCTTCATTTTTAAACATCGTTTTCCCCCGGCTTTTACCCGGGCCGTCAGAGAGACGGCGTGGATGGAACAAAGGGCCTGACTTCATTCTGCCGGGGCGGGGGGAGGAGGGCCCCGCAGCCCCCCGTACTCTGCACCCCTGCCAGGGCAGATTAGGTCACCGAGCCCCAGCTTCCCTCGGCAGCATACACACACAATACGTGACTCACGGCCCGGCAAGGAAAACAAAGACTTTCTTAATGGAGGGCGACCTTTGCTGCTTGCGGGCCGCCTTCCATTAGGAAAGTCTTCAACCCTGCCGGGGGCTGCATCCAGCAGCATCACGGAACGCACTTGGCCTGCGGGCCGTATGTTGTGCACCCATGGGTTAAGGGTTACAGAGTGAACTCCTTTGTATCTGCTTAGATTCACATGCTGTGCATATGGTCCGACATCCAGTGGTAACCGCAGAGTATTGCATCTTGTCTTTCGGGGACCGAAAGGGGACGTCGGCATAGGCGTGTCTGTAACACTATCCCTATTGTGACGTGTGGTGTACCCAAAATCCCTCACGCGCCAAGGTCCCTTCGATTGTATTTTTCTGCCATGAGGGAGCCCAAGGCTATTGTGAGTGAGTACATAGACGTCTTACTACTTTCTCTCTATGTTCCTTCCACCCCGAGCAGGGAGGTAGCATGTGAATCTAAGCAGATACAATCAGAAATGCTATTACAGTAAGTGATGCATGTCTTCTGATGCTTGTTAATCTGCTTAGAATCACATGCTGTGCATAGACTAGCAAGCAGTACCCGGAGTTGGAGGTGGGTTGTGAGAAGGAACAGTAGAGAAAAGAGGTCTTAGTACTGCTTGTCCCACCTGAGAATCAGACCTAGAATGAGTGTCTATGACGGGGAGGCCAGAAGGGACACTGTGTCGAGCTTCGCTCCCAGAAACAGTGCGTTTTGCGCGGGTACCAGGTGGGACTTGGCGTAGTTCACGGAGAATCCCAGGTCCGTGAGAAGTTGGACGGTCCTTGCCGTGTGCTCCACGGCGAGCTCCCTCGTCTTGGCTCGGATGAGCCAGTCGTCCAGGTAGGGGTAGACGTGGATCCCTCGCGGCGCAGCTGCGCCGCCACCGGTGCAAGGCACTTGGTGAATACCCTGGGTGCCGACCGTAGTCCGAAGGGGAGGGCGTTGAACTGGTAGTGACGCCCTTGGACCACAACCCTGAGGAATTTTCGGTGCCCCTTTAGGATGGGAATATGGAAGTAGGCATCCTCCAAATCCAACGACGACAGGAAGTCTCCTTCCTCCAGCTGCCCCAGGAGGTGCTGGA
Organism: Ambystoma mexicanum; assembly: GCF_040938575.1. NCBI lineage: Eukaryota > Metazoa > Chordata > Amphibia > Caudata > Ambystomatidae > Ambystoma > Ambystoma mexicanum. The sequence goes on from NC_090930.1 coordinate 61,083,419, forward strand.
GGGTGACCATCCGGAACTTCTGCGCCTTGATGAACTTGTTCAGACGTCGCAGGTCTAGGATGGGGCGCCATCCTCCCGTCTTCTTCACGAGGAAGTATCTCGAGTAAACTCCGGAGCCCCGAAGCCTCTTTGGGACGAGTTCGATGGCGCCCTTCCTGAGCATCGCCTTTACCTCCAGGAGAAGCTGAGAGACGTGAAGCTCTTTCCTGGCCACCCACGGGGGGGACACGCGGGCACCTTCTTTGAAACTCGAGCGCGTGGCCCCGGGCTAAGGCGTCCAGCACCCAACGGTCGGTGGAGATGGACTCCCACACGCTGACGAAGCTCGCCAGCTGGCCTCCCACCGGGGTGCTTCGGTGGGGGCCCGACCCCACGGCCGGTTCAATCCTGTTTCGACGAGGCTTTGCCGCCTTGACCTCCTTGGCGACGACGGCGGGGTCTGCCAGACTTGCCTCGTCCTCTGTAGGCCTCCTGAGACGACGAGCGGGCCGCTTGACGATAGGTCGAGAAACCGCCGCCGGAACCTTTGGAGGCGCCCTTGCCTCCGCTGCTCCGAAAGGGCGTCCGTCGTTGCTGCAGAACCCCAAGGGCCCGGGCCGTCTCAATGTCCGCTTTAATGGCCTGAAGGGAATCGTCCACTGTTTTCCCAAACAGGTTGTTCCCATCGAACGGCATGTCCAGGACTCTGGTCTGTACGTCTTGAGTCGGTGGAGCTTGAGCCATCCACGCCGCCTAAGGCACACGCCGTTGCCCAACTGGCGAAACCCAGTGTCGGCGATGTCCGTCGCAATAGTGATGGCGTGGTCCGACGCCACCTCACCTTCCTGCAGGATCTCCAGGGCATCCGCCCTCTTGTCGTCCGGTAGGAAGTCCAGCAGGTGAGCCAGTTTGTACCATAGCTCCCTGTCGTAGCGGGCCACGATAGCCAAGGCGTTGGCCGCTTTAATCGTCGTCGCTGCAGACGAGATGACCCTGCGTCCCATAGCGTCCAATTTCTTTCCCTCGCCGTCCGGTGGGGAAGTCGATGTGGAGGCCGCACCCCCCCCCACTTTCTTCCTGGCCGCCGCGGAGACGACGGAGTCCGGGGTAGACTGCGCCCGGAGGCACAGGGGGGGCCGCGTCCGGGACCCGGTACTTCTTCTCGTACCGGTCTCTTCTAGCTGGCGTCGTGGAAGGGTTCTTGAGGAGGGCGAGGCCCTCATCCCAAATGTCGTCCAGTAGAGGCACCGCGAGGACCGTCTTCCTCTTGGCCTCGCGCCGTTGATAAAGGAATCCTTCCTTTTTCTTCTCCTCAGGGCAGAGTTGGAAAAGCTCGGATGCCCTGGCGATCATGGAGTGGAAAGATCCAATCTCGTTGGGCGGATAAGCCCTGGTGGGAGGTGACGACGGTAGATACTCGTCGTCCGTACCCGTCGCTGCCGTGTCAGTCCCCGTATCATCCCCTCGGGTGGACGGGGAGGAGGGCTGGACGGGGCGCGACGGCTGAAAAGGAGGTGCAGGGTGAATCATCCTTTTCTTGGGCGGGGGAACACCAGAAGGTCCCGGTTCAGGATCCCCCGACGGGAGAGGTTCCTCCGTCGGCAACGGTAGTCTCGTCCTTATCTCTGAGCATAAGGACTGTATAGCCAACAAAATGGCCGCCGAGTTGTCTTGCGGCGCTGGCAGAGGGGAATCCGACGGGCGATTAGGGGCCCCGTCGGCACCCTCGACGATGTCGTCGTCACCTGCGTCGGGATCCATCCCGACGGGCCGGTCTTCTTCCACGCCAAGGCCGTGGCTTAAGACCTCGATCAGCTCTTCCTCCGAGGTTGAGGCCGAATCTACGACGACGCCCTGCCCCCCCTTTTTCTTCCCCGCTGCGGATTTCACGGGGGTCCTATCGATGGGCACGAAAGAGGACTCCCTCCGAGGTGGCAGGGAGACTGAGCCCCGAGGTCGCCACCACTGGTGTAGCCTCCACAGGCTGAGCCAGGGCCGCCGCGACAGTATCGATAGAGGGCTTGGCCGGATGGATTAAGGCCTTCACCACCTTAGGTGCGCTCACCGCCTTATCCTTGAGAGGGGGAACACTGCCTCGCTCCCCCTCCGATGGGGCCTTCGAGCTCGACCGGGGCCTCTCCAGGAGCTTAGCCGGGTGCTCGCCTTTCCTCTTACCCGACCCAGAGCGTTGGCTCGTGGCTGATGGTGCCGGGGAGGGTGCGCCCTGCCTGGCGCCCGTAGAGCCCGACCGTTCGGCGCTCCCGGTGCCAGCGGACTCGCAGTGCTTGGCCTTGTGTTGGACCCCCGTCGCCGGGGCGTCCTCAAAGGTCTTAGAAGACCGCTCGGATTTCTTCCTCTTCTTCTCGCCTGACGGGCTCTTCCCTTCCAGCCAGTTGGCGAGACGTTGATGGCGGTCCTTCATGGTCCGCTCCGACATATTGCCGCAAAACGCACAGTCCTTCTCCACGTGCGTCTTGTCCTCATGTAAGCAGTAGAGACAAAAGGAGTGTTCGTCCTCCTTAAAGACGTTCTGCAGCTGGCATCCAGGGCAGATCCTGAACAGCTTTCCGGGCGTCGAGCTTCCCTTCTCCTGGGCCATGTCCGGGCCTGAGAAGCTTCTTGAGTCCTCCAAAAGCGTAGCTCGACGAAATCTTCACCCTTGAGGGGCGCAGACGAATCCGACACGGGTCCCCGTTGATCGGATGGAGAGTCGGTGGAGCTTGAGGCTCTTTTGACCGAAAAAACGAAGTTTTTGAGAAAAAACGTGAAAAAATAGCACTAACGCTCGAGAGCAATAGCACGAGGATCCCAACACATGAACGTGCGGTAAAAATCTGAAGATGGCTGCCAGAGGCGGTGCTTAGGTAGAGGGCAGTCATTGGCTGTGGTCAGTATGACGCAGAGACCAGTGATTGGTTATTACTACGAAAGACAGATCAGAAACGAAACTGATACTGGTTTTTTCTTTACCGAGGATTCCCAGCATGACGACGGGGAATATTCATGAGCATGTGAATCCATGCCAGACCCCATGCTGGAGAATATACATGTTGCAATTATTAAAATCGTGTTTGTTTTGCTAGGCCCAAACACACCTGCATAGCATAAAGTCATAAAATGGCTAAACGCCTTTCTTATTACTACAACATAACCCTGCAAATCAACATAACTCATTCAGGCATTTACTCCATCTCTCATCAAATTAAATATGGAGTGTCCAAGGAAGTCCATAAATGCCTGAAAATCCTCAAAAACGTTTTACATGTTGCTTACTTACATCTTTGAACTTCAATACATGCCTTTCATGCTCAAACAGTTCTGTCTCCCATTCACACCGTTTCATCTCGGACAGTGCATGAATACTCATCACAAACTACATTTGTAAACTTCTAACATCTCTTATAAGGAACAAGTTACTTACCTGTAACTGTTCCCCAGCATGGAGTCTGGCATGGATTCACATGCTCATGAATATTCCCCGTCAGGCTGGGAATCCTCAGTAAATAAAAAAAAGTTTCAATTCTGAACTGTATTTCTCCTAACAACCAATCACTGGTCTCTGGGTCATACTGCCCCCAGCCAATGACTGCCCTCTACCCAAGCCCCTCCTCTGGCAGCCATCTTCAGATTTGGTAGCATGTAAAGTGGCAGTAGGCCCAGGAGAAGAGCTGCAGAGGGGTAGGCGGGTGGGTTTGCATGTGAATCCATGCCAGACCCATTCTGGAGAACAGTTACAGGTAAGTTACTTGTTCCTTCTCCAGCATAGGGTCTGGCATGGATTCACATGCTCATGAATAAAGACATTTTTTTGTTTTCCTTTTCTTGTTATTTAATAATTTATGTATGTCTATAGAATAGATTTATGTATGTCTATAGAATAGATTTATGTATGTGGTGTATTAATTCTTTTGAAAGGCTGATTGAATTCAACCATATCAAATAAAATAAAAAATACATAGCAGTACACATGCACAACCCCGGGAGGTGGCAAGGCTCAACATTAAGCATCTTCTGCCCTTGGACCAAGAAGCGCAGAAACTTGCAGTGTCCCTTGTGAATGGGGATGTAGAAATAGGCATCCTCCAGGCCCAGTGACAATAGGAAATCCCTTCTTCCAGTTGTCCCAGCACGTGCGGAAGGGTGACCATCCAAAACTTCTGGGACCTAATGTACTTGAGGCGGCGGAGGTCTAGTATGGGTATGTCTTCTTTCTGACGAGGAAGTACCGTGAGTACACTCCGGAGTATTTATGGGATGAGTTCTATCGCGCCCTTCTTCAGCATGGCTCGTACCTCCAGCAGAAGTTGAGGGACGTGGTTTTCCTTCCTGGCCACCGGTGGAATGCATAGCACTTCGTTGAAATTCCAGGGTGTGTCTGTGGGCCAGGGCGTCCAGCACCCAACGGTCGGTGGAGATGGACTTCCACACACTGACTAAGTTCGCCAGCCGGCCTCACATCAGGGTGCGCGGGTGGGGGCCCGACGTCGCAGCCGGTTTAATCTTGCTTCGCCATGGGGTTTTTTAGGGAGAATGCTCATAAATGGTTAATTTCCCTTACCCGAGTCCCCTCAGCAGCTTTGTTGGATTTCTAGGATTTTGTTTTTCACCTGGTAAAAGTGAGAGCCTTTTTTCCGCACTCTTACATGTGTTTTGCTATGTGTGTTTCTACTTTGTGTGACATTGGGCACTGGAGCCTCACCTACTCCAGGGCACCACATTTTTTCATGTGTTACACAGCACCTTCAGTGCAATGATGCAGGGTTGTCTTTTAGACTTCCCACCAACTCCATTTTCTGGGGCTGACTACAGTCCCCCAGAAAAGGGTAAAGTTGCCATTTACCTTAGTCACTTTAAACCACAGACCCAGTACACCCAATCTTCCATGGAGTACTGGAAAGGGTTAATTCTGATCCTTTGTCTGTGCCTCTTGGAGCATTGTTTCGCTCCCTTTACATTAAGACCTGGCTGGTGGCAGTGGTATCTACCCTAACTTTTCTACTGCGATTATATTATATAAACGTGGTAATGTTTTAGGCTATTACATTAGCCTCAAACAAACCCACTTGACCATTTACATTTTATTCCGGCTCCGGCTGGGTTTATTCGCCATTTCTTTTTGTAAATGTCTTTCTCGCGTTTTACTCTGCGCGCCAAACCAGGTTTGGTCCCTTTGTTCATCGTCGTTTCGCCGACTTCCACACAGAAGCCCTCCTTTAGGCGCCTGAGAGTCTGGGTGGCAGGATGTGAGGGAGGGGTTTTAGGACCCCTGCCATGGGGTTACCTTGGTAACCCAAGTCGCACTCTTGTCTGATTGGCTAAGGGGACTGGCCTTGCCAGGCCAGCCACCCAGCTGTGTGATGGACAGTCAGGCTGTATGAATGGGGGAAACTGCATAAAAAGCAGGTCTGTGGGACTGGAAGAGCAGAGTCGCCACTGGAACGAAAGAACCAACGAGGAACTGGCAGAAGAGGACCCCTACAAACGACTGAACCGCCCGGTGAAGCCCAGCTACAGGTCAGCATCTTCAGAATCCAACGACAGAAGATCCTCCAGGAATCATCTTCCCTTGAGCTGGTGGGACCAACCAGTTCACCCAAACTGCAAGCCCGGATCCTGCTGGTCGAATTCGCTGTACAGCGCTACAGTGAGCCGGATAGCCAGGAAGGTCAGACCCTGCTTGGGTTTTAAGGAGCGCACCTTTTATTTGTTGCTTTGCTCTGCTGCTGGTTTCTTCCCTGGGTAGTGTAGGAAGACTGGAGGGTCCTGCTTCTGATCAGTCCGACAGTCGCTTTGCCTTATGTTGGGGCCCCGTTGCCGGAGCACCCTCAAAGGTCTTAGAAGATCGCTCAGATTTCCTCTTGCTGGGTGAGGCTTGCTGCCAGGGGAGCTTTGTCTGCAGCCACTCCGAGAGCCGCTTGCGACAGCCCTTCACGGTGCGAAGCACCATATTCTTGCAGAACACACAGGTCTCCTCCACGTGCGTTTGATCGAAATGTAGGCATTATAGGAACAGAGTGCTCATAATCCTTGAAAATGTTCCATAGTCCACATCCAGGGCAGATACTAAACAGACGCGTGGAGTCTCCTTTATCTTCAGCCATGTCCACGCGGAGTAGGTCTCAAAGAATCTTCTGGAATCCTCCAAGAAGGGAACTCTACGATAAATTGCCCTTGAGGGGCGTAGAAAGTTCGAGTTCCTGTTAGTCAGATGATGGATCGATGGAGCTTGAGGCTTGATTGACCGAAAAAAATTGAGAAAACTAAGAAAAAGCGCAAAACGAAGTAAAAAGCCAGAGAGCTAATCACGAGGACTCTAACGTGCGGTAAAAATCTGAAGAGGGCTGCCAGAGGAGGGGCTTAGGTAGAGGTCAGTCACTGGCTGTGGCCAGTATGCCCCAGAAACCAGTGATTGGTTGTTAGGAGAAAGACAGTTCAGAAGTGAAACTGATCTCTTCTTTACCGAGGATTCCCAGCCTGAAAGGGAATATTCATGAGCATGTGAATCCATGCCAGACTCCATGCTGGAGAAATTTTTTTTTTTTAAACTTTATTTACAAAACTATAAAATCACATACATTACAATACACTCCATAAGACATTTAAAGTACTTGAAACCATCAAAACACTTTTTTTAAACTAATTACATTGCAGGGAGAATTGTATTAATTATTGCATACTTCTTGGAGCCTCTTCATTGGCTCGCATTAATACCAATAATGCTTTCCTTTCCATTTTAAAAGCAAATATATCCTTAAAAAGGGTATAACTACATTGCTTTTTTTTGTCACATCGGGCATCTTCACTTTTTGTATCCTTGCCAGCGTAACTACATTGCATTCTCTGCCTTCAGTCATCTTCGCTTCTTGTATCCCCGTTCGGAACATTTTCAACATGACAGGGCTAGACATAGCTGGACTGTTCAATGAGGGCACTTCTATTAAATTAAGATCTTCTCCGCCTCTGAAGATCACTAGCTTTAACTCTGCACCAAAGTTCTCCTTTTATTTCCTGTTTTTCACACTCTGTGCAGAACACATTTGGGTCCTTTCCTCAGACCCTGCGCTTCGTCAACTCTATCCTTCTCTCAGGCACCGCAACGTTCGGTGATACTGTATTGTCAGCAACGGCCATTCGCTCAGGCAATGACGTTGCATGCTTCGCCAAGACCAGCTGCTTCGAACATGACATTCTCTGCACCGCAGCAAAGCTCCGGCACCCAACAGTCACTCCGCCAGCAAATAGTTTGCCATTCACACCATCAGTATCTGACGCCATCTTATACCAGGTGAAGTCACACGAACTGTATTCCAGAAATCATCCGACTTACTCCCTTTCCATTTAATTACACTCCGACTTAATTGGGTTTCCCCTTCCATCACATTTACATCGTTGCAAGTGCAAATTCTTAACTTTTCTCTGCCAAACCTCCTGCGCTGGGCATTCACTTGGTATTACTTCCTGTTATCCATCATCTGCTGCGCCTTGCTCTAGTCCTCACAACCTTTTCCCTTAGGTCTGTGCAGGATTCTTAATAGGAGTACTGGACTTTACTCTGCCAATCATTTTGCACTGGGCTTTTCCACCCATTCATTTCTGCATTGTGTTACTCTTATCACATTAAGGAAGCATGCTCTTCCCCCCAATTAAGGCTTTGGGTGATCTTTACACCGCTTATTCAATGGGTGATGGGACGTAACATTTTCTCCTTGGGGCCAGTGGTTCCTCTTCTTCTGCTGCTCCCCCCTCAACAGTCTGCTTCTTCCTTTTTAGCATGCATGCTTTTAGTTTGTTATCCCATCCTTGCCGCCAATTGTTGAGAGGTTGCTCTGTACTCTTTAGCTGGTTCAATACTTAAGCTTTATTCTTAGTTACATACAAAGTTACAATAAGAACACTTGAGGAAAACCACTGGGTCCCATCACACAGGCTAGCTCAGCTTCAACTGACACTGGCTAGAACCTGAACATGCACTCACAGGACAACATTCCACACAAGCCCTCCAACATTCTCTCAGCTCATGGATTCACTGACGAGCACTATGCAACATTCATCGAAAACACCTGAATAAAGGGTGGATGCAAATTGTGCCAAGGCCCAAGAGCTATTGAGGTACAATGAATAATATATTCTCAAAAGGAACCAATTTATGTTCTCCATAAAGTTACTCCTTTACGATAAATTTTGCTTCCATGGATTTCATATTAAGTGCTAACATACACTAGTTTATGCAAATTACCAACCGTTTTCACTCATTGAACAGCAACGTTAAAATAGGAGTATTGAAAGTTTGTCAATTTGTAATGTGTACAAATGTGCATCTATTAAATAATTCAAGTGTGTCAAAAGTCTCAAAATATTGTTGAAGCCACAAGATGCAATGTTGCTGTGACCTACCTGTCGGTACGTCTCATTCTCCTCAATAAGCTGCTGATTGGTTTCACACAAATCCTTCATTTTATCAAGTTCTTCTTCCTAGACAAAAAAACAAATACATTTTTAAAGTTTGATGAGCTGTTCCAAAGCAGTTCATACATTGAAATAAGACCCCCGTCAGAAGTCTCATCTGAAGGACCCACACACTAAGAACCAGCAAGCCCTTCAAGAACCAGCAAGCCCTTCAAGAACCAGCAAGCCCTTCAAGAACCAGCAAGCCCTTCAAGAACCAGCAAGTCAGAATGGTCCAACCAATTAGCACCTGCTGAGAACAGGTCAACAGTTGTGCATTCTTAAACTGCATTTCTAAATGCTAGCCTGGTGGACAGATGTTTAGAAGGCCAACCCCGTTATAGTTAACAGGGTAATTCTGGGAGTTTAGCCAAGCCAATCAAGGTGGCATGAAGACCGGGGTAAAGGTTGAGTCTAAGGACAGGAGTGTGGTTAGTGGTCCACAATGAGACCACACAGTGAGCAATCAAGGATTACACTTAGTGAGTACAACAATACTATAACATTTATTGGCAAAACACTATGAAAAATGAACAGGTAGTAATATCATACAACACTAAATAGTATAACACATACAGTCAATTTGTCAGTGCAAAATCAATTCACCACCACAATACCTGAAAGGGAAGATAAGTAATTCGATATAGCACTCCTAGTCCACAGGAGTAACAAACGCAACTTGAAAAGCCCAGCCCAGAGGTTTCCAAGTTTCCATTAGATTTAGGGAGTGGGAAATACTTAGGAGGGTTCTGTGGATGTGAAGAAGGTTCCAAAAGACTGATTAAGTTCACTGGTGAGGAAATAAACACTACCTTTTGGAGGGTTTAGACAACTAGCATTATCAAAGCCAAAAGGCTATTTAAAAGTTTCCTAACTTTTAAAGGGGGAGATATGGGTGAAGGCAAGTACTGTTGTAACTGACCACACATACTTACATTTTTCCTCAGAATCAGTAGGTTGTAGGAGGGCCGCCTGAGGTAGGTTTTCTTGTCGTTGGCTCCGGTCAAAGCAGCTCACGAGCAGAGTTCCGATCGGGCCCACAGGCTGTGTGCAACCTCACATGGAACAATGCAGACTCAAGGATCCTCGACTAGATGATGGCAAGCTGGTTTCAGGGACACTGATTGTTAGGTACATTATTCTAAAGTTCAACTGGGGTTCGACATAAGACCTATCTCTTGGTATTAGGGACCCACCTCTCAAAGTTATATGTGGGGGGTGGGGCAAAATTTATTTTTTCCCTTAGACTGAATGGGGAAAAAAAACTTTGCTCACGCCTACAGCCCAAACGGCTGGACGTATTTTCACCAAATTCGTGGCAGGAGCAGCGGCCTGGTCCCGAAAGCGTGCTTTTGTAAATTTGGTGAAAATCCATCCAGTAGTTTTTTTAAAAAAATTACCAAAAGGTAGGTATAAAAAAAATTAGTGATACCCATGTCCGCTCCATGGACACACTTCCCTGTTTGCTGGTATTCCATCACATCTTGTAGCAATAATCGCCGCTCTCCATCAAAACAAGTCATACAGGGTTCGCATCAATGAAGAGGGCCCTCTATCTGATAGTATTCCTACCGGACTTTGAGTGAAACAGGGATGCAACCTGGATGCAGTACTTTTTAATCTCTACCTGGCCGATCTAGAGAAAATATGGGAAGGAGCAAATATCTTTCCCGTTAGCCTAGGCAAGCTGCGCCTGAATTGGTTGGCATTTGTCGACAACGTCATACTGTTTGATAACGTACCCTTTGGGCTACAAAACAAATTGAATATTTTTCAAGAATATTGTCAATTGAACAACTTGACAATTCGGTCAAATCTAACAGTCTTTACGACGAATAAGAAAAACAAGGGGTACAGTTACCCTATGAACTCTAAACCCATTAACATTATGGATGAGATCACATACCTGGGTTACCATATTTCAAACGGCATGTCTGTTGGCAAATGGCGAGCAATCTTAAACAAAAAATTAGTGATACCTATGTCCGCTCTGCGGACACACTTCCCTGTTCGCTCTGCGGACAGGACACCGAGTGGTTAATCGGCTTGCGCCATGTCCGCGGACATGCAACGTGTTCGCCGATTGGACGGTGAAGAGCATCAGATTTTTGAAAACGCCCGCCATCTTGGATTCGCAGACATCTGCTGGTGTCCGCAAACATCGCAGTAAAAACATTAAAAAACACAACATTGCACTTGTCAAATTTATCAAATAATCTCTGGGGAGTTCAGGGGTGATGAGGATGGGATGAGATATGGCTGCGGGTGTTTTTTCTGCCACGAAAGTCTGCAAACAGTTCGGATGTTCGCAAACAGTCCTGAAAAGTTTGCGGACACATCAGCATTACAGGGTTGGTGAAATGCAGTTCTTGAATGGCTTATACTTTTGGCGCCACTTAATATAACTGAATGAAATTTCGCATGTATATTTCTGACCTGATTCCGAATGAGTTTAAAAAGTTTGGTGGGATTCTGTCATGAGGGGGCAAAATTAGAGGAGGGGTCCCAAAATAATGTAATGGCTTATAAATGGGGTGCCATTTGACGAATCTACACAAAGGCTTGCAAAATGATTATAAATCTAGATCTAAATGTTTTCGAAAAATCTGAATGGATTTTGTCAAGTGGGGGCTAGGTTATATGACATATGTGCCTACATTTGACACTTTCGAAAAAATAAAACAAGGGTGCATTTCCAGCAAACTTGCGTAAGGAGCATTGGCAAGGGCTACAAGCATGGTTTTGGAAATGTGCAAGTGTTTTATTTTTTGATGAGTGTCAATGTAGCTACAAAAACTAGCGGTATACATTTAATGACTGAGGGGTAGCCTGTGGCCATGGGCAGTGGCTAGATTCTCTGGGTCATGGAATAAGAGCATGATCCAGACAATTTGGCTACTGGCCATGTCCACAAGGGATAAAACATAGGATTAAAGTGGCCATGTCCACCTGGGACTGGCTTTGTGGTAAAGTTATTCGAAATTAGGATAGATTTGAAAGGGAAGAAAAATGTGCTCATGGCAATATGGTCCTAGGGTTCTCTTTTTGCCTTCTGCAGGCTGCCATGGAAAGTGAAGAGGGTCCCTGCATGGAACCCCCGCCTTCCCTTTCCATGGTGGCCATCTTGGTAAAGGATTTTCCTTTCTACACCTGGACGCTACAGGCGCCTCAATCTTCCGAACATCAGGCGGGGGTCATCCTGGTTGTTTTTCTTACTTGTAGGTCCATGCAAAAGCTTTTCTCTTGAAAGTGCACGTGCTTTGAGGAAGGCCATTTCTATAGTCTTTTTACCATAGCCTTGTTGTAGAAAGCCAACAGCGGCCATAACTAGAACACCGGTCTAACTCAACGTGTGCGCAATTTCGCCGAAAACAAATAAATTCGCCATATGGAATACTTTGCTTACAGGATGGCGGATGGCAACTAGTGGCGTGTAAGGGAAGGCCTGTTAGTGGCTTTTTTATATAGAGATGTATGAATACCTAAACTGTCAAGCTTCACAGTAACATCCAGATATACTATCTCTGTGGAACTGACATTCAGTAAATCTCAGATTCATAGTATTGTTGATACTATCCACAAAAGACACCCGATCATTTTCACTGCCCTTCCAAATTATAAAATCATCAATGTAACGCCACCAACCAATAATCTGTGTTGGAAAACTTAATGAAAGCAGATAGAAAAGTTGCCTCTCACGACCACATAGTCAAATTGGCATAGGAAGGAGCAAAGGTACTGCCCATATCAGTACCTCTGACTTGATGATAAAAGGAGCCCTCAAACAGAAAAACATTGTTAGACAAAACAATAACACATCCAAAATCATAACACTGTGCCCCAAAAGATTCAAAGGTAGAGTGTCCAAAAAATATTTGCAAGCTGCCAGCTCAGTCGTGTGATCAATAGAGGTATAAAGAGAAACATCAAGGGTTGCCAAAAGTAATCCCTCCTCCCAAGGTATATCAGCAATGTGACTTAGGAAATCCTTGGTGTCCCGTAAACATGATGGTAAAACTGAAACGAACAGAAATAGGGTCTCATCGATGAATTGTGCCAAGTGTTCAAGAAGGGAACCAGAGAGTTACAATTGGCCTGCCTGGCGGATGGGTAAGGGATTTATGCGTCTTAGGCAGAAAGTAGATGGTGGGACTGGTGTGGCTAGCTGGAACAAGAAATTTGATCAATTCATCCTCAATTAAGCCTTTATCGGCCCACTTGGCACACAGAAGTACGCTCCTAAAGTATTTGACCAAAAGGATTTTTGGATAGCCTGAAATAACACCGATCCCGGAGTTGACGATTAGCTCCAGCGACATAGCAACCCCTGTCTTGAATCACAATATTGGAGCATTTGTCGGCTGGTTTAATAACAATGTAAGACAAATTCTGTAATTCACTCAAGGCCGAGCGTTGAGAGATGGTCAAATTCTGTTTACTGTTGAAAGGTTTCTTGCGCAGTTTACGAAGATCACTGACAGATCATTAAATGCCTCAATACAATCCCCCCCCCCCAGAGAATTGGGGATTAAACCTGGACTTATTTTTAAGTTTGGTACGAATATCCCGAAGCCAGCAGGATCAAAGGTGGAGGGATCAAACAGCTCATCATTGAGACAGGCCAAATCAGTCAACATGGGGATGTCAGAGATACAGAAGTCAGTATACACATACAAACCAAAAAAAAAAAATGTTGTTAAAGGGACGTTATGGTTAAGTTGCACTACTAAAAATCCTGTGAAATTCAATGGAAAAACATTACAGAAACTTTATGGTTACAGGTCAAACCGAAGGAAAAAATACAACGTAATTCGACAGTTATGGTAAGCTAAGCAATCATAACTCGTGCCACCAGTGTGCACTACAAGGACTAACACCCATGACATCAAAGATGCCATCACAAATCTCATTCATGACATGACGCGCGCTTCCTACAGTACGTACTGAATTGGATTCTAATCAGCTCGCGCTTGCTATTCAGCTCTTCACACAGTTCAAAAACTCCTTTCATATAACTGCCTTTTGGCCTTACTTTTCTTTTAAGTTGAGATTTAAGATTGAAACACTTGTTAAGCATTCACTCTTGAAAACTTAAAAAATAATGTTCATTACACATGGATTCAGTTTGCAAATACTTTTCAACAAGCGAAGTAGAATTCTTTAACTATATACAAGATCTACTTCCCAGTGTCAATCCTAGTCATGATGAGCTTAGTCCTTGCAGCAACAAATTCTTGAAGTAATTTGTTTCTCTATACTGCAGTCTTGAAAACTTATATTTGCAATCTTAAAAATGTAAACGATCCCACCTGATCTTCTATGGTTACTCCTTCAGCTGTTGCCTTCTTACTTCTGAACTGGATATTCTGGACTCTAGATGGGGGGCCTAGGTTAAACTTAGGCAACAAACTACCCGCCTCTGACTTACTATGGATGAAAGGCAGTTTAGAATCTTGCTTCCCAAGCCAGAAACCAAGCACGATTCCCTCCACCAATCAAATACCAGAGGTACCATTGTTCTTTCATCCAATCAGATGAGACTAACATTCCTCCATCTTAACCTGGGCAGCCTCCTATATTTAGACTGAAGAAACCTCCTATTCTATGAACCTCTGCAGACCTTTTCCGACTACCAGACCACCTACCCTGGCCAGCCCAGACATGCTGTGAAACGTCAATGCCATGGGCGAAGTATGCCATTGGCACATGACACTTCTTTGCACAGTACCGTGCGTTTCTATCGACGGACCAAATAGAAAATGACGCTGCCACATCCGTAGCTGCAAATTGTGATTGAAAGTTATCCAAGAGATCAGATAGAAACGCATGAACTGGACAAGTGCCTCCATCGCAAATGGCACTGAAACTCGTGTAACATGCTGCGCAATGTTCCCTGCATAATGAATATCATAGTTAGGATTGCGTATCACACACAAACCAAAATCAGGCACTTCATTCACGCTGTGCCTCGTAAAACACAGCCATAACGGCGCCATAACGGCACCCTCTGCATTTCTGTGAACAAATAACGTAGCACCGTCGGTCTGTACACCACACCCACAAACTTTATTGGCCAATCCCGTAGTCTCTGCAGACCCATTTCTATGGGCGTCAACTGCAAAAGGGGCGCATGTACCATGTGCCACCCTGCAGCTATCGCAATATTTGCAGACTTTTCATGATGCACAGGAGTGGGGGAATACCTTTCTACCAGGGGAGCGCACATCGTTGGCTGTGGTGGCTCTTAAAAAACTTTATTTAAAGGGGCTTCCCTAGAAACACTTTGTTGGGGTTTTCATACATGAATGTGTGTTTTCAACTTCAGCTCACATTGCTACAGTATGGTCTTCAGTGCAGCCTGTAGATTGTGAATGAACATTCCATTGCCACTGGTCGACAAAGACATGCCATTTGCCTTGAAAAGATCTATGTATCAGGAACCAATGTTCTCATTCTCACAGAACATCATCCCAGCAGCCCACAAGAAGTCACACATGCTTCTGTTGAGGAGACCCCTTCCGACCTCTGGCTGTCGACAGGAAACATTGGAATAATGCCACACGATTCTCAGCAGTATACATGAGAAAAGCACCTTGGCAGTAGGAAAAATGCGCTGCAAAGCTTTCATCAAAATCTTCAGTTGACTGAACACACAGGAACAAGGCATGCAACCCAGAAACTCCCCCACCCCCCAAAGTGCACAATCAAAACATGTACAGTTGCCGAAGAGGCCATGCATCGACATTCTAGAAGCAGTAGGCCGAAACAGCATGATTCCATAAGCACATATCTTCCACAAAGTAATCACCCAGAACGAAAACTCTTGCCATGTTTGCCAGCCGCAGTACACAAAGTTATGGAAAAGTGAATGCCTCCCTTTGCCCGTGAAGCAAACCCAGAGCACCTGAATGGCCAAAGGCCATAGTCCCATTTCCATTGGCCAACATGAAGAGAAGGGCAAAATGTGGCACATGCCTTTCCCCAATCACTGCGAGGTAGGTGGCCCGGTGAAGCAGGACTCTATTGGTGCTCTTTTCTGTAACGTACACACCGACCACCTGATTGGCCAAAGGGCATAGTCCCATGTCAATTGGCCAGCATGTTCACAAACGCAGAATATGGCACGTGCCTTTCTCCTAGTACCGCCAGGGCCGTGCTCCATGTAAAGCCAGAGGAGTCCTTCCTATTGGCGCGCTTTCCTCTGACGCACACCCAGAGCAGCAGATGATAGGACAATCGCTACAGTCCCATTTCCATAGGCCAGCATGGTGAGGAGCGTCGAATGTGGCACATGCGGGTCCCAAAGTACGTAGAGGGCCGGTCCTCAGTGCAGCAGTAGTCCCTCTTCCTATTGCCGCACATCGTAAGCACCTCATTGGACAATCCCCAGTGTCCCATTTTCGTGGCCGCCACCCGCAAAATCCCCGCATGAGACTTTTGTGCTGCGTGCAAGGCGTGGGGGAATAACATGCAACCAGGGCAGGGAGAGTCCGCAGTAAGGGGCTACTCTTAAAAGAGTGGTGTTTTTTGGTGTAGATCCTGCTACAAAAATACCTTTTGTCTGTTTTTAGTAGCTTTTGCGTTTTCTTCTACGCATATTCGTTCAGTAAACTTCACTGCATCCTGTAGACAAGCAAACAAAACTGCTTTGCCAATGGATGACATCAAAATGCCATTTTCTTGGAAACACACTGCATTTCCACAAGTAATAAGGTCATTGTTGCAGAAGAACATTCCACGAGCGGACAAAAAAAGTGTACATGCTTCTGTTGATGAGACACCTTGGTTCATCTGGCTCAGAACATCCACGAGCAGTAGGCCATACTCTTCGTTGTATTATAGATGAGAAAAGCACCTTGGCGGTGGGAAAAAGCATCTTCACGCCATCCAGCAACCTCCTCAGTCTACGGAACAAATGTAAGCAAGGCAGGTAACCCATATGCATGCCTCTGTAATGAATTAGGATAACATGTACTACTGGAAACGGGGCAAGGTCTTTGCAAAGTTCATGCATATGGAAGAAATGGCACTCATGCATAGCGTTGCACAATGAGTTCACTCCTTCCAAACCAAAATTGTCAAAGTTTCTTTGCAGAGCATAGTTGTGCAGATCTATTACAAAGGGCTCATCTACGGGCAACACAATATGTTTCGCCATGTCAGCCACCCCCAGTACGCAAAGTATAATGTGCAACCGTTTCACCTCCCCTTCCTGTTAACCACAGCCACACTACCTGGTTGGCTAATCCCCACACTGCCATGGCAATTGGGCAAGGTGGTGGAAAGGGCAGATTTTGCCAAGTGCGCCTCCCAAAGTAGCGCGTGGGCTACACCTGCAAAGCTGGCACAGTCCTTCCCTTTGCACTACCTTCTCTGCAGCTCTACTTCATTAGGTCACTGGTAAATAGGCACACACGCATCCATCAATCGCACCAAAGCTGCCATCATCGAACACGGTCACTGCTGTACAACACTTGAAATGTACAGTTACACATTTCAGTACAAATGGGCCATTCCAAAGCACGCTCACTACAAAGTTCAATGAAAGCATGCACATGTTTCTCCATCCGCATAGCCACCCAGGATGTGGCACGTGCCATCCAGAAAGTACTGCGTAATCCACTACCTTTTAGTGATAGTGAAGGAGGAGGGGGAGAGGGGGCGGTGTGTGGTAAATAATATGAAACTGGGCAGTGGATTCATTCTTCCAGCATATATGTATAAAGTTTTTTTATGTGCGTGCGAGCAATATTTTTGCATTTTCTCTTTATATGCATTTCTGTTTGCCTGCCCTCACATTTTTACAACATTCTGGTCAATGCTTCTTGCACAGTGTGAAAGAAAACAGCATTACCAATGGTGCTCAAATGCCATTTCTACGGAACCACTGCATATTTTGCGACCTCATGATCTCAGTGGGTGGAGAACATGCCAGCCGTCTGCATAAACTGACGCATAATTCTGTTTATAACACCTTCCGATCGCTGGCTGGTGACAAATGACACTGTCATGGACCCACACTGCTCTTGGTGTTATGCATGAGAAAACCACCTTGGTAGTTGGAAAGATACACATCACTGTGGTCAGCAACCTCAGACGGATTAATCGTCCACACAACATGTAACCCAAATGTGCACTTCCATAGTGCACCACGACAGTCCACATTCGTAACGGACGCCACATCTGCAAAGGCAAACCATCCCGCCAAAACGGCAGTCACCCTGACAGGCCCAGAAAGCACCCACTCCTTACAACCCGAAATTACCAGCAACGCCTCTTTGCACGCAACACCTGTGCAGATGGCACACAAAGGTATCACCGACAATAAGCACTGTGCGTCTCTCCATGTCGACCACCCTCACTACAGTATTGTGACGAAATGGTACCGCCCCTTTCTATGAACCACGCCCTAAACTCCCAATTGCCTATTTCCCACAATTCCATTTCCAGCCTGCTCATAATGGGAGGATGTGCATGTGCGCCGCCGCCCCCCCCCCCCCCCCATCTACAGTGAGGGACACGGCCCAGTAAAGCTCTAACAATAATTCTTCCCTTTGCACAGTCACTTTTTGCAGCACTCCTCAAATTGGGTGCTGTCACATTTCAAAACGCGCATGCACCAATCACATACAAAACCTCTGCATTGCCCGCTGTCATTTCTATACACCACTCCTTATTTACCGTTAAACACTCAGTACACGTTCCATTTGATTTCAAAGCCCCCTCCATCAGAAAATTTCTGCTAAAGAAGGCACTAATGCAGCATCCACAAACATCCTAACACGCCCCACTGGAACCATTAGAAATGTACACAACATTGCAACCCTTTCCACACCCACCGCAACACTACACATCCAAGCAAACCTCCATGTGGGCACCTAACATTATGCACAAACGTTACATACATAGCAGTAGTTCTAACAATCTCCCCCAAACCATAAAACACCCATTCACGAAAACGTGTCGCACTTAGCAGAAGCCACAAACATACCACAGCCTGCACTACCCCTACGCACTACCATTCACAGGCTATTGTGTCACTGCCAACCTATGCACACCACCTTCACAACATTGGGCCTACTTCAATAAATCTGCACACAGCAGAGTAACAAACCACATATAAACTGCCCTTCAACCATACCCATTTCCATACTCCCATTACGTATGCACTGCACCCTGTGGCCACACTTCTCACTGCACCATCTCCTGCCGCACACCAAATACTGTAGCATGTCCCAACTATCACCACAACCATAGAATGCACAATACACGCTTTGCAACTCACTTGTGCTGCTGTAGCACGTCGACAATGTAACTGACAGTATACAATACTTGCACCCAGTGCCCACACAGCATGACTTTTCACTGCAGCATCCCCAACCACAGGGCACCGCCATGGAGGTATGCAGTAACAAATTGCCAGTTACCATAATGTACAAACAAGACACTCCTGCAACCCTGTGCACTTTCAATCACATACTATGGGCGCACCCACTACTATTCACAAAGTATTGTGCCACTTCCAAACTACCCATAATCTGTTTGCAACAGTGGCCTATAAAGGCTTAAGTGTGCTCCACACCCATTCCTTACATGTCACAACCCTCCAACTCATGCATTACTGCTGTGCGTGTCAACACGGCCTAGGCTCTTGGATGCATGGCCGAAGGCGGTAGGCCATGCATTCAAGAGCCTAGGCCTTGATGACACGCACAGCAACGTAATGCCACCATGCATGTCTCCATATCAGCAACTGTGACAATCCAGACCACTGCCACCAACACTCCTACCCAACCTGTACACTGCCATGGTGCTAAGCAGCAACAAATGACAACAGTTAACATAATGGCCATGTGGGACCATTTTGCACAAACATGCCACACGTAGGCAGCAGCACTTCACCGGTGCTCCCCCACAACATGAAATACCCAATCACTTACCAGAATGCACAAACACATCCTCCACCACCTCTACCCACAGCCATTCACAAAGTATTGTGTCACTAATCACATTTGGCCTACCTCAACAATTCTGCACACAGCATAGGCCTTGAACACACCTACAGCAACGTAATGCCACCATGCACGTCACCAACTACGACCTTCAACATACACACCAGTGTACCCAACCTGCGCACCACCACGTGGCTATGCAGCAACAAATTGCAACAGTTAACACAACGTGGAAAGAAAACACTCTCCTGCATCCTTACACTTTCATTCACATACTATAAGCGTACCCACTCCCATTCAGAAAGTACTGTGTCACTGCCAACCGACCCACATTCAGTTTGCAGCACTAACGCTACTACAACCAATCTACACACTGCACTATGCAAGCACCAGCCTGTACCGGATGCAGACTCAAACATGCCTTCCTGTGGTGTGTATGTTGCAGCCCTACGCTCCTCATTGCATGCCCTACAGCCTACGGCCTTCGGCCATGCACCCAATAGTGTAATCCTTCCACAGACCCACTGCACCTTCATTCACCCATGCAAGCCTCCATGTGCCCAACTACTGCATTCCATCTGTGGCGCACCGCCACCCACGCTGCCACCCGACCTATGTCATGTGCAATTCACTACCCTTCTGCACATGAACTATCACCACGAAAAGAGTTTGCCGCAAACAGGTCGGGCAGAAGCTAAGGGACCATTACGACAGCTGCCATCAATCACCACAGAAAATACTAGCCTACATATGTCACAAACCACTTCACTCCCGCAGCCATTCCCTCCCTTATTGCCACCAACAAAATGCATACAGTACATTTCCCAGACCCTTCGGCCACCGCACAGTCCTCCGGTAGAACATTTCTCCAACACCACGCCGTACCACGATCCAATGACACTTCTGTCCGTGGAGCGAACAGGGAAATGGGTCAGCGGAGATGACCCAGATATTTTTTCAGTGTTTTGCAAAGTTTACTGGTCCAATTTCCACCGAACACACAAAAGCACGCTTTCTGGCTCAAGCCCCCGCTCCTGGCGCACATTTGGTGAAAATCCTTCCGGCCGTTCGACCTGTAGCCGTTTTCCCCCAGTCTATGCGAGTAAAAAAAAATGTTTGGGACCCCCCCTACAAATCCACCCCCCACCCCCCTGCACGAAAACCTCGTCCAACTTGGCGAAGAAATTCAGAGCCGCCCATATTTGTGTTGCAAAGTTTGGGGAGGATTCGTCCAGGGGGAGCAAAGTTATAAGCCGCTGAAAAAGCGCTCTTCATATGAGTTTAGCAACTTAACCATAACTACATGGCCGCTACCGCGGGTCAAGTAATATATATATATATATATATATATATATATATATATATATATATATATATATATATATATATATATATATGACACGCATTACTCACCATAATAGTATTTGAGGATTGCATCCGCTTAGATTCACATGCTGTGCATGTAGTCCGACATCTTAGCTGGTAAAATAGCTCAGCAGGTTGAGCACTTGCTACTGCGATCTGAGCGTGATCTGCAGGTTCGAATCCCGGCAAGGCCAACTCAGCCTTTCATCCTTCAAAGGTCGATAAATGAGTACCAATTTCAGTTGTGTGATATTGTATGTAAATACATGCTCTGTAAAGCGCTTTGGATTAAGGCGCTATATAAATAACACATTATCATTATCTAGTGGAAATCGCAGATTATTGCAGCTTTCTTTCGAAGATCTAAAGGGGACATTGACATGGGCGTGACTAACACTATCCATGACGGGTAGTGTACCCAAAATCCTTCACGTGTCAAAGTCCCACCGGTTGTTTTTTCTGCAGAGCCTTATAGTCTGCGTGAGCGAGTACAAAAGAGAAGGTGCAAGAAGTCTCTGTTCCTTCTACTTCGAGGGGAGGAAGGGTGGGCGCATGTGAATTGAAGCAGATACAATCATCAGAAATGCTATTACAGTGAGTAATGCATGCCTTCTGGTGCATGTGGATCTTATTAGAATCACATGCTGTGCATAGACTAGCGAGCAGTACTAAGAGATGGTGGTGGGATGTGTGAAGGAACAGTAGCAAAGAGATATCTTAGCACTACTTGTCCCACCTGTGAATCAGACCTAGAGTGTGTATCCAGGCAGTAGTGTTGGTGTGAAGGCGTGTACAGGCGTGCAGGGTAGATCTCTTGGCATGAGAGACCGTGTGATGCAGTTTACAATCCACTTGGAAATAGTAGATTTAGAGACCGGGTCCCCTTCCCTACCAGCTGACACAAACAAAAAACTGGTTTGTTTTTCTTAGTGGCTTTGTCTTTACCAGATAGTAGATAACCGCTCCCCTTGTATCCTATGTGTGGAGTCTTCTTTCCACCACATTAGTGGGGTTTTGGAAAAAGGTGGATAGTTCTATGGACTGGTTTACATGGAACCTTAAGATAAATTTGGGCGCAAAGCGAGGGTGTGCGTGCAAAACCACCTTGTCTTTTTCAATCGTGAAGAACGGGTCCTGAACAGAAAAGGCCTGCAGTTCACTAACTCCTTATAAAGGCGATCGCCACCAGGAAGGCGGTCTAGTAGGCAAGTGCTTTAAGGCTAGCCTTGTGCACTGGTTCAAAAGGAGGTCCCATCAGTCTGGTATGAACATTCAGGTCCCACTTGGGAGCTGGGTTGGAGATCGGGGGAATGACGCCCCCTTACCCCTTCCATACAGGCTTTAATTACAGGAATTTGCCATGAAACCTTGCTTTGGGACATGGTGTACGCCGAAAACACGGCTAAGTGGACTTAAAAAAATTGAAAACCAGTCCCGAATAAAACAGGTGAGTTTGGTAAAGAACAATATCTTTAGGTGAGCAATCAATAGGATTGATGCCTTTGACATTACACCAGATAGCCACGCTTCCATTTGCTGGAGTAGCAATGTCTGGTGGTAGGTTTCCGTGCCTCTGAAGGAGCTGAAGGTGCCCGAACTCTATAACCTCAGGAGCCAGGCTGCCGAGTTGAGAGTTTGAGGGCATGGATCTGGCGTCTTCCCTGATCTTGAGCCAGCATGTTGTATGGGCACGGTAGCTTCCTGGGAGTTGAGACTGACATTGCCATGAGATCGGAGATACCCAAGGTTGGCAGGCCACCAGGATCATCGTGACTGGTTCTTGGTGCATCTTGTGCACTATTATGTTGAGCAGGGGAATTGAGGGGTGTGGGGGAGCGGGGGTAGGAGCATAGACATGTCCCAGACCATGTTATCCAAAGACCATTCCCCTTGGAGCGGTTCAGTGGGTACCTGAAAGGGTAATCTGGGCATTGTGTGCTCTCCAGACTGGAGAATAAGCCCCATTCTGCGAAGACATGGAGTAAAAGGTCCTCCTGTAGCAGCCACCCGTGCTCTACCGGTAGGGGGTAGTCTCTGCTGGGTACGTCTGCCAAAAGATGGAGTTCCCCTGGAACATGTGAAAGGAGGAGCATGTGTTTCAGTGCCTACTTCCAGACATTTTGGACAGCCCTAGAGTGAGTGCCCCCCTGTTTGTTCAAGTAGTACATGGGTGTAGTACTGTCAGTAAAGACTAGAACTGTGTTCCCCTGGAGGTGTGTGTGGAAGGCCTTGAATACTGCTAGCAGTTCCAACAGGTTGATATGATTGTTGCCACTGCTGGAGACCACATGCCGTGCGTGGTCTTGGAGTGGAGAAGCCCACCCCGTCAGAGAGGAGTCTGGTGAGAGTGGCTTCTACTGTGGGGGTGGTGAAGATTTTCCCCTGCTGAAGGTTTTCCCTTGACCACCATTATAGAGACTGACCGAGGGCTGCCGAGAACCACTAGATCATCCCACTGGCCTGACACCATTGGCTTGAGAGCCACTCTTGCACGGGGCGCATGCGCAGACAAGCACGAGGAACTATGTAGATGCAGGATGCCATCATTCCCCCTCAGTCGCATGGCTTTGCTTAAGGTCACCTGGTGACTGGCTACATAAAGGATCTGGAACAGCAGGTTTTGAACCCTCCTGTTGGAAGCAAAGATCAGCCAGTATTTGGTCTGAATTAGAGCCCCCAGAAACTGTTCGACTTGGCTGGGGTATAGACTGGATTTCTTCTCATTGATCAAGAATCCTAGGTTGAAGAGATCTACCGTCCTTCTCCACAAATCCCCCCGTTATGAGCCAGTCGTCTAGGTAAAGGATAGAATGGTATGGACTGCCTGCGCAGGTGAGCCGCTACTAGCGCCAGTACCTTTGTGAATACCTTTGGGGCGGAGGTAATGCCGAAGGGGAGAACCTTGAATTGAATGTGGGTGTTCTCCGTCATGAACCTAAGGTACTGTCTGTGCGCTGGCAACATTGAAACATGAAAGTATGCATTTTTCATGCCCAATGTGGCCATTTAATCCCCTGCTGCAACTGTGGGGTAACCTGAAGTGTTGTCATCCTGAACTTTTGAGGTTCAACATACTTTTTTGCAGGTCTAAAACAGGGCACATGGTGAGATCCTTTTGGGTATAAGAAGTATACTTAATAAAGACATGCATTACTTACCGTAAAAGCATTTTGGATGATTGTATCTGCTTAGATTCACATGCTGTGCATATAGTCCAACATCCAGTTGTCAATACTCCGCAGTGCCACTGCGGAGTATTACATCTCGTCTTTCGAGAATCGAAAGGGGAAGTAGACATGGGCGTGCCTGTAACACTATCCCCAACGTGACATGTACCCAAAATCCCTCACGCGTCGAGGTCCCTCCAAATGTATTTTTTTTGCCGTGAGGGAGTCTGACTATCGCGAGTGAGTACAGAAGAGCGAAAGTAGTAAGACGTCAATGTTCCTTCCATCCGAGCAGGGAGGAAGGGTGGGCGCATGTGAATCTAAGCAGATACAATCATTAGAAATGCTATTATGGTAAGTAATGCATGTCTTCTGATGCTTGTTAAAGGAATGGTTTGGCCAAAAAATGTTATTGCCCAAAAAGATGGGCAATAATAAAACAAATATACTCGCACTTTTTTTTTTAAAGTTCCTATGTAAAGTTTTGAGCAATTCAAGCTCAAAAATTGGAAAAGCAAGCACATGGGTGCATCCATTTTGTGAAATGGATGCCCGCCTGTGCTGGCTTTTGCGGCACTAATGAAGGAAAAGCCAGCCAGCTGTAGTAAACAAAAGCTACCACTGGGTGGCTTTTCCTTCACTGGTGCCAGTACTCTGAGAACGCGGACCGGAGACTACAGGCAGAAAAGCTGCAATTGCATCTCGATAAGTGCCATTTATTTTATTTTTTTTAAATAAGCACTAGCTGCGGTTTTTTTTTCTATGTTTTCCGGGCTGGAGGAGCCCGGAAAAACAGAAATAAAACCACAGCTTTAAAAACGTATTTATGTTTGCGGTAGCTTTTGAAGCTACCGCAAACATAAATATAACGTTATTGTGTTTGAAAATGCTGCATTTTTTCTTTCTAAGTTTCTCAGGCTCCTCTGAGCCTGAGAAACTTAGAAAGAAAAAATGCTGCATTTTCAAACACAACCGTGTTGCGTTTCTGCCTAAATCTGCTTTCCCATTTGGGGCTCTCGGGCTCCCCACGGGAAAAAGAAAAAAAAAACGCAGCTAGTGCTTATTTAAAAAAATAAATAGCATTAAACAAGATGCAGCTAGCTGCAGCTTTTCTGCCTGTAGTCTCCGGTCCGCGTCCTCCGAGTCCCGGCACCAATGAAGGAAAAGCCACCCAGTGGTAGCTTTCGTTTACTACAGCTGGCTGGCTTTTCCTTCATTAGTGCCGCAAAAGCCAGCACAGGCGGGCATCCATTTGACAAAATGGATGCGCCCATGTGCTTGCTTTTTCAATTTTTCAGCTTGAATTGCTCCAAATTTTACATAGGAACTTTAAAAAAAAAAAAAAGTGCGAGTATATTTGTTTTATTATTGCCCATCTTTTTTGGGCAATAACATTTTTGGGGCGATCCATTCCTTTAATCTGCTTACAATCACATGCTGTACATAGACTAGAGAGCAGTACCCGGAGTTGGAGGTGATAGGTGAGAAGGAACAGTAGTGAAAACATGTCTTAGTACTGCTTGTGCCACCTGAGAATCAGAGCTAGATTGAGTGTCTAGGAAATAGTGTTTTGTAAAGGTGTGTACAGAACTCCAGGTGCCGCTTCGCAAATGGACTCTAGGCAAACATTTGCAATGAATGCTATGGAAAACACCAGTGCCTAGAGTAGAATGCGCTCTAGGCTTGAAGGGCAGTTCACTTTTAGCAAGAGAGAAACAGTGATACATTTGACAATCCACCTAGAGATCATAGATTTGGAGACAGGGTCTTCCTCTTTACCTGCTGCCACAACAAACTGATCTGTTTTTCTTAGTGGTCGAGTTCTTTCCATGTAAAACATAACTGCTCTGCGTACATCCAGTGTGTGCAGGGTTCTTTCTCCCATGTTTGAGGGGTTCTGAAAGAACGTTGGTAGTTCTATGGATTGGTTCACATGGAACTTTGAAATGAATTTAGGCGCAAACCTAGGGCGAGTGTGCAGAACTATTAGAAAGGGGTCTAGAAGAGCGCTTGTAGTTCACCGACTCTCCTAATGGAAGTAATGGCTATTAAAAAGGCAGTCTTGTAGGTGAGATCTTTGAGACTTGCTATATGCATGGGCTCGAAAGGTGACCCTATAAGTCTAGTCAACACCATGTTTAGGTCCCAACCGGGGAGCTGGGTTAGAAATGCGAGGGTGAATTCTCTTTACTCCCTCCATAAAGCCTTAACTGGTATCTTCCACCTCAACACCTTTTGTTGTGATGTAGTGTAGGCTGAAAGAGCAGCTAAGTGAACTTTTAGAGATTTAAAGACTAGGCCCGAGTCAAGTAAATGAGTCTGGTACAAAACTATGTGTAGCAGAGCAGTCAATGGGGTTGATGCTCTTAAGAGTTGCACCAGATGACAAAACGCCTCCACTTACTGGAATAGCAATATTGTGCATTAGGTTTTCTTGCCTCCCCGAGTATGTCCTGTTAGGCAGAATTATATGCAATACCCTTTGGGAACACTACACACAATTAAGACTACAAGTGACAGTACAATTTCACCTTTGGTACAAGCCTGTACTACACAGTTATAGTGGAAGCAGTAGCAGAGTAGCCAGACGTATCTCAAAAGTAAGTAAGCAGTACAAATAGTTACACAAAGGACAGCGATTACTATGATTCAGACAAACACTGACTCAAGGTTTCTAAGAATATATTTACTCAGTTGTATAACATTTCACTATTCTAAGCAAGTCAAAAATCACAATCATAAATACACCACTTCCCTTAAATTCCAGACAAGTTAAGCTCACAAAATGAAGTGGGAGCAAAATGGCACTCCAGCAATTTAAAAGGGAGGGAAAGAAAGTTATTAGAAATTAGGCAAAACCACTAAGTACTCAGGGCAATTAAACAAGAGACTACAGTGAGGAGATCAGCTAGAAAAGGCTTAGGGCCAAAGTCAATGGGTCAAAAGTCTTTTGCTCAAGATCTCACAGTTCAGGGTAGTTCGCGGTAAAGTTTGTGGCACAGTTTCTGGACGAGGTTGGTTGGTAGAAAAGTTAGCTCAAAGAGAAGAGAAGGACAAGCCCTCGGATTGGAGAAAGATTTCAAACACTTTCACCGCGGCTGAGCAAAACAGACAGACAATCGGATTTGCACAGTACCTTAAAACCGAGAGGGAGCTGTAGCTGAGGCGGACGTTCCTGGTGGTTCCTGCAGGCTCACGGTTCCTGAAGCGACTGTCGGACTGACACGAATTAGGAAGACTGGAGGGTCCTGCGCCACCCCAGGGAAGAAACCAGCAGCAGAGCAAAACAACAAATAAAAGGTGCGCTTCTTAAAACCCAAGAAGGGTCCGACCTTTCTGGGTATCCGGCCCACTGTAGCTCTCTACAGTAAGTTCGATCAGAGGAGGGGTCCTGGCTTGTTTGGGTGAACTGGTTGGTCCCACCAGCAAAAGGGAAGAAGTTTCCTGGAAGATCTACTCGGTCGTCTGATTCTGGTGATTCGGACCTGCAGCAGGGCTTCACTGGGCAGTTCAGTCGGGGTAGGGGTCCTCTTCTTCCAGTTCCTAGTTGGTTCTTTCGTTCGTGGTACGACTGCTCTTCAAGTCCCAGAGACCTGCTTTTTATGCAGTTTTCCCCCCATTCATACAGCCTGGCTGTCAATCACATAGCAGGGTGGCTGGCCTGGCAAGGCCAGTCCCCTTAGCCAATCAGACAAGAGAGTGACTTGGGTTACCAAGGGAACCCATGGCAGGGGTCTGAAGATCCCTCCCTCCCATCCCGCCTACCTAGGCAAATAAATTAGTCTCCTCAACTGGTTTATTTATAAATGAAGCTTGTGTTTCTGGCTTGATCCCAGAGTTCCTTAGCCATGCGTGCCTTTTCAAAAGGTTACCTTGAGCCAAAGACCTTCCGGCCATCTCTGCTGCATTGAAAGTATTTTTCAACATACTTTGGTTCACTTGCCTGCTCTCTGCCACTGTTAGGAGGAGCAGGCGGGCTCGCAGTGGCTCCGGGACTTCTTGAAGGCCCTCCTCTAGCTTGGCCCATTGCGCATCAGAATAGCTGGCCAACAACTTTGTATTGTTTGCGATGCGAGTGGAGTAAGCCGCTGCAGTGATCCTTTCCCACAGAGCGTAAAGTCGCTTACATTCATTGTCAGGGGGTGCCTCCCCAGGAGATAGGGGAACCTCTGCTCTTTTCCTGTAACAACCAGTGAATCTGGATTAGAATGACCCCTGATGTAGAAGGGATGAGAGGGGGAGGGTTGAAAAAGTTTGACCCTCGGATTCACTGCTCTAGGAAGTGCAGGTGTTAATAAAGGGGCCAATCGCTTCTTGATTGAATTTAGGAGGGGAATAGCTTGGCTGGCAGGTGGGTTTTCTTTCAAAATGTCCTCCACACAATCAGCCTCTGGAACAGATTCCAGAGTAGCAATGTTGAAGTGTTCCGCTGCTTTCCTCAATATGGCATTGAAAGCCATTTGATCGTCAACCGGGGAAGCCTGTCGAGTGGGGGTGGTTGGAGGGGAGTCCAAGCACAAGGCATCAGGTTCCGGTGTGGAGTAGGTGACTGCCACGGGCGAGGATCAATGGAATCCGGGTCTATTCCAACCCTGTGGGGTCGAAAATGTACCTCCTTAGTCGACAAAAAGATCTTCATTTTGAGCTTCCTCCTCAGTGAGGTCAAACATTCTTCTTCCTCATCTTGAATAGGGTCAAATACCCTCTGCAGCTTAGCCACAGGGAGAGGGGGATCTTCCTCACCAGACCTCTTGGGTGTGGACTTCTCAGAGAGTTCTACAAATCTCTGTAGCCTGTCCATGCATCTTTCTAATTTCTCTCTGGTCCAAACAGATGAACCAGAGCGGTCCAGGGGTGGAAAGGGCACTTCTTTTGGATCTTCTGTTTGCAAACGTTTAGATTTTTTTCTTCAACACCGAAGAAATCGACCCATGAGCTTCCGAAAAGTATTTTCGGGGTTCCGACGGTTGACGCGTGTCCTTTTGTTTATCTGTGGTCCTTTCTGTAGGTTCTGGTACATTTTTCAGCCTATCCTTGGGTTGCGACGAATCCTTGTGCTTGTCCTTGGGTTTCGATGAATCCTTGGACCGTTGCTTGTGAGAATCCGCCAAAATGATCCTGGCGATGCTTTCAGAAATTACATCAGCATCGGGAAGTTCTACAGTACGGGCCTCTGGTTGCGCGACTACTTTCGGTGGAACCGGGCCTTCTTTCCTCCGATGCGTCTCAACAGAATGGTGGATATTGGGGTCAGCGCTCTTCGATTTAGCAGGCCCAGTCGCAATAAAACCACACTTCAGATACACTACACAACCAATTCCCCCTTGTGCAGAACAATTCAAGGTAAGTACCTTTGGATTTGACAGACCAGTGTTGTGACACAGACGTTACCGTGGGTTAATACGCAATCACTTTTTGACAGTAATGACAGTTCAGTCTACCAAAAGAAAAGCGTACCCCCGAGATGAATTACTACCGTAGTCAAACACACTTAGCACATGAATTAACACAAGAGAATAGGGGACAAAAATCATAGGCAATGCTTTTGTCAAGACAGCTAGAATCCAAGGACACTTTCTAAAACGTAGAGACAAGTCAATAGGTCTGCGCCAGTGTTAAACGGGACAGGGTCCTGTTGTCGAGGATCACAAGGTTAGAACAGCTCACGATTCGAGATTGCCAGGAGTACTTGGATATTGTCACAAGGGAAACAAAAGTTATAAGAGGGAAGGAAGACAAGGACAAGCCTTGAGTGAGGAGAAAGGGTTCACCCCAATTCCTCGAAGTTGGACACAGAACCCGACTCAATTGAAGAAAAGCTGGTGCTACGGCAGTTGTTCCTGGTAGCTCCCGCAGACTCACGGTTCCTGGAGCCTCAGTCGTGGGGACAAGAACGACGAAGTCTGGAGCGATCTGCTGCTGGCCTCATCCCTGGGTAGTGCAGAGAAGCAACAGTGAATAAAAGGTGCGCTCCTTTAAAACCAGAGAGGCTCTTCAGATGGCTATCCGGACCACTAGAGCTTTGTGCAGAGATTTCGACCAAGAAGAGGATCCTCTGGCTCTGTGGAAGGTAAGCTGGTTGATCATTTCCCCCCCCCCCCAAACAGGCTCAAGGGAAGACGACTCCGGACTGGATCTTCTCTTGTCGTTGAAGGGTAGATAACTCAGGACTGCAGCAGGGCTTCACTGGGACTAAGCCGTCTTCTTCTCCACTTCTCTTCGTTCTTTGCAGTTCCAGTGGCGACTCACTTCCAGCTCAAGAGTCCTGCCTTTAATGCCAAAGTCCCCCATTCACACAGCCTGGCTGTCAATCACTCAGTAGGGTGGGGGGTTGTCCAGGCCGGACAACCACATCTTCAGCCAATCAACACAAAGTGCGACTTGGGTCTCCAAGGAGACCCTGTGCAGGGGGTGACTAAACCCCTCTGTCACATTCAGCCCACCTAGACACCCAGACGCCAAAGGAGGGCTTCTGGACAGAAGCCCGCCAAAGGTCAGCAAACAAAGAAGGCAAACATGGTTTGCCGCGCAAAGTAAAAAACAAGAAGGATTTTAACAAAAAGAAATGGTGATAAAACCCAACCGGAGCCAAAATAAAAAGTATAGGTCAAGCGGGTTTAAGTTTGAGGCTAATACGATAGCCTAAAACAGTACCACGTTTATATAGTATAACGCGTTAGAAATGTTAGGGTAGATACGACTGCCACCAGCCAAGTCTTCATGTTATGAGAAAAATAAAGCTCAGAGGCACAGACAAAAAGGGGTAGGAACAATCCCTTTCCAATACTCCATGTAAAATGGGGTGTACTGGGTCTGTAGTTTAAAGGGACTATATAAAGTTTTTTTTTTTAAACATTTTATTGATTTATAAACACAACCAAACAATACAAACCATACAAGCAGTGCATGTTTCAACAGTTTCATTCTTAACTTCTAGCCACTACTTCCCTCATCCCACCCACCTTTACGAGTACTTCTTTGAACATTCTGTTTCCGCAACCTGTGGTATGGTCTCTTCTACAGGTTTCGCCGGGTCACCTGTTGACCCAAACAGCTCGGCTATCAATGATTTCCAGGCCATCAGGGACTCAGTCTCCTCCCCCCCCCCGTGCTACTCGCCTCTTGCGATACCATGGTTTCCGCTTCCGCCCATTTTTGCAAATCTCTCCACCACACCTCCACATTTGGCATGTGGCATGTCTTCCATCCCATGGCAATTCTCCTTTTTGCAAGCACATAAGCCAGATCCCTTAGTTTACTTACATGCTTGACCTTCTGCGATCGTGGGAACCCCCCCAGCAGACGGGCCCAAACTGTACCCACTACAATCTTGACTCCCTTTTTTTCCAGTTTCCCTTTCACTTCCCTCCAGAAGCGTTCTATAACCGGGCATGACCAGAACATATGCACTATGCCCGCGTTCTCCTCATCACATTTGGGGCATGCTTGCCGTCCTGCATTCTCAAACCTCGATATCCTCTGAGGCGTCATATGCCCTATGCGTTATGTACAGTTGAATCTGTTTCAACCTTGCGTTTCTAGACACCTTTTTATGATACCCCTGCGCCCGTTCCCGCATCCCGTCCCCCATCGGGGCTCCGACTTCCGTTTCCCAATCTAGTCTCAACTGCGTGACCTCCTTACCCACTTTAAACATCAGCATTTCCTATAATCTGGAAATCTCATGACCACCTTCAGCTATGTCGGATGTCATATCTGTGGTGGCATCCGATTCCTCCTCCAACACAGTTTCAGGCCATGTTCTCTTAATCCTCTGTACCATTCTATAATATGTAATGTACTGGCCCTCGTGCAACCCAGTTTATTCCCGCAGCCCCTGAAAAGTGAGACCTCCCGCCAAATGTCACCCATTGTTGCCACCCCAGCCGGTTGCCAGTGGTTCCGAAGTATCATTTGTAGTTGCCCATCTGCCCCCGTTAGTGCAACCAGTGGTATTTGCGGAGAGCATGGGGACGGGTTCTCCATCATCTGGCATGTCCTGCGCCACATCTTCCACACAAGTAGCATCATTTTAGGGCGCCCGCTCATTTCCGCCGGGGGTACCCACATCATCTCTTTCAAATAAAATGGTGCACAATCGCGCCCGAACAGCCTAAAATCCGAGGTCTCCTAGTCAGAGAGCCATTTGGCAACATATTGTAACTGACTATATAAAGTTTCTGGGGGACAGTAATCAGCCCCAGAAAAATTGAGTCAGTGGGAAGTCTCAAGGACAAACCTGTGTCACTGCACTGAAGGTGCTGTGTAACCCAAAAAGTGGGGCTCATGAGGTGGTGTAGCTCCAGAACCCAAGATCACACAAACAGTAGAAATACACATGGCAACACACATGTAAGAGTGGGGAAAAGGCTCACACTCTTACCAGGTGGAAAAAATAAACTCAAGAAATACAGCAAAGCTGCTGAGGGACTCACTATGTGAAGGAAATTAGCCATATATGAGAATTCTCCCTAACAAAGATGTCCCTGGCGTCATGTCATTAGTGTGGGGAACATGTGCGTCTAGGTCGGCGGGGTGTACATTCCCCATAGCAGGACCAGAGTCTTGCCTAGCGGGGACAGAGAGCGAGAATGCTCTGCCGAGAGGTCCATCGCCTACAAATGCGAGACTTGTTCTTCACAATCGGCGGTTGTGGCAGCGGGAGAACCAGACCCGGCCTGCGACATTCAGTACAGTAACAGCGCTCCTTCAAAGTTTTCAGCCGCATTAGCTTGCAAGCCATACAAACCGTCTCGTTCTGATTAAGGGTTAAACACTGGTTACATTTACAGTGCTTATCCTTCCAAAGGAATTTGGCTCTGCACACAGAACAAAACCTAAATGGAGAACTCTCCATAGCTGAGGAAATAAATGGTGACGGAGACGTAGGGAACAAAGAGGAAAGGAATTGCATTCTCAGAAAGGAAAGTGTCCACCCCGACCGCATTCTCCCTACTGTGTAGGGCCAACCAGAAGGCCCGGGCACATCGACAACGTCCGAAGGACCGTGGACAGTCTTCGGCGGAGAAATGGAAACAGCAGTCGATGGAAGGGACGGTAGGGTTATATCTATAACTCTAATATATATACAACCAAAGGTTGAAGAAAAGAATAGCAATTTTTCTGGACAAGCTCTGCATAAGGTAACCAGTAAGTGGGCGGAAAAAACCAATTTGAGGGACCTCAATGCGCGAGGGATTTTGGGTACACTACACGTCACGTTAGGGATAGTGTTACAGGCACGCCCATGTCGACGTTGTGATGCTGGAAATGCATCGAAGGGACAGGGCCTCTTTATCCTTGTCCTTTACTGCTTTTTATTGTGTGTTCTGTCGTGTTTTCCGCGCAGGAGTTCACATGGGACTCCTGGCTGTGCAGCTCTTGGTTTTGGTGAACAGACCCATGGGATACCCTTATGGCACCCATGGGTGGGGGTACAACCCTGTGCCCCTAGTGTATGTTTTTGGGCACCTGTGGGTGGCCCACAGAGCAGGGTACAGGCTGGTGGCAGCTCTGTGCTGAATTGACTGGTGCCCTGAGCATCCTCCATTTTGGGATGCCCAGGCCCAGTCATTGGAATCGGTAGATTCCTGATGGAGACAAGATGGCCCCTGTGGCATCTTGCCTTCCATCGCCTATTACCTTGATCTTCCCGAAGCCCTGACTCTGTCCCTTCCCCCTGACTGACGGTTGGAAGTTCCATATATGGTAGTGTGGGGAAGTGCCGACCAGTCTGGCTGGAGCCTTCCCAACGACTGTATATTGTGGGTACACCTGTGGGTGGGACCTGGGTGAATGGAGTGTGACGAATATGCACTTCTTGTTGTGGATGTCTGGTTTCTGGTGTTTGACACAATGACAAACAGCCCTGCCCGAAACTGGTATGAATGCAGTGTGTAGTGTTGAATGGCGTGATACTTGTCCGAATCCACATTCTGTGTTGAGTCTCTGGATGGAGAAGAATGGCCTGAATGCAGTGTGCGCCTGATGGGCTGACAGACTGCTGAATGCCCTTCATAGTGATTGGATGCTCGAGTGTGACCCAGCGGAATGAATAGGAAATCAACAGTATATCTGGGGACCTCTCACTGCTAGGAATCGTGTTTAGAGCTGAAGTCCAAACTACGAAGAGTAACTGGGGTGAAACGGACACTGGACCTTGAGAAGCATTGCTGGAAGAGAAGAATTGATGTTGCTCTCCATCAATCTGAAAGCTGCTGTGTCTCCAAGGACTGACCCAGAGAGGACCTGGTAAGGCGGCCTCTTCCCGAGCTACGAGGGACCATCGTGCAACAGCTGATCTTTGCCAAAGCTCCCTGGTAGACAGACCTACGACAGGTTGCCGACCGGAGACTGGGCCTGCCGTGGAATCCCAAAGAAGCACCCGAATTGTTGTCCGCCACGGTCGCTGACTGCCACCGCCGACCAGAGCCGCTGTGCTCCTGTTGCCTAAGAACTTTGGATCCAAGGACGATCTCTTCTGCATCATCGCCCGTCTGATCCCGCTGGAGAAGGCCAGGCCGTCGACGCGCTGGAGGAGGCCAGGCCATCGATGCGCTGAAGGAGGCCAGGCCATCGATGCGCTGAAGGAGGCCAGGCCGTCGACACGCCGAGAGTATCCGTCGGTGGGTTTCCCGCCACCCAAAGACCACAGACGCCGACGACTCGACGCCCTTGCGGGGCCACAGTTCTTCAAACTCTTTGCGGTCCAGAACTATCGTCATCGAGGTGCCCCGCATGCCTCTTCCTTGCAGGACGTTTACGCTTCCCCGTCGACGAGCACCGCTAGGAAAGAAGCTGCCACTTCACCGTCGTAGCTCACCCTGTATTCTGCCAATTGTTCTAACCAACTGCTATCCTCATCTCTGTTGTTGGTTTCCTTTACGAACTGATGTGTGCCATTTAACTGTACAGTTAATGCTCTTTAAAGAGATCTAATAGTAATTGTGGTACCACGTAGAACTGTATATTTGCCATTATAGATAATGGATGAGTTCTCGTGATATTGTACATAACCTTGAATATTATATAAAGACTGTTTTAACTAATACAGTGTGCAGACATTCCTTTGTGGATGCTTGGAGACTACACCGTACTTAAGAAACAGCCTGCATCACCTCCTGAGAAACTAGGCCTCGATTGCTCGACCACGTACCAATATAGAATCTTGGCAGGGCTCCTCCGTGCCTCTCCTCTACCATATAGAGAGCGGAAGTACAGACCCACCCCCCCCCCCAACCCACTCCGGTCCTTCACAGACGTCCTCTTTCGATTCTCGAAAGCCAAGATGCAATACTCCACTGTGACCACTGGATGTCGGACTATATGCACAGGATGTGATTCTAAGCATCAGAACCTTGTTTACCTGGAGAAGTGGGACGGCTTTGATAGCGCCCTTTTCCAGCAGGACCTGAACTTCTTCCAGCAGGATGTGCAGGTGTTCTGGCAACCGGCATCTGCTTCTTGGTGGGTGGTAGGGGATACGATACAATACTAATAGGCAACGGTCTTTAGTATCCAATTATCTGAAGTGATCCCTCCCAGGTGTGGATGAATGTAGACCAGCAATCCCCGACCATGGAAGCGTGCGAGGGGTTCTGAACCGGCGAGTCGAGTCATTTTGAGGTGGATGCCAGGGAGCCTTAGGAGTTGAATTCCTGCCTCTACCCTTGCTCCTACGAGAGCCTCTTGCTGGTAAAGGAAGGTACCAGGAGCCTTGGCCAGAGGACCAGGGGATATTCCCTTAGCCGTATTGCCCCTGGGGCAAGGGCGAGAAGTATTGGCCACGAAAGGACAAGCGTGAGTTAGAGCCTTCACTCTGGTGAAAGGGTTTAGCCGTGATCGGGATGAGACTTTAGAGTTTCATGTTCTTTCTTTGCCGTCTCTAGGGTGTCTTCAACCGCCTTCCCAAAAAGGTTGGACTCCTCCACTGGCTTGTTAGAGGCCTGAGTTTCGGGTTTAAACCCAGAAGTAGGATACCCTGGTCAAGGGTGCATCCAGTGGTTTCAGCCAAGTACAGTGTGGTTTTCAGTATGTTGCGTTACTGGTCTGCCTTCAGCCACGACCACCAACCGGCATGATCGATTGGGCTCTAACATCCTGAAGACCTTCCTGCACTAGGCCCCACTGGACACCACTAACTCGCCAGAAGCGTGGTGGTACTTGCGATCCATGTGGAGTAGACCACAGAGGCAGTGACCTGCTTACCCAGGGCATAAAGCTTCTTGCAGTCTTTGTCCGGAGGGGATGCTGCTGAGGACAGTGGCACCCGCCCTCTTCCGAGTGGTCTTAACTACCAAGGAGTCCGTTGTCGCATGACCCTTTAGGTAGAGGGGGTTGGAAGGTGAGGGG
Organism: Ambystoma mexicanum; assembly: GCF_040938575.1. NCBI lineage: Eukaryota > Metazoa > Chordata > Amphibia > Caudata > Ambystomatidae > Ambystoma > Ambystoma mexicanum. The sequence goes on from NC_090930.1 coordinate 61,119,678, forward strand.
CGAAATCATTTCTCAACCCAGGGGTTAATTGCCCGTGTGAGGGACGGGTACAGCAAGAAAGGAGCCAGGTGTCTTTATGGAATTTAGTAAAGGGATGGCTTGGCTAGTTGGAGCCTTTTCCTTGAGGAGGTCCTCCACAAGTCAGTCTGGAGCGGCTTTGTGCGTTGCAATTTTAAAATGGTCGTCTGCGCTTTTTCAAAATTGAGTTAAACAGTATCTGTTGTCAACTGGTGACAAATCCCTTTGTAGAGGAGAAGGGGGAGGGGAGGCTCTAGACAGATGACATCTGGGTCAGCTGTGTGCAGTGTGTTAGCCAGGGGCCCTGGTCCCCCACCTGATCCCAATGTGTGTCTTGATCAGAGGCGTTAAGCTCTTCATAAGAATCCTCGTGGGTTGGGTCATCTGGGACATCCAAGATGTCTTCTTGATGTCCCTGTGCAGAGGTGGGAAGTCTCTGCAATTTGGAGGGGACGGGTCTCCAGTCCCCTTCCCTAGGTCTCTTGGGTATAATATATCGGTCCAAAAAGTCAACAAACTGATATTTTGTCCATATATTGCTCAAACCTTTCCCTGGTCCATAGAGAGGAAGCTGAATGGTCAGGAGGAGGGAAGGGCTGCCCGGAAGGGGGAGATTTTCCCCAATAAGGCCTCAGAGAGGCTGGGGGACCTCAGAAGAGTCCTCTCGGCGAGAGGTGGTGCCCTTGTACTCCTTGGCTGCCGAAATGATAGCTGCAAGGCTCTCGCGAATCTTCAGTAACAGTATAGAGCGTTTCAACGCGCCTCAAGGCGCAGTGGCGGGTGGCAACTCCATGTCCTTAGGCGCTCCTAAGGACAGCGTGTCAACTACAGTGTGTCTATTAGGGGGGGGGAACGCCTGTTCCACAGGGAGGCCCAGTCGCATGCCGCGAATAAAGTTGCGGGGAGGACGAACTGTGAAGTTCCGAAGGTGCTGTCAAAATATTTGGCGATCCTGTGGGCGTTGTGCGCTTCTTCGACGAAGAAGGCGGCTTGGGGGTTGTGTGCTTGTGTACACGCGGTACATGGGTGCCCTTGTCGCCATGGTGCGATTTCCCCATAACAGTGACAGTGGCCTGTCGGGTCGGCATTTGGGATTACTAGGCCTCTGCCGAGAGGTCAATGGCTTCCAATTCAGAGCCATGGCTGCCGACGGATTCCTTAATGTCTGAAGCGACTGCACTGACGGGGGGGAACGTTTTTCGGCCTGCATAGCGTAGGCCGCCCACCGTTTGGTTTGCGGTCTTTCAATGTTTTTGGTCGAAATAGTTTACAGGCCTTGCACGAACACTCAAGGTCACAAGGAAGACACCGATTACATTGGTGATGGGTGCCCTTCCATGAAAATTTGCCATTACATGACAGGCAGAATTTAAAAGAAGTCTTATCCATAGCAGAGGTTAGCGGCAGCCAGACCAAGAGAAAAGAGAGGGGTAAAGGAAATACATTCTCAGAGGAATTAAACCCATGGCCCCACTCTCCCTACTGTAAGGGCCAGGCCAGAGGGCCGAGGCCACGCGGTCAACCGTCGTAGTAGTCAGCGGCAGGAAGCCTTCAAAGCAGTCAAAAAGGTTGTTGGGGATGACTAGACCACCGTAGGTTGTGGGAACGAATTTAGCACTATAAAACTCTTACGAGCTCCGCATAAGCAACAAACTAGGTTGGCGGAATAAAACAATCTGGTGGGACCTCGACGCGCGAGCGATTTTGGGTACACGTCACGTTAGGGATAGTGTCACAGTCACGCCCATGTCAATGTCCCCTTTCTATCATCGAAAGAAAGGTGCAATACTGCACGATTTCCACTAGATGTCAGACTATATGCACAGCATGTGATTCTAAGCTGATTCACCAGCATCAGAAATATATATATAGTAGTGGGGCAAGGGGTTAAAATGGGTGGGATGGGGTAAAAATGATAGTAAAACAGGGGGCTTTGGGAACATGTAACCCTAACAAGTTTTCACAATTCAAGTTTATGGAGTAACCAGCATCACCAAAGCCAATAGGATGATGGACTTTTGGGAAACCAGCACAGTGAAATTAACAGCACCAGTTCTGATGAATATCTTCAGAGAAAGGTTAACGTGTCAGTTCTAGTTGGAAGCAGTGCTCAAGAGGAGCCTTCCTGTTGGGATACAGGTTGCAACACCTGCACAGTGGAGTCGAGGTCAACTCCCAAATGAGCAAACCAGCACTCCCAAAGCAAAGGAACACTGAAAATGGCCGTACAGTACCTTGAAGAGTAAAGTTAAAAATATAGCCGGTCGCTTGCTGGATAACAAAGATCTCGATTCCTGCTCCTGGGTCGTGGTGACGAAAGGAGGCACCTTTGGCAGGCTTCAGTGGCAGCACTCGGGAGAAGGGGGTCGGCAGCAGAGGTTCCAGCTCACTCCTGCAGCTTTTTGTGGTTTTGTCACCTTTTTCTTAGCCCCAAGAAGAAACTAAAATCGCTGTTTGGATTCTCTTTGATTACTCAGTCTGGAAACCTGTTGAGGGGACGGACACTTGGTGAAGAATTCCTGCTTCTGGAGAACCACACTGATGCCTGTGAAGTGTCAACGAGTTTCGATGTTCGCAAGACTATACACTCACAAATGGTCCAGGTTCCGCAGGTATTGGTTTTCTGCAGCCCAGGAAAAATCGCAGGACATTGGGGGATGGCCCAAATTGAAGGTCTTTAGGATAGTTGGTCCCACCAGCCCAAGGGAGGAAGTCGTCCTTGGCGGAGTTTCCCTGTCGGTTCTTGAAGGTGCTGCTGGCGCCCGTTAGCTTTTGCTTCGGATTTCCAGTTCCAGTGGTCGACTGCCTGTAGTCCAAAACTCCTTGACATATATGCTGGAACCCATTCATGCACTCCTGTCGGGTGCTCAATCACCTGTAGGCTGGCTGTCCTGCAGGACAGCCAGTCACCCACCAGGAATTGGCCAGGCACACACAAAGACCAGTGAAGTTTTGGGACCCTCCCTAACTTCCTGCCTTTCCAGACATATTGGAGCCTAGGCGGGCTTCAGGGGAGAAGACAAAACTCACAAAGGACCCATCCTTACCTGGAATGATGGGAGAGCCCAGAAGGAACTTACAAACAGAAAATGGCGAAAAAATAAGACCGGACCATTTTGGGAAACTGGTCACCCATGGGTGCTGTACTGCAGCTGAGAAATCAGCATGCTAGTAACCTGACCTGCAGAAAAAGGTAGAAAAAGTATCCACTGCCCCCCAGCCATTTAATTAGGTAACAAAAAGTTACACAAGTAGTGGGAGAAGAGTTATAATGTAGCCACTCCCCTACATAAGGTGGTGTGTGTGTGCTGGTCTAACAAAAGAAAAGATAAGCAATATGAAAGTTATACTGTTCTGGGGAACTGTAGTTCACACAAGAGAATGAAATAATGTAAAAAGAGAAGACCAAGTGAATCCTCAGTGACACTGCACAGAGGGTGCTGGGTATCAGTCAGTAACTGATGTTATGTTACAGGATATTTATACTACACACCATCACCACCGTAGTAGCATCTTGGCAAATCTGAGAAGGAAAGGGGGTGGGATGTGATGTTGGCACCCTCAGTTCAGTTAACACTGTTCACTGAGCTTAGGTGTGCTTTTCGGTTGGTAGCCATCATGTGTTGTGCGAGGCTGTGTGCGTTTTGTTGTTGTGATGTAGTGAAGTATGTGTGGTTTGTAGTGTTTTGAAGGTGTGGTTGTGTAGAGTGGGAGCGGTATATGCAGAGGGGTGAGATTGTTTAGTGGGGTTGGTTAGTGGCATCGCTATTTGGAAGCGACACATGTTTGCCTGTATTAAACATACTCCATAAAAAGAGTAAAATCAGAATCCCAGTCAGAGAAAAAGAATTAGTGGTAAAATGTACTACTCGGGAGAATAAATGAAAAATGGAGAGAGTCCAGCAAAAAGTGCTGGGGGTCTCAGGTTAAAGGAAATCTGCGTAGAAAATGAAAAATCTCCCCAAACATTGATGCATGGCGACTGCGACAGAAGTAGCAGTTGAAGAAAGCTTTCTCAGGACCCTTGAATGCTGCGACGCTGACATTTCACAGAGAAGCTAATTACAGGGTGTTGGGGAGAATTCCCAAAATGCGCCAATTCTTCACCTTAGAAACCCCTGAGCAACTTTGCTGGATTTTGAGGACTTGATTTTTTTACCTGGAGAGAATGTGAGCCTTTTTCCCCACTCATGTATTTTGATGCGTTTTATCTCTGTTCCCTTTGGTTAGGGAGTCTAAACAACCCCATAGGCATATTTTCATTTGTGTCACACAGCACCCTCAGTGCAGTGGCACAGGGAAGCCTTACAGGCTGTCCCAAGGTTTAAATACCTTCTCTGGGATAAACAGTTTCTCAGAGAAAGTAAAGTTAAATTGACTTTACTAGTCGTTTAAATTCCTAGTCCCAGCACACCCTACCTTACAATAGTGCTGGAGGGGTTATTTTGTATCCCCTATGTCTAGATACTCATGTAGCAGTCAAATGCTACCCTTTCCTCTCAGAATGGCTGGTGGCAGTGGTTCTACAACTAATTACCATGTTTATTGCAGACCGCAAACTATTTGTACCTCCGGTAGCATTAAATAGCGGGAGCCATGTTTTTCAAGATGGCGTTTGAGCGCCCTTTGTTTCAACAGGTCCCGGTCTTTTTTCACCATTACTTTTTTGGAAAGCTACTTCTAGAGTTTGTCTCTGCGTGCCAAACTAGGTTTGGTCCCTTTGTTTGGTCGCCTTTGGCAGGATTCAGGCGTGAAGACCGCCACTGGCGCCTGAGTGTCTGGGGTGGGCAGGAAGTGAGGGAGGTGCCCGAAACTCCCTCTGCTTAGTCTCCTAGGAGACCCAAATGCGCACTGTGGCGATTGACTGGCTGGCTGGCCAGCAAGGACAGCCACACTGCTGGGTGAGTGACAGCTAGGCTGGAATGAATGGGAGAGAACTGAATAAAAGGCAAGTCTCTTGGCTTGGAAGCAGAGTCAACCACTGGAACGAAAGCACCGAAGATGAGCTTGAAGAGGACGATTACTGCAACCCCTGGACCATTGGCTTGCCCGGTGAAGCCATGCTGCAGGTCCGAATTGTCAAGTTCACCTTAACAGAGAAGCCCCTGCAAGGACGACTTCTCCCGTTGAGTTGGTGGGACCAATCAACTGACCAGTAAATCACCTGGATACCAATCTCTGAGCTGGTTGCCTTTTCCTCAGCATGCTGCAGGAAACCATATAACCAGGGAGAGGGACACCAGTTTGTGTGCTTTACTTACAGCTACCGGAATCAAAGTTTGCCAGTTGCAAGCTTTTGACTTTTCAAGTGCAGCGCAGGAGTCCCCCGACGTCCTTCCTCTTATCTCCACGACTGAGGCCCAGGAACAGAGATCTGCAGAAACTGCCAGGAACAGAAGTCATCAGCTGCCTCTTTTTCTTCATTGTAAAGCTACTGTAAAATAAGACAGTACTTACCTCTGGTGTTGAAAGTGCTTGAAACCTTTGCAACTCCCAGGCCTAATCAGCTTGTGACCCAACATATTATTCTTTCTACAAACTACTTCTAAGAACTTGTTCAGAGACCTTTCAGTTTATTTACCAAAACTGCTATGTCCTATCCAAGACTTTAGCCCATTGACTTTGGCCTAGCCTATTGATGGCGGGAAACGGTATTCTCCATGCTCAAAGTCACCATTCACAACACATGAAGAACATCCCATTTGGAGAATTTCTGAGAATTAAACAGAACTGTAACAATGACCAAGAAACTGAGTAACATTCTAAAAACAGCGAAAAACAAATTCCTAGCAAGAGGCTATAAAAAAGATCTGCTCATAAAAGCAAGTAACAAAAGTCAAGAAAGAAATAGGAAGGATTTACAGAGTGTCAAATCAAGGAAAAGGCTGGATCCAGCAAAAACAAAATCAATAAGATTTCTAACTTACAACAATACCGAGGCCATACATTTGAGAAAGATTCTGAATAAACAATGGAATATCTTAACCACGGATGAAGATCTAAAACCATTTCTACCGAAAGCCCATGTCTCACTTTCAGAAAGGCACCAAAACTGAAGAACATGCTTTGTCCAGCACACTTTGTAGAACACAAGATAAAGGGTCTACACCAACTATGAGCGACAGAAAATCTGCATTTAAAAAACCTTGTAGATCATGCAAAATGTGCAATTTTGCTTTAAATGGTTTAAAAGAATGCACAAAAGCCAATGGTCAAATGTATCAAATCAAGGATTTTCGTAAATGCAGAGGATGTCTATTGTTACAATAAACCCACATTGGAGCGCATGCCAAAAAGTTTGAGTCTTGTTTTGGATTTAGCCCATTGAACGGCCTTTTGGTGAACTCAAAATATCTACACTGTCTAAGAATAATTGTAACCTTTTTATGGTTCTAATAACCTTTGCCTTTTACTCCTCTTGAAAAGTATTCTGAATGTCACAGTAAGATATTCATGTCCCCAGCACCCTTGTTACTAAAGTTGCCTGCGATTGTAGGTTGTGCCCGTGGGCCTTCCCAAAAGGGTCTTATCTGATTCAGAAACTTAGAGAAGTATATTTGTGTTATATAATTGCCTCTTTTTATTGAATATTTTATAATTGAATATTTTATAATTGAATGGTTAATAAATTAATCATTATTTAACCAAGAAACCCTGAGTGTAAGAGTATTTGAATACAGGTAATTGCGAATCTTTGTGCAACTCCACTACTGCTCACATTCCCCCCAACTTGAGATAAGCCTGGCTGCTCAACACGCTACCAAAACTGTAGTAAAGACTTATACCAAAGGTTGCTTTGCTTACACCTGTAGTCATAGTTGCTTGTAATGTTCCCAGAGGGTACTGCATTCAAACTTTGCCTAACACAGGACAAGATGAAGACCCATGAAATTGCGAGATACGCTTCCAAAGGCCTCAAATTGCAGGGCACCAAGACAACATTGTGAATGGTTGTTCCCATGACTGTAAAGGGTCGAAGCACCAACGAGGGTCTTCTAAGATCAGTAGCTAGAAAGGGCTCCACCGGGACGGTAACAAATGTTGGTCACCAGGCCAGCTCAGGATTGGTCCACAGGTGTTCTGGAGTCTTCCTGGCTATGCAGGATACTTGGCTCCTCACCAGATCTCTGGGAAATAGCTACAGGACTCCTCATTTGGAAAAACCCAGGTGAGCAAAGAAACTCAGCACACCCAAAGAAGATCCGCCCCCCACACCCCAGCAGTGGTCTAGTCAGGGACCACCACTGGTGAAACTCATGCATACGCTCCCGACATACAGAAACGAGATTATGTATTGAGATTAGCTAGTGCCAACCCACATCCTGGCTTCCAACGGTTTAGTTTGATTCCAAAGCGACCGACTTAATTTGTGTGATAGTGCTGTGCATAGGAAATGCTTGTAAAGCATTCAGAAATGCCATTTTACGATACTGTCACATTCCACACAATGGCACCATTGCACATTGTGTGGAATTTGACAGTTTTGTAAGATGCCATTTCCAAAAACACGATTACAGGCATTTTTGCCCATGCAATCCTGCCAATGGAAGTGGGGGAGACACCATGCAGCCCCCAAATCCATTATACCATACAGGGGGAGCAGGGGACTCTCCAACACCCGCTCCCCTTGTACAGTATAATATATACGGTTTAAAGATAAGTCAACTCAATGTCTGTTGAAACCCGATCATATCGGGATGCTATGATTTCGCCATGCTGATTTTTGCAATTATCTTTAATTTAGAGAAATGTATTCGATGTAATATGCCAATCACCTCCCAACACACATGCTCTGCCCTAGCCGGCAGAAGGAACAAGTTACGTACCCGTAACTGTTGTTCTCCAGCGTGGGTCTGGCATGGATTCACATGCTCATGAATATTCCCCGTCGTCAGGCCGGGAATCCTCGGTATAGAAAAAATCAGTGTCAGTTTCGTTTCTGATCTGTCTTTCTTAGTAGTAACCAATCACTGGTCTCTGGGTCATACTGCCCCCAGCCAATCACTGCCCTCTCCCTAAGCCCAGCCTCTGGCAGCCATCCTCAGATTTGGTAGCATGTAAAGTGGCAGTATGACCAAGTGAAGAGCCGCAGAGGGGTAGGTGGGAGGGTTCGCATGTGAATCCATGCCAGACCCATGCTGGAAACAACAGTTAAAGGTAAAGTAACTTGTTCCTTCTCCAGCATGGGGTCTGGCATGGATTCACATGCTCATGAATATAAGAATACATAGCAGTATGCACAACCACGGGAGGTGGCAACAGGCTCAACATTAAGCATCTCTTACCTCCTCACCAGGCTCACCTTAAGCAAACAGGTTGCACAGCACAGGTTGGCCGACCCTGGAGTCCCGATCGACGCAGTAGAATCTCGTGAAAGTGTGTGTCGACCTCCACGTCGCTGCCCTGCAGATGTCGAGCAGGGGCACACCAGAAAGGAACGCCGTGGTAGCAGCGATCGCTCTGGTCGAGTGGGCTCTTGGACGGCCGGGCAGCGGTCGGTTGCCAACCGGTGACAGTGCATGATGCAGCCGGAGAGCCATCTGGAAATTGAAGCCTTCGAGAGAGCCTTCCCTTGATTCACAGGTCCAAAGTTTACAAACAGCTGTGATGTCTTCCGAAAACTCTTTGTGCGGTCCATGTAGAACTTCAGCGCTCTAGCTACGTCCAGCGAGTGCAGAGTCCTCTGAGCCGGCGACGGGAAGAAAACTGGCAACACCAAAGGTTCGTTGAGGTGGAAGTCCGACGGCACCTTGGGCATGAAGGCGGGGTGCGTCCTCAGCACCACCCTCGTGTCGTGAAAAGTCAAGTATGGTGGCTTGCAAGATAGGGCCTGGATCTCTCCCACTAGTCGTGTGGACGTGATGGCCACGAGAAAAGCCGTCTTCCACGACAAACTTCAACGATGCCGAATGCATAGGCTCAAATGGGGCCCCCCCCCCCCATGAGCCTGGTCAGCACCACGTTGAGCTCCCACGCCGGGGCAGGGGCCTTGGAATGATCAGAACAATCCTTTCATAAATTCTTTCAACAGCCGATGAGACCACAAGGACGCCTGTCCCGTAGTCCTGGTGTATCGTGAGATGGCGGCCAGATGTACCTTAATGGAAGCATGAGCTAGTCCAGCCTTGGCCAATGACAGTAGGTACGGCAATACTTGAGGGGCCGTAATCCGCAGAGGGTTAATCTTCTGTGCACGGCACCAGAGAACCTCTTCCATTTATGTCCGTAGCACGAGAGTTGAGGACGCCCTGGCCTTTGCAAGAACCTCTCTGCAGTCGGCTGGGATGTCGTACCCTCCAAACTCTAGTGCTGCAGGAGCCAGGCCTGCAAGTTCAGCGACTCTGGGTTGTGATGAAGAATGGCGCCTCCTTCTCTGGAGAGAAGATCCGCATCTGTCAGCAGCTTGATTGGTGTGGACGCTGACAAGTCCAGAAGGTCCGGGAACCAGATCTGCCTCAGCCACGCCGGTGCAACAAGGATCATCCTGCACCGGGACCTCTTGATCTGGTTGATGAGCCGGAGCGGCAACGGAGGGAACGTATAAAGAAATAGGCCATCCCAGGGGAACGAGAAAGCATCGCCCATGCTCCTTGGCTGGCGGAACCTGCTGGCGAACCTCCGGCACTTGGAGTTCATCGCCGTCGCAAAGAGATCAATCTGGGGTTCGCCCCATCGTCGGAAAAGTCGATCCACTTGATCCTGGCGTAGTTCCCACTTGATCCTGGCGTAGTTCCCACTCGTGGCACGAGCGCAGCTCTCTGCTGAGAGAGTCGGCGATGGTGTTTTTTATTCCTGCCAGATGAAAAGGCGCCAGAAACATCCCTTGGGCGACGGCCCAATGCCACAGATCCTGGGCTTCCTTGGATAGGACAGGGGATCTGGTTCCGCCCTGCTTCCGGATGTAGAACATTGTGGTGGTGTTGTCGGTAAAGATCCTCACCACCTTGCCCTTGAGGGATGGAAGAAAAGACCTGAGGGCCCAGAACACTGCGCGGAGCTCCAAGATGTTGATGTGGAGTGACTTCTCCTCCGGGAGCCAAAGGCCTCTCACGTGACGATCTCTGGAGTGCGCTCCCAAACCTTCCAGGGAGGCATCCGTCACTGTCACCTGGTGAGCTGGGGTCTGAAAGTCCGTGCCCGCCGACAGATGAGCGGGTACCCCACCACCGGATCGCCTGACGGAACGTCTCGTTGAGTGGGATCCTGTCCTCGAAGCTGCCCGTTGACTGGACCCAGTGGGCGTCGAGGAACTCTTAAGGGGCGCATCCGAAGCCTGCAAAGGCGCACCAGATAAATGCAGGAGGACATCATCCCGAGGAGGGACTTGATAGATCTTACCCTGGCCATGTCCGTGGCCAGCAGACGCTGCACCTTGCCCAGGATGGTCCTGGTCCTTTCCCCCGACAGCAAGGCCAGCCGCGCCACTGTGTTGAGCTTGGCTTCCAGAAACAGGGCGACCAACGACAGGACCAGGTGGGATTTTGGAAAGTTGGAGAACCCCAGGTCCGTGAGCAGCTGGACGGTCTTCGCAGTGTGCTCCACGGCGAGCTCCCTTGTCCTTGCCCGGATGAGCCAGTCGTCCAGGTAGGGGTAGACGTGGATCCCCTGCAGGCGCAGCCGCGCCGCCACCGGTGCAAGGCACTTGGTGAAAACCCTGGGTGCCGACTTCAATCCGAACGGGAGGGCCTTGAACTGGTAGTGCCGCCCTTGGACCACGAACCTGAGGAACTTTCGGTGTCTTTTCAGAATGGGGATGTGGAAGTACGCATTCTCCAAGTCCAACGACAGGAAATCGCCCTCCTCCAGCTGACCCAGCACGTGCTGGAGCGTGACCATCCGGAACCTCTGTGCCTCGATGTACTTGTTCAGTCGTCGCAGGTCCAGGATGGGACGCCATCCTCCTGTCTTCTTTACGAGGAAGTACCTTGAGTAAACCGGAGCCCCGAAGCCTCTTTGGGACGAGCTCGATGGCACCTTTCTTGAGCATCGCCCTTACTTCCAACAGTAGTTGAGGGACGCGATTTTCCTTCCTGGCCATGGGTGGAACGCGAGGGCACTTCTTCTGGAACTCGAGAGCGTGCCTTTGGGCCAGGGCGTCCAGCACCCAACGGTCTGTGGAGATGAACTCCCACATGCTGATGAACCTCGTCAGCCGGTCTCCCACCAGGGTGCTTCGGCGGGGGCCCGACCCCACAGTCGGTTCAATCTTGTTTGGAGGCCGCCTTGCCTCCTTGACCTCCCTGTCGACGACGGGCATCACCTGACTTGCTGCGTCCCCTGTAGGCCTCCTGAGACGAAGATCTTGCCGCTTGGCGGTACGTCGAGGAGCCACTACCAGATCCCTTGGAGGCACATTGTCTGCCTCCGGAGCTCCGAAGGGATGGCCGTCATTGTTGGGGCACTCCCAGTGCCCGGGCAGTCTCTGTGTCTGTCTTGATAGCCTGAAGGGACTCATCAACCGCCTTCCCAAACAGGTTGTTCCTCTCGAAGGGCATGTCCAAAACTTTGGTTTGTACGTCCTGGCAGAAATCCGTCGCCTTGAGCCATACTCGTCGTCTCAGGCAAACGCTGTTGCCCAACTGACGGAAACCGGTGGTGGCGATGTCCGTTGCCACCGTGATGGCGTGGTCCGAAGCAATCTCACCTTAAGGGCCTCAGCCCTTTTGGCGTCCGGAAGGAAGTACAACATAGGGGCGATTTTGAACCACAACTCCCTGTCGTAGCGGGCTACGATAGCCAGGGCGTTGGCCGCCTTGATAGTCGTCGCTGCGGATGAGATGACCCATCGTCCCATCGTGTCCAGCTTCCTGCCCTCGCCGTCCGGCGGGGAAGTTGATGTCGAGGCCGATGCCCCCCACCCCAGCTTTCTTCTTTGCCGCCGCCAAGACGACCGAATCCGGGGTAGGTTGCGCCCGAAGGCACAAGGGGGCAGCGTCGGGGACCCAGTACTACTTCTCGTACAGGTCCCTCTTTGCAGGCCCCGTGGCAGGGTTCTTGAGGAGGGCGAGCCCCTCATCCCAGATGTCATCAAGAAGTGGTACGGTGAGGACCGTCTTCCTTTTAGCCTCGCGCCATTGGTAAAGGAAACCTTCCTTCTCTTCGGGGCAGAGCTGGAAGAGCTTGGATGCCCTGGAAATCATGGCATGAAAGGATCCAATCTCGTCGGGCGGGGACGCCCGAGCAGGGGGGCAACGGGGAACACGTCCCGTCGTCGCCTCCGTCATCTGTACCTGTCGTAGCAGTGTCCGTGCCTGTATCATCCCCGTGGGAAGTAGACCGGGGGGGAAGGCAGAGCAGGCCGCAGAGGTGGGCGAGGTGGCGGAGGATGAGTCCTCTTCTTATGCGGTGGACTTTCCGAAGGTCCCGGCTCCGGTTCCCCTGTTGGGTCTGGCTCAGGTACCTCTGTCGGGGGGAGGGGCAATCTTGTCCTTATCTCCGAGCATAAGGACTGAATCGCTGACAAAATGGCCGCCGAAGTGTCCTGCGGCACTGGAAACGACGGGAGCAAGGGCTCTTGAGGAACCTCGTCAGCGGCACCGTCGCTCTCGTCGTCACCCTCGTCGGGATCCCTCCTGATGGGCTGGGCCTCCTCCACGACTTCGATGAGCTCTTCTTCAGAGGTCGTGTCCGTATCCACGGTGGTCACCTGCCCTTTCCCCTCCTTTTCCAACGGGGACTTCATGGGGGTCTTCTCAATAGGCCTGAAAGACGACTCCCTCCACGGTGGCAGGGAGACTCTGGATCCTGAGGTCGCCTCCACTGGCGTAGCCTCCACAGGCTGAGCCAGGGTCGCTGCGACATCCTCGATCGAGGTCTTAGCAGGGTGAATTAAGGCCATCGTCACCTTCTGTACGGCTGGGGCCTTCAACTTGGGGGGAGGGTCCGACCCTCACTCCCCCTCTGCGGGAATCTTCGAGATCGACCGGGCCTCTCTAGAAGCTTTGCCGGGTTCTCGGACTTCCTCTTACCCGAGCCAGAGCGTTGGCTCGTGGTCGATGGCGCCGGGGAGGATGTGCCCTGCCTGGCAGCCAAGGACCCCGACCGTTCAGCGCTCCCAGTGCCCGCGGACTCACGGTGCTTGGCCTTTTGTTGGGCCCCAGTCGCCAGTGAGCCCTCACAGAGCTTAGAAGACCGCTCGGACTTCTTTTTCTTCTCGCCTGACGGGCTCCTCCCTTCCAGCCAGTTGGCGAGACGGAGGTGGCGATCCTTCATGGTCCGCTCTGACATGTTCCCACAAAACGCACAGTCCTTCTCCACGTGCGTCTTGTCCTCATGGACAATGTTCGTCCTCCTTGAACACATTCTGAAGCTGGCATCCAGGGGAGGTCCTGAACAGCTTCCCAGGCATCGAGCTTCCTTTCTCCTGGGCCATGTCCGGGGTAGGCCTCGGAACTTCTGGAATCCTCCAAAAGCGTAACTCGACGAAATCTTCACCCTTGAGGGGCGTAGAAAAAATCTCCTGAAAAAGCACAAAAACGCAGCAAAAGCTCGAGAGCTACCGCACGAGGACTCCCAACACTTGAACATGCGGTAAAAATCTGAGGATGGCTGCCAGAGGCGGGGTTTAGGGAAAGGGCAGTCATTGGCTGGGGGCAGTATGACCCAGAGATCAGTGATTGGTTACTACTAAGACAGATCAGAAACGAAACAGACTGATTTTTCTATACCGAGGATTCCCGGCCTGACGGGGAATATTCATGAGCATGTGAATCCATGCCAGACCCCATGGACCGCTTTGCCAAAGGCCAGATCCTGCCCATGGAAAGAATCTAGGGAGTAGTGTCTTACAATAGTATGGACCGAAGCCCAAGTGGCTGCTTCACAGATGTTACGAATAGGAACACCCCTCTGCAGGGCAGTAGAGGCAGACATACACCTAGTAGAATGGGCCTGTAAGCCTACCAGAGGGTCCTTACCCGCCAAGAGGAAAGTCAGAAATTTCCAAGATAATCCATCTAGACAAAGTCTGCTTAGTAACAGCTTGTCCCAAACGCCTTCCAGCGTAACCTATAAAGAGCTGATCATCCACTCTGTCCCAGGACATGCGTGAAATGTAGAAACTTAAAGCTCTTCTAGGATCCAACCTATGGAGCCTCTCTTCCTTACCAGGATGCAGAGGAGGATAAAATTGTAACGCTCACCTGATTCTCGCAGAGGCGCCGGTCTTGACTGGGCGACTACCGTATCTTCAAAGGTGATGTGTAGCACCCGGTTGGCTCTTTGGGCTGGACCTCTGTGCACTGTATGCCTGACGTGTAGAGTAAGATGTCTTAGGTAAGTGAATGCCGAGCTCTCCATCTGCCTCGGGGCAGGGTGCAGTAACCAGTTTCTTCACTGGATAGGTAGCGCAGGCCTCTTGACTTCAGAGGACTGCTGTCCGTCGTTTACTGCACGAACGGTAAGTTTCGAGTCATTCAAATGTCTTTAAAGTCTTTAGTAATGATGTCTCTTGTTTTGCAGGGTTCCGGCGATGGCGGATGACGGGCTGAAGTGAGTTGAAGATGGAGCCCGTGTGATGAATAGAAGCGCCTGGAAGCACGTAAGTAAGCGCTTGTTGCCTGCTTCACTATGCGCTCTAACTGTCTTTTTATTTTGCAGGTACGAGTTCGGAGCGGCTGCAGGGTGCCGGAATACCCACTGGATTAGATGTGGAAAGGAGTAATGGCACGTGAGTATTAAAGTTCCCCAATGTCTTTAAACGCACCTTGTTTTGTCTTTCAGATGCCGGAATGCAGTGTGAAGACCTCCGGAGTGCACGAAGAGTAGGTAAGCCTTTGCCTTTCAGATGCCGGAATGCTAACCTGTTCTTTCTTGTCTTTATAGGTGTTGCTGAAGACTGGATTCAGGATGGTAAGCCTTTGCCTTTCAGATGCCGGAATGCTAACCTGTTCTTTCTTGTCTTTATAGGTGTTGCTGAAGACTGGATTCAGGATGGTAAGCCTTTTTCCTTAGGCCCAGGACCGGATGCAGAAGACACGATGAGCGTTCTGCTGCAGAGGTTGCAGAATAACGCAAAGCAAGATTCATCCACCGGGTGTGGTTTAAATAGCCTCCTGTAGTGCTTAGGTGTCTCCTTCCACAGCCACGCCTAAGTAAGAAAAGAGTTCCTGGTAAGAAAAGAGTTCCTGCCTTCCAGAAGAGTTCCAGTGTTCTGAATCTAGGGAGTGGCTCCAGCCCCACCCAACAGGAAAAGTAGTTCCAAACAGAAGAGGATCAGAGGTTCAACTGGCAGGCAAGTAAGCAGCATGGTCTGCTGAAGGTAAGTCCACCCAAGCATTATGAGCCCGGCGCTTCCAGCGCTGGGACTGGGCATATTTATGAGCCTGGTGCCACTGGCGCCAGGACTGGGTCCAAAAGGTCCCAATTGGGACTGGTTGGCACTCGGAACCTGGGTTATGGATCTGCTTCCAAGGGAGTTGGGAAAACCCTGACCTTTTGGAAGCAGAGATCATGACAAAAATGCCAGAAGAATGAAATTCCGATACCACTTTTCGGAAGAAAGGAAGGACGAACCCCAAGGACAACCCTGTCCTTATGAAACACCGTGCAGGGTGGCTTAACAGAAAGTGCCAGCAACTCACTCTGCGAACGGAAGTAACCGCAACTAAAAATAGTTGTAAGGGTTAACAGTCTCAAAGGACAAGAATGTAAAGGCTCAAATGGAGCACTCATTAGGAATTTAAGAACAAGGTTCAAATCCAAACCGGGCACCTGGAAAGGTGACCGTGAAAAAACAGTGAGCCCTTTCAGAAACTGAGAAATTAAAAGGAAATTTGAAATAAGAGCACTCCTCAGACGAGCACTTAAATAAGGACAGCGCCGCCAGGTAACCTTTAACGGTACCCACTAGCAGGCCCTTGTGGGTTAACGAAAGCAAAAAAGACCGAACCACAGGAATGTCGCATGAAAAAGAATCCACATTCTTAACCCTGCAACCGTCGCAGAACTTTCTCCAACAGCAACGGTACAGGGACTTTACCGGCCGAAAGCAACACCTCCATCACGTCTTCAAGGAGGTCCCAATCCTTATACCTCAACCTTTCAGAAGCCAAGAGTGAAGGTTGAGGGATCTGACATCTGGATGGATAACCCGACAAGCCCCTCCCCTGAGAGCAGATCATCTCGGTAGGGAACACTGCGTAGAGGGCAGATAGACAAGTCGAGAAGGTCCGGGTACCACGTTCTCCGGGTCAATGCCGGAGCAATGAGGATCATCCAGGAACCGAACCTCCGTAGCACTTGCGTGATGACGGGGACTGGAGGAAACGCGTAAAGCAGTGGGAAGGACCACTGCACCACGAACTCGTCCCCTAAGGCTCCTCTTGGAGGAAATTCCCGCGAGCAGAACCTTTCGCACTTCCGGTTGACACTGGAAGCAAAGAGATCCACTTGTGGGGTCCCCCAAAGGGCGAATATCTCGAGGAGAATCTCCTGAGCCAGCTCCCACTCATGAGAGATCGCGCTCTGCCTGCTCAGAGCGTCCGTCTCGTTTTTGTCTCCGGCCAGATGAACTGTCGAGATCGAAATTTCCTGCTGGATGGCCCAGAACCAGAGCTGCATCGCCTCCCTGCACAGAGGAAGTGACCCCGCCCCCCCCCCTTTTTGTTGAGGTAGTGCACGGCCACTGTGTTGTCCGTCAGAATCAGGACATTCTTACCTCGCAGTCGGCAGAAAAGCATTCAGGGCAAGCCTGATGGCCCTCAGCTCCAACAGATTGATATGGAGTCTGGACTCCGACAGAGACCAACAACCGCTTACTGTCAACTCGGCATGAGCTCCCCATCCCGTGAGTGATGCATCCGTCACTATCTTCACCTCTGGCCAGGGTAGCCAAAATGGAGCCCCCCTCATCAGTTGCCTTCGACGGCCCACCACAGAAGGTCCTGGGCGGCACCTGAACGGGGTCCGCCATCCTGCTGGAGGACTGACAGCTGCAAGCGTGCTTGTACATCAGGAGCAAACCCAGACTTCTGCAACCACGCAAATCTGCGCATTACGGTGTTCGCCGACATGGACCGGCTGACGCAATCTGCCATGTCCAGACCCGACTGAAAGGGTTCAGACATGGCATCCTGAACCAGAGCAAGAAAGCCATCCCATTCCTCCCCTTCGGGAATGCGTTCAGCCGCCGAAGTGACAATTCCACAGAGTATGAGTGAAACATGCTAAGGCACACATGGAGTTGGCTGCCTGTAAAGTCACTTCCTTCGCCCAGCTTTCAAAACGTTCGTCGTCCCTATCAGGAGGGATGGTAGGGTACGAGGCCTGTTTTGCCGGGGCCGTAGCCGCCTGCACCACCAAACTCTCCAGAGTGGGGTGCGTAGTCAAGTAGCTGGGGTCGCTACTGGCTGGACAGTATTTTTTCGGCAAATACTTTCTCACTGCCGTGAGACTCTCCGGAGCAGCCCAAGTCGCTCCACCCTTCTTTGCAAGGCCATATGGAATGGCAGTACCGGGTCAGTTGGGGGACCTTGGTCAAGGATATCCGTCAGGTCATCCTGCAGAAAATCCGCGGGGGGCGCAGACCACCCCAAGTATTCCATCACCCTTGACATAAGGCGCTGGTACGAGGACTGCGTGGCAGGCTCAGGCCTACCGAACTCAACCTCGAGAGGTGTCCACACCACTGGCTTCGTGCCAAGACTGACGCACGTCTTCCAGCTGGCTATGACCAGACAGTTTGTCAGGAACCTCATCAGGAACCACACCTTCATCAGACCCTTCATCCACCTCAGAGATGTAATCCAGAAGCTGGAATAAATCCCTGGATGAGGGCACAGAAACAGGCTCAAATACAGGCCTTACTGACTTCTGCAGGGCCTTTCTCAGTTTCCACCGGTCTCCGGCACACCTCCAACAAAGTCTCCTCAAAAGGCGTCGACAGAATTGCCGTCGAGCGTGGCGCCGAAGTCATCGACACAGGCTTCGAGGGCGGAGCCCCAAGCGTGTCCTTCGACAGCTTGGGTGCCGATGGCGTCAACGGCTTCCTCGGAGGCGGAGCCTCGAGAGTCCTTCGACGGCCTTGGCGCCGAAGTCTTCTTCGTAGACCTCTCAGGCTCCTACGGTCTTGAGGCGTCGAGGACTGGGACCTGGAGCGTGCATGGCTAGAGCGATCCACCTTGTCCGACCAGGACCTCGAAGGTGCCCGGTGATCGCGACAAACGCTCGAGCACGAAGGCGTGCAAACAGCGTCTCTAGCACGTTCCCTGTCGGCATCTTTCGAAAGCGTGGACGGAACAGAGCCCTGCGATTGAAAAATGGCTATCATCTCCTTACGAAATGAATCCCATTCCGCAGGAGTGGAATGCTTGTTGGGACAAGCAACCCGCCGACGGGCGGAGTCCTCAGACGAGGAAGGCGACCGGTGACGGCGCTTCCTTGAGTGCCTCAAAGAGGCAGAGGAATGGTGGGACCCACTCCAGGACCGAAACCCCCTGAACTTGCGGCGACGATGCAGAGAGTCACCCCTCGAATCGTCAGTCGAAAGCCCAGTGGATTTTGACTTCCGGGGCTTGGCCACCTTACCGACAGAAATCTTCTTACGCTCCCGCAAGGCCTTTGATGTTAACGACTGGCACTCTTCACAATCGTACGTGGCGTGATCCTCACTGAGGCACTAGAGTCAGGCGCTGTGCGGGTCTGTCAGCGACATCTTGGAACCGCAGTCCCGACACTTTAAAACCCAGCCGCGGGGTAGAAGACGAAGACATCATGGAAACCTTTACAAACTAACAGGTTCGAAGAACCGAAAGAATAGAACTCAGAAGAACTGAGGCGCGCCGAGATCTCCAAAGCGAACACGTTTGTGGAAAAAACAGAACTGAGGCTGCGGGCGTCATGCGTCCTACTTATAACATCCGGTGACGTCGGCTCGACGGAGACCCTCGAGGACAGCGTATCGACGTCATCGACACAGGAGCTGAACATTTTCCGAAGCAGCACAGCTGTGGTGATTACCTGTCAGATATGGAATACGTCGGAGGACCCAATCCCCTCGAAAGCAGCTTTCCCGGTTGAATTCATGCCCATAAAAGGATTTTTCTGACCTGAGAAGGCAAAGATACCAAAGAAGGCCAACCAATGTCGTGCTGCGACCTTGCAGGCTGCAATACCCTCAGACCTTGAGCCAATGTGTGGTGCACGGTCTTCCGAATCAAGGTGAAAATTTGGTGGCATCCTGCTGGAACTCCAGAGACAATTTTCCCAAAAGTCCCCTCATCAGAGTGCTGGACCTTGCAAACAACGGGAGACCGACCAGCGCTATTCAGTCTTCTAGCTCCTGAAAAGGGCGCCAAAACCAGAGCCGCATCCAGCGACGAAGAAACTCTTGCCTGGAGCCTTCTTCGTTGATCCCTGCTGCAAATAAGGCCTTTCGTGCCAATTGTCACACAATGGTTTAAGACAAGTTTCTGCATATCAGAAAACAAAACTGCGCCCACACTGTTGGTCGTGTCACTTAATTATATTTGAGGGTCTGCCAGTACCACTGAAGTAAATAGTACCCCACCACTTACTGACAGCCAGCTGCCAGAGAATGTGTAGGGATGGCAAACCTAGTTCCAAGTGCATAGCTTCAACAGGTACTGATTTGGAAGGCCCAATATAGATCTCAGTAACTTGCCCTCCAGTTTGGTCGGCCAGAGAACCGAGCCCAGAGGCAAGGGTTCCAGTGCGCATAGTGTTCCTGGTACTACAGATGTCTTATATGCAGTGAGTTTTGATTCCATGCATCTGCCCCCTTGCCTATCAATCATGGACAAAATGATTACACTCCAACTCAAAATCAATAATAAAAAATTGAAACTCAACCGCGCAGCAGCCTACCATCAACCTTAACCCTCCCAAACCATTCCCAAAGTTAGAGTTTTCCACTATTACGATTGAGGAGACCACCAAAATCATAAAAGGCATCAAACCATCTAGATGTCAAGGAGACATCTGCCCAGCGACTTTAATCAAAGAGTGCACAGATAACCTGACATCTTTCATCACCTCACTATAAACAACTCATTTGCCACTAATAAAGTACCTGATAACCTCAAGGAAGCATGGGTATTGCCATTATTGAAAAAAAGTTAGACCCAAATGTACCAACTAATTACCGGCCCATCGCTAGGGTACCATTCTTGTTAATAATTCTTGATAGGGTCGCTTATGTCCAAATTCAAAAATACTTCGAAGTGCACCATTTGCTGGGACTCCGCCAATCAGGTTTCTGCCCAGGCAATGGCACGGAAACGGCCCTGGTGGAAGTTTAAAGGTCAAATGGACCAGGTTAGAGACATGGGCGAACTAGCCATCCTCCTCCTTTTGGACCTTTCAGCAGCATTCAATCTTGTAAATCACAACATCCTATGCCATCACCTAGCCAGTGATGCCCACTTCTCCAATAAAATGGATTAAATCATTCCTGTCTAACCGCACGATTAGTCTTGTCATCGTCGGCAGCAGCTAACCCTACCCAGTCACCTGTGGAGTGCCCAGGGATAATGTGTATCACCTACCATGCATAACGCATTCTCTTTGATAAATTGGACAATTTGGGTGTCACATGCACAAATTATGCAGACGACACCCAAATACTAATTTACATCACGGGAGACAACACCAATGCCCTAAACAATCATACGATCCAAGATTGGATGGCTTAGAATGAAAAAAATCTCTCAACACTGTACCAATCCTTCAACATAGATGTAAACCTCATCACAACCAACAAAAAGGTTAAGACCTTAGGAGTCTATCTCGACTCTTAACTTACCCTTTTGAAGCAAGTCAAGGCCATCACCTCAGCATCATCCTATACAGCCAAACTCATCACGGCTTGTAGACCCTATCTCACAGAAGAGAATCACATCGCCTTGGCAAGAGCACTAATCCTTTCCAGAATTGACTAATGCAATGCCATCTTTAAAGGCTCTTCAACCAAAAACATTAAACTCCAAATCGTGCAGAACGCCGCCATAAGAGCCGCACTCGATATTCCCAAATCAGATCACATTTCTACCTACAGAAGACATTCATTGGTTACCAGTGAGGGACCGTATTAAATTTAAAGTACTTCCGCTCACTCACAAATGCCCATTTTACACTGCCCCACACTACCTGTCCAAGACAAAAAAAAAAAAAAAAAAAAAAAAAAAAAAAAAACAGTATGCCAGACCCACCCGCTCCGCATATCTCGGGCAACTGACCAAGCAGAGATACCAAAGATAGAGCAGGCATCTCAAACTTCCCCACCATGGCAGTCAACTACTGGAATTCCTTGTGGATGGAATTAAGAATTGATCCCGCTCTATCTTTTCGTAAAAAACTAAAAACGTGGCTCTTTACACAGGTCACCAAGTTGCCCCCTCCTGACCTGTAAGTAACCGACTTGCTTAGTGGACGAACCTTAACCACGTGTCACCATAGTCTGCCACCCCACCTCTAGGTACTGTTCTCAGTAGTACGAAATTGCATCCACCTATATAACCCTCTAATCTATGAAACTACAACCACCCCCACCTTGCACGTTCTAACTCTAACTTCTAAGCATGACCTGTAACATTACTCTTAACTCGGTAAGCCGTGTAACCTTACCCCCCAAGGCTGTATGACCTGTAGCCATCCACGTAAACCTCTATGTCTTGTAAATCTATTCTTAAGCCTGCCTAACCTGTAACTAAAAATCTTAAACTTGCATAATTCATGATCTGCATAACCTGTAACCATATTCTTAAATCATGCGCCTAGAAGCCTGAGGATTAAGAGTGCAATACAAATGTAATAAATATTTAGTAAGCCAGTTGGTCCATGCCAAGGATGAGACCGCCTTCGCTTGATGAGTTCCATTTAGATCATATGCTATATGCACGCCTAGATAAGTATAGGTCTTGACCTGTTCTAGACTTTGGCCTCCCAGTTGCCACGTGAACCTCTTTCCCTGGTAGGCTCCCTTACCTATGGACATGATGTTTATCTTCCCTATGTTTACTCAGAGAACCTTTGACTCAGCATACTTTGATAGTGCATCAAGTGAGCGCTGTAGGCCCATGGGAGTGCGGTCGAGTATGATGGTGTTGTCTGCATAGGTAATGCTGCTCATCTTTTTGCCTCCATACGTCAGTGGATAATTATGTGCAGTTTCAAGGGATAGTGTAAGGAGCATCCAAATGGAATGTTTAGTGCTGTACCCCTTCCTGAAGTCCATCTGTGTAGGGTTCAGTATATCATTTGCAAATAACCATGGAGAGTAGTTCCAGCAACACTCTAGAAAAGATCTTGGAACTGGAATCCAGCATGGCTAGTAGACGGTAATTGTTAGGGTCCATTCTCGGGCCCTTCTTATACACAGGAATCAAAATGAATTCTAGCCATTTAGAAGGATAGTGAGCAGCCTTGCAAACACGGAGGAATAGAGACCGCAATAATTCTGCCCAGGGACCTACAGCTCATTGTTATTTAGATCTCACAATTGAGGCTGCATCTGCCTCCTTCACATGGTGCCAGATCACTGAGCCCATCTTGGGACCTTTCAATGTGGTGACTTGGGCTCAAGTGCCTTCCAGTGGTTTTCACTAATATACGTGGGCCAAGTGTTTTCGGTAATGCCACATCATTCGTTCAGTTTTTGAAAGGCTAAAGTTTTGCAGCAAGTACCAGAATTTATTGTCATTAGTCTTAATAATTAGGTCTATTGGACGCCAGGTGAGCGTTTTCGTTGTATTTATGTGCATGCAGCCAGCACTTCTACTTTGACCTTGCTGCCACTTTAAGCCTGCGTTTATCACCGACTTGGATTTGTTTATTTTCTATTATTTGACAGATGGTGGCTTTCAGTGATCTCTTGTTTACACTTTCCGAATACTACAAGAGCCCTAGAATGGTTGAGTTTTTTGGTCGCAAGACTAGCTTCCTTGCATGGACATTGTACCTGCCCAGCAAGTATTTCAAGTCCCAATCGTGACTACTAAGTAGAACCTCAAAGGTCTCAGTGCTAGCTCTCAAGTTCATATTAAAGCGACTAATGTTTGGAGGTTGACCAACATAACCTGTTCCCAGCGAATTTAAAATCTGAATCGCGCCCAGGCGCATCCCATGCTGTTTGATTAATGCTTGGCATTTTATACTCCATACAGCATGGTTACTTAAATCTATGGAACCAACTTGCAGTTGAGGTGTTTGGTAAAGTCCCCACCCGGTGGGTCATAGTGTCAACACGAAGAGTGGTTCGGTGCCCCATGGGGAATTAGAGAGGGATACAGCCAAGAGGTTGTGTGGGCCTGTCAGCAAACTCCATCAAGTCATAACCTAATTTTGCACCTATACAAAGCGCCACTTTGGGACGACCCATTTTGACTGGAGCTGCAAGGCTATGGACCATACTATAGCCATCAAGTTGAAATGGGGAGGTCCTCAAAGTTTCCTGCAAAGTAAAGACCTCTGCTCTAGTCAAGTGAGCTAACCCTCATGGATTACTAAGAAAACAGTTATACCCTTGTGTTCCAGGACACAACCTTTACTGAGGGCGCGTCCTTTAAGGAGGTAATTCAACAAGCAGTATGCACTGTAGACCAACAGCCCTCAAGTCTTAGACGTTTCCCTAGTTGCCTTATTCTTGTGGCCAACAATATGGTGAGCAACTGTCCCCAAAGCCCCCAGCCCCATAATTGGGGGTCGAGAGCCAATGGTCGAAAAACATTAAGTTAAAGGCCCATGGCCAGAAATGCTTGTGTATGCTTACATATGCGTTCAATTACTATAGGCGAGTGGAAAGATGCGATGACCCAGTTCGTTGCGCTTCAACATTTAGGCAGTTCAAGCGATGCTATGCAATTGCTCGATATTTGTCAGGATTCCATGGTACATTTCCAGGATTTCAAAGGTACATAACTTCAAAAGAGACAGTTACAATTCCAAGGTACTTTTTAAAGGCTTCATTAGCACATTCTTCAATTAAATGAACAGTTAATCAGGAAGTCATCATTTTACAATGAAACAGTACTTGAGATTCAACCTTAGAAGAGTGATGTTTGGGTTATGTTTGGTTAGAAAATAGAATTTGTACAAAAATTCCTTAATGCCAAATTCAGGAATCACTTGTTTCCCCAAAGCAAGATGGAGGGTCCTTCCTACAGCAGTGATTGGAAGGAAGTGAACATGAGGTAGTTTGGAATGTTGGTCGAAGTGCTAAACTGCCTTTCATTTTAGCTGCCTTAGTGGCAGGTCGCAGTCTTTGAGCTCTGAGAACATATAGTAAAAAGAATTCATAGTTTTTTTCTGAATTCAAGAAGCAAAGAAGAATTCGCTCTACAGATGAATTGACTTAATCAAGACTTACTAGTTGCTGAGAAGAAACAGATGAAGCAAGTTAAGTTGTTCACTCTTCAAAGTTATATGAATTTGAGTGAATTTTCAGCTCGTTTGAATTTTTAAACAGATTTATTAATACAAGCGACTATTTAAATGTTCAGAATTGAATATGTTTTAATTATCCGTTATCTACAAGTAGCGAGTTATTTTAGTGTTTATTAGTTATCATATGCGTGATGGTAACCTAACATACACGCGATTTATCTAAAAACATTTTTTTTATATTAAGTTACTTTCGGTCTGTATTTGACATTTTAATCTTTGACTCAAGATACGTGCGCGAGCGTATTTTTAGTTTCACTGTTCTTCTGAGTGAGGCTAGAGTAAAGAACCTTTACGTTTTGGAGCGTGTGTGCGTCTTGTTGCCTTCACGGAAGTGGTTGCGCGGCTCGTCCTTTTCTGAAAGGAAGTGTCAGATGTATGCGCAGTCGTAATTCATCTCAGAAGGAAGCTCTGGTTCGATGCGCGGTTCATCTTTGAAGAACGCTCCGGTTCGATGCGTGGTTCATCTTTGAAGAAAGCTCCGGTTCGATGCGTGGTTCATCTCTGAAGAAAGCTCCGGATTTTTGCGCGGTTCATCTCAAGACAACAGAAGTCAAGAGAAAGCATTTAAATAGTCACAGTTCATTTTTTAATCGCAGTAAGCATAAAAAATGTACAGATTTGAAATTCTTTAGCTGAGATTGAACAAAGATTGAATAGACTTTAAAAGAGACTTTTTGAAGTTTAGAAAAATGTAAGTCTTCAAACTTCAGTTTTTTGATAAATCTAAATCTCAGACATTTTTGAAGAAAAAGAATTTTATGAAGAGATTCTTAGCAAAAGAAGAATTCCTTGTTTAGACTAAAGAAGAAAATCCAGTTGAGAAGTTTAACAATTGAGAATTTTAGACATTTTAAGAAGAACTACAGAATATTTAGTTCATCTACTTCATAAAAGTAAACGCCTATAAGCATCTACGCATGGGCTACAGGTATTTAGAGATAGATAGTAACAATAAATAAAACCAATGGCAGAAATATGAATCAGTTGTACATAAAATCTATATGCATTTGTTTTCTTTAGATTTCACAGACACTTAGGCGAGATTTGAAATCCACTACATCCTCTACCAGAGAACCAGAGGGCATCAGTGCAAGCCAGTGAAGATCTGTCTTTGTTTTATTCTCCAATTCCCCTTTCCCCATGGGTTTGCCAGCTTAGTAGTTTTATCTTTTGAGAGACTGTTAGGCAGGCAGACTTAGGGGGTCTGGTGGGCCAGCATCACTTCTGCAGGAAGATCCCAGATTGGACCTGACAATATTGTGCAGAGATCAGGGATGGTATGTAGAAGTCTCAGAAGCCATTTCCTATTTAAAAATGGACAGCTGGATGTCGGTGAAAGTTCAATCAGCTTTATAAGTCATACGTCTGTGTGCCAAGTAGGGTCAGATTGGAGTAGGGCATTTGAACTATGATTTCCCGGCACAATTGTACCAAGGGGCTGTGGAAGTGGGCATAACAGAAGGGTCAGGCAGAGAGTCTTGTTCGAATTCAAAGTGGGCCGTGAGTGGTTTGCTGCTTATGTTCCACAGTTTTAAAGGTAAGCCCGGTTGAGCAGAAGGCATGGGGCGGTGAAAGATTGCCCCAAGGAAGATGGTACCAAAGCATGGGCTGGTTTTCCCGCTCTTGGTACCACCCAGTTATCCAGAGGGCCTTGAAGCATGACCCGCCTGACGTCACCATTGGTTAGTCAATTACCAGATACGGACCCAATGATGTGGATGCATATGCAGTTGGATCGGATTTTGCATCACATTGAGCAATCCCTCCCCTAGCTGTGGTTTTTGATTCACTGAAGACAGTTTTCCCACGAGATCTGCCTTAGATTAAAGTTGTTTCGCAAGCTCAGAAGGTGATAAGTTCAGCATGGACTGTTCAGTGTGCAGGGCTGCTAGAGTAACTGCTGACTACGAGGAACAAGCACTAATAGAGTACAAGCTGTGCCCTTAGGAAAGCCTGGATTCAACGAAAAACTTTCAGATATTGAACTAAGCTGAGCACCCTCCCCTGAAGTAATGGTAATAACTTCAGGTGGAGTAGTGGCAGGTTGGTGAGGAGCTATAGTTTTACCGGGCGGCTTATTTTTTTCTGCCTGCCGTCTCTTGCCCAATAGCGTTTAAGACCCATTCTTTGGCTATGCTAGAGCAGAGTCTGAATAGAGCATTTACTTTGGATTCCAGATTTCCCAATTTGCTGGATTTTTCCAGCACGCCTTGCTTCACAGGGGTAGATTTTCCCTCGGTTTGCAGGCTGATAATGGTCCTCTTCATCCTCCAGTTCAATGTCACAAGAGGAGCAGTCTGAAGTGGAGAGAAAGTATTCCAAGTCTGGAGTATTGGACAGAGTGGAACCAATCACGTTGCTGTATTCTGGTTTTAAGGGACCCAGTGAATTGCGTCGTAGATTCAGACATGGTTTTAATAGCGATTCATTATTGTCAATGTTGGAGAACCCAGAGGAGAGGTCTATTGCATTGTTCGTGGGTTCCAACACAGTCCTTTTGGCTACAAAGCACTGCAGGGGTTACTACTGGATTTTCATCGGACTCCGTTCGTGCTGCACCCATGAAGATGGTAAAATTGGACTGTGGTGAACCCTGTGTTCCTCTACAGTCCTTTTTGTCCTTAGGGCAGGTTGGGCTTCCCAGATCCCACTTCCCACCCCAACTGGTATCAGCTCTGCGATGGTGCGATAAGGCGCAGAAACCGCAAAGTGCAGCTGAACCGAATAGAGACTATCTGCCGACAGCCTACCAACTACCGCCGCAGGGGCCCTCCAGACATCCACTCTTGTCCCCAGACCCGAGGCTCATGGACACAGGGTCTGCACCGCTGTAACAGAACAGAATCCAGCTGGACCACTCTTCTACAAACAAGAGTTTGTTTAGACTTGGGGTACTTACCTCATTGTCTTTTTAGCTGTGCTTTTCTCAGTTGGGAATTTCATTGGCTTACCTTTAGAGTGGATTTCAACTCTCCTTCCAAACACTGACCGCTTGTGACCCTACAAGTGATTTTAACAAACTCTCTAACTTTGTGTAAGACTTTGATTCTAAGAAATGCCTCAGCTCCATAGACTCAAATAGACTCAATAGACTTTGGCTGTCCTGGCTCCCTGCCGATTCTTCTAGGCCATTGACTGATATTTCTGTTCCTCATAGGTGGTAACTTGTTTTAGTCCGTTATTGCTGGGAAAGGCTTGTCTAGATTATATTAGAAGATATAAGTGTCCTCACATATACTGAGAACCTGTTTAATGTTTTC
The DNA here is from genome assembly GCF_040938575.1 of Ambystoma mexicanum. Taxonomy (NCBI): domain Eukaryota; kingdom Metazoa; phylum Chordata; class Amphibia; order Caudata; family Ambystomatidae; genus Ambystoma; species Ambystoma mexicanum. The sequence goes on from NC_090930.1 coordinate 61,147,355, forward strand.
ATTCCTTAAACCCTTACTTTCTGCAACCTCTGAATCTGCAAAGTATAACTAGTGTGATATAAATGCCATTGTCCTTGTGAATGAATTCAACCCAGGACTTGGGGATTATGTAAGGAACAAGTTATTTACCTGTAACTGTTGTTCTCCAGCATGGGTCTGGCATGGATTCACATGCTCATGAATATTCCCCGTCGTCAGGCTGGGAATCCTCGGTAAAGAAAAAAATCAGTATCAGTTTCGTTTCTGCTCTGTCTTTTAGTAGTAACCAATTACTGATCTCTGGGTCATACTGGCCCCAGCCAATGACTGCCCTCTCCCTAAGCCCCGCCTCTGGCAGCCATCCTCAGATTTGGTAACACGCCAAGTGGCAGTATGTGTAACGCTCACCTGACTCCCACGGAGGCGCTAGCCTGGTTCGCGCTGCTGTGACCTCTTCTAGGTGATGCGCAGGGTTCGGAAGACGGACTGGACCGGGCCCCCAAATCTGGCTTGTCTGGCTCGCAGAAGTATCCTTCTGTAGACGAAAATAGGGGATTAACTGTCTGCGGGGTAATGCAATCGCCTCCCACTTTCCCCTCTCACCCTCCTCGAAACCCTTCTGTGATTCCTCGTAGCGTCTCACCTTAGGGTCTGGAAGGATGAGCTCTCCATCCTGCTTCAGATGCAGGGGCGCGTTGGTATCCAGTTACTTCACTGGATCTTCGGATTGATGAGAACCAAACTTGCTTGGCTTCCAGGTAAGTTTTTTGATAAGAGGTTCCCCTTGTGTCCATGCATTAATGTACTAATGCTAGTGTCTTTTTCCCCATAGGGGCCGGGGTACGGAATGCCGGGGAACAGGCACCGACCCGAGATGATAGGTAAGGACTTTTCCTTCTTCTGTTCTCTTCTTCTCTTCCTTTGCAGGTGATCCAGGATGCTGGCAGGCGTGGCAGAAGTCAGGATGCAGGAGCAGACACGGTGAGCGTCCAGCTGCTAGATGCAGAACAACGCGAAGCACGTGTGGCTGTTCGGGTGGGGTTTAAATAGCTTTGGAAGAAGTTCCAGTTATGTATCCTTCCTCCAATCAGGTATGTATCCTTCCCCGACCACTCCCGGATGGTAAATTAGTCCCACAGGTAAAGTAGTTCCTTTCAGGCCTCAAGGAGGCAGGGATCCTGCAGCATGGTCTGCATCAGGTAAGTGCACCCAAGCACTCCCATAATGAGCCTGGCGCCTATGGCGCCAGGACTGATGTCTTTTATGAGCCTGGCACCATAGGCGCCAGGACACTGTCCAAAGGGCCCCTATATGGGGTTGCTGGGTCCTTCCTTGGGGACTGGATGTCCGCTTTTGGGGACGCAGCGCTTGAACCGGCTCCCCGGGAGAGGGCATCATGACAGTTTGACCAAGTGAAGAGCCGCAGAGGAAGGGTTTGCATGGGAATCCATGCCAGACCGATGCTGGAGAACAACAGTTACAGTTAAGTAACTTGTTCCTTCTCCAGCATGGGGTCTGGCATGGATTCACATGCTCATGAATAAAAGAATACATAGCAGTTTACACATGCACAACCACGGGAGGTGGCAACAGGCTCAACATTAAGCATCTCTTACCCCCTCACCAGACTCACCTTAAGCGAACAGGTTGCACAGCACCGCTTGGCCGACCCTGGACTCCACCCTCGATTCCCGATCGACGCAGTAGAATCTTGTGAAGGTGTGCATCGACCTCCACGTAGCAGCCCTGCAGATGTCCAGCAGGGGCACACCAGACAGGAACGCCGTGGTAGCAGCGAGTGCTCTGGTCGAATGGGCTCTCGGACGTTCGGGCAGCGGTCGGTTTGCCAACTGGTGACAATGCATGATGCAGCCGGAGAGCCATCTGGAAATGGAAGTCTTCGAGAGAGCCTTTCCTTGATTCACAGACCCAAAGTACACAAACAGTTGTGACGTCCTCCGAAAACTCTTTGTGCGGTCCACGTAGAACTTCAGCGCCCTAGCTACATCCAGCGAGTGCAAAGTCCTCTCGGCCGGAGACGAAGGCGGCGGGAAGAAAACTGGTAACACCAAGGGCACGTTGAGGTGGAAGTCCGACGGCACCTTGGGCATGAAGGAGTGGTGCGTCCTCAGCACTAGCCTCGTGTCATGAAAAGTCAAGTATGGAGGCTTGCAAGAGAGGGCCTGAATCTCGCCCACTCATCGTGCAGAGGTGATGGCCACGAGGAACGCTATCTTCCATGACAGGAACTTCAAAGGCCGCGGAATGCATAGGCTCGAATGGGGCTCCCATGAGCCTGGTCAGCACCACATTAAGCTCCCACGCCAGGGCAGGAGCCTTCACCGGCAGGAATGATCGGAATAGTCCCTTCATAAATTCCTTTACCAGGCGATGAGACCACAAGGACGCCCGTCCTGTAGTCCTGGTATATCGCGAGATGGCAGCCAGATATATTTTTATGGAGGCGTGAGCCAGTCCAGCTTTGGCCAGCGACAGTAGGTACGGCAGCACTTGAGGGGCCGTAATCCGCAGAGGGTTAATCTTCTGTGTACGGCACCAGATAGAGAACCTCTTCCATTTATGACCGTAACACGAGAGTTGAGGACGCCCTGGCCTTTGCAAGAACCTCTCTGCAATCAGCTGGCATATCGTACCCTCCAAACACTAGTGCTGCAGGAGCCAGGCCTGCAAGTTCAGCGACTGGCTCGTGATGGAGAATGGCGCCTACTTCTCTGGAGAAGGCCCGCATCCGCCGGCAGCTTGACTGGTGGGGACGTTGACAAGTCCAGAAGGTCCGGGAACCAGATCTGCCTCGGCCACGCCGGTGCGACGAGGATCATCCTGCACCTGGACTTCTTGAGCTGGTTGATGAGGCGGAGCAGCAACGGCAACGGAGGGAACGCGTATAGAAACAGGCCGTCCCAGGGGAACGAGAAAGCATTGCTCATGCTCCTCGGCTGTGGGAACCTGCTGGCGAACCTCTGGCACTTGGAGTTCGTCGCGGTCACGAACAGGTCAATCTGGGGTTTGTCTCATCGTTGGAAGAGTCAATAACTTGGTCCTGGCGCAGTTCCCACACGTGGCACGAGCGCAGCTCCCTGCTAAGTGAGTCCGCAATGGTGTTTTCTATGCCTGCCAGGTGGAAGGGAACCAGAAACATCCCCTGGGTGACAGCCCAGTGCCACAGATCCTGGGCCTCCTTGGATAGGGCTGGGGATCTGGTGCCTCCTTGCTTCCGTATATAGAACATCGTGGTGGTGTTGTCGGTGAAGACCCTCACCACTTTGACTTGAGAACCCAGAACACTGCTCTGAGCTCCAGAATGTTGATGTGGAGAGACCTCTCCTCCGGGAGCCAAAGGCCTCTTGCGTGGAGGCGTCCGGTGTGGGCCCCCCCCAACCCTCCAGAGAGGCGTCCGTCGTCAGTCTCCTGAAACGCCGGGATTTGAAATTCCGTGTCCGTCGTGAGGTGGTCACGGAAGCCCCACCATAAGATCGCCCGACAGAACTCCTCGTCGAGAGGGATCCTGTCCTCGAAACAGCCCCTCGCCTGAAGCCAGCGGGCGTCGAGGAAATCCTGTAGCGGACGCATCCGTCTGCAAAAGGGTACAAGATAGATGCATGAGGACATCATCCCGAGGAGGGACTTGATGGACTTCACCCTGGCCACGTCCGTGGCTAGCAGGCGCTGCACCTTGCCCTAGATGGTCTTGGTCCTCTCCTCTGAAGGGGAGGCCAATTGCCCCACTGTATCGAGCTTCGCTCCCAGAAACAGTGCTATCTGCGATGGAACCAGGTGGGATTTGGGGTAGTTGATGGTGAACCCCAGCTCCGTGAGCAACCGGACGGTCCTCGCCGTGTGTTCGACGGCGAGTTCCCTTGTCCTTGCCCGGATTAGCCACTGGTGCCAGGCACTTGGTGAAAACCCTGGGCGCCGACTTTAATCCGAACGGTAGGGCCCTGAATTGGTAGTGGCGTCCCTGAACCATGAACCGGAGGAACTTCCTGTGCCTTTTTAGAATAGGGATGTGGAAGTAAGCATCCTCCATGTCCAAAGACAATAGGAAGTCTCCTTCCTCCAGCTGTCCCAGCACGTGCTGGAGGGTGACCATCCTGAATTTCTGCGCCTTGATGTACTTGTTTAAGCGACGCAGGTCCAGGATGGGGCGCCAACCGCCTGTCTTCTTGACGAGGAAGTACCTCGAGTACACGCCGGAGCCCCGTAGCCCTCTGGTGACGAGCTCGATGGCACCTTTGAGCTTCGCCTTTACCTCCAACAGTAGTTGAGGGACGCGATTCCCCGTCCTAGCCACGGGAGGAATGCGAGGGCACATTTGGAATTCCAGCGAGTGCCCGTTGGCCAGGGTGTCCAACACCCAACGGTCGGTGGAGATGGACTCCCACACGCTGACGAACTTAGTCAGCCGGCCTCCCACTGGGGTGCTTTGGTGGGGGCCCGACAACCCAGCCGGGTCAGTCTTGCTTGGAGGCGGCCTTGCCGTATTGGCGACGGCAGCGGGAACCCCCTTGCTTGCCGCGACCTCTGTAGGCCTCCTGGGAAGAGGAGCGGGCCGCATGGCGGTAAGTGGAGGAGCCACCGCTGGATCCTTTGGAGGCACCCTGTCTGCCTCTGGAGCTCTGAAAGGGCCGTCGCAGCTGAAGCACCCCCAGGGCCCGGGCCGTCTCTGAGTCGGTCTTGATGGCCTGTAGGGACTCAATCACCGCCTTACCACAAAGGTTGTTGCCGTCGAACGGCATGTCCAACACCCTGGTCTGGACGTCCAGGCGAAAGTCTGTCGCCTTGAGCCATCCTCGTTGTCGGAGGCAAACTCTGTTGCTCAGTTGGCGAAATCTGGTATCGGCAATGTCCGTTGCCACCGTTATGGCGTGATCCGACGCCACCTCGCCTTCCTGCAGAATTTCTAGGTCCTCTGCCCTTTTGTCATCAGGCAGGAAGTCTAGCAGGGGATCCATCTTGAACCAGAGCTCCATGTCGTAGCGGGCAACGATCGCTAAGGCATTAGCTGCCTTAATCGTCGTCGCCGCCGCCGAGATGACTCGTCATCCCATAGAGTCCAAATTCTTGCCCTCGCTGTCCGGCGGGGAAGTGCAAGTTGAAGCCGCCGCACCCGCTGCCTTCTTAGCCGCTGCCGAGATGACAGTCTGGCGTGGGCTGGGCACTGAGGCACAAGGGGGCGGCATCGGGGACTCGGTACTTCTTCTCGTACCGGTCCCTCTTGGCTGGTGTCGTGGAAGGGTTCTTGAGGACAGCAAGCCCCTCGTCCCAGATGTCGAGTAAAGGCACTGCGAGGAGTGTCTTCCTCTTGGCCTCTCATCGTTGGTACAGAAACCCCTCCTTTTTCTGTTCTTCAGGGCAGAGCTGGAAGAGCTTGGATGCCCTGGTTATCATGGTGTGGAAAGAGCCAATTTCGTCAGCTGGAGACGCCCGCAGGGGGGCGGGGACATGGGAGGGGACGGGTGGGTGACGATGGGATGTCCGCTGTGTCATCGCCGCCATCGTCCGTCCCCGTCGCTGTTTCCGTCGCCGTATCCTTTCTAGGGTCCGGCGAGGGGGATGAGGGGTACACCGGTCTCGCAGGCACGAAGGGCGGAGCGGGGTGGACTCTCCTCCGCTTGTTCAGAGGGCATCCCGACAGGCCTGGTTCTGGATCCTCCGTCGGGGTCAGTGGTAATCTCGTCCTTCTCGGTGCATAAGGATTGGATTGCCAACAAAATGGCCGCCGAACTATCCTGGGGCTCGGGCAATGGCTGCGACGGACGGGATGGCCGCTCCACTGGGCCCTGTTCGTTGTCGCCATCTTTGATCACGTCAGCAGGGACCGCCCCCTGGGATCAAACCTTCTCAAACCTCTCGTTGAGGCCTATGAACCTCACGTTGAGGCCCTTCTCGGTTTCCACCAGTTCATTACAGACTCGGAATCAGCCTCTGAGGAGGGCCACCTCCCACCCCCTTTTCAGCCGGGTGCTTCACGGGGGTCTTAGCGATGGGCTGGAAAGAGGAATCCCTCTGCGGTGGCAGGGATACTATGGGCTCGGAGGGCATTTCCACAGGCATAGTCTCAGCCGGCTTCGCCAGGGTCGCAGCAACCACTTTGGTAGAGGCCTTTGCCGGGTGGATCAAAGCCCTCGCCACCTTAGGTGCGTCCTGGGCCTTCGCCTTGGGGGGGGGGGGTCAACGCCTCCCTCCCCCCTTTGAGATCGACCGGGTTCGCTCCAGCAGCCTACCCGGGTTCTCGGACTTCCTCTTCCCCGAACCAGAGTGTTGGCTCATGGTCGTATGTGCCGGGGAAGTAGCGCCCTGCTTGGCAACCGAAGAGCCCGACCTTTCGGTACTCCCGGTGCCTGCGGACTCGCGGTGCTTGGCCTTCTGTTGGGCCCCCGTCGCCGGGGCGCCCTCACAGGACTTAGAAGCCCGCTCAGACGACTTATTCGCCTCATCACCTGCTGTGCCCTTCTCCAGCCAGGCGGCGAGGTGGGAACGATGATCTTGTGTGGGCCATTCCGAAAGGTTCGTGCAGAACGCAGTCTTTCTCCACGTGAGTCTTGTTCTCATGAAGGCAGAGTCATCGCAAATGCTCGTCCTCCTTGAAAACGTTCTCTAATCCTCATCCAGGGCAGCACCTGAACAGCTTGGATCTGGGCGTCGAGATTCCCTTGTCCTGGGCCATGTCCATTGAGGTAGGCCGCAGATCTTCCAGAATCCTCCAAGAAGTATAAACTCGACGAAAACTTCTCCCTTGAGGGGCGTAGAAGAATTCCGAAACGGGTCCCCGTTATCGGAAGTAGAAACGGTGGAGCTTGAGGCTCGATTAAACCGGAAAACTAAAAAAACATGAAAACGCAGTAAAAAAAAAAAAACTAGAGCTAAACACGAGGACTCCCAACACTTGAGCGTGCGGTAAAAATCTGAGGATGGCTGCAAGAGGCGGGGCTTAGGGAGAGGGCAGTCATTGGCTGGAGCAGTATGACCCAGAGATCAGTGATTGGTTACTACTAAGAAAGACCGATCAGAAACGAAACTGATACTGATTTTTTCTTTACCGAGGATTCCCAGCCTGACGGGGAATATTCATGAGCATGTGAATCCATGCCAGACCCCATGCTGGAGAAGAAGCATATCCAAAGATTATCCACTCACTTGTGCTGATTCTGAAAAGTAATTTTAAAGTCAATATTTTGTTTTTTTAAATCATATAGTTCATTATAAACTTCATTCATAGGATTGAGTTACACATTCCGTTTCTCTGTAAATATCTATCTACGCAGATGCCTGTATTCTTGCGAAAGTTCATCTAACCTAACGGTCATTGAACCATTTTTAGATTTCGCAGATGTTCTAGTATCCAGTTCTAAAACATTCAGTAGGAATTGCACAACTGTAAAGATGGGTGTAACGCTCACCTGATTCCCGCAGAGGCGCCGGTCTTGACTGGGTGAATGCCGTATCTTCAAAGGTGATGTGTAACACACGGTTGGCTCTTTGGGCTGGACCTCTGTGCACTGTATGTCTGACTCGAAGAGTAAGATGTCTGCAGATAGAAAATATGGGATTAATGAACTGGGGTTATTGGGTGCCTCTCTCCTCTTCCCTTTCTCTTCTCCTGTAGAACCCCAAAGGTTAACGCCCTCACCTTAGGTAAGTGAACGCCGAGCTCTCCATCTGCCTCGGGGCAGGGTGCCGTAACCAGTTTCTTCACTGGATAAGGGTGCAGGCCTCTTGACCTCAGAGGACTGCTGTCCGTCGTTAACTGCACGAACGGTAAGTTCTGGGCACTTCAAATGTCTTAAAAGTCTTTTGTAATGATATCTCTTGTTTTGCAGGGTTCCGGCGATGGCGGATGGCGGGCTGATGAGAGTTGAGGATCGAACCCGCGTGAGGAATAGAAGCGCCTGGAAGCACGTAAGTAAGCGCTTGTAGCCTGCTTCACGATGCGCACTAACTGTCCCTTTTATCTTGCAGGTACAAGTTCGGAGCTTTAGAGAAGCTGAAGGGTGCTGGAATACCCACTGGATTCGGCGTGGGAAGGAGTAATGGCACGTGAGTAATAAAGTTGCCCAATGTCTTTAAACGCACCTTCTTTTGTCTTTCAGATGCGGGATGCAGCGCCGAAGGCCTCCGGAGCGTGCGAAGAGCTGGTAAGCTTTTGTCTTTCAGATGCCGGAATGCAGCGCGAGGCGTTGGTGACAGCCGATGGACCAGGTAAGAGATGCGCTGCCACTGAAGACCGTAGTGCTAACCTGTTCTTTCTTTGTCTTTACAGGTGCTGCTGAAGACTGGATTCCAGGATGGTAAGCCTTTGTTCCCTTAGGCCCAGGATCAGAAGCAGAAGACACGATGAGCGTTCTGCTGCAGAGAATGCAGAATAACACAAAGCAAGATTCATCCATCGGGTGTGGTTTAAATAGCCTCCTGTAGTGCTTAGGTGTCTCCTTCCACAGCCACGCCTAGGTAAGAAAAGAGTTCCTGCTTTCCAGAAGAGTTCCAGTATTCTGAACCTAGGGAGTGGCTCCTGCCCCACCCAACAGGAAAAGTAGTCCCAAACAGAAGAGTATCAGGGGTTCAACTGGCAGGTAAGTAAGCAGCATGGTCTGCTGCAGGTAAGTCCACCCAAGCATTATGAGCCCGGCGCTTCCAGCGCTGGGACTGGGCATCTTTATGAGCCTGGTGCCACTGGCGCCAGGGTCCAAAAGGTCCCAATTGGGACTGGCTGGCACTCGGAACCGGGGTTATGGGTCTGCTTCCAAGGGAGTCGGGCAAGTCCTGATCTTTTGGAAGCAGAGATCATGACAATGGGTTTGTTTTCCTGTCCATTCATAATCAATGTCCATCGTGTTTCAGCATCCATAGGAGATGTTGAAGTGTGTGCCAAAGAGAGGTCTCTTTTGGGTAAGTTCAGGGCAGACCATTAGCAAATGGTATATCGTTTCCGGTATCTCGTGGTTTTTGCAGAAACTACAGTACTGCTCTGAGGCAGGTATTAACTGCGACATGGTTAATTTGTCGCTAGTATGCAGAGTGTTTAGTCCGAGATCCATGTAGGTTGCACGGATAGTGGAATCTGGGAATTTTATCAGGTATTTTGGTAACTCGTTAATAGCACGTAAGTCAGTGACACATTGGCGATTCCTGGCATACGTTGTTTTAGATTTACACGTCTTTATCCAATCATTCTTCATCAATTTTATTTTGGCATGCTGTGGTCTTTGTGTAAGCATTTCGGCTGAAATATCTTCATTTGCCAATTGTCTTAATAGGTCTTCTTTCCAAGCTTGTAAGAAAAGTTATTCATGGCAGTTGGACGATCTCAATATTTCTATTGCTGGTATGTTATCCTGCCGTCATCAATTTGCGCAAGATGTCTAGTTGTTTCCATTTGACTATTGACATTGACGGCGTGGCTATTTCATGGCGCATTTTAATTGGATTGGAAGGTGGTAGTCTCAGGATCTTGCGCCAGAACATTGCTTCCAGTCTTGTCCAGTTAATGGGTTGTACATGAAGCATTGCTTCACTTCCATAGGTTATTCTTGGAATCACACTCTGTAGTACGAGTGTATTCCCTTAAAAGAACATTTTATGCATTTGTGATGGATCACACACCCTCGCCTAGCTAAGGCTTGCATTTTGCCTTCTAGCTTAGTAATCCATTGTTTTTCTACCTTTGATTTATTATGATGCCTAGGTATTTGAATGTTACAACTTCATCTAGGCGGTTCCCATCGATTGTCAGGTTCAGCGGTTTTGGCTTCTTGAAAGGTTGTTTCACCAATGACATAACTTTCGTTTAAGTGGTATTGATACAGAGTTCATTTGCGTTCATATACTCTCCCAAGAGTTGTAGGCTTGTCTGCAGCCCGGACGTTTTGTCTAGTAAAATGTTATCTGCATACATCATGACTGGGATAGAGTTCATTTTGGGAGGATTCAGAGCGCTAGTTTAGATTATCTTCGCAGTCTGCAGTGTACAGGTTATATATAGAGAGTAGCTGCCAAGGGGTAACCTTGTTTTAATACGTTCACTGTCTTGATGGAAGGAGTGGTACTGCCGTCTTGATAATCTGACCGTTCGAGGTGTTTGACAATAACAATTTGATCGGCTACATTGTTACATGAATTGCCTTTTTAAAGAATGCTTATTTAAAAATTGATGTTAAATATTTATAACCGAAACATTGAGTGCAAGTGTTACTTGTATCTGCGGATTTCATTGCTACAGCTCACATTTACTCCTGCGATAGGCCTGTGTGCTCAGTCACACTACCAACTTGTGTATTACAAACCTATACCAAAAGGTGGGTTATCTAATACCAAGCAGTAAGTGTTGTGTAGTCTCAGAGCGTGACTGCATCAATTCTTACCCAACAGGAGGCATCCAGCTGGAACAAATTCATTAGTTCACAGCTATGGTGTGGGTTGGGGTACAGCATCCTTTTTCCATTTGTGGTGCTTCCTACCTTGGGCAGTGTTATTTTAACCTATTCTGAGTTGACCTCAAATCACTTGCACTGGCCTTTCAGCTTGTGCTTCAAGGGGACTCCTCTCGAGTTACTGTGATTTTCCATTTGAACTACTGTTAGGGAGAATTCTCAGAAATGTGCCAATTCCCTCTACCTTACAGACCCCCAGCAACGTTGCTGGATTTGGAGGACTTGATTATTTTTTACCCGGAGAGAGTGAGACCCTTTCCCCCCCACACATGTATTATGCGATTCTTCTACTCTTTCTTTTGGTTGTGGAGTCTGACAAACTCCATAGGCATCATCTTTTACATTGTGGCACACAGCACTAGTGACACAGGGAAGTCTTAGATTTCCACAAGGTTTAAATACCTTCTCTGGGATAAACTACTGTTTCCCAAAGCAGTAAAGTGAAGTGAAAGTGACTACTTACATTTGTAATATTTTAGACCCAGCACACACCATCATACAATAGGGTGCTGAAGGGGTTACCTAGTATCCCTTTTGTCTAACTTCTCATGTAACATGTTTATGTTACCCTTGCCTCACTGAATGGCTGGTGGCAGTAGTTTTGTTTTTACTACTGTGGTGTGCATTTGCCGCGGGCTGCGTTCGCCGCTGCAGTACAGCACCCCAGGGTGCCATTTTTGTGGAAAGGTCCTTCTTGAGATTTACCCTGCGTGCCAAACCAGGTTTGGTCATTGTTTGTTTTGCCTTTGGCGGGATTCACGAGTGAAAATCGCCTCTGGCTCCAGGGTGTCTGGGGTAGGCAGGAAGTGTGGAAGGTGCCAGAAACTCCCTGTGCTTAGTCGCATAGGAGACCCATATGAACTGATTGGCTGGCTGACTGTTGGGCAAGGACAGCCACCCTGCTGGGTGATTGATAGCTAGGCTGGAACGAAAGGGAGAGAAATGTATAAAAGGCGAGTCTTTTGGCCTGCAAGGCAGAGTCAACCACTGGACGAAGGAACCGAATAAGAACTTGTAGAGGACGCCTACTGCACCTCCTGGACCGTTGGTTTGTCCGGTGAAGCCCAGCTGCAGTGCCGAAACGCCAAGTTCGCATTGACAGAAGCCCCTGCATGGACGACTTCTCCCCTTGAGTTGGTGGGACCAATCAACAAAGGAAGCCACCTGGACATCCATGGAGACCCATGCCCTGCCCAAATTATTAAACATGCTGCCAGAGACCCATCACCCTTCATCTCGAAGCTCAAACGCATCTTTTTCCACTGGTACTATCGCCAACAACTTCAAGGAGTCCTGGGTACTCCCACACCTCGAAGAACAATCCCTAGACCCCACCATACCCACAAACTATAGACCCATCACTACAGCTCCCTTCCTGCTTAAAATATTAGAGAGGGTAGCATACCTTCAAATACAGAAATATCTAGAACAAAACCATCTCTTAGGAGTCCATCAGTCAGGCTTCAGGCCCCAACACGGGACCGAAACAGCGTTGATAGACCTCGAGGCTCAAATCGACGTACTCAGGGACAATGGTAAAACCGCCCTGTTACTGTTACTTGACCCATCAGCTGCGTTTGACTTTGTAAACCACAAAGTCCTCTAACCATTTGGACACAGCTGCGCACTTCTCGCAAGAAGCGAAATGCTGAATACAATCCTTCCTGAATAATAGGACCATGCGTGTCTTTTCACCATTAGCATCTGCCGACCCCATTCCCCATCACTTGCGGGGTGCCACAAGGCTCGTCTCACCCACCATGTACAACATATTCACTAAGCCCCTTTTCAATGGTCTTGGTATCACCTATACCAACTATGCAGATACTCAGATCCTCATACCGCTGACGGGAGATTAGGACAAGAATTTGGCCTTGGTGAATAGGGTGTACCTCATCCAGGCATGGATGGCCACCCACGGTCAATGCCTGAATGATGACAAAACTGAGCTCATCATCCTCGGCGGCACCACCCCTAATCTAAATAAACTGACACAAATACACCAGCTTTGACATTGATGGCAACACAATCATAGTTGCTAAAGAAGTTAAAACATTAGGCTCCTACTTGGACGCCACCCTCTCCTTCACCAAACAGGTCAACTCCATAGCCTCTGACACTTACACCTGCAAGCTAATTAGAGCAGCCAAGCCTTTCCTCTCCAAGTACAGCTGCACTACCCTGCCCAGAGGCCCAATTCTATAGAAACTGGATTATTGTAATGCACTAAATCTGAGGGCCAACAAGCATATCATGAATAAAATCCAGATTCTACAAAACGTCCTCATAGCAGCGCTGGGTATTTCAAACAAATGATCACATTTCAGAGATGAACAACTGGCTCACCACCAATGACAAACTTGTGCTAAAAACGGCTTCACTCACACATAAGTGCCTCAATAATGCTGCCCCACGCTAACCCTCCTACAAGAATGGCCAACACAAACTTCCTGAAGATACATAGATTTAAACGATCCAAAATTGGAGGGTGTAGCTTCCCAGTCAAAGCTGTTCAGCTGTGGAACACCCTAGCCCTTGCCTTAAGGGTAGACCAAACATACATACACTTCAGACACTATCATTAACTGGATTAAAGAAAATGACCGCCAATTCAGAGCACCACCCAACAACCCCAACCTATTATCCAACAATGAACATAATGTTGTCTCTTGCTACATACTGCCCGATAGCCCATCCCAAATTCCTCTTGTATTTATCATCCAAGGTCTGTCGCAACACTGACACTCGCGTCGGCCGTATTCTGTTTGTATATAATTTCTCAATGTTTCTTGACCTCCTGACTACACAACTTGTTGACTTGCGTTTCTGTTGTATATACCTTTTGACTACCTCCTATTGCATATATGTGTACAACACAGTAACCAAGCTGAAAATATCCTTGTCTCCTCCTGCGCCCCGATACCCTTCGGTAACAGGTGGTTCTGTTCCAGGGTATTGATGGGGTGAGCTTCAGGGGGGTGGGTGGTGGGGGTAGAGGATGGCTCTTTCACTGTTGAATGAGATTTTGACCTGGTCAATGTGTTCCTACATATCCAGGTCAAGCCACTGGTTCTTGGAAGACTAAGCCTGCTCTGGTCCAAAAGGATCGCTCCGAACTGCGTAGAATGTGGTACCCGAAGTTCAGACATGACCATCCACCCTCCCTGGTGCCTTCTGCAGAAAGCAGACCTCTACCAATTAGAGGGGAGGCTTGTGCATTAGATCATCAACTGCATGTACCTTCATACTTGGCTGCTGAAATGTAGAGTTATAAGGAGTGTGATTTGTCGCAGGGCATCCTGATGTGCTCTCTGCTAGTAGACCCACCACCAAAGGCATCTATGCTGATAGGTGGCATATGTGTTTTGTTTGGGTGCCGGGAGGATGTGGACCGGTTTCCCTGCTCTTTTACATCCTTTGTGCTGGATTTTGTTTTCTTTGGGCATGCCAGTTTGTTGTGTTGGCATGTGACTTTTATTTAGTCTTACATTTCTTATGGGTGTTCTGTTACAGCAGCTGCATTGATGAGATTCTCCAGCATTTGATCTTTCATGGATTCACATGCTGGGCATCCTCAGTAATATTAAAGCGGTTTACCTTTAAACTGCACTTCAGTGCTCCATCAGATGGCCAAGCCATCCAGGCTGTTCCCTTAGCTCCACGCCTGGTCTCAAGCTTTTCTTTAGTGCACTTTAAGTGGGGAAGGGGGGGATAATTCAACACTTGCGCTAGATGGGTGAGTGAGCTCCAGGCGTCGTCAGGTAAACCTGGTTTTGTTTTTCTCACAAGGAGGTGGTGACGTTCAGTGCGAGATATCATTCCTCCTGTAGATGGTCTCAGAGGAAGACTGTTCAGCCAAGTAAGTATTTCACTTTAAAGTTAGTTGAGGGTCCAGGGACTTCAGAGAAGACACCCTAGGAAGATTCCGCAGTGAGTCTGGATGAACTGGATGAGTGGCCTCCCAATCACAGAAAACACCCCAAAGCTATAAAGACATCACAAAGGCTTAAATGTATTTAAAATACCCCAGCCAACAGTACCTCACCTGTTGCAGCAGGAAGACTTCAGGATCTGCAGCAAAAACGTTGTCGATTGATTCCTTTGTCAAGATGATGGGACTTTGGAAGGACTTTTGCAGCAGGGATCACAGGGGAAGGCTCCAGGAAAGAAAGTTTCCTCGCAGCTGGCTGCAGCTCTGTGGATTTAGCGCCTTTTCAGGAGCACAGAAGACAAAATATCACTAGACGGATTCTCGTCGTTTGCAAGGTCCAGCACCCTGGGGAGGGGACTTTTCGGACTGGAATTGTGCCTTTGGAGATCCAGAAGGATACCCACAAAGTTTGTGAGAATTTGCAAGACCGTGCAACGCACAATGGCTCGAGGTCCCAGGTTATTGGGGTATTCCAGCCCTGCAAGGTTGCAGCACAACGTGGGATGGCTTAAAATTGACTAGTGGGTCCCACCATGCTCTGGGTCAGGGTTGTTTTCAGAGTCCCCAGGTCGTGTGGAAGGAAGGGCTACAGCAGGTTCCGGTTACACAGCAGGCTCCCCTGTCGCTGGAAATCGTCTCAGCTGCGGTTTCTTCATCTTCCTCTTCGGTTTCAGTGGTCGAATACCTCTTCAGCTTCCAGGATCGGACTATTATGCAGGAGCCCAGCCAATCAAAAAGCCTTGCAATATTCAAACTACATAGGGGGCGGCTTGGCAATCCTTTCACGACAGCCAGCCTCCCAGTTGGAACTGGATTCTCACACCTAGGCTGGAAGACAAAAGACTGCAGAGTTTTGGACTCCTCCCTCGCTTCCTACCTTCAAAGACTCTGGTGCCTGGGCGGACTTGACCAATGTCTCACGCCAAAGTTAAGTTTACACCAAGGATATTCCCACCCTGGATGTCATGAGAAAGGACAAGGAACTGGCAAAAAAAGAAGACGGGGGCCATTTTGGTAAAATGAGCACCCATGGGTACCTTTCCCAGGGCTGTGTAAAGGTGTACCAAATTAATAAAGGGTTCACTGCCACCAGCCATTAAAGGCACGTCCAGAAGTTTTGCCTTGACATCCAGGGCAAAGCCGGATGTTCCGTAGCAAAATGCATCTCCTGTTGACTAAAGGCCTGGCCACGCAGTGTACAGTGTCCATGCAGGATTGGAGGATTTGGTGGGAACAAAACAATCTCTCATGTCGACCACACGAATGTGTTCTGCCGGCTTGGTCAACAGAAACAAAGTCTGAAGGCGCAGGCTTATGCTTCTTGGCTATGTCTCGGCCAACAGTTCGAGCCGAGGCCGGTTTGGACCACAGTTCAAGGAATGGTGCTTCTCCTGCCTGGTTGAAAAGTAGGTCACTCACACTGCGGGTGTCGAGAGGAGACGAATAAACTCAAGATATAAACCAGTTTAGCTAGCGGGTGCTGAAAAGAAATCTGAGGTTTACCCAGAGAAAGGAACAGGTAGAGTTCCGGGATCGAGTCCAGACCGCATGCATCCTTAAGTATCCAGACCTACCACAACTTCCTCTACGTAGAATTACTCTTAAAAGTCCCCAGACTCCCTGGGGCATAGGGGTTTCAATTCAAAGGGAATGGGGGGCTAGCGCCTCATAAATGTCCTCCTTGTGAAACATACTACAGAGGAATTCCTGTGCTACCAGTGGTCTGCGCCGGTGACGGCATAGGATGGTAAAGTCTAGGTTGGAAAACCAAGGTCTGAAAAAAGAGCGGTGTGCTTGAGACCGGTTTTTGTCAATCTTCAACGTGGCAAAGGCATATGGCCAAGAGATGTCAATGTGTGCTGGCTCTGCGACAAAGACGTCAGCACTGGGGATGTAGCGGTCTACGCTCAAGCCACTGACAAAGATGTAGAGCACCTTAAGCCAGAAGGCCCCCCATGCCTCTGGAGTAGAGTATTAGGGTAGGGAAAGGTCCCCAAGTTGCCTGGTCTTCGAAGGAGTCCATGGAATGGCGACTTCTTTTCCTCAAAGAAAAACAATATTCAAAAGATCCGCCCAGGTGAACTACACCTCTTGAGGTGCTTCCGTTTCTTTTAGTTCTTGCAGACCGGTGGCTGTTCTTCGGTGTGACTTTCAGAAGAACTAACTAGTCCGTTTTGCTCTTTTCTCCTTGAGAAAAGTGAACAGTTTCACCTTTTAGTCACAAAGCCCCGTGGGCCGAATCAACTTGCAAATCTTCCTATCCGGTGTGTCATGCCTCTCACCAAGGCAGTAAAGAGCAATCCTGTGCAGGGCTTAAAACCAGAGTGTTAGATAAGTGTTAGGGAGAGTTATTTTTTTCGTTCATCCCCTCTCCTACTGAGACCCCCCTGCACTTTTTGCTGGACTTCTGGACTCTTTTCGTTTAATCCTGAATGAGTGGGGCATTGTTCTACTCATTCATTCTTTGTATTCTACCTGTGCTATGGAGTCTGTCGGCTCCATAGCTCTTAAAGGCATCTGCGTTTTACTACTGCAGCACACAGCTCCTTGTTGGCGGGGACCCCTAAGGCCCTCCTTTGAGATTATTTTCTTACTACTGTTACTAAGGATAGAAATAGTTTGTATCTCTACCAAAACTTTTGTCAGAATGGCACACATCACCTTATGTGGAGTGTCAAAGGGATACATAGTATCCAGCTTCTCTCTGCTCCGGTGACTATTTAGTCACATTGACAACCCTCTAGTTATGGCTGGTGGCAGTGCTTTACCAACTATTGTGTCATTTCTGTGCTGCAGGCTATGTCCATAGTCTCAGTAGTGCACAATAGCGGCACCCAAGTACTAACTTGGAGCCGCCCTTTTTTGCCATTACTAGCGTTCTTTGTTAACACTTCTACCATCCTGGGAGGGGGAGCTCAGTGTGCACGTTTTGCCTTTGGCGGAACCCTTGGGTGTCCCTGTCTAGGCTCCAGTGTCTGGGCAGGCAGTAATTGGGGGTTATGTAATATTTCCATAGTAATGATACATCTTCCTGACTGGTCAAACTCAGAACCTTTTGATTTTACTTGTGGATTATTTTTCCTTATACACTCACGGAAAATTTCTTTATGGGCGTCATTTTTTAAGACTTTCCATAGTGTCATTATCCTCCGACAACTTTTTGTCAATAGAGCCTATTGTTGCTGGGTTGCCCTAGGGACTCCCCATTTAACTTTCTTGTGCTAACCTTGAGTGAACTACAGTTCGCAAGGGTAGAAAGTATCTTTGGACCCCTTTTACAATTTATTAAGTGAAACCAGCACACCCCACCTTATGTGGAGTGTTGGGGAGATACAATGTATCCCCTTTAGCACTAAAACGAACAATTATGTTACAAGAACAAACTTACCTTTAATGGCTGGTGGCAGTGATCATTTTTATTAAATTTGGTGCACCTTTACTGCAGGCTATGTGCACAGCCCCGGTAAAGGCACCCCATGGGTGATCATTTTACCAAAATGGCCAGTCTTACCCTCCTCGCTCCCCCGACATACATGGTGGGAAATGCCTGTGTGTGATTTCTATCTTCAGCGGGAGTCATGTGGACTCCCCGCCCGGGCTACAGAGTACCTGTGAAGGCAGGAAACGAGGGAGGAGTCCAAAACTCTGCAGCCTTTTGTCTTCCAGCCTGCCTGAGAATCCCGTTCAAATTGGGCAGCTGGCTGTCCTGAAAGTACCTCCAACACCCCCCAACTTTGAATGTTGCATGGCTGATTGATTGGCTGGTTTCCTAAATAAAAGTCTGATCGTGGAAGCTGAAGAGGTAGTCTACTACTGGAACCAAAACTGAAGGATGAAAACGCATGCGAGTCGAGTTCTAGCGACCAGAGAGCCTGCTGTGCAACCAGAGCATGCTTCTACCCTTCCTTCCAATCGACCTGGGGACTTCGAAAACAACCCCCCTCACCCAGAACCTTGCAAGCCCTTCTAAACTCAAGACCACCTGCATTCTGAACCATCCCACACGGTGCTGCAACCTTGCGGGGCTGCAATACCACCAATATCCTGGGACCTCAAGCTATTGCGCGGTGCACAGTCTTCTGAATTCCGCGTCTTGCCGACTTTGTGGGCATCCTTGCTGGACCTCCAGACACGTGAAGAGAGTCCAAAAAGTCCCCTCACCAGAGTGAGGGACCTTGCAAACAACGAGAATCTGACTAGCGATATTCAGTCTTCTTCTGCGCTCTTGAAAAGGGCGCCAAATCCAGAGTCACATCCAGCCGCGGAGAAACCCTTGCCTGAAGCCTTCTGTGTGGATCCATGCTGAAAGCCCATCCAGGGTCCTGTCTTCTGTTCGATTCTAATTGATCCGGCCGCGGCTGATTTTGCCACGGCCGGAATGTTCGCATGAGAAATGTGCGAACTACCAAAAGTTAGCACCTTTCTCATGTGAACACTTACATACTACGGGGGCTGCAGGGGTTTCCCCCGCAACCAGTGCTCACTATACTTTAAAGTATAGTGAGCGGGGTGTTGCGAGGACACCCCTGCAGCCCCTGTTTATTTCCAAAAAGGTTTTGGGTGGGTGTGCAGCGGGGGTGTCCCCTGCAACACCCCGCTCACTATGCCACACAGTAACAATATAGTGAGCGGGGTGTTGCAGGGACACCCCTGCAGTCTTTTTTTTAATTACCTGCAATGCTACCACCAAAGGTTCAAACTTTTGGTGTTCAAACCTTTGGTGGCAGCATTTTTCGGTCGATTTGTATGGTCAGACTTTTTTCTCGGTCCCATCGTACCAAACCTGTCCTCCTGACAAGGAATGCAGCGCCTGGGTTTTTGGATGCAGATCCTGCCGAAAAATCCTCTTTGCTGAGGTACTGTGGTGGCTTGGGCATTTACTTACCTCCAGTCTCTTGTGATTCCAGTGTAGATTTGGGGAGTTTTCTGTGATTAGGTCTCACCAAGTTCACCCAGGCCAACTGCTGGAATCTTCCTAGGGCGTCTTCTCTGAAGTCCCTGGACCCTCAACTAAAGAAAAACACTTGTTTGAACAGTCTTCCTCTGGAACGCTGAGCTTTGCCTACAACTGAGTCTTATCCCACCACTGCAACCAGTGTTAATACAGTTTTTCTGAAGTCCAACTAAGGGCTTAGTAGAACCATGAAGTGGTAGAGTCTTATACTAACAGCTGAGTCTTGTACTGTCTCAGTTGAATGGTTTTACTAAGCGCTTAGTTGGAATTCAAAAACTGTCCTAACAGTCAAAGAGAATCGTCAAAAATGTCAAAAAACTAAGCAGAGTTCTTGAAGCATGCAAAGTCCCACAGAAAAAAGGAACTGTGGTGCAGTGCTTCTATATACAAAGGCCCCAATGTCATTTCTAGTGTGCGGCACTCAGGAGTTGGGGTGATCAGATGCGTAGCCACACTGCTACCTACAGCTGCAGAAAGGTTTGCCAAGAGCAGCTGCACTGGGAGAAAAAGATAAGGAATCCTTGGAAGGAATCCATTAGAAAAATCAAGTTTAACAGCCTTCCCAAAGCATACAGTATGCAGAAAGAAATGGGGGAGGAGGAGAGGGGACTACATATGTTCTGAACCAGACACCATACCCAGTGCAGGATGCGTAGAGTTGCAGAGTGCAACTCTAACACGGAGCTGTGACCCCAGGTGGTGAAGCAGTTTCTGAAGGCAGCTGGAGGTGCAATATATGGGATTAAGGAATGCATTAGATGGGAAATTGGGCACCCTGATGAGCTCTAGTTTGGCTGTAAAAAAAAAAGTTTAAAAGGCTGCAAGGAATTGAGGCAATAGGCCTGGAAGCACCAGCCTCAGACAGCACACTGCACAACTTCTGAAGTCTTCAGATCAGTTGTTGGCAGACTGCCAAGTTACCTGCCTCTCCCCCCAACCACCAACCCTCATCTGACAGTGTAACCCTATGGGACAGAGTTTAAACTAACTGGGACACTGATAAAACCACTGTTTTGGTCTTCTAAAACACTGTAGAGGCTTTACTTTTCAGAGTAACAGACAGGTGTCTAGTACAGACAACACAAAGGATATCCAGTTAAGGATTTGACCATGTACTGAAAGATCTAATGTTTATCACCTATCATACTCATATCGTCCCTTAAGAACCATTTAAATACAGTATACTTTGAAGGCACACAAAAAAGGGATAATTTAAAGTGAGGAAGGAAACATTGGTAACATGCTTTAAACCTAAAACAATGTCACTGTTTCTCCTTGTAGGTAATGCAGTATTAACCTGCATTATTGGCTGCGAGTGAGATGTACACAACACCACGCCAAGGCATTCAGGTGTGGGGGTTTGGAATTCATACCCCACGCAGTAAGACGCAGCAGCTTACCTGTAGCTTTAAGCGCTCTTTCAGCTGGCTCTCCATCATGGTCGCAGAGGGTGGTCCTGGTGTCAGGGGTGGCTTTTGCTGCAACTGGCTCAGCAGGTACAAGATCTGCAAGTTCATAGAAAACAGGACAAGGTTACAGAGTAAGTAGAGCAGAACAAACTCCTGACAAATCAAAAGATACAACGGATTGATGAAATGTAACCATATCAATAGCTGTGTAGAAAGGCAGTAATTTCCACAGACTCCAATTGCCCACATGGACTACGTGCACCCCTCCAAGGCATGAGCATAGGCCTCCCCTTTCAGCCAACTCCAGATATGCTTTGGCAGTCTATGGCGTTTCAGCAGAGGTTATGGACTCTGCCGGCATCTGCGCTCGTTCCAGTTTAAGCGTGGAGGTTTAGGTAAAGTAAAAGCAGACAAATACTGTGAATCAGGGCAAGTTCTAGGAAGGCTTATAAGCGTTTATATAAACCTAATGCTAAAGGGGTGAATGGAAGCAATTCTACAGAACTCATTACAATAATTGAGACTTCCTACGCATCAGACAAACAGGAATAGCTCCTGGAGCTTTCACCACTTGCAGTCGAAATAGACCATGAGCCTCAGGGAAGCCCTGAGCAGTCGTCCCCATGGCGTGGTCTTTGCATGAAGCAAATAATTACATTGTGTACGTGGCAGTGCTTGTGTTACTAGCTGGATTTGGTGCACACTTTGAGGCCTTCCACTCATATCAGACAATGCTTGTTCCGCTCATATTGTCGTCAAAGAAAGTTTCATAGTTTTTTGTTAGGAATGGCACAAAAGTCCACCAATTGTAGGACTTGTGAAGACAGTTGGGACAGAGTTCAAACTCTTAGTATAGTTCTGAACCAAACCACATTTTGTTGGCAGCAATGGCTGAGCAGCCAGGCTTAGATCAGGAGGGAGAAAGGGCTGACGCACTAAGATAAAATAATGGTTTATTTTATATATATACACACTAGGGTAAAGTAATTCTTCGTAAAGGTAAGTACTATAACACAATAAGTAACTAGAACAAATGTAATCTTTACAGTAAGTACATAACTTTAGTAATACTGTTTAAATGGCAGCATGCAATTCAAAGGAGAGTCAAACTTTTGTAATAACCTTCGGAAGATCTGTTTCAGGTACAAATGGATGAACCAAAACCAATAAAGAAGGTACATACTTTTAATTATTTCACAAAGGCCATAGGCTTTAGTAGTCCATCCCAATCTAGTTATGAGAGTCAGTCAGATCGGAGGACAAAGAAACAGGCCAGGCACAAGCTGTGGAAAGTTTGAAAAGTTCCAGAGGGAGTCTTCTTTAGCAAGTAACACTTTTGGTTGCAAAAATGGTCAGAGAAGGCTTCCCGTAGGCACATAAGCGTGAGGCCTAGATGAACGTGTATGGGCGAACTCGCAAACACTAATCAGCACTCCAGCAACCCAAGAGCAGCAAAGCAACTCTAGGAAATGTTAGATTGTTTTTCTAAAATCCACCTGGGGCCAAGGGAGTGGGGGTAAATGGGGGTTGGTTTAGGACTTCATAAAACTGACCCCTTGATGTACACAGCTCCAATTTCTAATATAGGCCTGTACCACTCAAGGTAATGGTAGTTCTGGCACAGTAACCAGGCTCATTTTAGGGAGATGTGATCTGTAGGTTAGTTAAAAAAACTAGGACAATACATAGGCACAAAAGATACACACTTCGTTATATCAAAATAGTTATTTTATATATACACACACAAGGAAAAGGTAAATCTTCAGATAGGCGAGTACTATTTCAAAGCCAATACTATTGGCTTTAGTACTATTAGAGTACTATTTCAAAGCTACTCCAATGCTTCCGCCAGACAGACCCTTATCGACATCCTCTGTCGTTCCTTCGCCAGATCTATGGACTTCTCATATGGTCTCTGTGCTCTGCCCTATCTCCTCTCCCATTAATGGTGGCACTCGCTGGGAAGTTCTCATGGCTTCCTTCGACTCCTCTAAAGTCATCATTAATGTCTACCTAAATGACACTGTCATGGCCCAAGGCCCTCAGGCCAAGCACCTGCTCTTTGATAGGCGCTTCCCTTGCATCAATTTCCTCTCATCTCCTGCTGTCCCCTCCTCTACCCCCTTGGCTACCTTGCCCTCTCTCCTCCTCTGCCCCTCCTAGGGCTCTTTCTCCTCCACAGGGCGTTCCTCTGATCTGTACCCCTCCCAGAAGGTCTTTAAGGCTGGTAACCTTCATATTGGCACTCTCAACTCTCGCTCTGCCGTCAAACACTGCTCTGACATCTGCCACCTCCTTGAAGAATTAGACCTCAATGTCCTTAGTCTTACTGAGACATGGTTCATGGCCAGCTCTGTTACAAGCTTTGACACTCTCCTCCCTGATGGCTACAAGATCCTCTCAGCACCCAGATCCTCCCGGTCCGGTGGGGGAGTAGCCCTGATCTTTCCCGAGTGGATTCCTGCCTCTATCATTCCCACTCAGACCTACTTCTCTTTTGAATGCCTTGTCTGTAGGCTTTCTCTCTCGCCTACCCATTTTCTTATTGTGGGTACCATCTACCGGCCTCCTGGTCAAATCATCTCATTTCTATGAGTGGGCAGACCTCTCCTTCACCCTCCTGGCCTCTACCACTCAACTCCTCCTCGGTGCCCTAAATATACATTTAGACTCCCCTTGCTCCTCCTCTGTACTCTTCCGTGACCTCTGCGTCTCCCTCTCCCTGTCCATCCTCCCCTCTGGCCTGACTCACTCTGCAGGGCACACTCTGTCTTGATCTCCTCTGACCTCCCCCTCTCCATCCCTCTGACCACTCCTCTCTCCTGGAGCGATCACTCCCTCCTCTCATCTCATCTCTCCCTCTCTTCCCCCCCAAGCCAAGCCTACCCCAACACTGCCAGCTACCTTCTTGGACATCCAGCCCATGAAGCGTGTGTCAGTTGAGGCTTTTGCCGCCAATTCCACCCACCCCCCCCCCCCCAACCACCTTTGGCCGTCTCTCATCCTGATACAGCCCTGTCTCTGCTCTACTCTTCAATTTCTGATCGGCTTGATGCTCTTGCCGCTGTCATGAGGATCCGTTTGAAGTCCAAAGCCAAGTGCAATTCCTAGTATGACTCTGACCTAGCTACACAACGCAAGTGTAGGGCAGCTGAGAGGAAATGGAGGACATCCTGTTCATCCTCTGACAAACTGGCCTGTCGCCTGCTAAAAAGGCAATACCGACTCTGTCCTCACCAAGAAGAGAGTCCATATTCAAGCTCGTGTCTCTGCGGCATCTTACAACTCGGCCAAACTCTATAAAATCTGCAAGGAGCTGGCCAACCCTGCTGCAGTCTCTACCCCTCCTGTTGCCTCCCAGGCTCTTTGCAATGCCCTTGCCTCTCACTTCATCTCAAAAACCCAGGATATCCTGTCCACCCTCTCCACCCACACTCCTCTTCCCTCTCCATCTGTGCTTGCTGACCCTCCTTTAGCCACCCTCCCACCATCCTTCTCGTCCTTTCCTCTTTTCACCCCTGACGAGGTTGCTAGACAAGTCTGATCTATGAAAGCCTCTTCAAAACAGGTTCATCCCTGTTCCTCTAAAACCATGAAGGACCACATTGACACCCTTGCTCCGGCCCTTGCTGATTTTTGCAACCACTCCTTTGCCTCTGGATCCTTCCCCTCCCCTCTGAAGCACTCCTTTGTGCATCCTCTTCTCAAGAAAACCACAGCTGATCCTTCTTGTCCAGCTAACTATCACCCAATTTCCATTACTCCCTTTCTTGGCAAACTCCTAGAAAAGTTGGCCATCTCTCAGCTTAACCTTCATTCCAATTATGTTGGCTTTCTCCATGATCACCAGTCTGGCTTCAGAGCTGCCAGAAGCACGGAAACTGCTCTCCTAAACATCCGGGAAGATCTGCTCAGCAACCTTGACTCCAACATTCCCTCTGTCATCATCCTCCTCGATCTCTCTTCTGCCTTCGACTCGGTCAACCATACCATCCTGCTCAACCGTCTCCGTGAAAACCTGGGTATCACTGATCAGTCTCTGGCCTGGCTGACCTCTTTCCTCCCAGATCGACCCTCCCAGGTCTAACTTGGGTCCTTCCTTTCATCAATCTTCCTCTCTACCTGTGGTGTTCCCCAGGGGTCTAACCTCTCGCCATGGCTTTTCAACCAATACCTGGCAACTCTCACCCACTGCATTGGCATTTACTGCTCAAATTTCCAGTAACGCTGACGCTCAACTCATTTTCAGGCTGCTCTCTGCCACCTCCTCTCCCTCGGATTGCCCAACTGCCATTCAAGATAGGTGTGCCGCCAATGATCTTTGTCTGAATGCCAGCAAGACGGAGATCCTCCTCATCGGCACACCTTCACCATCCTTTCCTCTCACTCTCTGGCCGGCCTCCATTGGCCCTCCTCCTACCCCCACCTGCGAGGCTAAGAACCTCGGGGTCATCTTTGACTCCACCCTTTCCTTCTCCGCCCACATCTGAGGTCTCTAAAAAGTCAAATATCCGACTGCACCTCCTCAGAGGTACTCTGCCTTTCCTCTCCTACCCTCAGAAGCTCATTGTATCCTAAGCTCTGGTTCGCTCTAGCTTGGACTATTGTAACAGCCTCTATCTAAATCTACCTGGCCCTACTCTCCGCCCTCTGCAACTAATCCAGAACAGGACTGCGAGACTTGTCCTTGGCCTCAAGCCCTGGGATCGTATCTCTCCAGCTCTGAAATCTCTCCACTGGCTCCCAGTGGATGCAAGGATTAAATTCAAAACCCTCTGCATTGTCCACAAGGCTTTCTGAGGCCTGGTTCCAAAATACCTTCAGCTATCCCTCCACAAATACCTCCCCTCTCGAGCTCTTCGCTCCTCTACCTCCAACTCACTCAGGGTCAGTTGTTTTTCTAACAAACGAGTTGGGGGTAGATCTGTCTTCGGCTGGGGCCTCTCTCTGGAACAGTCTCCCTGCCACTCTAAAACTCACCTCAAGACCTTCCTCTTTTCTTCTGCCTTCGCTCCCCCTCTCCCCTGCTGATTTGTTCTCTTGGCACCGTGCACCTGGCCACCCTCTGTCTTTTGTGCCCAGGTACCTGCTCATCCTGCCACCCTCCCGCACTGCCTCTGGGCCACCCTTTGCACTGGGGTCTGTACCTGTACCCTACAGCATTCCCTTTTTCGTCCTGCACTTATCAGACCTACCCTGTCTGCTGCCTTAAACCTAGCACTTGCAAATTACTGGCTGTATTACCACTGTTTGTTGCCTTTATTATTTATCTGTTTCTCCTCTGCTTCGCACTTTCCACCTCTCCCCCCTTCCATGCACTTCCCCATCCCCCCTCTCCCATGCACTTGCGCGTTCTCAATGTCACTGGGCCTAGTAAGATCGCTGTTTTGTTCTCCCCTGTTCCCCTGCCTTGCAGGGTTCAGAAACACTTGTGTACGAGCGCGATAGAAATAAAATATCAATCAATATACACAATAGAAAACCAATGTAACCTTGCCAACTGAAAATGTTTATACACTTCTTGTAACAAGCGCCACGATGCCTCTGGGCTGCAGGTGCGCTATACAAATGCAAATAAATAAAATGCAATAATTCAGCCGAATGCAATTCAAAGTTAAGTAAAACCACTATAAAAATCTGAATATTCTGTTGAAGGAATAAAATGAACAGCACCAACAATAGCATGTAAGCATGTTTCAAGACTTGTAATACTTTTCAGAGGCCTTAAGGCTTTAGCAGTCCATCCCTTTCGAAAGGATTGTGTCCTTCCACGCATTCCTCATCTTTGAAATTCGATATCCAGCTTCAGAAAAGATTTTCGGCAGAGGGTGCTGTGCTTCAATGCTGTCGACCCGTTGTCCCTCGACGGCCTCCATCTCGAGGATGTCATCGAAGGCATATATAGCACACGCAGCACCCGTTGGCTTCAGTTAGTTTTTTTTTTGCTAAAGCCATAGCTGAGGAATATGGCACGCTTTATTACTCGCAAGTAGGTCTTCTTCGTCGACACCGACTACCCCGAAGACCGGTTTCAATAAGTGTCGAGCGTGTGACTCGAAAAGGTCGTTCACCGACCCACACTGTATAGCTCTATGGTGTCTCGGGGTGGAGAATAAGACCTTGGCCTGCTCCAAGTGGCAGTCGATGACCGGAAATGCCCTGAAGGAACAAAAGGAAATCGGTGGTAGGTCGAAACCCCATAAAATGTCCATCTATCCAGACCGAGGCGACTCTCCTCGGAGGAAGAAAGTTACAAGATCGAGCAGTAGCTCCCACCACTCCTCACTGTTGAGGAAGTCCAAAAAGAGGAACCATAGGTCGCCTTCTTCAAGTTCATCATTGGACATCTCCCAAGAGAGGGTATCTTGTCCCACAAAAAAAACTCCACACCTGCAGAATGGGAAGCATTTAGAGCAGTAATGTTGGATATTTGAAAAGCAAAAACCCACGGAAAGCAATGCTCCTACTGCGCCTTCCAAAGAAACCGGTAAGGAAAGGGCTCGAGCCAAAGGACTGATCCTCATCGAGAGCTGCCGAGGCCTCGACGCGATCACAAGTCATCGAAGGATCCTTTGTGCCGAGAACAAACATTAGTCAACGACATCGACGCCTGCTGCGCCCTGGACACCAGCTAAACCCTCAACATCGGTGTCACCTTCGACGCCAGCTAAGCCATTGACACCAGCAGAGCCATCGATGCCGGTTGCACCCTAGACACCAGCTGTACCGTCAGCGTCGAGCGCCCCATACCTATGGCG
The DNA here is from genome assembly GCF_040938575.1 of Ambystoma mexicanum. Lineage (NCBI taxonomy): Eukaryota > Metazoa > Chordata > Amphibia > Caudata > Ambystomatidae > Ambystoma > Ambystoma mexicanum. The sequence goes on from NC_090930.1 coordinate 61,174,834, forward strand.
CCATCCAAGTCAAAAAAGGTTTTGTCGAATCCAGTTTGGTCAAACCCTTGAGGTTTGAAAAAATGTATGTTCCTTTACCTAGAAAAATAATATTTTAAGTCTCTCCTATATGAGGAGAATGAACCCTCAGACAATGATGCACCATTTGGTCTCTAATTTGGCACACTAAATGTGCCTGAAAGTTTCATTTGGGGACTCAACGTTGAAAGACCTTGATAATAAATTTGCAGATGGACAGTGGGGTAGACACCTCACACCTGAGCTGGATTTTGGAAGGCCAGAGGCTGGGGAACACGCTAATGCTTCATATAGGCAGCTCATGTCCAAGGTGGTAGAATATATGGGTGGAGGAGGCCTGAGTTTCCATCAAATAGATTTTCCATAATAACTTACTAGAAAGTCTTAATTCTATTAAGCATTATGCTTCTCTTTCTTTATTAAATGATTAAAGAAAGCGCTCAGCAGCAAGATTATTTTTTTTTAAGCAGAAAAAATATATGTAACAATACATTTAACAATGGAGTGACAATGTCCTGAGAGTCTAAAAATAACATTAAACTACATTTCCCAGGGGTCTGAGGAAAGTTCAGCACAAGATAAACATGTGACCAATATCCTCCAATGACAGGCCAAGTCCCCACATAAACAGTGTTGAATATGATGCACTTCCTCTTTCTAAGCTGCAAACTTGACTGATGGAAGATTCGGAACTGAAAACAACTCGAAATAGCAGGTAAAGAAGTTCCAAGAATTAGGTGGATTTGTCGGTAGACACTGTCGAGAGATAATTAGTTAGTTCGGGTATATTACATCCCTATGTCCCTTAGAAGGGTGGGAGAAAAAATAGCTAGCGTTATCTGAAACCGTAATGTATTCAAAATTATGTCAGTTATCAACATAGATACATAATCTCTACACATGGTACATTCTAATTTCTCGCCGGGAGGGATAATGCTCGCCTCCGTGTCTTTAATAGAATTAAGACTTTCTACTAAGTTATTATGGAAAATCTTTATTCTATGTCAAGACTGGAGGCTCCCATTATGCTCGTTTAAAGCTTACTTACCACAATAGATGCCGGCTGTTCTACTGGTTTTAGGTAGAATTGCTTGAATACCGATTTGCTTGCCCAGTCTGCCATTCTCATGATATCTTCCAGTCAGATCCCGACTTGGAACGCCTTTGAAGCCATAGCTCCTCTTACGGAGTGGGCTCCAAAATGCAAGATATCTATTCCTCGTTGGGTTAAGGTGCTCCTCACCCAGCGTGCTAGGGTTGGGGTGGAAACTGGTTTATGTGGCTTACGAAAGGCTATTAGGAGTTGTCCGTCGGCTGAAGACCTGAGGGAAGCCATGTCTTTCTCGTAAGCCTTAAGGCATCCGACTAAGCAAAGCTTGGGCTGCTCTCTGAAGGCAGGATAAGAAATCACTCTTGATTTCGTTCTTCTATGTATGTGGAACACTATGCCATCAGGTGAGAAGGTTCTGCCTGCCAGATCGAAGGGGTCTGACATCAGAGACCCTCCTGCAGGAGACGAGACAGTAGTGTAGTGAGTTTGCCGGATAAGGCAGTACGAGATAATTCCTCATTATCAGGCCAGGATAGGAAACACTTTGATGACATCCCATAGTTTACTGTAACGAGACGGGGGCAGAGCTGAGAGTCTGACACCCTTAAGTAATCTACATACTAGTTGATGCTCACCTGCCGGAGTTCCTTCTATGGGGTCGTGGCCTGGTGAAATAGCAGAATGATATGCATAAACAGTTCTTTAGGCTAGACCCTTTTCTGCTAAGGATGCCAGGAAATTCAGAATTTCCTCTACAGGTGCCGAAACTGGATGTAATCCTTTGCCTTGCTTCAGCTTCTCCAGGTATTCCATGAGTTAGAGTATCTTTTGAGTGTGGGTGGGGCCCAACTCTCATCGATGAGGCTGACTGCTGTGTGAGACATGCCTGGAACTCTCCACCTAGACCTGAAATCCTCCAGGCTGCTAGGACCAGAGATCCTTGCAGAAGAAGAGGGTGCCGTCGCCCCGCGGGATCCAGCAGGAGATCCGGAAATTGGGGTAGAAGGATTGGAAAATCCGAAGAAAGTTCCAGAAGAACTGGATACCAGGTCTGAGAGTTCCAGACCGGGGCTACAAGAACCAATTCTGCTTGTTCTTGACGGGCCTTCGCAATCATGTTGCAAGGGGGGAGGCGTAATGCACTCCTTCGGTCCAATGTTGGAGAAAAGCATCCGTTGCAGTTGCTGCTGGATCTGGATTCCAGCCGAAAAACGCCGGTAGCTGAGTATCCAGGCGTGAGGCAAACAGGTCTTTGGACATGGGACCCCAGACCTGCTGAAGTCGAAGGAAGACTTCCTTGTGGAGCTTCCAGTCGCTGTAATCGACTGTAGGGAGTACCAATCCGTTACTACGTTCGTAAGACCCGGAAGGTACTCTGCTGTTACTGAAATCCGGTGCTCTAGGCAGTAATGCCAAAAGTCTTTGGCCAGTTCTGCTAAGGGCCGAGATTTGGTGCCACCCAGATGATTGATGTATTGGAACGCTGAAATGTTGTCCATCTTTAGTAAGATACAACAGCTCACACTGTCTTTGGTAAAAGAGCGTACTGCGAAGGTACCCGCCAAGAGCTCTAGGCAATTTATGTGCATTCCGAGTTCCTGCAGCGACCATGTCCCTCCGGTGGCCACCGGACCGCATCTCGCTCCCTAGCCGGAACCGCTGGCGTCTGACTATCACTATGTCCGGGGCAGATCCGAATATCGCCCGGCCGTTCCAGGCCTCCATGTGCGAGAGCCACCAGTTGAGTTCCATTGAGTCATCCGCTGTGAATTAGAAAGACTGTGCCTTAGATGTAATCCCTTTATCCTCTGCAACTCTCGATAGTACAGAGGTCCGGGAAAAATAGCTTGGATGGAGGTGGAGAGAAGTCCTATTACCCTTGCTAGGTCTCGCAGAGATGTCTTACCTCTGCAGGAGTCTGCGAATTTCCAGTTTGGTGGAGTGGATCTTGGCCGCCGGAAGACAGAGTTGAGCCGCTTCGGTGTCGACGACTAATCCAAAAACCTGGAGTTTTTAGGATGCAGAGGATAGATTTCTCCCAATTTATGAGAAATCCGAGACTGCAGTAGGTCTATGGCCAGCTTGGTTTGCTGCTCTACTAGAGCTTGAGATTGCGCCATGAAGATAATATCTTCCAAGTATATTATCAGTCCGACGCCTTGTTCTCTTAAATGTGCCACTACTGGTTTTAGGAGCTTGGTGAAGGCCAAAGGAGCTGAAGAGAGACCGAAAAGGTAGGCTTGTGAATTCCCAGTCTGTTTCCTGGAGAATCTCAGGTAGCTTGTGTGGTCCTGATGTATGGGCACAAGGTACGCATCCTTCAGGTCCAGGCGCATAAGCCAGTCGTTGGGTCTCAGGAGATCCCTGAGCATGTGAATACCCTTCATTTTGAAATGCCGATAGACGACAAAAAAAAAAAACAAAAAAAATAAATCGGCGAGGGTCTTGAGGTTTATGACTGGACTCACTTTCTGCGCACCAGAAATATGGTGCTGAAGAAACCCCCCTTGAATTTTTGCACGGACAAATCGCTCGTTTCAGTGCTAAAGCTTGGATTTCCTTGTCCAGCGCTATCTCATGCTCTTTGGACATTGTGATCGGAATGGGATGACCTGTCTGAAAAGGTTGTGCAAAAAATTCCAGGCCCATGCCGCAAACTGTCTCTGACCCACGCATCCCCAGATAAGTAACCCCATGCATGCGCAAAAGGAGCTAGCCTCCCCCCTATAGGCGTTAATGGCGCGGGCGCTGTAGTAGGCAGACTGACCTGTGGTTTGTTGCTGTGCTGGGTGCCAGGCAGCTCTCCTCCAGCCACGACCTCTTCCTCGCCCTCTCGAAGGGAAGGTGTCTGTGCGGTCCTGCCAGGCTTGATCCCTGGATTGCTGAGGTCTTCGATTGATAGAGTATCAGCCGGATGAGCGACCTCTACCTCGACCGGCCCTGGCGAAAATCTTCAGACCTCTTGATTGAGGATTGCGCTTTGTCAAGCGCGGTAAAGGTACCCACAAATTTAGACATCTCCTTGACGAAGGAGTAGCCAAAGAGTAGACCTTGGGCAGCTGCTCCTGACTCGGTATCTGCTAGCTCAGAGAGTGTGACATCGATCTTAAAAAGGATCCCTTTGTGGCGCTCCGCAGAAATGGCGCAGCTGTCATTGCCCAACAAACAAATGGCTCTTTGAGCCCAGCCTGATAACACTGGGTCCACAGGCGTATTAGTGGCTATGGCTGCTTCTGCCAAGTCCATTTTAGCTAGCGGACCCACGACATCCAGCACTTTGTCTTGGCAAGATTTCCAAGCACGATCAATGCCCTTTCTTGGGTCCTTGACTTTCTTACACAAGAAAGTCATCATCTTGGAGTCCAACTCCGGTGTCAGCGCCATCTTATCTGGAATCCTAGGTCGTGGTCATTCTGCTCTGAGTCTTGCTCGGACTTCTTTATCTAAAGGCTTGTGTAGCCTGTCTTTAATATACTCTGTCGTTCTTAGAGATGGCTCCCAGTCAGAAGATCTGGGAAGCATGAAGTCTTCTGGTGAAAACATCTCCTTAGAAGGATGGTTGTTGACTGTCTTCTTAGGGACGGGGCCTGCCGCGATCCCTGAAGTGGAGGGTCGTGACCCTATTGTGTGTCTTCATTGGAAGATGCGGGAGCCCGACTGTTGTAATCACAACTTTCTTGATCAAAGCCCTGTTGGTATCCCTCCGGGTTAGAGGGTCTAGTGCCCCCGTTTTCTTCCTCGGGGTGAGAGGATCCATGAGTGGAAGGGGTCTCCTTCCTATTCAAAAAGGTCTTTCAGCCTGGAGAAGGCGTCGGAAAGGGCAGCAGTGGCGGGTTCTGGCTGGCTAGAGTGGGGGGGGGGAGGTCGTAGAGTCTTTACTCAATCTAGCCGGAATACATCCCCCATCTGAAAGGTGCTTTCTTTTGTGTCTTTTTTCTCGGAAGGGAGCTCTCTTGCAGTTGCTCCTCCATGGAGTCCAGGCACTGCTGGATGGGCAGGAGCATTTCCGATACAGCTCTCTTGATGCTGGTCTCCACAGAGGAACCCAGCGCCTTTTCCAGGCTGTTTGCCATTGCCACTTCATCGATCTCATAAGTGTCTTCCTCATATTCAGGCCAATCCTGGTCCTCCTGAGCGAAGTACTGTGCTGCCATGATGCAAGGTTGCACCTTTCTATACTCCCTTCTCTTTTTTTTAAATCCTTGTAAATGTATATATTCTTGAATATATACTCTTTCCTTTTTTTTATTGTGGGCACAGACCGCCTCCTCTCAAGCAATGACAATTGTCACTGTGTATTGAATTAGGGAAGTAACCGCTCCTGGCACCCGCGATCGCAAAGTTCGTTATGGAACGTAACAAAAATTGTGTTTGCTAGCGCCAAAAAGCTGAAAAGGGCACCTGCAGGAGCAGGCACTCCCTCTGGTGACCGCGGGAGGAACCACGGTCACACAGGTTAGAGCTACTGTTTCCCCCGAGCTCTGCCGCACTAGGCAAGTCGGGAAAACAGACAGAGCACTCGGGCGGGGGCTCGCGAAGGCGGGCCCTCACACTAGTAAATACGCAGCTTATAAAAGCCAAAATATTAAATACAACGCTGCGCAGTACTCTCCGACGCCAGCAGAAAGTAGCTGGCGCCAGAGTAGATCGCGGAGCGGATGATGTGTAATACGTCCATGACTGAAAAAAGGAAAGAAACAGTACGAATAAAGCGAAGCTTCAATAAAACAAACTATGAACAGTACAAAAATAGCAACTAGTACACATCTCTTGCTGTGAGCAGCAAAGAAAGAGGAAGCGCATCATATTCAAGACTGTTTATGTGGGGACTTGGCTTGTCATTGGAGGATACTGGTCACATTTTGGTGATCTTGTGCTGAACTTTCCTCAGACCCCTGGGAAATGTAGTTTATGCTATTTTTACAGACTCTCAGGACATTCTATGTCACTCCAATGTTAAATTTATTGTTATATATATTTGTTCTCTTTTAAAAAAAAACATCTTGCTGCTGAACGCTTTCTTTAATGATTTAATAAAGAAAGAAGCATAATGGGAGCCTCCGGTCTTGACATAGAATTGGGAGATGCCAGAAACGAATACGGCTGTGAATAAAAAAATTGTAAAAAAAAAGACCACTTTTTCAGTAGTGACCCCGACTACATGCCTAAACACCCCAGTCCAGAGAGTCTGGTGGTACAGGCAGCTACTGCAACTTCCAAGCAGGCAGCTTACCCTACCGTCCCTCCAGATAGGGACGACAAGAGTACATGGACTGGCAAGGAAAGTCATTTCTACAGGGAGTATGGCGCTCAAATCAGCCAACTCCACATGTGCCCTTGCAAAATTCTCAATCTATGGGACTGCAATTCCATGGCGGCAGAGCACATTCGAGGTGCAAGAATGCAGAATTCTTGGCCATAATTAGAGACGGCAAAGAAGCAATGTGTGAGTCTCCAGTCAGGTCTGGATACTACTGACGGCATCAACACAGTAATGGATACTAGCACCGTTCTACACAAATGTGTGGTTGAGGAAGTCTGGTTTTGCACCAGATGTGAAATCCGGACTCCTCACATGACCTTTGACGGGTCTCACCTTTTTAGCAACAAAGCTGACGAGAGCCTTGAGAAGTTGCAGACCTCAAAGAAGGCAGCCAAACCTTTACGTGCCGCTGTTAGGCAGCCTCAGCCCGTTTACCCTAGTGGACAGCCTTGGAGGGGTAGATCTTTTCGCTACTACTCAGTTGGAAGAGCAAAAGGAATGACTGGTCAAAGAGGCCAAAGAAGATTCCCTCGTGGTGGATGAGGGAGAGGTGCAAAGCCATCTCAAGCCGGGGCATCTTTACCAACTGCCACTGCATCAGCCACTTCAAAAACCTGAGTTCTTGAGTCACAGTTCACAAGTTGGGGGCAGAGTTTCTCAGCATCTAGAAGAATGGCGACATTACTTAAGATGCGTGGGCATTGGAAACCATAGCCCACGGGTACGGTCTGCCTTTCATTCAGAGACTTCAGAGCAATCCACTGGGTAGCCACTCTGAGGATTCCAGATCCGCTCCTTATGCAGGACATTTTAACCCTGCTAGAGAAAGGCGCTATAGAGCTGGTGCCTGCAACGGAAAGGAACAAGGGATGGTATTCTCCATATTTCCTAATACCCAAGAAGGACGGAGGACGGAGACCCATCTTGGACTTGAGATACTTGAACAAGTTCCTCAGGAAGGACAAGTTCAAGATGGTCACACTTTCTCAGATCCTTCAGGCCCTCCAACTCCAGGATTGGATGGTGTCATTGGACCTTCAAGATGCTCCTTTTCATGAACAAATCCATCTCAAGCACAGAAAATACCTGAGGTTCGCGGTTGGCTGTTCTCATGATCAGTTTAGAGTTTTACTATTTGGGTTGACCTCCGCCCCAAGGGTTTTCACCAAACTGATGGCGGTCATGGCAGAGAGTCTCAGGAGAGGGGGGATTCACGTCTACCCTTACCTGAACAACTGGCTGAATAGGGCTCAATTTCCTGAACAAGTCCTGCATCATCTCAACGTGACCCGCCACTCTTAACAAACTGGGCTTCTCCCTCAATTACAAAGTCCCACATGACACCTTCTCAAAAGCTCCAGTTAATCGGGGCTGTACTGGATAATTGGGAAAGAGCTTGCCACCAGACGTGAGGGCTTTAGACATTCTGCAAATGGACAAGAAGGGTGAGTACCCAACATCTCCCGTCCTTCGATTGTTTGAGGTTGCTCGGCTTTATGGAATCCTGCATTTGTCTGGTGCCAGAGGTCCGCCTGAGAATGAGATCCCTTCAATTGGCCCTCAGAACTCAATGGTCCCAGATCTCAGGAAAGATGTCGGACCTACTTCAGGTTCCAAGCAGGGTCGCACAGGATCTTCTGTGGTGGGCCTGCTAGGATAACATTCTGAAGGGAGAACCCTTTTGGCAACAATGGCTGGAAGGAGAGGCCCAAGTGACCGCCGTGCTTATGACTTGCCAAGGGACATGGCGCTGGAATGTGATGGCCGTTGCCTTGGCCCTGACTGCATGGGCATGCATGTTGGCCGGGAGCGGCTTGTGCTGGCCCTCGTATGCTTCTTTGATGGTCGAGACCATCCAGCGGTATATGGAGGCCCGATAGCCTGGTCTTGAGCCTACGAAAGTGACGAACAGGGCGTCCGATTTGCGTCCTGTCCAAGTGGAATTTCAGGGCACGCCAGACATCCAGGCAGTGCAGCACTCCTAGTGCTTCATCCTTAGGACCAGCAAAGAACGTAGGAAGACTATTTCCTTGTTCATGTGGAAAGCAGACGCCACCTTGGGCAGAAATGCTGGGCGTGTTCACAGAACTACTTTGTCCCTGTGAAAGTTAGTATATGGCTACGAGGCGACCAGCACCTGGATTTCGCTGACTCTACGAGCCGAGGCCGACTAGTAATGCTGTCTTGATGGTGACCAGCGATTGGCTCAAACTGTTTGTGCACCAGGGCACCAAAGTCTATGTTGAGGTCCCACACGGGGTGCAGCCTCTTGACGGGCGGGTAGAGCCTTGCAAGCCCTGTCAAATGTTCGATAGGATTGGAGGAGAAGATCCCCCTCAGAGTTCCTGTAAGCCCTGATGACTGCAAGGTAGGTACGGCAGGTATCCACCTGCACACCAGAGTGGACGAGGTGCGCCGAGAAGGAGAGCACGTCACCCAACGTACATGCCAGGGGGGGAGGGGGGGTCGATTGCCTTGGATTCTGCACAGTGCAGAATCGGGTCCATTTACTTTTATAATGGGTCCTGTTAGCCTTGCTCCTTGCACCCTGAATGATTTCCTGATTAGCCTGATAGAGGCTGAAGTGCAGCAGTGTTACCTGCTCAGGTACCATGCTGTGAGGGCTAGTTTGTGTGGCACGCGGTGGACACGCCCCCCCCCCTCCTGCTGCGCCTGAAGATGTGCTGGGCCCGTCGGGAGGTGAATCGGAGGCATCTTCGAGAGGCTGGGCAGCTTCGAAAACCATAGTCTGGCCAGCCACCATGGAGCTACTAGAATGAGGTTGAGTTGGCAAGACTCATTGATCTTGCAAATCACTCTTAATCAGCGGTCTGGCCGCGATGGCGCAAGCCTTCATGCTGTTCCAGTGAAGCCGATATGCGTTGCCCAGGAAGCCGGGACCCTGTCCCTGCCAGGAGGCGAACTGAGGGCACTTCTTGTTTCGACAGGTGGCAAAGAGATCTACCTGGGGATGACCCCCACCTGTTGAAGATCTCCTGAATAACGAGGTCCTTTAGCTGCCACTCTTAATTGTCTGCTGCCAACCTGCTGAGTCTGTCCGCCTCCTGTTTGATTCCCCCGCGAAGTGGACTGCCATGCGGTAGATGTTTTCCAGGGCCCACTCCCACATGCCAGTCTGCACAGAGGACGGGATCTGGTGTCTCCCTGCTTGTTGATGTAGTACATGCTGGTCGAGTTGTCTGCCTGGATGAGAACCACCTTGCCCCTGAGAAGTGTTAGGAATGCTCTGAGCACTAGCCAGATGGCGTTCAGCTCTAGCCAATTGATGTGGTATTCCTGCTCCTGCCGAGTCCAGGGGCTGTGGACCGAGAGATCGTCCAGGGTGGCTCCCCAGCCCTCAAGCGAGGAGTCTGTGGTGATGGTGGCCGTCAGGGTCCCACGGTGCATGGGCATGCTCCCCCATTTTAGTAATCACAGTAAAGTCTTTTAGGCTTCCACACTGCAGTATTTTACTTGAACATTTTAACTGGAGGCGTGGGAGTAGCTATCAGTAGTTCTCTCGAGTCTGTGTTGGGATTTGGGTTTTAGTTTTGCACGTTCATAGATTTGGCTTCAGAGATAATCTTCCTTTATGAGACTTTCAGGAAGCCTTTGTTTCCCCAAGGCAAGATGGAGGTCAGGCTCTGCAGCAGTGATTAGCTATGTTTGATTGTAGTATTTTGGAATTCCAAAAGGCGTTCTAAACTGCCTTTCATTCTAGTTTTCCAAGAAACCGGTTGTGGTTTCTTTAGCACTGTAAATAAGTTTAATATTTTCCAAAGAATTCAGTAATTCTGAAGCAAGATCAGAAACTACAGAAACCCACTGCACTGTGCAAGCGGCTAGAAAAAGACCACAGAAGAAGCAAGCTAAGTGATTATTTGAAACTGAAGTAATTTAAGTTGAGTTGATTGCAAAGCTGAATCTGAATTTAAGTAGCTTTGAACAGTTTTTAAGTACATTATTGGTTAAAGCATGTGCGCAACTTTCAAAATTCAGTAAAGTTTAAGTACTTGCAAGGCGAAGCCGGCAGGCGTTTGAGAGCGTATGCAAGCGCGGTAAGCAGAGTGCATCTGTTTCGTTACATTGTGTATTTGAAAACAACTTCATGCGCGAACCGCGGTACAGCGATTCTGTGACTTTAATCTTAAATACTAACCAGAGTTTAACAGTATTTTTTGGCGGTTCGTATATTTTTGTATTAATTAATCCTCTACGCGTATCCCGTCGGACAGTGTGACGAGCGTGCTGTGGTGTCGTGACGTTCGCAGGGAAACTGTTCAAAATCACCAGCAACTGCGTATATTTCGAGCGGCGCTTCACTTAGAGGAATTCAGCTTGCCCTGGAGATCAGTCAAATTTAGAAACAGCTTTTTCAGCAGCAGCAAGAGGAGACAAATTGGAAGTAGCTAAGGTATTTCATGGATATGAAGAAACATTTGCAGCCGAGAACGCAGTTGGTTTAAAGGTTGAAAGAGTACATATTTCTGTTTACAAAAGAAATACCAATCCAAATGAAAAGAGGTTAATGAGAATAAATCACAAACAGCATCAGTATTTTCAACAGACCTCTGAAGTGAGCTTAAGTGATCAGCACAATTAGGCAGAGAGAATTCTGGAAGCCTTTGTAACAATAAGAGCGCTTGAATTAGGAATTCAAAAGAAGAAAAGTGACTTAAGTTTAAACAGCAGTAGACAAACAAGAGCATACAAGAGCTTATCAGATAAAGAGCATAAGCAGCAGGTATAGTGGACGATGGTGGTAAGTTAATGGGAACTTTTGAGGAAATGTGAATGCACAGTTAGTAATCAGTTGTACTTACCCTTTAGCTACCCACAAAGCGCAGAAATCCAGTCCAGTTCTTGAGGGTGTCAGAGGTGCCAAAGAAGATCTGCGTTTTTTATTTATATCCACTTTCCCCTTTGGTTTGCCAGCTAGGGAGTTATATCAGTTCTGAGACGGTTTAGCGGGCAGACCAGGGGCTTGGGGGTGGGAAACCGGGGGTCGGTGTCCCAGCATCACACCCGCAGGAAGATTCATCTGGACCAGACAGTGGCCTGCGGTGTAGGCGGCGGAAAGGGTTTTCCCGTCCGTAGGTTGCAGTCCCTGGACCAACATGTTCAGTCCGGGCGGAGAGATGGAGGAAGGTTGATCTCGGATTGGGAGCCCCGCTCCTGGCTCAACGAGTCCGCAAAGTGCAGCTGAATCCTCATCCTCAATCTTGTGTGGAATGGCTAATGGGACCGTTGCCAAGAGACCCAGGAGATGCTGGTACCACCATGCCGAGGTCACCGCTCTGCAGAGGAAGTGGGTGGTGACCCTCTTGATGGGCGAGATCTTGTCCTCCGAAGTAAATACCTCATCTGAGCACGTATCCCAGATGAGGCCAAAGAATGTCAGCCAGAATCCCGTGCAGTGCCCTTAGGGACCATTACACACAATCAAGACTACAGGTGGCAATACAAGTTTTACCTTTGGTAAAAGCCTGTACTACTATGTCAGTGGTAGCAGTGGTGGAGCAGCCAGGCTTATCTCAAGAGTATGAGCAGTAGCAGAGATTACACAAAGGGACCACAATTACTGTGACTCAAGCAAACACTGACTCAAGGTTTCAGGTAGAAAAATATAAGTACATTTATTTTTAAACCATTTGTTGTAAACACGACACTTCCATTAAACTTCAATAAAAACCACACGTTAAATATACTACAACTAACCAATTCACTTTGTACAGTCTCTCTCAAGGTAAGTACCCTGTGTTTGAATGAACCAGTGTTAGGCACAAAACACGTTACCGTGAACACACTTGCGATCACTGACAGTTCGGTCTACTAAATAAACACTTATCCGTGACATGAAATGCTACCGGGGCAAAAACACTCTTAGCACCTGAGATACCCAGAGGGAGTTGGGGGGAAAAATCACAGGCAATATTTTGGTTAGGCAGACAGAATCGAGAAACACTCAGAGAGAAGAGTTCAAAAGTCAAAGGGCCGGAGCCAGGATCGAAAGACACCGGGGCCTGTTGCCGAAGATCATAGCCAGGCAGTTCACGATTCAACGTAGCCAAAAGTACTTCGATATTGTCAATGTTCGGAAGCAAAAGTTATAAGGAGGGAAGACAAGGGCAAGCCTTGGAAATGAAAAAAAAGGGATTCACCCAGTTTCCTCGGCAGAATAGTACCTTTGTTGCAATGGTGCAGCTGGTGCCCTGGAAGTTGTTCCTGTTGGTTTCCCGCAGACCCACGATTCCTGGAGCTTCGTTGTGAAGGACGACGTCTGAAGGGGGGGTCTGCAACACAGGGATGAAGCCGGCAGCAGCGACAAGGAATAAAAGGAGCGCTCCTTAAAAACAGGAGGCTCTTCAGGTGGCTATCCGGACCACTACAGCAGTGTGCAGAGATTTCGACCAAGGAAGAGGATCCTCTGACTGTAGAAGATGAGCTGGTTATCCCCACCAAGCACAAGGGAAGAAGAATCTGGACTGGATGTTCTGTAAGTCGTTGAAAGGCAGATGGCTCAGGACTGCAGCAGGGCTTCACCGGGACGGGGTAGTTGCAGCAGCCGTCGTTCTCTCCGCTTCTCTTCGGTTCCTTGTAGTTCCAGTGGCGACTCTCTGACTTCTAGCCCAAGAGACCTGCCTTTTATGCGAAAACCCCTGTTAGGCAGAAACCTGTGCAGTTCCCTCTGGGACCACTGCAAAAGATTTAAGATTACAGGTGTTTGGCAGTAAACCCACTTGGTAGCAGTCTGTACCACACAGATTCACTTGGTAGCTGTGGCTGAGCAGTCAGACTTCCCTCAAGAAGAGTTAGGCAGTATACAGAGTATTCACAATAGGTCAAAAGAACACAGTAGAACAAGCAAACACTGACCAGAGCTTGGTGTAAAAGAGATATAATTATTTATTTAAAACCACATCTAATAAAACACACAGGCACTAATATTAAGCAGTTCAAAAACCCGGTCACTAAACGATATACACTCCCTTAAAAGAAGATTAGGCAAGTCTAAAGTAAAGCCCTACTTATTTTCAGACAGCGGTGAGCGCTTAACGCAGATGGCACTCTAATAATTCGTTTTAAAAGGGAGAGAAAAGCAGTATATAAATTGAAACAGATCCCAACACTTTCCCAAGAACACAGCAAGAGAGGAAGGCAAACCGTGAAGTTAGAGTTCAGCAAGCCGGATCCACTTAGAGGCTCAGAACGAAATGTGTCCAAGGTCACACGGTTAAAAAGTGCACAAAAGTCTCGAAAAGGTTAAGAAAGGGTTGGACCAAAAGAAAGGGACCAGTTAGATGGTCAAGGCGGCCAGCCCAGTCAAGAAGGTTAAGGGATTATTACCTTGTAGCAATCTTTAGAAAGGGAGGCCTGGCGGACACGGTACCTTAAAGTGGTGAGAATGCTCCAGCGGGGGCGGCAGTTCCTGGCAGCAGATGCAAGTCGGTGCTTCGTCCTGGGGAAGAGAGGACCTTGTCGGGGAGGAAGACGGGAGTCCGTTGCACTGCCAGGGAAGAAACCAGCCGCGGAGTTCTCAGTTAAAAGGAGCGGTCCTTTTGTTCGCAGTCCAGTGGTAAGTGGCTATCCGGTTGCCGGGGTGCTTGGCACGGGCAATTCGACCACAAGACGTCCTGGGATGCGAGAAAAAGAAGGTAAACTGGTTGTGCCCACCAGTCAGGGGAAGAAGATCTTCTCTGTCGTCGCGAAGTGGTGAGTCGGTTCCGCAGGGCTCCACCGGTGGTGTCGTCGTAGCAGGTCGGCTCAGCTTCTCCCTCGTCGGATTCTCAGGTCCTGTGGCGACTTCTGAGGTTCCAGTCCCCAAAGCCCTGCTTTTATGCAGCACACCCCCATTCACTCAGCCTAGCTGTCAAACATGCTAAGTGGTGAGCCGGCCGGCTCACCACTTGGGCCAATCACACAAGAGTGTGACTTGAGTTACCAAGGTAACTCAGCCAAGGGTGCCTAAACCCCCTCCCACACCCCCTGTGGTACCCAGACAGAGTGGCACCACTATTGGAGGCTTCTGTGGAGAAGCCCGCCAAAAGTGTAACAAAGGGCTCGACTTGGGTTGGAGTCACAGAAGAGAACACAAACGCCATTTTAGAATCGAGTCCTGGCAAAAAATACCAACCGGCTAATTAATATTAAATAAATAAACCAGCGGTATGTTCGAGGCTATGAGAATTAAATAAAGTTGGTAGCCTCGAACAATGGGAAAATCCCATAGGGATATATTTGCGGTCGAATATAAAAAGTAGTATCCACTGCCACCAGCCAAAACTTGATCAGGGGGGACGGAGATGTGCCCCCTCGACTAACAGACCCCGGGGCAATCGAATTGCCCTGACCAGTACGTCCACAATATGATGGTTTGTATTGGTTTCTGTTCATAATTTGGGACTAGTAAAGCCAATGGTGACTTTACATGCCCTGGGAGACAGTAGTCAGTCCCAGGGTATGGAGTCTATGGTGGGGTGTCACTATGACACCCCTGTGTCACTGCACGGAGGGTGCTGTGTAACACATAGTAAAAACACATGAGGCCCTATGGAGTAAAGGACCCCATAGCCCATAAAACACATTAGCAGTCAGAGGAACACCATAAATCATGTCCAAGAGTGGGAGAAAAAGAGTCTCTCTTGGCAGGAGAAAAAAACAAAGCTGCTGGGGGACTCACTAGGTTAGGAAATTCAGCCTAAACAGAGAATTCTCCCCAACCACCCCCATTCACACAGCCTGGCTGTCAATCACCCAGCAGGGGGTTTGTCCAGCCCGGACAACTACCCTGGCCAATCATGACAGAGTGCGACTTGGGTTTCCTAGGATACTTTGTGCAGGGGTTGACTACACCCCCTCCCTCACATTCAGCCCACCTAGACACCCAGGCGCCTGGAGGAGGGCGTCGCTGCAGAAGCCCGCCCAAAGACGGTGAACATAAAAGGCAAACCTAGTTTGCCGCACAAATTAAAACACAAGAAGTACTTTAACAAAAAGAAATGGCGAATAAACCCAACAGGAGCCAAAAGAAAGACGATTTGGTCAAGCGGGTTTATGTTCGAGTATAATACAATAGCCAAGAACAGTACCACGTTTATCTAATATAATCGCGGCAGAAAAGTTAGGGTAGATACCACTGCCACCAGCCAAGTCTAAATGTTAAGTGCGAAAATGCTCTAGGAGGTACAGATAAAAAGGGATACGAATTAACCTTTTCCATTACTCCATGGAAGATGGGGTGTACTGGATCTGTGGTAAATTGACTAAAGTTACTGCTATATTTACCCTTTTCTGGAGGACGGTAGTCGCCTCAGAAATGGAGTTGAGGGAAGTCTCAAAGACAACCCTGTGCCACGGCACTGAAGGTGCAGTGTGACACAAAAAGGGGGCTACTGAAGTGGTGTACTTCAGAGTCCACAATCACAAGAACAGATAGAAACACATAGCAAAACACAGGAAATAGTGGGGGGAAAAAGTTCACTCTTACCAAGTGGAAAAAAATTAACTCCAGAAGTCCAGCAAAGCTGCTGGGGGACTCACTAGGTGAGGGAAACTAGCCATAGATGAGAATGCTCCCTAACAGGGTGCAGCTGCAACTTCTTGAGATTGAGCGAGAAGCCCAGATCGTGCAGTGTGTTCATAAGGGCATGGGAAGAGTGGTGAACCGCTTCCGGAGATGTAGCCTTGACGAGCCAGTTGTCAAGGTATGGGTAGATGTGGAGGCCCTGCGCTCTGAGGAGGGCAGCCACTGTATTTATGAGCCTGGTAAAGACACTGGGGGCTGGGTTGAGGCCAAAAGGAAGGACCGTGTATTGAAAATGGTAGCCCATGATCCTGAACTGTAGGAAAGAACAATGGGGCTGCCAAATCACGACGTGTAGATACGCGTCCTTCAGATCCAGGGAGCACATCCAGTCTCCCTGGCACAAAGTCTCCACTATAAAAGCTGGCGTAACCATCTTGAATTTTTGTAGGGGTAAGGAAAGGTTGAGGGTGGAAAGGTCCAACACAACTCGCCCACCTGTTTCTTCTTCTGGATGGGTAAAATCCTGGAGTAAAAACCCAAGCCTCGCTGGAGGCTGGGACTTCCTGCACTGCCTGGCTCTCTACGAGCGACCGGATCTCTGCCAGAAGAGTTGCTGTCCCAACTTGAGGGAGTGGAGGGGAGGCTGTGATGGGTAGGTGGTACCCCGTGGATAGTACAGAGGATCCAGCGGTCCGTGAAATTCTGGCGCAAGAAATGTGCATGGAGAGCAAGCCTACCCCCCACTGGAGACACGTGGATGCGAAGGGGCGTGACATGCCTTCTTTTCCTCTGAGGCTGACGCGGAGGAGGGGGACTGGAAAACCATGGTCTGGGCCAAAGCAACGTAGGCAGAGGGATTGGGGGTCTGAAGTTGGGAAGAGCCCGTTGCAGTATGGACACCTGCTGAACCCTGTGAAGTCGACATGCGCCAGGGAGGAGCGTGGCACCTGAGGACCAAATACCTGAATGATAAAAAGACAAAAAAAAGACAAAGAAGAAGTATCCGCGCATAGAATTACATGGCCGAAGCCAAACCCAGGAGTGCTGGTCAATTTGGCCCATTACCGTGGTGCGGAAAAGGGTACTGGGGTGTCTCATCAGAGTGCGGAGTCAGGGCATCGCATGCTCCCTGGGCTGCACCCCCACGTGCCTCTAAATTTAAAGGGGAAGAAGACTTTCTGGTGAAAAAAGTTCTGCCTCCCATCCCTTGGAAGGGTCGCCCATGCAGTATGGAGGAAAGGGGATGGGAAGTAAGAGTATGTAGACCCTTTTCTGTGCAAAACACCCAAGGTGTTATCCTTTCTACTATCCTTAGCCAATCTGGGGATCCAGGTTGGAAATATTATGGGCCATTTAGTAGCGCTATCCATCTAAGCACTTGTCAGAAAAATGTTCATATTTGAAGATTCCACTGGTGACAAAGGGGCTCACCAATGTGCCCCCAACCCCCTCCGCATCTCATTTCCATGGTTCCAATGTGGGCCCTTAATCTAGTACTAAAATTCTACAATTTCAATCGGGGGGGGGGGAGGATGGGCGGGGGAGGGCGGTCCTTTGAATCCATTCACGCCGGTCCATTAGGGTTAACTTTTAAAACCATTCTCTTGGTAGCTCTAACTTCAGCCAGTAGAGAGTGAACTGCAGGTACTTTCATCCAAGCCACCCTTTACCATCTTCCATAAGGATAGGGTTGTTCTGAGGGTTAAGTTTTTATTCTTACCCAAAATAATTTCTGATTTTCACGTAGGGCAGAACATGGTTTTACCTTCTTTCTATCGCCCACCTCATCCTGGCGAGGAGGAGAGATTACATAGGTTGGAATCTCGCAGAGACCGGAGCTTTTACATATCTAGTTAGGCAAGATTGTATGCAGTACCCTGTGGGAGACTGCACCAGCCTTGTCCTCTTGGCAATAGTTAACCCAACCTTTGGTATACATCTGTACTACACAAGTTGGTAGAGTGACTGAGCAGCCAGGCTTATCTCAAGAGGGGTCAATGTGAGCTGTAGGGTTGCAACAAAAGTTTCACAGTGACAAGTAGGACTGCTCAGAACAAAATATATGTCAGCGTCTACGTTGACTTCTAATAATCAAAACTACCTACATAAGTACTGTAATTTCTATTTGATGCCAAACGCTTAATGCTAAAGTCACGTACAACCTTATTCATAGCCAATTGCAAAACTGTTCCATTTTCTATGTAGTGTGAGAGGCCAAGAGAGCCAACAAGTCTAATTCAATCTTGGTGAGCAACCGACTCAAGCAAAACAAAAGTATTGTTAGGACTTGCCATGCATTTGGACCATAGCGCTTCTCTTGCCAAAGATGCATTCCGTACATTACCTTCTCCCAAATTCTAGCCACTTATTAATGTGCACAGTAGGTAACTAAATGCTTAATTGTTTCATGCTGCAGAGGAACCATGCAAAATCTGCAGCTTTCAGAAATGGTTTTTACCCAGTACTTGATGCGTTCTAAAGTGTGAAATTGGTTCATTCCAAATTTCATGCAAGTTGCTCGAATCTTTTCACATGGAAAGCATACAATCTCAACCTGGGGTACCTTGTGTGTGAAAATTGTGCAAAGACACAGTACAATTTGTAACCCCCAATCTCATTTTGTGTAGTCGACCAATCCCATTGGTATGATGGTTGGTTGCTCCCAAAAATTGCGCACACAGCCAAAAGTTACAGTGCTCAGTTTAAGCGTGATTTAATTCAGAACAAAGACAGCCCTTTCGCTTTCGCCATCTATGTCTGAGCTTGCAGGTGAAGATGCTGAACTGCTACTTCTAGATTTGGAAACTGTCATTTAGGCTGATAGGGGTATACACGGTTATCCCTATAATCCCCATCATCGCGCAAAAATGTGCAAGACTTACGGAGTTTGACCTCATCCTGATGTCTACGCAGGCAACTATATAAAGCCTTAAAAGTTTTTATCAATAGTTGCACTTGGTTTCTTAAGTGAGTCAATTTGTGTGACAATCCTTGCATGTTCACGTTTTGCGTGCTCAATGAGTAGTTTAAGCATATTGTTGGAGCTAGATGTTATGTTAGATTCCCATTCTGTTGCTAGATCATTTTCTTCTGGATTTTCGAAATCCGGCAAGATAAGAATCCATAAGCCACGTGGAATTTTATTTTCTTCCAAGTAATGTGCTAATGTGGTTTGTTCCCAAAATGTATCTTTAATACTTAGACGTTCCAGTTTAATAAACTTGGATCGAGATCCTCAGATTCCGAGGTCCATCTTTTAAAGGGTGTTCAATGTTGAGCCTCTAGGTGCAAACAAAGCTTTAATATCGTCGTCTCTGGTAAGTAAATATGCTGCGGCTTGCGCCATTTTACAATCTAGATTGAGAAATGGAGGTCCGGAAGCCAATCCTCGGTGTACAAAGAATGCAAAAGAAAGTTGGGCAAAAAAGGATAAGTGAGGTTTAGGCGCACTGACCGAGGATCAGGAGGTAGGCGGGCAGCAAATGGGAGCAGTGTGAACACCCTGCCTAAAGTGTGCACATAAGTTGAATATGATGAAGGTAGGTTGCTCCCAAAAAATGCACACCACTATTGATAACTTTAAGACTTTATATAGTCGCCTGCGTAGACATCAGGATGAGGTCAAACTCTAAGTCTCGCATATTTTCACGCGAGGATAGGCATTTATAGGGATAACCGTGTATACCCCTATCAGCCTAAATATGACAAGGTTCCCAAAACTAGAAGTAGCAGTTTAGCATCTTCACCTGCAAGCTCAGACAGATAGCGAAAGCAAAAGGGCTGTCTTGGTTTTGAATTAAATCACGCTTAAACTGAGCACTATAACTTTTGGCTGTGGGCACAATTTCTGGGAGCAACCAACCTTAATCATTCAACTTATGTGCACACTTTAGGCAGGGTGCTCACACACTGCTCCCATTTGCTGCCCGCCTACCTCCTGATCCTCTGTCAGTGTGCCTAAACCTCACTTGTCCTTTTCTGCCCAACTTTCTTTTGCAATCCCATTGGTATAATCTTTTCTTTACGAAAGCTGGGCCTACCATAGTTCTTCCTGCGTGACATTGATCTTAACCAATATAGCCTCCATGCTGTTTTTGAAATTAACCAGAGATTGTGGCTTGGAGCCAACAAGCATCTTTGCAAATTTCTGGTAAAGAGAATTAATCAGGGATTGATCCTTTTGGCATAATGATTTAGTTGCCTCCAGTGAAACCGTGTAGCTAGACCGGATAAGCTCATTTCAATGCGGATGCAGGAATTAGGTACGGACTTAACCAAGAACCTGTTTCCAAATGCGTGCTTGTAATAAATTCAGAAAGGTGCCAATGTCATGAAGACATAAATCGAGACCATAAAGTAAAATTGCCTCCACTTTCAGTAAATAAAATTGCAATGCTGGATTTTTTAAAGAGAATGTACATAATATGTTGACTATGATAAGACAGTTGCGAAATCAGGTCTTAATTTTTGATTTAGCGAACTATGCCAATTGGCAATCAACAATACATCCGACAGATCATATGCCAAGTATCTGATCACGGGCATTCTTTCTATCAGAGACCCATTAAGTGTCCATCAAACGTGGATAATTTTTTACTGCCTGTAAAAACCAAAATTTTAGATTTTACAATGTTAGCTCGTAAATTGTGTGCCCATGCATATTCAGAGAATGCTTGTAATTTACGTTGAAGCCCAAATGGGGTTCTGTGGGATAAAATAGTCAGCAAACGCAAGCCAGTTAAGTCGCAGGTGGCCTAATTTTATGGGAAAAGAAATGATTTGACACCATATTGTATCTATGTCAGCTAGATATAAATGAAAAAGAGCGGAAGCAAGATTACATCCCTGCTTTACGCCAGTTTTTGTAATGATCTCCTGAGTTAGAGCACCTGGCTGAGTAATTCGCACTTTGTAGCAGGTATCACGGCGTAACATCGCTATTAGTTGAACTGTAAAAGGGGAGAATCCCATTTTAAGCATTTTTGACCACAACAGATTGCGAATTACGCTGTCAAAAGCGGAGCCAAGAAGGCTGCCATATATATCGTCCCTGCTGATTTTTGCTTTGCTCCGAACAAGACACGGGATAGGACTGTTGCGTTAAGTGCCGTAGCCATAGGTTTCCTGAATCCTGTTTGAAGTTTTGAAAGCAGATGGTTATGACAAATGAATGTCTCAATATCATTAAGGATAAAGATGGTAAAAACCTTTTAAGTGGAATCCATCAGAGCTACAGGGCGATAATTTGTCAGCTCTGCGGGATTCCCTTTTTTAAATATCGGAATAAGAGACGTTTGCCAGGAGCAGGAAACTGAGCTGCTGTGTATTATATTTTCAAATGTAAGTATGAGAATTCCTGCCCAAAAATGTGCATCCATCTTTTGCACACATGCTGGAAAAACATCTGGACCAGCTGCCTTCGAATATTTTAACTTTTCTATGGCCCATATGATGTCTTCAATAGACCAAGTGCTACATAACAGGTTATTTAATCACATGAAATTTAATGCATTTGTGATTGTTAGGAAGTTGGAACAAGTTACGTACCTGTAACTGTTCTCCAGCATGGGTCTGGCATGGATTCACATGCTCATGAATATTCCCCGTCGTCAGGCTGGGAATCCTCGGTAAAAAAAGAAATCCGTGTCAGTTTTGTTTCTGATCTGTCTCTCAGTAGTAACCAATCACTGTTCTGAGTCATACTGCCCCCAGCCAATGACTGCCCTCTACCTAAGCCCCGCCTCTGGCAGCCATCTTCAGGTTTGGTAGCACGCAAAGTGGCAGTATGACCAAGTGAAGAGCCATAGAGGGGCAGGAGGGAGGGTTCGCATGTGAATCCATGCCAGACCCATGCTGGAGAACAGTTACAGGTAAGTAACTTGTTCCTTCTCCAGCATGGGGTCTGGCATGGATTCACATGCTCATGAATATAAGAATACATAGCAGTACACATGCACAACCACGGGAGGTGGCAAAGCTCAACATTAAGCATTACATCAAATTCAACATTAAGCATCTCTTACCTCCTCACCAGGCTCACCTTAAGCGAACAGGTTGCGCAGCACTGCCTGGACGACTCTGGACTCCTCCCTGGAATCCCGGTCGACACAGTAGAATCTCATGAAGGTATGCGTCGACCTCCACCTAGCAGCCCTGCAGGTGGCCAGCAGGGGCACACCTGACACCTAGCAGCCCTGCAGGTGGCCAGCAGGGGCACACCTGACACCTAGCAGCCCTGCAGGTGGCCAGCAGGGGCACACCTGACAAGAACGCTGTGGTAGCAGCAATCGCTCTGGTCGAGTGGGCTCGGACGGCCCGGCAACGGTCGGTTTGCCAACCAATGACAATGCATGATGCAGCCGGAGAACCATCTGGAAATGGAAGCCTTCGAGAGAGCCTTCCCTTGGTTCACAGGTCCAGTTGTGATGTCTTCCGAAAACTCTTCGTTCGGTCCACGTAGAACTTCAGCGCTCTAGCCACATCCAGCGAGTGCAAAGTCCTCTCGGCCGGAGACGAAGGCGACGGGAAGAAAACAGGCAACACCAGGGGCTCATTGAGGTGGAAGTCCGACGGTACCTTGGGCATAATCGAGGGGTGCGTCCTCAGCACCACCCTCGTGTCGTGGAAAGTTAAGTATGGAGGCTTGCAGGATAGGTCCTGGATCTCCCCTACTCGTCGTGCGGAGGTGATGGCCATAAGAAACGCAGTCTTCCACGACAGGAATTTCAGCGGCGCCAAATGCAGGGGCTCGAATGGCGCCCCCATAAGCCTTGTCAGCACCACGTTGAGTTCCCACGCCGGGGCAGGGGCCTTCACCGGTGGGAACGATCGGAACAGTCCCTTCATAAATTCCTTCACCAGGCGATGGGACCACAAGGACGCCCGTCCTGTGGTTCTGGTATATCGGGAGATCGCAGCCAGATGCATCTTGATGGAGGTGTGAGCCAGTCCAGCCTTGGCCAGCGACAGTAGGTACAGCAGCACTTGAGGGGCCGTAATCCGTAGAGGGTTAATCTTCTGTGCACGGTACCAGACAGAACCTCTTCCACTTATGTCCGTAGCACGAGAGTTGAGGACGCCCTGCTTTTGCAAGGACCTCTGCAGTCAGCCAGGATATCATACCCTCCAAACTCTAGCGCTGCAGGACCCAGGCCTGCAAGTTCAGCGACTCCGGGTCATGATGAAGTATGACGCCTCCTCTGGAGAGAAGATCGGCGTCCGTCGGCAGCTTGACTGGTGGGGACGCTGACAAGTCCAGAAGGTCTGGGAACCAGATCTGCATCAGCCACCCCGGTGCGACCAGGATCATCCTGCACCGGGACCTCTTGAGCTGGTTAACGAGTCGGAGCAGCAACGGCAACGGAGGGAACGCATAAAGGAACAGGCCTTCCCAGGGGAACGAGAAAGCATCGCCCATGGTCCACGGCTGGGGAAACCTGCTGGCGAACCTCTGGCACTTGGAGTTCGTCGCAAACAGCTCGATTTGGGCCCCCCCCCCCACCATCGTCAGAAGAGTCGATCCACTTGATCCCTGCTGAGTGAGTTGGCGATGGTGTTTTTTTATCCCTGCCAGATGGCAGGGCACCAGAAACATCCCTTGGGCGACGGCCCAATGCCACAGATCCTGGGCTTCCTTGGAGAGGGCTGGGGATCTGGTTGTCGGTGAAAATTCTCACCACCTTACCCTTGAGGGATGGGAGAAAGGACCTGAGGGCCCAGAACACTGCACAGAGCTCCAGGATGTTGATGTGGAGCTTCTCCTCCTGGAGCCAAAGACCTCTTGCGTGAAGATCTCTGGTGTGTGCTCCCCACCCTTCCAGGGAGGCATCCGTCACCGTTATCTGGTGGGATGGTGTCTGAAAGTCTGTGACCGCCGTCAGATGAGCGCGGGTGCCCCACCACTGGATCGCTTGTCGGAAGGTCTCGTCGAGCGGAATCCCGTCCTCGAAGCTGCCCGTCGCTTGGATCCAGCGGGAGTCTTGGAACTCTTGCAGAGGGCGCATCCGAAGCCTGCACAGGCGCTCGTGATATATGCAGGAGGACATCATCCCGATGAGGGACTTGATGGACCTCACCCTGGCCACGTCTGTGGCCAGCAGGCGCTGCAACTTGCCCAGGATGGCCTTCGTCCTTTCTTCCGACGTTAAGGCAGGCGCGCCACTGTGTCGAGCTTTGCTCCCAGAAACAGTGCAACTTGCGACGGGACCAGGTGGGATTTGGGAAAGATGGAGAATCCCAGGTCCGAGAGCAGCTGGACAGTCTTTGCTGTGTGATCCACAGCGAGCTCCCTTGTCCCTGCTCGGATGAGCCAGTCGTCCAGGTAGGGGTAGACGTGGATCCACTGCAGGCGCAGCCGCGCCACCACCGGTTCGAGGCACTTTGTGAACACCCTGGGTTCCGACTTCAATCGGAACGGGAGGGCCTTGAACTGGTAGTGCCGTCCTTGGACCACGAACCTGATGAACTTTCGGTGACCTTTCAGAATGGGGATGTGGAAGTACAATCCAACGACGACAGGAAGTCGCCCTCCTCCAGTTGTCCCAGCACGTGCTGGAGGTTGACAATCCAGAACTTCTGTGCCTTGATGTTCTTGTTCAGCCGTCGCAGGTCCAGGATGGGGCGCCATCCTCCTGTCTTCTTTTTTACTAGGAAGTACCTCGAGTATACTCCGGAGCTTCTTCGGGACGAGCTCGATGGCACCTTTTCTGAGCAACGCCCTCGCCTCCAAAAGTAGTTGAGGGACGCGGTTTTCCTTCCCGACCACGGGTGGAATGCAGGGGCCCTTTTTTAGAAATGCGAGGGCGTGCCCCTGGGCCAGGGCTTACAGCACCCAACGGTGGAGATGGACTCCCACACGCTGACTAACCGGGGTGCTTCGGTGGGGGCCCGACCCTGCTGTCTGTTCAATCTTGCTTGGCGGACACCTTGCCGCCTTGGCCTCCCTGGCGACGACGGCAGCCCCCTGCCACCCCCCCCAGACTTGCCTCGTCCTCTATAGGCTTCGAGCGATGAGGAGCAGGCCACCTGGCGGTACGTAGAGGAGCCACCGCCAAATCCCTTGGAGGCACCCTGCTTGCCTCCGGCGCTCCGAAAGTATGGTCTCCGTTGCCGGAGAACGCCAATGGCCCTAGCAGTCTGTGTCCGCCTTGATGGGACTCATCCACCGTTTTCCCCAAACAGGTTGTTCCCGTCGAACGGCATGTCCAGCACCTTGGCTTGTACATCCTGGCAGAAATCCGGCACCTTGAGCCAACCTCGTCGTCTAAGGCAAACGCTGTTGCCTAGCTGGCGGAAAACTGTGTTGGCAATGTCCGTTGCCACCGTAATGGCGTGGTCCGACGCCACTTTGCCTTCTTGCAAGATCTCCAGGGCCTCGGCCTTCTTGTCATCCGGTAGGAAGTCCAACAGGGGGGGGCGATCTTGTACCATAACTCCCTGTCGTAGCGGGCCACGATCGTGAGGACGTTGGCCGCCTTAATCGTCGTTGCGTCCAGCTTCTTCCCTTCGCCGTCCGACGGGGAAGCGGACGTTGAGACCGATGAACCCCCCCCCCCCCCACCCTGCTTTCTTCTTGGCCGTCACTGAGACGACAGAGTCCGGGGTAGGTGGTGCCCTAAGGCACAAAGGGGCCACATCAGGGACCCGGTACTTCTCGTACCGATCCTTCTTGGCAGGCGTCGTAGACAGGTTCTTGAGAAGGGTGAGACCCTCGTCCCAGATGTCATCCAGCAGAGGCACGGCGAGGACTGACTTCCTCCTGGCCTCACGCCGTTGGTAAAGGAAACCTTCCTTCTCTTCGGGGCAGAGCTGAAAAAGCTTGGATGCCCTGGCGATCATTGCATGGAAAGATCCGATCTCATCCGACGGGGAGGCTCGTGCTGGTGATGGGAGCTCCGTCCCATCGTTACCGCCGTCGTCACCCGTCGTGGCCGTGTCTGTTCCCGTGTCATCCGCAGGGACGGGGGTAGTGGGTAAAGGCTGAGCAGGCCGCGAGGGCTGTGAAGGCGGGGCTGGGTGGATCCGTCTTCTCTTGTTCATGGGGCTTCCCGCCAGGACCGGCTCTGGTTCCTCCATCGGACCTGGTACCGGGTCCTCTGTTGGTGGAAAGGGCAATCTCGTCCTCATCTCTGAACATAAGGATTGTATTGCCAACAAAATGGCCGCCGAGTTATCCTGCGGCTCCGGCAGCGATGGCTGACTAGGACCCTCGCCGGTGCCGCCGTCACTCTCCGTCACCCTCGTCGGGATCCCTCCCGTGGGGACGGGCCTCTTCGACGCCCTCGTTGAGGCCCTCTAGGACTTCTGCCAGCTCCTCCTCGGATGTTGTGTCCGTGTCTACAATGGACACTGGCCGCCTCCCCCTCTTTTTCCGCCGGGGTCTTCACGGGGGTCTTTTCGATGGGTCTGAAAGAGGCTTCCCTCCGCGGAGGCAGGGAGACTCTGGGCCCCGAGGTCGCCTCCACTGGTGTAGCCTCCACAGGCTGCGCCAGGGCCGCCGCGACTCCTTTGATAGAGGCCTTGGCCAGGTGAATCAAGGCCTTCACCGCCTTGGGCGCGCTTGAGGCCTTCACCTTGGGGGGAGGGTCACCGCCTCGCTCCCCCTCGGCCGAATCCTTAGAGATCGACCGGGGCCTCTCCAGAGGCTTAACCGGGTTCTCGGATTTCCTCTTCCCCGAACCAGAGCGTTGGCTCGTGGTTGATGGTGCCGGGGAAGGCGCGCCTTGCCTGGCAGCCGAAGAGCCCGACCGTTCAGTGCTCCTGGTGTCCACGGACTCGCAGTGCTTTGCCTTCTGTTGGGCCCCCGTCGCCAGGGCGCCCTCACAGGACTTAGAAGACCACTCGGACTACTACTTCTCACCTGACGGACTCCTTGCTTCCAACCAGTTGGAGACGAAGGCGTCGGTCCCGGATGGTCCGTTCAGACATGTTCCTGCAAAACGCACAGTCCTTCTCCACGTGCGTTTTGTCCTCATGAAGGCAGTAGACACATTTCAAATGCTCGTCCTCCTTGAACACATTCTGTAGGTGGCATCCAGGGTAGACCCTGAACAGCTTTCCGGGCGTCGAGCTTTCTTTTCTCCTGGGCCATGTTTGGGTAGGCCGCAGAAACTTCTGGAATCCTCCAAGAAGTATAACTCGACAAAATCTTCACCCTTTAGGGGCGTAGAAAAATCCGGCACGGGTCCCCGTTAATCGGATGTAGACGGTGGAGCTTGAGGCTCTATTTGACCGAAAAATTAGAAATTCTCTTCGAAAACGCGAGAAAACGCAGCAAAAGCTCGAGAGCTAGATACGAGGACTCCCAACACTTGAACGTGCGGTAAAAATCTGAAGATGGCTGCCAGAGGCGGGGCTTAGGGAGAGGGCAGTCATTGGCTGGGGGCAGTATGACCCAGAGACCAGTGATTGGTTACTACTGAGGAAGGCAGATCAGAAACAAAACTGATACTGATTTTTTCCTTTACCGAGGATTCCCAGCCTGACGGGGAATATTCATGATCATGTGAATCCATGCTGGAGAAATGTGCTTGGCCCAAGATTCTGCAGATACAAGCCCCCATGAAATCAAGAGGCTTTTTCAGTTTGTCTTTCAACATGTTCCATATGCCTCTGATGTTGTGTTAGCATATGTTTGATCATGTGCTGGTTAACAGCAATATGAGACTTCTGGTGAAACAACCTTGCAGGCATTTCTATATGAAAGAACAATGCGTTTTTTTAACCGGATGAATGTGTGCAAGGGCAAGTGCAGCCTGGTCAACACTCTTATTTGCTTTAACACTTCTTTAGAAGGGAGCAAATAGGTAACACAAATACTTCAAAATACACTACAGTTTAAATATATCAGTAGATACCCTTTTGGGATGGCACACAGACACTTCAAAATAGGACACTGGACATTGATATATCACTGGCACATTTAGAGCAATACTGGAGTTTGGTGTCTAAAGGAAAAGGTTAGGGAAGGAAACAATGGTTAACAAGTTTTGCAAGCAGGTAAGCAATTCTGAACCCCCAATGCAATGTAGATTAACCCTTTCCCAGCTATGCAAGTAAAGAATGTATGACTTTTTGGAGGGACAGATCAAAACACAAAGTCCGAGGTTAGAAGTCTTCAGGGAGCCAGGACAGCCAATGTCAATTGAGCGAAGTCTAGGGGAGCTGAGGCACTTTTTGAAGGCAAGTAAAAAGTCTTGCAATGTTAGAGAGTTTTGTAGACAAAGAAATCACTGTTGGGCCCCAATGTGGGAGGCTTGTGATGGGCAAAGCTGCAAGCAACTCGGCAAAAGGCAGCAAATGCAAGTCTGAACTAACAGCTAGCAAGCTACACAACAGGAGGCAAGTACCCCTTAGTTCACAGTACCTTAGGTCTGAAGAAATTGGTTTCAGCTGGCTTCTGTTCCTGCTGTAGTTCCTGCAGATCCTGTTCCTGGGCCTCAGTCGTGGGGACAAGAGGGAGGACGTCTGGTGACTCTTGCACTACGATTCAAAGATAGGCAGCAGCAATGGGCATAGTTCAGATCAACAGCACTTCACGGTTTCAGCTTCCCGCGAATAGCACCACTGCGGTTCTTGGTTGTGGACTTTCCTTGCTTCTGGGGTCCAGCACTCCGATGTGGCTCAGGCTTTGTCAGCCCTGCTTCGAGGGAGTCCGGAGGATCTTCCTGGATCACAGGTCCGGCTTAAAAACGATGCACTCTATTCTGGTGTTCCTGTCCGCTGGCACTCGGTTCCTGCAGCAGCAATGGAAGCACAGCCAGCAAAGAGGATTTTCAGGCTAGTTCGTATTCCTTCGCCAAGGGTCGACTGCCTTCTTTGCAAAAGACTTCTCCTTTTACGCAAGTCTCTCCCATTCATTCGCAGCCTAGCTGTCACTCTCACAGCAGGGTGGCTGTCCTTTGGGTGCATTCCTGTAACCAAGCAGACTAACACAGGGAGATTCGGGCACCTCCCTCGCTTCCTGCCCTGCCAGGCACGCTGGAGTCAGAGGCAGGCTTCACCAGTGAATCCTGCCAAAGACAAAACGAACACAGGGACCAAACATGGTTTGGCGCGCAGAGTAAATCTCAAGAAGGACCTTTACAACAAGAAATGGAGAGAAAAAAGAAGGCTGGGCCATTTTGACAAAATGGGCACTCATGGGTGCTATACTGCACTTGCGAACACAGCCCGCGGTAAAAACACACGTAGGAAAAGGTAAACCACTGCCACCAGCCATTAATTGTAGAAAGGGTAACAAAGATGTTGCATCAGAAAGTAGACGAGGGGATACTAAGTTCAGCACTCTATGGAAGATAGTGTGCTGGGTCTACAACGTTACAAAAAGTAAAGTCAATTTCACTTTACTGCTCTTGGAAACAGTAGTTTAACCAAGAGAAGGTATTTAAACCTTTGGGACATCTGAAGGTGCTGTATGTCACAATATAAAAAGATGCCTATGGAGTTTGTCAGACTCAAAAACCAAAAGAAACAGTGTTCAAATCAAAGAAAAATACGAGAGTGGGAAAAAGGTCTCACTCTCCAGGATAAAATTTAAAGTCCTAATGTCTTAGAAAAGAGCTGCGTGTCTCTAAGGTAGAAGGGAATCAGCACATTTCTGAGAATTCTCCCCAACACTAGGCTATCAAAACCTTGCATTATGTTCAGCTTTTCATTGGCTATACAGGCCACAAGCTGGTTCAGGCTGCGACGAAACAGACCTTATCCAAGTGCATCATTCTGGCTATTCCGGAATGCTACAGAGTGGTATGCAAGGATGCTCCTGAAGGATTAAAACCCCATTCCACCAAGGGCATGGTTACCTCTAGCGCACTGCAAAGGGGTGTACCGACAAAATATTTGTGAGGCAGCAATGTGGTCTACTATTCACACATTGACAAAACATTACTGCCAGGAGTCTTCCCTCGGTCAGGATGGGAGCTTTGGAAAAGCAGTCCCGCATTTGGTTCATGAAAACCATTAAACACGTAATTCTTACACCCTCTACCAAATCAAACACTGTTTTGGGAGTCTATCAAAGATAAGTAATATCAGGCAGGATACAATCCATTCGAAGAACAAGTTACTTACCCCAGGTAACGTTAATTTGAATGTTCCTCCCACCTATTCCTCATTGCACTCCCAACCTACCTCAGTTGAATTTCCCAGGTTATTACAGCTTTCGCTCCTTCAAAGTTGAGTACAGTCAATCCACTGTGTCCAAAATACCTTCAGCTATCCCTCTGCAAATACCTCCCCTCTCGAGCTCTTCGCGCCTCCAACTCCCTCAGGGTCGGTCGTTTTTTTCAAAGAAACAAGCTGGGGGTAGATCTCGGGCTGGGGCCTCCCTCTGGAATAGCCTCCCTTCCACTCTAAAACTGAGGAAACCATCTCCGGTTCGGAAGCACCTCAAAAACTTCCTCTTTGCTTTTGCCTTTGATCCCCTCTACCCTGCTGATCTGCTCTCTTGGCACTGTGCACCTGGCCACCCTCTATCCCCTGGGCCCAGGTACCTGCTCACCCTGCCACCCTCCTGGCCACCCCTTGCACTATGGACTGTATTTGTACCCATACAGTGAACCCCACCCCCCATTTTCAGCTTTTTCTGCACATATCAGACTTACCCAGCCTGCTGCCGTAAACAGCACTTGCCGGCTGCACTACCACTGTTTGACTCTATAATCTATTTTTATTATTTATCTGTTCCCCTTTGCTCCGCACTTTCCATTCCCTCCCGCCCCCCCTTCCATGCACTTTTCCCCTTTCCCATGCACGTTCACAATGTCAGCGGGCCTATTAAGATCTTTGTTTTCTCCCTGTTCCCCTTCCTTGCCTGGTCGCACTCTGAAACACTTTCTTAGTACTCCAACACAGATCTGTGGTTTTGGTGCCTTTATAGAGACACCAATGAGTAAAAGTTACAACCCTGCCGACTCTCCTCGGTTTCTCAGTCCTGCACTCTGGTGAGGGGACTTTGAGGAGGGGGAATCTTGCCTCTGGAGGTCCAGAAGGAGTCCACAAAAGTTTTGGGAGGATTTGTTTGTGGGAGATGTCGCACTTCAAAGTGGTCCCATGCTATTGGCGGTTTGCAGCCAAGGAAGATCGCAGCACGTCGAGGGATAGCTCAGATTTAAGGTCCTCTTAGGACTGATTATGCCCATCAGTCCAAGGGAGTAAGTCGTCCTCTTTGGGGCTTCCCTGTAGATTTGAATACAGACTCAGGACAGCAGCGGTGTCTTCAGCAGGTTACGCCAGTCGCTTGAAGTTGCTGCAGGCGTGTCTGGTCGACTTCTTCAGACCTTCAGTTCATGTTCGACTGTCTGTGCATCAGAAAGCTAGCCTTTTATCCTGGAAACCAACCAATCAGCACTCAAGCCACATTTGACCTATGGGGATGGCTGCCTTTCAGGACAGCTAGCTTCCCAGTTGGACGTGGTTTCCATGGAGGAATGCCAGAAGACCAAGACAAGCAGAGTTTAGGGACCCTGACCCGCTTCTAGTCTTTACAGACTCTGGAGCTTTGGTGGGCTTCAAAGGATTCCAGCCGAAAACAAAGTCATACCAGGACCTCCCCCACCCAGCACTGCAGAAGGACCAAGAAGGGACAAGTCATTTTGAATGGCAAACAAATAACAGTCTCCATTACAGGTCAATGGTGACCATTTTGTGCATTACTGCAGCTGCAAGTACAGCCTACGAGTAAAAATGTTCCCTTTCTTGGCGCCAATTTATTTTTCTTTTTTCAGTGGATCGCTTTGCAACTGAGAAAACTATTGCTTTAGTCTTAAGGGCCGGGGTACTAATCGCAATAAGCTGCTCGCAGAGGCTGTGGGGGGCCCAATACTGCTTCAGGTAATGATCCTGGGCATGCGTTAACGGCCTCGCTTTTTTCTTTTGTACTAAAAGATCCTTATTCTCTTTACTTTCCAGGGGTTGCTACGAAATACCCAACACATACGTTGATTATATATTGTTTAGCAGGGCACTTTTCTTTCCCCAGCATCGGTCAAACCAACCCGTTTGGGGCCTATATCTGGGCATAACTCTGATTTGCTAAATGTATGTAGTCATCGGATGCCCAAGGATAGCCATATTTTTTTTAAATGTAATGAGTACATTAGGTATGCCTGGAACAAACTTCTATAAAATGAAGAGCCTCAACAAAAAAGCTGGTCATGACCAAATAATTTTATCCACCTTCTATTGTTTGAGCTCTATAACATGATCGGATCAATTGGGTCATTGTAACTGTGCTGGACCAGTATGCTTGAGGACAAGACTCAGTTGAAAGTGGTCAGTTTCTGGCTGTCGAGAAATAAATGATTTCACTGCATCCCAATTAGGTAGGTCAAAAAGATATTGCTCTCAATAAGGCCCCTTCCAAAAGAATAAGCCGTAGCAAATCACCCACCACACGGCCATTACAAGCTCTAAAGCCCATCCTAAACACTGCCGTGGCCCAGTCATATGCATATTTATAATGCCTGGCCCCTCTTGGTGGGACCAAAGTCTGGTTATTCCAGATCCCATCTTCCTCTATGAAATGCAATAATTCTGCGAATCCATTCACAGGTTAAAATAAATAAATCACCCACCATCAGCACCATCCCGGGATCACAGTAGCTAGTTTCCAATTTTGTAATACCAATCTAATTGAGACTACCCAATACCATCCCTAGATAACAGGCCTACTGGCCAGATGCCCCTTACCTGTATTTCCAAACCGGGCAGGGTTCTAAAATCAATGGCCAAAATATTATAAACTGTATCAGTATTGTAAAAGAAAATATTTAGGTAATCCTAGTCATTCACTAACGGGTCCGTACGTCGTTCCACTTGTTTAAAATCACTTCTGATTACATAATAGTAGCCTTTCTTACTTTGATACCAATTTAAACAATTACTTTTAAGCGACTCAGTTCCCTTCCATTAAGCTTCAGGACAAGCCCTACATGCTTTAACCCGCTTCGAAGCATTTCTCAGATAGGTGTTTGCAGGGATACTGCTAGAAGTAGGGCCGATCAAAGTAGGTTTAATTGCCAAGGGCAATGATCTTACTTCTGGTTTAGACATTGTCGCAGGTTCTTCCCATATTTCCCAATTGCAGCTTGCACTGCCAGGAGGGGGCTGCCTGACCTCAAAACTTGGCCAGACCTATAGCATCCCACGGCGCTCGAAAAACTAAATGTGCCTCGGACAAGAGGGCAGGGGCTGGAACAATACCTTTATTATGTTGGATACCCTTGTCAAAGCGTGTACAGCTTGCACCAACTCATCTAACAAAGAACGCAGGGATTTTACCTCTTGTGCCAGCTCCAATTGGTGACACCTTTTTGGACATCAAGGATAAAGTGCCAGCCTCGAAGTATGGGCTCTCCCCTCACCGATTCCTCCAATACGAATTCCATCAGAGGGGCCTTCAAGATTAATCTTCAATCAGAAGGCGCACATGATATCTCAGCCTCATCCAGATTGGCAGTCTTCGTTATTATTGGACAGCCATTGCCAGTTTGATTGTTGTACATCAACATTGGAGGGCTGACAGTCCATAGACCAATTTGTAATAAGACCACCTGCATTCATTCTCCAGTTCGTTAGCTGGTGCCAAGATAGCCAAGAGCAGCAACCTGCCGAAGACCCAGAAGACTGCTGCCGAGGACAATCAGCAACACCAAATCATATTTCCAGGGAAGCCTGTCTCTTGGAACAATTTGAGAAGACCCTTGTCAGAGTTATGGCGCTTCGAATGGTGGGACCAACAAGGGTGGGCCGCAGAACAATCAAAAGAAGCCATCAAAAGTATCCTGCAGGGGGTACAATTTCATCCTGCACTAAACCACAGGTGCTAGCTAGAACACCCAAAATATGTGAGTTGAGCAAGGGAAGTGAAGCAAAAAGACCATTTACTGCAATGTCAGCAAAAGGTACATGCTATAAAAATGAGTTAAATGCACACAAAAAAAAAGGAAAACCTTCACTAACACACTGGTAAATACATTAAGTAAATAATTCCAACCAATGTGGTATCAATTTAAAATAGACTAACAGGTACCCTTAAGAAATTCCCAGTAGGAATAACAAGGATGATCATGGAAGAATTGGCAAGTTAATACTGATCAAATAAATATTTATGGCTATACATACTTGAGTCTTTGATTAAAATACATTGTTATTTTTTGGCTAAAGTAAGAACAAATGTGTTGCTTATTTAATGCATGTTCTTAAACCAGGAAGCACATTCCGGGCCCTACCTTGCCCAAAAAGCAATAAGTTGGCCCGTTATCTGATCCTGTCATCTATTTTAAGTACTTTGAATTACTAGGCTGTAGAGGGAAGTTCAGGTTTGAGTTGCAATTCTGGGAATTTGTGTGATGGGAGTTTACAGATTGTTTTAAAACATTTGTGTAGAAATGGAGTGCATGCACCCATTTATTACACACCAATATGATTAAACAATCATAATTTCATACTATTATTGAAAAATGTCAGAAGGCAACTAACTTATTAATGGAGGGCAACCTGTACGTGCCATTTCAATTAATCTGTATATCATGGACATGTACAGTTTGTGCCCAAAAGGTAAGCGTAATTATGGCAAAGTGAAATCTCCAAAACCTTGTCCAGGCTTTTCAAGTCATCAGCTCATACATGGCGCTAAGGGCAAGGAACCAAATCAGGCAAGGAAATTTGTGAAACAGACGGACAGCCAGTATATATCAGTATGCTGTCCCAATGTGATTTTGGCACATAATATTGAAGCATAGCTCTTGTTTAGTAACACATGACTCTTGGTAACGTTACCTTTTCCTGGTGCTGCTGTTCCAGCTGCACAAGCTCAGACTGGTGTTCAGTTTCCATCTCTGCCATCCGGTTTCGCTCCTCGAATACCGCTTTCTGCAGATCCGTAGACTGCACCCTTGCCTGCTTGAGAGAACTCTCCTGCTTACTGCACTCCACTTTGGCAGATACAAGCTAAAACCAGGAGCAGAGTAAAATTCAGATGTTTGAAAGAAGCTGGCAGTACTAGTTGAGAAACAATTGTTGAATGCACTCGTAAAAAGCAAAAGCAGATAGTTACAAGGTCCAAGACTTTCCACTGGGAAACGAAAAAGACATCACATGACCTAAATCATTTATCCCATAAAGCTGCATGTGCATGAGGTCTTACAAATAAATATTAAAATAAAAGACATAGTAAGGCTGAGAAATTGACAAATGGATGCAAACATCAGAAAGAATGCGAATAAAGAAAAATTGCTTGCAGTAATGCTCTATGGATTCTCGTCCCACAGATTCCTTGTGTGGATAGATATTCCCCCAGCGTCAGTGTAGCGCAACTACCATCTCCATAGATGCAGTCTCCTAGACTCTTGACATGCTGCTGCCACTGCAGAAATAGCACAGAGAATCTGTGGGATGAGCAAATTACTGGGGAGTAATTTTTCCTTCAATAGGTTGCACCATCCTACAGATTGGTCATCCGGTGTTAGGCAAGATGTTCATGAATGTGAATAATCTCCCCGTCCTGTGTCAACCCCAGAACCTATTGCTTGGACTTTGTAATTATTTTACCTTGTCCGTAGGTGAGTGGGAATCCTTCTCCCCGCTCACTTAGTCTTACTCTTTTTGTGCCTCTCCATCGTGGTGGTATTGTCTGAAGATCCGCACCACCTTGCTCTTGAGGGATGGCAGGAACGATTTAAGGGCCCAAAACACTGCCCGTCGCTCCAGAACATTGATGTGCAACGTCTTCTCCTCCGGCAGCCATGGGCCTCTGGCGTGAAGACTCCTGGTGTGGGCTCCCCATCCTTCCAGGGAAGCGTCAGTCGTGACTGTCTCCTGGTGAAGTGGCAATCCGTGTCTCCGGTCAGATGCAAGCGCACGCCCCACCACCTTATCGCGCAACGGAATCCATTGTCAAGCATGATCCTGTCCTGGAAACGGGCGTTGAGGAACTCCTGCAGTGGCCGCATCCGTAATCTGCAGTGTCGGATGATATAAATGCATGACGACATCATGCCGAGCAGAAACTTCACTGCCCTCTTCAGAGCTAGCAGCCATTGCACCTTGCCCAGGATGGCCGCTACTCTCCCCTCCGGCGGTGACGCCAAGCATGACACGGTGTTGAGACGGGATCCCAGGAACAGCGCGTCCTGGATGGAGCCTAGCAGGACTTTGCATAATTCACTGAGGACCCCAGATCCGGCAGGCGGACAGACCTCGCCATATGGTCGACGGCGATGTCTCTTGAACTTGCCCGGAAGAGCCAGTTGTCAAAGTACGGGTAGACTTGGATCCCTAGTAGTCACATGGGCCACCACTGGCGCCAGGCACTTGAAGACCCTGGGTGCCGACTTCAGCCCGAAGGGAAGGGCCTTGAAATGGGAATGCTTCCCCTGAACGAAGAAGCGAAGAAACCTGTGGTGTCCTGTGTGTATGGGGATGTGGAAGTACGCATTCTCCAGATTCAACGACGACATAAAGTCTCCCTCTTCAAGAAGTCCGAGCACGTGTTGAAGAGTGACCATTCGGAACTTCAGGGACTTTATGTACTTGTTTAGTCGTAGGTCGAGAATGGGCCTCCGGTCTTCTTGCGCACAAGGCAGTACATTAAACACACCCCGAGCCCTGGAGTCGCTTTGGAACTAGCCCTATTGCCTCTTTCTTTAGCATGGCCCGAACCCTCCAGCAGCAGCTGAGGGATGTGGTTTTCCTTTCGGGCAACTGGTGGTATTTGGGGACACTTCCGTTGCAACTAGAGTGTGCGTTGATGAGAGCATCCAGCACCCAACGGTCGGTGGAGATGGTCTTCCACACGCTGTTGGTTTCCTGGGCCAAGGAGCAGGAGGGTTGGCGGTAAGAAGGAGACCACACCCTAACCCTTTGAAGATCGGGGAGACTTGCCTCCCAAAGATCGCCGTCACTGCTCTAGCGTGCCCAGGGCACGTGCCACCTCCTTGTCTGCCTGGATTGCTTGTAGAGGACTCATCCACAGCCTTCCCAAAAAGATTGTCTCCGTCAAAGGGCATGTCCAAAACCCTTGTCTGGACCTCCGGCTGAAAGTTGGTGGCCTTGAGCCAGCCACAGCGGCGAAGGCAAACGCCATTGCCCATCTGGCAGAAACCTGTGCCTGCCATGTCCGTGGCACCGTGATGGCGTGGTCCGACGCCACTTCACTCTCTAGCAGCCTTGATGGTCGTCGATGCAGATGAGAACTTGCATTCCCATTGCATCCAATTTCTTCCCCTCGCTGTCCGGGGGTGGATGCTGCCGAAGACAGCCAGACAGCTTCTTGGCCACTGCAGAAATCACCAAGTCTGGAGACGGTTGGGAACGCACCCTGTACTACTTCTCTAAGTGGTCCCTCTTCGCTGGGGCCGTAGAAGGGTTCTTCATAGGCGCTAGTCCTTCATCCCAAATGTCATCCAAGAGCAGGACTGAAAGGGTTGTCTTCCTCTTCGCCTCGCGGCACTGGTATAAGAATCCCTCCTCTGGTGCGAGCTGGACAAGCTCCGATGCTCTGGAGATCACGTCATGGAACGATCCCATCTCATCCGGCAGAGGATCTGGGCAGAGGAGATGGGAGGTTCCCCATTCCGTTGTCTGTGTCCGACTCCATTTCACCCGTTGGGGGGTAGCGGAGAAGGAGGCAGCGGGTGCATCTCCTTGGATGGAGGTTCCCCCGTCAGCGGAGCGGTCGGCACCAGCGCCGCTGGGAGAGCAGGTGGCAGCGTCACCAGCATCCTCTTCTGTATCTCAGATACAAGTGTATGAAGGGTAGAGAGAATGTCCATCGAAAGAGCTCTACGTGGCAGATGTGGTGTAGGCACTGACAGCTGGGGCATAGGAGTAGGGCCAAGGCTTTGCCGTCCTGAGGCCCTCCGTCGCCCTCCTAGACAGTATCTCAGTCGGTGTCGCCCTCGTCGTAGGGTGAGACTCCGACATTTCCCTCGCCGCCACCTTCCTCATGGATGGTCTGGAGGTAGATAAATTCCTCCTCCTCAGCAGAGGACATATCCGTGCCCTGGAGGACTTAAACGACCCACGCCCCCCTTCTTCGCGTCCAGAGAGGATGTCTCGGGGAGATGACCGGCATCTTATCAATGGACTGAAGACTCCCTCCTGGCAGCGAGGGACACCATTGCCTTCGAAAGGGAGCACCATGGCCTTTGAAAGGGAGGCTACCACCACCTCGGTGCAAGGAGCCGCCTTCGGCTAGTGTACCAGGCTTTCACGGTCAGGCCAGGCCCCTTGTCCCGCTTCGCCGCCTCCTCCTCCTCCTCCTCCTCCTCCTCCTCCTCCTCACGGGCTGGCTAGGCAGCCCAGCCCCCTGTGGCTTTCCTCCGCTGAGGATAGGCTGGACGCCGTACCCAGTTTGGTCTTTCTTGGTTGTCTCTGGGGCCACCTTCAGCTTGCCAGGTGAGACTTCCTCTTGGATAAAAAACCGGAGCGTTGACTGGAGACCAATGCAGCTGGGGATGTCGAACGCGCCCTGGCCACCGAGGAGCCTGTTGCAACGGCACTCCCGATGATAGCGGGCTCGCAGTGCTTGGCCTTTTGTTGAACCCCGCAGGAGGGGTGCCCTCAAAGGACTTAGAAGCCTGCTCATCTTCCACGAATCCGGTAGAGGCATGCTCCTGGGAACCACCCGATGCAGAGGCCTTTGTCGGGAGCCACTCCTACAGCTGTTTACACTGATCCTTCAACGTGTGTTTTGAGTGTTTACGGCAAAACCCACAATCTTCCTCCTTATGCGTTGGGTACAGGCACTACAGGCACTGGGAATGTTTCGTCCATGTAAACATTCTGCAAACCACAGTCAGAGCACAGCTTGAAAAGAGAAGGGGAATCATCCTTCTCGTCCGACATGATCCACGCATTGTAGGCCTGAAGAATCTTCTGGAAGATTCCACGAAGAAATCCACCGTTGAGGGGCGCTTAAGAAATCCAAAAACGGGTCCCAGTTAATCAGAAGGATGATCGATGGAGCGCACGGCTTGGCTGACTGAAAAATAGAACTAAAAACGCAGTAAAAGTTCGAGAGCCAAGCATGAGGACTCCCAACACTTGAACGTGCAGTAAAAATCTGAAGCTGGCTGCCTGAGGATGGGGTTAGGTAGAGGGCAGTCTTTGGCTGGGGGCAGTATGACCCAGAGCACCGCGATTGGTTGTTAGGAAAAGACCGTTCAGAAATTAAACAAACTGATTTTTCTTTTACCGAGGATTCCCAGTCGGCCAACAGGGAATATTCATGAGCATGTGAATGAATGCCAGACCCCATGCTGGAGAACATTCCATACAATATACCTAAAAGTAACTGGACACAATATGCCATAGCCTTCTATGGCATAATTCCAGATGTAGGGTGGCACTGTCGAAATGGCAGAGGCCGTATGATCAGGGAGGTATTAAAGTACCCAATTACAATGGATACTTTTTGGAGTGCCAGCTGCAGTACGTTACGAGGTGGTTGTCTGATGAGCAGACCCAAGAAATGAGGCTGTTGCAGTCAGCATATACCCCATTTCAGCTGAAGGAGATGATATGGACAGAGGTGCCGAGGGTATTGGAACTCCCGCTGTAGTTGACATTAGGTAAGGCGGTATGGCAGAGGACCATGTGCTTTCTGCAGAAGGACATGACCTACTCCCCCAGATCCCACTAGTGACATTAAGAGGGGAAGTAACCCAACTCAGATTAAAGGTGAGAAAGTACTGGGAGCCCATGGGAGTGGCAACGGTGGGAGATTTATTACAAGGGGAGGCATATGGACTTTGGAGTGCTCACAGCAGAGACAGGTATACATGGAGGACAACAGGTAACCTACGCTTCGCTCATCACTATGCTAAAGCACAAATGGCCGGGAACGGAAAGGGTGCTGCAGGAGGATGAAATCCTTTTACGATATTTCGGAGGGTGGGCACGCGGTGCCAATAATATATGAGCTACTAATGGCCCAGAAGGGAGACATGCAGGAGCAGACTACGCTTAGCTGGGAGGCAGACTTGCATGAGAAGTTGACGGATGTGGAATGGAGCAGAACGTTGGCTTATCATAAGAAAGTGTCCAGGAACTCAAAGACTCCAGCTAATACAATTGTACAATTGCTAATACAATTGTACATAATACACAGGGCGTAGCTAACCCCGGGGAAAATAGCTAAATTTAGCAATGCCTCCAAACAGTCTTGCCCTAAATGTGGAGTAAATAATGCCAACCTGGTTCATATGTTCTGGGCATGTGGGAAGATACGCCCATATTGGGATGATCTAGCATTGGCTCTAGGCAAGGCTGGTATAACCTTGAACACAGGATCCCCCAAGGCTTGCATGCTAGGTGTTCGTGCACGCACAAAGCGGGCCAGACACGTGAACAAGCTAAAAGACTTCGAATACATCCTAGCGAAGCGCCGGATAGCAATGAGCTGGAAAGCACCCAAAGCTCCTGTCATAAGCAGGTAGTGGAGCAACCTCCCGAAATGGTCACTGGCGGTAACCAGTGTGGCAAGAAGCAGCCCGTGGAGGCCAGGGGGAATGGAATGCGGACTGGGAAGCAGATAGTGCAAGAATTGATGGCTTCAAGGCATACCAAAATGCAAGGGGCAATAGAAGCCTTGCCATGATTGGCAGATTAAGTCAGTGTGCATGAGTGGCAGTCAATGCAGAGAAGAGTAAGGTGGGAGAAATAGGCTGGAGTGAGGGAGAAGTGAGTTTGCGGTGGAGGGGCAGAAGCAGATACTTTGTCAATATATGATCCTGTAAATGTACATGGAAGTCTGTATGCTATGCTGTATTTAAGAAAATAAAAACAGTTTTAAAAAAAGTCATGCTCCAGCTGCAATGACATAACCACAGCAATGTGGACCTATATAAACCCCTGCATGAAACCACTTTGGCAGGAAGGAATGGAGGAGGGGCACAAGAAGAACGTTCAGGCAGCAGAGTCCTTTGCTACCATCCTCATTTGTGAGATTAAACTGGTTATCCTAACCAGATTGCCTTTGGCAATATTTTTCCCTAGCGGGGTGTATTGATTCAGGTGTGAGCGTTCTTAGGGACACCCTTACACTACCACAGGTGGACTTCTGTAAAACTCCCTAGCACTAATCAACTTTCAAAAGAACGGTGTACTCTCTCCTTTGGTAAACACCAGGAAAGAACAGCCCACACTAGATCATGAAGCTAATATGATGGGATTCAGTGTTTAATGTAATGCGTTTACTGAAAGCAACCGCCTCCCAGAACACTTGTGTGATAAATGGAGCCTAGAGACATGGAATCATGGGCTGGTGACATCTTCATGCCATTGTGCATTGCTGTGCCTTTATATTTCCTACACATGTTTTAAAAAGTGAAAATGGCCCAAGGACAGTGGTCCTTTAGGTTACAATCCTACAGGGGGTCTACCTGACCTCCCAGAACCATGTTAAATATATTACTTATTTGCAATGTTAAAGATTCCTGCTCATTTGTAAAGCATCTGCCTTCCTTTTTACTCAGTGTCCCAACTGACAGACTCATCCCCAGATAGAGCTGGACTTTATAAAGTACAAGTATCTGTTGCTTAACAAATTGATTTGCTACTCTGACTAAAGTCTACTATTGCCTTGAGTAAATAATACATGTCGTACTGTGTAAATGCGAATGTTAACTTAACTGTGATTCTAATATTGTGTTTGTGGCCTTATAACTAGTGGAACCCCCCCCCTGCCCCCAGCGTTGCCCAGGTCTGAAGCTGACAGGACACAATGTAACATTCACAAGGCTATAGTAGACCCCCACATGCATAACGTCCTAATTTTGAAAAGCATACACATACCATTCTTTTTTTTAAACTAGTTTATAAGTGTATTGACTATAGGCGTGCCCCAAGTTTTGTACACACCTACCGCCCTTTTCCCGCCTAGACTTAAGCCTGGCTGCTTGTCCATTGCTACCAAACCTTTTGATAGTTCAAGCCAAATGTAAGTGTTTGAGCCCTGTACACACTTAAGAGCGCGTCTTCAGTCCTACCACAGGTGGACTTCAGTAAAACTCCTTAACAGTACTCATGATACTTTCTGGTTCCCAAAAAAGTGGTTGGCCTTCGCCCCTCATGGATCTGGGGCATTTCAATAAATTCCTGCGGAAATACTAATTCAGGGTGATGGTGAAGGAAATTCTCCAGGCTTTGAACTTCCAAGATGCAAATTCAAAGTGCTACCCTTTGGCTTGAACTCCGCCCCCAGGGTTTTTACCAAGCCAATGGCAGTATTGGAGGCCCACCTTAGGAGAGCGGGTGTCTGTT
The DNA here is from genome assembly GCF_040938575.1 of Ambystoma mexicanum. Classification (NCBI taxonomy): domain Eukaryota; kingdom Metazoa; phylum Chordata; class Amphibia; order Caudata; family Ambystomatidae; genus Ambystoma; species Ambystoma mexicanum. The sequence continues at coordinate 61,216,957 of NC_090930.1, forward strand.
GCCATACTTGGACGACTGGCTGATTTGAGCAGTCGCAAAAACTGGTTTCGAGGCATCTCAAGGACACCTGTGCACTACTTGGGGTTTTCCCTGAATTTTAAGAAATCACAAACTTCACCAGCACAAAACTCCAATTTATTGGTGCCGTCTTGGACACCCAGGTAGGGCAGACTTTTACTCCAGAGGCGCGCACATAACCATGCTTTCCCAAACTTCCAGCAATCTCTTGGCGCCTGCCTTCCTGTGCCTACTGGACCTCATGGCATCCTTTATTTTCTTGTGCCATAAGCATGACTCTGGCTGAGATCCTTCAGCGGTTTCTCAAGAGTCAGTGGGCGCAGTACTCAGGAGATATGTCGCATGTGCACCAGGTGTCGAGGTCTCTGGTGAAATACCTGGCCTGGACGAGTGACGGGATGAACAGGTTATCTGGAGAACCTTTCTGGGAACCATGCCCAGAGGTACAGATGGTGAGACACCTCGCAGAAGAACAAGTTACTCTCTTATCTGGTAAATTTCTTTCGATGGGATGGTCCGACGACATATTCCATATCTATGACAGTAATCACCACAGCTGTGCTGCTTCGGAAAATCTTTCGGCATCTGCATCCTGCGATGACATTGATACGCCGTCCTTGAGGACCTCCTCCAACAGCCGACGTCACCGGATGTTACAAGTAGGATGCACAACGCCCATAGCCTCTGTTGTAGTTTTTTCTCAGAACGTGTGGCACCAATCTTCCGCCAGTCTGACCACAGAAAGCCTTGCGGAAACGTAAGTTGCAATCGCATAAGAAATTCTGTAGCGGGGAAGGCAGGGAGGGAACGATATGGAATAAGTCGTCGGACCATCCCATCGAAAAAACGTTACCAGGTAAGAGTAACTTGTTCTTCGAGGGGATTGGGTCCTCCGACGTATTCCATATCTATGACAGACTCCCAAAGCAGTACCAACGTAAGGCGGTGGGAAAAGAATTTAGAATATAGAAATTTAGAATGCCTGTTAGGGCGAATTCTCTGTTAAGGCTAATTTCCCAAACCTAGTGAGTCCCCCAGCAGCTTTGCTGGATTTTTTGGGATTTTTTTTCTTCGCCTGCTAAGAGCGACACTCTTTCTCCCACTCTTAGGCATGATTTGACAATGTCCTTTGACTGTAAATGTGTTTTATGGGCTATGGGGTCTTTTACTCCATAGGGCATCATGTGGTTTTTGGTATGTGTTACACAGCACACTCCGTGCAGTAACACAGGGGTGTCATAGTGACCCCCAAACAGACTCCATACCCTGGGACGGACTACTGTCTCCCAGGGCATGTAAAGTCACCATTGGCTTTACAAGTCTCAAATTGTGAGCAGAACCAGTACAAACCACCATCACTGATAGGGGTAATTCGATTGCCTCTGGCTCTGTTTTCCAAGGGGGCACTGTCCAGTCCCCCCCTTGTCGAGTTTCTGGCTGCTAGCAGTGGATACCACGCAAAATATTCCACCGGAATATTTCCTATGGGATTTTCCTATTCATTTTAAACACACCACTTTTTGGTGCAATGTTAAAGATACCGCCGGGTTATTTATTTATTCCCCGGTTGGGTCTTTTTGCCAGGACGGGCGTCTCCACAGAAGCCCTCCAAATGGTGCCACTCTGTCTGGGTTCAACAGGATGTGTGGGAGGGGATTAGGCACCCTGGACTGAGTTGCCTTGGCAACTCAAGTCGCACTCTTGTGTGATTGGCCCAGTGGTGAGGCGCCCGGCTCACCACTTAGCAGGTTTGAGTGACAGCTAGGCTGATGAAGGGGGTTTTGCTGCATAAAAACAGGGATTTGGGGACTGGAACTTCAGAGTCGCCACAGGACCTAAAGAATCCGAAGAGGGGAGAAGCTGAGCCATCTACGACAACAGCACCGGTGGAGCCCTGCTGTACGAACTCACCACTTCAACGACAGAGGAGATGATCTTCCAGGACAGTCTTCTTCCCTTTGAGCTGGTGGGACCAACCAGTTCACCTTTTTTGCCTTCTTGGATCGTCTCGTGGTCGAATCACCCGCGCCAAGCACCCCGACGGCCGGATAGCCACGCTTCACCACTACCACGAATAAAAGGGTCATACCTTTTAACCGGGAAACTCCAGGGCTTGGTTTCTTCCCTGGCAGTGCAACGACCTCCAGCTTTCCTCCACGTCGAGATCATCTCTTCCCATGGACGAAGCCCCGACTTGCACCCGCTGCCAGGAACAATTGCCCCCGCTGGAGCTTTCTCACCATTTCAGGTACTGTGTCCCGCCTGGTCTCCCTTGCAACAGATTGTCCAAGGTGTCCCGTAAATCCTTGACTCTACCCTGGGTTGGCCTCGGACCTGCTAACTTTACCTTTCTGAACTGATCAAACCTCTTAAATTTTCTGCAAAGATTTTGAGTGCATTTCCACTGTGTGATCTTGGGCACATTCCGCCTTGCTCTCTTCAAGAGTGGGCCTGGCCTATGAACATTTTGATATACAGTAGACCCTGCCTTTCTTGACTTGCTGTGGTTTCTTAAGTGTTGGTACTGTGTTATTTTCCTATTCTGCCTTTTCTCTCCCTTTTTAACTGAAGTATTGGAGTGCCATCTACGGTTACACGCTCACCTCTGTTTTGCTAAATAAGTGATGTCTTAACCTAGACTTGTCAAATAATTAACTAGGGAAGTGTATATACATAGTGACTGTTTGAACTTGCTTGGCATATTAGTGCCAGTGTATTTTTACAAGTGTGTTTTTAAATAATTATATACTTTTCTACCAACGCTCTGGTCAGTGTTTGCTTGTGCTACCGTATTTTTAGCCCTATTGTGTATACTCTATATACTGCCTAACCCTTCTTGAGAGAAGTCGGACTGCTCAGCCACAGCTACCAGGCAAATCTCAGTGGTGCAGACTGCTACCAGTTGGGTTTACTGCTTACTCTTGTGGTCTTAAACTTTTTGCAGTGGTGCCTAAGGGAACTGCAAAGGTTTCTGCCCAACAATGCCCAATCAAATCGCAGATTAAAGGACCACCTTGCCAAAGGCCAGATCCTGCCCACGGATAGAATCGAGGGAGTAGTGACGTACAAAATTATGGACCGAAGCCCAGGTGGCTGCATCACAGATGTGACCAAGAGGAACACCCCTCTGCAGGGCAGTGGAGGCAGCCCAACCCCCTGGTAGAATGGGCCCGCAAGCCCACCGGAGGTTCCTTACCCGCCAAGCGGTAACACTCCAAAATGGCCAAGACAATCCATCGAGACAAAGTCTGCTTAGTGAGAGCTTGTCCCAAACGCTTGCCAGCGTAACCAATAAAGAGCTGATCGTCCACTCTGACCCGGGACATGCGTTAAATATAAAAGCTTAAAGCCCTCCTAGGATCCAGCCTATGGAGCCTCTCTTCGTCCTTACCAGGATGTGGAGGAGGATAAAATGCCGGAAGAACAACCTTCTGTCTTAAATGAAATTCCGACACCACCTTCGGAAGAAAGGAAGGACGAACTCTAAGGACCACTCTCCTTATGAAACCCAGTGAAGGGTGGCTTAACTGAAAGTGCCTGTAACCCACTCACTCTGCAAGCGGAAGTGACCGCAACCAAAAGTACAGTTTTAAGAGTTAAGTCTCAAAGGGCAAGAATGCAAAGGCTCAAACGGAGCACCCATCAGAAACTTGAGAACAAGGTTCAAATCCCAACCGGGCACCTGGAAAGGTGATGGAGGGAACACATTGAGCCCTTTTAGAAACTGAGAAATTAAAGGAATTTTTAAATAAGAACACTCCTCAGACGAGCGCTTAAATATGGACAGCGCCGCCAGGTGACCTTTAATGGTAACCACTTGCAAGCCCCTGTGGGATAAAGAAACCAAAAAGACAGAACCACAGGACGGTCACATGAAAAAGGATCCACATTCTTAACCCTGCACCAGTCGCAGAACTTTCTCTAACGACAACAGTACAGGGACTTCGTCGCCAGCCATCTGGCCGAAAGCAACACCTCCATCACGTCTTTAGGGAAGTCCCAATCCTTATACCTCAACCTTTCAGAAGCCAAGCGTGAAGGTTGAGGGATCGGACCTCTGGATGAAGAACCTAACCCCCCCCCCCCCCCCGTGAGAGCAGATCGTCTCAGTAGGGAAGACGACGTGGAGGGCAGATGGACAAGTTGAGGCGGTCCGGGTACCACGTCCTCCTGGCCCATGCCGGAGCACTGAGGATCATCCGGGAACCGAACCTCCGCAGCACTTGCTGGGAATTCCAGCAAGCAGAACCTTTCGCACTTCCGGTTGACACTGGAGGCAAGAGATCGCCTTGAGGGGTCCCCCAAAGGGCGAAGATCTCCATGAGAATCTCCTGAGCCAACTCCCACTCGTGAAAGATCGCGCTCTGCCTGCTCAGAGCATCCACCGTCTCGTTTTCATCTCCGGCCAGATGAACTGCTGAGATCGAAATTTCCTGCTGGATTGCCCAGAACCAGAGCTGCATCGCCTCCCTGCACAGAGGAAGTGACCCTGCCCCCCCTCCCTTTTGTTGAGGTAGTACATGGCCACTGTGTTGTCCGTCAGAATCAGGACATTCTTTCCTTGCACAGTCGGAAGAAAAGCCTTCCTGACGGCCCTCAGCTCCAACAGATTGATATGGAGTCTGTACTCCGACAGAGACCAACGACCGTGGTCAACTCGTTGACATGAGCTCCCCATCCCGTGAGGGACGCGTCCGTCACGATAGTCACCTCCGGCCAGGGCAGCCAAAAAACGGAGCCCCCTTCATCAGATTGCTTTAAACGGCCCACCACAGAAGGTCCTGGGCGACCAAGGGCGGCATCTGAACGGGGTCCGACATCCTGCCGGAGGACTGAGACCACTGGAGCTTGAGTGCCCATTGCAAAGATCTCATCCGCAACCTGGCCTCTGGCACCAGACGAATGCAGGATGCCTTGAGGCCGATCAATCTCAAGAGCTCGAACGCAGGGAGACTCTGGGCATGTTGGAACTTGTGCACCATCTGCTTAATGTGATGAATGTGATGAACCCTCACCTGGGGAGGAGAACACTGCCCCAGGGACGTGTTGAGCACTGCTCCGATGTACTGGAGCCTCTGAGTTGGCGTCTTTTAGGCAGAAACCTGTGCAGTTCCCTCTGGGACCACTGCAAAAGATTTAAGACTACAGGTGTTGGCAGTAAACCCACTTGGTAGCAGTCCGCACCGCACAGATTCACTGTGGTAGCTGTGGCTGAGCAGTCAGACTTCCCTCAAGAAGAGTTAGGCAGTATACAGAGGATACACAATAGGTACAGAGGCACAGTAGCACAAGCAAACACTGACCAGAGCTAGGTGTAAAAGTATAAACTTATTTATTAAAGGTACACTCATAAATTACACTAGCACATTAGAAAAGGTAAGAAAGTCAAACACAGTTACTATTACTCATATGTACATCCCTAATCATTTGTTGGACAACTCTAAGTTAACCCCACTTATTTCCAACCAGAGGTGAGCGCTTAACGTTAGATGGTACTCCAACAAGTATTACCAAAAGGGAGGGAAAAGGCAGAAATAAAGAGAGCAGTAAGGTAAAACACTTTTCACATAAGGTTAGCAAAGACAGTCAATGGTGGAACAAGGAGAATTAGTTCGGGGCCCGCTTTAGAGGGAGCCAGGCGAAAAATGTGCCCAAGATCACACAATGTCAAGTCTTTGCAGGTGAGAAAAAAAGGTTTTACTACGGTTCTGAAAAGTTTAGTTAGGGTGTCCCAGACCTACCCAGGTTCGAGAGCCGAGGGCTAAATCTACCCCGTACAATCGGTGGCAAGGGAGGCCGGGCGGAACACAGTACCTTTAAAAGTGGAAAGATTCCTCCAGCGGTGGTAGTCGTTCCTGGTAGTGGGTGCAAGTCGCGGCGTCGTCCCGAGGAAGAGGTGATCTCGACGTAGAGGAAAGCTGCAGGTCGTTGCCCTACCAGGGATGAGGCCAGCCGTGGAGTTTTCCGGTCACAAAGGATTTTTACCCCTCTTTCGCGGTTGAGGTAAAAAGTGGTATCCCCGTTGCCAGGGTGCTTGGCACAGGCAAGGCGGCCACGAGATGCTTCGGGACGGCGAAAAGAAGGCAGCAACTGGTTCCCCACCAGTTAAGGGAAGAAGACTCTCCGGCGGGAGATCTCCTCTGTCGTCGGGAAAAGTGGTGAGACGGTTCTGCAGGGCTTCACCGGTGGTGTCGTCTTGGCAGGTCGGCTCGGCTTCTCCCTCTTCGGCTTCTTAGGTCCTGTGGCGACTTCTGAAGAACCAGTCCCAAAAACCCTGCTTTTATGCAGCAAACCCCCATTCATACAGCCTAGCTGTCACTCAAACATGCTAAGTGGTGAGCGGGGTGGCTCACCACTTGGGCCAATCACACTAGAGTGCGACATGAGTTGGCAAGGCAACTCAGTCCAGGGTGCCTAAACCCCCTACCACACCCCCTGTGGTACCCAGACAGAATGGCACCACTTTGGAGGGCTTCTGTGCAGAAGCCGGCCAAAAGTGGAACAAAGGCTCGACTCGGGTTCAGGGTTACTGAAGTGAACCTAGACGCCATTTTGGCGGCGAGTTCCGGCAAAAAATCCCAACCGGTGAATTTATATTAAATAAATAAACCGGCGGTATCTTTAACATTGCACCAAAAAGTGGTGCATCAAAAACAATGGGAAATACCATTGGGAAATATTCCGGTGGAATATTTCCGTGGTATCCACTGCCACCAGCCAGAACTCGGCGAGGGGGGACGGGACAGTACCCCCTCGACAACAGACCCAGGGGCAATCTAATTGCCCCTACCCGTACTTCCACAGTAAGATGGTTTGTACTGGTTAAGTTCCTAAATTAAGACTAATAAAGTCAATGGTAACTTTACAGACCCAGGGAGACAGTAGTCAGTCCCAGGGTGTGGAGTCTATGTTTGGGGGTATCTAGGACACCCCTGTGCTACTGCACTGAGGGTGCTGTGTAACACACATTCAAAAACCAATGATGGCCTATGGGGAAAATTACCCCCTAGCCCATAAGCACATAGCAAGTCACAGTAACACTCTCAAGTCATGTCCAAGAGTGAGGGTAAAAGAGTCTCACTCTTGGCAGGAGAAAAAAAAATAAACCCCAAAAAATCCAGCAAAGCTGCTGGGGGACTCACTAGGTTAGGAAATTCAGCCTAAACAGAGAATTCTTCCTAACAGCGTCAAGTGGGACTTCTTTAAGTTGAGGGAGAAGCCCAGCTTGTGGAGGGAGTGGCAGGTGACAGACAGATGATCCAGGACCTGCTCGGGAGAGCGCGCCCTGATCAACCAATCGTCCAGGTAGGGGTAGACGTGAATCCCCCTCTCCTGAGATGCGATGCCACCACTACCATGAGCTTGGTGAAGACACTCGGGAGGAGGTCAATCCGAACGGCAGGACCCGAAACTGAAAGTGCGAGTCGCCAACCGCAAACCTCAGGTACCTGTGCTTTGGATGGATCGGCACATGAAAATAAGCATCCTCGAGGTCTAGAGACACCAACCAGTCCTGAAGTTGAAGAGCCTGGAGGACTTAAGAGTAACCATCTTGAACTTGTCCTTCCTGAGGAGTTGGTTCAAACCGCGCAAGTCCATGATGGGTCTCAATCTCCCGTCTTTCTTTGAAATCAAAAAATAAGGGTAATACCATCCCTTGTTCCTCTCCGCTACAGGCACCAGTTCTATGGCGCCTTTCTCCAGCAGGGCGTGAATTTCCTGCGTGAGGAGCGGATCCAGACTCTCCAAAGAGATTCCCCGTGGATTGTTGCGAGGCCTCTGCCGGAAAGTAAGGCAGTAGCCGTGGGCTATGATCTCCAGAACCCACACATCTGAAGTAATGGCACGCCACTCTACAAGATGCTGCGCCAGCCTTCCCCTAACCGGCGAACCATGGGACACAGCCTCATGACTGAGCTGAAGCGGCTGCGGCGTTGCCTGAGGGCAACGCTGAAGCGGCTGCGGCGTTGCCTGAGGGCAACGCTGAAGCGGCTGCCTGAGCGGCCTTGGCACCTCGAGTACCTTGTTTTCCACCTCTGGCACTCGTACGGTGGCCCCTTTCACTAGCAGCTCCTCTCGCTTTACTAAAGGATTCCCCTAGGACAAAAAGGCGCAGGTTGGCGAACTGCAGCGCTCAACGACTTTGCTGCAGCTTTTGAGGTTTGCAACCTCTCGAGGCTCTCGTCAGCCTTGCTGCCAAAAAGATGTACACCATCAAAGGGCATGTTGAGGAGCCGGGCTTTAACATCAGGACTGACTTTTGCAACCACACAAACCTGCGTATTACGGTGCTAGCCATGGACCGGCTAATGCAATCTGCCATGTCCAGACCCGACTTAACGGCCTCACACATGGCATCCTTGCCATCCTGTATCATAGCAAGAAAACCATCCCATTCGTCCCCTTCGGGAATATGTTCAGCCGCTAAGGAAACAGTTCCACAGAAACGAGACAAGGCACATATGGAGTTGGCCGCCTGAAGAACCATACCCCCTGAAGAAAACACGTTCTTTGCCCAACCATCAAAATGCTTGTCGTCCCCATCAGGAGGGATGGTAGGATACGACGCCTGCTTTGCTGGGGCCGCTGCCGCCTGCACCACCAAACTCTCCGGAGTGGGGTGCGCGGTCAAGTATCAGGGGTTGCTACTGGTTGGCCGGTATTTTCACGGCAAAGACTTGCACACTGCCGGGAGACTCTCCGGGGCAGTCCAAGCTGCCGCCACCCTCCTCTGTAGAGCCATTTGGAACGGCAGTACCGGGTCAGTTGGTGGACCTTGGTCGAGGATATCCGTGAGGTCATCCTGCAGAAAATCCCCTGGGGGAGCAGACCATCACAAGTACTCGGTGACCATTGACATAAGGCGCCGGTACGAGGAGTCGGCATGGATGCCAGGCTCAGGCCTGCAAAACTCCACCTCTGGAGAGGTGTCCAGACCACTTGTCGTGCAGTGACTGATGCAGGTCCTCAATCTGGCTATGTCCCGAGATAATCTCGTCTGGCACCGTGTCAGGAACCATCCCATCTTCAGAAAACTCATCCACCTCCAAAATGTAATCAAGATGGTGGAAAGTGGGCCCAGAATAGGGAACAAAGACATGTTTGGCCTTGGCCAGAGCCTTTCAAGGGGGTTCCACCGTACCACGGGGTCCACCCCTCCCCCGACAAAACAGCCTTGAAAGGGATTGAGTGAAACGGCGTCGACAGCATCGACACAGCCCTCGAGGGCGGGGCCCCGAGCATGTCCTTTGACAGCCTGGGCGCAGACGTCTTCCTCGAAGGCAGAGCCTCGAGCGTCCCTCGACGACCTCGGCGCCACAGGCGTAGACGTCTTCTTCGAAGACTGCACAGGGGTACACTGTCTCGAGCGAGTCGAGGACCGGGCATGACTAGAACGATTCCCCTTGGGACCTCTCCCGCGAATCGTGCCGACCACCCAAGCCCAATGGCGTATGAGCGGTGTCTCTAGTACAGTCACACCCGACCCCACTCGGAGGCGCGGACGGACCGGTGCCCTGCAATTCAAGAATCGCCAACATTTTCTTACCGAAGGAAGCCCATTCCTCCGGAGTCGCATGCTTGGTGGGATAAGCGACCCGCAGACGGGCGGAGTTCTCAGACGAGGAAGGCAACCGATGACAGCGCTTCTGGGAATGCCTCGAAGAGGCAGGACCCACTCCCGGACCGAGACCCCCTAGACTTACGACAATGCGGAGAGTCGCCCCTCGAATCGTCCGTCGAAAGCCCAGTGGACCTCGACTTCCGGGGCTTGGACACCTTACCGACCGACAGTTTCTTCTTCAGCTCCCGCAAGGCTTTGGACGTGAGCGACTGGCAGTCGAGACAATCATCCGTGTCGTGTGTTAGGGAGAATTCTCTCTTTAAGCTGGATTTCCTAAACTAGTGAGTCCCCCAGCAGCTTTGCTGGATTTCTGGAGTTTGTTTTTTTCTCCTGCCAAGAGTGATACTCTTTTCCTCACACTCTTGGACATGATTTGAGGGGTTCCTTTGACTGTTAATGTTTTATGGGCTATGGGCTTTTTTACTCCATAGGGTCTCATGTGTTTTTACTATGTGTGTTACACAGCACCCTCAGTGCAGTGACACAGGGGTGTCAGTGACACCCCACCATAGACTCCATACCCTGGGACTGACTACTGTCTCCCAGGGCATCTAAAGTCACCATTAGCTTTACTAGTCAAAAAATTATGAACAGAAACCAGTACAAACCATCATATTGTGGACGTACTGGTCGGGGCAATTCCATTACCCCGGGTCGGTTATTCGAGGGGGCACGTCTCCGTCCCCTCCTGATCGAGTTTTGGCTGGTGGCAGTGGATACTACTTTTTATATTCGACCGCGAATATATCTCAATGGGATTTTCCCATTGTTCGAGGCTACCAACTTGAATTATTTAATTCCTATAGCCTCGAACATACCGCCGGGTTTATTTAATATTAATTCACCGGTTGGTATTTTTTGCCAGAACTCCATTCTAAAATGGCGTGTGTGTTCTCTTCTGTGACTCCAAGCCGAGCCGAGCCCTTTGTTCCACCTTTTTGGCGGGCTTCTCCACAGAAGCCTCCAAAAGTGGTGCCACTCTGTCTGGGTACCACAGGGGGTGTGGGAGGGGGTTTAGGCACCCTGGACTGAGTTGCCGTGGCAACCTAAGTCGCACTCTTGTGTGATTGGCCCAAGTGCTGAGCCGGCCGGCTGACCACTTAGCATGTTTGATTGACAGCTAGGCTGAATGAATGGGGGTTTCTTGAATAAAAGCAGGGCTTTTGGGACTGGAACTTCAAAAGTCGCCACAGGACCTGAGAATCCGAAGAGGGAGAAGCTGAGCCGACCTGCAACGACGACACCACCGGTGGAGCCCTGCTGAACCGTCTCACCACCTCGACGACAGAGGAGATCTTCTTGCCGGAGAGTCTGTTCCCCTTGAGCTGGTGGGGACAACCAGTTAGCTTTCCTTTTCGCCTACCAGGACGTCTAGTTGTCGAATTGCCTGTGCCAAGCACCCCGGCAACCGGATAGCCACTTACCACTGAACCGCGAAAGAAAGGACCGCTCCTTTGAATCAAGAAACTCCGCGGCTGGTTTCTTCCCTGGCAGCACAACGACCTCCTGCTTTCCTCCCCGATGAGATCTTCTCTTCTGCCGGACGAAGCACCGACTCGCAACCGCTGCCAGGAACAACTGCCCCCGCTGGAGTGTTCTCACCATTTCAAGGTACTGTGTCCGCCTGGCCTCCTTTCTATAGATTGCTACAAGGTGACAGTAAATCCTTAACCTAGACTGGGCTGGCCTCTTGACCATCTAACTGGTCCCGTTCTTTTGGTCCAACTTTTCTGAACCTTCGAGACTTTTGTGCACTTTCAAACCGTTTGACCTTGGACACATTTCGTTCTGATCCTCTTAAAGTGGATCCGGTTTTCTGAACTCTAAATTCACGATTTTGATTCTGCCTTCCTCTCTTGCTGTGTTCTTTTGAAAGTGTTGGGATCTGTTTCAATTTATGCTCTGCCTTTCTCTCCCTTTTAAACCGAATTATTAGAGTGCCATCTCCGTTAAGCGCTCACCGCTGTCTGAAAATAAGTGGTACTTTACTTAAGACTTGTCTAATATTCTTTTAAGGGAGTGTATATACTTTAGTGACCGTTTTTGAACTTGCTTGATATTAGTGCCAGTATGTTTTCATAGATGTGTTTTTAAATAAATAATTATATATCTTTTACACCAAAGCTCTGGTCAGTGTTTGCTTGTTCTACTGTGTTCACCTGCCCTATTGTGTATGCTCTGTATACTGCCTAACTCTTCTTGAGAGAAGAGTGACTGCTCAGCCACAGCTACCAGGTAAATCAGGGTGGTGCAGACTGCTACCAATTGGGTTTACTGCGAACTCCTGTAGTCCTAAAATTTTTGCAGTGGTCCCTAAGGGCACTGCACAGGTTTCTGCCTAACAGCTTCAGAAGAGATGTGAAAATTAGGCACAAGAGCCATTTGCAGCCTTAAGACCCATACTCCCAGAGCAAAGACCTTTTTGATAAAGCATTTTGTTTTGACCGTCTACCGGGGAGGTTCGATGTTGAGTGCCTAGACGCAACAGTCACGACCTGCACCGTTAACCACTTCAGGTGGGACATCAAAAGAGTCTCTTGCTGGATTATACTTTTTTAGTAAGCTCTTTGTAGACTGCCCGTGTCCAGCACGGGCGCTGCCACAAAGTGATGACCGGGTATGTTATAGCTGTGTTCTAATGGTAAATTACATTCCATTGGCGGGCCACAGTCAAGAATGTCAGAAGACAATGCGACACTGGCTTGGATAGTATGGAGTCCCCAAGGCTACGGCCTTTACCTGCGATGCATGTACGGGTACAAATGTTGAAAATCCATATCTGGGGATGTGACCAAACCACGGCCATCACACAAACCCTCTGCCAGTTCGTGCAACCCAGCTTGGTCCACCATGAAATTGGCCAATGAATCCAAGGCAACACCGAGAAAATCTACGATAGTGAATAAAAGTACACAGATCAAGTGTCTGGAGTAAAACATTCTGGCGGGCTGGCTGAAGGGCTCCTTGGACCTAGGGAGCCGACTACGCAGGAGGTTTCGTCTTAGGGGTCTCACATATAAACAATCATATCACTCAAGGGTTTTCTACCAACCTTGGTGCCAAATAGACCAGGCACGGTTGGAGCAGTTTCGACCTACAGCGCGTTGAGCCAGCTGCTATATCAGCTGAGGCCTTCTCGCATACAGAACATCTGGGTTTTAAAAGCCTCCCACCCCCTAGATGCACCCTTCATCCGGCGAGTTGAAATTGATTGAGTTTCTTGTGCAACGACGAGTGCTAAGATTTGCTACAGGAGTACATACACGTTTCCCCCCCCCCCCCATTTCTTATGGCAACAGTCCTCTCGATGTTTCAAGGGAGTCAGCCCTTCGGTATCATGCTCAGACAACCATCGGCGCGATTTCACCAGGGGCTTAAATGGCTGTCAGCGGAGCGCCATTCTAGCATAGTGCTCCTTTACCGCTTTCGGGGGTTCATCGAGGTTATGAAAGTGGTCTTTTAGCAACTTTCCCCTCTATTTCTATGGACCCAAAAACCTTTTTTTTTAAAATGTTGTCCTGACTTAGAAGTGAACTGAAGCCTTCAGCCTCACTGCACTTCACTTTTGCTCACGGTTATGGGGTAATTGAACACTCCTTAAGGCTTTCAGTACTAGGGAACGGTTTCCCGTTTCTTTATACATGTTATCTATTTTTTGAGTAACATTCTATCACTGTGAAATGCATCTTACAATGCAGTGCAATGGGATTTCTATTGTATGACACTAGACTACGCTCAAAAGGATATTTTGGTGACTTTATTTATATTTGTATAGCGCACACAGTCATGGGGCATCGAGGTGCTGTTGCATGAAATTTTGCAGGAAAGTGTGATTGAGTAGGTTACAGATGACCGAATTGGTCTCTTGGGTACAAGTGCATAGAAATAGGTGACTTAATACATGACAGGTAGGTGACTTGAAAACAATCAAGTGGGCAAGCAATTAGTAATACATCAGAAATAACATGGCAAAGGAGTTAGGGCGGCAGTTATACAAGAAGCTTGGTTTTGATGGCTTTACGGAAAGCTTGGTGGGACTCGATCATCCTTAGGTGAAAGGGAAGAGCGTTCCAGTGAGAAGCAGCCAGAGTGGGAAAGCTAGATCCCCCCGCACAAACTTTCAGCGATTTAGGAGTGATGATAGTGTTGGCATAGCCCTTTCTGTACTGCTGATCCAAATTGCCCAGAGTGGGGGAGCCAATTAAGAGGATTTCCGTTTTCTCACAATTAAGGCAGAGCCAATTATCCGCCATCCAGGACTGGATTGTGGAATATATGGTGGTGAGGGTAATCATGTCCTCTTTGTAATTGCCAGGGAGTGGAATAAGCACCTGTGCGTCATCCGCGTAATTGGTATACGAGATGCATAGGGAGTCCAGGATGCTGAATAGAGTCCTTGTGAAGAGGTTGTAGAGGGTGGCCGCAAAGCAAGAGCCTTGAAGGACTCTGATGCTGGAAATGCATCGGAGGGACAGGGCCTCCGTATCCTTGTCCTTTACTGCTTTTTATCGTGTGTTCTGTCGTGTTTTCCGCGCAGGAGTTCATGTGGGACTCCTGGTGGTGCAACTCTCTTTTGGTTTGGTGAACGGACCTGTGGGATACCCTTATGGCACCCATGGGTGGGGTACAACCCTGTGCCCCTAGTGTATGTTTTTGGGCACCTGTGAGTGGCCCGCAGAGCAGGGTAGGGGCTGGTGGCAGCTCCATGCTGAGTTGACAGGTGTACGGAGTATCCTCCATTTTGGGATTCCCCGGCCCTGCCATTGTGATCAGTTGATTCCTGATGGAAAACAAGATGGCCCCGGTGGCCTCTTGCTTTCTATTACCCATTACCTTGTTTTCCGAAAGTCCTGGGAAGCCCTGACTCTGTCCCTTCCCCCGACTGGCTGTTGGGTGGAAATGCCATATATGGTGTTGTGAAAGCCCAGCCAGACTAGCTGGAGCCTTCCTGGTGAGGTATGTTGTGGGTACCTCCTGTGGGTGGTACCTGGGAGAATAGTGTGTGTGATGAATATGCATTATGTGTTGTGGATGTCTAGTATCTGGTGGTTGACACAATGACTGAGACACCCCTGCCAGAAACCGGTATGAATGCAGCTTGGAGTGATCAATGGCTCGGTACTTGTCCCAAAACACATAACTTGTTGTGCGTGTCTGGAGAGAAGTGAATGGCCTGAATACCTTGTGTGCCCGATTGGCTGGCTGCCTGCCTGAATGCCCGTAGTCGTGATTGGATGCTTGAGTGTGACCCAGCGGAAGGAATGGGAGATCAACAGTATATCTGGGGACCTCTCACTGCTAGGAATCGTGTTCAGAAGCTGAAGTCCACTACGACGAGTAACTGACGCTTGACCTTGAAACCCACGCTGGACGAGAAGGAGTGCTGTGGCTCTCCCTCGCAATCTGAAGGCTGCTGTGTTTCCACGGACTGACCCAGAGAGGACCTGGTAAGGCGCCCTCTTCCCGAGCTACGAGGGACCATCCTGCACAGCTGATCTTTGCCAACGCTCCCTGGTAGACAGACCTTCGACAGGCTGCCGACCCGATACGGGGACTGCTGCGGAACTCCAAGGAGAAGCACTAGGACTGTTGTCCGCCACTGTCGACGGCCGCCATCGCCGACCGGAGCCACCCTGCTCTCGTTTGCCTAAGAACTTCAATTGATCATCGGACGCTCTCGTCTGCATCGTCACCCGCTGGAGAAGGCCTTACCGTCGACGCGCCGAGGAGCATCCACCGGTGGGTTTCCCGCCACCTAAAGACCACAGACGCCGACGACTCGACGCCCTTGCTGGGCCACAGTTCTTCATCTCTTTGCGGACCAGAACTACGTCACGAGGTGCCCCGCACGCCTCTTCCTTGCAGGACGCCAACGCTCCGTCGTGGACGAGCACCGCTAGAAACGAAGTTGCCACTTCCCTGCCGTAGTTCACCCTGTTCACCGTCAGACGTTCGACGACCCGATACTCCTGCTTTAAAGGGAGGGCACTCAAGAAGGGCCGTCGATTCCCCGACACCGAATGCCAAGTTCCCCAACACCTCGACGATCCGTGGCTCCCGCCTGAAAGGGAGGCACTCAAGAAGGATCGGTAGACGCATTGTCGGAGAACTCTACTCCACCAGGTACATTGGGGGGGGAGGGGGTGGTAAAATGTTAATAGGAAGAAGTCAGACTATTGAACATATGGACTGGGCTTGTGGGATATCTTGATTTACAGGTTGGGGGGGGGGTGGGGGGGAATCTCCACACAGAACTGTGCCTAGTGGTAGGGGTCCGTATTCTGCCTATTGTTTCAACCATCATACCTTCCTGCCTATCGCTATTGCTGGTTTCCTCGTTATTAATCTGTGTGACATTTTAACCGTACAGTTGATGCACTTTAATGAGATTTGATAACATTGGTGGTACCACTTTAGAATTGTATATATTTATCATTATCGACTTCCGAGTACAAAATGCGTTATTGTGATCGTGTACATACCCTTGAATATCGTGTACATACCCTTGAATATTATCTGGTAGCGTACGCTACCAGAGTTCAACCTGCAAAATGTCAGCATTCCAGCGGGACCTGAGATAGGAGGCCAGGTGACCGAAATAGCAGTGTCTGCGTCGCTGTGCCATGGGTGACAACCAAAAGCAGCTTTCCAGTGTCTGGTAGACTGCCTAAAGGAGTTCTGCACCAGTGGGAGTGGCATTCATCGACCAGAACAGGTAGCATCAGCTTCCGTGTCCAACCAGAACATTTCTTGCACCCGAAACTCCGCGGCTCCGACGACCGTAACCAATGAGCAGGAAAACAGACCTCCGACAACCTGCCAAGTCTAAAGAGAGCGAGTATGGGGTGTGAGTTACAGCAATACTTACCTAGAAAAAGTATTGAACACTTAAACATTTTACCTTTGTTGGGACTTGGCAATACTTGTTGCTGAAAGCCCACCAATAGCTGGTGTTAGGCAGAAACCTGTGCAGTTCCCTTAGGGAACACTGCAAAAGATTTAAGACTACAGGTGTTGGCAGTAAACCCACTTGGTAGCAGTCTGTACCACCCAGATTTACCTGGTAGCTGTGGCTGAGCAGTCAGACTTCCCTCAAGAAGAGTTAGGCAGTATGCAAAGTATACACAATGGGCACTCAGATACAATAATACAAGCAAACACTGACCAGAGCTTTGGTATCAAAGTATATAGTTATTTATTTAAAAACACAGTTTGAAACACTCCAGCACTCTTATTGTAAAATATTCTAAACGCAGTTACTATTGTAATAGATACACCCCTTTTTCCTTATCAGATAAGTCACAGTAAAACACCACTTATTTTCATACAGAGGTGAGCGCTTAACTAGATTGCACTCCAATAAGTTTGTGAGAAAGGGAGGGAAAAAGACAGAATATGGAAAGGTACACCACTCTAAGATTCAGGAACACTATAAGCAAGGCAGAAGAGCAAAAGTCACCGGTGAGCCAAAGTCCAAAGGCTGGGCCCACTCTTAGAGAGAGTAGAGCACAAATGTGCCCAAGATCATACAGTTACACTAGGCTTAGAAAGTCTTGCAGAGGGTTCAAAAAGAGTTGAGGCTTAGGAAAGTTTAGGCAGGGTGTCCCAGGCTAACCCAGGTTCAAAAGCCAGGGGCTAAATCTACCCCGTAGTCGGTAGCAAGGGAAGCCAGGCGGGACACGGTACCTTAAGTGGGAAGGATCCTCCAGCGGTGGTAGTTGTTCCTGGTAGTGGGTGCAAGTTGCGACGTCATCCGGGGGAAGAGAAGATCTCGACTTGGAGGAAAGATGAAGGTTGTTGCACTACCAGGGCAGAAACCAGCCGCAGAGTTTTCCGGTTGAAGGTGGTACCTTTGTTTCGCAGTCGTGGTAAAACGTGGTATCCCGGTTGCCGGGGTGCTTGGCACAGGCAAGGCGGCCACGAGGTACATCGGGAAGGTGAAACTGGTTATCCCCACCAGTCAAAGGAAGAAGACTCTCCGGCGGGAGATATTCTCTGTCGTTGGGAAAAGTGGTGAGGCAGTCCAGCAGGGCTCCACCGGTGGTGGTGTTGTTGTGGCAGGTCGGCTCCGCTTCTCCCTCGTCGGATTCTTAGGTCCTGTGGCGACTTCTGAAGTTCCAGTCCCCAAAGCCCTGCTTTTATGCAGCAAACCCCCACTCAGCCTAGCTGTCACTCAAACATGCTAAGTGGTGAGCCGGCCGGCTCACCACTTGGGCCAATCAGGACGGAGTGAGACTTGAGTTGCCTAGGCAACTCAGTCCAGGGTGCCTAAATTCCCCTCCACCCCTCCTAAGTACCCCAGAGAGAGTGGCACCACTTTGGAGGGCTTCTGTGGAGAAGCCTGCCAAAAAGTGGAACAAAGATCTCAACTTGGGTTGGAGTCACAGACGAGAACACAAACGCCATTTTAGAATCAAATTTTGGCAAAAAATACCAGCCGGCGAATAATTAAATAAACCGGCGGTATGTTCGAGGCTACATTAAATAAAGGTAGTAGCCTAAAACAATGGGAAATCCCATAGGAAAATATTTGCGGTTGAATATAAAAAGTAGTAACCACTGCCACCAGCCAAAACCATCAGGGGGGACGGAGACGTGCCCCCTCGACTAACAGATCCTGGGGCAATCGAATTGCCCCAGCCACTACGTCCACAATATGATGGTTTGTACTGGTTCTGTTCAGAATTTAAGACTAGTAAAGTCAATGACGACTTTACATGCCCTGGGAGACCGTAGTCAGTCCCAGGGTATGGAGTCTATACTGGGGGGTCACTATGACACCCCTGTGTCACTGTACTGAGGGTGCTGTGTAACATCACAAAAACACATGAAGCCCTATGGGGTAAAAGACCCCATAGCCCTTTAAACACATCTAGATCCAAAGAAACGCACCCAAATCATGTCCAAGAGTGAGGGTAAAAGAGTCTCACTCTTGGCAGGAGAAAAAAATAAACCCCAAAAATCCAGCAAAGCTGCTGGGGGACTCACTAGGTTAGGAAATTCAGCCTAAACAGAGAATTCTCCCTAACAGCTGGGGACAGTTATTTACTAGGATAGATACCCGACTTTTGGAACCGATTTCCCATCGATAAGACTAACCTTATCCTGGCTCACAAAACTAGAAACTTGAACTTTCAGGGCACAAGGCCCAAGTCAACTTAGGGTTGGACTTGGCTGTATTCTTGTGGACTGCCATTGCAAATCTAAACATTACCTTTACTTTTGAGTATTGTGGTTTTATTGCAGTGGCTACTGGGACTGTATATATGCATGTTCTTTAGTTTGTGAGATAGCTCAGGTGCAATGCGCTCGCCTTGGAAGCAGGACGACGCAGAGCAACATCGGTCTGATCCCCGGATCAGCGCTTAGAAACCTCTGGGTATAAAGTGCATTATAATTAACCAATTATAATGATAGTATTACTTGCTTTTAGTCATTTTTATAGCGTTTGCTTAACTATAAATATAGTATTTTAATAACTACTTGTTTAGGTGCAACCCTTGGTTATTTACCGTGTGCACTCATGACGAGGCTCGCCCTTTCCTGAGACTTAAACTTGACCACCACTCTCCAAGCTACGTGTGTTTGGCTACAGCTCCCAGAATTGTCCCTGTTCACTAACTAGGTTAGTTCCTGTTCAGACAGTTTTTCTGAAGTCCAACTATGGGCTTCATAAAACCATACATCCGAGAGAGTACATAAGCTCCACTTAGTATAAGGCTGTAGCACCAGAGAAATTTGGTAGCACACCAGACCGGCTTATCCTAGGAGAGGGAGAGGGCTGTAGCTTGGTACAAAGAAATTTAAGCATACATATGGTTTAAAGAACACTGAACTATTTATTGTAAAAATAAAAGGTTTAAATACAAGTAGGCCTGATAAATCTAGGGGAAATAAGTACTATACCATATCATATAAACCATTCTAAAAAAAAAAAAACAATGCTTATGGGACACAACTCAACGTATAACCTTATTCAGAAGAGCAATCTTATTATTATTTTATTATTAATCAGCCGTTCAAGGCAAGTCAAATCCACAACACATTCAGAATGGCAAGCAGCTAGTCATGGGGAGTAAAACCAGGTTTTATATACATTCAGAATACCATCAGCCATTCAAGGGTAGTACACCCTGTCAGACATGCAGGGACTCAGTTACAGAAATCACTTAATAACGCAAACCAGTTACAAGTAAACACCACGTAACCGATATTACTTTGTATAACAGTTCAGAGCTAGTAACGCAACTCATACCTTCAGGAGGGCCTTAAACTACTCAATAATAATGATCAACACTCAACTATTTTAGAATGCACTAAGCAATTCAGGGAAACAACTCGGTGTTACAAGAGCAGCAGCTAATCAAGGCGAGTAAGAACATTGTACTTTTAAGAGGTTCTATAATCTTAAGAGGTTCTATAATCAATTCAAAGACAAGTATTAACTCAGACTGTTTTAGATCTGTATAAAGCAGAACAGGGAAAGCAATACCATTAGTACACGTTAAGACAATGTATCTCAAGGTAGGTAAACCATATTGGTAAGCTTGATAGGATATATGATACAGCATTTGTAACACACCTATACGCAAGTGTTTCAATGCGCGAGTCAAGGAAGGCAGAAAAGAGTGAACACAGACAAAGATCTTACTAGTCCAAGTGACATTTCGGGCGGGGGGGGGGGGGGGGGGGGGAGTGGCAGTTGGAAGGGGCGGGCAGTGCAGTACATGGGATCAAAACAATAAGTTTGTTCAGCAGGTGCAAGGGTAAGTGCAGGCAGCAGGTGTCCAAAAGTGCAGGTAGGGTGACTAAAGGGTTACAGACAGACCCACGTGCAAGAGTTGCCAGGAGGCGGTGCGGGTGTGCAAATGGGCAAGCAGGGACCTGGGCCCGAAATCAGAGGGTAGCCAGGTGACCAGTGCAGTATCAGGCAGAACTCGACAGGGGAGAGGAAGAGAGAAGACAGGACAGGAAGGGCATGGGGTGCTTCTGGAACCGGAGATGGTTCTCCTCAAGTTTCAGGGAGGCTGTTCCAGAGGGAGCGCCCAGCTGAAGAAAGATCCACCACCAACTTGTTACTTGGAGAAGCGACTGTCCCTGAGGCAGTTGGAAGAGCGAAGAGCTCGAGTAGGAAGGTATTTACGAAGAGAGTTGGAGGTATTGAGGACCAAGGCCCCAGATGGCCTTGTGGACAACGCATAGGGTCTTGAACTTAATCCTCGCAGACACTGGCAGCCAATGCAGAGATTTCAGTGCTGGAGAGATCCGATCCCTGGGCTTGAGGCCAAGGACAAGTCTTGCAGTCCTGTTCTGGATGAGTTGTAGAGGCGAAGAGTAGAAGCAGGCAGCTTTAGAAAGAGGCTGTTGCAGTTATCCAGCCTAGAGAGAACCAGAGCTCTAGAGACCGTGAGATTCTGGGGGATAAGGTAAAGGAAGAATACCTCCGAGGAGGTGCAGTTGGTAGTTTGACTTCTTAGAGACGTCAGATGTGAGGAAAAAAGGAGTGTGGAGTCGAAGAGGACCCCGAGGTTCTTAGCCTCAGAAGTGGGAACATGAAGGAGGGCCAAGGAATGTCAGTCAAAGTGACAGGAAAGGAGGGTGCTGGTGTGCCGATGAGGCGAATCGGTTTTACTGGCATTAAGGCAGAGATCGTTGTTGGCACACCAATCCTGGATAGCAGACAGTCAGAAAAGGGAAGAGGTGGCAGAGGGGAGCCTGAAAACAAGCAGTCATCTGCATAGCACTGAAAGTTGAAGCAGAGAGCGGCATTGCAGTGGTCAAGAGGTGCCAGGTATTGGTTGAACAGCCAAGGAGAGAGGTTAGACCCTGCGGGGACACCACAGGTAGAGAGTGAAATTGTGGCAAGGAAGTTCCCAAGTTGGACCTGGGAGGGTCAATCAGAGAGGAATGAGGCCAGCCAGTCCTCCGATCAGCGATACCCAGGTTATCACGTTGACGATTGAGCAGGATGGCGTGGTTGACTGTGTCAAAGGCAGAAGAGAGATCAAGTAAGATGAGGACAGAGGGAAGATTAGTATCTAGGTTAGAGATGAGGTCTTCACGGATGTTCAGGAGAACAGTTTCCATGCTTCTGGCTGCTCTGAAGACAGAATGATGATCATGGAGACAACCAACAGATTTAGTGTGAAGATTAAGATGGGAGATGGCAAGCTTTTCCAGGAGTTTTTCCAGGTAAGGAGTGATGGTGATTGGGCGATAGTCAGCTCGTCAGGAGGGTCGGCTGAGGGTTTGAGAAGAGGGTGCACAAGAGTGCTTTAGGAGGGAAGGGAAGGCTCCAGTGGTGAAGGAGTGGTTGCAGAAGTCAGCCAGGTCAGGCGTGAGCGTGTCAATGTGGTACTTGATGGTTTTGGAAGAACAGGGAAGAACAGGGAAGAACCTGTTTTGACAAGACTTTCATAGATCGGACATGTTTAGAAATCTCATCAGGGGTGAACAGAGGAAAGGCAGAGGAGGAGAGGACAACAGGGTGGACACTAATTCAGTTAAGAATAATAAAACAGTACCAATACACATTACATTTTAGAAGTGGGGTTAGGGTAGTTTTCCTAAAGTCCCACTTTGAAGGTAAGACTTTACTAAGCTATCCCAGTGGTTAGTAGATTCCCCAACTCTTAGTATCAGTCTGTACTACTCAGACCTTGGTAGCGTGGTAGAGCAGTCAGGCTCATCTTAAGAGGAAGATGTGCGCTGTAGGCAAGTACACTGAACCTAGTTAGTAATGCACAAAGAATGAAAATTATATATATACACATATATATACACATATATACATACACACATATTAAAATAGATTTTATTTACACAAGAGTCGCTGTTAAATACTTAGCACAATAAACCATCACACAGATATACTTTAAAATAGGGCCACTTAGTTGGTAGTTGCTGAATGCATACAATTGTTTGGAGTTTGAGAAGTCTACTGTATCATCTGTAGTAACATGAACCCACAAAGTAATATGGTAATTTCATTTAGTCAGCATACACATGTAAACTAGTGATTTTTGGGAAGTAAAACGGTTGGTTAGTGTTATCCTAGCAGAGCTTCAGGTTCCAGAGGCAGTTTAGCTGCACAGCAAGTCTTTTTAAGTCCAAAACGTAACCCTGGCTAAAAGGCAGTTGAGAGGCTTAAAGTCTTGAAAAGCAGCAGAAATGATAAGTTACTCACCGTAGTGACTAACGTACTCTTAGTCCATAGTCCCCTTTCCTCCATACTGTATGGGCTTTCCAAGGGACGGGAGACTGAACCATTCACCAGAAAAAACCTTCCCCTTTAAATTTAGAGGCACGCAGGGGCGCAGCCATGGGACCATGCGCTAGCCTGACTCCACCCTCCAGCGCCAGGCCCCAGTCCCCATTGACTCGTCGTCAATATTTAACATTGCCTAATAATACCAGTATTATTAGGCAGAGGTTGGTGGGACGTATGGAGGAAAGAGGACTCTAGACTAAGAGTACGTAAGTCACTACAGTGAGTAACTTATAATTACTCTTACGTCCCCGTCCCTTTTCCTCCATACTGTATGGGCGATTACAACTGATTGTAGCCCCAGGGTGGAGAGGAGACCGTCCTTAAGCAAATAGGTTCCTGAGAACCGCCTGTCCGAAAGCCGCGTCAGATCTAGAGCTGGTATCCAAACAGTAATGCTTGCAAAAGGCAGAGGGAGAAGCCCAAGTGGCCACCCTGCTTAGAACTTGCCAAGGGACGTGGTGCTGGAAAGCAATGCCCGTTGCCTTGGCCCCGACTGCATGGGCATGCATGTTGGCCGGGAGCGGCTTGTGCTGGCCCTCGTACGCTTCCTTGATGGCAGACACCATCAAGGATGTTATGGAAGCCTTCGAGGCCTGATAGCCTGGCCTCAAGCCGCGAAAGTGACAAAAGGGGCATCCGATTTGCTGAAGCCCTTGGCCCTGTCCAAGTAGAATTTCAGGGCACGCCCGACATCCAGGCAGTGCAGCTCTCTGCTTCGTCCTTTGGATCGGGAAAGACCATCAGGAGGACTATTTCTTCGTTCAAGTGAAATGCGGATGGAACCTTGGGCAGAAATGGCGGGTGCATCTGCATGACTACCTTGTCCCTGTTAAAGGTGGTATATGGTTCAGAGGCAACCAGCGCCTGAATCTCGCTAACTCTGCGAGCCGAGGTCCAACCGACTAGTAAGGACGATTGATGGTGACCAGCCTAATGTCCACAGAAGCCATTGGCTCAAATGGTTTGTGTGCCAGGGCGCCCAGGACTATACTCCGGTCCCACACAGGGTGCGGCCTCTTGACGGGCGGGTAGAGCCTTGCAAGATCGGTCAGGTGTTTGACAATAGGGTTGGAGGAGGAAGAAATGCCTTCCTCCGAGTTCCTGTAAGCCCCAATGGCTGCGAGGTATGTACAGCAGGTGTCGACCAGTATGCCCGAATGAACAAGGTGCACCGAAAAGGAGAACACGTCATCCAGATTGCATGCCAAAGGTTTGATTCCCTTGGAGTCTTGGATCAGGGTCTGCCCAGAGGCAGACCCTGATCCATTTGCTCTTGTACTGGGCCCTGGTGGCTTTGCTCCTGGCACCCTGTACGATTTCCAGATTGTCCTGTGAGAGGCTAAGGTGCCTAAGAGTTACCTGCTCAGGTACAACGCTGAGAGGGCTAGTATCCCTGGCGCGGGGTGGATGATCCTGCCCCCCTGCTGCACCAGATGATGTGCCGGGCCCGTCTGGAGGTGTATCGGGGGCACCTCCAAGAGGCTGAGGAGCTAAAAAAAAAAAAAAAACATGGTCTGGCCGGTCACCACGGAGGATTATGCGGAGCCGGTGCGAATCCTTGATCTTGCAAAGTACCCTGTGGATCAGGGGGGTGGCCGGAAAGGCGTAAGCCTTCATGCCAGTACACTGGAGGAGAAATGCGTTGCCCAGGGAGCCGGGGCCCTGGCCCTGCCAGGATGCAAACTAGGGATACCTCTTGTTGTGCCAGGTGGCAAAGAGATCCACTTGGGGGTACCCCTACTTGTTGAAAATCTCCTGAACAACAAGGTAGTTTAGCTGTCACTCGTAATTGTCTGCTCCCAGCCTGCTGAGCCTGTCCGCATCAAGGTTGGATTTCCCCGGGAGGTGGACTGCCGAGAGGTAAATTTCATTTTCCAAGGCCCATTCCCACATGCTGATCGCCAGTCTGCACAGGAGGGGATCTGGTGCCTCCCTGCTTGTTGACTTAGTACATGCTGGTCGAGTTGTTTGTCTGGATGAGGACAACTTTGCCTTTGAGAAGTGGCCGGAATGCTCCGAACGCTAGCCAGATGGCGTTCAGCTCCAACCAATTGATGTGGTATTCCTGCTCCTGTTGAGTCCAGGTGCCGTGGACCGAGAGAATGCCCAGTGTGGCTCCCAGCCCTCGAGCGAGGAGTCTGGTGATGGTGGCCTGCGGAGCAGGCGGCTGGAAGGGCTTTCCCCGTCTGTAGGTTGTTAGGTCCAGGTGGAGAGATGGAGGACCGTTGATCATTTTGGCTTGAGAGCCCAGCTCCTGATCCATGAGGCCGCGAACTGCAGCTGAATCCTTCTCATCGTTAGTCTCGTCTGCGGGACGGCTAGCAGGACTGCCACTAGTAGACCCATGAGATGTTGATACCACCAAGCCGAGGTCACCTCTCTGCTGAGGAAGTGGACGGTGGTCCTCTTGATGGCCGAGATCGTATCTTCTGAAGAGAAGACCTTCTCGGAGCACGTGTCCCAAATGAGTCCCAGGAAAATCAGTCTGCGCAGGACCAGCTGTGCCTTCGAGGTTGAGCGAGAACCCAGGTCATGCAGTGTGTTCATAAGGGCATGGAAGGGGTGGTGAACCGCCTCCGGAGATGTAGCCCTGACAAGCCAGTCAAGGTATGGATAGATGTGGAGGCCCTGCTCCCTGAGGAGGGCCGCTTCCGCATTCATGAGTCTGGTTAAAGAGACTGGGGGCCGAGTTGAGGCCCCCACAGGAGGACCTTATATTGGAAATGGTAGCCCATGATCCTGAACCGTAGGAAAGAATGATGGGGCTGCCAAATCGGGACGTTTGTACGTGTCCTTCAGGTTTAGGGAGCACATCCAGTCTCCCTTGTCCAATGTCTAAGCTATGAAAGCTGACGTAACCATCTTCAACTTTTGCAGGGCTAAGGAGAAGTTGAGGGTGGAAAGGTCCAGCACAACTCTCAGACCTGCCTGGTTGTTCTTTTGAATGGCGAAAATCCTGGAGCAGAAGCCAAAGCCTCGCTGGGAGGCTGGAACTTCCTCAACTGCCTGGCTCTCTACGAGCCAACGGATCTCTGCCAAAAGAGTTGCTGTCCCAATCTGTGGGAGGGGAGGAGGAAGGAGGTAGGGATGGGTAGGCAGTACGCTGGATACTACAGAGAGGATCCAGGGGGCCGCGAAATTCAGGCACCAGAAATTTGCATGGAGAGCAATGCTGCCCCTCACAACTGGAGACACGTGGTCCCGAAAGGGCGTGTGATGCCTTCTTTCCCTCGGAGGCTGAGGGGGACTGAAAAAAGCCCTTATTTCCCCCCTTTTTGTTTGCACCAGTTCTGAGACAGCGAGCGGTCGGTCCGGCTGCCTGGATCTGCTTTCCTGGAAGCTGCAGAATCCTCCATATGTACGACCCTTCTGAGCGCTGCTGAGATTCGGTGTAAGATTTGGGTGTGGTCTTAGTAGGAATGGACAAAGACTGCCATTTGTGAGCGGCTCGTGTCCAGCTCTTCATTCGTAGAGGAGAGGAGAGGTAGAGTTCCCCCGCCACACCCCCCCCCGCCCAAACGGTAGATCTAGAATGCGCTCCTGGACATCCGTATTGAATTTCTTCGCCCAGAGCCAGGCTGTCCGCCTCATGTCTGCATCGCTCAGTCCGATGTATCGATATGCACCACCGTGGTTTCCATGAGGTCGTGCACCACGAGCTTGGCCTCCGCTAGCCCCTCAAAGTGCGATTGGCATTGGAGGGGAGTTCCGGGAGGAAGTCTGCATTTTCCTGCCATAACCATTGGTTGGCAGCAGCAAACATGGCATCTGCGTTGGCCTGACGCAGGTTCAAGGAGGCGTTGGAGTAGATCTTCTTGCCATAAGCCTCCAATATCTTCTCCTTGCCTAGCAGCGAGGCTGAGGACAACTGAGGCTTGGAGTAAAGTCATGCCGCAGCGATCACCGAGGAGTGTGGCTGAGGATGGGTCGAGAGCAAGTGTGTGTCCCTCTCCATCTGCCTGTACTTGGCGTTGGTTGACCGGCTGGACTGAGTGGGGCTTGAGCCAACCCTTCTTGGCCAGGGAGACATAGGTTTGCAGTGGAATCTTCGTGTTGGCATTCAGGGAATAGAGTCGGGCTCCTGGCTGGCGCGGCGGCCATTTTGTCAAGCTGCCTGCCACGTGCCTGTGACGTATTGCCCAGCCCGCTGGATCCGGCCTCGTCCAAGACTCTTGCGTGTGGGTCACGAGACCTACCCTGCTCCTCGGGTCCCGGCTCGGTAGGTGCGACACCCTCGACCCGGAGGTTGGTAGAGCTGTGTAAGGGCAGCCCCTCGGACGTATTGCCTGTCAGGACGTAGCCCCTCAGCCATTGCGCTGGTAAAAGGGTGTAGCCCCTCGGCTGTACACCCGGTACAAGAACCTTCCGGTCCCTCAATACTGTGTCTCGGAGGATCCGAGGACCCCTCGATCCGAAGACCGGTAGCTGTAGCAGCCTCGGTGGAAGGACCTGGCAGGTCCCTCCCGAGCAGGAGAGTCCCTGGGAAGGAGTCTCCCTTGCGGGGTGTGCTGGAGAATATCAGCCATACCTTGGACCTGCGATGCTTCACAAAGTTCTTGAGATCCTCTGGAGGAGACTTCTGGAAGACCTCCCTCCACCTGGCTAGTCTGTTCTCGAAGGCGCTGAAGAACAGAGTCACATGCCGAGCATGATTGCCAACCGTGGTCTGGGACAAAGAAACGTAGGCAAAGGGCATGGGGGTCTGAAGTTGGGAAGAGCCCGTTGCAGGATGGACACCTGCTGAACCCTGTAGAAGTCGACCTGCGCCGGGAGGAGCATGACGGAGGACCGAGTACCTGAATGACAGAAAAGAAAAAAGAAAGTAGCATCCGCGCATGGAATAACATGGCCGAAGCCAAACCCAGAAGCGCTGGTGAAATCGGCCCATTGCCGTCGACGCGGAAAAGGGGACTGGTGTGCCGCTGGAGGGCGGTGTCAGGGCAGCGCATGCTACCTGGGCCGCGCCCCCACGTGCCTCTACATTTCAAGGGGAAGACGTTTTTTTCTTTAGGTGAAAAAGGTTCGGTCTCCCGTCCCTTGGAAGGAACGCTCATACAGTATGGAGGAAAGGCGACGTGACGCAAGAGTAGTCAAGTTTCCTGTTGATACTTTCTAGTCTCTAGCAAAGAAGATGCAAGAAGACTTAACCAACGTGAGAGACCCTGTTAAAGGACTTCATAAAGGGACACAAGCAGCGGCTTGAGTCTGACGTAAGAGGGGGTTGCCTCGGACACTATGTGCACTCCAACAATCTGGAGGGACTTTCTGGAATAAAGTAAGCAATACCTCTTGCCCCACAGTACCTTAGAGTTGAAGAAAACATTTGTGGTGGATGCTCAGCGATGTTGCAGCTCTGGACGAGACCTCCGGATTCCTTGGTCTGATGTCGAAAGGTATAACAATGAACGGGATATCAGTAGCAGTCTCGAGGGACTTCTTTGGACACGCTGCAGTTTTGACACCTTTTCTGCAGCACCAACAAAGGAGGCAATTCGCCCGGTCTATCTTCTTCGGTTCCTGCAGTCCGACACCGAGGGGGTCAGGACGAGTTGAATTGGGTCTGTGAAATGTCCATGAGGGCTCAGCAAAGACTTGGAAGGATTCAGCCTTTCCACAACGATGCACTAGAAATTGGCTGCATGTCTCCTGGTATAGGGGCTTTGCAGCTGTGGAAAAAAACAGGCCCTCAGGAGATGGCTCAAATTAAATGTACTCTTGGGACTGGTTGTTCCCACCAGTCAAAGGGAAAAAATCCTCTTCAGAGTTCCTCTGTCGTACAGAAAACTAGGTCAGGACAGCAGTGGTCGCTTCTCCAGGAGCCTCACCTTTTATTCAGTTCCAGCACACACACCTCTGCAATCTTCGGGAGCAGTTTGCAGAAAGGGGCAGCCAGACATCCCCTCCTCCCACCGTGGAAGCCAGTCCCATTTAGGCACTCCTAGCCATTCCCTTACCGTGGCTACTATCTATCGGCCACCTGGTCATATCTCCTCCTTCCTCTGAGTGGGCTGACCTCTCCTCCTCACTCCTGTCCTCAACCACTCAACTCCTCTTTCTTGGTGACTTCAACATCCACTTGGATGCCTCCTGTCTCCCCACGGGACTCTTGTGACCTCTGAGACTCTCTCACTCTCTATTCTCCCGTCTGGGCCTACTCATTCTGCAGGGCACACTCTTGATGCTCCAATCTCTTCTGACCTTCCCCTCTCCACTCCTCTCCTCTCTCCTGGAGTGATCACTTTCTCCTATCCTCCAACCTCACCCTCCCTACCCCACAGGCAAAGCCACCCTCATCACTGCCATCCACCTTCTCGGTCATCCGACCCATGAAGCGCGCGTCAGTTGAGGCTTTCGCTGCCTTCTCACCCCCCTCCCCCTTCGGCTGACTCCCACCCTGACACAGCCCTCTCCATGCTCCACTCTGCTATATCTGATACTCTTGATAACCTTGCCCCTGTCATGAGAATCCGCCTGAAGCCCAAAGCCAAATGTAACTCCTGGTATGACTCGGAGCTTGTCACCCTTAAACGCAAGTGCAGGGTGGGAGAGAGGAAATGGTGTGCTTCATGTTCATCCTCTGACAAACTGGCCTGCCGCCTGCTCCAAAGGCAATACCGTCTCTCCGTTCTCACCAAGAAGAGAGCCCTTATCCAAGCCCGCATCTCTGCAGCATCTAACAACTCGGCCGAACTCTTTAAAATCTGCAAGGAGCTTGCCAACCCTGCTGCAGTCTCTACCTCTCCTGTCCCCTCCCAGGCCCTCTGCACTGCACTGGCCTCACTTCATCTCTAAAACTCAAGACATCCTGTCCTCACTCTCCTCCTATCACCTCCCTCCCTTCCTGGCTCTTCCTCTGGCCCTTCTGCGCCACCCCTCCTCCCGCCTTCTCTGCCTTTCCCCTTTTTTCTGCTGACGAGGTTTCCAGACAAGTCTGATCTATGAAAGTCTTGTCTAAACAGGTTCACCCCTGTTCCTCCAAAACTATCAAGGACCACATCGACTCCCTGGCTCCTGCCCTGGCTAACTTTTGCAACCACTCCTTCGCCTCTGGAGTCTTCCCATCCCCCCTTAAGCACTCCCTTGTGCACCCTCTTCTTAAGAAACCCTCTTCTGACCCCTCCTGCCCAGCTAACTATCGCCCAATCTCCATCACTCCCTTCCTGGGCAAGCTCCTGGAGAAACTGGCCATCTCCCAGCTTAACCTCCATGCTGAATCTGTTGGCAGTCTTCATGACCATCAATCTGGCTTCAGAGCTGCCAGAAGCACGGAAACTGCTCTCCTGAACATCCGTGAGGACCTGCTCTTGAACCTCAACTCCAACACTCCGTGTGTTCTCATTCTGCTCGATCTCTCTTCTGCCTTTGACACTGTCAACCATGCCATCCTGCTCAACCGTCTCTATGATAACCTGGTTATCACTGGTCAGGCTCTGGCGTGGCTGACCTCTTTCCTCTCCAATCGACCCTCCCAGGTCCAACTGGGGTCCTTCCTCGCCGACATCTTTTTCTCTCCCTGGCTGTTCAACCAGTATCTGGCACTCCTTGCCCACCGCATCGCCGCTCTCTGCCCCAACTTTCAGTGCTATGCGGACGATACCCAGCTCATTTTCAGGCTACCCTCGGCCTCCTCCTCTCCTTCCCTCATCTCTGACTGTCTGCTATCCAGAAATGGTGAGCCGCCAATGACCTCTGCCTTAATGCCAGTAAGACTGCGATTCTACTCATCGGCACACCCACTCCCTCCTTCCCTGCAGCTCTCTGGCCGGCCTCTCTTGGCCCTCTTCCTGCTCCTACCTGCAAGGCAAAAAAACTCGGGGTTATCTTCGACTCCACACTCTCCTCATATCTGACGTCTCTAAGAAGTCACACTACCAGCTGCACCTCCTCAGAGGTATTCTTCCCTTCCTCTCCTTCCCCCAGAAGCTCACCGTCTAACGAGCACTGGTTCTCTCAAAGCTGGACTACTGTAACAGCCTCCATCTTAATCTGCCTGCCCCCACTCTCCGCCCTCTGCAACTCATCCAGAACAGAACTGCGAGACTTGTCCTTGGCCTCAAGCCCAGGGACCGTATCTCTCCAGGACTGAAGTCTCTACACTGGCTCCCAGTGGCTGCGAGGATAAAGTTCAAAACCCTCTGCATGGTCCACAAGGCCTTCTGGGGCCTGGGGCCTAAATACCTTCAACTCTCTCTTCCTAAATATCTTCCTTCCCGAGCCCTTCGCTCATCCGTCTCCAACTCCCTCAGGGTCAGCCGCTTCTCGAAGCAACGAGCTGGGGGTAGATCTCTCTCCGCGGCAGGGGCCTCCCTCTGGAACAGCCTCCCTGAAACTGGAGAACCATCTCCGGTTCCGGAAGCACCTCAAAACCTTCCTCTCTGCTTCTGCTTTCTCTCTCCCTCTCCGCTGCTAATTCTTCGCTGAAACTGCACCGAATCTGCAACTGGGCCACTCTCACCGACCTCGGTCCTGGGCCCAGCCACTCTCCACTTGCACTGCCTCCTTGGCAACCCCTGCACTGCAGGACTGTCTCTGTATCCCTACAGCCCCCCCTTCCCAGCACTTGTTTGCACTTACCTTGCACTTGCCACCAACTGGCCAATTATTTTATTCTACTTACCTTGTACTGCATTCCCCCCTCCCCTTCCCCATGCACTTTCTCCCTTCTCCTGCACTTGCGCGATCTGAATGACACCTGGCCTAGTAGGATGTTGTCTGTCTTCTTGTTCCCCCCTCCCTGCCTCGTCGCGCCTTGAAACACTTGTGTATAGGCGCGTTACAAATGCCATATCATAAAGGACAGGGGGGGGGGGTGAAAAATCTTCCCCCCATTTCCTGCCTGTCAAGATACTCTGGACCTTGGGCAGGGACACCCAAGGGATCCAGCCAAAGGCTAAACACACAGGCCTACCCTCCCAGAATGGTAGAAGGGCTGACAGAACGACCACCCAAGTAATGGTTATTACATGGGTGCCCCTATTGTGCACTACTGAGTCTAAGGAAATAGCCTGTGGTAGAACAATCACAATAATTGATAGAATTGCCACCAGCCATAACTAGGTGATTGTCTATTTACAGAGAAGCAGGATAGATATCCCTTCGGAACCCCACATAAGTTGGTGTGTGCTAAACACAGACTATGATATAATAAGTAATTTATAACGTGCCTGTACACAAGTGTTTCTAGACGTGACACGGAAGGGGAGACAAAGGGAGGACAAAACAAACTATCTTACTAGGCCTTGTGTCATTCAGATCATGCAAGTGCAGGGTGAGGGAAAGAGTGCAATATACAGTTTTTGTTATCTCTCCATCCTTCAGAACTGTAGTTACTTGAGGATACATAAAAAGAAACTTAAGAGGACCCCAAGGCTCCCCATCAACACTGCCTACCTATAAAGAGCTGTGTGCTGCAATAGGAACATACAGATGCTGGAGTGTTATGAAGAAAATATACTCAATAGGCTTGGTACAAAACAAGGAATAGTGTTACAAAAGAGCCGCAAGAATTAATGCGTAGAAAGAGGCTCCACTCATTTAGAATTTCAGAAAAAGGTCCATAAATCCAGCAAAAAAGTGCTGGGGCTCTCACTAGGAGAGAGGCTAAATGTCAGGAATCATCTCTATGTCAATTTTTTGTGAATCAAGGATTTCATCCACGTTTCTTGAAAGGAGTGGTTTTGGATGAAGTGGAAGTTCCAGATGTTGAGATTAGAGTCTTTGGGACAAAATTTGAAACTGGCAGTTCAGGCTTTAGAAAAGAGTAAGTTGATTTATAAGAAATCTGCTGACAGTAAACGCCGGAAGGGGCCAGAATATCAGGTGGTAGACCAGGTGTGGTTGTCCACTAGGTGTCACTGAAGGGGAGGAATACATTTAGTCCACGTTATGTTGGACCTTTTGAAGGTGGAACATGTTTATTCTCCAGTTTCTGTAAAATTGAAGTTGTCGCCAGGGTTCAAGATACATCCAACTTTTCATGTAAATCTATTGAAGATTTTTTAGAAAAGATACAAGAATTAGTGAGTCTCTTGGTCCTGTGTTTTCTGAAGATGAAAATGAAGGCTATATTAGATTCTAGAATAGTTCAGGGTCAACTTCAGTATTTGGCGGATTGGAAAGGTTATGGACCAGAGGAAAGATCATGAGAGAAAGTGGGAAATGTACATGTTCCTAGGTTGGTTAGAAGGCTTCATCGTTTGCATCAGAAGGTTGGCCCTGGGACAGGGCATTGCGGAGGGAGTACTGTCAGGATTCCATGGTGCATTTCAAGAGTTTCAAAAGCACACATCTTAAAAGGGCACTCAATTGGAAATTCATAGTTAATTTTTCAGGTTCACCATTTTAAAAAAAACCCTGTTAATCTAGGTACAGTTTTGCAGAGTGGTGTTTGGGTAATGTTTGGTTTGAGAATTTTAATAGAAATATTCCTTAACCTAACTTATAGGAATCAATTGTTTCCCCAAAGCAAGATGGAGTGTCTTTTCAGCAGCAGTGATTGGTGGGAATAGATTATGAGGTAGTTTGGAATTCTAACGAGTTCTAAACTGCCTTTCATTTTAGTTGCCTTTGTGGCAGGTTGCAGTTCCTTTAGTTCAGTGAATCAAATCTTAAAATATTCATAAATCTTAGATACTACAGAAGATTTAAGAAAATTCCTATCATCTGAAGATTTGAGATGTTGAAGTGAAGACTTTCCTTGAAGCAGATAAGTAAAACAGATGAAGCAAAAGCTTTTCATACTTCAAAGTTTAAAAGTCAAGGATTGTATTTAATTCAGTTTTAAAAGTTTAAGGGAATTTAAATACCAAAATATTTAAAAGTTAAGACTTTCTATAACTGAAATGGTTCCGTGTGAGTAATCTTGAAATCAGCAAGTTGTGCGTGTTTTAAGAAAGTGAATTGTTTTATGCGTGTGTTAACAAATTAACAGACGCGCGAGCAATCTTTTGAGAACATTGTAAAAATATTTAAGTACTAACACAGTATTTCGTTATTTAATAACGCAGCCAGTCGCAAGCGTATCTTTTCTTCTCGCGCTATGCTTGTTCGAGTAAGACTAGAGTAAAGGACCTTAATACGTTGTCTGCGTGCCGTCGCAAGCGTTGTGTCGTTTCATGAAGAGAATTTGAAATTCGTTGCGTCGGAGCCCGTCAGCGGAGTTTATTTTAGCCACGAAAAGCGTTGGATGGATGCGCAGTTTGTTTTAAAGCAACGAACAGCGTCAGAAGATGGTGCGGAACAGTTTCAATAAGACAAGAGAAGTAAATAAGTAAGATTAAAAGCAGAAAGATTCAGTTTTAGATTTTTGTAACAATTTAAATAAAAAGACTTTACACAAAGAAAATAAGATATATGAAACAGAATAATTCAGTTGATTCAGAAAATAAAGTTATTTACTACGAAAGAGAAAAAGATTGTCAGCATTAACATTCATCTAGACCAGTATTTATGAAAAACAATTGCTGAGGCGATAGAAATAAATACAGAATTATTTTATTTCAGCTGCAACCAGTAAAGAACACCTATCAGTATCAGAGCAGAGGCAGCAGGTACTAAGAAGGAGGGAGGCAGTAATTAAGTAAAAAGAATTAGATACATAGATATATATCCTAGGTATCACAGACACTGAGGCACATAATCAGTTTCAGAGGGCATTAGTGCAAGCCATTGAAGATCTGCTTTTTGTTATTTTCTCCATTCCCCTTGGGTTTGCCAGCTTGGTAGTTTTATCTGCTGCGAGACTGTTAGGCAGGCAGACTTAGGGGGTCTGGTGGGAAAGCGTCACTCCTGCAGGAAGATTCAAGACTGGACCTGACAAAGCATAACACAGATGAATCTCCCGAACAGGAGTCGGGGCGGGGGGGCCGGTAGACAGGGGGGGAGGGGGGCCGGGAGAAACACCATTCAAAGTTAGTAAAGCAACTTGTATACTTTTACATTTGACTGCTTAAATCGTGGCTGCTTGCACCCACATGTTACAGGAAAATGACTAATGACAGTGGCCACTGTTTAACTAGTAGAGACTTGCACCAGCGATTTTTACTGTTACAAAACTGATGAGTACTTTTATATTTGTTACAATTTCCAGACAATCCTAATCAAAGTCCTTCCCTAGGATGAGTTTTCTCAGAGGCATAAGAGGGACCCTAGTGGTCTAGGTGCCAGGTGTATGACAACCAACATAGGGTTCTGTTGCAGGAAAGTCATAGTTAGAGGATATCTTCTTAAACAAGTATGTATTAGCGTTCGAGTTAGTCAAGAGTTCAGGGACTTCAGAGAAGACTCCCTATATATGCTTTCCAGCAGTAGGCATGGGTAAGCAGTATGGGCAAACACCCAACCACACGCAATACCCCCGCAGCCTCACAAGAATTACACAAGACTTGAGGTAAGTATTACTCAAGCCAGCACTGTACCTCAGCAGAAAAGAGCTTCAGAGTGGATGCCTTCACGATGCAGCAGCACAAGACCTGTTCCCTGGATACTTGGTCTGGAGACAAAAGAACTAGACACTGGCTGAGAACTTGCAGCAGAGGTCAGAGGAGGCTTCCAGCAAAGGTTTTGTCACAGATTCTCGCAGCACTGTGGACTTGTAGCCTTTTTGCAAGAGCCAGATTAAAAAACGAATATTGCTGGTCAGATTCCCTTACTAATCTAGTCCTGCAATCTGGTGAGGGGACTTAAAGGATTCGAATAGTGTCATACGGAGATCCAGCAGGAATTCAAAGTTTCAGGGAGGTTCAGACTTCGGAAGACCATGCGCCACACTCAGGCTCAAAGTCCCAGCGTATTGGCGGTTTACAGCCCCAGCAAGGCCACATCACGTCATGGAATGGCCCAAAATGCGGGTATTGAGACAAGTGGATGTCACCAGCCTCTGGGTAGGAGTCGTTGCATTCGGAACCCCCAGGAACATGAGCTTGAGTGGTCGACTTGTCAGCAGCTTCCAGGATTGGAGTATTTATCAGAAATTACAGCACAACTTCTGAAAACTCTTCCTGAAGTTTACAGAAAGGGGTGTTCTGGCTGTCCAATCAGGACAGCTAGCCAGTCATTGGGACTTGGTTTCTTTGAGGCAAGGTGAAAGGCAAAGGGCTGCAGAGTTTTGGATTCCTCCCTCGCTTCCTGCCTTCTTAGACACTCGGGATCCCTGGCAGCTAACAAAGTATTCCAGCCGAAGACAAAAC
Source organism: Ambystoma mexicanum (assembly GCF_040938575.1). Lineage (NCBI taxonomy): Eukaryota > Metazoa > Chordata > Amphibia > Caudata > Ambystomatidae > Ambystoma > Ambystoma mexicanum. Next base: position 61,253,054 of record NC_090930.1, read on the forward strand.
CTCAACCAAGGTCGTTCCTGCCTAGAATGGCAGACGACCTAAGAAACAACAAGCAAAAAAGAAAAGATGGAGCCCAACATTCTAGCAGAATGGTGACCCACCTGTGCATTACCAAGGATGATTTGATAGCCTGCAAAGAATAAAGACCAAGTCATAAAGCAATTAAAGTAAACTTGCAATTGTAACAATGTTACCAGGTAAGCAAGAAAGGGGTTACAGTGCATCTCCCCAGGACTCCACATAAGGTGGGGTGTGCTGGCTCAATAACAAATGTAAAGGGGATGGAAATCCCACTTTACCTCATGGGGGACAGTATTTATTTAGATCTTCTTAGCAGTGATAAATCTTCCTAACCTGTGTCAACACCAGAATCTTTTGCTTTACTGGTGGATTATTTTTCCTCATCGCTCTGCAAGTGGTACCTATTTCCACACTCGCAGAATCTTTTACTCTTTCTATGGGTGTCATTTTTAAGACTCTCCACATTTTATTTTAAAAGGTTATCCTCTGACAACATTTTGGAAGTGCCTATTGTTTCTAGGTTGACCTAGGGGGTACCCTTTTAACTTTCACTGGCTATCCTTGTGATAACTACAGTTCCCAAGGATAGAAAGGATCTTTGGATCCCTTTTACATTTATTTGGTGAAACCAGCACACCAGACCTTATGTGGAGTGCTGGGGAGATACAAGTTATCCCCTTACACACTAAAACTAATTCGGTTACAGGGACAAATGAACCTTTAATGGCTGGTGGCAGTGATACCTTTTATTAGTTTGGTGCACCTTTACTGCAGGCTGTTTGTACAGCCCTGGTAAAGGCACCCATGGGTGCTCACTTTACCAAAATGGCCCAGGTCTTGTTTTTTCCATTTGAATGTTACTTGTCCTTTCCTGTTCCTTCCCCCCAGACATCCAGGGAGGGAAATTCCTTTGTGTGATTATCTTCAGCGAGAGTCCTGTGGGTGTTCCAAATGAGATTTCGTAATCTGCCGATATTTACAATCAGCTGAGTATCGCCAGCGTAGTTAGATTTAATGAATCTGCATGTACACAATGATTTTCTTGTGCATATAAGACTGTTTGCAATATACCCCCATCCTAATATTGTTGGGTAGGAGTATGTACACGTGCTCAGTGAAACTTTTTTGTATAGCAGAGAGTTAATATAGGATTTGTTAAGGTGAATGCCCCCCTGGAACTCTTTAAGACATGCAGATTGTGTGAAAACTATTCTAGCTGTTTGAGTAACTGTCACCAATAATATTTACGAGTAATGCCAGGTATAGTACATACCCATTGTTCCGCCCAGGTTAGGTAAATATTACAAGGCTCCTCTCCACTTAAAGGGTAATTTTAACAATGCTAAATTATGAGATGCTAAGCATGAAATTTGGAAGACCAAATTAATATTTGAGTTTTGCGTTTACTTGCAAGGGTACCGCTTCAAAGCACTGATATGTACAAATAGGAAGCATGGGATGAGGTTACACATAGTCCCCTACTCTTCTTCCGCACTGATAACATATACCCTGACTAATCATGCACTGCCACTTGTCTGGCTGCACTACCATTTTTCATTGCATTTATTTAACTCATTTATTCTGTTCTCTCCTCTGTTCCGCACTTTCCACTTTTCCCCTTCCAGGCACTCTCCCCCTTTTTCCCTTTTCCATGCACGTGTGCGTTTTTAATGTCACTGAGCCTAGTAAGAAAGTTATTTTTTCCCCTCCCTGTTCCCCTCCTTTGCTTGGTCGCGCTCTGAAACACTTGTGTATGAGCGCGATATAAATAAAATATATTATTCAATTACCCTGATTACTTACAGTCAGTATCCAAAATTTCACTGACAGTTGGGTTACATAGTGTGGGTGACCCTTTTACTAAGGTACCACGAGTAACAGTGTGGGCTGCGGGTGTGGAAGAGTCAAGTATGACTCATGGGTGGGGAGGGACGGTTATTTGCTTCTTGTGTGCAATCCTATCACAATTAGATCTTCTACGTGGAGGCACTATAATTTGTTTTTAACTTAGAGGGTGTAGAACAAGTTACTCTCTTACCTGGTAACGTTCTTTCGATGGATGGGATGGTCCGACGACGTACTCCATAGCTACGACAGTAATCACCACAGCTGTGCTGCTTCGGAAAAGTTTAGGTGTCTGCGTCGAAGTCGATACGCTGTCCGAGGGCTTCCGTCGAGCCGACGTCACCGGATGTTATAAGTAGGATGCACGACACCCATAGCCTCAGTTGTAGTTTTTTTTCCTAGAACGTGTTGCAAACTACTGCCAGTATAACCACAGAAAGCCTTGCAGAAACGTAAGCTGCAATCGCATAAGAAATTCTGTGGCGGGGCAGGTAGGGAGGGAGCGATATGGAATACGTCGGACCATCCCATCGAAAGAACGTTACCAGGTAAGAGAGTAACTTGTTCTTCGAGAGGATTGGGTCCTCCGACGTATTCCATATCTATGATAGACTCACAAAGCAGTACCAACGTATGGAGGAGGGAAAAAGAATTTAGAATATAGAAATTTAGAATGCCCAATCAAATTGCAGAGTAAAGGACCGCTTTGCCAAAGGCCAGATCCTGCCCATGGATAGAATCTAAGGAGTAGTGTCGTACAAAAGTATGGACCGAAGCCCAAGTGGCTGCCTCACAGATGTGTCGAATAGGAACGCCCCTCTGCAGGGCAGTAAAGGCAGCCATACCCCTAGTAGAATGGGCCCGTAAGCCAACCGGAGGGTCCTTACCCGCCAAGCGGTAACATTCAGAAATTGCCAAGATAAACCATCTAGGCAGTCTGCTTAGTAACAGCTTGTCCCAAACGCCTTCCAGTGTAACCTATAAAGAGCTTATCGTCCACTCTGAACCGGGACATGCGTGAAATGTAGAAACTTGAAGCTCTTTTAGGATCCAACCTATGGAGCCTCTCCTTCATTACCAGTATGTGGAGGATGATAAAATGCCAGAAGAATGACCTGGCTTAAATTCAATTCCCACACCACTTTCGAAAGAAAGGACGGACGAACTCTAAGGACAACTCTGTCCTTATGAAACACAGTGAAGGGTGGCTTAACTGAAAGTGCCTGCAACTCACTCTGCGAGCGGAAGTGACCACAACTAAAAATACAGTTTTAAGGGTCAACAGTCTCAAAGGAATAGAATGTAAAGATCAAATGGAGCACCCATTAGGAATTTTAGAACAAGGTTCAAATCCCAACCAGCCACCTGGAAAGACGACGGCGGAAACCAATTAGTGAGCCCTTTGAGAAATTAAAGGAATTTTGAAATAAAAAACTCAGACGAGCGCTTAAATATGGACAGCGCCACCAGGTAACCTTTAATGGTACCCACTTGCAGGCCCTTGTAGGCTAATGAAAGCAAAAGACAACCACAGGAATGTCACATGCAAAAGGATCCACATTCTTAACCCTGCACCAGTCGCAGAACTTACGCCAACGGTACAGGGACTTGGTGACAGGCCGTCTGGCCTAAAGCAACACCTCCATCACGTCTTCAGGGAAGTACCAATCCTTATACCCCAACCTTTCAGAAGCCAAGCGTGAAGGTCGAGGGATCTGTCCTCTGGATGAGAACCTGATTCTCCCCCCTCCCCCCGCTCCCCCCATCCCGTGAGAGCAGATCATCTCGGTAGGGAAGACAACGTGGAGGGCATATGGACAAGTCGAGAAGGTCCGGGTACCACGTTCTCCGGGCCCATGCCGGAGCAATGAGGATCATACGAGAGCCGAATCTCAGTAACCTCTGCAGCACTTGTGGGATGACGGGGACTGGAGGAAACGCGTACAGCAGTGGGAAAAACCACTCCACCACAAATGCGTCTTCTAAGGCTCCTCTTGGAGGAAATTCCCACGAGCACACTAGAGGCGAAAAGATCGACTTGAGGGGTCCCCCAAAGGGCGAAGATCTCCAGGAGAATCTCCTGAGCCAGCTCCCACTCATGAGAGATCACACTCTGCCTGCTCCGAGCGTCCGTCTCGTTTTCGTCTCCGGCCCGAAGAACTGCTGAGATCGAAACTTCCTGCGGGATGGCCCAGAACCAGAGCTGCATCGCCTCCCTGCACAGAGGAAGTGACCCTGCTCCCCCCCCCCCCCCCCTTTTTGTTGAGGTAGTGCATGGCCACTGTTGTCCGTCAGAATCAAGACATTCTTCCCTCGTACAGTCGGCAGAAAAGCCTTCAGGGCAAGCCTGACGGCCGATGGCCCACAGCTCCAACAGATTGATATGGAGTCTGGACTCCGACGGAGTCCAACGACCACTGACAACTCGTTGGCATGAGCTCCCCATCCCGTGAGGGATGCGTCCGCCACAATAGTCACCTCCGGCCAGGGCAGCCAAAATGGAGCCCCGTCCCCATCAGATTGCCTTCGACGGCCCACCACAGAAGGTCCTGGGCGACCGAGGACGGCACCCGAACGGGTCCGACATCCTGCTGGAGGACTGGGACCACTGCATCTTTAGTCCATTGCAGAGATCTCATCCGCAACCTGGCCTCTGGCACCAGAAGAATGCAGGATGCCATGAGGCCAAGCAACCTCAAGAACTTGAACGCCAGGGGACTCTGGGCATGTTGAAACTTGTGCACCATCTGCTGAAGATGTGCCCTCACCTGGGGAGGGAAACACTGCCCCAGGGATGTGTAGAGCACTGCTCTGATGTACTGGAGTCGCTGAGTTGGCATCAAGTGGGACTTCTTTAAGTTGAGGGAGAAGCCCAGCTTGTGAAGGGAGTGGCAGGTGACGGACAGATGATCCAGGACTTGCTCGGGAGGGCGCGCCCTGATCAACCAATCGTCCATGTAGGGTTAGATGTGAATTCCCCCCCTTTCCGGAGATACGCTACCACCACCACGAGCTTGGTGAAGACCCTCGGGCAGAGGTCAATCCAAACGGCAGGACCCGAAACTGAAAGTGCGAGTCGCCAACCGCGAACCTCAGGTACTTGTGCTTGGGATGGATCGGCACATGAAAATAAGCATCCTTGAGGTCGAGAGACACCAACCAGTCCTGCAGTTGAAGGGCCTGGAGGACTTGAGAAAGAGTAACCATCTTGAACTTGTCCTTCCTGAGGAGCTTGTTCAAACCGTGCAAGTCCATGATGGGTCTCAATCCCCCGTCCTTCTTGGAAATAAAAGAAATAAGGGGCATACCATCTCGTGTTCCTCTCCGCTACAGGCACCAGTTCTATGGTGCCTTTCTCCAGCAGGGACTATTTCCTGCGCAAGGAGCGGATCCGGACTCTTCAAAGAGATTCCGTGGTGGATTGTCATGGGGCCTCTGCTGGAAAGGAAGACAGTAGCGGTGGGCTATGATCTCCAGAATCCACACATCTGAAGTAATGGCACGCCATTCTACAAGATGCTCCGCCAGCCTTCCCCCCAACCGGCGAACCACGGGACATTGTCTCATGACTGAGCTGAAGCGGCTGTAGCATTGCCTGAGGGTAAAGAAGCAACTGCCCGAGCGGCTTTGGCACTTCGAGTACCTTGTTTTCCACCTCTGGTACTCCTACGGTTGCCCCTTTGACTCGCAACTCCCTCGATCTACCAAAAGATGAGTAATATCGAAAGGAAACTCCCCTCCGTTGTTGTCCCCTAGGACGAAAAGGCAGAGGTTGGCGAACTGCAGCGCTCAACGACTTCGCTGCAGCTTTGGAGGTCTGCAACCTCTCAAGGCTCTCGTCAGCCTTGCTGCCAAAAAGATGTTCACCATCAAAGGGCATGTTCAGGAGCCAGGCTTGTACATCCGGAGCAACCCCAGACTTCCGCAACCACGCAAACCTGCACATCACGGTGCCCGCCGCCATAGACCAGCTAACGCAAGCTGCCACATCCAGACCCGACCAAACGGATTCACACATGGCATCCTTGCACTCCTGAACAAGAGCAAGAAAGCCATCCCGTTCCTCCCCTTCGGGAATGTGTTCAGCCGCCAAAGAGACAATTCCACAGAGTACGAGTGAAACGTGACAAGGCACACACAGAGTTGACTGCCTGTAAAGCCATACCCCCTGAAGAAAACACTTTCTTTGCCCAGCCATCAAAACATTTGTTGTCCCTAGCAGGAGGGATGGTAGGGTATGACGCCTGTTTTGCCGGGGCAACCACCAAACTCTGGAGTGGGGTGCGTCAAGTCCACTTCGAGAGGTGTCCAAACCACTGGCGTTGTGCAACGACTGATGCAGGTCTTCAAGCTGGCTATGACCAGACAAAATCTCGTCTGGTACCTCAGCAGGAAGCAAACCTTCCGCAGACCCTTCTTCCACCTCAGAAATATAATCGAGGCTGGAATGGGGGCACAGAAGAGGGACAAAGACATTTTTAGACTTGGCCAGAGCCTTTCTAGGGGGTTCCACTGTGCCACTGTGCCACAGGGTACCTCTGACAAAGCGTCGATGGAATCGGCGTCGAAGTCGAACGTGGCGCCGACGGCATCGATAGTCTGCGAGGGCGGAGGCCCGAGCGTGTCCTTCGACAGCCTGGGCGCCGATGTCTTCTTTGAAGACCTCACAGGCTCAGACGGTCTAGAGGGCGTCGAGGACCGGGACCTGGAGTGGGCATGTCTAGAGCAATCCACCTTGTCCGATCGAAGGTGCTCGATCGCGCCAACCACCCGAGCCCAAAGGCGTGCGAGTGGTGGCTCTAACACGGTCACGGTCGGCGTCTTTCGACAGCACGGACGGAACAGAGCCCTGCGACTGAAAAAAATCATCTCCTGGCGAAATGAATCCCATTCCGCAGGAGTGGAATGCTTGTTGGGACAAGCAACCCGCCGACGACCGGAGTACTCGGACGAGGAAGGCAACCGGTGACGGTGCTTGCGTGAGTGCCTTGAAGAGGCAGAGGAATGGCGGGACTGTTAGGCAGAATCCAGGGCAGTTCCCTTAGGGAGCACTACCCCAGATTAGGACTACAGGTGAGAGCAATAAATCCCCTTTGGCATCAGTCTGTACCACAAAGATTTAGTTGTTAGCTGTGGGTGAGCAGTCAGACTTACCTCAAGAGGGAGATGAGCAGTATTCAGGGTTGACACAATAGGTAGTACAGTACTATGGAGCAAGGAAACACTGACCAAAGTTTTGTATTAAAAGAGAATATATATTTATTTTATACTCTAAGTCAACACCTAGATCACAGTTAATAAAGTAAGTTAAGTTTAGTCAAAAGAAAAGCATATACAACTCCCTATTCAATTATAAAGAAGTTTGCGGTATAGTGAAAACAGCAAAACGGCACAGTGAAAACCTACTACAAATGGCACTCTACCAATTCAACGAAAGGGAGGGAAAGTACAAGTTAAACCGAAATATCTTCAGACACCCCCTAGCAACATTTCCCTGAGGTTTTGTGAAGTAATGCACCAGTAACACTTTAACCAAAAGACAAGTGAATGAAAACTGAGCAAAATGGCACTCCACAAGTTAAAACAGTAGGAAGGAAGAGGGGTTTAGAAGATTTAAGTGCATCACCACATTTCTCATTAAAAACAAATCTGGTGAGAGCAGATCTAACAAATCAGCCAGTCTCAATAGGCCTGGACCAGAGGTACATGACCAAGAGCTTAGGAGTAAAAATATTCTTGTAGCTGCAGTCAAGCCTTTAGTAGAAAACTTTTGAAGAGGTAGATGCAGGGCGTAAAACCAAGTTAAGAGAGGGCGGCCGACCCCTCAAGTAGTTAAAGGATTTAAAACACCTTTAGGGCTACCACAGAGAAAGGGCGGCCTGGCGGAACAATGTACCTTAAAACATGGAGAAGTGGCTCCTGCAGTGACGGTTGCTCCTGGTAGTTCCTGCAGGTCAAGTGGTCCAACAGAGGAAGAGAGGCTCTCGTCGTGGAGGAAGGTTTGAGTCGCTGCACTACCCAGGGATGAAACCAGCCACGGTGCTGCCAAACGAAGTTTAAAAAAAAAGGTACGCTCTTTTTTAATCGCGGTCCGGGTCGATAGCTGCCTGGCTATCCGGTCTTCATGTGCGGGGCACTGTCGAGTCGACCAAGGCAGGTCCGAGGATGCGATAGGTGAACTGGTTGACCCCACCAGCTCAAGGGAAGGAGGCTCCTCCACTGAAGATCTCTCGTCGTGTGGAAGAAAAGTGGTGAAACGATCCGGCAGGGCTTCACCGGTGGTGTAGATGCTGAAGATGTCTCTGGCTTCTCTTCCCTTTGGGTTCCGTAGTTCCAGTGGCGACGTCGTGCTTTTCTAGTCCTCAGGACCCTGCTTTTATGCAGAAAGAGACCCATACATACAGCATAGCTGTCATTCACACAGTGGATTTGTCTTCTTGGCGGGAGACCCTCCAGCTTATCAGGTTAGAGTGCGACCTGAGTTGCTGTGGCAACTCTGTCAGGGGGGGGTTCTACTCCCCCTCCCAAACAGACCCACCCCAGTCTCGGTGGCGCCAAAAGGAGGGCTTCTTGGCAGAAGCCCGCCAAAAGAGTGAACAAAGGATCCCCGACCTGGGTTAGGAAAATGGGGTAAGATTCGAGAAAGAAGTGTTATCAAAGTTCTGGCAAATAAAACCTACCGGAGTAAAGTTAATAATAAAATAAACCAGCGGTATGTTAGAGGCTGTCAGTAAAAGTGGTAGCCTCAAACAATGGGAAAATCCCATAGAGAAATATTTGCGGCCGAATATAAAAAGGTAGTAACCACTGCCACCAGCCAGAAACCTTGTAGAGGGGGACTTTAAGGTACCCTCTCGAAAATGAACAGAGGAAAAACCATTAACCCCTTCCAGTACTTCCATATTAAGATGGGGTGTACTGGTTAAGTTCATAAAAATCAACCAGTAAAGTCAATGGGGACTTTACATGCCTTGGGAGACAGTAGTCAGTCCCAGGGTATGGAGTCTGTTTGGGGGTCGCTACAACACCCTTGTGTCATGGCACAGAGGGTGCTGTGTGACACATGTGAATAAAGATGGTGCATATGGGTGAGAGAAAAGATCCCATAGGCATTAAACAAAAATAGCCTGGAAAACACAGCAAAAATGCCTAAGAGTTGAGAGAAAAAATAAATAAATAAAAGAGTCTCACTCTTAGCAGGTAAAAATAAATAAACCCTTCAAATCCAGCAAAGCTGCTGGGGGACTCTATAGGTAAGGGAAATTAGCCATAAAATGAGAATTCTCCCTAACAGGGACCTACTCGGGGACAAAGACCGCCCCCCGCCCCCCAAGCTGCTTCTTACGGTCCCACAAGGCCTTCGATGTAAGCGACTGGCAGTCAACACAATCATCCGTGTCGTGGCCCTCACCGAGGCACCAGAGGCAGGCGTTGTGCGAGTCCGTCAACAACATCTAGGACCCGCAGTCCCAACACTTCTTAAAACCCGGCGGTGGGGTGGAACACGACGAAGACATCGTTGTGAAGATTTCCATGAACAGGTTCGAAGAACCGAAAGAACAGAACTCAGAAGAACCGAGGCGCGCCGAGATCTCCGAAGCAAACACGTTCACGGAAAAAACTGAACTGAGGCTACGGGCGTCCTACTTATAACATCCGGTGACATCAGCTCGGTGGAGGCCCTCGAGGACAACATATTGACGTAATTGACGCAGGTGCCAAACATTTTCCGAAGCAGCACAGCTGTGGTGATTACTGTCATAGATATGGAATACGTTGGAGGACCCAATCCCCTTGAATTCTGTTTCTAGGTTGTTAAGGCAAGAACAGAAGGACTAGTTTGTATAATTTTTAAGAGAAAGCAAAAGTAAGGTACAGCACAGTGGCTTGTGCTTCATTGATTTGAGAAGGTGCAAATTGTCAAAGCAATGAAATGTACGTTTTTACAGTATGTGCTTATTTTACTCTGTATGGGACTATTCGTACCATGGTACAAGCCCATGCCGCTTCAAAAGACTGCTTTGCTACTTTCCTCATCGAGATGATACTGGTCCAACTTGGACACCCGTTTTCTACTACAAATAAGTCTGTTCACACCCATTGCCCGATGACTGGAAAATCCACCTCAACACCATGCATTCCTAACAAAATATTTAATAATGCACCTGATGGTGGCTGGGGACTCTTACCTCCTTTATAAGATATTTCATCGCACACTTGGCCTCCACGATAGTTGTGACCGTTTCCCAGCGTTGTTTCAAAAGAGCATCGCTATCCGCATCCAACAACTTCTGCTGCAAGTCTGCGATTTGTGCGCTCCTTTAGGGGCAAAGCAAAATGTTAGCTTTAGGTTCAGCTCCGCCAATACAAAGTACTGTCCAATGATTTAACAACATCACACAATTCTAGGTCTTCAAGGGTAAGTGTTCAGATGGACTTCTGAAATCAGCCCACCTGGCCAGATTATAGGAGGCCAACCTTGCTATAGTGAACACAGGAACCCCAAGGTTAGCCAAACCAATCAGGTTTAGAGTGGAGTGTCAAGGCTTGGTCTCAGGAGAGGAGAGGAGAGTCAGAGGTCCACTAAGAGTCCCCACAATGATTCCACTTAGACAGGTAAGTACAAACATACTTCTATGTCCAAAAACTAGAAAAATGAATCAAGCAGGTAATACCAACACACACTCAGTTAAATAAACATACAATTCACTTAAACACCTGAAAGGAAGGTAAGTAATTAGACAGGAAGGAAATCCAGTTCACAGAAATGAAGACACTAACTTTATAAGCCCAATCCCTACGTTGAATGGGCCCTTCTGCCCAAAAGTCAGTTATTTCTATGACAGGGAACACATGCAAGAAGAGATCATGTGATGGTGAAAAATGTTCCAGAAGATCTCAGGGATTTTACAGTTAAGGTACGTTTTCCATCTCTTAAAACAGCTTTTAAAACAAATGTTTAAAAAGCAAAAGAATGGTTATTCTAAGGTTTATTATGGGGAGACAGGGGTGGATCTAACTATTGCGATTACTGACCACCGTTGCTCCAAATTAATTGGCAGGTCGACTGGAGTCACTGGAGCTAGGTTTTCCTGCCTTTTGTAGATGATGCCCAGGAGCTGCGTGTTCAAGGGCTATTCCGGTCGGGTCTAGGAGTGCAAACCTTTGACGAAGAAATTAACCAGGCACAGATGCAAACCTCTTCAGGACACTACCAGACTGAGTAGAAGCTGTTCCAGCGATAGTCACCACACGGGCAGCAGCAGGCGTTTCTCCAATCACAAACTAAGATGGCCTTCCAGGACAGAATCCATTGATACTGGAAAGCTGAAGCTTAGCAGGAAGGAGACTTCTAGAATGAGCTGGCGACCAGTGGAGTTCTTGGGGAAAACAAAGAACGGCAACACATCTGGCGCAGTAGCCTAATTCAGAGCTATGGATGCTTGAGGCCAAGAAGGTGCAGAAAAGCCGAGGCACGGACTTGTGATTGGAGGACATTCCCAATCGAAAGATGTTGTTCTCCCCTCAATCATCAGGTGGGAAAGCCCTGCACAGGAAAGTGTCCAAGACTGCCACAGTGAAAACTGAAATACAAGGTGAAGCACAAGCTCTACAAAAGAGTGCATGTGCATTGTAGGAGCTCCAAAACTAGATCTGGGGAGTGAGCTTGGACGACCAGGTAGAGAAAAACAGTAGTTCCCCCCCCCCCCCCAGAGGCAAGCTGCTATCACAGCCAGCAGCTTGCAGAAAACCCTGGGAGTTAAGGAAAGACCACATCGCAGTACATTAAACTGGTAATGGTGTCCCACTACGAACCTCAAGTAGTGCGCCTGTGCTTTCGATTATTCAGCACATGGAAGTAGGCATCATGAAGGTCCAGGGAAAACCAGTTCTGCAGATTGAGAACTTGCATCATCTGTGTTAGAATAGCCATCTTGGAGTTGTCCTTGCATAAGAACAAGTTCAGCAGCCGTAGATCCAGAATGGGGTGCATGCCTCAGTCACCATAAAATAGGTGGAGTATCACACCTTTCCTCGATGTGAGCACATAACCAGCTATATCCTGTTCCCGCCAGAAGCAGACCCACGACCTCCAGGACCGGAGGGGATACACAGATGAGGGGCTAGCCAGGTGACCCCGGCCCTAGGGCACTTGTTAGGGAGAAATTGCAGTTCGTGCTAAATTCCTCCCACCTTAGAGAGCCCCAGCTCTTTTTTGCTGAACTTTGCACCTTTAATTCTATGTGTTTTCTGTTTTTCTTTTGGTTGTGGAGTCCGACAAACTCCATTGGCATCATCTTTTACATTGTGTCGCACAGCACCTTCAGTGCAGTGGCACAGGAAGTCTTCCAGATTTCCCAAAGGTTTAAATACCTTCTCTTGGATAAACTACGATTTCCAAGAGCAGTGAAGGGAAATTGACTTTACTTACATATTAACTTTCTAGACCCAAAACACTATCTTACAATAGGGTGCTGGAGGGGTTACTTAGTATCCCCATTGTCTAGCTTCTCATGTAACCTCTTCCTCGATGAATGGCTGGTGGCAGTGGTTTACTTTTAAATACTGTGGTGTGCTTTTACCGCAGGCTGCGTTCGCAGCTGCAGTAAAGCACCCAAGGGTGCCATTTTTGTCAAAATGGCCCCAGTCTTTTTGCGCAATTTGTTTGTGGAAAGGTACTTCGAGATTTACTCTGCGCACCAAATCTGGTTTGGCCCCTCTGTTCGTTTCGTCTTTGGCAGGATTCACGAGTGAAGCCGTCTGTCTGCAGTGTGTCTGGCGGGGGCAGGAAGCGAGGGAGGTGCCCGAAACTCCCTGTGCTTAGTCTCCTAGGAGACAGAAATGCACTCTTAGGTGATTGGCCGGCTGGCTGTCCGGCAAGGACAGACACCCTGCTGGGTGACTGACAGCTGGGCTGGAATGAAAGGGAGAAAAACCTCTATAAAAAAGTGAGGCTTTTTGGCTTGGAAGGCAGTGACGACCACTGGACGAAGGAATCCGAAGGAGCCACCTGCTGCAAGTCCTGGACTGTTTGCCCGGTGAAGCCCTGCTGAAGGACCGAATTCATTACGACTAGAGAAGCCCTGCAAGGACGACTTCTCCCCTTGAGATGGTGGGACCAATCAACTCCAAAGTAAGCCACCTTGACATCCTCTCAAAGCTGGTTGTGATTCCACTGCAGTTGCTTCTGGAAACCAAAGAGCTAGGGAGAGGAACACCAGATTGTGTGCGTTGCTTTGAGGTTGGCCAAGAGCTCCAAGAAGATCCTCCGGACTCCCAGGAAGCAGAAATGACTGAGCCTGAGCCACATCAGAGTGCTGGACCCCAGATGCAAAGAAAGCATCTCTCAATACCCAAGAGTCTGTGGTGGTGCCATTTGCTTACACACGAGGAGCTGAAACCGCGAAGTGCCACTGAATAGAAGTTGGTCTTTTTCTGTCGCCAACCAGGAGTGCAGTGCAGGAGTCCTGCAGGCATCCCCTCTTGTCCCCACGAACACACAATCTGCAGAGCTGCACATGAACAGAAGCCAGCCAAAGCCCTTTTCTTCTAACCAAAGGTACTGTAAAGTCTAAGAACTCACCTCTTGTTGTGTAAGCTCACTTGTTCTCAGTTGAGACTTGTCTTGGTTGCTCCTGTAGAGTTGCCATTGGCTTCTTTACCTCACAAGCGTAATCACCTTGTGGCCTTACTTTGAATTCTCCTTTTCTATAAAGACTTCTAAAAGTTATAAGTTACTAACCGTAGTGACTAACGTACTCGTAGTCCATAGTCCCCTTTCCTTCATACTGTATGGGTGTCCCTTCCAAGGGACAGGAGACAACCTTTTTCACCAGAAAAAACCTTCCGCTTTAAATTTAGAGGCGCCCAGTGGGTGTGGCCCAGGAAGCATGCACTGCCCTGAGTCCGCCCTCCGGCGCCACACCTCAGTCCCCATTAACACATTGACAATAGATTTAACATTGCCTAATGACACCAGTATTATTAAGGGGGAGGTTGGTGGGACATATGGAGGAAAGGGGACTATGGACTAAGACTACGTTAGTCACTATAGTGAGTAACTTATAATTACTCTTACTTCCCGTCCCCTTTCCTCCATACTGTATGGGCGATTACAACTGAATGTAGCCCCAGGGCGGAGAGGAAACCCTCCTTAAGCAAATAGGTTCCCGAGAACCGCCTGTCCAAAAGCTGCATCAGTTCTACAGCCGGCAACAGTAATGCTTGCAGAAAGCCACGTGAGAGGCCCAAGTGGCCGCCCTGCTTATGACCGGCCAAGGGACATGTTGCTGGACTGCGATGGCCGTTGCCTCGGCCCCGACAGCGTGGAAATGCATGTTGGTCGGGAGTGGCTTGTGCTGGCCCGCATACTCTTCTTTGATGGCAGAGACCATCCAGCGGGATATGGAAGCCTTAGAGGCCGGATAGCCTGGTCTTGCACCTCTGAAAGTGACAAATACGGCATCCGATTTGCAGAAGTCCTTGGTCCTGTCCAAATAGAATTTCAGGGCACGCCTGACATCTGTTAGGGAGAATTCTCCAAATGTGCTAATTTCCCTTACCTTTTGTGACCCCCCCCCAGCAACTTTGCTGGATTTCTAGGATTTAATATTTTACCTGGAAAGAGTAAGGAACAAGTTACTTACCTGTAACTGTTGTTCTCCAGCATGAGTCTGGCATGGATTCACATGCTCATGAATATTCCCCGTCGTCAGGCTGGGAATCCTCGGTAAAGAAAAAACCAGTATCAGTTTCGTTTCTGATCTGTCTTTCGTAGTAATAACCAATCACTGGTCTCTGCGTCATACTGACCACAGCCAATGACTGCCCTCTACCTAAGCACCGCCTCTGGCAGCCATCTTCAGATTTGGAAGCACGTGAAGTGGCAGTATGACCAAGTGAAGAGCCGCAGAGGGGTAGGCGGGAGGGTTCGCATGTGAATCCATGCCAGACCCATGCTGGAGAACAACAGTTACAGGTAAGTAACTTGTTCCTTCTCCAGCATGGGGTCTGGCATGGATTCACATGCTCATGAATAAAGAATACATAGCAGTACACACATGCACAACCACGGGAGGTGGCAAAGGCTCAACATTAAGCATTACATCAAACTCAACATTAAGCATCTTACCTCCTCACCAGGCTCACCTCAGGCGAACAGGTTGCGCAGCACTGCTTGGCCGACCCTGGACTCCTCCCTGGAATCCCGATCGACGCAGTAGAACTTTGTGAAGGTGTGCGTCGACCTCCACGTAGCAGCCCTGCATATGTCCAGCAGGGGCACACCAGAAAGGAACGCTGTGGTAGCTGCGATCGCTCTGGTGGAATGGGCTCTCGGACGGCCAGGCAGCGGTCGGTTTGCCAACCGATGACAGTACATGATACAGCCGGAGAGCCATCTGGAAATGGAAGCCTTCGAGAGAGCCTTCCCCTGATTGACAGGTCCAAAGTTCACAAAGAGTTGTGACGTCTTCCGAAAACCCTTCGTGCGGTCCACGTAGAACTTCAGCGCTCTAGCTACATCCAGCGAGTGCAAAGTCCTCTCAGCCGGCGACGAAGGCGACGGGAAGAACACAGGTAACACCAAGGGTTCGTTGCGATGGAAGTCCGACGGTACCTTGGGCATGAAGGAGGGGTGCGTCCTGAGCACTACCCTCGTGTCGTGGAAAGTCAAGTACGGGGCCTTGCAGGAAAGGGCCTGGATCTCTCCCACTCGTCGTGCGGAGGTGATGGCCACAAGAAAAGCTGTTTTCCACGATAGAAACTTCAACGGGGCCGAGTGCAGAGGCTCGAACGGAGGTCCCATGAGCTTGGTCAGCACCACGTTGAGCTCCCACGCCGGGGCCGGAGCCTTCACCGGCGGGAACGATCTGAACAGTCCCTTCATGAACTCTTTCACCAGACGATGAGACCACAAGGACGTCCGCCCCGTGGTTCTGGTGTATCGGGAGATCGCAGCAAGATGAATCTTGATGGACGCGTGTGCCAGACCAGCTTTGGCCAGCGTCAGCAGGTACGGCAGTACTTGGGGGGCCGTAATCCGTAGAGGGTTAATCTTCTGTGCGTGGCACCAGACAGAGAACCTCTTCCATTTGTGTCCGTAGCATTTAAGAGTCGAGGACGCCCTGGCCTTTGCAAGAACCTCTCTGCAATCGGCCGGTATGTCGTATCCTCCAAACTCTAGCGCTGCAGCAAGTTCAGCGACTTCGGGTCGTGGTGGAGGATGGCGCCTCCTTCCCTGGAGAGTAGATCCGTGTCCGCCGGCAGCTTGATCGGCGGGGACGCTGACAAGTCCAGAAGGTCCGGGAACCATTCTTCTAGCTGGCGTCGTGGAAGGGTTCTTGAGGAGGGAAAGGCCCTCATCCCAAATGTCGTCCAACAGAGGCACTGAGAGGACCGTCTTCCTCTTGGCCTCGCGCCGCTGATAAAGGAAGCCTTCCTTTTTCTTCTCCTCAGGGCAGAGTTGGAAAAGCTCGGAAGCCCTGGAGATCATGGAGTGGAAAGATCCGATCTCGTCGGGCGGAGAAGCCCTGGTGGGAGGCGACGACGGAAAATCCTCGTCGTATGCCTCGTCGTCCGTACCCGTCGCTGCCGTGTCAGTCCCCGTATCATCCCCTCGGGTGGACGGGGAGGAGGGCTGGAAGGGGCGCGACGGTTGAAAAGGAGGTGGTGGATGGATCCTTCTTTTCTTGGTAGGGGGAACACCAGAAGGTCCCGGTTCTGGATCCCCCGACGGGAGGGGTTCCTCCGTCGGTAACGGTAGCCTCGTCCTTATCTCGGAGCATAAGGACTGTATGGCCAACAAAATGGCCGCCGAGTTGTCTTGCGGCGCTGGCAGAGGGGAATCCGACGGGCGAGCAGGGGCCCCGTCGGTATCCTCGACGATGTCGTCGTCGTCACCTGCGTCGGGGTCCATTCCGACGGGCTGGCCTTCTTCCACGCCGAGGCCGTGGCTTAAGACCTCGATCAGCTCCTCTTCTGAGGTTGAGGCCGAATCTCCGACGACGCCCTGCCCCCCCTTCTTCCCCACGGAGGGTTTCACGGGGGTCCTATCGATGGGCACAAAGGAAGACTCCCTCCGAGGAGGCAGGGAGATTCTGGGCCCTGAGGTCGCCACCACTGGTGCAGCCACCACAGGCTGAGCCAGGGCCGCCGCGACCGATTCGATAGAGGGCTTGGTCGGATGGATCAAGGCCTTCACCACCTTAGGTGCGCTCACCGCCTTATCCTTGAGGGAGGGGGCACTGCCACGCTCCTCCTCTGCCTTAGAGCTCGACCGGGGCCTCTCCAGGAGCTTCGCCGGGTGCTCGGCCTTCCTCTTACCCGACCCAGAGCGTTGACTCGTGGTTGATGGTGCCGGGGAGGGTGCGCCCTGCCTGGCGCCCGTAGAGCCCGACCGTTCGGCGCTCCCGGTGCCAGCGGACTCGCGGTGCTTGGCCTTATGTTGGGCCCCCGTCGCCGGGGCGCCCTCAAAGGTCTTAGAAGACCGCTCGGATTTCTTCTTCTCCTCGCCAGACGGGCTCTTACCCTCCAGCCAGTTGGCGAGACGTTGATGGCGGTCCTTCATGGTCCGTTCCGACATGTTGCCGCAAAACGCACAGTCCTTCTCCACGTGCGTCTTGTCCTCATGAAGGCAGTAAAGGCAGAAAGAGTGTTCGTCCTCCTTGAAGACGTTCTGCAGCTGGCATCCAGGGCAGACCCTGAACAGCTTTCCGGGCGTCGAGCTTCCCTTCTCCTGGGCCATCTCCGAGACCGGGCCTGAGAAGCTTCTGGATTCCTCCGAAGTGTAGCTCGACGAAATCTTCACCCTTGAGGGGCACAGATGAATCCGACACGGGTCCCCGTTGATCGGATGTAGGATCGGTGGAGCTTGAGGCTCTTTGACCGAAAGAATCGAAGTTTTTTGTGAAAAAAGCGCAAAAAATAGCACTAACGCTCGAGAGCAATAGCACGAGGATCCCAACACATGAACGTGCGGTAAAAATCTGAAGATGGCTGCCAGAGGCGGTGCTTAGGTAGAGGGCAGTCATTGGCTGTGGTCAGTATGACGCAGAGACCAGTGATTGGTTATTACTACGAAAGACAGATCAGAAACGAAACTGATACTGGTGTATTTTTGTGATTTATTATTGTGTGATATTGAGCTGCCTATGCTAGTGTAATGTTTTTTAACTGAGTAAATAAAATGTATATTTCTTTTACCAAGAAACCTTGAATAAGTGTTTGTTTGAATCACTGTATTAGTTGGTCCTTTGTGTAACTTGTTCTACTGCTCATTTAAACTCTTGAGAAGTCTGGCAGCTCAGCCATCGCTACCACTTTACTGTGTAGTACAGGCTTGTACCAGAGGTGAAATTGTGCTTACACTTGTAGTCTTAATTGCATGTAGGTTTCCCAAAGGGTACTGCATGCGATTCTGCCTAACAAGGAGACAGGAGGAGGGCCCCATACTCCAAGCCATAGTGGCACTGAAGTCGTCACTGGAGTATAAAATGGACAGTTACTGTATACGCTGGGCTCCTCAAACAAGATGCACAGACCTTGGCAGAACGGGTGAACACAGCGGAACAGCAGGTACAGACCAACACTGCAAACATCACGACCACCGAATCCCACATGGCAGACGCACTAGATCGCATAAACACCATTGAGCATAGGGTAGCGGATGCAGAAGGGCGGGCCAGACTGAACGTGCGCATTGTGGGACTGCCTGAAGGGGAGGCAGGCAGGGATCCCACAAATTATGTAGAGAACTTACTGCTCCAAGGGGTGGGAGCTTATCCCAGGGCTTTGCGGTAGAGAGGTCACACAGAGCTTTGACCAGAAAGCCCAGACCACGAGCACCCCCAAGGCCGATGATCGCAAAGATCATGAACTTTAAAGACCAGTGAAAAGATATTGGAATTCTCAAGGGAGCGACGGGTGATGCAGAGGAACGCTTCCAGAATAACAAATTTACAGGGATTACACAGCGATGATACAAAAGCAACAAGCACAATTCTGACAGACTAAGTAATGCCTCAGGGCCGCAAATGTGAGATATATGCTGCTGTACCCTCTCGTAGTGAAGATGCTACACAATGGCGGGTCACACCACTTCCAAAGGATGCCAGAGGCCCACGAATGGATGAATCAGCATGGAATCCCACACCAGAGCTGGAAACCAGCAGATTAACGGGAATGTCCCCCAATGAGGCAGAGCACGACAACGAAAAGAACATGAGAAAGACACAAATGTACTGGTTCCTGCTTATTCATCTGCTGTTCTGAGGGCTGCCCGCCAGACGCCACGACCAAAAATCCCGCGGAGTGACAAAACTCAACATGCCATTTTTAAGGCATCACGCTGCAACGAGCACACCCCCAGGATGGTGGGTGGCACGAGGAAAGCGGCAGAGCCCGAGCAGGGTGAGGGTGGCTGGGCGTTAACAGTTACAGTTAGTGTGTTAGGTTGGTTGAAGGCATGAGAAGGACGACACATACAAGGACAACAGAGAAAAGGCACAAGTGGCTATAGAGAGATATATAGAGAGATAGAGATAGAGAGATTGAGATATATAGAGAGATATATAGAGAGATCGAGATATAGATAGAGCGAGATCGAGATATAGAGAGATCGAGATCTAGAGGTAGAGAGGGGCACTGCAAAGGACAATGTTCGTATCCAGACACGAGAAAGCACACAAGCCTATGGGAATGGAGGGGCTACTAGACGTATTGGGAAAATGGGCCAGGAAGAAGTCACAATAGCTACCTGGAATGTCCAGGGGCTAAACGCCTCCGTCAAGAGACTAAGAGTATATGCCTGGCTCAACAGGGCAAAAGTAAAGTGGCAATGCTACAAGAAACTCAACTGACGGCAGAGAATCAATCCAATGTAGCCAAGACATGGGGCGGACAAATGTATAGCTCAAGGTACTCCAACTATGCCAGTGGAGTGCTGACATGGATCGCCCCGGGAGTTCCCCCATCAGCCTATGAAACAGATTGAGGGCAGAATGATGATCGTACATGGAATGTAGGGAAACAAAAAAAGTGCCTAATAAACATGTACGCTCCAAATCATGACGCACTTGAGTTCAAGAAAGAAGCACTGAGACTGGCCCCATACAGGGCCAGTCGTTCATCTGGGCAGGGGACTAACTGCACACTGAACGCGCTGCTGGATAGGTCAGACACTAGAAAACCAGCGCAGCCAGCCAGGCCTCTACAGTAGATTCTGGACCAGCTGTAGTTGGACGACTCCAGAAAGGTACACACAAACCAGGGGGTACACACTATAGTGCCACACAGAGCATTCACACGGATAGACAATCTACTCACGGGCAGGGAAACACTGGGGGAATTCACAGGGATATTCATTAAAGCACGAACGCAATCAGATCACGCCCCATTAGTAGCGACATGGGAATATAGGAGGGCCCCGATACCGACATGGCGCTGAGGCATTACTGAAAGGGGAATTTCAAGAGCATATCCAGGACACAAAGCGATTATTTTGAGAAGAATGTGGGCAGTGTTGACAGTACAAGGACGTTCTGGGAAGCCTTTAAAGTGGTGGTAAGGGGAGCTGCGATATGGAAAGCAGGACGACTTGGGGGGAGCGTCCTGGCAGAGCTTGAGGAAATAGAACTGGAGATATAATAGCTGAAACTCAGGCGGGTATAACTGGGAAGGAGCCGAGGAACTCTCAGCTTTGCCGTTGGAGGGCATTGCCATTTGGGAGAATCTGGGGGGGGGTGGGATTGGATTATGGGAAGTATATACCGAGGCTACAAGCGGAGTGGGATAAGCCTAGCAGGCTTTTAGCCTGGCTTACCAAGCAGGAGACTAAACATGACCCAATTAACGCAATAAAAGAAACAGGGGCGGAAGTAAGGACCCAGGAAGGAATCACAGTATTTTCGCCATTTTATGAAAGGTTGTACTCCCAGAACGAGGAGGCAGATGGCATAGCCCACACCCTGGCGGAGATCAACCATCCTAAATTGACGGAGGAGTAAGTACAGATATTGGAGGCCCCCTCACAGTAGAGGAACCGGCAGCCGTAATTGCCAGTCTCCCAGTCCACGGAACCCGACGGGTTACCTGAAGAAATTTGAAGTTACTCACTGTAGTGACTAACGTACTCTTAGTCCCCTTTCCTCCATACTGCATTGGCATTCCTTTTAAGGGACAGGAGATGGAACATTTTTCACCAGAAAAGACGTTCCCCTTTAAATTTAGAGGTGCAGGGGTGCGACCCTGGGAGCATGGGCGGTCCTGACTCTGCTGCCACACATCAGTTCCCATAGACGCATTGGCAATAGATTAACATTGCCTAATGACACCAGTTTTATTTGTGGGGGGGGGGGGAGGTTGGTGGGATATATGGAGGAAAAGGGACTAAGTGCGTTAGTCATTACGGTGAGCAAATTACTGTTCGGTCCCCTTTCCTCCATACTGCATGGGCGATTACAACTGAGTGTAGCCCCGGGGGGCGGGGGGGTTGTCGAGGAGACCCTCCTTAAGCAAACAGGTTTCTAAGAACCACCTGTCTGAAAGCTGTGGCTGATCTAGAGTCGGCGTCCAACAATAGTGCTTGTAGAAAGGCGAAGAGGTGGCTCTTGTGGCCCCCCCGGTTTATGACTTGACAGGGGACATGCCGCTGGAATGCGATGGCCCTTGCCTTGGCTCCGACAGCGTGGACATTCATGTTGGCCGGAAGTGGCTTGTGCTGTCCATCGTAAGCTTCTTTGATGACCGAGACCATCCAACGGGCTATGGAGGCCATGGGGTCCCGATAACCCAGTCTTGCTCCGCCAAAGGTGACGAAAAGTGTGTCTGACTTGCGGAAGCCCTTAGTCCCGTCCAAGTAGAATTTCAGGGCACGACTGACATCCAGGCAGTGTAGAACTCTGTGCCTCGTCTTTAGGCACAGCAAAAAGCGGGTAGAGTCTGGCAAGTGCCGTCAGATGCTTGTCCTGCGCTGCCAGCCTGGATCCTCCTAGACCCGCCTTGAGGCGTGCTGGCTCAGAGCGCTGAAAGCAAGAGTGGGTTCCCCTCCATGGAACCCTCTGCATCTGGTCATCCTAGAAGGTCTGCGCAGACGATTCGCCCATTAGAATAGTGGGACCAACTATTCTCGGCATCTTCATCTTAACCTGCCAGTAAGCCTCTTCGGAAGTGGACTGACCAGCTTGTGCAGACGTTTTGCCCCCCTCCCCCGATACCGCAGCAGTTTCAAGGAGGCCCTTGAAACTTGGCATATCGCAATCTGTGTTCACGGTACACACACCGAATTTCGTACACTTGGCGTTCCCAGGTCTGGAGTAAAGTGAGTGCGCCCGAACTGGAGTTTACTCGGTTGCTGCGTCGCCCAGCCGTGGTGACCAAGTTTGCAAGTTCAGTGCAGCTGTGGTCCTCTGTGCCCGGAAGCCTGCTACAGCGGAATTGGCCTGATCCATCCACCAGGAGCGGATAAATCGCCACTGTCCCGTAGGGGAATCAACACTGAAAGCCGCAGAGCCGTGAGATTGCCGCATTTGAACCTGCAACCAAAGTGATTGCCGAAGTTTGGTCTTGAGTGCGCCGGGGGTCAGTGAGTCATTGCAACCCTAACCGGTGGCCCCATACATTTTTATGCATAAGTGGCCCATGAGGGCTCCTCTCCTTTCCACTGCTAGTGCGAACTAGCGAACTATTCCCAACTCTTGGAATCGACTCGGCCCTCAAGTGGAGGCCCTCCTCGAATAGTGGGAACCTATTCTGCATCACCTCACCTACCTTCCGGAGCTGCTACAGCTCCTACAAAAGGCCCCGCTTTGCCCATTTGAACTAGTGCATACGCTAGCTACGCAAGTACATTTGAGCATTAAGCTCCTCGCATCTTAAGGATTGGACTTTCAGTTAGTCTTTAGGCCCTTCTGTATCAAACAATCCTTTTTCCACTGCCTGCTTCCTTCCCCGTTTAGGTTGTGGACCCATTTGGTGCATTCGTCCTTTGGACCCCATTGGTCTTGTATATGTGCAGAGATAGGATTGTGTTGGTTTAATAGTATTGCTGTGATGTTCTTACTGTGTGTTGAATTGCAAAGGCCTTGGAATAAATGCATTTGTATGTGTGATATACATACACCTGACTGGGAGCGATTTGTAAGTGTCCTTTACTCTGTGTGATCATTGAGGTCTTTCAGTCACGCTCACCCCTCCCGAGACCTAGTCTTCACCGCCGCCATAGCTACCATGATTGGTATAGCGGTCCAGAAGGTTACCCTGTTCCAAGAAACAAAGGCTGGCCTTCTGAACCTCTGCCCACCAAGTCAGAGTTCAGAAATCCATCTTAACATGCAGAAAAGGGGACTGAGGTGTGGCGGCGGAGTCAGGGCAGCGCATGATCCCAGGGTCGCGCCTCTAAATTTTTAGGGGAAGGTGGTTTTTTCTGGTGAAAAATGTTCCATCTTCCGTCCCTTGGAAGGGACGCCCATGCAGTATGGAGGAAACGGGACGTAATAGTACCCGAGGGATACAAGACACCTGCTACACGCAGATTTCCATAGCGGGACTAGTGTGTGCCCGCACAGAGACCCTTGCAACATACCGAACACATTGGGAAGGCAAGGGGGCAGCTCAGATTGGTGATCTATGGCAGGACTGACAATTGGTGGCATTCCAGACCCTGATCGGAGAGCATAACATACACAGAGGCCAATTTGTACTGTACAGCATGGTTCAGACAATCAAAAAGCGGTAGATAGAACTACCTAAAAGTGCAGATACAGAGGGGGCGCTAGATGCGTGGGATGAGTCAGAAGGCAGACATACCATCTCCAGACTCTACAAACAGCTCTTGGAAAGCAGCAACGAGCGAGAACTGCAGGTACGGGCAAGATGGGAAGAGCTCCAGAAAACCTTCAGTGATTGGGAATGGTCCAGAGCCCTCCGCTATGCAAAGACAGTATCTTTGACAGAGCGTATCTCATGCACAGGAGAATGTCCACCATGGGAAGCAATAAAACCCGGAGCTGCCAACGATGCGCAGCAGAAAATGCAGACATGCTGCACACGTTCTCGAACTGCCCAGTAATAAAGTTTTGGGATTATGTCAAAGAAAAATCTGATGAGGGCGGTATTCACATGCAAGCGTGGTCACCGAGTCCTATCTACTGGGCCTGTACCCAAGAGGCCGCAAACATAAGACACATAGCAAGAATGAAAGACTTCATGTGCATATTAGCCAAGCGCTAAGTCCAGCATGGGCCGAGCATGGTGGGCAGACTTGAAGAAATGGACGTTAGCTGAATCGTCAGTTGGACCAGAGTGCTACAAAGGTGAGAAAGTGAGAGCGGAACCAAGATACTTGCATGGAACTTGCTAATTCAGGAACTGTTCAAACACAAATAAATTAATAGCGCAAGCAACCTCAGTAGGTCGGAGGATTGTTGACAAGCAGGCAGAAACGCAGGGGGTGTGCCCCCAATGGAGAGGGAAGCTGGTTGGCGAGACCCAACTCAGACAATTAATAATCTTGGGGAATAATTGTGCGGCAGCACCGGACACTGAGGACATGTGCGAGGGAGGCCACGGAAGCGCATCAAGACAGTTGATAAAGGGCTGAATCCCAACACGAAGTGCCATACGGTTTGCCATGTTGG
The DNA here is from genome assembly GCF_040938575.1 of Ambystoma mexicanum. Taxonomy (NCBI): domain Eukaryota; kingdom Metazoa; phylum Chordata; class Amphibia; order Caudata; family Ambystomatidae; genus Ambystoma; species Ambystoma mexicanum. Next base: position 61,277,554 of record NC_090930.1, read on the forward strand.
TTGTTATAGGTTTTAAAAACAAAGTTTAAAAAAAAAAGAAAAACACAAGTACTACACAAGTTGGTAGAGTGGTTGAGCAGCCAGGCTGATCTTAAGAGGGGTCAATGTAAGCTGTAGCTTAAGGTTTCTTGATTTTACAATGTTTTATTAAACAGTCAGTTGAATAAGCCTTCTTTAGAAGGTTGCAAATATATGCAACTCAAAAATATACTTCAAAATACACTGTCTTTAAATCAGTAGATACCCATTTGGGATGACACAGACACTGGCTAAACCCTGAGGCGACTTAAATAACCAGGGCACTGGACAGTGATATATCACTGGCACATTTAAAGCAATACTGAGGTTAGTGTCAAAAGGAAAAGGATCAGGGAATAAAACAATGGTTAATAAATATTCTAAAGAAGGTAACTACTTTTGAACCCCCCAATGCAAAGTAAATTAACTCTTTCCCAGCTACACAAGTTATAGACTGACACGTTTGTTGAGAGATAGTTAAAGCACAAAGTCAGAGGTTAGAAGAGTCGGTCAGGGAGCCAGGACAGCCAATGTCAATTGAGCTAAAGTCTAGGTGAGCTGAAGCTCAACTGAGAGCTAGCAAGGCTACACGACAAGAGATAAGTAACCCTTAGTTTACAGTCCCTTAGGTCTGAAGAAATTGGTTCCAGCTGTCTTCTGTTCCAGTTGTAGTATGGCAGAGCCTGTTCCAGGGCCTCAGTCATAGGGACAAGAGGGTCTGCACTACGTTTTGAAGGTCAGCGGCAGCAATGGGCAAACTTCAGATCAGCAGCACTTTGCAGTTTCAGCTTCTCGCGAATAGCACTACCACGGTTCTCAGATACCTTATGGCCTTTCCTCGAATCTGGGGTCCAGCACTCTGTTGAGGTGGATCAGGCTCGGTCAGTCCTGCTTCCGGGGAGTCCGGAAGATCCTCCTGGAGCTCAGGTCTGACACTATTCTGGTGTTCCCTCTCCCAGGCAATCGGTTCCTGCAGCAGCAGTGGAAGTACAGCCAGCTCGGAGAGGATGTCCAGATGAGTTTGTTTTGGGGTCGATTGGTCCCACCAACCCAAGGGGAGAGGTCCTTCACAGGGCTTCTCTAGTCGAGGCGAATTCAGAGCTTCAGCAGTGCTTCTCCAGGCAAACCAACGGTCCAAGATTTGCAGCATGCTTCTCTTCAAAGTTCTTCAGATTCCTTCGTCCAGCGGTCGACTGCCTTCCAAGCAAAAGACTTCACCTTTTATGCAGGTTTCTCCCGTTCATTGCATCCCAGGTGTCACTTGCAGCAGGGTGGCTGTCCTCCAAGGACAGCCAGTCAGCCAATCGCCTTTGGGTGCATTCCAACCAAGGGGATTAAGCACAGGACATTTTGCGCACCTCCCTCACTTCCTGCCCTGCCTGACACGCGGGAGCCAGAGGCGGGCTTCAGCAGTGAAACCTGCCAAAGACAAAACAAAGGGGCCAAACCTGGTTTGGCGCGCAGAGTAAATTCCAAGGACCTTTCCACAAAGCAATGGCAAAGAAATGGCAAAAAAAGAAGGCCGAGACATTTGGGCAAAATAGGCACCCAGGGGTGCTTTACTGCAATTGCAGCCTGCAGTAGAAACGCACAACGGTAGGAAAATGTAAACCACTGCCACCAGCTATTAATTGTAGACAGGGTAACACAAATGTTACATGAGAACCTAGACAAAGGGGATCTAGAAGGTTACAAATGTAAGTGAAGTCAATTTCACTTCACTGCTCTTGGAAACAGTAGTTTAGCCAAGAAAAGGTATTTAAACCTTTGGGAAATCTAAAAGACTTCCCCGTGCCACTGCACTGAAGGTGCTGTGTGACAATGTAAAATGATGATGCCTATGGAGTTTGTCAGACTGCAAAGTCAAAAGAAAGTGTTCAAATCAATGAAAAATACATGCGAGAGTGGTAAAAAGGTCTATCCAGGATAAAAATTAATAAGTCCTTAAGTCCAGTAAAAGACCTGTGTCTCTCAAAGGTAGAAGGGAAATCGCTAATTTCTGAGAATTCTCCCCAACAGGAAGGATGATGACACTTTCGGGAGAAACCTTGGGTGCGTGCAGAGAACGACCTTGTCTTTGTGAAATCTAGTGTATGGCTCTGAGGCCTGGATTTCTCTTACTCTGCGAGATGTAAGCCCAACCAGAAGGGATGTCTTTAGAGTGACCAACTTGATGTCTGCCGAGGCCATGCGTTCAAATGATTTGGGTGCTGTAGCGCTTAGTACTAAATTCAAATGCCAAACAGTATGTAGGTGCTTGACGGGGGGGGGGGGGGGGTTGTATAAAGCCTGGTCAAACCAGTCTGGAGTTTCTTTACTATGGGATTGGCCGAACACGGGTATCAACCTGGACGGCAGACCTGGTGAGATAGGCTGAGAATTATAAGACTTGGTCGAAAGTGCATGTCAGTGGGTTAGCCCAGTGTTCCTTAACCCAAAAGCAGAATCTTGTAAATTTACTTTTGTACTGCTTGCGTGTAGCCTGATTCTTGACATTTTGAATGATCTCCAGATTGTCGCTGGACAGCTGAAGGTGCTGGAGCGTTAGCTGCTCAGGCACAGTCCACTAGGGCTAGTCTCTGGAGAGGGGTGTAGCACTGCGTCTCGCTGTTCTAGTAGATGGCCCTACCTGAGAGGGGGGGGCGAGTTCCGGCCTAAAGTGACATCTGCCAGAGGTCTGAGAACTAGGGCAGGGCCGGCCAGCGAGGAACCAGAAGGATAATCCTGAGGATTCTGGAGTTCCTGATCTTGCTCATTACCTTGTGCACGAGCGGTGTGGGTGGGAATTCATATGCCCACATCCAGTCCCCGGGTATCTGGAGTGCGTCCACTATAGAATTGCCTCCCTTTCCTCCCCAGGAAAGTAATTGTTGACACGCCCGATTTTGTGCTTGTTAGGAAAGATTTCTTAATACTGGGTAATTTTCCTTCCATGTGGCAACCCCTAAACTTTTTGCTGTTTTCACCATGATCTAGACTTTGCCAGAGAAGTGCAGCCTTCTGACGCACTCCTCTGGGCTTTCGCTCCATTCTTACGGGGAAACTGACATGCCCTTAAAACAGTCAGTACCGGGAAACGTTTTACGTAGTTTCTTTATCATGTGCAGCTTTCGCGCAACATGGCACAAGAGGGCACTGTAAGCTAAGTTACTGCTCTCTTGGGTCTCTAGTCTTCTACAGGCCCTAGATACTCTCTTTGGATTGTAAGTGAACGGTGCAAGTGAATCATGGACGGGATTGGTAGCAGCGATAGTTTGTGTTTTTGAGCTCCTTTTGGCATTTTAAGCGCTTAGCCCAAAATGGTGGCCTTGCTCCCAAAATGGCCAGACCACGAGGCTCTTTGTCCTGTCCGCTGACCGTTTTGCCCCCTTCACCTCCCCCAGGTCGAGCCGACCCGGGGCCTTCCTTATTTGGGCATGTACTTTCCTGCGAAACACAGATGCTTTTGCGGGCTTCTACAGGCCTTGTGTGTGTGCCTCCAGGATGGGGGGCTGGGATGTCTGGTCCCAATACACATCCTGGGCGCCAGAGAGTAGGGTGGTGTGAATGCCTGGGACCCCCGTGGTCCGTGATAGGTCCACATATGGTGTGAGTGTTTTATGAGCGGATCTCCCATTGGGTCCCCTCCGTTTTGGCGCGAGGGGAACCGTGGATAAGAGGGGGCTGGAAACGCCACTACCATGTCGATCTCCTGAGTTCTCACGAACAAAGGAATACAGGAGCCAAGTATCCTGCAACCACGGGGTTAAACCGAGGAATCGTTGGTGACCCGCTGAAGGACTGCTCCTCTGCACTGCTGTCGCTTTGTGAAACCCTTTCTACATCTGATCGAACGAGAAAGCCTGTACTGGTACTTCGACCCCTTGGAATAGTGGGAACAACTATTCTCAGCATCTTCACCATCTCCTGCACGTAAGCCTTCGGAAGTGTCTCTAGGCCATCCAGCAGACTGGCCAGCCTACCCAGGAGTCTTGCTCTGTAACCGCCGTCAGGTTGTGTTGTATTACGAGTCCTTGTCACTCTCACACGATTCATACACTTGGCATTCCCAGGTCTGAAGTGACTAGTGCACATTTGGCTGAAATACACACGGCCGCTCCGTTGCCCTGCTGTGGTAACAAACTGTGCAGGTTCACTGCGTTTGGGACATCCTCAACTCAACTTCTGCTGCTGCGGAATCTACACAACGCCGAGACGTCCCCTGCTCGTATCTGAACCTGCCAGCACTGAAACTTACACAGAAGCCTGGGTCTGCCTGCATCGGGGACTGGTGAGTAGCATCGCTAGGAACTGGTCGCCCTCCTGCAGGAGCCCATAGCTTTTCCCCGCTGTGTCTAACAGCACGCCTTTCCGTTCTCGCGCTCTGCTTCTGCCCTCAGTGGAGGTTGCGCTTGAGTCGCGGAGCTCTGTTCATCTTCAATCGTTCATTGAACTAAACTGCCCGATTCCCTCGAAGAGACTCCCCTTTTTGCCCGTTGGCACCAGCGTGTGCAGGTACTTTTGAGCACAAGGCTCCACTCTTCGTAGGGCTTGGACTTCCTTTTAGTTAGGTGCCTCTGAAGGCGGACTGGGTCTAATTATTCGCACTGCCTGTTTTCCTCCCCATCTAGGTGGTCTACACATTTCGTGCGTCTAACTCGTTAGACTTGTTTGTATTTGTACATATATTGTATTGGTTTTGTATGTGTTGGTTTACTTGAGTTTTATTGTGATTTCTCGCTTCGGTCAATGTTACAACGGCCTTGTAATAAATCTGTCTATATTTTTAAAAATAACACCTGCTTGGAGTAATTTGTAAGTGTCCTTGCTTTGTGTGCTCATTGCGGGCTTTCAGTCACCCTCACCCCTTTTGAGACCTAGTCTTGACCGCCGTGATCGCTACCCTGATTGGTCTGGCTTGTCCAGAGGTTACCCTGTTCCAAGAAACTAGGCTGGCCTTCTGAACCTCTGCCCCTCCAGGACAGAGTTCAGAAATCCGTCTTAACAGTGCTGTTGCAAACAGGGCTGTTTTTGGGTGACCCCATCTGCTGAACACTTCCTGGAAGACTCTCCCGTTCAGCTGTCACTCGTAATTGTCGAAGGCCAGGCGACTGAGGCCGTCTGCTTCCAGGTTGGGCTCTCCCGGAAGGTGGACCGCCAAGAGCCACAGTTCCTGGCTGATAGCCCATTCCCGGATTTGCCCCCGTTTCTTGTTATAGAACATGCAGGTTGTGTTGTCTGTCTGGATATACACCGACCTGCCTTTGATGGTTGATTGCAAAGACCAGAGTGCCAACTGTCTAGCAATAAGCTCCAGCCAGTTGATGTGATTCTGATGGTCGCTCCGGTGCAGAGGCTGTGCACCGAGTGTGCTCCCAGGGTGGCTCCCCACCAATGGAGTAAGGAATCTGTGGTAATGGTGTACTCTATGAATGTTCTCTTCCTGTTGCCGCCATCTGAGGTTGTGGTCCAGGTGTTGTGGGAAGGAGAGCGCCGCCCCACCGACCCCCCAATGACCCGATTACTAATCCCAAAAATCACCAAATGTAACTGGACCCTGGTCATGCAGAGCCTGCTGTGCAGGGCCGCCAGGAGACATGCTGCCAGTATGCACCATCAGACTGTGGTGACTGACCTGCTGCAAAAATGGAGGACTGCCGATCGGATCGCTGGCACCTTGTGTCCCACAGCAGACCCAGGAACCCTACTGTCTGTGTAGAACTGAGCTGAGACTTTTGGTAGTTGATCGAGAAGCCCAGTCAGTCAAATAGGGTAGAGATGAGCCTGTCCACAGTCCTGATCCTGCGTCGGAGAAGTACCCTCGACTAGCCGCTGAGATACAGGCAGATGTGCAGCCCCTCCGCCCTGAAGACAGCCGCCACCACATTCATGAGCCTCATGAAGACTCTCAGAGCTGAGTTTAGCCCAAAAGGCAGAACCTTGTACTGAAAATGCAGGCCCATGACCCTGAAACTGAGGAAGGCCCGGTGAGGCTGCACAATGGGAACGAGGAGATAAACATCTATCAGATCCAGGGAACATGTCCAGTCTCTGCCACACTCAGCAATGAGCGCTAGCGCCGCCATCTTGAACTCCTGTAAGGGTAAAGATTCAGGGAAGACCGATCCAACGCCACTCGCAAGCCCGCCTAGTTGTCCTACTGGATAGCAAAGATGCTGGAGTAAAAGCCCTGCCCCTGCTGGGAATGGGATAGGGGGGAGACCTGCACTACCGCTTTGCTCTCTACGAAAGCATCGCTTCTGACAGTGATGGTGTGCCGATCTGTGGGAGGGGAAGACTGAGGGGGAGAAAGAGGTAGCTGGAAGACACCAACTGAGATGAACCAAACATCAACAAGCTTCACCAGCCAAGCCTGACTGTACAGCGCCAGCCTGCCCCCAACTGGGTGCTGTGGATCTAAAACACACGGTCATTGTTTCTTCTGGTGAAGAGGAGGGGGACTGTAAGTACCCCTTATTAGATGCTTTGTGGTATTCTCTCTGGTGACGAATGGGAGATCTGTCCGGCCGTCGGGCTTCGCATGCTGGAACCTGTGGAAGCCGCCAAATGAACGCCCTTGTCTGAGCGGGAGAGTCAGAACGGTTTAAGTACCAGTTTGGTAAGAATGGCCATAGACTTTGCAGTCCGAGAGCTGCTCTCCTTATTATCGAGCTCATCAGTGGAGGAGCAGAAGAGATCACCCCCCTCAAACAGGGGGTCCAAGATTCTATCCTGCACATCCGTGCAGAACCCGGTAGCTTTCAGCAAGGCCTTCCGCCTCTTGTCTGTTGCTAGACAGATTGCGGATTATCCATGTTGGTGTGGCCCACAGAGGCCTCCATGATGCCCAGAGCAACAAGTTTGGCCTCAGCTAGGCCCGTTTTTTTGTCCTTAGGGATGTGAGGCAGAAAATCTGCTATCTCCCTCCACAGGCATCTATTAGCCACAGAGAGGATAGCGTCTGCGTTAGCCTGCCTGAGGCGCAGCCAGTCATTGGACCACCTTGCTGTATGATTCAAGGGTCTTTTCTTCCTTCTTCAGGGGGGCTGTCGTGGCGGTACTGGAGGACCAAGACTGGGGTTTGGCATAGATTACTGACGAGATGCTGCATCTGCGTAGAGAGCAATATGCGGTCGCCCTCAGTTTGCTTGAACCTAGCAACAAGCTTTTTGTTGATGGGTTGCATGGAGTGGGGCTTGAGCCAGTCCTTTTTGGCCAAAGCCTCGCATGCTTTTGTAGGGGGATACCCAGCCTCGCCTCTGCCCTGATGCTCAGGACCTCCGCCAGAACTCCTGCTTCGGGGAGCTCCTGTGGGATACCCAGGTAGTCTGACAGGCCGTCACTCCTGTCACGGAAGGCTTTTGCTGCGTAGGGCGTATCCTGCACCTCTGACCTGCGGTCCCCGGTCCCCCATTCATCTTTCAGGGTTCCTATTTGGAGGGGGTCTGAACCTGCACTGGAGCTGCCGGAGCCTAAGTACTGGGCTGCTGTGGAAGTGGGGGCAGCATGGGTGGTGGTGGTGGTGTTGCGCTGGTGAAGCAGGGGGCAACATGTCAATCCACCTGAGAATTAAGCCCATGCCTGGGGACCGCATGAGTGACATGAATTTGTCAAAACACCTATCCTCACAGGCTGGCTGTGCGCGATCTTGCACGAGAGGACCTGGGAGGGTGGGGGGTGGCAAATAAGCCAGCTGCCTCCCCTGCCCGTACATGGGGTCACTGTACCGGGACCTCAAGGTGACGGGTCAGTGGTACCTAGTCCGTCCTAGGAGCAAAACTCTGTTGATCGATGGGCCCACCTGTACGGCTTCCCACTTTGGTGCTCAGGAGTGGCAGCCATTTTGTCTAGAGCCGCCGCCATTTTGTCCGCGCCTTGGGTACGTGGACCTGAAGCCAGCGTGTTCCCTGGCTCAGCCTGCATGCCTGACTGAACCAGCCCTGCCCTGCACTTCAGGTGTACACCTGTTAGGCTTTGCGCCCTCGGCCTCCTGGCCGGTAGTGCTAACCCTGTGTGAAGGTACCCCCTCCGGTAATGTCCCGGTATCTGGGCGACGCCCCTCGGGATGGGTCCCAGTGGTAGAGCTCAGAGGCCCCTTGGCAGCAGGATCGGTAGGGCCCTTGGACCCCTTTGGCCATGAGCTACACAAGCCTCGGTGCTCCCTGAGCTGTTAGGAGGGCCAGAATGAGCCCTCACCAGAGGGCTTTCCTCTGGGAGGAGTCACCACCGCGGGGTGCTTTGGAGAAGAACATATCTACCTTTCCTGTCTTCCTCCGGATATAGTGCTTGATGTTCTGAGGAGGAGTCCTCTACAACAGTTCCCACCAACACTCGAGCCGGTGCTTAAGAGACTTGCACATGAGGGAATTGCACGCAGAGCATCCATCTCAACCATGGTCCTTGCCAAGGCATCTGAGACAGTGCGTGGAGATCTGCTGTAGCTGTGCACCTGCTAAAGCCTGTCGGGCCGACATGCGCCGGGGACAGAGCTAGGGAATGGGTTGAGAGTGTTCCCAAATCTGTAATAGAAAAAGAAAAGAAGATACCAGGGAAAAGCGAGTGGAATTACGAGGCTAGACCCCACCCAGAAGCGCTGGAAGAGCAGTCCGTTCCAATCGAAGCAAAAAAGGGGGACTCGTGTGTGTGGTGCTGGTGGGTGGGTGGGGTTAAGGGAGCCTGTGCTTCCGGGGCCACGCGCCAATAAATTAAATGGGGAAAGGTCTTTCTGGTGGAAAGAGGTTCTGTTCCTGTCACTCCTGAGGGACGCTCATACAGGAAGGGAACGGGACGTAGGAATATGGCATGGGCCAACACCACCTCCCCTTCCTGAAAGAGGGCGAGAGCTTCCATCAGCTTGTTAGGGAGGAATTCCAGCATCAGGCCCAGCTTGTACCAAAGCTCCCGGTCTCATCAGGCCAAGATGGCCAGAGCATTAGCCGCCTTGATAGTGGATGCTGCCGTGCAATTGACTCTTCCCCATGGCGTCCATCTTCCCCTCGTTGTCTGGGGGAACTGATGTTGAAGCCGGGTTAGCCGAACACTTCCTTGCGGCAGCCAACACTACAAAGTTCAGCGACGGTTGTGACATCAAGCACTTGGACGCAGAGTCTGGCACCCTATATATCTTCTCCAACCTGTCCCTTGTTTGGAGCCGTGAGTTTTTCTTGAGGGCTAGACCTACCCCCCCAAATGTCATCCAGAAAGGGCAACACCATTATGGTCTTCCTCCTGGACTCTCGTTGCGGATACAAGAAGCCTTCTTTCCAGGTGGAGAGACCGAGGAGCGTCCAGGTGCAGTGATTCGTCATCTTCCAGGACAAAGTCCTCATCTTTGTCAGTTCCCATGGCCGTGTCAGTACCAGTGTCCATATCCTGGTCCGCTAATGGAGTCGTGGGTCGAAGTGGTGGAGGAGACTGATGTGGGGCTGTCTGATGACTTACGCATATATTGATCAGGGGCTTTCAGCGCCACAGAAGGCAGTGCTGGGGCAACCTCAGCTGGATCTCAGTCACCAGGGGGTGGGGGGTCGACAGGATGTCCATGGTTATGTCCCATGGAGGCGAAGGGACCAATGGAGTGCTACGCCCTGCGCCGCCGTCCTCGTGGATCGTATGGGGACTCTTGGTGGCCGTCGTCCGTGGATCAGAGGTCGCTCGGTTGAACGCCAACCTTGGTGGATGGCTGTTTTGGGGCCTCATCCACCCCCTCCTTTTTCCTCCGAGGGTTTTGAACTGGAAAATGAACCAGTGCCATCTGTCGGGTCGAGTTAGTTGCTTCCTGCGGGAGTGATGCTGGCCCACCAGAACACTCCCACTACCCCTCTCACCCCCCCCTCCCCCCAAGGCTACCTGCCCAAAACATGAAAAAACGACCTGGCTGGCAAACCCAAGGGGAATGGGGAATTGGGATAAAATAAACGCAGATCTTCACAGCACCCACTGCTCCTGCATTCTCTCCGGACTGGGAGTCTACAGTTATCTCCTTGCTACCCTTATCTCATCTTCTTGCCCATCCTGGTATCCCAAATACCTGCAGCCTAGACTTGATTAGCTAATAGGCTTCCTTTACTATTTGCTGGAGTCTCTGGCAAGACCAAATGACTGCAGACTTTAAACGGAAGAAAGGAACAGGTTACTTACCTGTAACTGTTCGCCAGCATGGGTCTGGCATGGATTCATTCACATGCTCATGAATATTCCCCGTCGTCAGGCCGGGAATCCTCGGTATAGAAAAAATGAGTATCAGTTTCGTTTCTGATCTGTCTTTCTTAGTAGTAACCAATCGCTGGTCTCTAGGTCATACTGCCCCCAGCCAATGACTGCCCTCTCCCTAAGCCCCGCCTCTGGCAGCCATCCTCAGATTTGGTAGCACGTAAAGTGGCAGTATGACCAAGTGAAGAGCCGCAGAGGGGTAGGCGGGAGGGTTCGCATGTGAATCCATGCCAGACCCATGCTGGAGAACAACAGTTACAGGTAAGTAACTTGTTCCTTCTCCAGCATTGGGTCTGGCATGGATTCACATGCTCATGAATATAAGACTACATAGCAGTATACACATGCACAACCACGGGAGGTGGCAACAGGCTCAACATTAAGCAATACAAAAAACTCAACATTAAGCATCTCTTACCTCCTTACCAGGCTCACCTTAAGCGAACAGGTTGCGCAGCACTGCTTGGCCGACCCTGGACTCCTCCCTGGAGTCCCGATCGACGCAGTAGAATCTCGTGAAGGTGTGCATCGACCTCCACGTCGCAGCCCTGCAGATATCAAGCAGGGGCACACCAGATAGGAACGCCGTGGTAGCAGCGATCGGTTTGCCAACCGGTGACAGCGCATGATGCAGCCGGAGAGCCATCTGGAAATGGAAGCCTTCGAGAGAGCCTTCCCTTGATTCACAGGTCCAAAGTTTACAAACAGCTGTGATGTCTTCCGAAAACCTTTCGTGCGGTCCACGTAGAACTTAAGCGCTCTAGCTACATCCAGCAAGTGCAGTCTCCTCTCAGCCGGCGAAGGGAAGAAAACTGGCAACAACAAGGGTTCGTTGAGGTGGAAGCCCGACGGCACCTTGGGCATGAAGGAGGGGTGCGTCCTCAGCACCACCCTCGCTTCGTGAAAAGTCAAGTATGGTGGCTTGCAAGATAGGGCCTGGATCTCTCCCACTCGTCGTGCGGAGATGATGGCCACGAGAAAAGCTGTCTTCCACGACAAACTTCAATGGTGCAGAATGCATAGGCTCAAATGGGCCCCCCCTCCCATGAGCCTGGACAGCACCACGTTGACCTCCCACGCCGGGGCACAGGCCTTCACCGGCAGGAATGATCGGAACAATACTTTCATAAATTCTTTCACCAGCCGATGAGACCACAAGGACGCCCATCCTGTATTTCTGGTAAATGGTGAGATGGCGGCCAGATGCATCTTGATGGAAGCGTGAGCTAGTCCAGCAACAGTAGGTACGACAATACTTGAGGGGCCGTAATCCGCAGAGGGTTAATCGTCTGTGGACAGCACCAGACAGAGAACCTCTTCCATTTATGTCCATAGCACTTGAGAGTTGAGGACGCCCTGGCCTTTGCAAGAACCTCTGCAGTCGGCGGGGATGTCGTACCCTCCAAAATCTAGTGCTGCAGGAGCCAGGCCTGCAAGTTAAGCGACTATGGGTTGTGATGAAGAATGGCGCCTCCTCCTCTGGAGAGAAGATCCGCGTCCGTCGGCAGCTTGATTGGTGTGGACGTTGACAAGTCCAGAAGGTCCGGGAACCAGATCGGTCTCGGCCACGCCGGTGCGACGAGGATCAACCTGCACCGGGACCTCTTGCGCTGGTAGATGAGCCTAGCAGCAATGGCAACGGAGGGAACGCATAAAGAAGTAGGCCATCCCAGGGGAACGAGAAAGCATCAACCATGCTCCTCGGCTGGGGGAACCTGCTGGCGAACGTCCGGCACTTGGAGTTCGTCGCCATCTCAAAGAGATCGATCTGGGGTTCGCCCCATCGTCGGAAGAGTAGATCCACTTGATCCTGGCATAGTTCCCACTCGTGGAACGAGCGCAGCTCTCTTCTGAGAGAGTCGGCGATGGTGTTCTTTATTCCTGCCAGATGAAAAGGCACCAGAAACATCCCTTGGGCGACAGCCCAATGCCAAAGATCCTGGGCTTCCTTGGATAGGGCAGGGGATCCGGTCCGCCCTGCTTCCGGATGTAGAACATTGTGGTGGTGTTGTCTGTGAAGATCCTCACCACCTTGCCCTTGGGGGACGGAAGAAGAGACCTGAGGGCCCAGAACACTGCGCGGGGCTCCAAGATGTTGATGTGGAGTGACTTCAACTCCGGGAGACAAAGGCCTCTCGCGTGAAGATCTCCAGAGTGCGCTCCCCAACCTTCCAGGGAGGCATCCATCGTCACCGTCACCTGGTGAGCTGGGGTCTGAAAGTCTGTGCCCGCCGACAGATTAGAGAGGGTACCCCAACACCGGATCGCCTGACGGAACGTCTCATTGAGTGGGATCCTGTCCTCAAAGCTGCCCGTCGACTGGACCCAGCGGGCGTCGAGGAACTCTTGTAAGGGGCGCATCCGAAGCCTGCAAAGGCGCACCAGACAAATGCAGGAGGACATCATCCCGAGGAGGGACTTGATAGATCTTACCCTGTCCATGTCTGGCCAGCAGACGCTGCACCTTGCCCAGGATGGTCCTGTTCCTTTCCTCCGACGGCGAGGCCGGCCGCACCACTGTGTCGAGCTTGGCTCCCAGAAACAGGGCGACTTGCGACGGGACCAGGTGGGATTTTGTAAAGTTGGAGAACCCCAGGTCTGTGAGCAGCTGGACGTCTTCGCAGTGTGCTCCACGGCGAGCTCCCTTGTCTTTGCCCAGATGAGCCAGTCGTCCAGGTAGGGGTAGATGTGGATCCCCTGCAGGCGCAGTCGCGCCGCCACGAGCACTTGAACACCCTGGGTGCCGACTTCAAGCCGAACGGGAGGGCCTTGAACTGGTGGTGCCGCCCTTGGACCACGAACCTGAGGAACTTTCGGTGTCTTTTTAGAATGGGGATGTGGAAGTACGCATCCTCCAAGTCCAATGACGACAGAAAATCGCCCACCTCCAGCTGACCCAGCACGTGCTGGAGGGTGACCATCCGGAACTTCTGTGCCTTGATGTACTTGTTCAGTCGTCGCAGGTCCAGGATGGGACGCCATCCTCCTGTCTTCTTTACGAAGAAGTGCACTGAGTAAACTCCGGAGCCCCGAAGCCTCTTTGGGACGAGCTTGATGGCACCTTTCTTGAGCATCGCCCTTACTTCCAAAGGTAGTAGAGGGACGTGATTTTCCTTCCTGGCCAGGGGTGGAACGCGAGGGCACTTCTTCTCGAACTCGAGGACGTGCCCTTGGGCCAGGGCGTCCAGCACCCAACGGTCGGTGGAGATGGACTCCCACACGCTGACGAACCTCGTCAGCCGGCCTCCCACCGGGGTGCTTCGGCGGGGGCCCGACCCCACGGTTGGTTCCATCTTGTTTGGAGGCCGACTTGCCTCCTTGACCTGAGACGAAGATCTTGCCGCTTGGCGGTACGTCGAGGAGCCACTGCCGGATCCCTTGGAGGCACCTAGTCTGCCTCCGGCGCTCCGAAAAGACGGCCGTCGTTGCTGGAGCACTCCTAGCGCCTGGGCAGTCTCCGCGTCTGTCTTGATAGCCTGAAGGGACTCATCAACCGCCTTCCCAAACAGGTTGTTCCCGTCGAAGGGCATGTCCAAAACTTTGGTTTGTACGTCCTGGCGGAAATCCGTCACCTTGAGCCATCCTCGTCTCGGGCAAACGCCGTTGCCCAACTGACAGAAACCGGTGTTGGCGATGTCGGTTGTCACCATGATGGCGTGGTCTGAAGCAATCTCACCTTCCTGTAAGATTTCAAGGGCCTCAGCCCTTTTGGCGTCCGGAAGGAAGTCCAAGAGTGGCGATTTTGAACCACAACTCTGTCGTAGCGGGCTACGATAGCCAGGGAGTTGGCCGCCTTGATAGTCGTCGCTGCGGAAGAGATGACCCGTCGTCCCATCGTATCCAGCTTCCTGCCCTCGCCGTCCCGCGGGGAATTTGATGGCGAGGCCGATGCCTCCCCCCAGCTTTCTTCTTTGGCGCTGCCGAGACGACCGAATCCGGGGTAGGTTGCGCCCGAAGGCACAAGGGGGCAGCATCAGGGACCCGGTACTACTTCTCGTACTGGTCCCTCTTTGCAGGCGCCGTGGCAGGGTTCTTGAGGAGGGAGAGCCCCTCATCCCAGATGTCATCAAGAAGTGGTACAGAGAGGACAATCTTCCTTTTAGCCTCGCGCCGTTGTTAAAGGAACCATTCCTTTTTCTTCTCTTCGGGGCAGAGCTGGAAGAGCTCGGATGCCCTGGAAATCATGGAAGGATCCAATCTCGTAGGGCGGGGACGCCCGAGCAGGGGGCGACGGGGGACACGTCCAGTCGTCGCCTCCGTTGTCATCTGTCCTGTTGTAGCCGTGTCCATGCCTGTATCATCCCCGTGGTTAGTTGACCGGGGGGAAGGCAGAGTGGGCCGCAGAGGTGGGAGAGGTGGCGGAGGATGAGTCCTTATGCGGTGGACTTTCCGAAGGTCCCGGCTCCGGTTCCCCCATCGGGTCTGGCTCAGGTACCTCCGTCGGGGGGAGGACCAACCTTGTCCTTATCTCCGAGCATAAGTACTGAATGGCTGACAAAATGACGGGCGCGAGGGCTCTTGAGGAACCTCGTCGGCGACACAGTCGCTCTCGTCGCCCTCGTCGGGATCCCTCCCGATGGGCTAGGCCTCCTCCACGACTTCGATGAGCTCTTCAGAGGTCGTGTCTGTATCAACAATGGCCACCTGCCCCTCCCCCTCCTTTTCCAACGGGGACTTCATGGGGGTCTTCTCGATGGGCCTGAAAGACAATTCCCTCCGCGTTGGCAGGGAGACTCTGGATCCTGAGGTTGTCTCCACTGGCGTAGCCTCCACAGGCTGAGCCAGGGCCGCTGCGACATCCTCAATCGAGGTCGTAGCAGGGTGAATTAAGGCCATCGTCCCCATCTGCACGACTGGGGCCTTAACCTTGGGGGGAGGGTCCGAGCCTCGCTCCCCTCTGCCGGAATCTTCGAGATCGACCGGGGCCTCTCCAGAAGCTTCGCCGGGTTCTCTGACTTCTTACCCGAGCCAGAGCGTTGGCTCGTGGTGGGTGGCACCGGGGAGGATGCGCCCTGCCTGGCAGCCAAGGAGCCCGACTGTTCGACGCTCCTGGTGCCCGCGGACTGCGGTGCTTGGCCTTTTGTTGGGCCCCCGTCGCCGGGGCGCCCTCACAGGACTTAGAAGACCGCTCGGACTTCTTCTCGCCTGACTGGCTCTTACCTTCCAGCCAGTTGGCGAGACGGAGGTGGCGATCCCTCATGGTCCACTCCGACATGTTCCAACAAAACGCACAGTCCTTCTCCACGTGCGTCTTGTCCTCATGGAGACAGAGGCATTATGAATGCTCGTCCTCCATGAACACATTCTGAAGCTGGCATCCAGGGCAGGTCCTGAACAGCTTCCCGGGCGTCGAGCTTCCTTTCTCCTGGGCCATGTCCGGGGTAGGCCTCGGAACTTCTGGAATCCTCCAAAAGCGTAACTCGATGAAATCTTCACCCTTGAGGGGCGTAGAAAACTCCGAAACGGGTCCCCGTTGATCCGATGTAGAAATGGTGGAGCTCGAAGCTCTATTTAACTGAAAAAGCGCAAAAATGTAGCAAAAGATCGAGAGCTACAGCACGAGGACTCCCAACACTTGAACGTGTAGTAAAAATCTGAGGATGGCTGCCAGAGGCGGGGCTTAGGGAGAGGGCAGTCATTGGCTGGGGCAGTACGACCCAGAGACCAGTGATTGGTTACTACTAAGAAAGAGATCAGAAACGAAACTGATACTGATTTTTTCTATAACGAGGATTCCCAGCCTGACGGGGAATATTCATGAGCATGTGAATCCATGCCAGACCCCATGCTGGAGAAAGAAGATTTCCAGTTCATCTGCTTCTCCATTTAGCTTCTCAAACAGATACTCCCTACAGTCTCCTACTTGAGTCCCGGAAAGTTCATAGCTGCTGCTTTGCCTGCTAGATGTGCTTGATGAAGTGCCAGACGCATAGTTCATTAGTCCACTGACTACTTACTCAGGTGAACCTTCCTCAAGCACCTCAGCCGGTCCTCTGCTCAACTATAGCTCACTGAACTGATTTGGTACTAAAAGGTCTTTAGTTAAAACAGTTTCAGGATCAGAGTTCTTGCAGCTTAACTTCCCTGAATTGTCCTTTCTCAGTGAACAGCCGACTCCTTCCGGACATGCCTCTCGTTTATCAGT
Organism: Ambystoma mexicanum; assembly: GCF_040938575.1. Lineage (NCBI taxonomy): Eukaryota > Metazoa > Chordata > Amphibia > Caudata > Ambystomatidae > Ambystoma > Ambystoma mexicanum. The sequence continues at coordinate 61,293,908 of NC_090930.1, forward strand.
TTTCACTTATATTTTTTTGTAATTGAGCGCAACGTTAATCCTAATGAAGGAAAGCAGCCTGCTACTGTTTGTGACAGGAGGTTCTCAAAGGCAATACGCTATGCAGCAGGAACACAAGAGTCGGAAGGTTCCTTACTCTAATCCTTCTGAAAAATGGACGCAAATACCAAAGGTAAACTATCTACAAACACATCTATTTTAGTATTGTTACGCTCTATTAGTCTATGGTTAGTCAAGTTAACATTAGTGGCGCGACCCGACGGAAAAGACCCACGCGCCCCATTACAAGTTAGTATAGCTTCTACGAACGAGATGGGAAGCGCGCACCGAGCAATCTCACGCTTGCACAGCCGAAACCAAACGCTAGCCCAAAACTGCTACGTAGTCCAACTATTAAACCTTACAATCGCTGTTAAACACAAACTCAGCGACCACCTTCTGCATGTGGCATAAAGATTTACAGTTTCTATAACAGAACTTTGCTAATTAGTACTTATAATATCAAGAAAATCACAGGCACTTAACTTTCTTCTGTAAATGGCTCACTTGCTTCATCCACAACCCTTACTTGAGCTGCTCACTTCAACTGCTACAGTTTCAAAAGTGATCTTCACAATCTTCTTTCTCTGAATAAGAACTTCTTCAAACTTAACTTAAACTGCTGTTCAAAAAACTGACCTGTTCCCTTGAGTACATGAATGAAAGGCAGTTTAGAATTCCCTGTGGAATTCCAAACTACCTCACTGCCAGTCTCCTCCAATCACTGCTGGTGAAAAGAGGCTCGATCATGCCTTGGGGAAACAAAGGTCTCCTGCAAACTTCATTAGGTTCCTTTGGTTTCTCAGTTTCAAGCCATAACCCATACAAACTACAACCACCTACAAACCACCACACCTGTACCACCTCCTACTAAAGTGTTTCAGAAATGTACTTGTGGATAAACTCCTAAAAAGACTACCTTTACAGTGAATGCCATTATGTGAAAACCTTAGTGTACCCAGGAATCCTGACACTTGTCCCGCTCCCCGCGGGTGCTTGCAGCCTTAGCTGCCGCCTCGGCAGTCATGTTGCACCTTGAAGGCAGGGTTACACTTTCGGCTGTAGAAGCCACCGTCATTGGATCGGCAGCTACTGTCACTGTGGTCGTCACAGCAGGTGTCGAAAGCAGTCAACAAGGACTTTGGCTGCACTGGTTAAGCCTGCTTTGCCTGCTCTTCCTCCGGCCTAGGCTTTTCTGATTTCTCCTGTAACTTTGCTGGGGTGGACGCCTTCCTTTTTGAGGAGCTTGATAGCAGGCTGGCTACCGAGGCGTACGGCGATCGTGATCGCAGCCTATCCAACCTGGGACCTGCATCAGCAGTCAACCTGGTGGAATCGAACTTGCGGTTCTTGGCCTCATCTTGGCATCCAAAGGATGGGAAAACCTCAAAAGGACTTTCATCTCTTTCCAGAGGGAGACCGCTCTTCGGACCGGCCGGATCTGGGTGAGGCATGACCCTGCTCGGTGCATGGTACAGAGGCCTTGATCGAATTGAGCCATGCCGCCAGCATGCTAAGCCAGTCTTTCAATGTCTTCTTCGAGAAGCCCAGGCATATCTTGCACTCCACCTTCATGGTCAAGGTGCAGGCAGTAAAGACAATGTAGACGTTTGTCCTCCACAAAGACGTTCCGTAGCCTGCATTTGGTGCAGGGCCTGAAGAGGGTCCTTTCCTCTTTTCTCCTCTGTTATGGAGAGAGGGCGCAAAGTATGCCCAAGAAGAACCTCCAAACACTTAGACTAATTTTCACCCTTGAGGGGCTCAAAACTTCACCGACAAAGGGTTCCCGCTGCCGGCAGATGAGGTAAGAGCACAAGGGCTCTGGTGGAAACAAAAATTTAACTTTTCCTCCCAAAAAAAACCCTTGGAAAAAAAACACATCTCGGACACTTGAGGACTCCCTCCACTGCAGCATGCAGTAAAAATCTGAGGATGGCTGCCAGAGGCGGTGTTAGGGAGAGGACAGTCATTGGATGGGAAAGTATGACCCAGAGGACAGCGATTGCTTTAGGAGAGAAATACAGTTTAAGTGAAAGTGAAACTTTTCTCTTTTACCAAGGATTCCCAGCCTGACGACTGGGAATATTCATGAGCATGCGAATCCATGTCAAGACCCCACGCTGGAGAATTAGTAGCATCCAACTGGTGTGGGACTTTACAAGACATCTTTTGGTATTAGGCAACCCATCTTTTAATATAGGCCTGTACTACACAAGTTGTTGGTGGGACTGAGCAGCCAGACTTATCTTAAGAGGGATAATGTGAGCTGTAGAGGGGTACAATGAAATCAGTAAATACAGGTATCCAATTAAACACTTGCACACTTGGTTATATTATACATATTTATATATACACAAACTTTAAAAAGCATCAAATAGTAAGATTAATATCAAACTTTAGGATTCAGTTCAAAAAGAGCAATAAAGTAGACAAGTCAACATTTCCTATGCTAAACATATTCCAGCACACTGAGTGATGTCATTGGAGGTCAGTATTGGCACTTATTTGTGATCACCATTACAATATTGAGTTTCAAGGAGGGAAAAGTAGTAAAACAGTTAGATTCTCCCGAGGGATGTAGACAGTCTTATCCCAGCAATAACAGTGTTCGACCATTAAAACCTGTAGAGAACAAGCGCTGCCAAAGCCAGTAGGTTCAGAAGGGGGCCTTTAAGGAGCCAGTACAGCCAAAGTCAAAGGGCCAGTTCAAAGTTCTGGTGCCCTCTTACAGCAATGTTTAAAATAAGGTCAGTAGTTCAGTAGAAAATTACTGAAGCTCAATAGTAGCCACCTTGAAGCACAAGATAGGTGGCCAGTGTAGGCGAGTTGAGGTCAACACAAAAGGGTTTAAAAAAGTACTCTAAACTAGGAAGCACCACAAAATGTAGATCTACCCCAAGCCCCATGGTACCTGAGAATTTAAGAATTGGTTCCAGCTGGATGCCTTCTTGTTACAGTGTAGCAGACCATTGTCCTTGGTCATGGTGAAGAAAGGGAGTAAGTCTGGCAAGACAGACCCAGATAGACTCGGCAGAAATGGATTCTCCTTGATTCAGTGGCCTTTTGTGGTTTTGGCGCCTTTTTATCAGCACCAAAGAACGAACAGCTGTGGATGAAGTTTACTAAATTCCCTCGGTCCTGCGCTCTGGATGAAGATTTCTTGCTTCTGTCAGGTCCACTGGAAGCCCATGACGTTTTGGCCAGTTTTGCTCTCCGACAATGCACTTGATGGTCAGCGTCCCTGGATATTGGGATTCTGTAGCCTTGGAAAGTCACATCAAGTCGGGGGTTGTGCCAAAATGAATCTCGTCTCAAGGCCAGCAAGAATACTTCAGGATCTGTAGCCAAAAACCTGTTAGTTTAATTCCTTTATCATGAAGACAAAAGACAGGAAACGAGAAGGACCTTTGCAGCAGTGATCAATGTGGAAGCCTCCAGGCAAGAGTTTCTTCCCGGCTGGATGCAGCTCTAGATTTTGGTGTCATTTTCAGTGGACTGAATATTGCTCTTCAGATTTTCATCGTTTGCAAGGTCCAGCACTCTGGTGAGATGACTTCTCTGGAGGTCCAGCAGGATGCCCACAAAGTTTCAGCAAGATTCAGAAGACTCTGCACGGCAAAAGGGCTCAAGTTCCCAGGATATTGTGGTATTGCTTCAATGCAAGGACGCAGCACAACGTGTTATGGCTCAAAATGCAGGTCTGGGTTAGGGGTGGGGTCGTCATTTCCAGAGTCCGCAGGTCAATTGGAAGGAAGGGCTACAGCAGGCTCCCGTTACACAGGAGGCTCTCTGGTTGCTGGAAATAGTTTGACGCAAATTCTTCATCTTCGGTCTGGTTTCCAGTGGTCGACTACCTCTTCAGCTTCCAGGAACAGACTAATGCAGGAACCCAACCAAACAGCCTTTGAACCTTCAAACCTGGGGTGTTGCCAGCCTTCCAGTTTGAACTGGATTCTCGCAGTCAGGCTGGATTCTCGCAGTGTTTTGGACTCCTCCCTCACTTCCTGCCTTCACACTCTGGAGCCTGGGCAGGGAGTCCACAGGACCCCCGCCAAAGATAACAAAATCACAAAGGAATTAACCACCCTGGAGATCAGGGGAAGGAACAAAAAAGGACAAGGAACACTAAAATGGTAAAAAAAAAGACTGGGGCCATTTTGGTAAAATGAGCACCCATAGGATGTGGAAACGGCATGCAGTAAAGATGCACCCAATAAAATGGTTCACTGTCACCAGCCAGCCATTAAAAGGTATGCATGTCCTTGTAACATTAATGTTACATTTAAAATGAGAAAGGGGATACTCGGCATCTCCCCAGCACTCCACATAAGGTGGGGGGTGCGGTTCTCACATAATAAAATGTAAAAGGGATCCACAGATCCTTTCTACCCTTGGGAACTGTAGTTCTCAAGGTTAGCCAGAGAAATTTAAAAGGTCAACCCAGCATCAATAGGAGCTTCTTGCCAAAGATGATAACTTTTAAAAGAGATTAGTATTAGAAATGACACCAATAAAAATCAAAAAAAATATTTAAAAAAAAAGAGTAAAAGATTCTGTGACTGTGGAAAAAAGGTTCCCACTCTGAGGTATAAGGAAAAATAATCCACCAGTAAATGCAAAAAGTTCTGCGGTTGACCCAGGCCAGGAAGATTGTTAGGGAGAATTCTCAGAAATGTGCAAATTCCCTTCTAGCTTAGAGACCACCAGCTCTTTTTCTGGACTTTAGGACTTTTAATCTCAAACCTGGAGAGAGTGAGCCCTTTTTTTCACCCTTCATGTATTTTTTTTAAATTAATTTATTTTCAAGATTTTCAATAAACAAAATATACATCACCAAAAGATCAAACAGTATTAAACATAACACTCAGTGTTTCATGGGTACAGAAGCAAAAAAAGTCCAAAACATTTCTGATAATACAAGGCACATTTTGTATTATTCGCAAAATAAGATACCTAATCCAAAATAATTTAATAAAATATACATATATATAATAATAAATAAAGCAACATAGAACATTACAAAGACAAAGACCACACACTACATAAAAACAAAAACAAAACAGGGGGGAATCCACAACTGATACACAAATAAATCGAATAGTCTGATCCAATAGAAACAACTAATCCTCAGATACACATTCACCATATAGATCTGTAAATGGTGTCCAAAGATCTTGATACTTATTTCCCTTTCCGTGTCTCACAAACATCAGCCCCTCAGTTTGACAATACAAACAAATCATTAATCCAATTCTCCACTCTGGGCTTCTTCCTTGTCTTCCACACCATCAGTATTTGTTTCACTGAAACCACAAGTGCTTTATCAACCAATTGTCCATATTGACGAGCAACCGCACAACGCCCCCTACCCGACAACCACAACACCTGCATAGGCATCCTGGGAAAACGTACAGACAAGATTGCCTCCAGCCTATCTAATATCTCCACCCAAAATTCCAACACCCGAGGACAATACCATAACATATGGATCAACGTTCCCTTCTCCTTCCCACACCCCCAACACAAATCAGCAATCAATCCCAACTTATACATACACAATGGAGTCCAATACAGATGCCCTAACACTTTCAAATGAATCAATCTCAACCTGAGATCCAACCGACTCCTATAACCTACATTCCACATAAATTCCCACTCCTTTTCCGTAATATCACATCCCAACTCCTGTTTCCACCTCTCCAATGCTTTCCTGTCAGCATCAACATCCTTAGAACATATCAGCATCAAGCTGGTATAAGTGCATACCATTCGCAGCGATGACATAAGAATCTGACCACCCGCCGATATCACTTCCAAGGAACCCGACAGCATTGCCAACCTTTCACTCAATAGAGCTTTCAATTTCACAAATCTATTCCGTTCTCTCCCTATCAAATGAAACGTCCTCTGCAACTCCTCGAATGATAATATACGGCCATCACGCACCACATCTCTGATACATAAAACCCTTTCGAGACCCAACTTCTCCAACAAAAGGATTTATTGGCAAATTGTAAACTCTGGTAATAGACGCTACATAGTGTAAGTACAAGTTCCCTTGAAAGAGACTCAACCACCACACCAAAACCTCTTTAGACACTGCAATAGTCGGAAGTCTACTACCCCTCCCCGGCAGACATCCCATGGAAGTAACAGCATGCAACGAAAAACCATTCAATGTATACCTTTCAATAAGCAACCACAAGGGTTCTGGCCCATTCCCCACAGAAAAATTATATGCTGCTTTTTTCAAAATAAGCCCTCTATACTAGCGTTCCAAGACTGGGTACCCCAAAACCCCCATTTTTAGTACTACGTGTCAAAATAAACTTAGGAATCTTAGGTCTCTTTATCTCCCCACAGAAAGTTCTGAAGAACACAGTCTATACTAGCCAGCATCTTTTTTGAAAATTTCAGAGGCAAAGATTGCACAACAAAGTATCTTTGGCAAAAGAGTAATCTTAATAGCGTTGACTTTAGCCCAATCCCCATCGGTAATCTTTCCCATCTTCTAATATCCTTACTCAAGGCAGCCACCAATTTACCTACATTAAATTCCACCATTTTTTTTGACATCCTTAGTCAGATAAACACCCAAATACTTCACATGGGATGTAGTCCATTTACGCTGCCAATCCAAAAAGTAAGCACGCACACAAGCACTAGCAATTGGAAACACCTCCGTTTTGTCCCAATTAATTTTATGTCCCGATAACACACTCATCCTATCAAAGATATTTATTTATATAGCGCACAGACAGCCCAGGGGCATTGTGGCGCTGTTACTTGCAGGAACTTAGTTACAGGGGGTACAGGATTGGTAGCAGTCGTTGGCACATTATGATTGCTACGAACAGATTAGTCATTACAGCTCATGCATCTTTGGTTATTACATTACAGACAGTTTATTGGCAAACATGATGCTGCGAGAGACCTTGTGTGAAGAGGATGGTTTTCATAGCTTTCCGGAAGGCAATGATGGAGGGCTCACCTCGGATTGTGGGAGGTAGGGCATTCCAGTGTGATGGTGCGAGATAAGGGAAGCTGGATCCTCGAGCTCTGGCTCTTTTTACTAGTGGCACACAGAGCATGTTGGTATATGGTGACCTGGTTGGCCTTGAGGAGGAGACTGGGCGGATTCTTTGAGAGAGGTAGATCGGGATGGCAAGGTGGATGCACTTGTGGGTCAGTGTCAGAGCTTTGAAGATGATTCTTTCCGTTATTGGTAGCCAGTGGGCTAGTTTTCTGGCCTCAGATGTGGTCTCTTTTCGTGATATCTTGGGCAGCGCGGAGGGCATTGTTCTGTATGATTTGTAACCTTTCCAGGTTTTTGTTGGAAGTTCCTAGGAAGAGTACATTGCAGTAATCTAGCCTGGAGCCGGTGATTGCACTGGCTATGTTTGTGCAATTCTTTTTGGAGAGGAAGGGTCTGACTGCGTTCATCAGTTTGGCGTGGTATGCAGCTGAGGAGCCTATTGCGTTGACTGGTCTGTTCATGGAGATGTAGGAATCCAAGTAGACACCAAGAGTTTTGACCGAGTCTGAGACAGGTATTTTAATGGAGTCAATGGTGAAATGACTGATTTGGGAGTCTAGATTTTTTAGCGTGTCGGGGGAGCCTACCAGCAGGAGTTCGTTCTTGTCAGAGTTAAGTAGTCCATCGTCTGCCATCCAGGCTTTGATGGTGTTGTAGAGGTTGTTGAGGGTCAGTGAGTCAGTGTCATAGTTGCCAGTGAGGGTGGAGGAGGATCTGGGTATCGTCAGCGTAGTTGGTGTAGGAGATGCCCATGGCGTCGAGGAAGAGGGGTCGTGTGAAGATGTTGGAGAGTGGGGGAGAGGCAGGAGCCATAGGGCACACCACAGAGGATGATGGTGGGTGAGGCGGAGGCTAAGTCAGAGAATACTTGCATGGTTCTGTCTTGTAGGAAGGACGTGATCCATGCTGTGGCCTCAGGGGAGAATTTAGCGGTGGCAGAGAGGTGGTGGCATAGGACGTCAAGGTGTAGGAGGTCGAAGGCCGCCGATAGGTCGAGAAGTAGGGGAAGTGCTGGTTTGCCCATGTCTCTGGCGTCATCCATCTGGTTTTTCAAGTCAAGTAGCGCGGTTTTCAGTCCTGTGTTTGGGGCGGAAGCCAGATTGTCCGAGACCTAGGAGTTTATTCTCTTCAATGAAAAGCTGAACCTGCACATAGGCTGCTTTGAATGGGACAGTGGTGATGGGTCTATAGTTGTTGGGGGAGGTGGTTGATATCTTTCAAGATCACACTACCTCGCTCAGGATCCGCAAGAACCACCACCATGTCATCTGCATAAGAAAGGACTTTTTCCACATAACCAAATTCCAGGCCCCTAATTCTTCACTCCCCACGCATATACGCCAACAAAAGCTCCAAAGCAAGATTGAACAAGTAGGGTGACAACGGGCATCCCTGCCTAGTTCCCCTAGTCAACCCAAAAGCTTCAGACAAAAACATTTACCCAAATCCTAGCCTTGGCACCACTCTGAAGACAACTGATTATCCCTAGAAATGTATTCCCAAATCCCATCTGCCTCATTGCACACTGCAAAAATCTCCAACTCACTATCAAACGCTTTCTCAGCATCCATAAAAATCAAGGCCGCATCCGATAGATCCTCCTGTTTCAAACTCATGATATCAACCAAAGTTCTGATATCATAACCAAATCTATCCCTCAAAAACCCCACTTGGGATGTATGAATCAATTTCCCCATATATTTTTCCAATCTATTAGCCATGATCTTAGCAAATATCGTCACATCCACATTTAGTAATGAAATGGGATGATAATTGCTACAATTCTTCCGATCCTTCCCCCTCTTTCGGTAACAAGGTAATTATTGTTTCATACATCGACTGGCACAGATCACCCTCATGTATAAACAGATTAAACCTCCTACATAAAATAGGAGCCAAATAAGTCAAATTTCCTGTAAAATTCCACAGGAATACCATCCATTCATGGAGATGTACCCACTCCTAGCTGCTTAATAGCCAGTAAAACGTCATCCACCTCAATATCCGTTTCTAAATCTCTGCTTTCCTCCGACAATTTAGGACGATCCAATTCCACAAAGAAATTTTCCAATTCCACCTGAGATGGGAACACATCCTCTGAATACAATTTCTCAAAATCCTTTAAAACATTTACAAATAAATATTTTTCATTCCCACATCACCATGTTCATCAACAAGACTTTGTACAAAAGGTTTCTCCATCATACCCTTCAACCTACTAGCAAGCATTTTCCCACTCTTATCTCCACATTGCCAGAATGTTTGTTTTGTATAGAAAATACCCATCTCAGTCAATAGGTCATTCTTACTAGTTAACAATCTGAGCCTGTAACATCTCTTTATCCGCAACGATCCCTGATTGCGCATATATTTATTGCAAATCCGAAAGCCTATTTTCCATACATTTCAATTCATTCAAATGCTTAATCTTCAAGTGGGCAAATTTACTTATAAATTCCCCTCTTAATACAGCCTTAAAAACTATCCCACACCATCCTGAAGTCTGTGGACCCTTTATTCTCTTCAAAATATCTCTCCATAACCATCTGGATGCTTCCACAAATCTCACTATCCTCCAAAACTCCAACTTTAAGACGCCACCTAATAAATGTTGGCACCTCCCGATCCATAACCACCTGCAAGTCCAGAAGAGCATGGTCTGAGATCTCTTTCTCTCTAATGTTCACAGCAATCGTTTTATCCAACAATGAATCAGACACCAAAATATAATCTATCCTAGAAAACATCATGCACTGGAGAATAGAATGTAAATTGCCTTGAAGGATGCACTTCCCGCCAGATGTCCACTAAACCGAACCTCACCAGAAGAAGTCACATTCCTTACAAATACCAAAATTAGCGTATCTACATTGACTAGTTTGGTCAATTTTATAATCTAACGCAATTAAAGTCCCCCCCCCTAAAATAACCGCCTCACCATGCATTTCACTGAGTAAATGTGAAATGTCCCCAAAAAAGCACTTGTTCGGAGAACATGGCCCATATATACACCCTAATGTGATCTTACCACAACACTGGATATCAACAAAAATCATTCGACCCTCTCCATCCATCACCACTTTATCAACACTGAATTGCAAACCTTTCCTATATAGGATGCCGACTCCTCTCGGTTTCATGTATTTTTAATGTGATTTGGACTCTTTTTAACTTTGAGTGTGAAACTCCATAGGCATCATCTTTACATTGCGACACACAGCACCTTCAGTGCAGTGGCACAGGGAAGTCAGATTTCCCAAAGGTTTAAATAGCTTCTCTTGGTGAAACTAGTGTTTCCAAGTGAAGTGAAATGGACTTTACATACATTTTGTAATTTTCTAGACGCAGCACACACCAACTTACCATAGGTGCTGGAGGGGTTACCATCTAGTTGCTCACGTCACATTTTCATGTTACCCTTGTTACAAATAAGGGCTGGTGGCACTGGTTTACTTTTTACTACCATTGTGTGTTTACCACAGGCTTTGCCATTTCTTGTTGGAAAGGTCCTTCTTGAGATTTACTCTGCGCGCCAAACCATGTTTGGTGCCTGTTTTTTCTTTGGCGGGATTTACAATTGAAGGCCGCCTCTGGCTACAATATGTCTGGCAGGGGCAGGAAGTGAGGGAGGGAGGTGCCCAAAGCTCTCTGTGCTTAATCCCCTTGGTTAAAGGAATGCACCGAAAGGCGATTGGCCGGCTGGCTGTTAAGGACAGCCAACCTGCTGTGTGATTGACAGCTAGGCTGGAATGAATGAGAGAAACTTGTATAAATAGGCGAGGCTTTTTGGCTTGGAAGGCAGAGTCGACCACTGGACAAATGAATCCGAACAACTTGGAAGAAACGCCTGCTGCAACTCCTAGACGGTTGGTTTGCCCAGTGAAGCCCTGCTGCAGTGCTGAAGCTCGGAATTTGCCTCGACTACAGAAGCCCTGCAAGGACGACTTCTCTCTGAGTTGGTGGGACCAATTAACTCCCAAGCAAGGCCGTCTGGACATCCTCTGGGAGCTGGCTGTACTTCCGCTGCTGCTGGAACCTAAGTGCCAGGGAGAGTAACACCAGATTGTGTGCACTGCTTTTAAGTCAGACCCAAGCGCCAGGAAGATCATCCTGACTTCCCTGAAGCAGGACTGACCAAGCCTGAGCCACCTCAGAGTGCTGGACTCCAGATGCAAGGAAAGTCTAGAGTGGTATCCGAGAACCGGAGTATTGCCATTTGCAGTCAGGCACGAGGAGCTGAAACACAGAAGAACCGCTGAATCGAAGTTTGCCCATTGCTGCCAGTGACCCTCCCATTGCAGAGCAGTAGTCTCCAGACGTCCTCCCTCTTGTCCCCATGACTGAGGCTCAGGAACAGGATCTGCAGAGCTGTACAGGCAAAGAATCCAGCTGGAACCATTTCTCCTCACCAGAGGTACTGTAAAGTCTAAGAACTTATGTCTTGTTGTGTAGCCTTACTTGATCAGTTCAGACCCGTCTTTGTAACCTTGCAGAGTGGTTATAGCTTTGCCCCTCACAAGCTACCCAGCCTGTGGCCCTTCAAGTGCTGTATTTTCTACAAAAAATGTCTAAAAACATTGTGCAAGACACTTTACCGACCTGCAAAGATCTTCAGCTCCCTTTGACATTGTGCAATTAATATTGGCTGGCCCGACTCCCTGAGAGACCCTTCTTTACCTCAGACTGTTGGCCTTTTCCAGAGGAAAGGGTTAATTTAGTCTGCATTGGAAGGTTTTAAAGAGTACTTACCCGTTTGTGAAATTTGTTAACCTTTAGTTTTATTCCTCCCTTCTATCTTTTAAACTAAACTCAGTACTGCTCTAAATGTACCAGTGATAAATCAATGTCCACAGTGTCTTAGCTATTTAAGTCACCCAAGGGTGTAGGATGAGTCAGGGTGCCATCCCCAATGGGTATCATCTGTTTCAGAGAAACAGTGTTTTGAAGTGTATTTTAATTGTTGCAAATAGCAATCTCCCTTCTAAAGAAGTCTTACACAACTGACTGAAATAAATTAATTGTTTTATCAAGAAACCTTGATTAAGTGTTTATTTGAATAACTTATTGTGAAACTGTCACAACATTACTGCTCACATTGACCTCTCTTGAGATAAGCCTGGCTGCTCAGCCACACTACCAACCTGTGTAGTTCAGACTTATACCAAGGAACAAGTTACTTACCTGTAACTGTTGTTCTCCAGCATGGGTCTGGCATGGATTCACATGCTCATGAATATTCCCCGTCGTCAGGCTGGGAATCCTCGGTAAAGAAAAAACCAGTATCAGTTTAGTTTCTGATCTGTCTTTCGTAGTAATAACCAATCACTGGTCTCTGCGTCATACTGACCACAGCCAATGACTGCCCACTACCTAAGCACCGCCTCTGGCAGCCATCTTCAGATTTGGAAGCACGTGAAGTGGCAGTATGACCAAGTGAAGAGCCGCAGAGGGGTAGGCGGGAGGGTTCGCATGTGAATCCATGCCAGACCCATGCTGGAGAACAACAGTTACAGGTAAGTAACTTGTTCCTTCTCCAGCATGGGGTCTGGCATGGATTCACATGCTCATGAATAAAGAATACATAGCAGTACACACATGCACAACCACGGGAGGTGGAAAAGGCTCAACATTAAGCATTACATCAAACTCAACATTAAGCATCTTACCTCCTCACCAGGCTCACCTCAGGCGAACAGGTTGCGCAGCACTGCTTCAGTACTGAAACCCACCTCTGGCTCCAGTGTGTCTGGAAAGGCAGGAAGTGAAGGAGGTTCCCGAAATTCCCTTGTCTTTAGGAATGCCTGAATGCACCCAGTCCTGGCTCTGGCTGTGCATAAATGGGAGAAGCCTGCTTAAAAGGCGAGGGTTTTGGGACTAGAGGCAAAGTCGACCACTGGGAAGAACACCAGACGAACTGTGAACAAAGCTTGCTGTAGCCTCCTGGACCTTTGAATTGCCAGGTGAAGTCCTGCTGCTGTGCTGAAAATCTTTTTTCTGATCAACAAGAAAAACTTCGGAAGGGATGACTTCTTTCCTTGGGTTAGTGGGACCAACTAACCCCGAGACGAACTCCACTGCACCATCTTCCCCAACTGGCAGTACTTCTTTGCTGCTGCAGGAACAGAGTGCCAGGGTCGAGAAATCTGTAGTATGCAATCCAGCCAGAAGCTCCAGGAGTCTCCCAAGGCCCCTCCAGAAGCAGAACAACCAGAGCTCGAGTCCCCCCTCACCAGAGTGCAGGCTCAAGGAGTGAAGGAAGCCCCATCGGTATCCAAGATCCACAGTGGTGCCGTTTACCGCGTGCTGAAACATCGAAGTGCCACTGATCTGAAAAGAGCCTGTAGCTACCGCAGACCTCAGAATTGCTGCTGCACGAGTCCTCCTGGCGTCCTCCCTCTTGTCCCGTCAGGCTGAGGAACCCAGGATCTGCATCACTGCAATCACACAGAAGCCAGCTGGACCACTCCTAACCAAAAGGTACTGTTCGGGCATGGGGTACTTACCTCAGTGCCTTTAGCTTTGCTCTTCTCAGTTGAGACTTGCAGTAGCTACTTTGCTAGAGTTGATTGCAGCCCTCCCATCAACGAGTGTAACAGCTTGTGACCCTACAGTGATTTTCCATCAGAAATTTAACTTTGTGCAAAACGTTATTTAAGAAGTGTCTCAGCTCCATGGACTGTGCTCCAATTGACTGGCTGCAAACTCTTCTAGTCCATTTGACTGACATTTTCTGTCCCTCAGGTGATAACTGGGTTTTCAACTATTATTGCTGGGACAGGTTTTGTCTAGACTTAATTGGAATATTAAAGTATACATGCCCTCAGAACCTGTTAACCCTTTTCCTTCCTTTAACCTTACCTTTCTACCAACCTCAGAATCTACAAATTGTACTAATATATAAATGCCATTACTGTCCTTTTTACCTCATGGTGTAGGGCGTGTGTAAATAGTATCTCTAGAGAGTATCTACTAGCTTTGTGTTTCTGGAAAAGTATTTTGAAGTATATTTAAGTGTAACATTTTGCCATTTTTAAAAAAATGCTCATTTAAAAATGGATGTTATTTGCAACAAAAACCTTGAGTATAATTGTAACTTGTCAACTTGTATTTGTGAATTTCATTGCTACAGCTCACATTTACCCCTCTTATGATAAGCCTGGCTGCTTAGTCACACTACCAACTTGTGTAGTACAAACCTATACCAAAAGGCGCCTTGATAGCAAATCCTACTGACACGAGGATAGCTCCATCAGTGAGGCACCGCCGTTTCACGTTACCTGAGGTCCATCTCGGTTTCTAGACTTTCGATTTGCTTCGCAACAGAAGACTCTGTATCCTCTACATTTTCCAGTTCAGCAACCGTGTACGTCCGCCGCTGGAAGACAAAAATAAACTCTTGAGCAGGATTGGCAAAAAAACTAGCCAACAGAACCACAAATCTTGTTTCAATGTATAAACTACAATAACCATTGACCTATCACACCAGTCCGTACTTGTCCACAATCCTCTGAACATTTCAATCAACCAGTATTTATTTACCCGGATTTTGTGTGGAATCCTCTCTCCAGCCTCTTTTTTCTGCTTTAGCTGAGCAAGATCTTGTGCTAGGATCTTCCGGTCTTCAAGAAGGTCATTCAAGTGTCGCTGGGCTTCCTCTGTACTGACCAAAATCTCTACTTCGTTGGCAAGCCAATTCTGAGGAAGGATCCAGAAATGTTAACATTTTGGATGCATTTCTCTGGGTGTATTGTATGGGTGGGCAGCATTGATGGAGCGTGATGGGCCCAGGACATACCTTAACCCTTGCAGCTGCTCCCTCCATGCCTCTGTTCTGAGAGTCCTTGCGTTTATCCACAGCTTCCCTCTGCTTATGAATCGCATCCTTCAGGCGCTTATTAGCAGCTGCTGCCTAGACAGGGCACAGAAAAAATCTGATTCATCATTTGATGTTGCTTCATGAAGATTACCGGACCAAACTCTGCCTGCACCTGTCCACTTACCTCCTCAGTTTTCCGCCTAAGTACGCTAGTCTGTTTCTGGAAGTCCCGCTCCAGCTTCAATAGTTCATACTGCCGCTTCCGATCCTAATGAAGAAAAAAAAAAAAACACTTTAAAGATTGAGGCGTCCACATCTAAAGACTCAATGAAAAACAAAGCTTGAAGAATAAGGGTTTCATGAGAAAAATACAACACCGCAATCAAAGCCTTTTTCCAGAAAAGCAACATCGCAAAAAATTCTGATGTCCACACAATCTGCCACGGATTATGAATAGTTCAATTTATCTATAGTTCCCAGGTCTTCAAATCGATAATTGTGAACCTCTAGGCAAAAGGAAGAGTTACTTGCCATACGGACTGCTGCACACCTAGTCCAAAAGACCCCTTTCCTCCATACTTCTGGAGTGCATGCAGAACAGGAACAGGACTGGAGCACTAGCACAATTCCCCTTTAGTAATTTGAGGAGGCAGACAAACAGCACATAGGCGACCACTTCTTAGTCTAAACCTCCCACACTTCATCCGGGAGTTGGGTTGGAAACAGAGGGATGAAGTATCTTCATCCCTTCCATGAAGGCCTTAATGACAGGAATTTTCCACCATGAAACCTTGCTTTGGGACTTGGTATATGCAGAGCGTGCAGCCAGGTTGTCTTTTAGGGAATTGATAAGAAGCCCTGACTCTAATAGGTGTGTTAAATAAAGGACAACATCTTTAGGGGAGAAATCAATGGATTTGACATTCTTAGTACTGCACCAGATAGGGCGCTTCCACTTGTTGGAGTACTAATGTCTGGTGTTGGGTTTTCGTGCTTCCCAGAGTATGCCCAAACTATGGGCATGGATGCAGTGCCTCTCCCTAGGCTTGAGACACATGTTGTACGGGCATGGCGGCTTCCAGGGTGGTAAAACTGACATTTCTATGATATAGGAGAACCAAGGCACATTGGTGCTACCATGATCAACGGACTTGTTGCTGGTGCATCTTGTGAACTATACTTTTGAGATTGGGAAAGGGGGGGTATGAGTGTAGGCAAATCTCCCGGACCATGGTATCCAGAGACAATTTCCTTTGGAGAGTTTCAGGGTACTGGAAGACGTAATCTGGGCATTGGGCGTTCCTGTGTTGCAAACATGTCGACCTCTGGGAAACCCCATTCTGTAAAGTTATTGAGTAAAACGTGCTCTTGCAAGCGCCACTCGTGCTCTGCGGGTATGGAGGAAGTCCCTGCTGAGCACGTCTGCCAGAAGATTGTGTTCCCCTGGAACATGTTGAGGAGGAACATGTGTGAGTGCCCACGTCCAGATGTTCTGGACAGTCCTGAAGAGCAAGTGCCCCCCGTTTGTTCAGGTAATTCTTGGCTGTGGTAAGGCCTGTAAGGATCGAAACCATCTTCCCCTGAAGTTGTGTTTGGAAGGCTTTCAGGACTTTGAATACCGCAAGCAGTTCCAACAGATTGATGGGATTGGCTGCTTCTAATGGGGACATCACACTGACCAGTCTTTTGAAGGTGATCACCCCCCCCCATTTCCCCTCCCCCCCGACGGATGAGTCTGTGGTGAGTAGCCTCTACTGCAGGGGTGCAGGTTTTCCTTTGACTACCACTGCAGAGACTGACCGGGATCTGTCGAGACAACCACTAGATTGTCCTGCTGGCCTGACACCATTGACTCGAGAGCCACTCCTACATGGCGCACATGCGCAGACCCAGGCATCATCCCCAGCAGCCGCAAGGCCTTGTGAACAGTTAGCCGGTGACTGGCTACATGAGGGATCTACAACAGCATGTTTTGAACCCCCCTTGTTGGAGGGGAAGACAAGCCCGTCTTCTGTCCAAATCAGGGCCCCCAAAAACTGTTTCACTTGACAGGGGACTAAACTTGATTTTTCGCGATGGAGAATCCCAGGCTAATTAGATCTGTTGCCTGGGTACTTGCTAGGCATTAGGAAAGATTTCTCTGAATGCAATGTTCCCCTCTATATTATGGAGGCGCCAAACTCATTGCTTTTCGTTGGCTATCCTGAGCCGACTTTTGAGTGGAGCACAGCCTTCAGCTGCACTCCTCTGGGCTTTTGCACATTCGTTATGGGGAAACTGACACGTCTTCCTGTTCATACTGGGAAATAACCAGGTTACTCACCGTAGTGACCACCTTACTCGTAGTCCATAGTCCCCTTTCCTCCATACTTATGGGAAAACTCTCGGTCCTGTGGGACGGGACTGGAGCGCTTTGTAAAAAGCATCCAAAAAATGTTCAAAAATGTGTCCTTCCTCTTTTGCGCGCCTCCCGGCACGCGGCCGTAATCCCTTGGCTCTGCCCTGCGCATCGCCCATCAGCCCTTTTCTATCGCCAGGTCAGAGACCTATTAGTAATAACAGAGGAACCTTATTAGAGGGGACGGCGGGCGTATGGAGGAAAGGGGACTATGGACTAGGAGTAAGGTGGTCACTACAGTGAGTAGCCTGGTTATACTCTTACGTCCCGTCCCCTTTCCTTCATACTTATGGGAGATTCCCAAGCACTCCTAACAGGAACTACGGGTGGATGGAAATACCCCTTACTGAAAAAGGTTCTTCAGCACAGCCTGACCAAACTGAGCATCAGCTCTTGAGCTCATGTCAAGACAATGATGCTTACAAAAACCAGATGGGGAGGCCCAAGTAGCCGTCCTAGCGATGGACTCCCAGGGGACATATTTCTGAAAAGCAACCGCAGCTGACTCGCCCCGCACCAGGTGTGCATGAATACCCTTAGGAGGTTTCAGCCCTTGGACGGTGAAAGACTCTGTAATGCAGACAGCGATCCACCGAGAAATAGTCACCTTAGACGCCTGCTTACCCTGAGGGTTACCAAAAGTCACAGTTGAGAACTCCTAAGCTTGGAAGTTCTGTCCAGATAGAACTTAAGAGCCCTTCCGACATCGAGGCAATGCAGAACCCTTTCTGCCTCTGAGGTAGGGTTCGGAAAAAAGACCGGCAGGGAGATGGACTGATTCAGATGGAATTCAGTTACCACCTTCGGCAGGAAAGCAGGATTCGTCCGTAGGAATGCCTTATCCTTGTGAAAGAGCAAAAAGGGATGCTCCACCGTCAAGGCCTGGAGCTCACTCACCCGCCTTGCTGACGTAACGGCGACCAAAAAGGACACTTTCCAGGACAGGTACTGGAGGTCCACCGTGGCCATTGGCTCGAAAGCTTGCAAAAGAGGGGATGGGGAGGCACTACTTATTCACGAAGTTAGTAACTAACCAATCTGTCACTTTGCAAAGAATTCAAATGTTCAAACACAACTTCAGGTGCAAGGGGGTGAATGTCACAAGGCCACTCGGGACAGAAAGACAAAGCAAAACCAAAACTGTGCGTCACTGTACAGTAACCCCCAGGATGCACTAGAGGGTTCCTCCGAACCCACAGCTAGTACTGATGTATATGTTGGGGGACTAGGTGTGATTTCTGAGTCCACCATTCATTCAACTTCATTAAGACATTAATACACAAAGATTCATTCAATCGCCTAAGTATGTAGAGCAAAATATCTGATTTAATCAATACTAACTAAATTTTTTACATTGTATTTAAATAAAATAACACCAATTCAGCAAAACAGTGAACATTGAAAACCTTTTCTTCAGGTATGCTTCCAAGCATGTCTGTATTACAACCAGCAAATCAATCTGTTAATGTCATAACATACTTCTGCAAATATAATCATAACTTTTAATACAAATTCCAAAGTACAGGCTCATTTCTCATAGCCTGAGTTACAACGTATCCACAGTGTAACAAATCCTCAATCCCACATGATGATATCCCATCCAAAGGTATCAGGAATTATCAGATGTGAGGGGTAAAGATCAAATTTCTTCTTTTTGTACAAGAGTCCAAGTAGGCTTCCATAGGCGTTGTTACAAAGCCGACGCGTATCGGATTGATAAACAATCCATCTTCAGGGCCACAAAAGCCTAATTGTTCCAACTATAACTCGACCAATGCGGGTAACCTATGAAGGCACAGACAATCGCACATCAGGATACTCCCTTATATGTAAATCAGTCATCAGTAGATAATCAACCATCACCATATATCAATCCCCACATATAGAGAAAAAGAATAGAGTCTCACGTGAGCATCCTGATCGAAAATAATCACAAGGACCCCAAGTGACCCATACATCCGCTAGGAAATACCGAAATCCTCCGTCTTACTCAAATTCAACGTGGATTCCTATCATGCACGTATCCAAAGAGTGGAGTCCCTGCACCACTTGGTAAACCAGATTCAAATCTCTAACTCCACTACCTAGCCAGGTGTACATAATTCAATAGAAGGTGGATAGAATCCTAAAAGAGACCCAACACCATCGTGTTTCATCACATGAAATACTCACCCCCAACAGGGGATTACCAACATCACCAAAATTCAAAGAGGGGGCTGGATGGATACCAGAGCGTCAAGCTCCTCCAAAGTATTCCCAAAGGTCTCAAGTTGCTGTGCACCTGAAGCGATTCCAAATAGCCTACAGACGACAAGCAAAACTAACTTAAAGCCGGGGCACACAAAGCCAATATCAAGTTGGTCAAAGTTATTAAAACATCTCACATGGCTCTGCTATCCGGCATCACCTTAAGTTTAAAAGTGCTTACCTGAAATGCCTCTAAGTTCCAAGCACTCGAAACAAAGCGTCCCGGCACTGTCCTTCCATACAGCTACTCTGCCAGTGGATGCATACGCATGCGCACACTGGTAAATAACATGTACGTCGTGGGATCTTTCTACATTTTTACGTGCGCACGTTCAAACCGCCATCTTAAGACGCTAAAGGAATATACTAGCCCCACACGCTCGATTCAACATGTTCAATCATTACTGCGACAAATATTCAGATCACAACGATCATAATCTGAGTATTACCAATGGGCCTCTAGAAACCCGCTAAACAGGATGTAACTTGTTTAAAACTCCTCCTCCATCACTCGAAGCCCAAAACCTCCATATACCTATAGTTAACACCCAGCATCAAAGGTGAAAGCAAATCCCAAACCCAGTTCTTGACCAACTGGACATAGGAATAGAACGATAAGTGGGAATTGAAGCCCACGTGAAGAGCCAGTAATTTAGCTTGGTGTGCCCATAGGACACCCTCTCGGTCCACCGCATCCGGTACACCAGGGAACATGTCTCAACAGGCCATTCAAAATTTAAATAAGTCCAGAGAGGGGGGAATGGAAAGTGCAGAAATAAATCTGCCCCCGCCCCCATGTCTGGCCTGAAAGATCGTCAAAGACGGTACTTTTTAGAAAAAAGTGATTAGATCAGGAGGAATCCAAAGGCGAGAAGGTCCGTGTCCACATAGGCCTCCGCTAAACAATACTTCAACATACATAAAACATCTGTAGATTCCTCAAAACATTAAATCCTTTTCAAAGATGTAAGTTTACAGAAAGACACCAAATTTAAAACAGACTTTAAAAGAAAAGACATAACTACCAGTTCACAATATATAGGGCGATCCCATCGGTAACCCCAAAGCATTTCTTTTAAAGCATATATTCCTGACCTAATAACATGTCAAAAAACCTTCATTGATTGTTACATGTGAAAAAACAGCTACCCATACAAAACTTCAGATGTAGCACATTAGGTCAAATTCTTGGGCTCAAAGAATCCAACAAATCAATCCACAATCTCCTTCTGAAGGAGTTCTCTGTAAATCACCCCCTTGTGAGCCCGTTTTTACTTGCTCCAGAATAACACACTTAAGTTGAGCTATAGTGTGTCGAGCTGATCGAGAATGACTGGCTACTGGAGATTTCTGATTATTCATGCGTATATTGGATTTGTGCTCAGACCAGCGTATTTTTGCCTTCCTCTTTGTGATATAGGCCACATGGGCACTTTAATTCATACACAACGTTCGTGGCATTGCAGGTACAGGAATGTCTTAACCAAATTGGTTTACCAGAGTGTGGATGTGCGATGCTATTACCTCTTATAAGATTGGCACAATGCGGACAATTCTGGCATGAAATTGTCCCTTTGTATACGATCTTAGTTTCTGATCACTGTATTTCAGCTTTTATCAGGCTGGATCTTAAGGCTCTATTCTCGAAAGGCTTATGACAGCACCGTCAGGACTACATTTAGATCCCACGACGGGTGCGGACTACGAATTGGAGGATAGAAGCGTGTCAAGCCTGCAAAATGCCTCTTAACCACTCGGTTACTCAGGGAGTAAGAGCATTGGTCCGTAGAAAGGTAAGCGGAAACCGCTGAAAGGCAAGTTCTGCATGACAGAACATGGACACCCGACTCTGCTAAGAAAGATACAAAGGACAAAACCGCGTCAACTGTAGCCCCCACTTGGGTCCAACTGCCTGTTTAAACACCAATGACAGAACCTGAGCCATTTGCTTCTGTACTGGGAGCTAGTCGAGGGCTTTCTGGCTGCCTGGATAATACGCATGTTTTCCGCAGACAAGTTAAGATGTTCTGAAGACTTGAACTCAGGCACCATGCCGCCAAGCTGAGCGATTGTGGGGAGGGGTGCCACATCTGCTGTTCCCCCTGATGAAGAAGATATGGGTCACTGGTAACCTGATCGGCGGATACACAGACAGGTGTTGAAGTTCTGAGAACCAAAACCTGGCCGGCCACCACGGGGCTATGAGTAGAAGGGAACAGTTCACAGAGTTCTTCAGCTTCCAAATTGCTCGAACTAGAGTCAGGCGGGAAAGGGGTAAGCTCTCATGTTGTGCCATGGAATCTCGAGACCATCCCCCAGAGAGGAGGCTCCCAGCCCCCCTCTGGAGGCATACTGAGGAAGCTTCTTGTTTACCGCCGTAGCGAAGAGGTCCACCTCTGGTGTGCCCCAACACAAAAGCCATGAGAGGAGCTCCGCCTTCAACTCCCACTCATAGCTGACCACTGTCCGCCAACTGAGGGCATCCGTTGTGACATTCAGCTGGCTCGGGATGTGCACTGCAAGCAGCCAAACACCATGAAGCACAGCCCACTCCCAAATCTGGATGGACAGGTCCACGAGAGGGGGAGACTTGGTTCCCACTTGCTTGTTGATGTAACACATCGACACCGCATTGTCCGTGCGTATGCGGACCACCTTGTTGGCTATGATCGGTCTGAACGCCCTGAGCACTAGGAGGATCACCAGAAACTCCAAATGATTTATGTGGAGGAGCTTGTCCTGAGGCAACCAGAGATCCGAGACCTGAAGAGGATCCAACATCGCACCCCATCCCAGTACGGAGGAGATCCGTCGTGATCGTAACCGTAGGGGCTGGGTCCTGAAACCCCGCACCCACCGACAGGTTGCTGAGAGATGACCACCATTCCAGGTCCACTCTCATGGAAGTGGAAATTATTATCAGCTTGGAATCCGGGTACACAGCCAGATGCCAAGAACTCCGAAGAGCCATCTGAGTCTGCCTCATCTTGAGACGAGCAAGAGGAAGAGCCAAAACGCATGAGGCCCAGAAGCCTCTGGAACCACCAGGCCGACATGCTCTCCGACTGCGCAAACATCTGACACGTGGTTTACAGATCTGCCATTCTGTCCCCGGTCAGGTACACACTGTAGTCGATCGTGTTCCAGCGAAAACCCAGGAAAATCAAGTCATGCGAGACCATCATGGAAGATTTCTGCCAGTTCACTGATGGAACAGGAGCTGAAGGAGAGACTGAAGATTGCGGCAAGGACTGCGTAAGAGCCAGTCGGCCAAATACGGATACACATGGATACCCTGCAGGCGAAGATAGACTGCAGTCACCGACATCTTCGCGAAGAGACACGGTGCAGAGCTGAGGCCGAAAGGAAGCACTCGAAACTGGAAGTGCTCCTCTCCCAAAGAGAAACGGAGGTATCACCTGTGTGGATTCGAAATCAGAATATGCATGTACGCATCCTGAAGATCCACCACGCTGAGCCAATCGCCCATCTGCAAGGAGGACTGCATCTGGCCAGGCGTGATCTTAAATTTCACTTGGGGTAGGAAAAGATTTAACTGAGAAAGGTCTAGCATGGTGCGCAGGCAAGCCTGGTTGGGTTTGGGCACCGTAAACAGCCGGGAGTAGAAGCCCTCCCCTCGCTCCCCAAGGGGAACGGGTTCTACAGCTCTGAGGTCCAGAAGTTTCTGAACCTCGGCTTTGAGGGAGGGCGAGCCCGACAGCTGAAAAGGAGGGTTGAAAGGTGGGGTAGGGGTAAGCAGAAGCCCACCCGAGCAACTGACAAGACCCATCTGTCTTCGGTGATGGTCTGCAAAGCCCCCCAATGAGACGGGATGCTTCCTCCCATCGGGGTCTCGTGCGAGTGCAGAGAACCCTCATTTTGTAGGTTTCTCGGTGGTGTTGCCACCTGAACCTGAGGAGGCGGTTGAGAAGCGGGAGAAAAACCGAGTCCGTTGTTGCCTCCTGCGGATATTCCCCGAAGGGGTATCCACTCTGCGAGATTTCCGGTCTAGAAAGCCCCTAAAGCCAGAGGAGGGTCGGCTTTGCGACAACGGTCTCTGGGTTTTGAAAGGGGCTTTAACAAGGACCGACAAGGACTTAGCTGTCCGAGTGCTATCCTTCGTCTTGGTCAGCTCTACATCTGTTGTAGAATGAAAGAGCTCCTTACCATCAAACGGAAGGTCTAACACCTTGTCTGGCACTTCTTTCGAGAATTTAGTAGCATGCAGCCACGTCTGCCGTGAGGCTTCTACCCCCATCATAAGGCCCCGAGCCGAGGTGTCTACGTGATGAGCCGCAGCCTCCAGGAGTTCCTGGGCCAAGACACTGGCATCGAAAAAATACCGCTTTGAAGTCTTCCAGCTTCTCGACCGGAATGAACTCCTCAAATATCCTCCGCAGATTAGCCCCCGCTAACACCAGTTCAGCATTGGCCTGCCTGAGCTGCAAGGCCGAGTTGGCGAAAATCTTTCTCCCAAGGGAGTCAAGGAGCTTATCCTCCTTTCCCAGAACCTGAGTAGCTGTCGTGGAAGAGGATGCTGCAGGTCTGGACTGCAAAGTGGCCACAGCCACTACTGTGGAAGAGGGGGGGGGGCAGACAAGACGACAGGGCTACCTCTTCCTAAGAATATAGCTTGTATCGTGCGTCCATTTTCTTATTGACGACCTCGGCCAGAACGTCCTTCTGCAAGAACAGGCTGGTACGCTCCAAAGGAGACAGGGTGAACGCCCCAGAAAGCACGCCCTCCTGCGGAGTGGGTGCCACGGGCACCGGAACATCCAAGAAGCATATCATGTCCAGTACCCGGTCATGAAAAGCTCTGATAGAGCGGGGCAGGTCCTCGTTGTCCTGACCGCCTTGACCGTCACCTCACAGGTCAGGATCCTGCTGAACCGTGTCAAGCGCTGCCTTGTCCAAGGGGGATAAATGGAGCAAAGGCGGAAGAGTCGGGGAAGGCACCGTAAGCAAGGGAGGCGCCAGCGGAACCACCGGAGTTACGGGTGGAGCCGGAGGCGCGGGCAGACATATCTCCCTAAAAAGCCCTTTGAACTATTCCCTCATGGGGTCGGTACGCATGAGCGTTTGAAATTTGCCAAAAAAGGCATCCTCCTGGGACGGTTTTGGAACCAGAGGAGGCCTCTCATGAGGGGAATAATTCCAGGGACGTAACGGGGAAGGGTGCCACACCGGCCCCTCCACCTACGTATCCACATAAATCAAGGGTGCCGACGCAGCAGGCAACAAAACATTGTGCGGAAGGGGCATCCAGCATTCCAATCATAAACTGGCCGATAAGGATGCGCACAAGGAACTCTACGTTCAGCCACGGAACCAAGCCCTACACCTGAGGCCGATGGCGTAGTTGTAGGGGTATCACCCAAAAGGGCTGCCGCAGTCGTGGCGGGAACGGGCTCCATTTTGTCATCGCCTGAGGGGAACTGCGGCACGTGAGTAAGTGAGGCAGGGGTCCCCGTCGATGGATCAGGGGTCTTAACTTTAGCCTTGACACAAGGAACCTTGGCAGAGCCGGTACTAGGAGGCATGGAATGTTTCTGCGACATACCAACCGCCAAAATAGCCTTCCCAGGAAGGACCTCGGCACTGCCGGTAAAAGAATGTTCCTTCTTTGCCCCCTCAACAGATCTGGTGTCGCTGCAAGAGCGGCAACGGTAAGAAAAAACCTTCACCGATAAGGCCTTGTCAGGCCTCATAAATGTTGGTAACTTTAGCCTATGTACGAGGGACCTCGGACCTAGGTCCGGTAACAGCCTTATTCGCGTGGGCCTCGAACATCCGTTCGGTGACACCAAGCCCCACCAAGGCCTCGGGCGCACCCTGGTCTTATTTTTGAGGGAAGCCGATAGAGGCCTCAGAGCTAGCGCGGGTACCCCACGACTCAGTAGAACTGGGCCTACAAGCAGCCCCCACAGGAAGGGCCTCGGAACGTGCTCCGGTATCCACAGGCCCCTTACTGAGACCCTCAGAGAAAACTCTGGTACAATTATTAGGCCCAACGGGCACCTCAGGGCAATCCCCGGTGACAGAGCGAGCAACGCCCCTCCCGGCCCAGGAGGAACCTGGAAAGGTATTCTCTGGCCGGGGTGCTCTGAAAAGTAAAGAACTTACCGGGCGTTTCTTTTCGTCGAACGCCTACAAATGCGAAGGAGGAGTTGGTTGAAACACCTCCTCCAGCGCTCCAAACGACGTTGAAGTGCTCGGACCGATCGCAGTAAAAACAGGCGTCCCAATGGTGATCCGGACCCAAACACTCTAGACAAAGAGGATGGGAACCCGGAAGTGACTCTGAAGTGACTGTTTACTGTTGGGATTGGCTGAGCAAGGACTGTGACGGTAAAGACTTTGCTCTCCGCCCCCCCAGTCCTCTTACTGACATTGAAACTCGGCAGCAGGAGGAAGTCTCAAAAGGCAACACCACTCGTGCCTGACGCTCAAGTAATTTGGACTTGAATTGTTAAAGGGGTGTCTAATTGTAGTGCTGCTAACTGTAATCAGCTGCAGCTGTTGCTTTCAGCCCTTGTGATCTGCTGAATTTGACCGTCCCCCTATTTTTTTGTTTCCCCCCCCCACTGCAGCTACTCTGTGATTGGAGACCAAGTTATTGTCACGCCTTCAGTCCCGCCCAACCTTAGTGCACCATGCGCGTGCACCCGGAAGTGACTCTGAAGTGACTGTTTACTGTTCAATGCGAACAGTGAGCGGTAAGGGCCTGACTCGCCTGAGCTATCTTAATTCCTGGTCTCCCACAATTTGTCTAATTTGCCGTTTGTGTCCGTTTACTTGTTACTTGCCTAGTGCACCATGTTTGCTCATCTGCATTCATTGAAACAAGGTATACCGGATGATACTGTTATTGTTAACAACCTGGCCAACTCTTTTGTAAATTTCAGTGCGATGCGCAGGGCTCATTCCTTGTGTTACTTACCTTTAAAATCACGACGCAGAACTATGGCTATCATGCCTTCGTTAAATCTGGACTGCACCAATTTTAGCAGTTTTGAGCAAACTTCGCTTCCAGAACCCAACATGTCTGCCTCTCGCTCTTGCATGTCACATACTCCAGGTCATGTTGCTAGACATCGTCAATGGTCGGAAGGCCCTCTGGTATCCCCGACGCAGCAATCAATTTCTGACTCTACCTTACTTGCAGTGGATGGCTATCGTTTTAAAAAACATGCTTCCTCGTCAGTCTCTCTACCAGAGACGATTTATGAATGTCATACTCCACTAAATAATGCTATTTCCCTGCATACTGATTTGGCCAACTCTCCAATATCGGTGTCTAGCACTCATGATGTTGTACCACATGAACTCTCTTCTATCAGCAACGCTCCGAGTGACTCTTCCGTGTTTGCTCATCCCACCCCGCGTGCTCTTCCTCAACAACCTTCTCCGATCTCGGAGACGATTAATTTACCCACCATGCCGGAAATCACTCTTGCGGCTTTAAACACTACAGTTCTAAGCCTGTATAAATTATTTGTACGCTTGGATGAAAAGATTTCCAATCAGACGCACCAGATTGATACGATGTATGATTGGATTTTGTCTTCAAATAAGGCATCTAACGTTCAAGTTCCAACTTTCCAATCGCTCTCTCATCCAGCCCTCTCTCAGGTAACTTTTTCCTACAGTTCCCTCCATTCCTGAAATCCTTCGCCCCATTGAGGCAGAGCCCGTAATCGTTGCTCCACCGGTAGCTGATTCTTCATGGGAGAATATCTCTAGTGCTCAAGAAGTGCCCCACGTGAGCCCTGTATCGGTGACAACTCTCCCCTCGGCCTCTAGCTCTGAACCGGTGACAACTCCTACTCCAGTTCCTATGCCTTCCTCTCATGATTTGATTCCACCTTGTCCTGTCCCTGCACTATTGCCCGCACAAGGTAAATGTAAAAAAAAAAAAAGCTACCAGCTCGACAAACACTAATTAAGAAACCCAAAAATATGCTTGCACCAAAGCTTCCGAAAAACACTATTGCTTCCTTTTTTTTAAATTGTTTCTGCAGTCCTTTTACAGTCATCAAATAATGCTCTACCTAAGTTACCAACTCCTGATGTTCATACTGACCTGGTTGGTTGCTCAACGGCACCTAATAGTTTTCATTATTCTCCTTTACACAACTTGGTCAAGGTTTTGGAAACATCTGTGACTCCTCTAAGCTCGAAGGCTGTTGGCTCTTCAACACATAGTGCTCCTTCAGCGACTATCCCTGTTCCTATGAGCTCTCATGAGTCTTCTCTCTCAACTGCAAACATAACCCTTATCAAATCCGCTATTGACCGGTTTCTTAGTTTGCAAAGTCAGCCCACCCCATCCCCAGCTGACTATCATTGCCAATGTTCCCACTCCTTTGACCTCACTAAACAATCCGTTTAGAAAAGATCTAACATGCACCACGATGCATCCTGCTCAAGCTAATCTCCAAAACAATACTGTACCTTCCAATTCTTGCTACCATTGTCTTGGCACTCTTCCATCTTGGTCCCCATTGATAAAAAAAGGGGATCGTGCTTTACCCGAGAACTACCCACCAATAGCGCTTCTTGATTCACTGAGTAAAATATTTGCAAAATTTCTACTGCTTGAATTTTCTGCATGGACGCTCACTCACTTCCATCGCAATCCTTTTCAAACAGGGTTTGTAGTCGGTATGGGCACTGTAGTCAATTTGTTTCTGCTAAATGCCATCAAATCACAGTGTCATGTGCAAAAACAGCAGGTTTACTTTGCATTTGTGGACCTGCATTCTGCCTTTGACTCAATTTCAAGAGTCAAACTCATGACTAAACTCACAAATGACCATTGCCCACCCACAGTGACCTTATTTATCATTTTCACTCTTCAACTTCTGTTCAAGTCAGATTAACTCTGAATGGTTTACTTTCGCAGCCTATCCCACTACACGTGGCCTCAAACAAGGCGGTTTACTGGCTTCAGCCATCTTTAACTATTGCATACACGACATCAAATTTGCTTTTGAATCTATTCAATCTGACTCACCGAAAATCAATGGTTCTCCCATTAAAGCGCTGTTTTACGCGGATTACATTGTTCTAATTTCAAAAACCTCTAGTGGCCTACAGAAATTACTGGCTGCCCTTGATTATGTGGCAGAGAATGAACGTAGAATCAACACTACAAAGACTCAAGTGTTGATGTTTAATCCCCATCAAGGTGTTCATACTCTAAAACATTGGTCTATTGGACATAATGTCAAATTGTCTATGGTATCCTCGTATACTTATCTGGGAGTTATCTTTGAAGCTTCCTTAGTCAATGAAACAAATGGCTCTGATTGACGTTAAACTTTTCACTGCCATTTCTCAGGCGCGCATCCTTCTTACTAAATTTGGAAAATTTTCCATAGTCCCGGCCATAACGTTTTGGCAGATGAGTCACTCCTACCATCCTATATGGGTTGGAAGCAGGTCCTCCTCTGTCATCAATCATTCTTGATAAATGGGAAGCCAAATTCTGGAGGAGTGTGCTGCATTTACCTCAGTGTATCCCCATTTCGTGGCTACGCTATGAATTGGGTCTTACATGATTGTCATCGTTCCTTGATTGGAAGCAATGCTCATTTCTTAGAAAATGCCTGATCTCTTCGCGGTCAGACAATTTACTCAAGGTACTCTCGACTTACATATTCACTACAGACCATTCATTCGTCCAAAGATGGCTATTGTCAGTTTACAAGATGTTGGCACAGGCCGAAATTACAATTGAAGTTTTAATACACAATCCTGACAAGGCCAAATTAAAGCTTCTTCAGTCTTCATGGATTTTGAACCATCAGAAATGTTTCACATATAAACATGCAACTAGTCATCGCTTTCCTCCTCATAAAAGAGGTTCCCCACAAAGGTATCTTTCGAAAGCGCCTTCATCCAAGTACAGAAACTCAACTTTGCGTTTTCACTTGCATATTTGGGAAACCAGAGATCTCCTATGCACGCGTAAACTAATTCTTCCTACTCAAAACATTTGTCGGTTTTGTCAATTAATTGAGTTTCCTGAAACTTTGGCTCACTTAGTCACACAATGTACTAAACTAAAACGGCTAAGACAATTACATTTCCACAAGTATTGTCTGGGTTTCGCTATGCTTGAAACAAATGTTTGCTGGAATCACATTTTTGGCTCGACCACCCTGGGAGTTCAAGTAGCTACCATAAAGGTTTTAACCTCACTAAAATTGGATCAAGCAGAAACTATTTGTGTCACAGTTCATAAGCACATAGGTTTTTGAAGCATGTTAGTGCACCAAGAATGTACTGGCTTCATGATTAATGTTCGTTGTGAAACTGCTTGTTGTAATTGGACAGCTTTTTGGACGTTTTCAAGAATGTTAATTTTTGGCTGTGCTTATGTTTTTAGTCTTTTTTATGTCATGTTTCAGATGAGTTGGTTGATATGTATATTGAAAAGTTGTAAAAAAAAAATCAACTAAATCAATAATAAAAAAAAAATTTAAAAAAAGAGGATGGGAATCCTCCCTCGCGAAGCGTCGGTGACACGATTACCAATCTGGAAAGTCTAGTTTGCTGAAGTGATTGCACAACTTGTAAGTCTATCTAATACTAGTAAGGATTGGCCATGGTTAGCCGCCTTACAAAACACTCGAAACTCGGCCATGTCTAACATTCCCCAGTAAGTAGCCAGCATCCCTCTCCATCCTATCCTGGAATTCATGTGGGTACAGCAATCTGAAGTTATGGTTTAGTAAGCCGCATGTAGGATTGGAGTGTGATATTATGTTATGTCAAGAAACTATGTGTACATACGATCTCGTGTTGCCCGGTTTCAATGTTATTCAAACTCATGCGAAACAAGGCACAAGTGGTCGGCCGTATGGGGGTTTGGCGATAGCCTTGAATACCAATCTAAATATATTGGTACTCAATGTTTTTAAAGCAACTGTAATGATGGCTGTACTAATTTTGCTCAAGGGCTCTCGGCTAACTCCTATTCTCCTAGTTTCCTTATATCACAACCCTAATACGATCAACCAAACATGTGCATTTCAAGAGCTCAATACTTTATTTGATGACATCTTGGTTCGTCATCCTGCATGTGATATTGTATTAGGAGGGGACTTCAATGCTTATTGTATGAAAAGTAACTCTACCCCGTTGAGCTGTGGGAGTACTTACCAAACATGGCAGAGGCAGATTGTGGCAAGAATATTTAAAATCCTGGGAACTTGACATTATCCCGTTTTGTACTAGTGACGAGTGCTACACCTGGAGAAGAGGGGATAGATCGACATGTATTGACTACTTCGCCATATCGCGAGGTTTGCAATCGTATTCCGACAACATAGCAATATATGATCCCAGTTTTATTTACCATTATATGATCCATCTAAATATTCATTGCGACATGATGCACCTGCACATGGACCCTCAGCAAGGGTTTATAGAAGGGGACCGTCCTGGCCTGTCAATTCGATGGGCCACTAAACTTTGTGATAAGGTGAACGACATGGTTTCTGCACGTTTAACATTGCATCACAGTTCTGATTTCTATTCTAACAGTCCTATTAAGGAGATTACTGTGATATCTAGAATAATAACGGAGGTAATTCAATCTCTCCAAGTGTATGCACCGCTCCCCGAAGTAAGATCGCTGCCGATAGCCCGGAATTTTATTCTTGAAGGAAAAAGATCAAAGAGGGCAGCCTTGCAGAGTATTTTTACAACTGCTCCCACATGGGGGGTTTACTTATCAGAGAAAAAAAGTGTTCTAAACACCTATCGGAACAAATGCAGAGACCACAGACATTTTATGTATAATCAGGAGAATCAGAAAATGTTTAGTACACTGTGCCACAGAGACAGGCGCTCCACTTGGAGTTTGCTTAGGGCAGGAACAACTGTACTTTCCTCTGATCAATCATCATCTCTCTCTGCGCAAACTTGGAGAATTTATTTCGAAAAAAGTTTGCCCTCCCATCTGCATTTGTAGAAATCGTATATAAATGGACCTGCCTAGCATCACCCTCCTTTCCACTCTGGGATATTTTGAGTATTGAAGCTGCAATAACTGTCCTAAAATACTCGAAAGCAGCAGGCCCAGATGGGATTCCACCTTGTGTTCTCAAACGCCATCCAGCTTTCTGAGCAGGGATCTTCAAGAAACTGATAACATGTTCACAACTGTGTTCACAACTGTGTATACCCCACCGTCATGGCTAAATTCCATCATTGTTCCGATTTATAAAAAAGGAGTGAGGTCTCAGCCATGCAATTTTCGTCCAATAGCGCTAATTGCCACAGCTGCTAAAGTGTTTGCTAGTTTGCTTTTGGGGGAACTACAAGCAGTGATTAGGGACCTTAAGATCTTGTATAAGTATCAAATTTGTTTCCGTGCAGGAATGGGGACCCCTTTAAATGCTATAATTATGGCGCATTTATTACCTAAACACAAACTTAAGGATTCTGGCCCACTATACATGCGTCGATAGACCTCACATCTGCCTTTGACTCAGTTGTGCGATCACTTATGGAAAAAATGGCCGCTATGAATATACCACAATACATCATACAATTAATATCCAAGCTCCACACAAATACCACTTATTTGGTAAGGGTAAACAACCAAGGTGCTACAAGACATCCAATAAAGATCACCCTTGGTGTGAAGCAAGGATGTAATTTAGCAGCTACCCTTTTCAATCTTTATTCATGTGGCATCAATGACATTTGGAATACCCAGATCTCCTATCCAGCAAGGCTTGGATATCTCAAAATACAATGGCTAGCCTTTGCGGATGATATTGTAATATTTCATCGTACGCCCAAAGGCATGCAGACCAAATTGGACTTGTTCGCATCTTACTGTCTGACTCAATCTGAAATGTAATGTGGAAAAATCCAATATAGTAGTATTTAGGAATCGCAAGAGAGACCACCACCCGCAATTGGAGAATTGAGAATTTTCCCCTAACCATAGTTCCTCAAATTCGCTATCTTGGTTAGACCATAACTGATTCCCAATCATGGGCAAGGTGGAGGGAGATATTACAAAAAAAAGCTGCTCCTCTCGCCACGCAAATGAGGATGGTATATCTGAAGTTTTGTAAATTTTCATTGCTGCCACTTATGCAATTTTACATCCTAAAAGTAGAGTCGGTTATCCTTTTTGCTTTAGATATGTGCCTGGCAAACATTAACACCTACCTGACCAACTACAAGGGTGCATGTGGAAGGGGGTTCTGAGGTTGGCTAAATCCACACCAAATATTGTAATAAGGCAGGAACCTGGTATTACTGCCTTATCCGCTCGCCGTAACTGGCGTTTACTGGCTAATTTTGCCAGAATGTTATATCCACCTGCAAATTGTCTTTATGAAGATTTGGGCCCACTCATGGTCGCGTCTGATCGATCTTCCATCACGATCTATTATACACAAATGATTCATTTATTGGACGAAATTGCACTTGTACCAGCTGACCTCGAATTTAGAACTAATCATGTAAAACATCGTATTATAGAAAATGACTGGTGTAAAACGTTAACGGGAATGGCGGGTCTTGAAGGCTACAAGGAAGTAGTTCGTTTTTGCTCTTCAAGACGGCCCCACAAACCTTATGTAATCCAGTTTCCCTGTAATAAGGCTAGGGAAACCTATTTGCGATTTAAAATGAATCAGTCTCTTACGCTAGAAAGAATCAGTGGTTGGAAACTGCACTGGAAAGTAGAAGCGCAGTTAGGATGTAGGTTCTGCAGGGATGGTTCGATTCGAGAAACCTTGAAACATCTGGTTATATTTTGTACATATTTTGAGGCAACACGTGCATTAACAATTGCAACTGACTGTATACTAACTGGGGCAACTAGGGAATGGCTTTGGCTAGCTTGCATGTGGGCGACCCGCACGAGCCATATATTAGCACTGTGTAGACTGCTAGTAATTATAAACAATGAACTTGAGAAGATTCACAAGAAAGACGAGCAGCCTAGCTGCTGAGGTCAATAAGAAATACTGGTACTCTGCTGTTTCTATAAAGCACATTGAGCTACTGCTGGAATATGATATGTTAATCCTTGGTAAATCGGTTTGCTCTATTCATAAGCCCTCCTAGAAATCGGATTTCTTTATTATTGGTTGAAATTAATATGGTAATTTCGAATTTAATTGCAAGTGTGACAATGAAGTTCCATCATTTTGTGTTGTCTACCGCTTGAACCCTTGTAAAAATAGGTAAATGAGAAGTGTTGAAATTGCGTTATTATGATGGATAAGAAATGCATCACGTTGACTTATTGTCCGGACTTAAATGTAAATAACTCTTGCCTATCACGTAAATGGAATAGTACATGAAAGGAAACAAATTGTCACATCGATATTTTAGAGGTGATACATAAAAATGTATTTTTATTGTTTATTAATAAGAAAATATATTCTTATAAGATATGTTGAATTGCAGAAGTGAAACACAAAAAAATCCTACTCTATAATAACAAGAAAAACAATTTTTATCAAAGTTGTGAAACGTTTGTTGATCGAACTAATAAAACAACGGTTTGAATAATAAAAAAAAAAGTCTAGTTTGAAGGACAGACTATTATACGATCGCTAGCGAGAGCCAGAGGAAAAAGGGAAGAAAATCTTCTACTGATGCAAGTGCGTCCAGTCCCGAACAAGTGGAGAAAAGGACTGATGGGCGGGGTTACGGCAGTGTGCCAGGCCCCGCGCAAGAAAGAGGAAGGACACATTTTTGAAAAAAATGTTGGCTGCTTTTTACAAAGTGCTCCGATCCCCTCCCACAGGATGGAGAGATGTCCCATAAGTATGGAGCAAAGGGGACGGGACGTAGGAGTACTAGGTTTCCCCGAGTATTTTACTTTAACATTTCTTGCAAACTTTTTATCAGTGCGCAATGTACATTACTGTACCGTACGCTGGGGTCAGTTTTATGGCCTAAACACCCTCTAAGGAATTTGCAGTGAATGTACAAGTGTGCCTTGAACAAACTGGTGGCAGAAGTTTACTTTTCTGGTATTTTAACTACTTGTTTACTGCAGATTACTGCCCGTCTGGTCCCAATCCACACTACTGGTGCCAGAATGTCTGGTATGCATGAATACCCGAGGACCACCGTGGACCATGATTGCACCACAGCTGGTGTGCATGCAAGGGAACAGATCTTCTATTGGTTGTCCAGATACAATCACGCATCGCCCTTTGTATAAGAGAAGCTTCCCTGCATTAGTTACCGGTCAATCTACAATAGTTCATCTTGAATGACCGAATGTTAGAGAATTCTCAAAAATGTGCCAATTCCCTCCACCTTAGAGACACCCCTCCACCCCCCCAAATACTTTGCTGATTTTGGGGACTTGACTTTTTCAACCTGGCGAGAGCAAGACCCTTTTTCCCACTCATGTATTTTAATGTGATTTCGGAGCTTTGCGTTTCTTTTGGTTGTGTAGTCTGACAAACGCCATAAGCATCATCTTTTACATTTTGTTACACAGCACCTTCAGTGCAGTGGCACAGGGAAGTCTTTCAGATTTCCCCAAGGTTTAAATACCTTCTCTGGGATAAACTACCGTTTCCCAGAGCAGTAAAGTGAAATTGACTTTACTTACATTTGTAACTTTCTAGACCCAGCACACACTAACTTACAATAGGTTGCTGGAGGGGTTACCTAGTAGCCCCTTATTGTAGCTTCTCATGTAACATTTTTTTGTTACCCTTTCCTCACTGAATGGCTGGTGGCAGTGGTTTTGTTTTAACTACCGTGGTGTGCGTTTACTGCGGGCTGCGTTCGCAGCTGCAGTAAAGCACTCAAGGGTGCCATTTTTGTCAAAATGTACCCGGTCTTCTTTCGTCGCCATTTTTTTGTAGAAAGGTCCTTCTTGAGATTTACTCTGCGCGCCAAACCAGGTTTGTCCCATTGTTCGCTTTGCCTTTGGCGGGATTCACGAGTGAAGCCTGCCTCTGGCTCCAGGGTGTCTGGGGTAGGCAGGAAGGTGCCCGAAACTGTGTACTTAGTCTCCAAGGAGACCAAAATGCACTCTGTAGTGATTGGCCGGCTGAATGTCCGTCAAGGACAGCCACCCTGCTGGGTGACTGACAGCTAGGCTGGAATGAATGTGAGAGAACTTAATAAAAGGCAAGGCTTTTGGCTTGGAAGGCAGAGTCGACCACTGGACGAAGGAACCGAAGAACAACTTGAAGAGGACGCCTGCTGCAACTCCTGGACCGTTGGTTTGCCTGGTGAAGCCCTGCTGCTGTGCTGAAATTCCAAATTCGTATCGTCCGAGAAGTCCCTGAAAGGACGACTTCTCCCCTTGAATTGGTGGGACCAATCAACTCCAAAGTAAGCCACCTGGACATCC
The DNA here is from genome assembly GCF_040938575.1 of Ambystoma mexicanum. NCBI lineage: Eukaryota > Metazoa > Chordata > Amphibia > Caudata > Ambystomatidae > Ambystoma > Ambystoma mexicanum. Next base: position 61,329,813 of record NC_090930.1, read on the forward strand.
TTCTCGGAGCTGGTTGATTTTCCACAGAGTTGCTGCTGGAAACTGTATAGCCAGGGAGAGGAATACCAGATTGGGTGTGTTGCTTTTAAGCTGGCCTAGAGCTTCAGGAAGATCCTCCAGACTCCCAGGAATCAGGACTGAGCCTGAGCCACAACAGAGTGCAGGACCCCAGGAGCAAGAAAAGTCCATCTCGACAGCCAGGAACAGCAATGTTGCTATTTGCGTTAGACGCGAGGAGCTGAAACACTGAACAGCCACTGAAGATGGTGGTTGAAAGCGGTGATAGTCCCATTGCAGGAATCCCCAGAAGTCCCCCCTCTTCTCCCCACGACTGAGGCCCAGGAACAGTGAGATCTGCAACACTTTTTCTTCAATTCAAAAGGTAATGTACAAAGTCTGAGAGAACTTACCTCTTGCTGTAGAGTTGCTTGCATCTTCTACCCGTAACAAGTCCAACGGCTTGTGGCCCTACTTAATTCTTCTCCTCTTCAAAGACTTGTGCAAAGACTTTGCTACTTACCTACCAGAAGTGCTTCATCGTATATAAGACATTTGCCCATTGACTTTTGCCTAGCCTGTTATACTGAATGACTCAGCTGTGGGGATCCAAAGGTATTTGCCTGCTTAAGAATATTTGTGGTCTCTTGCTGTTCTAATAACCTTTTACTTTAACTATAACAGTATTCTAAATGCAAACAGTAAGATATTAATCTCCCCAGCACCATAGCTATTGAAGTCACCTGAGGGTGTAGGTTGGGTCTGTGGGCCATCCCAAAAGGGTCTTTACTGATTTAGAAACTAAGAGTGCACAGTATTGACGTGTATTTGTGTGTTATTATATTGCTACCTTCTGAAGGCTTATTCTGACTGAAAGATAAATTGTTTATTCAAGAAACCTTGAGTGTAAGTGTTTATTTGGATACAGCTCACATTGACTCCGCTTGAGATGAGCCTGGCTCCCCAACACGCTACCAAAACTGTAGTACAAGCTTTTATCAAAGGTTGGGTTTCCTATACCTGTAGACAGTTTTTTGTAGTGTTAGAGGGTACTGCATACAAACTTTGCCTAACACCGAAGGAGCCAAGTATCCAGTGAGCTAAAGCAGACCCGTGGACCCGCTGGTGACTAGCTGGAAGGTTTGACACTCTGGGCCCACTGCAATCAATCAGACCCCCTGCTTGGCTCTCAACCTTACAAGGCCTGCAAGGGCACTTGGAGTAGTTGTTCCCATTACCAAAATGGCTCGAAGTGTAAAATGATTTCCAGCCAGAAGAGCTTTCTCAGATGCGTTACTGGGCTGTACAGTAAACTGACCAGATCTGTCCCGGGACATTGTGTAGCATTTGTATTTATTTGTATTTTATTGAATTTATATAGCCCTTTAATCCAAAGTGCTTTACATAAGAACAAGAAATACAACAAGCATAAGATGGTAATTGAATCACAACTCGAAAACAATATAAGGAACAATTTACATTATTGCCGAGGTGAGGAGGGAGTGGAGAGGGACAAAGGAATAAGAGGGAATGGGAGGGATGAGAAGAGATGTTAGCGGAAGCCAGAAGGGAGGCAAGAGGGTGTGAGGAAGAAGAGAGGGAAGAATAAGATTAAGTAAGAGCAGGAGGAAGGATAAAAGGGGAGTAGAGGAGAGGGTGTGGAGAAGGAGGTGAGGCATGGGCGGGGAGAAGTAGAAGAGGAAGTGAGGGGGTAGTAGCGATGCCTTTTGGGGATCCCAAGCTTGTGGTTCCAGACACTCCCGCCAGATTTCACAGGCCTAGCTCCTCTGGGTCATGAATTAGGAGTCATGCCGCAAGCATTTGCGTTTTAGTAACAGTCGTTGAGGGTGTCTTTCCCGCCTTCTCTCCTGTGGACCGAGTCCTGCTGCACTGGAATTTTCTTCCTCCCTTCGGGGGCAGAGTTGTGGTTACTGTCCCACAGCACCTGAGAGCTGGATACGCGATGTAAATGCAGAATTTGCAACCTCAGATGACCTCAACTAAACTGCCATAGTTTGGGCTGGATTGAATAAAGTGGCGGTGAGTACTTATATAATTTACCGGTGGCCTCTGGCTCATCCATTTGTTTTTACACACAATGGTTCCTTGGGATCCTGTGTCTGGGCTAGCCAGCGCTCCCTGGCCTGTTCCAAAAGAAGGAAAAAGCTTTGTCTGCGAGGGCAGACCCCTCCCTATCAACTGAAACTTCTACCCCCTTCAGGACCTTTACCCAACTGTCCCAACATCTAGAAAAGGACGGTCTTCGCTTAACACAACCGCACGTTTTTACGCACTCATGTACATCGAGCACAAGGCTTCCCCCACTTCATAGGGCAGGACTGAATTGTCCGGTCCAGCGGTAGAATGGCTTGAAAACTCCTGTGGATTTAAGGGAATGTTTTGATTAATTTATATTTTCACAGTATTTCTTTTCTGTGCTTCTTTGGGTTAGGCCTTAACTCAGGTACACAGTAGGGAAGCTTTACCTAGTCAAAATGGAGAAAGTGACTCTGCACCCTGATTGGCTTCTGTCTGGATAGAAGCTCAGAGACCAACATTCTATTGTATTTATTTACATAGCGCACCAAGCCCTTAGGCATCTGGGCACATTTCTTATGATGACACAAACATGCTTTACATATTTGAAGTTGTATGATAAGTTTTACCGATACGAAGTTAAGTATTTACATAGCAGGACACATACACAGAAACGTTAGTAGTTAAAGCTAACTCCCGTGTACACAGGTACATGGTTGCTTGATTATTCAAACATTTGTATGCAGGTGAAAGGGTCTTAAATTTGATTCTCTGGTTTATTGAGAGCCATCGAACATTCTGCCCAAGCTCTGACATGGAACGTTCTCGGAAAGTTAGTTGCTGTTCTGAGCGCGTCGTTTTGATAGGTTTGCAGTTTTCTTTGGTGGTGTTGGTTGGTGCATAAATAGAAGGCATTGCAGTAGTTTAATTTGGTTAGTATTAATGCCCTGGCTAGGGTCAGGCAGTTGTCAGGGCCCCTGTTCTTGTACGGGTTACACAGCACCTTTACTGTAGTACCCCGGGGTTGTCTTTTAGACTTCCCTCTGACTCCATTCTGCTGGGGCTGACTACTGTTCCCCAGAGAAAGGTAAAGTTGCCATTTACTTTACATAGTAATTTTTACCACAGACCCAGAACACCCCATCTTACATGGAGTACTGGAAAGGGCTAATCTGTACCTCCCTGAGCATTGTTTTGCTCTTAACATCTAGACTTGGCTGGTGGCAGTGGTATCTACCCTAACTTTTCTATTGCGATTATATTAGATAAACGTGGTACTGTTCTTGGCTATTATATTAGCCTCGAACATAAACCCGCTTGACCAAATCGTCTTTCTTTTGGCTCCGGTTGGGTTTATTCGCCATTTCTTTTGGTTAAAGTCCTCCTTGTGTTTTACTTTGAGCTGCAAACTAAGTTCGCCTTCTTTGTTCACAGTCTTTTTGGCGGGCTTCTGCAGAGAAGCCCTCCTCAAGGCGCCTAGGTGGGCTGAATGGGAGGGAGGGGTGTAGTCACCCCCTGCACAGGGTATCCAGGAAACCCAAGTCGCACTTTGCCATGATTGGCTGAGGTGGTTGTCCCGGCTGGAAAACCCCCCTGCTGCGTGATTGACAGCCAGGCTGTGTGAATGGGGGTTTTGCGCATAAAAGACAGGTCTCTTCGGCTAGAAGAGAGTCGCCTCTGGAACTACAAGGAAACGAAGAGAAGCAGAGAGAACGACAGCTGCTGCAACTACCCCATCCCGGTGAAGCCCTGCTGCAGTCCTGAGCCATCTTCCCTTCGACGACCAAGAAGATCCAGTCCGGAGTCTTCCATTGAGCTTGGTGGGGACAACCAGCTCACCTTCTTCAGCCAGAGATCTCAGCCGTGGTCGAAATCGCTGCACACTGCTGTAGTGGTCCAGACAGCGACCTGCTGAGGCTCTACTGTTTTTAAGGAGCACACCTTTTCGTTGTCGCTGCTGCCGGCTTCATCCCTGTGTGGTGAAGACCATCTTCAGACGTCCTTCACAACGAAGCTCCAGGAATCGTGGGTCTGTGGGAAACCAACAGGAACAACTGCCAGAGCTCCAGCTGCATTGTAGAAATAAGGTACTGTGTTCTACTCGAGGAAACTGGGTGAACCCCTTTTCTTCATCTCCAAGGCTCGTCCTTGTCTTCCCTCATCTTTATAACTTTTTCTTCCGAACATTGACAATATTCAAGTACTCTTGGGCTATACGGAATCGTGAACTGTCTGTGTGACCTTCGGCACATGCCTCGGGTGTTATCTAAACCTGGCTCCGACCCTTTGACTTATGAATTCCTGTCTGAGCGTTTCTCGATACGGTCTGCCTAACCTAAATATTGCCTGTGATTTTTGCCTCCAACTCCCTCTGGGTATCTCAGGTGCTAAGTGTGTTTTTACCCTGGTTGCATTATGTGTCACGGATACGCGTTCATTTAGTAGACCGAACTGTCAAAGTGATCACAACCGTATCCGCGGTATCGTGTTTTGTTCATAACACCAGTTCATTCAAACACAGGGTACTTACCTTGAGACTTGCTGTACAAAGTGAATTGGTTAGTTGTAGTATATTTAATGTGTGGTTGCGTTTAAAGTTTAGAGGTGTTATGTTTATAACTGATGGTTAAGAATAAATGTACTTCTATTTTTTACCTGAAACCTTGAGTCTGTTTTTGCTCGAGTCACAGTAATTGTGGTCCCTTTGTGTAATCTCTGCTACTGCTCATATACTCTTGAGATAAGTCTGGCTGCTCTGCTTCTACTATAATTTAGTAGTACAGGCTTGTACCAAAGGTACAACTTGTATTGCCACCTGTAGTCTTAATTGTGTGTAGTGGTCCCTAAGGGTACTGCACAGGATTCTGCCTAACAGTGTTATCCCCAACACTCGCCCCCCAACCCCCGACTAAGGGACAGGAGGATTTAATCCACTCCTGGATGGATCTCATACCTCTAGTCGGTTTAAAACATCCTAGAGAGACCAGCATTTTGGTGGGGACTTCCTGCTCTGTGCTCAATGGAAAAATCAAATCCTTGCAGGCAGATTGACCATCTGAGTAACTTTGGGTTCTTTGGGTTTTCCCCTTTCATTTGCATCAGCCATCTCAGGGGTTGGTGGTCAGTCTGAATGAAGGTAGATCCATACAAGTATGGTCTAAACCTCTTCAGTGCCCACACAATAGCAAAGTATTCTCTTTCTATTGTTGCCCACCTTGTTTCAGGATCCTTTAACTTCCTGCTGATGAAACAAATAGGGTGTTCCCTACCTTTCTCATCCAGTTGACTAAGGACTGCACCTATACCTACATTAGAAGCAGCAGTTTGTACAATGAAGGGGTGGTGGTAGTCAGGAGCTCTTAGGACTGTAGCTTGACAAAGGGCTTTAAGACCTTCAAAGGCTTGATTGCACTCATTGCACCTGACCTTTTTAGGAAATTTGGGAGGGGAGATGACATTCAAGGGAGAAGCTATGGTCCCATAGTTCTCTATGAAGTTCCTATAGTACCCAGTAAGACCTAGGAAGGCTCTTACTTGGGTCTGAGTAGGGGTGGCCCAGTTTTGTACAGCTTGTACTTTGCTAGGCAATGGCCTTATTTCACCTCCTCCTACCTCATGTCCAAGGTACACCACTGAACTGACCAATTTGACATGTGCTTGCCTTTATAGTCAGATGGGCCTGTACAAGAGCCTGCAATATATATCCTAGGTGTTCAATATGTTCTTTCCATGTAGAGCTGAACACTGCAATGTCATCCAAGTATGCCATGCAGAAGTCCTCCATCCCATTCAGAACTTGATTGACCATCCTCTGAAATGTAGCAAGTGCATTCTTTAATCCAAAAGCCATCACCTTGTATTGGTAGAGGCCAGCTGGAGTGGAGAATGCAGTTTTTTCCTTGGCATGGTCTGTCAGGGCTATTTGCCAATAGCTGACGCTAGGTCAAATGTGCTGAGGTGCTTGGCTGCACCACGTTTGTCCACCAGTTCATTTGTCCTAGGCAAAGGATGGGCATCAGTCGTGGTGACTGCATTTAGAGCTCTATAGTCCACGCAGAATCTCAACTCCTTGGATCCTGCCTTTGGTACAAGCACAAATGGGCTAGACCATGGGCTAGTAGAGGGCTCTATAACCCAGAGTTCAAGCATCTTGTAGACCTCATTCCTTATGTGGGAACCGATATTGTCAGACATTCTGTATCCCCAGCTTTTGACAGGCAAACAGTCACCAGTGTGTATGTTATGCTGACCCAAAGGGTCAAGCCTGGTGAAAGTGAGAACAGGGAGGCAAACTCATTTAACAGTAACTTGCACTCATCCTGCTGGTCAGATGTGAGACTGGAAGAGAGATTAACTCCTTCCACTTGCTCATCTAAAGGTAAGCCTCTGAGGAGGTCAGGCAGAGGTTCTCTCCTCCTCCTCCTCCTCCTCCTGAGCTGAAGCTAGAAGCAGAGCTCCTAGGTCAGGTCTAGAGAAATAAGCCCTTAAACGGTTGGTGTGAAAGACTCTGGGAGCCTCCTTAGGGTTGCCCAAGTCCACCAGATAGTTCACCTCTCCAAGTTTACCCACAACCTTGAAGGGTCTTATCCATTTGTCCTGCAAGGCCCTCTGCCTTGTGGGGACCATAACAAGAAAAAGCTGGTCTTGAGTGAACTCAACCATGTTAGCCTTCTGGTCATGCCAATGCTTGACCAGAGCTTGACCAGCCCTCAAGTTATCACTTGCTTCTGCCATCATGTGTGACATTCTCCTCCGGAGACCCATCACATAGTCATTCTGACTGGCTTGGGGGAAAGAGCACTCTCCAACCCCTCCTTAACCAGGGCCAATGGACCTCTGACTGGGTGGCCATAGATAAGTTCGAAGGGACTAAATCCTACTCCCTCCTGAGGGACTTCTCTATAAGCAAAGAGAAGGCATGGCGGTAGAAGGTCCCACTTTCTTCTATGGGGTTCTTCTAAAGCACCCATCATGCTCTTCATAGTTCTGTTAAACCTCTCTACCAGTCCATTGGTTTGGGGGTGGTAGGCAGTTAAGAACTTGTAGGTAACTCCACAGGTTTTCCACATGGCTTGCATGTAGTGGGACATAAAATTTGATCCCCTGTCAGATATCACCTCCTTAGGAAAAACGACTCTGGTAAAAATACCAAGTAGGGCCTTAGCCACAACCGGAGCCGTAACAGTCCTCATAGGTATGGCTTCAGGCAATCTAGTGGCATGGTCCACTACAACCAGGCTAAACCTGTTGCCTGAAGATTTGGGAGTGTCAAGAGGACCAACAATGTCAATCCCCACCGTCTCGAAAGGAATTCCCACCACAAGGAGAGGCACTAAGGGTGCCACATTCTTGGACCCACTCTTGCCAGAGGTTTGGCAAGTGTGGCAGCTTCTGCAGAGTGTCTACTTCTGTACCCATCTTAGGCCAGTAGAAGTGCAGAGATGGCCTTTCTTTGGTCTTCTTAAAACTTAAGTGACCAGCCAAAGGTACCTCATGGGCTAACTGCAGAGTCGGTTCACTAGAGGTACTACAAGTCTTTTGTAGTCTCCAGGGGTTGACTCAGTTGGTTCACTGTAGAAGAGGCCATCTTCCCAGTGCAACCTATACTTCCCAGGCTCAGTCCCATTGAGCTGAGAAGTGGCCTGTTGGCGAAGACCTTCCAAGGTAGGACACGCTTGTTGTCCCTTGCTGAAATCTTCCCTGTTGGGTCTACCTTCTGCCAGTAAAGACTGCAGCTCAGGATGGTCAACAGGGTCAAGATCTCCTACCAAGTTAAGATCCTCTTCAAGATCTGATTCCTCAGTATCTAGTTTGACCATACAGGGTTGAACCTCACACTCAGCTGGTATGGGAGTCACAGGTGTGACTTTGGACAGTCTTGGAGATGTCCTTCTCGGCACAGGAGTGCTTGCTGGTTTCTTGCTGGCAGACTTAGGTTTCCCTTTTGTCTTTTCTTGCACCTGCAATGGTAGTAGGTCCTGTGGACTTGGGGTGATGGCTTCCTCCATCATGTCCCCAGGAGAGCCTCTTAGGGTTCTCTCCCTTGCAGACCTTGTGAGCTCCTGCTTCCTTCTGCTGGGGGGCATGGGGGTACTAGACACAACTCCAAGAGTTTTAAGGTCATTACCCAACAGGACCCTCCCAGGTACGTTATTTTACACACTTACAGGTATTCTGACAGTCATGTCATTACACTGGATGAGAGCTGGTAACTGGGGAACCATTTGCACAGGGCCATCAGCTAACATGGTTAGGTGTTTGGGTGCCTTAGCAACATCCTCCACCTTGAAAAATATTAATCAACCACAGTTATGCTGGCTCCAGTGTCTCTGATGGCAGGGGTCTCCTGACCATTCACAAGAACACCATCTTTGTAATAAGTATTATCTGGGATTGAGTTATAGACATCTAAGTTCTGTTGTTTCCAAGGACACTAAAACACTAGCTGAGACTCATGGGCTCATCAGCTAGTAGCTGAAAGATTCCACTTGTCATAGGTACTTCATCCACCTGGGAGAAGGCTAAGGAGATAGTGTTGATCCCTGAAGGTTTACCCTTACACTTGGGATCTCCTTTCACATGGCCAGGCAATCCACAAAGCATTTCCCAAATGCTCTCTGGAGTGGGGGGGTTGCTCTGACCTCCATCTGGTGTGGAAACAGGTGGTACACTAGCCTGATTCGGTTTACCTTGTGGCTTACCCTGGTTAGGTTTGTGGCCCTCTTTTGGATTGGAATTACTGGAATTCTCCTTCGTTTTCTTGGACTGCTTTCCCTCTTCGTTCTTCTGAGTCGAGAAGACCTGTTGGCAACCCACAAGTCAGCAGCCTTAGCTAACTTCCTAGGATCTATCTCCTTTGAATCAGCCAAGTGCTGTCTAAGCTCAGGAGAGCAGGCATCAAAAATAGACTCCAACATTACAAGATTCCTCAAACCTTCATAAGTGTTCACTTTGTAACCCTTAACCCAACCATCTAGGTTTTTCAAACAGTCACACCCAGGTAGCCCAAGGGGTACCATCATGCTTTTTGAGGGTTCTAAACCTCTTAAGATACTGGGAAGGGGTCTTCCCAAATCTAGCTATCAAAGCTAGCTTCACACACTCATAATCCTGCTTATCCACCTCCCCCGATCCCCCAACTCCATTACAGCATCACTTGCAACAGGGGGAAGCCTAGAGAAAAGCCAAGGAATCAACTGATTCCCTGAGATACCTTGAATCCCATGACTGTACTCAAACAGTGCTAACCAATCCAAAACATCAAGTTTCGTCTCATACATACCAAGCATTTCCTTTGGCATACGGGGTCTTAGGGCTGGAAGACCTAGAAGACTATGGGAGAGAAGCATTTTCTAGAGACAGTTTCTTTATTTCTAGTTCATGATTCAGCTCCATTTCTCTGAGCCTTAACTCTTGATGTTTCATGGCAGTTTGTGCATCACTACGTTTCACTTCCAATTCAAGTCTCATTTTCTCAAGTGCAATAAACTCAGGAGTAAGTGTAGGACCTGTGGGCAGTGGTTGTGCATTCTGAGCAGGCAAAGGAGTTGTAGGGTTTCCTAGCAAGGACTCATCTACTTCTTCTAAATTAACACTCTCAATCAGAAACATCAAAATCCACATTGGCTGGAGGGATAGGCCCTTCTGACCCACTCTCCAGACGTTTTCTCCATTAACTTTGCAACTAGTTCAGATTTATTTCCTTTACCAGAGAGACTCTTTTCCCTACACATGATTCTCAGAACCTCAGCAGAATAGTTTAAAAGACCCTCTTCAGTGTAGTTTTCCATATTTGACATGATTCCGTAGTTAAATAGAATTAGTGGTGTTTAGCCTTGTGGTTAGTTGAACCCAAGCAATAGCAGCACTCTAAGTGTAATCACTCTACTTCCAAATCCTCACTGCTGTACACCAGTGTTAGGCAGAATCCTGTGCAGTGCCCTTAGGCACCACTACACACAATTAAGACTACAGGTGGCAATACAAGTTTTACCTTTGGTAAAAGCCTGTACTACTAAGTTATAGTGGTAGCAGTAGCAGAGCAGCCAGGCTTATCTCAAGACTTGGTAGAGTCTCTCCCAGGGGTTATTCACCCAAGAACAGGTCATTGGGCTGTGTTCGTGCTGGTAGAGAGATTCCCAGACCCCCCCTTTGTTTGCATACATTAACTTTGGGTTTCACCCTAAGTTAACAGGGCAATCCAGACGTGGACCCCTTGCTCACTGTTCTTAGAGAGGCAACAGTTTCACCTCACTGATGATGCCCAACAAGGCTGAAACACGTGTATGGGGTTACTGATGGTACTCTTGTTCAGAGGAGAATTGCCTAGCATTTCGGCGCTGGACTGCCCCTGGGCAGGACAAAGGCTGATTTGCGGAGAAATTTCTTCTCTGTGAAAAGGACAGTGAGCTAAAGACTTGGTAGAGTCTCTCCCAGGGGTTATTCACCCAAGAACAGGTCATTGGGCTGTGTTCGTGCTGGTAGAGAGATTCCCAGACACCCCCCTTTGTTTTTATCTCAAGAGTATATGAGCAGTAGCAGAGATTACACAAAGGGACCACAATTACTGTGACTCAAGCAAACACTGACTCAAGGTTTCAGGTAAAAAATATAAGTAATTGTATTCTTAAACCATCAGTTATAAACACAACACCTCTATTAAACTTTAAACAAAACCACACGTTAAATATACTACAACTAACCAATTCACTTTGTACAGTATGTCTCAAGGTAAGTACCCTGTGTTTGAATGAAGCGTTATGAACAAAACACGGTACCGCGGATACGGTTGCAATCACTTTTAGACAGTTCGGTCTACTAAATGAACGCATATCGGTGACATTAAATGATACCGGAGCAAAAACACACTTAGCACCCAAGATACCCAGAGGGAGGAGGCAAAAATCACAGGCAATATTTAGGTTAGGCAGCCAGGATCGAGAAACACTCCGACAAGAGTTCAAAAGTCAAAGGGTCGGAGCCAGGTTTAGATGACACCAGAGGCCTGTGCCGAAGATCACACCGTTACAGTTCACGATTCCGTATAGCCCAAGAGTACTTGAATATTGTCAATGTTCGGAAGCAAAAGCTGTAAGGAGGGAAGACAAGGCCGAGCTTTGGAGTTGAAGAAAAGGGGTTCACCCGGTTTCCTCGAGTAGAACACAGTACCTTATTCCAATGGTCCAGCTAGTGCCCTGGCAGTTGTTCCTGTTGGTTTCCCGCAGACCCACGATTCCTGGAGCTTCGTTGTGAAGGAGGACGTCTGAAGGGGGTCTGCACCACACAGGGATGAAGCCGGCAGCAGCGACAATGAATAAAAGGTGCGCTCCTTAAAAACAGGAGAGGCTCGGCAGGTGGCTATCCGGACCACTACAGCAGTGTGCAGCGATTTCGACCACGGCGGAGATCGCTGGCTGAAGAAGATGAGCTGGTTATCCCCACCAGGATCAAGGGAAGACGACTCCGGACTAGATATCCTCTTAGTCGTCGAAGGGTAGAAAGCTCAGGACTGCAGCAGGGCTTCACCAGGACGGGGTAGTTGCAGCAGCCATCATTCTCTCCGCTTCTCTTTGGTTCCTTGTAGTTCCAGAGGCGACTGACTTCTAGCCCAAGAAACCTGCTTTTTATGCGCAAAAACCCACATTCACACAGCCTGGCTGTCAATCACGCAGCAGGGGGGGGGCGGGGGTGGTTGTCCAGCCGGGACAACCACCTCACCCAATCATGGCAAAGTGCGACTTGGGTTTCCTAGGATACTACACCCCTCCCTCACATTCAGCCCACCTAGACACCCAGGCGCCTGGAGGGCTTCTCTGCAGAAGCCCACCAAAAAGACAGTGAACAAAAAAAGGCGAACCTAGTTTGCCGCACAAAGTAAAACACAAGAAGGACTTTAACTAAAAGAAATGGCGAATAAACCCAACCGGAGCCAAAAGAAAGACTATTTGGTCATGCGGGTATATGTTCGAGGCTAATATAATAGCCAACAACAGTACCACATTTATCTAATATAATCGCGGTAGAAAAGTTAGGGTAGATACCACTGCCACCAGCCAAGTCTAAATGTTAAAAGAGCAAAAACAATGCTCAGGGAGGTACAGACAGAAAAGGTGTACCGATTAGCTCTTTCCAGTACTCCATGTAAGATGGGGTAGACTGGTCTGTGGTAAAAATTACTATGTAAAGTAAATGTCAACTTTACCTTTCTCTGGGGGACAGTAGTCAGCCCCAGTGAAATGGAGTGAGAGGGCCGTCTAAAAGACAACCCTGGGTTACTACACTAAAGGTGCTGTGTAACCCGTACAAGAACAGGGGCACCTGGAGTGGTGTGATCCAGTGCCCAAGATCACACAATGAGTAAAACAAATAGGCCAAAACACATAAGAGTGAAAAAAGATGTACACTCTTAACCGGTGGAAAAATAAACTCCAGACATCCAGCAAAGCTGCTGGGGGACTCGCTAGGTGAGGGAAATTAGCCCTTGAAGGAGAATTCTCCCTAACAATGAGCTTGCAGGTGTAAGCTGGATTCTAAATTGCCTTTCATTAGTCATCGTCCAAGAGACAGGTTGTGTTTTAAAAGTAATCTTCCAAGTTAGGCCCAAGTGTTGCTGTTTCAAGAAGTCGCAAATATTTGGACAAAAGAGATCTTCCAAGAAATCAGGAGTCGGGAAAGAGGGATTACAGGAGTTTCCAGCTTTAGTCAGCACCCAAGTGCTCGATACATTTTCTGAAGAGAACTTTTACATTTGTATGAACTGTATATTTGGAATTTGGTTCGAAGCCAAGGGGAGAACCTGCATGTTAAAATACTCTTTTACATGCACTGTTTGATAGTTCGTGTAACTTTGGGCAGCAGCAATGTTTGAAGAGGTGAGCATATTAATCTGAGCATGCGAGGTCAGCAGCAATCTAACTTGCATCGCTAGATGAAAGCTACTGGCACGTTCTCATTGCATCTCCTTAATGTGATGAGGGACTAAAGCGCAGTGAACCAGGTGACTGAAATCAGAGCGATAAGCACACTAAGATTTTTCCTCCCGAGACTCTTCCAGTGCAGTTTCTCTCCAAGCTAACGGGAAGATGGTGCCATCTAGCGGCCATTTCTGAAAACTGCACGAATGCAGACTAAGGCACAAGTTACTTACCTGTAACTGTTCTCCAGCATGGGTCTGGCATGGATTCACATGCTCATGAATATTCCCCGTCAGGCTGGGAATCCTCAGTAAAGAAAAAAAATCTGTTTGGTTTCTGAACTGTCTTAGTACTAGTAACCAATCACTGGTCTCTGGGTCATACTGCCCCCAGCGAATGACTGCCCTCCACCTAAGCCCCTCCTCTGGCAGCCATCTTCAGATTTGGTAGCACGAAAAGTGGCAGTAGGACCAAGAGAAGAGCCGCAGAGGGGTTGGTGGGAGGGTTTGCATGCAAATCCATGCCAGACCCAAGCTGGAGAACAGTTACAGGTAAGTAACTTGTTCCTTCTCCAGCATGGGGTCTGGCATGGATTCATATGCTCAAGAATACAAGAATACATAGCAGTACACATGCACAACCACGGGAGGTGGCAAGGCTCAACATTAAGCATCTCTTACCTCCTCAAAAGGCTCACCTTCAGGCAAACAGATTGCGCAGCACTGCCTGGCTGACTCTGGACACCTCCCTGGAATCCCGTTCAACGCAGTAGAATCTCGTGAAGGTGAGTGTCGACCTCCACGTAGCAGCCCTGCAGATGTCCACCAGGGGCACACCAGACAGGAACGCCGTGGTAGCAGCTATCGCTCTGGTTGAATGGGCTCAGAAGGCCGAGCAACGGTCGGTTTGCCAACCAGTGACAGTGCATGATGAAGCCTGAGAGCCATTTGCAAATGGAAGCCTTCAAGAGGCCCTTCCCTTGGTTCACAGGTCCAAAGTTCACAAACAACTGGGATGTCTTCCGCAGACTTTGTGCGGTCCACGTAGAGCTTCAGCGCTCTAGCCACATCCAGCGAGTGCAAAGTCCTCAGCTGATGACGGGAAGAAAACAGGTAACACCAAGGGCTCGTTGAGACGGAAGTCCGACGGCACCTTGGGCATGAAGGAGGGGTGCGTCCTCAGCATTACCCTCGTCTTGTGGAATGTCAAAGATGGAGGTTTACAAGAGAGGGCCTGGATCTCTCCCACTCGTCGTACAGAGGTGATGGCCACAAGAAACGCCGTCTTCCACGACAGGAACTTCAACAGCGTTGAATTCAGAGGCTCGAATGGCGGCCCCATGAGCCTGGTCAGCACCATGTTGAGCTCCCATGCCGGGGCTGGAGCCTTCACCAGCGGGAACTGTTCGGGAGAATTCTCCTTTATCGCTAATTCAATTAATAAATAATTATTTGAACAAGAAACCGAGTATAAGGTTAACTTGAATACCTGTCACTGTGAACCTCTATGTTGCACCTCTAAAGCTCACATTGGCCCCTCTTGCGATAAGCCTGGCTGCTCTGTCACTCTACCAACCTGTGTAGTACAGGCCTATACCAATGGATGGGTTTCCTATTGCCAAGAGGACAAGGCTGGTGTAGTCTCCCACAGTGTTAGTACACACAATCTTGCCTAACAGTCCTTTTCGATCTTTGGAAAAAAGGATGAAATACTGCACGGTTACCACTAGATGTCAAACTATATGCACAGCATAGGATTCTAAGCAGATTCACAAGCATAAGTAGTCCTGGTCACCCTCCTTGCTATACATATACATCTTTGACATGAAGTCGTCCCTAGGGAGTGGGCCATATTCCTGTGAAGCTGGTCGGCGCCGGGAGTCTCTGCACCAAAGGGTCAGGCCTGTCAGCGCTGAGACAACTTTGCCTCCATCTGGTCCAGGATAGATCCTCTGGCGTGAAGGAGTGGACCAGACGGTATCCTGCTGGTCGCAGCAGAGGTGGTGGAACCTTGCAGCTCCATAGCTAAAGCTGATGGCACGGTAGACTGTGCCTTGGTGAAAATGTTCAACATCTTCAGGCAGAAGGTCTCCCATTCGTCAGGCGTGGAGGACTGAGTGGGAAAAGTTATCTGCGCTGGACAGTTAGGGCACTCCCTGGAGCGGTGGCTGCTCTTCGAAGGGGAAGCCAGCGAGGACTCACTGGGAGCATGACCTCTTGCGGGGCTTTCGCCTCGTCCTTTTCCTTATGGAGACGCCTAGTCATCAGAGCGTCGTTCCACACCATGCTACTACAAGCGAGACCACAGAGCTTCACCCTTCAACTTGTGGATAAAAGGTAAAGATTTGCTGGCCTCTCTGGAGGGCCTATGGGTGCATGGACTAGCATGCCCTGCAACCCTGAGTATCAGGGTCATCCCCAAACAAATCTCTTTAGTGCAGATCCGAGACCGACATTTGCCAACTGCAGTCTGTGCACAGCTTGAAGCCCAAGGCCTTAGACAAAGTAGGCATGGCATACTTCAAAAGTAAGAAAAAGATTGTTTGCTAATCTGAGCACACACTAAGCGCTGAAAAAAGGAACAGAGGTCACAGGGCATGGCGCCACTATATGCACTGGCCCGACATCATATCCAGTGTGCGGCACTAAGAGGAGTCCAACTGAGCCGCTGCAGAGTCACGCTACACCCACCTGGCAGTGCAAAGGTTTAGGGAGACCAGCTGTGCTAGGATACAGCTATCAAATTAGGAAATCGCAGGAGGAAGGAATCCATTAGAACTTTCAATTCTTTAGAACTTTCAATCGCTCTGTAAAAAAGACTCTGCAGCTAAACATACCTTTTCCTTCAGCTGAATCACCTCTTTATCCTTCTGCTGCTTCCAAGTACGGAACTTTTCAGCATCCTCCTTCATTTGCTTCATGAGCTGCACACGCTGCGTCTTCATACCCTGCAAGAAAGTTTAAAAATATTTTTTTTTTTTTAAAAAGTATGTTTAACCGCAATCCTTGATCAGCTCAAGGTCTTAAAACCAGCCAGGCTATACAAGCCAAAACAAACCTAATACATGATGCAAAATAAACAAAATAACCAAATAAAACCAGCTTAAGACTTGTACATTGTTAGTCAATAGGATGCACTGAAAGAGCGAAACAAGTAACAGTAAAGTTGCTGAAAGTTCTTTATGCACTAATCAGTGGTTTTACAAAAGTAGTGTCTGAGACAGCCCTTAGGAAAACCCACATTGAACAGGGTAACACTACTTCTGTTTCGCCTGAACCACACAAAGGTTTGGTAGAATGGCAAGCAGGCAGGCTTAGTCTAAGGAGGGAGGACGGCTGTAGTAAGGTACAAAGAACTCAGAGCACACACTTAGTTCAAGGACACACCGATATGTAGAAGTTGTATAAAACGTTTACATTAAGGCACACTGTTGTAACTTGTAAGGCAAGCAAATACTATAAGACAAATTGAACACTTGCAATGTTCTTTGGTGACAAAATCAGACAGTCACACTAGAATATCTATTTCAGTACAAATTGCATAGTAAAACCATCTGAACCATATATGCAAACGTTTCCAAACTAACTTATAGTAACTTTGTTCCAGCCGGTCAGAGTCCAACCCTATCTTATGAGAGGCTCACAATGCTCAGATGGGACACTGAGCCACCAGTGACCAGGATTAGGCCAGAAAAGGCGGGAAACAGTGTAAAAGGTTCAGAGGGGCAGAGTCCAACATGATCTCGTCTGGGTTTTGCGGGTAAGTAAATGGGTTTATAGTGATTGCATTGAAAATAAAGCAACGACAAACCAAAGCATTGAATGCCAAAGCATCGACAGGGTATCTTTTACATGTAAAAGTGCCTTTCTACATCGACAGGGTATCTTTTACATGTAAAAGTGCCTTTCTATGTAAACCAGCAACTCAAAAATATAAATTGACAGGTTTCAATGGAAATGCACTTTTACATGTAAAAGATAGCACTTCAATGTTTTTTTGGTAACTTTAAAACATTACATGGAGCTGTTCAGTGCTGAAATTTCAGCACTGGCCAGCTCCTTGTAACGTTTTAATATTTTTTTGTATATTGGGGTCCCCCGCACGCCCACCCCCAACCACCACGCCCACCCCCCCAACCCTAATGTAACCCTTAATCTAACCCCAACATAACCCTAAATCACCCCAGCCGCAATGTAACCCTTAATCTAATCCTAGCCCAACCCCCAACCCTAGCACAACCCCAATGTAACCCTTAATCCAACCCCAATGTAACCCTTAATCCAACCCCAATGTAACCCTTAATCCAACCCCAATGTAACCCTTAATCCAACCCTAGGCCCAACCCCTAACCCCATTAATTTCGATGGCTCCATCAAATTATACACAACGAAATGGCTATTCGATGGAATTTCATTGCATATAATTCGATGCTTTGGTATTAGATGTTTGGGTGTTCGAAGGATTGAGCAGATACCAAGTATATGTTAGGTTTCACAAGTCCAGTAAGGCAGGGGGTTTCCTTGAAGGGTAGCACCAAGGACCAATGTCCTAAGGCAGAATTGGAGTAGAATATGCAGTCATTCCCAATTTAACTAAGGGAACCCTGGAGAGGTGCAAGGTACATGCTACCTACAGCTCCCAGGAACACCGGAACAAAGCAGGCTCTCCAGTTAGGTTTCACTAAGAAAAGGACAGTACCTTGGAGTGAAGAAGCAGTTGCTACATAACAGTTCAGTCAGTGAGGCGTCAAATGTTTCTCCGTCTTGGCGATGGTGGATCTTCGGTGGATCTGGCGACAGCTCTCATGCAGACAAATGCACAGCAAAGGACTTGGATGAAGGACTGCTGTTGCGTCGGTAGACTACCTTTTCTCGGTCCATGTCTCGGGTGGCGGGGCTTAAGGGAGCTGGCTTGATCATAGTAGGCTTAGAAGTATGCCCACAAAGTTTCAGACGAATGTGCACTTCGGCCAACAATGCACAGCAATGCAGTACAGGTCACTGGTTATTGGTGAATTGGAGGCTGTGGAGGCGTCATCGCAAAATGAAGTTAGTCTTGGGACTGGTTAGGCCACCAGTGCAAGGGAGGAAGGAGTCGTGTTCGGATCTTCCCTGTCACTTAGAAGTTGAGGTCAGGAAAGCAGCGGTCACTCAGCAGGCTCTGGCGGTATACTTCAAAAGCTTCTGTTCCACTGGTTGTCTCATTTTCAGCTCCAGGACCTCTAAATTTATCCAAAATCATTCAAGAGTCCAATCAAGACCACTGCACCATTCAAACTTGTAAGGGGGTAGGGGAGTAGTTATCCAATGGAAACAGCCAGGCGCACTGCAGGACAAAGACAAGGGGAGTTTCAGTCACCTCCCCCACTTCCTGTCCTGCCAGTCACTCATATACCCTTCGCAGGTGTCAGGGAAAATTCTCAGAAATGTGCAAATTCCCTTCACCTTAGAGACCCCCAGCAACTTTGCTGGATTTTGAGGACTTTACCGGGAGAGAGTGAGACCCTTTTTTCCCCACTCATGTAGTTTAATGTGAGTTCTGAACTTTGTGTTTCTTTTGGTTATGGAGCCTGACAAACTCTAAAGGCATATTTTACATTGTCACAGCACCTTCAGTGCAGTGGCACAGGGAAGTCTTTCAGATTTCCCAGGGGTTAAATACTTCTCTGGGATAAACTACTGTTTCACAGAGCAGTAAAGTGAAATTGACTTTACATACATTTGTAAAGTTCTAGACCCAACACACACTATTTTACAATAGGATGTGGAGGGGTCCTAGTATCCCCCTTTGTCTAGTTTCTCATGTAACATTTTTAATGTTACGCTTTCCTTACTGAATGGCTGATGGCAGTGGTTTACTTTTAACTACCGTGGTGTGCATTTACTGCGGACTGCGTTCGCAGCTGCAATAAAGCACCCAAGGGTGCCATTTGTCAAAATGGCCCTGTCTTTTTTCGCCATTTCTTTGTGGAAAGGTCCCTCAAGATTTACTCTGCATGCCAGACCTGGTTTGGTCCCTTTATACGCTTTGTCGGGATTCAAGAGTGAAGCCCGACAAAGCGAACTCCAGGGTATCTGGGGTGGGCAGTAAGTGAGGGCGGTGCCTGAAATTCTGTTTAGTCTCCTAGGAGACCCAAATGCACTCTGTAGTGATTGGCCGGCGACTGTCCGGCAAGGACAGCCACCCTGCTAGGTCACTGACAGCTAGGCTGGAATGAATGGGAGAACACTGAATAAAAGGCGAGGCTTTTGGCTTGGAAGGCAGTCGACCACTGGACGAAGGAACCAAAGAAGAACTTGAAGAGGACACCTGCTGCAACTCCTGGACCGTTGGTTTGCCGGGTGAAGCCCTGCTGCTGTGCTGAAACTCCAAATTTGTATCGACAGAAGCCCCTGCAAGGACGGCTTCTCCCCTTGAGTTGGTGGGAAAAATGAACTCCAAAGTAAGCCACCTGGACATTCTCAGAGCTGGTTGAATTCACAGAGTTGCTGCTGGAAACCAAAATACCACAGAGAGGAACAACAGATTGTGTGTGTTGCTTTTAATCTGGCCAAGAGCTCCAGGAAGATCCTCCGGACTCCCAGGAAGCAGGAATGACCAAGTCTGAGACCCCTCAATAGAGTGCAGGACCCCAGAAGCAAGGAAAGCCCATCTCGACAGCCAGGAACCGCAGTGTTGCCATTTGCGGTAGATGCGAGGAGCTGAAACACCGAACAGCCACATGTTTGAAGATTGCCGGTTGCGAGCGGAGACCGCCCCATTGCAGTGCAGGAGTCCCCAGAAGTTCTCCCTCTTGTCCCCACGACTGAGGCGAAGGGACAGTGAGATCTGCAGAGCTGCTCAGGAACAGAAGTCATCGGCTGCACTTTTTTCTTCAAAACAAAGGTACTGTAAAAGTCAGCGAACTTACCTCTTGCTGTAGAGTTGCTTGCATCTTCTACTACTATAGTCTAACGGCTTGTGGCCCTACATTGATTATTCTTCATCAAAGACTTCTAAAACATTGTGCAAAGACTTTTCTTACTCACCTGCAAAGAAGTGCTTCAGCTCATAGACTTTTGCCGATTGGCTTAGCCTGTTCCACTGAATGACTCTTATCTGAAAGGAAATGCCTGCTTAAAGAATATTTGTGCTCTCTTGCATGTTCTAAACCCTTTCCTTTGACTTACTCTTAAATGACTAAATGCAACAGTGATCTATTAATGTCCCCAGCATCCTAGCTATTGAAGTCACCCGAGTGTGTAGGTTGTGTCTGTGGGCCATCCCAAAAGGGTACTTCCTGATTTAGAAATATTAAGAATGTATTTTGTGAAGTATATTTCAGTGTTACTGTTATATTACTCCCTTCTGAAGGCTTACTCTGACTGATAAATTAATAATTGCTTATTCAAGAAACCTTGTGTAAGAGTTATAATTGAATACTTGTCACTGAATCTGTGTAGACTCTCCTACAGCTCACATTGACCCCCTCTTGAGATAAGCCTGGCTGCTCAACACGTGTCATGATCTCTGCTTCCAAAAGGTCAGGGTTTTCCCAACTCCCTTGGAAGCAGATCCATAACCCAGGTTCCGAGTGCCAACCAGTCCCAATTGGGACCTTTTGGACCCAGTCCTGGCGCCAGTGGCACCAGGCTCATAAATATGCCCAGTCCCAGCGCTGGAAGCGCCAGGCTCATAATGCTTGGGTGGACTTACCTGCAGCAGACCATGCTGCTTACTTGCCTGCCAGTTGAGCCTCTGATCCTCTTCTGTTTGGAACTACTTTTCCTGTTGGGTGGGGCAGGAGCCACTCCCTAGGTTCAGAACACTGGAATTCTTCTGGAAAGCAGGAACTCTTTTCTTACCTAGGCGTGGCTGTGGAAGGAGACACCTAAGCACTACAGGAGGCTATTTAAACCACACCCGATGGATGAATCTTGCTTTGCGTTATTCTGCATCCTCTGCAGCAGAACGCTCATCGTGTCTTCTGCATCTGATCCTGGGCCTAAGGAAAAAGGCTTACCATCCTGAATCCAGTCTTCAGCAACACCTATAAAGACAAGAAAGAACAGGTTAGCATTACGGTCTTCAGTGACAGCTCTTCACTTACCTGGTCCATCGGCTGTCACCAACGCCTCGCGCTGCATCCCGCATCTGAAAGACAAAACAAGGTGTGTTTAAAGACATTGGGGAACTTTAATACTCACGTGCCATTACTCCTTTCCACATCTAACCCAGTGGGTATTCCGGCACCCTGCAGCCGCTCCGAACTTGTACCTGCAAAATAAAAAGACAGAGCGCATCGTGAAGCAGGCAACAAGCGCTTACTTACGTGCTTCCAGGCGCTTCTATTCATCACACGGGCTCCATCTTCAACTCACTTCAGCCCGTCATCCACCATCGCCGGAACCCTGCAAAACAAGAGACATCATTACTAAAGACTTTAAAAGACATTAGAATTACTCGAAACTTACCGTTCGTGCAGTAAACGACGGACAGCAGTCCTCTGAAGTCAAGAGGCCTGCTCCCCTTATCCAGTGAAGAAACTGGTTACAGCACCCTGCCCCGAGGCAGATGGAGAGCACGGCGTTCACTTACCTAAGGTGAGAGCGTTAACCTTCGGGGTTCTGCAGGAGAAGAGAAAGGGAAGAAGAGAGAGACATTCAATAACCCAGTTCATTAATCCCATATTTTCTATCTGCAGACATCTTACCCTTCGAGTCAGACATACAGTGCACAGAGGTCCAGCCCAAAGAGCCAGCCGTGTGTTACACATCACCTTTGAAGATACGGTATACGCCCAGTCAAGACCGGCGCCTCTACGGGAATCAGGTGAGCGTACAGAACGCAAAGCCTACCACAAAACTCCCGTCCAGGCGCTATGGAAACCTCGGATACCGACCAACTAGCCCAGTTACTTGGGGAACTAAGGGCAGAAGTGCATGCAGCCCGTCAGGAAACGAACGCTCTAAGAAGGGAACTGATTATTTCCAAGGAGCGAACAGATGATCTCGCTAGACAATTGCTACAGTCACAAGCCGGACAGACCCCGTTACCCGCATCTGGGGGAAATATTCCTTCTACATCCTCTATGAATCCAGTGCAGATCAACCTACCTGGGAATGTACCTCTGGCTCCGCCCGAACGATTTTCTGGTGACCCAAAGAGGTTTGCAGTATTTATCAATCAGTGCCGGTTGCATTTCTTATGCCGGCCAGCAGCCTTTCCAACTGATCAAGCTAAAGTAGCTTTCGTGCTTTAGTGGCAATGCGGCAGACTGGTCGATCCCTCTAGTAAATCAAGATGATCCGGTCCTCCATGATTTTCAAGCTTTTCAGCTCAGTATGGAAAAACTGTTCGCAAGACATTCACAGGGGCAGGCCTTGGACAATGAGCTTCTTTCGTTGCGACAAGGTAATCAAGACCTTTTGGCTTATATTGCGTCTTTCAACAGACCGATAGTGGAAACTCAATGGCCTGAGGACAAAAGGATTACGCTGTTTTATAGAGGTCTACGTGGAGAGCTCAAAGATGTGTTAGCCCAAGTAGTGAATCCCCACAAGATTGTTCGGACTATATAGACTTAGTCGTTCAAATAGATCACAGACTGCAGAACAGGAAGGCCGATCGTTCCAAGTTTGATGCTCGAGTATTTTCCAAACCGCCAACTCCTTCCAAAGGAGTAGACTCCGGGGAACCCATGCAAATAGGGGATCTGAAAGGTCCTCTAAAACAAAAGGAGCGGGAAAGGAGAAAACAGTTGCAATTATGCCTCTATTGCGGAAACTCAGGGCACTTTCTTCGAGACTGTCCGGTGAAACCTGCCAAGAAGGCAGTAGGAGCTGCAGTTACCAAAGTTACAAACTCTGAGCAGGGAAACGACCTCGCCCGACAAGAATAGAGGTCCTCTTGCCGAGCGTGAAAACCAGTTCCGTGACCTCGCATTTCGTGACACCTATGGTCCTCATTAGCCCTGATAATCCGGATCGATTACATGCAATTGAAGCTTACGTCGACAGCGGTGCCATCGGCAATTATGTGGATCATGAAATGGTTTTGAGGATGAATCTAACTCTTTGTCCCAAGGCTGTAAAGGACGTCATTACTACGGTGGATGGTACGGAGATAGCCTCCGGGCCAGTAACGCATACCACTCAAGAAGTGACGCTAGTAAGTCAAGATGGACACCATGAGAAGATCGTGTTCGATGTGATTAAGGCCCCTCAGTTTCAGATTATTCTAGGAATACCTTGGTTAGAGAAACACAATCCTCTGATCGATTGGCGAGCAAGAACGGTCCAGTTTCCAGAATGTGTCTCTACTTGTCACCCTCCACCTGGTGTTGCACCGGCAGCAATTTCTTCAGAGACTCCCCAGTTACCTCCCGAATATCTAGAATACCAAGATGTTTTCCGGAAGGATCAGGCTAACTCTCTACCTCCTCATAGGTCTTATGACTGCCAGATAGACCTGATACCTGGATCTACTCCTCCTTGTAGTAGAATTTATGCCCTCACCGAGCCTGAGAACCTTCACCTTCGACAATACCTGGATCAATACCTGGCAAATGGGTTTATTCGTCCTTCCAAGTCCCCTGCTTCTTCAGCTTTGTTCTTCGTTCCAAAAAAGGAAGGAGACCTTAGAACTTGTATAGATTATCGCTCCCTGAACCAGATCACCGTCAAGAATAGATATCCATTACCTTTGATCCCTGAACTCCTGGACCAAGAAAGAAAAGCATGCATATATACAAAGCTGGATCTTAGAGGAGCTTACCACTTGGTACGAGTAAAAGAGGGCGATGAATGGAAGACGGCCTTACGCACCAAGTATGGGCTATTTGAATATCAGGTCATGCCCTTCGGACTTTGCAATGCCCCGGCCGCCTTTCAATATTTTATGAACGAAGTCCTCAGAGAGCTCATAGATGTGTGTGTTGTTTACATTGACGACATCCTCGTTTATTCTTCATCGGAATCTGAACATCGGAAACACGTGAAAACGGTCCTCGAAAGATTGCGTCAACACAAACTTTTCGCTAAGTTGGAAAAATGTGTTTTCAACGTGACTGAAGTTGAATTCTTGGGATTCATATTATCACCTGGCGGAGTGCGTATGGATTTAAAGAAGGTCGATGCAGTTCTCAAATGGCCATCACCATCCTCCGTAAAAGGTGGGCAAAGCATGTTAGGCTTCGCTAACTTTTACCGCAGGTTTATCCCCGAATTCTCTCGAATAGTCCAGCCCATCACTGCCTTGTTAAAGAAAAACAAACGTTTTGAATGGTCTACCGAGGCGGAACAAGCTTTCCAGGATTTGAAGACTAAATTTATCTCTGCACCAATCTTAAAACACCCTCGCCCCGAACTCCCCTATATCGTGGAAACTGATGCTTCAAGCCTTGCCATGGGGGCAGTTCTATCACAAAAGGACCCGGTAACCAATCAGTTGCATCCCGTGGCATTTTGGTCCCGCAAATTCTCGCCTCCTGAAATCAATTACACGATTACTGACAAGGAACTTCTGGCTATCAAGTCTGCCTTCAAGGCTTGGCGGCATTATCTGCTGGGGGCCCGACACACCGTTACTGTGATTACGGATCACCGAAACCTGCAATATTTGAAAACCGCAAAAGCCCAGTCCTCTAGACAACTCCGTTGGGCATTATTCTTTGCAGAGTTTGACTTCATAATTACCTATCGACCTGGTACAAAAAACGGTAAAGCGGATGCCCTTTCTCGGATGGGAGTGGAAGAACACTTGATCAACCCTAAACCTGTACCAATCATTCCCGAACAAAGAATTCTGGGTGTAATCGGCACACAATCCATAGAGGAAGTTAAGGATAAAGCCAGGCAACTTGTAACTCCAGCAGACATACAGAATTGGCATCTAGAGGGAAAGGACTTTGCAGTAAAGGACAATTTATTGTATTTCCAAGAACGATTATACCTACCCAGCACAGATTTACAGAAAAAAGTAATCTCTTGTTATCACGATTCTTTAATGGAAGGACATCCCGGTATAGCCAAGACCTCAGAAAAGATCAAGCGCTACTTCTGGTGGCCGTCTTGGAAAAAAGATAGAGACTTTATAATGTCCTGTGGAGTATGCGCCCAAAACAAAAAGGAAAGACCAGCAGGCCTCTTACGCCCTATTGACATCCCACCTCGCCCTTGGCATACGCTTTCTATGGACTTCATCACCGATCTACCTCCATGCTCCGGATACAATACGAATCTAGTAATCGTGGACTTATTCTTCAAGATGGCGCATTTCATTCCGCTCAAAGGCTTGCCAACAGCAGCAACTCTGGCCCGAGAATTTCTCGAAAACATCGTCCGACTGCACGGTTTTCCTTCGGTTCTAATTTCGGATCGAGGTAGTCAATTTATTTCTCATTTTTGGCGAAGTTGCTGTCGGTCGGCTCAAATTGATGTGAGACTATCGACCAGTCACCACCCTCAGACCGACGGACAAACCGAGAGGACCAATCAAACTCTGGAACAGTATTTACGCTGCTGCTGCAACAAACTGAAAAAACTTGGAAAGACATCCTTTGGATAGCCGAATATGCCTACAATAACTGTCCATTCGGGAACTGGGAAAACCCCGTTTTTTCTTTTGTACGGCAGTCACCCTCGAACCTCGGAGTTGGATCCCCTCCAATATCTTGAAACACCAGCAGTA
Organism: Ambystoma mexicanum; assembly: GCF_040938575.1. Taxonomy (NCBI): domain Eukaryota; kingdom Metazoa; phylum Chordata; class Amphibia; order Caudata; family Ambystomatidae; genus Ambystoma; species Ambystoma mexicanum. The sequence goes on from NC_090930.1 coordinate 61,355,429, forward strand.
GACTACCTGCATTCTACAATCACCCAAGCCTTTAACGAAGCTGTTTCTCACCTTCAAAGGGCTAAAGAACAATACAAGAAAGGAGCAGATCAACATCAGAAGGAAGCCCCTCAATATCAAGTAGGGGAACAAGTCTGGTTATCCACCAAATATCTACCTCTAAAAGGACCACGCACATTCAACCCAAGATACCTTGGTCCCTATTCCATCACTACCATAGTAAACCCAGTAGCGGTCAAGTTGGACTTGCCCCCGCACATGAAGATACATCCGGTCTTCCACGTCTCTCTATTAAAACCCATGCAACCTCAAACCCGACTAACTAAATCTCCAAAACCTATCCTAGTTGGAGAACTCGAATTTGAAGTCAAAAGCATTCTGGACTCCAAGATCTCCAAATCTAAACTATTTTACCTAATTGACTGGAAAGGCTACGGCCCCCAAGAGAGATCCTGGGAACCTGCTGAATATGTCCATGCTCCTCGCCTAATCAAAAGATTTCACCGAACATTTCCTGACAAGCCAAAACCCCCGGAGAAGCCCGGTTTGGGAGGGGCCTTGAGGGGGGGGGGTACTGTCATGATCTCTGCTTCCAAAAGGTCAGGGTTTTCCCAACTCCCTTGGAAGCAGATCCATAACCCAGGTTCCGAGTGCCAACCAGTCCCAATTGGGACCTTTTGGACCCAGTCCTGGCGCCAGTGGCACCAGGCTCATAAATATGCCCAGTCCCAGCGCTGGAAGCGCCGGGCTCATAATGCTTGGGTGGACTTACCTGCAGCAGACCATGCTGCTTACTTGCCTGCCAGTTGAGCCTCTGATCCTCTTCTGTTTGGAACTACTTTTCCTGTTGGGTGGGGCAGGAGCCATTCCCTAGGTTCAGAACACTGGCACTCTTCTGGAAAGCAGGAACTCTTTTCTTACCTAGGCGTGGCTGTGGAAGGACACCTAAGCACTACAGGAGGCTATTTAAACCACACCCGATGGATGAATCTTGCTTTGCGTTATTCTGCATCCTCTGCAGCAGAACCCTCATCGTGTCTTCTGCATCTGATCCTGGGCCTAAGGAAAAAGGCTTACCATCCTGAATCCAGTCTTCAGCAACACCTATAAAGACAAGAAAGAACAGGTTAGCACTTACCTGGTCCATCGGCTGTCACCAACGCCTCGCGCTGCATCCCGCATCTGAAAGACAAAACAAGGTGCGTTTAAAGACATTGGGGAACTTTAATACTCACGTGCCATTACTCCTTTCCACATCTAACCCAGTGGGTATTCCGGCACCCTGCAGCCGCTCCGAACTTGTACCTGCAAAATAAAAAGACAGTTAGAGCGCATCGTGAAGCAGGCAACAAGCGCTTACTTACGTGCTTCCAGGCGCTTCTATTCATCACACGGGCTCCATCTTCAACTCACTTCAGCCCGTCATCCATCATCGCCGGAACTCTGCAAAACAAGAGACATCATTACTAAAGACTTTAAAGACATTAGAATTACTCGAAACTTACCGTTCGTGCAGTAAACGACGGACAGCAGTCCTCTGAAGTCAAGAGGCCTGCTCCCCTTATCCAGTGAAGAAACTGGTTACAGCACCCTGCCCCGAGGCAGATGGCGAGCACGGCGTTCACTTACCTAAGGTGAGAGCGTTAACCTTCGGGGTTCTACAGGAGAAGAGAAAGGGAAGAAGAGAGTCATTCAATAACCCAGTTCATTAATCCCATATTTTCTATCTGCAGACATCTTACCCTTCGAGTCAGACATACAGTGCACAGAGGTCCAGCCCAAAGAGCCAGCCGTGTGTTACACATCACCTTTGAAGATACGGTATACGCCCAGTCAAGACCGGCGCCTCTACGGGAATCAGGTGAGCGTTACAACACGCTAAACTGTATAGTACAGACTTCTACCAAAGGTTGGGTTGCTATTGCCAGGAGGTCAAGGTTACTGTAGTCTCCCAAAGGATACTGCACACAATCTTGCCTAACACAGCTGATGCTCTTCCCTTAGAGTCAGTTTTAAGATCTTTGTTAGTTGCCAACTTGCTGCTCCAATAACTTTCGACACTGGATGAAATCTACAGCTCTTCATAATTCGCTGTCTGTCAAGACATCAAGCCCTCTCTCAACTGCCTACAGCTAGGGTTGCGTTTTTGGAATGAAGACTTGCCAGACGAGGAAACCGTCTGTAAAACCTTCTACTAAGCACATGTTGCACTAACCACTTAGTTCCCTCCCTTTAGGTGATGTGTTTGTAGAGTAAATGCATTACTGCATGACCTGTTGAAAACTGCATGAGTGCGCAATTACCAATAATACAATAACCTTGTCTTTTCCGTTTCTAATGTTGCAACAAATGTAACCGCAAACAAACACAAAAGTGAAAGTGCCCTTTGAAGTGCAGTATCTAGTATTTTTAAGTGTTCTACCATAAACGTCTGAAGTATTTAAAGTGATTCTGATGTAAACATAATGAATATACTTACCAACAGCTCACATCTACCTCTTAAGATCAGCCTGACTGCTCTGCCACACTACAAAGGTCCTGAGCCAATACAGGCCGATACTAGGAATTGGGGGATCTACAAACCACTGGGATAACTTAAGTCTTACTGCCAGTATGACTTTAGGAAAACTCCCATAACAGTAGCCAGTGTACTGGAACCAGCTGAATGCAGAATGTAGCCACCGCGTCCAAACTAGGCACATTAGAATGCAGTCACTTTATTGAAGCTTGGTGCATGAAGAATGCAGCCATTGAATTAAATCTAGGCGATTCTAGAATGCAGCAAATGCATTGAATCTAGGAAATTGCTAGAGTGTAGCCAATGCATTGAACGTCACACTATGCTTATGGAATTTAGCCGAAGGCTAGGCCGCCGACCCGCACAATCCGCTATCATACAATACTTCAAGTACCTCTGCACAACACCTCTGCCCTAGGTTTTCAGCTACCCATCACGACAAACGTACGATAGGTAGCTACACACAATGACTATCCCACGCCTAGAACTTGTGTACAGACGCGTTATAAATGACTTGTTCATATCCTCGTTTTGGCCATAATTCACACCCATACTAGCACTTACTCTAATTTCGCATACGTGGACTTTGGTCCCTCCGAGGGATTTCAACCCGGAGAGCATTGTGCCCATATGAATGGTGAAAAGCGCTATAAAAATGAACCATTCATTCCACCCAGTTAATTCACCTGAATCTCTTGGTTGAGTTTGGAAACTGTCCGCTCCGTGGATTCCCTCAGCTTTAACAGCTTGGACTGCTCACCCAGCTTTTTCTTCAGATCAGCCATCTGGCCCTCTAGTTCTTGCAGTCTCTTCCGCCTGCGCTCACTCAGCCTGAAAACAAAGAGCAGAGATAGCAATCAATTGGGATTTCACCCAGAAGGGATGCTGTCCAGTCATTAATTTGAAAACAAAAAGGATCGAATGCAATACATTCACGTCAAAATGACGGGAAAAAAAAAGACCAAATGCCTTTTTTTAATGTATTTTTTGGGGTTTTGGTATAGGTAAAAATGTTTTGGCCAAAAAACGGGGGTTTGGGCCCCCCCCCCAAAAATAAAAATAAACGTCTTTTTCCCCCTGTCCTTTTGACTCGAATGACATGCATTACTTACTGTAAAAGCATTTCTGATGATTGTATCTGCTTAGAATCACATGCTGTGCATATGGTCTGACATCCAGTGGTAACCGCGGAGTATTGCATCTTGTCTTTCGGGGACAGAAAGGGGACGTCGGCATAGGAGTGTCTGAAACACTATCCCTATCGTGACGTGTGTAGTACCCAAAATCCCTCACGCGCCGAGGTCCCTCCGATTGCATTTTTTCTGCCATGAGGGAGCCCAAGGCTATAGTGAGTGAGTACATGAAGAGAGAAAGTAGTAAGACGTCTATGTTCCTTCCACCCCTAACCAGGGAAGAAGGGTAGGCGCATGTGAATCTAAGCAGATACAATCATCAGAAATGCTTTTACGGCAAGTAACGCATATCTTCTGATGCCTGTTAATCTGCTTAGAATCACATGCTGTGCATAGACTAGCGAGCAGTACCCAGAGTTGGAGGTGGGTTGTGAGAAGGAACAATAGAAAAAAAGATGTCTTAGTACTGCTTGTCCCACCTGAGAATCAGACCTAGAATGTGTCTAGGCAATAGTGTTTTGTAAAGGTGTGTACAGAACTCCAGGTTGCCGCTTTGCAAATGGACTCTAAGGGAACATTTGCAATGAATGCTCCCCAGTGCCTCGAGTAGAATGTGCTCTAGGCTTGAAGGGCAGTTCTCTCCTTGCAAGAGTGTAACAGTGTGATGCATTTGACAATCCACCTTGATATTGCTGATTTAGAGACCGGGTCCCCTTCTCTACCAGCTGCCACTGAAACAAAGAATTGTTTAGTTTTCCTCAGTGATTTAGTTCTATCCATGTAGAACATGACTGCCCTGCGCAGATCTAGTGTGTGAAGGCTTCTTTCGGCCAGGTTAGTAGGTCTCTGGAAGAACGTGGGTAGTTCGATTGACTGGTTCACATGGAACTTTGAAATAAATTTCGGCGCAAATCTGGGATGTGCGCGCAGAACTACCTTATCTTTGTGGACTGTAACAAAGGGGTCCAAAACCGTGAGGGCCTGTAGTTCGCTAACTCTTCTGATAGAAGTGATAGCTACTAGAAAGTCTGTCTTGTAAGTCAGGTCTTTCAGACTAGCTTTATGCATAGGCTCAAAAGGGGGTACATGAGCCTAGTTAAAACCACATTTAGATCCCACCCAGGGGCTGGGTGAGTGATGGGGGGATACATTCTTTTAACCCCTTCCATAAAGGCTTTAATCACAGGTATTTTCCACCACAACACCTTCTGCTGTGACGTGGTGTAGGCTGACAACGCCGCTAGGTGAACCTTTAAGGAATTGAAGACTAACCCAGAGTCCAACAGATGGGTTAGATATAACACAATGTGTGAAGGCGAGCAATCGGTGGGATTGACGCCTTTGGAACTGCACCAGATGACAAAACGTTTCCATTTGCTGGCATAGCAATAACATGCGTTAGGCTTTCTTGCCTCCCTCAGTATGTCCATGCATCTTTGAGGGAGTTGCAGATGTCCAAACTCTATGACCTCAGGAGCCTGGCTGCTAAGTTCAGAGTTTGTGGGCATGGGTGCAGAGTCTCCCCTCTGTCCTGAGACATGTTGTACGGGCAGGGCAGCTTGACTGGTGGAGAGGGGGACATTTCCATCAGGTGCGCGAACCAAGGGAGCCACCAGAATCATGGTGACTGGTTCCTGGTGCATCTTGTGTACTATCTTGTTCAGAGGGGGGAGTTGGGGAGGTGTAGGGGGGGGGGGGGAACGAGCGTAGACAAATTTCCCCGACCAAGTTATCCAGAGACCTTTCCCCTTGGATCGGTTCTGGGGGTACCTGGAGGCGTAATCTTGGCATTGGGCGGTCTCCTGAGTAGCGAACAGGTCAATCTTTGGAAACCCCCATTCTGCGAAGACGTTCGATAAGTCTTCGTGCAGTCGCCATTCGTACACTTCTGCCAGAGGAAAATCTCTGCCGAGTACGTCTGCCAGAAGATTGAGTTCCCCTGGAACATGTTGGGATATCAGGAACATCTTGTGTTTGAGAGCCCATACCCAGATGTTTTGGGACAGCTTGGATAGCCCTGGAGAGTGAGTGCCCCCCTGTTTGCTCAGTTAATACACCACCACCACTTCGAGAGAACGAGGGCTGGCGAGACAACAGATCTTCCCATTGTCCGCTGGCCTTACACCACTGGCTGTTGAGCCACTCTTGCATGGGACGCATGCGCAGCCGCGCGTGGAGAACCAAGTATATGCATGACGCCATCATCCCTAGCAAACTTATAGCTTTGAGTACTGTCCCCTCTCGACTGGCTACATACTGAGGAACCCGAGAGAGCATGTTCTGAACCCTCTCGCTGGAAGGGAAGACTAGACAGTCTTCCATACGAATTAGAGCCCCCAGGAACTGTTTTCCTTGGCTGGGGACTAGGCTGGATTTCTTTTCGTTGATAGAAAATCCCAGGCTGAACAGTAGACCTACTGTTTTTTGGGTGTTCGAAAAACAAACAAACGAGTCCCCTGTGATGAGCCAATCGTCGAGGTAAGGGTAAACTGGAACTGAAAGTCTGCGCAAGTGTGCCGCTGCCAGGACCTTGGTTAACACTCTTGGCGCCGAGGCTATGCCGAAGGGGAGTACCTTGAACTGGTAGTGTTTCTCCTGAATAACGAACCTTAGGAATTTTCGGTGCGCTGGCAGCATTGAAATATGAAAGTATGCATCTTTCATATCCAATGTCATGAAGTCCCCCGATTTTAGCAATGGGATCACCTCCTGCATTGTTACCATGCAAAACTTCTGGGGCTTTATGAACTCGTTCGCTGGGCGCAGGTCTAGAACAGGACGCGTGGTGAGATCCTTTTTGGGTACAAGGAAGTACACTGAATAGATACCCTCGTTTACCTGAAGAATCGGGACGGCTTCTATGGCGTCCTTTCCTAGCAGCGCTTCCACCTCTTGGATCAGGATCTGCAGATGTTCCCGTGAAAGGCTTCGATGTTTCGGCGGTCTGAACTGTGGAGGTCGGGCGAATTCCATGCAGTAACCGTGGGCAACAGGCTTTAAGACCCACTGGTTTGAAGTTATCCCCTCCCGTGCCTTGAGGAAAGCTGTTAATCGCCCGAGACCGAGGAGACATAGGAGGGGACCTGGACTTGGTGGTCATTTCGGACCCGAGGTTGTCACTCCTCTGGAATTGGAGCCTCTGCCTCTATTCTTTCCGCACTTCTGACCCCTCTGGGGGTAGTAAGTGGGGCTTGCAGCAGATTGACTTGAAGTTGCCCGTGCCAAAATTGTTTAGAGCGGCGCGGGCTTGTCTTCGAAAGGACCGGCGAGAATGACTGCCCCTCTGTGAAGAGGGTTTCTGGGTAATTTGGTGCAGCGACTTAGTCTCGTGCTCCTTCTTGGCTGTCTCCAACGCATCGTCTACCGCCTTCCCGAAGAGGTTGGCCTCTTCGATGGGTTTGTTGATGATGGATGCCTGGGTCTCAGGCCTGAAGCCCGACGTGGGCAGCCAAGCGTACCTCTTTAGGAGAGTACCCTGTGCGAGAGACCTGCCTGCTGTCTCTGCGGTGTCCAGGGTATTCTTTACCGCATTCTGATTGGCAAGTTTGCCATCAGAGACAATGGCGAGAAGCTTGCCTCTGGTTGGTTCTGGAACCTCTTGAAGGCCTTCCTGGAGTAGGTTCCATTGGGCGTCGACGTAGCTTGCTAGTAACTCCGTGTTATTGGCAATACGGACGGTATAGGCCGCCGCCGACATAACCCGTTTGCCTAAGGAATACAACCTTTTGGACTCCTTGTCCGGGGGTGACTACCATGGCAAGGGGAACCCCTGCTCTCATGCGAGTGTTGGTCACCACCAGTGAGTCTGGGATTGCGTGTCCTTTGATATAAAGTGGGCCGGAAAAGTTTCGACCCTTGGGTTCACAGCCCTAGTCTGAGCGGGTGTGATTAAGGAAGGGGCCAGCAGTCTCTTTATAGAGCTCGAGAGGGATAGACTGGCTTGCCGGAGGCTTTTCATTAATAATGTCCTCCACGAAATCTTGTTCGGGCAAGGCTTCAAGCCTGGCAATTTTAAAGAATTCCGCTGCTTTTTTCAACATGTTGAAAGCCATTAGATCATCCACCGGGGAAGCTAGTCGAATCAGGGTGGATGGGGGAGAGTCGAGGCAAACGATAGAGTTGTGATCGTCCTGCTGGGTGTCGTCCCAGTTGTCCGTTGCTCCTTGATCTTCCCCATAGTTGTCCAGAAAGGAGGACTCTTCTTCTGTATAGATGTCTCTATACGTGTCCATCTGGACATCTTCTGATAGTCAACTTGGTGTTGGACAACTTGTGGTTGAGGGTTAGGGCCTACCCGAGCTTTTTTCGGCAGAGGTTGATCAGAAGCACTGAAAAACTGCTCCAGCCGATCCATACACCGCTCAAATTGCTCTGTGGTCCACTTGGATGACCCAAATTGACATAGCCGAGTAGGAACCGTGTTCTCCGCCCTAGGGCGTAGAGAGGATATCCTCAGGGTGCTTGAGAGGGGTACCTGGCTTTCTTCTTAAGAGTCTTCGGGATCGTCTTCCAAATCCGTGGAAAACTTTTCGGCGGATTGGCCCATAACTGGTACTAGGCCCACCGCCGTATCAATCCTATTGATGCTCTTACGGATAGTCACCGAATCTTAGGGAGACAAAGCCTCCGATGATGTATCGGCAGTGAAAATGTCCTCCGCGGCTCCAGGAGGGCCAGCGGATGGCTTCTCGGGTAGAGGCCTACTCTTAGTTTTTGGGCCTGTACGGGCCTTGGAATCCAAAGTTTCTTGTTCTGAAGCTTCAGCGCATGTAGTTTGGGGAGTAGCACCCTTGTTATGTTTGTTATGCCCAGTCATGCGCTGCTGCGGATGCGGGGAAGGCTCCGGATCAGACCGATCCGTTGGCGCTTTCGCCTTCTTCGACAAAGTCGTCGAGGAGGGCCCTTGGGTTGTGTGATTTGTGTGGTGCGATTGTACGCCCCTGTCACCGGGTGTGGTCCCTGTAGCAAGATCAGAGTCTAGCCTGGAAGGGTCGGGGACGGGCATGGCGGCCCGAGAATAGTCCGCCTCAAGGTCTATAACGTCCGCGTTGGACGTTAGGTCATCCGATGTACCCCTGTCACTTTCAGCTGGTGTCGCGGCAGGGGAGGGAGGCTCCATGCGTGACATTCCGTATGCATCCCACCGCTTCAACCGGCGCTCCTTAAGGGTTTTAGGTTTAAGGAGTTTACACGCCGAAAAACGCTTTTCGTTGTGCTCTAGGGGGAGACAAGCGTTACACGACGTGTGCTCGTTTTTCCACGGATATCTGACCCTACACACAGGGCAGAATCTAAATGGAGTCCTTTCCATAGCAGAAGGGAAGGGTGACCAGACCAAAAAGGAAAGCAGTGGAAAAGAGGAAACACATAACAGTATGGCAATCCCCGAGCCCACTCTCTCTACTGTGTAGGCCGGCCAGAAGGCCAGACCACGTGGAAGTCCGAACGCTGGATCTTAGGCGTCAGAACCCACAGCCGTAGACGATTCCCCCGTAGTCTTCGTCGAAGATGTTCTTGATGGGCCAAGTGACTTAACGGGGAATAAACCGACAATTTGGTAAGATAAACAATGTCTCATGAAGAGCACCGCTATAGGGAGACCAGTTATCTGGGGGGGGGAGGGGTGGGGGAAGGCATGGGGGGGACAATCTGCGGGACCTTGGCGCGTGAGGGATTTAGGGTACTACACACGTCACGATAGGGATAGTGTTTCAGGCACGCCTATGCAGACGTCCCCTTTCGGTCCCCAAAAGACAAGATGCAATACTCTGCGGTTACCACTGGATGTCGGACCATATGCACAGCATGTGATTCTAAGCAGATTAACAAGCATCAGAAGTATTGTTATTCGAACCGTTGTATTCGAATCTTTGACCCTAAACCGAAGGGATATCTTCCTGAACCCTTGCCCGCATCAAGCCTCCCATACATACTAAGAATATAGGCAGACTATGGATCATATGGGCATCTGATCTTTATTCTGATAACTTAAAATCTCATTCACATCTTTACAGCTCTATCTGGATGGAAATCGAGCATAACAAATTTCTTTTTTTAATCTGCAGAGTAAGTCAAATGATTCCATTTGAAAAGTCTGGTGTGTGTATTGTAAAGCTTAAGCACCAACTGAAGTCATGTCCCATATATTATTCATTGGTCTGCTTTTTTCTGAACCCTAAACAGACGAGCCTTCCCAGTTATCAAAAACTCAGATACCTGAAAGTTATACAGCATGTGAGCACTGCGCCCTTCACCAACGTAATTGTATTGCGGCGCCTAGACTGTCAAAAATGCCGAGCATAATGCAAGTCTGCACAGGAGCACTTGGTTTGAGCTTAGGGAAAGGTGGGGATGGACTAAACTGGAGGCTAGGAATAACATGATTGAGGAGAAGGTAAATAGGAAGAGGGAGGACAATAAGACTGATCCTGTGAGGCAAAACATAATGGAAAAGGGTGGTGGGATATGGTTGCGTTTGTGTCATAACTGACAGTCATTATCGGTGGTAAGAACATAATTTGCGTGTTCAATTTAGTATGGTGCAATCTATCCCAGTTAATTCTGGGTACTAGATCAAGTTGGTGTTGGTTGTGCGATGGACTTTGTGCTCAAGCAGGCCATAGTATTGAGAGGGCTTTTACCACATAGGTATGTACCACCACCCATTGCAGGGCAGACAATTGGTTTTGCCAAGCTAGCCGACTAAGGAGTCTGCGCCAAGTATAGAAATGAACCTGGGCGAAATGAGATCAGAACATATGTACACATTTAAGCAATACCAGGTCTTGTCAAAAAATATGACAATGCATTACTTACCGTAAAAGCATTTCTGATGGTTGTATCTGCTTAGATTCACATGCTGTGCATAGGTCCGACATCCAGTGGTCACTGCGGAGTATTGCATTTTGTTTTTCGTAGTCGAAAAAGGGGACGTCGACAAGGCGTGTCTAACACTATCCCTATAGTGACGTGCGTTGTACCCACAATCCCTCACGCGTCGAGGTCCCTCTGTTTGTATTTGTCTGCCCTGAGGGAGCCTTCTAGACGTGAGTGAGTACAGAAAAGAGAAATATAGAAAAGGATGTCTATGTTCCTTCCATCCGAGCGGGGAGGAAGGGTGGGCGCATGTGAATCTAAGCAGATACAACCATCAGAAATGCTTTTACGGTAAGTAATGCATTGTCTTCTGATGTTTGTTAATCTGCTTAGAATCACATGCTGTGCATAGACTAGCGAGCAGTACCCGGAGTTGGCGGTGGGTTATGAGAAGGAACAGTAGAGAAAAGATGTCTTAATACTGCCTGTCCCACCTGGGAGTCAGATCTAGAGTGTGCATCTAGACAGTAGTGTTTTGCAAAGGTGTGCACAGAACTCCAGGTAGCCGCTTTGCAGATGGACTCAAGGGGAACATTTGCAATGAACGCTATGGAAGCCCCAGTGCCTCGAGTGGAATGTGCTCTTGGCCTGAAGGGTAGTTCTCTCTTAGCAAGAGAGAAACAGAGAGTGATGCATTGAACAATCCATCTAGATATAGTGGACTTTGAAACTGCATCTCCTTCTCTTCCTGCTGCCACAGAGACAAAGAACTGATTAGTCTTTCTCAGTGGTCTGGTTCTTTCCATGTAGAACATGACAGCTCTGCGTACATCTAGTGTATGCAGACTTTTTTCTCCCAAGCTGGAAGGGTTTTGAAAGAACGTTGGTAGTTCTATTGACTGGTTTACATGAAATTTCGAGATGAATTTTGGTGCAAACCTTGGGTGTGTGCGTAGAACCACCTTATCCTTGTGAACTGTTACAAAGGGGTCTAGTATAGAAAGAGCCTGTAGTTCACTTACTCTCCTAATGGAGGTGATAGCTATTAGGAAAGCAGTCTTAAGAGTGCGGTCTTTAAGAGTTGCCTTGTGCATGGGTTCGAAAGGAGGGCCCATGAGTCTAGAAAGTACCACATTTAAGTCCCATCCGGGAGCTGGGTTAGCTATCGGAGGGTGTATTCTCTTTACCCCCTCCATGAAGGCCTTGATAACTGGTATCTTCCACCACGACACTTTAAGTTGGGAAGTGGTGTATGCAGAAAGTGCCGCTAGGTGGACTTTAATGGAATTGAAGACTAGACCTGAATCCAGTAAATGGGTCAAGTACAGAACAATGTTAGTGGGAGAGCAGTCAACCGGGTTGATGCTCTTACCTCTACACCAGATGACAAATCTTTTCCACTTGCTAGAATAGCAGTGGCGAGTATTAGGTTTTCTGGCTTCCCCGAGGATGTCCATACATCTCTGCGGGAGTTGTAAATGTCCAAATTCTATGATCTCAGGAGTCAGGCTGCTAAGTTCATGGTCTGAGGGCATGGATGCAGTGTCCTGCCCTTGTCCTGTGACAGCATGTTGTACGGGCAGGGAAGTTTCACTGGGGGAGATAGGGACCTCTCCATCAAGTGAGCGAACCATGGCTGCTGGGCCCACATTGGGGCCACTAGTATCATGGTAACCTGCTCCTGGTGCATCTTGTGCACCACTTTGTTGAGAAGGGGAGTCGGGGGGAAGGCGTAAACAAATTTCCCTGACCATTGAATCGACAGACCGTTCCCCTTGGACTGGTTCTGGGGGTACCTGGAGGCGTAACTTTGGCATTGTGAGTTCTCCAGAGTTGCGAACAGGTCTATTTCCGGGAACCCCCATTGCGTGAAGACGTCTAAGACGATGTCTTCGTGCAATTGCCATTCGTACTCTTCGGGCAGGGGTTAGTCTCTGCTGAGTTTGTCTGCTAGCAGATTGAGTTCCCCTGGTACATGTTGTGATAGTAGGAACATGTGTTTGAGAGCCCACTTCCATATATTCTGGGACAGCTTGGACAGTCCTGGAGAGTGAGTGCCCCCTTGCTTGTTGAGGTAGTACATGGCTGTGGTGCTGTCTGTGAGGACCATCACTGTCTTTCCTTGTAGGTGTTCCTGAAAGGCTTTCAGTGCTTTGAACACCGCTAGTCGTTCCAGCAGGTTTATATGCTTGGATGCTAAGCTCGGAGTCCACGCTCCGCGAGCAGTCTGATGGGATAGGTGAGCCCCCCATCCTGTAAGGGGATGCGTCTGTGGTTAGAGTGGCTTCCACTGCGGGTGTGGCAAAAGTTTTCCCTAATAACAGGTTTTCTTTTGTCCACCACCGTAGCGAGAACCAAGGCCTGCGAGACCACCACTAGATCGTCCCATTGTCCACTGGCCTGACACCACTGGCTGTAGAGCCACTCTTGCATTGGGCGCAGGCGCGCGTGAGGTACCAAATAAATACATGACGCCATCATCCCTAGCAAGCGCATTGCTTTGCGTACCGTCACCTCTCGACCTGCCACATAATGGGGGATCTGAAACAGCATGTTTTGGACCCTCTCGTTGGAGGGGAAGACGAGGCCGTCCTTTGTTCAAATTAGAGCCCCTAGGAATTGTTTGATTTGGCTGGGGTCTAAGCTGGGCTTCTTTTCGTTGATGGAGAAGCCCAGTTGGAAAAAAAGGTCTACGGTCTTTTGGGTATTGGAGAAGCATGTTTCGTAAGAATTCCCTGTTATGAGCCAGTCGTCGAGGTAAGGGTATACCGGGATGGATAACCTGCGCAGGTGGGCCGCTGCCACTGCCAGTACTTTCGTGAATACCCTTGGTGCAGATGCTATCCCGAAGGGTAGTACTCTGAACTGGTAGTGTTTGTTCTCTATCTTGAACCTGAGGTATTTTCTGTGCGCTGGCAACATTAAAATATGAAAGTATGCATCTTTCATGTCTAGTGTTGTCATGTAATCCCCTTGTGATAACAGTGGGATTACTTCCTGCAAGGTCAACATACGAAACTTTTGGGGTTTGACAAACTTGTTCGCTGGGCGCAGATCTAATACAGGGCTCATGGTTAAGTCCTTTTTGGGTACAAGGAAGTACACTGAATAAATACCTTCTGTTACCTGAGATAGGGGGACAGCCTCTATAGCCTCTTTTTTCAGTAGCTCTTCTACTTCTTGAAGAAGAATGGTGAGGTGTTCCGGTGTCATGCGTCGGTTCCGTGGGGGTCTGTACTTCGGGGAACCGTTGAATTCGATGCAGTATCCGTGGGCTATGGTTGATAATACCCAGCGGTCTGACGATATTCCCTCCCATGCTGAAAGGAACGATGTTAGCCGGCCCCCGACCGGTGATGCATGGGAGGGGACCCGAATCTTCGGGTCATTTGTTGGTATTGGGCGTGGAACCTTTGGGGCTGGAGCCGCGACCTCTTCCTTTGCCACGGCGTTGGCCTCTTTGACTGAACTGGGTGTTGTTACCCTGGTTAGAGGGCCAGTTGGTAGCAGAGTAAAATTGCTGTTGGTTTTGCTGCTGGCGTTGGCCACGAAAGGAGCGTCTATTGCCATAGCTGCGTCTGTTAGGGGGCCTAGAAATTCGGTCAAGAGTCTTGATGGTATCAAACTCTTTCTTCGCATGTTTGTGGAGTTTTTTTACAAGACCTGGTATTGTTTAAATGTGTACAAATGTTCTGATCTCATTTCGCCCAGGTTCTCTCTTGTCCTGCACACATTCCAAATTTGGAGTGTGTGCAGGACAAGAGAGAAGGAACCCATGGAACATTGCACTGGAATCACCGCGCAGTGAGAAAAAACTGGGGTACCAGATTAGAACATTTCTGGACTCGGCCACATGAGGCGAGAACAGGGATTTTTCCTCTTTGGATTTATTGACTAAAGACGCAAGACACCCCCATACCTGAATCTTTGATCAGTATAGGCGCAGTTATCTAGCACCACTGCAGGATTTAGTCCATCGTTGCCACGCGTCTCCATTATTTCCCGTGGAGATTGAGGTTTGACGACATCCTCCACCTTTTGACATTTCGGAGTGGTTGCAACAGAACCATCCGTCTCCTGAAGGTCGCTTATATTTACCGGCTTAAATTAGGGGCCTATTGTGACGACCGAAACATATGTTGAGTTATAGCAAATAAGCAGGATGCTATTTGTTTTTGTATTAACACTTACTGTAATCACCAAGAGGTGTTGACATTTATGTTAATATATTGGTTCTAGGTGGTCTGAGTACCACAAGTGTGGAATATTGACATGTATAGTGAGAGTGTGAATGAATGATGGAATGAATGGTGGTGTTTAAATGGGGATGTTGAGAACAATAAATATTTGTGTAAATTGTTTATAAATAAATATATATTTTGACAAGACCTGGTATTGTTTAAATGTGTACAGATGTTCTGATCTCATTTCGCCCAGGTTCATTTTTGTTGTTCCATTATATTTAGCCTGAAGAACCTGTGGCAGTAAGGCAATCCCAATTTTGAAACTGCGCCAAGTATAGGACATGCAAAGGTGAATGCTTGGGGAAATATGAGGGAAGAGGGTAAGATCAAATTCTGTCCAGTGAGGTTAACGTTTCACTCCTATCTCCAAAGTTAAGGGTTGATCTAGAATGAGGCTAGGTCGATGTTTTTAAACCTTGAAGTTGGAGTATTGTGAGCTAAGGCAAGTCTGCTGGGGGATTGGGCAAGAGGAAGCTGGGTCTCAGCCAGATAGTTGTAGCTAGCCAGTTATGGTGTATTTTAATATGGAATGTCCAACCCATGGAGGTAATCTGTGGTACTCTTTCCCCCCCCCCCCCAAAACGAATCCTAAAACTAGGCCTAAACAACACTACAGAATTTGACTTTTTGCTAGAACTAGATGGGGGATTGTGTAAGGGACTAAATTAAGGTAGTGTGAATTATCAGTTTAGTGCTGAATTCCTCCTACCTTAGAGACCCAACAGCTCTTTTGCTGGACTTTGGGACTTTTGTTTTGTTTCTGGAGTCTGAAACTCCATAGGTATCTACATTTTGTATGTAGACAGCACATTCAGTGCAGTGTCACAGAAGTGCTTTGATTTCTCATAAGGTTTAAATACCTTTTCTTTGGTGAACTACAGTTCCCAAAAATAGTAAAGTGAAATTGCCTTTACTTACCTTTTTCCTACATAGGTCCAGCACATTCCATCTTATGTGGATTGCTGGGGGGGGGGGATACTTAGTAGCCCCTTTTCCTACTTACTCAAAACATTTTTTTTATATTACCCTCAGTATTTTTAATGGCTGGTGGCAGTGGTTTCATTGAACCCTCAGCTGCAGTATAGGACCCATGGGTGACCATTTTGTCTGTTAGGCAGAATCCTGTGCAGTGCCCTTAGGAACCTCTACACACAATTAAGGCTACAGGTGGCAATACAAGCCTGGACTACTATGTCAGAGTGGTAGCAGTGGCGGAGCAGCCAGGCTTATCTCAACAGTATATGAGCAGTAGCAGAGAATACACAAAGGGATCACAATTACTGTGACTCAAGCAAACACTGACTCAAGGTTTCAGGTAGAAAAATATAAGTACATTTATTTTTAAACCATTTGTTTTAAACACTTCTATTAAATTCAAAACCACACGTAAAATACACTACAACTAACCAATTCACTTTGTACGGTATGACTCAAGCTAAGTACCCTGTGTTTGAATGGACCAGTGTAATGAAACAAGACAGGTTACCGTGAATATGATTGCAATCACTTTTTGACAGTTCGGTCAACTAAATAAACACATATCCGCGACAAAAAATCATAGGCAATATAATAGCTAGGCAGACAGAATTGAAGAACATTCATAGACCGGAATTCAAGAGTCAAAGGCCTGGAGCCAGGGTCAAGTGACACCGGGTGCCTGTTGTCAAGGATCACACAATCGATCAGTTCACGATTCAACGTAGCCAAGAGTACTTAGCTATTGTCAATGTTCGGAAGCAAATGTTATAAGGAGGGAAAAGTAAGGACAAGCCTTAAGGAAGAGAACGAGAGATTCACCCAAATTTCTCAAGCAGGACACGGTACCTTTCTCAAAAGATGAAGCTGGTGCCACGGCAGTTGTTCCTGGTAGTTTCCTGCAGACCCACGATTCCTGGAACTTCGGCAAGAAGGGCGATGAGGGGGTCTGCACCACACAGGGATGAGGCCGGCAGCAGCAACGATGAATAAAAGATGCGCTCCTTAAAAACAGGAGAGGCTCTTCAGGTGGCTATCCGGACCACTACTGCAGTGTGCAGCGATTTCAACCACGAAGGGATTCCTCTGACTGAAGACGAGCTGGTTATCCCCACCAGGCTCAAGGGAAGACTACTCCGGACTGGATCTCCTCTTAGTCGTTGAAGGGTAGATCGCTCAGGACTGCAGCAGAGCTTCACTGGTACGGGATAGTTGCAGCAGTCGACCTTTCCTCCACTTCTCTTCGGTTCCATGTAGTTCCAGTGGCGACTCTGACTTCCAGCCCAAGAGACCGGCCTTTTATGCGAAAATCCCCATTCACACAGCCTGGCTGTCAATCACACAGCAGGAGTGGTTGTCCAGCCCAGACAACCGCCTCAGCCAATCATGAAAAATGTGACTTGGGTTTCCTAGGATACCCTGTGCAGGGGGTGACTACACCCCTCCCTCACATTCAGCCCACCTAGACACCCAGGTGCCTAGAGGAGGGCTTCTTGGCAGAAGCCCGCCAAAAGACAGTGAACAAAGAAGGCAAACCTGGTTTGCCACGCAAAGTAAAACACAAGAAGCAGTTTAACAAAAAGAAAAGGCGAATAAACCAGACCGGAGCAAAAAGAAAGTATTTGGTCAAGCGGGTTTGTGAGGCTAATACAATAGCCTACAATACTACCACGTTTATATAAGATAACCGCCGTAGAAAATTTAAGGGTAGCTACCACTGCCACCAGCCACGTCTAAATGTTCAAAGAGCGAAACAATGCTCTAGGAGGTACAGATAAAAAGGGTTAAGAGTTAGCCCTTCCAGTACTCCATGTAAAATGGGGTGTACTGGATCTGTGGTTAAATTGACTAATTAAAGTTAATGGCAACTTTACAGTTTTCTGGGGGACAGTAGACGACCTCAGAAATGGAGTCGGTGGGAAGTCTGGACGACATCCCTGTGTCACTGCACTGAAGGTGCTGTGTAACACACAAAAGAAGGGGGCCACTGATGTGGTGTACTCCAGAGCCCACATTCATAAAAACAGGTAAGAGACACAGAAAAACATGGGTAAGAGTGGGGGGAAAGCTCACACTCTTACCAAGTGGAAAGAAATAACTCGAGATCCAGCAAAGCTGCTGAGGTACTCACTAGGTAAGGGAAATTAGCCATGAAATGAGAATTCTCCCTAACAGTGTCAAAATGGCCCCAGCCTTTTTTCTCCATCTCTTGTTAGGGAGGTCTTTCTTGGGTTTTACTCCGCACGCCAAACCAGGATGAACCTTTCTGTACGTTTTTGCCACCCTGATGTGCGATTGACAGCTAGCCTGTGCATGAATGGGACAAACCTGCATAAAAAGGCGAGGCTTCTTGAACAGAAGACAGTCGACCACTGGACGAAACATCCAACGAAGGAATCGTGAAGAGAAGCTTTCTGCATCCTACTGGGCCGTGTAACTGCCCAGTGAAGCCCTGCTGCTGTGCTGAAACTGCTTTTCCGAATAGACCAGAGAAACGAGGTCTTGGGTTGGTGGGAGCAACTAACCGCAAGACAAACTTTGCTGCAAGACCTTCCCCAACTGGCTGTACTTCTTTGCTGCTGCTGAAACAGAGTGCCAGGGGTCGAGAAACCCGTAGTAAAGATCCTGAGAACCATCCCGAAGCAGGACGTCCCAAGCTCGAGCCACCTCACCAGAGTGCTGGACTCAAGGAGTGAAGGAAGACCATCAAGTATCCAATATCCATGGTGGTGCTATTTGCCGGTAGCTGAAATCCGCGAAGAACCACTGAACTGAAGAGAGCCCATAGCCGCCACCGGCGACGACCTCCCAGCTGCAGTGCCGAAGTCCTCCAGACGTTCTCCCTCTTGTCCCCACGACTGAGGCCCAGGATCTGCAACATTGCAACCAGAACAGAAGCCAGCCGGATCCTCTTCTAACTTAATGTACTGTGCTGACTATGGGGTACTTAACCCTCGTGTCTGTAGCTTTCATTAGCTCACTTGAGACTTGTAGTAGCTGCTTTTTGAAGTTGATCTCGGCTCTGACTTTCCCAAGCCTAACAGCTTGTGGCCCCAACAGTGATTTTCTACAAAAACTAACTGTGTGAGACTTTCGTGCTATCTAAGAAGTGCCTCAGCTCCATAGACATTGTTCAAATTGACTGACTTTCCTGGCTCCTTGCAGACTCTTCTGGCCCATTGACTTTGATTCCAACTGTTCCTCATAAGTGGTACATTGGTTTTAACTAAATATTACTGGGAAAGGTTTCATCTAGACTACATTGGGCGATTGAAAAGTGCTCACATCCGAGAACCTGTTAAGCTTTTTCCTTTTCTTAACCTGTCCTATCCACAACCTCGGAATTTTAAAAAGTGCAAAAGTGAAATATAAATGCCAATATTGTCCTAGTAATTGAAGACACCTCAGGGTGTAAGACGTGTGTATGAAGCATCTCTAACGTGTAACTACTTGCTTATTCTAGATCTGAGAAAGTGTTATGAAGTGTATTTTTATTGTTGCATATTGCTTTTTTAAAAAAGGCATATTTAAAACTGGCCGTTAATTATTTTACTAGAACTTTGAGTGTAAAGTTATTTGGAAACTTGTATGCGTTTTCGACGCTACGATTCTACAGCGCACATTCACCTCTCTTCATACAAGTCTGACTGCTCAGTCACTCCAACTGTGTAGTACAAACCTATACCAATAGGTGGATTACCCAATACCAAGACGACAAGACTGGTGTAGCTTCCCTCAGGGTTACTGCACACAATCTTGCCTAACAGGTGTCTACTCCCTCATTCAAAACAAAAATGCATTTTGGAAATTTGAGGAGGAAAAAGGGTTTTCAGACTTGTTTTGGATTTGGTATTTCAAACGTAGAATGGCTGTGTAGTATGTGTCTTCTAGGTGTGTTAGGAGGGTCTAATATTGCGTTTGAGCGCCAGAAATCAGTATAAACAGGGGGATGCCCAGTGTTTATAAAACCTAGGCCTATGACTCAAAATGGTCATTGGAGGCATACATTCCAATAGTGCAGCTCGATGTACAAGACTATATGATGGGGCTTCTTGCTCCAAAATGACAAAACATTTTTAAGAATGGTCACATGGCAGACCTCCATTACC
Source organism: Ambystoma mexicanum (assembly GCF_040938575.1). Lineage (NCBI taxonomy): Eukaryota > Metazoa > Chordata > Amphibia > Caudata > Ambystomatidae > Ambystoma > Ambystoma mexicanum. Next base: position 61,375,224 of record NC_090930.1, read on the forward strand.
TAGTTCAGCCACCTGAAGGTACACGCAGGCCGTAGGTACTGCAGACGAGACAGTCTTTGTTCTTGCTAGGGAGAATTCTCGGAAATCAGCCAAATCCCTTCTACCTTACCCCCAGCTCTTTTTGCTGGACTTTAGGACTTTATTTCTAACCTGGAGAGCGAGACCTTTTTCCCACCCTCTCATATTTTTATGTGATTTGGGTTCTGTTTCTTTTGACTTTGGAGTCTGACAAACTCCATAGGCATTATCTTTTTACATTGTGTCACAGCACATTCAGTGCAGTGGCACAAGGAAGTCCTTCAGATTTCCCAAGGTTTAAATACCTTCTCTGGGATAAACTACTGTTTCCCAGAGCATTAAAGTGAAATTGATTTTACTTACATTTGTAACTTTCTAGACCCAGCACACACTATCTTACAATAGAGTGCTGGGTGGGTTACTTAGTATCCCCTTTGTCTAGCTTCTCATGTAACTTTTATGTTACCCTTTCTACAATTAATGGCTGGTGGCAGTGGTTTACTTTTTCCTGCCATTGTGCGCTTTTACCGTGGGCTGCTTTCGCAGCTGCAGTATAGCACCCATGGGTGCCCATTTTGTCAAAATGGCCCCGGTGGTCTTTCTTTTGTAATTTCTTGTTGGAAAGCTTTTTCTTGAGATTTACTCTGCACGCCAAACCAGGTTTGGTCCCTTTGTTGGTTTGGTCTTTGGTGGGATTCACTGGCGAAACCAGACTCTGGCTCCTGGCAGGGCAGGGCAGGAAACGAGGGGGGTTCCCGAAACTCCCTGTGCTTAGTCTCCTTGGTTACATGAATGCTCCCAACGATGATTGGCCGGCTACCTGGCCTTGGAGGACAGCCACCCTGCTGTTTAAATGACAGCTAGGCTGCAAATGAATGCAAGAGACTTGTATAAAAGGCAAGGTCTTTTGCAAGGAAGGAAGAGTCGACCACTGGTCGAAGGAACCAAAGAAGAAACTAAAGAAGCTTGCTGTAACCTGCTGCACTGTTGGTTTGCCCAGTGAAGCCCTGCTGCATTGAAGCTCTGAATTTCTAATCGACTAGAGAAGCCCTGCAAGGACAACTTCTCCCCTTGGGTTGGTGGCACGAATTGACCCGAAGACTAAATACTGGAACCCCCCTCTCTCTGCTGGCTATACTTTTTTGCTGCTGCAGGAACCGAGTGCCAAGGGACAGGAAAACCAAAACTGAGTGCATCGCTATTAAGCCGGACCCAAGCTCCAGGAAGATCCTCCGGACGCCGTTGAAGCAGGAGTGACCAAGCATGAGCCACCTCAGAGTGCAGGACCCCAAAAGCAAGGAAAGTCCATAAGGTGTCCAAGAACCACAGTGGTGCCATTTACAAGTAGCTGAAACCGGGACATGCTGCTGATCTGAATTGCACCCATTACTGCTGCCAACCTTCAAATCGTAGTGCAGGAGACCCCAGACGTCCTCCCTCTTGTCCCCACAACCGAGGCCCAGGAACAACAGGCACTGCCATATTATAACAGGAACAGAAGCCAGCTGGAACCAATTTCTTCAGACCTAAGGTACTGTAAACTAAGGGGTACCACCTCTTGTTGTGCAGTATTGCTAGCTCTCAGCTGAGGCTTGTCTTGGTTACCTTCTGCAGAGTTGCTTGCGGCCCAACAGCGATTTCTTTTTCAACAAAAACTCCAACATTGTGCAAGACTTTTTACTTACCTGCAAGAAGAACTCCAGCTCCCCTAGACTTTGCTCAATTGACATTGGCTCCCAAAAGACTAACCTGACTTTTAATCTGTCCCTCCAAAAAGTCACATTCTTAACTTGTGTAGCTGGGAAAGGGTTAATCTGCATTGCATTGAGGGGTTCAAAAGTGCTTACCAGTCTGAGAAACTTGTTAATCACCGTCATCTCCCTTAACCTTTTCCTTTTGACACCAAACTCAGTATTGCTCTAAATGTGCCAGTGATATATCAATCTCCACAGTGTCCTAGTTATTTAAGTCACCTCAGGGCGTAGGACGCGTGTGTCCCATCCCAAATGGGCATCTACCGATTTATTGAAACTGAGATTGTGTATTTTTGAAGTTGATTTTAATTGTTACATATTTGCTCCCTTCTAAAGAAGGCTTATTCAAACTGACTTAAATTAATAAATATTTGTGTAATCAAGAAACCTTGAGTGCAAATGTTATTTGGATACTTGTCACTGTGAAACTACGTTGCAACCCTGCAGCTCACACTGACCCCGCTGCTTGAGATAAGCCTGGCTGCTCAGTCACTACCAAATTGTGTAGTAAATGCTTGTACCAAAGGTTTGGTTAAAGGCTGGTGCAGTCTCCAACAGGGTACTGCATACAATCTTTCCTAACAACGAGCCTGCCTGAGACGCCAAGTATGCCCCTTCATTTAGCCCTGACAGAGCTCACATTCTTCAGAGAAAGGTTAGGGTATAGGCAATCTACGTTCCTTTCATGTTCATAGACCTTTGTCAGGTTGGACTTCCCACAGGGCCGGAACAAGGATTTCTTTAGGTCCAACTATCTCCATGGGCATAGCCAACACCGCCGAAGAGTCGGTTGCTCCGGTTTGGATGTAGTGTGTAAAAATGACTACTTACTCACTGTAGTGACTAACATACTTGTAGTCCATAGTCCCCTTTCCTCCATACTGCAAGGGCGTCCCTCGCTAGGGAGGGACCCTTCCCCTTTAAATTTAGAGGCACTTGGGGGCGCGGCCCTAGGAACATGCGCTCCGCTGACTATGTCCACAGACGCCATAGGCTTAAAAGGTTTGTGCGCCAAGGCACCCAACACAACATTAAGGTCCCACACAGGGCATGGAGTCTTTATAGGTGGGTAAAGCCTGTGAGGCCCGCCAGATGTCGCTTCACCACCGGGTTGGAGAAGAGGCCCTCCTCCGAAATCCTGTAAGCCCCTATGGCTGCGGCATGTATCCACCCGCCCACCGGAGTGGGCGAGGTGTGCCGAAAAGGAGAGCACGTCGTCCAAGGTGCGGGAGTTTGGCTGATCAGGTACCCCCGGTTCCCCACCCCCTGCTTGTTGACATAGTACATGCTAGTGGAGTTGTCTGGATAAGAATTGTCTTGCCCTCGATAAGAGGGAGAAAGGCCTTGAGAGCCAGCCATATACCTTCAATTCTAGTCAATGTATGTGGGACTCCTTCCCCTGACTAGTCCAGACTCCATGGACACTGTAGTTGTCCAGGGTGTCTCCCCAGCCCTCTAGGGAAGAGTCTGTAATAAATGACATGAGGGGCCAGGTGTCAGAAGGGCTTGCCCAGCCGCAGGTTCTAGTCCGCAGACGACCATTGGAGGTCCGAGTGGAGAAAGGGAGGAATGTTAACTGGCTCCGCTTGGGAGCCCTTCTGATTCCATGAGGCTGCGAAGTGCTGCTGTAATCTCTGCATCCCAAGTCTTGTGGAGCACGGCCAACAGTACTGCTGCCATAAAACCCAGTAGGTGTTGGTACCCTAAGGCTGAGGTCACTGGCCTGGATAGGAAGTCGGCTGTGGCTCTTGATGGCCGCAATCTTCTCAGAGGGAAAGACACAGAGCTCATGTCTCAGATGAGGCCAAAGGAGGTCAGGCTCTGCATGGGCTGCAGCAGAGACTTCTTGAGAATGATTAGTGAACCCCAGGTCGTGGAGTGTGCTCATCAGTGCGGGGGCAGTATGAACCACTTCAGGAGAGGTGGCCTGGACAAGCCAGTCGTCCAGGTATGGGTAGACGTGGTGGCCCTGAGGAGGGCTGCCACTGCATTCATTAAACTGGTAAATACCCTGGGTGCTGAGTTGAGGCCAAAGGGTAGCATCTTGTATTGGAAATGGCAGCCCATGATCCTGAAGCGCAGTAAGGAACAATGCGGCTGCCAAATCGGGACGTGTAGATAAGCGTCCTTCAGATCCAGGGAGCAGTCTCCCCTGCCCAGTGTTTCTGCAATAAGAGCTGGTGTAACCATATTGAATTTTTGCAGAGGGAGAGACTGAGGGTGGAAAGGCCCAACAAAACTCTCAGGACAGCCTGGTTGTTCTCTATGGTGAAAGTCCTGGAATAAAAGCCCAATCCTCGCTGGGCGGCTGGGACTTCATCCACTGCCTGGCTCTCGACCGGATCTCAGCCAGCAGAGTTGTTGTCCCAATCTGTGAGAGGGAGGGAGGAGAGGAAGGTACCGGTAGGCGGTACCCCGTGGAGACTACTGAGAGGATCCAGGGGTCTGCAAAATTCTGGTGCCAAAATTGCAAGTGAAATGCAGGCCTACCCCCCACCGGAGACACGTGGACCCTAAGGGGCGTGTCATGCCTTCTTTCCATCTGAGACTGTTGCAGAGGAGGGGGGGGTGGAAACCCCCCCCCCCACTTCCTTTTGTTGTTTCCTCCGATGCTGACTCAGAACAGTCAGGCTGCCTGGGCCTCCGTTCCTGGAAGCCTTGGAACCTGCTAAATGCCCACCCCTTGTTGGAGCGTTGATGCAACTGGGTGTACGCCTTGGGCATGGCCTTTGTTAGGGAAACGATTTTGCAGTTTGCAAGCTATTTTTATCCAATTCCTTGTCTGTGGTAGAGTGAAAGAGGTCACTACCCTCAAACAAAAGGACCAATATACGCTCCCGATCAGGGTTAAACTTCGTAGCTCAAAGCCAGGCCTTTGCCGACGGCATGTCAGGGTCCTCCTAGTCTCTGTCCACCAGAGTGTAGGGCTGGTCCAGAGTGGGTGGCGGAGTGCTGGGCGCCGTGGGCTGCTGTGTGGAGACTGGAGCCGTCAGGCTGCTGCGGTGGCTGGTGTGGAACCGCATGTATTGTGAGCGGAAGAGGAGCCGGAATATAAGGGGCCAGAAGGGGCAGCACTGGGGCCTGTGGCGTCCGAGCGATGGGAGGAATGACTATGGGCACCGGTGGAGTGACCAGGGGGAGCAAGTCCCTGACTGCATCATGCAGGATGGCCCCCATCTGAGGGGTTAGAATCAGCGCCTAAGAACCTGTCTTCGGAGGCTGAAGAGGTGGGCAGGTGATATTAATGGAGTGGCTGAAGGCTGCTTGGGCTCGAGCGCACTCTGCCTAGGTTGCAGGGGGAACCTGCCCTGCACGGCTGATGTATAAACAGTAGGCCACGTACCTGGTTGACAGCTGTCCCACCGTGAAACTAGTTCTCCCGCCTGCTCCATTCCGAGGCGTGGCATCGGACGAGCGGCCATGTTGTCGACCCTTGGCGGTGGAGCATGAGATCTACCCTGCACTTCAGGCCAGGGCTTGGAAGCCGTATTGCCATCAGCAGTGTCACCAGTAGTGCTGTGTGCAGGCGTCCCCCCCTGCCCCCCCCAGACATTAGGCTGGTACTAGGGTGTTGCCCCTCGGGTGTACACCCGGGTAAAAGAACCTTGCGTTCCCTCAGCACTGCTTCGGAAGGATCTGATGACACACCCCAACGCCCAAACCCCGTCAGTAGCTGGACTAACTTGGTACGTGCGATGGCGCAAGAACCTGAGAGCTTCCTCCCGCTAGGGCACTTCCTTGGAAAGCAGTCGCCCCTATGAGGTGCGACGGAAAACAGCGGCCCTCCCTTGATTCTCAATCTGTCCGACGAAGTCCTTCAAGTCCTCCGGAGGCAACCTTTGGAAGAGCTCCCTCCACCTAGCTAGCCTGTTCTTCAGTGCGCGTGGAGTCATTGCGTCGCATGCGGGTCAACATTATCAGCTGTAGTCGGGCCAAAGCAGCGTAGGCAAAGAGCGTGGGGGTCAGACGTAGGAAAGAGCCGCTTGCAGGCTGGACATCTGCTGAAGTCGACATGCACCGGGGGAGGAGCGTGACGCCGGAGGACCAAGTAACCAAATGACAAAAAGAAGACAAACAGAATTATCCAGGGAATTATCCATGGTATGACATGGCTGAAGCCAAACCCAGGAGCGCTGGTGAAATTGGGCCGTTCGTCGATGCAGCAAAGGGGACAGGCGTGGCACCGGTGGGCGCATGCTCCCGGGGCAGCACCCCTGCGCGTCTCTAAATTTAAAGGGTAAGGTTTTTCTGGACAAAAAGAACCGACATTGACCGGACACGTTTGTCCATAGGAAAAGCACCAAATCAAAGGAACTGGGGATTTCCAGCCGGACGACAGGGGACTTGTGAATCCATGAAAAATCCAATGCTGGAGAGGGAGCAATTACTCACCGCAATGATCCTTCTATGGATTCTTCTCCTGCCGATTCCTCATCTTGATAAGACTCCCAAGCAGTCGGAATAGTGGAGGAGGGCAGAAAGTTTTAAACAAGTAGACGCTGTAGAACCGCCCTACAGCTCCCCATACGTGCCACAGCTCCCCGTGCAACATACAAAGCATGGCGCTTGGTGAATGTATTTAAGGATGACCAAGTGGCTGCCTGACATATGCCCTTAACAGGAAAACCTCTTTGGAGAGCTGTAGAGGCTGAAAACCCTTGGGGTGAGTGAGCCCCGATACCCACTGGAAGCTCCCTGCCTGCTGATTGGTTACACTCCTAGGCAGAAAATAATCCAACGAGACAGGTTCTGTTTGGTTATGGCAAGACCTGTTCAAGACAAGGACTGGGCCACGAACAACTGCTTTAATTTCCAAAACTGATGTGTGAGTGTTAGGGAGAATTCTCTGTTTAGGCTGAATTTCCTAACTTAGTGCTCGATTTCTGGAGTTTGTTTTTTTCTCCTGCCAAGAGTGAGACTTTTCCTCGCACTCTTGGACATGAATTGGGGTATTCCTTTGTTGATCCATGTGTTTTATGGGCTATGGGGTCTTTTACTCCATAGGGTCTCATGTGTTTTTTCTATGTGTGTTCCACAGAACCCTCGGTGCAGTAACACAGGGGTGTCCTAGGTGACCCCCCCCACCATAGACTCCATACCCTGGGACTGACTACCGTCTCCCAGGGCATGTAAAGTCACCATTGGCTTTACTAGTCCCAAATTACTAACAGAACCGGTACAAACCATCATATTGTGGACATACTGGTAGGGGCAATTCAATTGCCCCTGGGTCTGTTGTGCGAGGGGGCACTGTCCCGTCCCCCCTCATCGAGTTTTGGCTGGTGGCAGTGGATACTACTTGTTATATTCCCTAAGAATATTCTCTATGGGATTTTCCCCATGTATTTTACTTGCACCACTTTTTGGTGCAATGTTAAAGATACCGCCGGTTTATTTATTTCATATTAATTCACCGGTAGGGTCTTTGTGCCAAAACCCGGTTTTAAAATGGCGTTTGTGTTCGCCTCTGTAACTCCAAACCAAAGGTTGAGCCCTTTGTTCCACTTTTGGCAGGTTTCTACACAGGAGCCCTCCAAAGTGGTGCCACTCTGGGTACCACAGGGGGTTTGGGAGGGGGTTTGGGCACCTTGGACTAAGTTGCCTTGCCAACCCAAGTCGCACTCGTGTGATTGGCCCAAGTGGTGAGCCGCCCCGCTCACCACTTAGCATGTTTGACAGCTAGGCTGAATGAATGGGGGTTTCTTGCATAAAAGCAGGGCTTTTGGGACTGGAACTTCAGAAGTCGCCACAGGACCTGAAAATCCGAAGAGGGAGAAGCTGAGACGACCTGCTACGACGACACCACCGGTGGAGCCCTGCTGAACCGACTCACCACTTCCCAACGACAGAGGAGATCTCCCTGCTGGAGAGTCTTCTTCCCTTGACTGGTGGGAACAACTCCTTAACCTTCTGGACTGGGCTGGCCGCCTGACCATCTAACTGGTCCCTTTCTGTTGTCCAACACTTTTCTGAACCTTTGTCGAGACTTCGGTGTACTTTCAACCGTGTGACCTTGGACACATTTCTCGCGGATCCTCTGAAAACGGGTCCGGCTTTCTGAACTTTAACTTCACCGTTTTAACCTGCCTTCTCTTACTGTGTTCGTTTTAAAGTGTTGGGACCTGTTCTATGCTTTGCCTTTCTCTCCCTTTTTAACCAAGTTATTACAGTACCATCTTCGTTAAGCACTCACCGCTGTCTGAAAATAAGTGTTGCTTTACTTAAGACTTGTCTAATAACCGTTCAAGGGAGTGTATATCTTTTAGTGACCGTGTTTTTGAACTGCTTGATATTAGTGCCAGTGTGTTTACTAGATGTGTTTTAAATAAATAATTATATCTCTTTTTACACCAAGCTCTGGTCAATGTTTGCTTGTCCTACTGTGCTCTCTTGACCTATTGTGTATGCTCTGTATACTGCCTAACTCTTCTTGAGAGGAGTCCGACTGCTCAGCTACCAGGTAAATCTGGGTGGTACAGACTGCTACCAAGTGGGTTTACTGCCAAACACCTGTAGTCTTTGCAGTGGTCCCAGAGGGAACTGCACAGGTTTCTGTCTAACACTGGTGTACAGCGGTGGGATTTGTATAGAGTATACACTTTAGTGTGCTTTAGAATACTTTAGGACAACTAACTACAAAGCTTAGCACTAAAAACTGATTTTCTAACTATGTCCTCTATGGAGAGTTATACCCTAGAATCATTGTCTGCCAAAACTGCTGATTGCTTAAAAGTGTTGTGTAGACATAAGAATCTCTGAGAAGGGCAAGAAAATAGAACTTGTCGAAAGATTGTTAGAAAACCAAAGTCTGGGTGGTACAGAGGAATCTAACCCTCCACCCCCCAGCAAATGTAGAAAACAGTAATGGTATTGATCTGAATCAAAGTATTGATAATGAAACAGAAGAGGAAAGTGAACCTAATGAAGTTAGCCACTCTGAGCCTCTGTCTGCTTTGCCAACTGTACCTACTGGGCCTATACCAGGTCCCATATGTAATCCTGCATATTTTGAACTTGAAAAAATTAAGCTTGAATTAGAGTACAAAAGTTTTATCGCTCAATCTGAACGAAATCAAGAGTTAGAGTTCAGAAAAATCAATGCCCAACCTGAGCAGAAGCAAGCCGAGTTGAAGCTCAGAAATAGAGCTTAATCATGCCCTTGAAATGAAAGTTGTCTGTGGAAAATGCTTCTCTCCCCTCTAGGAGTTCCAGTCCCAAAAGACCCTGAATGCCTAAGGAATTAGTGGGTATGTATGAACCGAAATTGGATGTGTTGGATTGGTTGAAAATGTTTGAATATAATCAACGGCTCCAGGACATCACAGAGAATGAGTTACTTCCTTGGTTGTTCTCTAGGCTTCCCCCTGTTGCGACTGATGTGGTAATGGAGTTGGGGGAGGTGAATAAGAAGGATTATGAATGTGTAAAACTAGCTTTAATAGCAAGATTTGGGAAGACCACTTCCCAGTACCTTAAGAGGTTTAGGACCCTCAAAAAGCATGATGGTACCTCTTGGGCTACCTGGGTGAGTGAAAGTTTGAAAAACTTTGACGGATTAAGGGTTACAGAGTTAACACTTATGAAGGAATGAAGAATCTTGTAATGTTGGAGTCCATTTATGATGCCTGCTCTCCTGAGCTCAGACAGCACTTGGCTGATTCAAAGGAACTAGATTCCAGAAAGTTAGCTAAGGCTGCCGACTTGTGGGTTGCCAACAGGGCACTCACAAGGATTCTGGGGCTACTCAGAAAAAGGAGGAGGGAAAACAGCCTAAAAAGGACTCCAAAGAGAATACTAATAATTCCAATCCCAAAGAGGGCCCCAAACAGAACCATAAGGGTAAGCCACAAGGAAAACCGAATCAGGCTAGTGTACCTTCTGGTGCCAAACCAGAAGGAGGCCAGAACAAGCCACCATTCCAGAAAGCATTTGGTAAATGCTTTGTTTGTGGCTCTACTGACCATGTGAAAGGAGATCCCAGATGTAAGGGTAAACCTTCAGGGGGCCAGCTTCTCTCCTTAGCCTTCGCTCCAGAGGAGGAAGTACAAATGGCAAGTGGAAACTTTCTACTACTGGCTGATGAACCCATTGGAATCTCAGCCAGTTCTTGTGTCTGTTTGTGGGAACAACAGAATTTAGATGTCTATAATTCTATCCCAGATAATACTAAAGAGTATTATAAGGACAGTGGTCAGGAGACTCCTGCCATTAGGGACACTGGGGCCAGCATAACTGGTGGACAAATCGTTTTTTCAGGCTGAGGGTGTTGCTAAGGCACCCAAACTCCTCACCAAGTTAGCTGGAGGGCCTGTGCAGATGCTTCACCAATTACCAGTTCTCATCCAGTGTAATGACATGACTGTGAAGATACCCGTCAGCATACAAAGTGAGGTGCCGGGGTAATGACTTGAAAACTCTTGGAGTAGTGCCACATACCCCCAGGCCCCCTAGTAAAAGGTTACAGGAGCTCACCAGACCTGGAAGGGAGAGAACCATGAGAGGTACTCCCAAGGAGATGAAGAAAGATCACTCCTGCTCCACTGGAGATGTCAGCTGCTGCATCTAAGAAACCAGAAGATAAAGGGAAACCTAAACCTTCTAAAAAGAACCCAACAGCCAGCACTCCAGGCCAACAAGGACTTCCCCTAGGTTGTCCAAAGTTACACCAGTAACTCCCCCTCCAGCTGAGGCTGAGAGGGTGGTACAATCCTGTGTGCTTGAACTAGACTGAGGAAGAGCTAGTGGAAGGCCATGAACTCATTGGAGATCTGGATCCTGTTGACCATCCTGAGCTGCAGTCTTTACTGGCAGAAGGTGGACCCAACAGGGCAGACTTCAGTAAGGGACAGAGAGAATGTCCAACTCTGGAAGGTCTTCGCCACCAGGCAGATGCTCAGGCTGAAGGGCAAGAGCCTGGGAAATATAGGTTGCACTGGGAAGATGGCCTCTTCTACAGTGAACCAACAGAGACTGCACCTGGGGACAACAAACGACTTGTAGTACCCCAAGAGAACAGACCACAGTTCTTGCAGTTAGCCCACGAGATTCCTTTGGCTGGTCACTTGAGTTTCAAGAAGACTAAGGAAAGGCTCTCACTCTACTTTTACTGGCCAAAGATGGGGGCTGAAGTAGATAAGTACTGCAGGAGCTGCCACACCTGCCAGACTTCTAGTAAGGTTGGCTCCAAGAATGTGGCACCTTTAGTGCCTCTCCCAGTTGTGGGAGTCCCATTTGAGAGCGTAGGGATTGACATTGTTGGTCCCCTTGATCTTCCAACCTCCTCAGGCAACAAGTTTAAACGTGTTGTAGTATACCATGCTACTAAGCACTCTGAGGCAATTCCTATGAGGACTGTTACAGCTCCGGCTGTGGCTAAGGCCCTCCTTGATATTTTAACCAGGGTTGGGTTTCCTAAGGAAGTAATCTCTGACAGGGGGTCAAACTTTATGTCCCACTACATGAAAGCCATGTGGAAAACCTGTGGAGTTACTTAAAAGTTCTCAACAGCATACCACCCTCAGAAAAATGGATTGGTTGAAAGGTTCAACAGAACCATGAAGAGCATGATAGGCGCTTTAGAGGACCCCCTTAAACGAAAGTGGGACCTTCTACTGCCATGCCTTCCCTTTGCTTATAGAGAAGTCCCTCAGGAGGGAGTAGGTTATTCTCCCTTCGAGCTTCTTTATGGTCATCCGGTCAGAGGACCCTTAGCCCTGATCAAGGAGGGGTTGGAGAGTGCTCCTTCCCTCAAGCCAGTCAGAGTGACTGACTATGTGATGGGTCTCCGGAGGAGAATGTCGCACATGATGGCAGAAGCAAGTGATCACTTGAAAGCTGGACAAGCTTTGGTCAAGCACTGGCATGATCAAAAGGCTAACATGGTTGAGTTTACTCAAGACCAGATAGTTCTCGTTATGATTCCAACAAGGCAGAGGGCCTTGCAAGACAAATGGATGGGACCCTTCAAAGTTGTGGGTAAACTTGGAGGTCAACTATCTGGTGGACTTGGGCAACCCCAAGGAGGCTCCAACAGATCTCGGGGTAATAGAGCCCTCTACTAGTCCATGGTCTAGCCCAGTTGTGTTAGTGCCAAAGGCAGGATCTAAAGAACTTCGATTCTGTGTGGATTATAGAGCTCTTAATGCAGTCACCAAGACTGATGGCCACCCTTTGCCAAGAACAGATGAGTTGGTGGATAGACTTGGTTCAGCGAAGTTCCTCAGCACATTTGACTTGACGTCAGGCTATTGGCAAATAGCCCTGACAGACCATGCCAAGGTGAAAACTGCATTTTCTACCCCAGTTGGCTTATACCAGTTTAAGGTTATGCCTTTTGGATTGGAAATTGCACCTGCTACATTTCAAAGGATGGTAAATCAGGTTCTGAATGGGATGGAAGACGTCTGCATGGCATACTTGAATGACATAGCAGTGTCCAGCAATTCCTAGGAAGAACATGTGGACCAAGGCGGTAGAACTACTTCCTCTTTCGAGGGATGTGGAGGAGGGTAAAAGACAGGGAAAACAGACAGGAGAAACTCTGAAACCACGTTAGGAAGGGACCTGGGCCTGACAGACTCACGAAAGAACCGTAGAAAAGGTGCACAGCACAAAGCTGGCAGCTCGCTAACCCTCCTGGCAGATGTGATTGCAATCAAGAAGGCCGTCTAAAGGGATAACAGCCATACAGACCATGAGTGCATTTACTCAAACGGAGCTGGCATTAAGAAGGTCAAAACCAGATTTAGATTCCCAATATGGATCAACAAAGGGGGTTGGTGGGTGCTTATTGAGACGGCCCTTCAGGAATTGGGCCATGACCAGAATAGTAAAGCAGGAACCTTGGTCTGGGGACCTCTTGTAGACCGACGGGGCCGCCAAATACCCTTCGACTGTTAACCTGAAGGCCTGACGAGGCCAGTGACAAAAAGGAACGCCTCAATGTGGTGGTGGGGAAAGATCTCACATTCCCTGCACCACGCCTCAAATCCTCTCCACCTGAATGCGTGAAGAGATCTTGTATAAAGTCTGTGTGCAGCCAGCAACACCTCAAGTACCTCTGCCGAGAGGTCCCAGTCATACCTCATCCTCAAGATCCACGCATGAAGGTGGAGGGAATGCGGGTTCAGGTGGAGCACTCGACCCTCCAACTGGGTTAGGATATTCCGACACCGAGGCAACTGGTGAGGCAGACAGATGGTCAGCTCCAAGAGATCGGAGTAGGACGTCCACGGCCAATCCGGGGGGGTCAAAGTGTCTCATACTTCCTGAAGAATATCGTCAGAGATCAAACTTGAGATTTCTGAGGTCCAAGAAATGGATGGCCCTCCCTGCCTCAGACTGGGTTCGGGAAAGCAGATGGAAGGAGCAGAAACCACCATGGTCAAGAGGTTTGGGTGAGTGCAAGATGGCTATGTCGTGAAGTGTTGAAGGGCTTGCACAAAGACTAGGCCTGCAGCTCACTAACCCTGCACGCAGATATAAGAGCAACTGATAGTCTTTATCACCACCAAGGGGACGTCCAGAGACCATCAGCTCAAAAGGCTTGCGCTAAAAAGCTGCTAAAACCACATTGAGGCCCCAGACTGTACGCAGCCTTTGGACCAGAGGAAAAAGCCTAGACAACCTCTTGAGGTGGACCTTAACCACAGGCTTTTCTGCCGAAAACACATGCAGAGGGGAAACTTGAAAGCCCCGATGGATGCCAAATATATGCAGCAAGTATCCACCTGAACTCCAGAACGAGCGAGGTGTGCTGAAAAAGCCAGTACACCATGCAGAGGATAGGTGACGGGAATCAGCCACTTGTGGCAAGCCCAAAGGCAATACCTAGTCCATTTGCTCTTCTACAGGGAGTGAGTCAAGGGCCTCCTGGCCGAATGATGTGCCAGTTGTAATCTGAAAATTGAGCATTCTGAAGCTTCAGCTGATCAGGAACCAGGCCGCCAGTGCCAGTTTGGCCAGGCTGAAAGGGGCAACAAGGAGTCAGTGAGCAACTGCCACTCGGAGGTGTTCAACCACAAGCTGATCAGCTGGTCCGCTTTTGCATTGCTGTCCACTGGAAGGTGGACTGCTGAAATCCAGATCCTTCGTTGGGGTCCATTTCCAGATCGATACCACATCCATGCAGAGTAAGGTGGGTGTGAAAGGGTGCTACCCTGCTTGTCCAGTTAAAACATAATAGCAGAGTTACCCGTCCTGACCAGAACAGACCTGTCCCTGATTGGGGGCAGAAAAGCCTCGAGTGCCAAGCCCACTGCCCTGAGCTCAACCAGACCGATATGCAAGAGTGCTTCCGCCCTGGACCATGTGCCATGAATCATGCAGCCATCTAGAGTACACCTCCTAGCCCGAAAGAGGAGTCCATCACCAACAGGGTAGGCTCAGTTCGGATGAAGGTGACTCCCACAGAAACATTGCTGTTCAACAACCAACACAGATCAGGCAGGAGGAGCGGGGGTATTGGGATACTGTCTGAGACCCTGTTTCGTGATCCCAATTGACCGCCAGGTAGAGCTGGAGGCACCTCATCTTGAGGTGAGCGTGCTGTACACTTAACACGCAGGAGGCCCATCAGTCCCAGATGGGGCTGGAACCACCATGCTGAGGTGGATGATTTGGCAAGAAAGTGCTCCAATGCCTTACAAAGGGAAAGGAGCCTCTTGGGCGTGGGGAACACCTGCTGAGCAGCAGTGTTCCAACACTCATATGAAGACCAGATCCTGGGATGGGGCACAACTGACTTCCTCCGGTTGAGGGAGAAACCCTGCTGATGAAGAATATTGGCCAATCTCGGGGAGGAGTGTACAACCCCTTTGGGTGAACCCACCCTCACCAGCCATTCATCCAGATAAGGCTACAGGTGATGGACCTCCAAACAGAGAATCTCTGCCACTGCGTTCATCCGGCCCTTAATCTATACTTTAATTCCCCCTGTGACCCGCGTGCATCCTGCTCCTTGCAGGCCCCTCCGTTGCCCATCCTCCCTCAGCCCTTACCCGCTGCATCTGAGGTGAGCGCAATTTGCTGGGAGACCATCCTGAGCCTCCATTTTTTTATCTAAATTTGTCCCGTTTGAGCCACCAGTCACAGCATTTCTCAAAACCCCCTCCCCGGCATCCATTTCCTCGTAACGCTTACCCTCCGCCTCCCAGCCTGCCCAACATCCCTGATAGGCTATTCCCCTTCCTCAGCCTGGTGTATCATTGCGTACGACACTATTAAATTAAAAAAAAAAAAGATTTCCCCATTTGACGCACTCCCTCCCCGCAGCCCGCTTCCACTGGCCAGCTGCGTCCTTGTTCCCGCCTCCCCAGCCATCCCACTGGCCACGATTGGCTGCCTAGGCCTTTTAACCCAATTACCTGGGCAGCCCCCTGCCCGGCAGCCACTGTGGCTAAGGGCCACAAGGAAAAGGGCAGCTCCTACAGAGGCGGCTCCAGGAAGTGACTGCAAGTTGCCCCAAGGGAAGCCAGTGGCCAGCCGTCAACCAACAGCAACCAAAAAAGTTAGCATGGCAGGGGTGGGGAGTACACCAATGACTCAACATTACCTTGCGTCAGAAATGATAAGTTATTCACTATAGTGACTAATGTTCTCTTAGTCCATAGTCTCCTTTCCTTTACTGTATGGGCGTCCCTTCCAAGTGACGCGAGACGGAACCTTCTTCACCAGAAAAAAACCTCCCCCCCTTAAAATTTAGAGGCGTGGCCCGGGGAGCATGCGCTGCCCTGACTCTGCCCTCTGGTGCCACACCTCAGTCCCCATTGACGCGTCGACAATAGATTTAACATTGCCTAATGACACGTATTATAAGGGGTGAGGTTGGTGGCACGTATGGACTAAGACTACGAGAGTCACTACGGTGAGTAACTTATAATTACGCTTACGTCCCATCCCCTTTCATCCATACTGCATGGGCGATTACAACTGATTGTAGCCCCAGGGTGGAGAGGAGACCCTCCTTAAGCCAATAGGTTCCTGAGAACCGCCTGTCCGAAAGCCACATCAGATCTAGAACCGGCATCCAAACAGTAATGTTTACAGAAAGCCGAGGGAGCGGCCTAAGTGGCCGCCCTGCTTATGACTTGCCAAGGGACATGGCGCTGGAATGCGATGGGCGTTGTCTTGGCCCCAACTGTGTGGGCATGCATGTTGGCCGGAAGTTGCTTGTGCTGGCCCTCATATGCTTCTTTGATGGCAGAGACCATCCAGCAGGATTTGATAGCCTGCCTTGAGCCTCCGAAAGTGAAACACGGCGTCTGACTTGCGGAAGCCCTTGGTCCTGTCCAAGTAGAATTTTAGGGCACGCCCGACATCCAGGCAGTGCAGCACTCTGTGCTTCGTCCTTGGGATTGGGAAAAAACGTAGGAAGGACCATTTCTTGGTTCAAGTGGAAGGCAGATGGAAACTTGGGCAGAAACGCTGGGTGCGTCCGCATGACTACCTTGTCTTTGTGAAAGGTGGTATATGGTTCAGAGGCAACCCAGCCCCCTGTCTCTATGTGTCCGTGTGTCCGTGTGTCACTGTTCCTCACCATCCTGTTCACGTGCCTGGTCTCAGGCTCTTCAAAAGAGAACCATATCACATCACTATGCTTACTCTCTACTATACACCATCATTCAACTAGAACATGGCTATACCCCCGATTAATTTGGCCTAGCTGTTCACATACAAACACAACCCCATGAACACCTCATCACCCTATAAAACGCAGCTAGCCGAGCACATTCTGGCCTAGTTCCTCACATATGCGTCCTTCAGGCCTAACGCAGCCAGAGCCCAGTCTGGGTGTCCACCCACATCAACTGATATCTTCGGCACCACACGCAACACTAGATACCATCTAGCATTCACATCCGCTGCACACATCTGGTGCACCCACGCACCTTACGACACCATCTCCTACTGACCAGAACTACGGTTCCCGAGGGCGTTCAACCTACCAGCGCCTTGAGGTCATACCAATGATATATAGAGCACTATATAAATGCCAAGTAACATAACATGAGGGGCTGAGCTCAGGCTGAAAGGAAGCACCTTATACTGAAAGTGGTACGACAATCGTGAAATGCAGAAACGTCCTATGTGGTTGGAAGATGGGGAGAATTCTCAAAATGTGCTAATTCCCCTCTACCATAGAGAATTCCAGCTTTTGCTGAACTTTGGGACTCTGTACTTTTTAATGGTTTGTTTTCTGTGTTCATTTCTTTTGATTGTTGAGTTTTAGACAAGTCCATAGTTGCATAGTTGCAGTGACACAGAAGCCTTTTAGGCTGTCCCAAGGTTTAAATACCTTCTCTGGGATAAACTACTGTTTCCCAGAGAAAGTAAAGTGAAATTGACTTTACTAGTCTTTCTGAAGTCCTAGACCCAGCACACCCTATCTTACAATAGAGTGCTGGAGGGGATATCTAGTATTCCCCTATGTCTAGAAACTCATGTAGCAGTCCAATGCTACCCTTTCCTCTCGAAATGGCTGGTGGCAGTGGTTTTACAACAAACCACCATGATTTTTCCTGACCGCGAACATCAGGAACGTTAAATCGCTGGAGCCATGTTTTTCAAGATAGCGTCTGAGCCTCCTTTGTTTAAACAGGTCCCTGTCTTTTTTCGCCATTTCTTTTTGAAAAAGGTCCTTCTGGTTTAGTTTCGTCCCTTTGTTCCTATGCCTTTGGCAGGCTTCAGGACTGAAGACCGCCTCTGGCGCCTGCGTGCCTGGGGTGCCCGAAACTCTGTGCTTAGTCTCCTAGGAGACCCAAATGCACTCTGGCGTGATTGATTGGCTGGCTGTCCAGCAAGGACAGCCACCCTGCTGGGCGAGTGGCAGCTAAGCTGGAATTAATGGGAGAGAACAGAATAAAAGGAGAGTCTCTTGGTTTGGAAGGCAGAGTCGACCACTGGAACGAAAGAACCGAAGACGAGCTGGAAGAGGACGGCCGCTTCAACTCCTGGGCATTTGGTTTGCCCGGTGATGCCCTGCTGCAGGTCTGAATCGCCAAGTTCATCTCGACAGATAAGCCCTTCAAGGATGACTTTTCCCTTCGAGTTGGTGGGACCAATCAACTCGTAAGCCACCTGGATACCATTCTTGGAGCTGGTTGTATTTTCCTCAGAGTGCAGCAGGACACCGAATAGCCAGGGAGAAGGACACCAGTTTGTGTGCTTGATAATAGCTACCAGAATCAAAGATTTGCCAGTATGCCAGCTTTGTAACCAGTCCCTGTGCATTGCAGGAGCCACCCCGACATCCTCCCTCTTGTCCCCCTCCTTTTAGTGAATGTTTTCAAACTGACACTAAAATGAAAAAGTGTCATACAAAGAAACCTGGAGTATAAGTCTATTTGAATACTTGTGATTGTAGACCTCTAACATTACAAGCTCACATTTCCCTCTTTAGATAAGCCTAGCTGCTCAGCTCGCCATCAAAAACTGTGGTACAGATTATACCAAAGGTTGGTTTTGCTTACACCTGTAGTCATAGTTGTGTGTAGTGGTCCCAAAGGGTACTGCATACAAAACTTACCTAACAGGGACATGCAGGTACTCCTCCTTAAGGTCTACAGAACACATCCAGTCCTCTGCACACAGATTCTGCTATGTGCACAGGAGTAATCATCTTGAAGCTTTCGAGCAGCAAAGATCGATTGAGAAATGACCGGTCCAGGACTACCCTCAGGCCAGCCTGGTTCTTGGGTATTGCAGAATTCCTGGATTAAAAACCAGAGCCCCTGTCTGAGGAACCAGTTCCACCACCTGCATCTCTAAAAGTGAAAGGACCTCTGTAAAAGAGTTCTGGACCCAATCTGACGAAGATGAGGAGAGTATGGTAGAGGAAAAGAATGAGGAAGACTGAAGCCCACAGCTGTCCTGGAAAAGAGCCAGCCAACCAGCCCCCTATCAGGGAGCTGTATTCAGCGACCGCAATGCCTCTTGCTTGGCGTCAGACAGGAGCAGGAAAAAAAAAGCAAAACGTGTGCAGTCTTTTGATACTTCCTCCTGTTGTCACTGGTTGACCTGTCGGGCCTCAGCATACTGTGGCCCCAAAATCCCTTGAATTCAGTGAAGGTGCAGTGTATGAACTCAGCCCTGCCCTGAGCCTGAGGAAATAACTTCTGCCCTGGCTTAGTCAGGATTGCCAAGGACCTGGAGGTTTTCTTCTTGGTCAGCTCATCGGTTGGCGCATGAGAGGTCCAGGCCCTCAAGGGGAAGCTCCAAGAACTGCTCCTGCACATCAGAAGAAAATAGCCTCAACCTGCTGTTTAACTTCTTATTCATCTGGGCATTGGCCCTGGGCTTCTCCCAGATCTTCGCCACCTGCAGGACAGACTTGTGGAGAAGGATGCCTGAAGGCATCGTGGTGCGCTTAACCAAAACCTCTACTAGCACTCCCGACACCTGATGGGCCCCACGCCCCCCCCCCCCCCACCCAAGAGCTACAAGGGCCCCGACAGAGGTCATCCAAGGCCTTAACAGAAGCAGAGGGTTTGTCGTCCAGGTGTTATAGTCATCGCCATTCTTGTCCTCCCCACCACCCTTTTTCTAGACTGAGGGGAGTCCTGGCCCTGGGGTACCTCCTTGATCCGTAACCGAAGACCGATCCAACCGTTGCTGAGGGGGAGGCGTTGGTGGTACAGGAAGCGGTGGAGGGTCTGGACAACTGGCAAGGCCTGGGCCAGGGGAGAGGAGGGACAAGCACTTGCACTGGAGGAACAGGCAAAGGGCCCAGAGAAGGCCAGGTTGGAATATTCTGAAAGATCTTCTCCTTGAAGAGCCAGCCATCTGTGGGTGCGCATGAGGATGAAGGGCTCGAAGGAAGTCTTTGCAGGCTGCCAGGTTCTGCGTGGCTAGGCCCTCCGAAGTGCTAGGACTACGTTTGGGATTGAGGCACACAAGGCCGTAAGGCTGTGAATGGTAGATGTTCACCCTTGCAGAGACCACCCGCCTGTACCATACAGTCCGCTGCCACAGCAAAGGGGACTGGGGCCTATTTTGCAAGGCCCATACAAGGGCAGCGAGCCCGGGTGGACCCACACTAATCCAAAATGGCCACCGGCCTAGCAGGTTCCGCCACATGCCTATCTGCCATCTTGGGGCCTTGCACCACGCTCTGGGCAGGAAGGCGCAAAGGCCACAT
The DNA here is from genome assembly GCF_040938575.1 of Ambystoma mexicanum. Lineage (NCBI taxonomy): Eukaryota > Metazoa > Chordata > Amphibia > Caudata > Ambystomatidae > Ambystoma > Ambystoma mexicanum. The sequence continues at coordinate 61,395,132 of NC_090930.1, forward strand.
GCTCAGCCATGAGATGCCACACCCTGGGTCTTGCACCCCAAACAGAAGCGTCAAACTCATAGCATGCTCTGGTAGGCGCAGATCACTCGGCCTACAGGCCAGTAGTTCAAATGCCTGACCCACCTCAGAGAAAGCTCTGAAAGGCTGTGCGCCCTCAGCCTCTGCGCCGGTGGTCATGTTGAATCGTACTGAGGACTAACTCTTGGAGGTAGAACACAAGGATCCCTTGCGCCTTGGGGTCGAAGATGACAAACTTGATTTCCCATCCGTGGACCACCTGATAGAGCCCTCGAGACCCTTGGCCTCGGGCCAGTAGCCTTGGGTTTGCCCATGGATCGTGTGGAAGAGCCCCTGGCCACCTCGGGTTGGGAGTTGGTAGCCTTAGAGGCCTCAGGCCTGCCCAAACCTGAAGCCAAAGAACCCTTGCCCGTGGGACTCATGGGAAAGAGTAACCATGCAGAGGAGCCGTACTAAATAAAGGGTCTACCTTGTCTTGCTGAGGGGTCCTGGAGACAGTCTTTAAGGTGAACTGGAGGAGAAGCGTGGAAGATCTCCCTCCAACATGTCAAACGATTCTTCAATGCCCGGTGACAGAGCAATACAAGAAGCGCACGCGTCCCAGCGGTGGTTAGGTCCCAGGCACTCAAAGTCCATGGCGGTCAGAGCATCTCGTGAATACTCCTGCAACCGACATGTGCTGGGGTAGGCGTGGCACCGAAGGGAGGGGAAGATTGAAAAACTAAATAACAGTGAGCAAGCGTAAAGCATCCTCATGCCTAGCTTGCAGGGCAGACACCGTGGGGAAAAGGGACCTAGGTGAGGTGCCGCAGGGCAGGGCGCTGCCAAGCCCAAAGCCGTGCCCCCATGCGCTATACTAAATTGAAAGGGGAAGCTCCATTTTTTGCTGCCAAAGGTTCGGAACCGTCCCCATGTTGGGGGAGGCCTACAAGGATGGAGGCATGGGGAAGGGACGTACAAGTACTACAGTGCGTTTCCTTGACTAAAAGTGTGCTCTAAAAGGTCTTTGTAATGAACTACAGCCAGTCTCCATCCCAGACGAAGCCAAGCTGCTCAGCCATTGCTACCATACCTTTTGGTTAGTCAGGCCAATCGTGAATAGAAGCCCTGTACTCCCACGGGTTAGTCTTCTACAGTCCTACCACAGATGGACATTAGTAAAACCCCAACACTCAACCAAGACAACCGTTACAAATCTGAAAGGCACTTGGCAATCCAACCGCAGTCTCCTTTTCTCCTCCCTCCCAGGCTCTGCTCACACTGGCCAGCCACTGCTCCAAAACTCTGGACATCCTGGCCTCTGCCATCCGCTCCCCTATTCCCCACCCTCTCTTGCCTCCCTAGGCCCCCCTCTACCCCCCACTACTCTCCTCCCCCCTTGCCCATTGCACCAAATGAGATCTCTAGAGTGGTCCGCTTTATTAAAGTCTCCTCTAAAAAGGTGCTCCCTGCTCCTCCAGAACCATCAAGGACACTGCCTCTCGCCCCAGCCGTGGCTGACCCCTGCAACCACTCATTTGCCCACTGGCTCCTTCCCACAACACCTAAAGCACTCTCTTGCACACACTCCTAAAGAAAGCAGTCTGCTGACCCCTCTTGCCCTCTCCAATACCCCATTTTTGAACAGATTCATGGAGAACCTAGTCCTCCCCCAACTGACCCCCCACACCGAAGTGGCCATCTGCCTCCATGACCACCCAGGTTTGAGAGCATCCAGAGGCACAGAAACTGCTCTCCTGAACACCCGTGAAGACCTACTTTCTAATCTAGACTCAAACACCGCCCCCTGTTCTGATCCTCCTTGATCTTTGTTCTGCCTTTGACAGTCAACCACTTCATCCTCAAACCGTCTTCATGACACCCATGGCATCAGAGACAGGGCACTGGTGTGGCTTACCTCCTTCCTTTCAAACAGACCATCCCCAGTGCAATTGGGTCCTTTTCTCTCAAACTCACTTTCTACGTGTGGCTTCCCTCATTGCTCTATCCTATCGTCACAGCTCTTCAACATCTACCTGGCCCCTCGGGACCACCTTCTCCCCTCATTTCCAGTGTTCTGCAGACAGCTCTTTCAAGCTACCATCCTCTTAGTCCTCCCCATTCTCCCTCATACCAGACTGCCTGACTGCTATTCAGGCATGCCTCTAACAATTCTCTTTTAATGTCAGCAAGACAGAGAGCCTTCTCATTGGGACGCCTGTGCCTTGCCCTGGCCCCCACTCTCTGGCCTGACTCCTTGAGCCCCCCTTCACCCACTTTTGAGGCAAAAAACATTGGGATCATCTTTTATTGACTTCTCTGGCCTTCTCTCCAAACATCAGACCTTGCCAAGAAGGCCTACTTTCAGCTGCACCACCTCAGAGGCATTATACCTTTCCTCGCCTTCCCCCCCAGAAGCTAAACGTCTCCAGAGCCCTGGTTCTCTCTAGGCTTGACTACTGCAACAGCCTGCGCCTCTTTGCTCCCTTTGCCCCCTTCAACTAATACAAAATAGGAAATAGGACTGCAAAACGTATCCTTGAACTCAAGCCCAGGGACCACACCTCTCCGGCCCTAGAATCTCTCCACCGGCTCCCAGTGAGCTCAAATTCAAAACACTTTGCATCATCCATAAGGCTATTTGGGGTCTGGGAACTCTACATCCAGCTTTCCCTCCCCAAATACCTCCCAGCCTTCGGTCCTCTCACTCCAACTCTCTGCAGGTCAAACCTTTCTCCAAGCAGAGAGTGGGAGGGAGATCCCTTTCCTCAGCTGGATCCCTCTGGCACAGCCTCGATACCCCCCTCAGACTTCAGCCGGATCTTCTTAAGTTCCGTAAACTTTAAGACTTTCCTTTTCTCATCTTCACCTCCCTGTGCCAACTTTGCCTATGCGACTGGGGACCTGCCCCTTCAGTGCGATACAGAGGCCAAACAGCCCCCTACCAGTCACCCCAGCATCCCTTGCCAGCACTTTCTTTCGGGCTCCCTTCCCAGACTAGCCCAACCTTGTCCTCCCTGTCCAACGCACTAAACCTCCCCACCCTCCTCCCCCTGGCACTGCGGCCTGCTCCCACAACCCCAGCACTTGCCCACCCGCCTCCCTTTGGGTACACCCCTCCAGCACTTCACTCTGCCCCTGCCCCTGCACTTACCACCTTTTCAGGCACTTGCAGAGTAGGATTGTGACAAGGCCAATAGAATCGTTTTTTTGTTGCTCTACTTCTGTGGTTCCCATGTCCTCCTCTGCCTCCCCCAACTTGTCTTGTGGCGTCTGGAAACACTTATGTATTAGGTGCCATACAAAGTCCAATAAACAAAGTAAAATCCACTGTCTTACTTGGCTTGGTTGACGTCCTTTTTAGCTGTCTGGATGGCAAGAATCAAGTCTTCCTTTTCCTTTTGTAGTGCACCGACTTCAGACTCCAAGTTCTTGACATTATTCTAAAACAAAAAGAAAACTTTAACCGCCAATTCAACAATACTCATCAACTTGGAAGGGACAAAGCAGAGCAAAGAATTTCAAGATCTGGAATAGTGATAATTCAGTGGGACTAGAGTGAGTGCAGATGGGCGGCGTCTCAGTACACTGCCATTAGGGTTGAAAATGGCCCCATGGAGCCAACTGCTTTTTTGTTGTGCTGCCATTTAGTCAATTATTCTCCTAAGCATTACACCATGTCATTTCTTCCACATGCCACTGTGAGGCAGAGTTTACATTAAAATAACGAGAGAAAGGATTTCCGAACCATACATGCAGCATAAAAGATCAGGTCAGATGCTCACTGAGCCACCGGATCCAGGAGGTTCGATTATGGTATCTAAAGAAGGCGGTTTTGGGGCAATTGTGCTCATCAATGTTATTGAAATGGAGGTGTAGGGAATTTCAGTGATCTCGGGATGTTGACAATGGCATACCAGTGCAGGTTCACAGGGATGGATGAAAGCTAGCTGATAGTCAGGCCTGGAATAAACTAGAGCTCCCTGGTCAGGAGGCAGTTAAAGCCTCATGCTTGCAAACTACGACGATTTGAGATGATTTAGTAATTTACATTTCAAGTGAACATTGATGGCAAGTGGACCATGTAAAAGGCACGTCAGACTACTGGTCACTTCAACGCATGTAACCAGAGGATTAAGGCAGCTGTGAAGCTGACTTGAATAAGGTATTCATCCCAGCCCCAGTTCGACTGTGGAAGAGGCTTCACTCAAGGAGCAACATGTGCAAACAGCGCATGGCTTCTTGTCACACATGTTCTATTTTACCTGATATTCATTTTGCATCGGGTCCAGCTGATGATCCGTCTGAAGCATTTTTTTGGCAAGTTTCTCCTTCAAAAGCAGTGCTTTGTTCAATTCGATCAATTCCTTGGACATTGCCGCTTGCCGCAGGGCATGCTGGGTGGTAAAGCCATCAGATGCCCTCTGTGCACAGGGATCTAATTCAGTTTGCTGCAAAAAACAAAAGACAGACAAATTAACAAGGCCATCTATGATACTATACCAAAACTAGCCTCGCTTAGACACGACAATCTATTACAATGTCATTTTTTATAAACCGTGTTTGAGTTTCTTAAAATTAATCATTAAAGAGAAGCACTTTATATTTAAAGTTAAGGCTATAGGCACCGGCACCACTCCTTCAATCCAGACTCCGATTTTTTTGTTTTGGAAGATTAATCTAGATTAGTTCAACCAAATGCAAGCCAATAATTCATAATTGAAGTATTCCAAAACTGCAGTAATACAAATTGAGGTGTTTGCAACTGCTGGGTTTCTAGAATCTGGTCTGGTGGACAGGTTTTAGGACGGCCACGCTAGTTGTATGAACAGGGAACTGAGGTTGGCCACAACCCAATCAAGGTAAACATGGAGTAGTCAAGGCTAATCTCGGGAGCGATTGAGTGGGGATAAGGGCCATCAATGAATCCACACAATGTAATGCACTTTACTGATTTTAGACCGCAATGTAAACATATTTATTCGAGACCTAATACAAACTGAAAAATTAAACTAGCAGGTGATCTCATAATACTCAAAATATCCATTCAACACAGGTTCATAGAAAGCATTCAAAAGATTTAATCAACACAGAAGGCAAGTAAATAATGCAGCATATAATAGAACCAATTCACAAGTGATTTCTCTAGCTTAAGCAGTCCACTCCCTAAGATGAATGGTGCCTTGTACCCAAAATGTCACAGGAGCCACAATGCTTCTCCCCAGAATGAGCCTTTGCAGGTAAAGTAGAATTGACTTGTGTTGGTGCTTGTTCAAAGAAGATAGTCGACAAGGGTGCTAAGCTATATAATCGTTTTATATTTCAGAAATTACTACATAGGTTCGACGACTACCATAGAACAGTGGGCTAGAAGGTTAGGAGACAATGGGACTTGTTCCCAATGTTATCCTATGGATGACAGGGGAGGGGGTAGAACAATAGATGTGCTTAACTTATCCATCTGACTCAGATTTCACTAGATGGCTTGATGGCTGCCAGTGACCAAACATGTGCACTCCAAGTCTGTCTGGTGCACACAGCTTTCCACGCAGTAGGCCCAGAGTATCTGCAGTCGAAGTTTCAACCCCAAGTCCCTGGCCGTGTGTTGCGTTCCAAGGATCGCTTCCTTCTTGCTATCCCAAGATCCCACCGTTCTAGAATTGGCAGCCGTTCATTCTCGGTTAGGGCTGCTAGGATGTGCAATACCCTACCCATTGCGCTTCTCTCTGTGGCCACCCATTTGCCATGTAGAAGGGCCTTGAAAAACTTTACTCTTCTGTTTTCTGTTGTCCTTAATCGTGCTTGCTCAGTCTTAGCGCCAGATTGCCCTTTGGTGATGGTTGTGTAGTACCTAGGTACAAAAATTGATAACATAACATGGTTCAGCGGGGAGGGGTAGGGGGTGTGGTTCCATTGACAGTGCCTAGGAGCTGTGGGTGCAAGGATTCCTTCGCTCAGTTCCAGATGAAAGATGCAACCACCTGATTTAGATAAGCGCAATGCAGGCCTATTCAGGACACTTCACACGAGGGAAGGCATGTTCCAGTGACTTCCTCAGCACACAGGCCAGGACCGTTGTCCTTCCAGTCGTGGTTGTAGAAGTTCCACTAGTGTAAGAAACTGATGCTGGGACGACGAAATTAGAGAGGTGGTGACTTGTAACAAGCTGGCGACTACCATCAAAGTTCCAAGTGCAACCGCGGAACTGCAACGCTTTTGGCAAGGTAGCCCATGAGAAAGCTAGTCAGTGCATGGTTTGGTGCAGTAACACCTCTGAAGCCACGAGACCGCTGTATCCTTGAGTAGGCGTTGACTAGTTGGCCCCACTTGTCCAAGGGCTGAAGCAACACTCAGAATCTTGAAAGATCAGGTAGTCCAACAGGGCTCCACCGGGCCAGAAGCAGGAAGGGATGCAGGGACACTTCAGGAGTCTTCTCCAGATCTTTAGTCGGCTGTCTGAGGGATTCTTGGCTCCAACGCGGATCTGAAAAACAGCTGCAGAAGTCCTTTTATCCAAAACGCAGTCGGGAGGAAAGTCCGAGCACATCAATGGCAAGGATATGCACGATTCAAATAGCCAGTGGTTATCCAATCAGCGACAACTACTGGTTTTACTCTAGCCCCACACAGAATTCGCCAGCACCATGGATGTGGAATGGGGCCCCATCACCCACCACTGACCCCTCCCCCTCCTCAAACGAACCCCCACCCATGAGTGCCACGCCCTTCCTGGGAAACTCAAAGGCATCAATAGCCCACGAATACAGCGGCTTTCCCTCACATTGGATGGGACCACAATCTTTCTTCCTCCAGAAAAATAGCATTTTTCCTTTATTTCAGCAACGCCATCTTAGCCCTGTCCTCTGGCGGATGGCCTCATTCCCCTTGAACGTGCCAGGCGGCTAATTTAGCCTCACCTACATTTTATTTGGGGGAGTGAACAGAGGGTCGTGCTGAGGAAAAAGTACTATGGACTAAGTAGGTTAGTCACTACGGTGAGTTACTTTTAATGACTTATGTCTCACCCCCTTTCCTCCATTCGGTATGGATCATTGCAACCATCAGATCCCTGTTAGGCAGAAACCTGTGCAGTTGCCTTAGGGACCACTGCAAAAGATTTAGGACTACAGGTGTTTGGCAGTAAACCCACTTGGTAGCAGTCTGTACCACACAGATTCACTTGGTAGCTGTGGCTGAGCAGTCAGACTTCCCTCAAGAAGACAGTAGCACTGACCAGAGTTTGGTGTAAAAGTATATAATTATTTATTTAAAGACACACTTGTAAATTACACTAGCACAAAAGGGGTAAGTAAATTCAGCACACAGTCACTATTATGTATATACAACCCTAATTACTTATTAGACAAGTTTTAGTGAGAAACACCACTTATTTTCAGACAGTGGTGAGCGCTTAACATAAGATGGCACTCTAATAAGTTATTAAAAAAAAAAGGAAGGAAAAAGGCAGAGTTATGAAAGCACACAGGTTTCAATACTTTTAAAAGAACCACAGTAAGGCAGGATAACAAGGAAGTCAATTGCAAGGCCCACTCTTGGAGACAGCAAGCAGAAGGGGTCCAAGTTCACACAGTGGGGTTATGCCCAAAGAGTTTTTTAGATAGTTCGCACAAAAAGGATGAAATTAAAGTCAGGAAAAGTTAGCTAGGCTGTCCCAGGCCAGCCCAGGCTAGAAAGTTGAGGCTTTACTGTCACCCCGAACGATCTGTCACAAGGGAAGCCAGCGGACCACAGTACCTTAAGTGTGAAGGAAGCTCCAGCGGGGGCAGTTCCTGGCAGCGGGTGCAAGTCAGTGTTTCGTCCAGAGGAAGAGGAGGTCTCACCGTGGAGGAAAGAAGGTGGTCGTTGCACTGCCAGTGAAGAAACCAGCCGCGGAGTTGTTTCGGTTAAAAGGTACTACCCGTCTCTTTGCGGTAGTGGTAAGCCGTGGTATTCCGGTTGCCGGGGTGCTTGGCACGGGCAAGGCGGCCACCAGATGCTCCAGGAAGGTGAAAAGAAGGCAAAACTGGTTATCCCCATCAGTCAAAGGAAGAAGACTCTCGGGACTGGAGATCTGTCGTCGGGAAAAGTGGTGAGACGATTCAGCAGGGCTCCACCGGTGGTGTCGTCGTTGCAGGTCGGCTCAGCTTCTCCCTCGGATTCTTAGGTCCTGTGGCGACTTCTGAAGTTCCAGTCCCCAAAGCCCCACTTTTATGCAGCACACCCCCATTCACTCAGCCTAGCTGTCAAACATGCTAAGTGGTGAGCCGGCCGGCTCACCACTTGGGCCAATCACAAAAGAGTGCGACTTGAGTTACCTAGGTAAATCAGTCCAGGTGCCTAAACCCCCTGCCACACCCCCTGTGGTACCCAGACAGAGTGGCACCACTTCTGGAGGCTTCTGTGGAGAAGCCCGCCAAAAAGTGGAACAAAGAGCTCGACTTGGGTTGGAGTCACAGAAGAGAACAAACGCAATTTTATAATAAAGTTCTGGCAAAAAATACCAACCAGTGAATTAATATTAAATAAATTGGCGGTATGTTCGAGGCTATAAGTATTAAATAATTAAAGTTGGTAGCCTCGAACAATAGGAAAATCTCAGATATATTCGCGGTCGAATATAAAAAGTAGTATCCACTGCCACCAGCCAAAACTCAATCAGGGGGGACGGAGACGTGCCCCCTCGAACAACAGACCCCAGTGCAATTGAGTTGCCCAGACCAGTACATCCACAATATGATGGTTTGTACTGGTTTCTATTCATAATTTGGGACTAGTAAAGCCAATGGTGACTTTACATGCCCTGGGAGACGGTCAGTCCCAGGGTATGGAGTCTATGTTGGGGGATCGCTACGACACCCCTGGGTTACGGCACGGAGGGTGCTGTGTAACCCACATCAAAAACACATGAGACCCTATGGAGTAAAATACCCCATAGCCCATAAAACACATGGAAAGATAAAGGAACACCTCAAAGCATGTCTAAGAGTGGGAGTAAAAGTCTCACTCTTAGCAGGAGAAAAAAAATAAACCCCAAAAATCCAGCAGAGCTGCTGGGGGACTCACTAGGTTTGGGAAATTAGCCTTTACAGAGAATTCTCCCCAACAATCCCTTAGAGGGCAGTATGGGTAACTAAGTTGCAAATAGCTTCTGGAGGACAGCCTGTCCAAATTCAGCATCTGCCCTGGCACCAACGTCCAAGCAGTAGTGCTTGCCAAAGGGGAAGTCCATGTGGCTGTCTTACGGATGACATGCCACAGCACCCGTCTCTGGAACGCAACTGCCGTGGCCTTTGCCATTACTGTAAGCACATGAATGTTTGCTGGGCATTGCCTCTTCGGAAGATTGCAAGCCTTTGAAATTGCCTTGACCATCGACCTGTGTTAGGGGGAATTCTTCTATGGCTAATTTCCCTTGACTATAGAGTCCCCCAGCAGCTTTGCTGGATTTGAAGGGTTTGTTTCTTTTTTCCTGCTAAGAGTGAGACTCTTTTTCCCACTCTTAAGCATTTTTGCTATGTGTGTTCTAGGCTATTTTTGTGTTTAATGTCCATCAGATTTTCACAAACCCATAGGAACCATCTTTATTCACATGTGTTACACAGCACCCTCCGTGCAGTGACACAGGGGTGTCGTAACGACCCCCAAACAGACTCCAAACCCTGGGACTGACTGTTTCCCAGGGGATGTAAAGTCCCAATTGACTTTACTAGTCAATTTTTATAAACTAAACCAGTACAACCCATCTTACTATGAGGTACTGGAAAGGGTTAATAGTTTTTCCCTTATGTTCAGTTTCGAGAGGGTACCGTACAGTCCCTCTCTCAAAGGTTTCTGGCTGGTGGCAGCGGTTACTACCATAAATATTCGACCGCGAACATTTCACTATGGGACTTTCCATTGTTCGAGGCTACCACATTTTCTGACTGCCTCTAACATACCACCGGTGCATTTTATTATTAACTTTACTCCGGTAGGTTTTATTTGCAAGAACTTTAATATAACTTCTTTCTCGTGTCTTTCTCTAAATTTCTAACCCAGGTCGGGGAGCCTTTGTTCGTCCGTTTGGTGCTTCTACCAAGAAGCCCTCCTTTCGGCGCCACTGAGTCTGGGGTGAGTCCATTGCGTGGGAGGGGGAGTAGGACCCCTGGACATGGTTGCCTCAGAAACCCATGTCACACTATCCTGATAGGCTGGAGGGTCTCCCACCAAGGATGACTCCACTGTGTGAGTGACAGCTAGGCTGTATGAATGGGGCTCTTGTTGCATAAAAGCAGGGTCCCGAGGACTGGAAGAGCAAGACATCGCCACTGGAACTAAGAAGCCGAAGAGGAGAGAAGCCAAATACATCTAACAACTGAACCACCGGTGAAGCCCTGTTGCAGCATCTCACCACTTTTCTCCACACGACGAGAGACTATCTTCATCTGCAAGAGCCTCCTTCCCTTGAGCTGGTGGGGCCAACCAGCTTGCCAATATCCTTCCCGGACCTGCCTTGGTCGAATCACCAGTACCCTGTACTCGGAGGCCGGATAGCCAGGCACCAGTCCACCTGGACCCCGATTTAAAGAAGCATACCTTTTATGCACCGGGCTGCACTGCGGCTAGTTTCATCCCTGGGTAGTGCAGTAACTCGAACCTTCCTCCACGACGAGAGCCTCTTCCTCTGCTGGATCCCCCGAACTGCAGGAACTACCAGGAACAACCGCCACTGCAGGAGCCACTTCTTCATTTTAAAGGTACATTGTTCTGCCAGGCCTCCCTTTCTTCGCGGTAGCCCTAAAGGCATTTTAAATCCTTTACCTACCTGTTGGCTTGGCCGCCCCTCTCTTAACATTTTCTTTCACCTTCTGCATCCACCTTTTCAAAATCGTTAACTAAAGACTTGACTGCAGCAGCAAGAACATTTTGCTCCTGGGCCCTTGTCCTGTACCACTAACTCTGGCACAGGCCTGCTGACTCCGGCTACATTTGTCAGAACTGCCTTCTTTAGATTGCTTCTCAACTAGAACTGTGTTGATGCACCAATTTCTCATAACTACCCTTTTCTTCCCCTTTCTAAACCTTGTGAAATGCCATTTTGCTTGGTTTTCATTTAAGGAGTATTTCCTATACTGATGCACTGTCTTGCTTAAACTGGTTCACAAACTTATGTGAAGTGTTGCTAGGGTGTGTAAGAAGCCATTTCTATGTAAAACTTGTGCTTTCCCTCCTTTGTGAGAAATTGCTAGAGTATCCCTTGTGTGTGGTTTTCACTGTGCCGTTTTGCTCAGTTTTCACTCTGGTTCACTTGGTCTACAATTTAACTAGGGAGTGTGGATATTTTTCTCACTTATTTTAACTTGTTTGATGACTGTGATAAGTGTTTTATTATAAGTGTATAAAATAAATATACATCTAGGTTTTAATAAAAAGCTTTGGTCAGTGTTTCCTTGTGCCATAGTATTGTAGGCCTATTGTGTAAACCCTGAATACTGCTCATCTCCCTCTTGAGATAAGTCTGACTGCTCAGCCACAGCTACCAACTAAATCTTTGTGGTACAGACGGATACCAAAGGGGATTTATTGCTCTCACCTGTAGTCCTAATCTTCTGTAGTGCTCCCTAAGGGAACTGCACATGATTCGGCCTAACAACCTGGCAATGGAAGCTTTCGATGCTTGAGAAACTATTAGGGGAGTTTTCCTCAAGTCCATCTGGAGGTAAGACTATTCCTTGGTATACAGGTTCTTAACTCTTAGTATAAGTCTGCACTACCCAAAGGATCTGGTAGAGTGGCAGAGCAGCCAGGCTCATTTTATGAGGAGGATGTGAGCTTTAGGCAAGTACACTGAACCCAGTCAATACGGCCCAGTGCAGCAACTCTTACACACTGAAAGTTGGGCCAAGTTACTTGCCTGTAACTATTTTTCTCCAACATGGGTCTGGCATGGATTCACATGCTCAGGAATATTCCCTGTCAGGCCAGAAATCCTCGTTAAAAAATACATTTTACTTTCAAACTGTATTTCTCCTCTAAACCAATCAATGGCCTCTGGGTCATACTGCCACCAGCCAATAACTGCCCTCACCCTAAGCCCCTCCTCTGCAGCCATGTTTGGATTTCGTAAGCATGCCGTTAGGCAAGATTGTATGCAGTACACTTTGGGTACACTACAACAACCCTGATCACCTCTCAATAGAAACCCAACCTTTGGTATAAGTCTGCACTACACAGGTTGGTAGCATGTGGAGCAGCCAGGCTTATCTCAAAAGGGGTCAATGTGAGCTGTAGGGGAGTTGCAGAGATTCACAGTGACAAGTGCTGTTCACATTAATATATCACAGTTGCATTTTGGTGTATTCGTAGGAGTAGTGTGCAAGAGTTCAGATTGAAACAAGTATTCACACAGTTCTTCTCAAGCAGGTAAGTACTTTCAATACAACCCCCACAATGCAGTCAGTTAACCCTTTCCTGGAAGGTAGGCAAAACACTTAAGCAGCAGAGAGAAGAGTCATTCAGGGAGCCTAGGCCAGAAAATGTTAAGTTAGCAAAAGTCAAAGTGAACAGAAACACTTCTTGCCGTTAAGTAGAAAGTATTTTCCAGTGTCTAACAAGTCTTTGTAGAAAAGAAAATCAAAGTAGGGCCACAAACTGATTAGGTTTCTGAAGTAACGCTGACCGCAAGTCTACACATACAACCAAGCAAGTCTCCAATGAGGACAAGTGGCTATACAACAAGAGGCAAGTTCTTAGACTTTACAGTACCTTTAGGTTGAAGAAAAAGGGCAGCAGATGACCTATGTTCCTGTGCAGCTCTGCAGAGCTCGCTGTCCTTGGGCCTCAGTCATGGGGACAAGAGGGAGGACTTTTGGGGAATCCGGCACTGCAATGCGACAGTCACTGCTTGCAACCAGCAAACTTCAAACGGTTGTTCGGTGTTTCAGCTCCTCATCTCTACAGCAAATGGCAACACTGCAGTTCCTGGCTGTCGAGATAGGCTTTCCTTGCATCTGGGGTCCCGCACTGAGGGAGCTCGGGCAGTCCTGCTTCCTGGGAGTCTGGTGGACGTTCCTGGAGCTCTTGGCTAGCTCAAAAGCAACGCACACGAACTGGTGTTCCTCGGCCTGGCTATCCGGTTCCATCAGCCACTGCAGTGAATATTCGACCAGCTTTGAGAGGATGTCCAGGTGGCTTACTTTAGAGTTGACTGGTCCCACCAACTCAAAGGGAGAAGTCGTCCTTGCAGGAGCTTCTCTGTCAATATGAAATTGACGTTTCAGCACAGCAGCAGGGCTTCACCGGGCAAACCAATGGTCCAGGAGTTCCAGCAGGCGCACTCTTCAAGTTCTTTGGATTCCTTCGCCAGTGGTCGACTCTGCCTTCCAAGCCAAAAAGACTGCTTTTATGCAGCTTGCTCCCCTTTCATTCCAGCCCACTAGTCAGTCACCCAGCAGGTTGGCTGTCCTTTCCGGACAGTCAGCCGGCCAATCACCACAGAGTGCATTTGGGTCTCATAGGAGACTAAGCACAGTGAGTTTCGGGCACATACCTCACTCGCAGCCCCTGCCAGACACCCTGGAGCCAGAGGTGGCTTTCAATCGTGAAGCCCCCAAAGACGAAACAAACAAAGGGACCAAATCTGGTTTGGAGTACAGCGTAAATCTCAAGAAGGCCCTTTCCACAAAGAAATGGTGAAAAAAGTAGACTGGGGACATTGACAAAAATGGCACCCTTAGGTGCTTTACTGCAGCTGCGAACGCAGCCCGCTGTAAATGCACACTGTTAGGGAGAATTCTGCTTCTAGGGCTAATTTCCCTCCCCGAGTGAGTCCCCCAGCAGCTTTGCTGGATTTCTGGAGTTTATTTTTTCCATCTGGTAAGAGTGTACATCTTTCATTCTTACATGTGTTTTGGCCTATGTGCTGTTACTCATTGTGTGATCTTGGGCACTGGACCACACCACTCCAAGTGCCCCTGTTCTTGTATGGGTTACACAGCACCTTTAGTGTAGTAACCCAGGGTTGTCTTTTAGACTTCCCTCTGACTCCATTTCACTGGGGCTGACTACTGTCCCCCAGAGAAAGGTAAAGTTGCCATTTACTTTTCATAAGTCATTTTTACCAAAGACCCAGTACGCGCCATCTTACACGGAGTACTGGAAAGGGCTAATCTGTACCCCTTTTCTGTCTGTACGTCCCTGAGCATTGTTCTGCTCTTTTAACATTTCGACTTGGCTGGTGGCAGTGGTATCTACCCTAACTTTTCTACTGCGATTATATTAGATAAACGTGGTACTGTTCTTGGCTATTATATTAGCCTCGAACATAAACCCGCTTGACCAAAAAGTCTCTTTTGGCTCCGGTTGGGTTTATTCGCCATTTCTTTTTGTTAAAGTCCTGCTTATGTATTACTTTGCGCGGCAAACTAGGTTTGCCTTCTTTGTGGGCGGAGAAGCCCTCCTCTTGGCGCCTGGGTGTCTAGGTAGACTGAATGTGGGGAAGGGGTGTAGTCAACCCCTGCACAGGGTATCCTAGGAAACCCAAGTTGCACTTTGCCATGATTGGCTGAGGTGGTTGTCCCGGCCGGACAACCCCCCTGCTGCGTGATTAACAGCCAGGCTGTGTGAATGAGGGTTTTGTGCATAAAAGGCAGGTCTCTTGGGCTAGAAGTCAGAGTCGCTTTTGGAACTACAAGGAACCAAAGCAGTGGAGAGAACGACGCCTGCTGCACTTAACCTGTCCCGGCGAAGCCCTGCTGCAGTCCTGAGCCATCTACCCTTCGACGACTAAGAATATCCAGTACGGAGTCTTCTTCCCTTGAGCCTGGTGGGGATAACCAGCTCATCTTCAGCCAGAGATCTCCGCCGTGGTCGAAATCGCTGAACACTGCTGTAGTGGTGCGGATAGCCACCTGCTGAGCCTCTACTGTTTTTAAGGAGCACACCTTTTTGTTGTCGCTGCTGCCGGCTTCATCCCTGTGTGGTGCAGACCCCCTTCAGACATCCTCCGTCACAACGAAGCTCCAGGAATTGTGGGGCTGCGGGAAACCAACAGGAACAACTGCCAGGGCTCCAGCTGCATCGTGGAAATAAAGTTCTGTGTTCTACTGGAGCAAACTAGGTGAACCCCTTTTCTTCATCCTCAAGGCTCGTCCTGGTTTTCCCTCCTTATAACTTTTGCTTCCGAACATTGACAATATTCAAGTACTCTGACTATACGGAATCCTGACCTGTCTAACGGTGTGATCTTCGGCACAGGCCTCCAGTGTCACCTAAACCTAGCTCCGACCCTTTGACTTTTGAACTCTTGTTTCTGAGTGTTTCTCAATACGGTCTGCCTAACCTAAATATTGCCTGTGATTTTTGCCTCCAACCCCCTCTGGGTATCTCAAGTGCCAAGTGCTTTTTTGCCCCAGTAGCATTTCAGGTCACAGATACGCCTTTATATAGTAGACCGAACTGGCAAAAAGTGATCGTAACCGTATCCGCGGTATCGTGTTTTGTTCATAACACTGGTTCATTCAAACACAGGGTACTTACCTTGAGACTTACTGTACAAAGTGAATTTGTAGTTGTAGTATATTTAACGTGTGGTTTTGTTTAAAGTTAAGGTGTTGTGTTTATAACTAATTGTTTAAAAATAAATTTACTTCTATTTCTTTATCTGAAACCTTGAGTCAGTGTTTCCTTGAGTCAAAGTAATTGTGGTCCCTTTGTGTAATCGCTGCTACTGCTCATACTCTTGAGATAAGCCTGGCTGCTCTGCTACTGCTACCACTATAACTTAGTAGTACGGGCTTGTACCAAAGGTAAACTTGTATTGCCACCTGTGGTCTTAATCAGGTGTAGTGGTCCCTAAGGGCACTGCAAATGATTCTGC
Source organism: Ambystoma mexicanum (assembly GCF_040938575.1). Lineage (NCBI taxonomy): Eukaryota > Metazoa > Chordata > Amphibia > Caudata > Ambystomatidae > Ambystoma > Ambystoma mexicanum. Next base: position 61,410,985 of record NC_090930.1, read on the forward strand.
CTTACACCACAGTATTAAAAAGTAAACCACTGCCATCGGCCATTCAGTGAGGAAAGGGTAACAAAAATGTTACATGAGAAGCTAGACAAGGGGGATACCAAGTAACCCCTCCAGCACCCTATTGGAAGATAGTGTGTGCTGGGTCTAGAAAGTTACAAATGTAAGTAAAGTCAATTTCACTTTACTGCCCTGGGAAAGAGTTCATCCCAGAGAAGGTATTTAAACCTTTGGAAAATCTAAAAGACTTTCCTGTGGCACTGCACTGAAGGTCATGTGTGACAATGTAAACTATGCCTATGGAGTTTGAATGAAAAAGTACATAAATCACATTAAAACACGTGGGAAAAAGGGTCTCTCTCTCCAGGTTAAAAAAATCAAGTCCCCAAAATCCAGTAAAATTGCTGGGGGTCTCTAAGTTAGAGGGAATTAGCAGATTTGAGAATTCTCCCCAACACATGCACAGTAGCAGTATGACCAGAAGAGCCGCAGAAGGGTAGGAGGGAGGGATCGCATGCGAATCCATGCCAGACTCATGCTGGCGAACAATAGTTACAGTTAAGTAACTTGTTCCTTCTCCAGCATGGGGTCTGGCATGGATTCACATGCTCATGAAGAATACACAGCAGTACCACATTACACAACCACTGAAGGTGGCAAGGCTCAAAAGAAGCAAATATTCTTACCTCTGGAACAGACTCGCCTTAAGCGAACAGGTTGCGTAGCACTGTTTGGCAGACCTTGGACTCCTCTCTGGAATCCCTGTCGATGCGGTAGAACCTCGTGAAGGTGTGCATAGACCTCCACATAGCAGCCCTGCAGATGTCCAGCAGGGGCACCCCGGACAGGAACGCCGTCGTTGCAGCGATCACTTTGGTGGAATGGGATCTCTGACGGCCAGGCAGAGGTCGGTTGGCCAACCGATGACTGATACAGCCGGAGAGCCAACTACAGATGGAAGCCTTGAACAAAGCCTTCCCATAGTTAAAAGGACCAATGTTCACAAAAAGTTGCATCTTCCAAAACCTCTGTGTGCGTAGCACGTGGAACTTCAGAGCACGATCAACGTCCAGCAAGTGCAAGGCCCTTACAGCCAGTGGCGAAGGCTTCGTAAAAAACAGTTAACACCAAAGGCTTGCTGAGGTGATATTCCGACAAACTTGGGCATGAAGGAGGGGTGCATCCGCAGCGCTACCCTCGATTCGTGGAAAGTCAGATATGGCTGTTGTGCAGGAAAGGGCCTGATCTCCCCCCACTCTCACGGTAGAGGTGATGGCCACAAGAAAAAACAGTTTTCCACGAGAGGAACTTGAGAGGGCCCTGATGCATAGGCTCGAAAGGAGCTCCCATGAGCCTAGTCAGCACCACGTTGCGTTCACAAGCGGGGGCAGAAGCCTTCACTGGCGCGAAACATAGGAATAGTCCTTTGAGGAACTCCTTGACGAGACAGTGGGATAAAAAAGATCTTGGTGTAGCGGGTAATAGCCGCCAGATGCACTTTGATAGAGGCGTGCGCCTGCCTTGGCCAAGAACAAGTATGGAAGAATCTGCGGTGCCGTGACCGTCAGAAAGGTGATCTTCTGCATTGAGCAACACGTAGCGAAACACTTGTGACCGTAGCACTTCCAGTTAATGATGCCAGCAACTCTTATCCTACAAACTCTAAGGCTGCAGGAGCCAAGCCCTCAGGTTCAGCGATCCTGGTTCGTGATGCAGGATTGCGCCGCCTCTTGGGAGCAGATCCACATTCAACGGCAGCTTGACCGGAGGTGATGCGGACAGGCTGAGAAGGTACAGGTACCAAATCTGCCTCGGCCACGCCGGGGCGATGAGTCATCTTGGATCGGCATTGTGAGTTGACTGATGACTCCCAGCAGGAAAGGCAATGCATACAGAAACAGGCCTTCCCACAGAAAGGAGAACGCATCCCCATGCTCCTCGGCTGGTGAAACCTGATGGTAAATTTCTGGCATTTGGAGTTTGCCGCTGCAAACAGATCGATCTGGGGCCTGCCCCACTTGACGAAGGTGCTGTCCATCTGATCCTGCCAAAGTTCCCACTCGAGGCAGGAGCGCAACTCCCTACTTAGGGAGTCTGTGATGGTGTTCTTGACTCCCACCAGGTGAAAGGGGATGAGGAACATCTCTTGACTGACTGCCAAGTGCAACAAGTTTCGCAACTCTTTGGAGAGCGCTGGGGATCAGGTGCCCCCCCCCCCCTCCTTCCTGATGTACAACAGTGTGTTGATGTTGTCTGTGAATATCCTCACCACCTTGCCCTTCAGGGAGAAAAGGAATGAATTCAAGGGCCCAGAAGACTGCTCGCAGCTCCAGGATATCGATGTGGAGAACCTTCTACTCCGGCAGCCACAGGCCTCTGGCATGCAGACGTCCGGTGTGGGCTCCCCAGCCCTCCAGAGAAGCATCTGTGTTGACGATCTCCTGGTAAGTGGGTTTTGAAACCCTGTGCCCTGGGCGATGTTGGAGTGTACGCCCCCACCACCTCACAGCCCAGCGGAACTCCTGGAGAGGGATCTTGTCCACAAAGCGTCCGGCATCCAGGAACTCCTACAGAGGACACATCCGCAACCTCCATTGTCAGAAGATAAATGCGTGACTACATCATGCAGAGCAGCAACCTGATGGTCCGCACTGTGGCTGTCTTCAGGGACAACAGACGCGCATCTTCTCCTCCGAGGGAGACGCTAGGCAGAAGACAGTGCCTGGCTCCCAGGAACAGTGTTCTGTGATGGTGTCAAGCAGGACTTCGGGAAATTGAAGGAGAATCCCAGATCAGTCAGCAGCTGGACAGTGTGTTAGACGGTTACCTCTCTCAAATTGGCATGGATGAGCCAGTCGTCGAGGTACGCGTACATGTGTATCCCTCGCAAGCATAGACGGGCCACCACTGGTGCCAGGCACTTCGTGAACACCATGGGAGCGGACTTTAGGCTGAAATGGAGGTCCTTGAATTGGTAGCGTCTTCCCTGCATCACAAAGCGTACAAACTTTCGATGCCTCCTGTGAATGGGGATGTGGAAGTAGGTGTCCTCCAGATCCAACGATGTCAGAAGTCTCCTTCCTCCAGTTCGCCGAGCATGTGCTGCAATGTGACCATCCTGAATTTTTGGAACTTGAGACACTGCAGGTCTAGAATGGGCCTTCAACCCCCGGTCTTCTTGAATAAGTATCTGGAGTAGGCTTCGGAGCCCTAGAGTGGTCTTGGAACTAGCTCCAGCGCCCCTATCTTTTAGCATGGCCCATAACTCCTGCAGGAGCTGAGGAATGTGCTGTTTCTGCCAGGTCACCAGAGGGATCCGCGGACACTTGCTGAAATTCCATAGTATTTCCGTTGGCGTGAGCGGCAAGCACCCATCGGTCGCTGGGCAAGCACCCATCAGTCGGTGGAGATCTTTTCCCACTCGCTGACGAATCTAGTCAGCTGTCCTCCCACCGGGGTGTATGGGTGGGGACTGAACATTCAGGCCATTTCAGTCCTGCTTCAGCTCCTGTGCTCTGCCTTGGGGGTGACGACGGTGCTGACCACCTGCACCGAAAGCCTTGGAGCAGCCCCTGTAGGCCTCCCGAGCCGTGGACCGGGAGGGCTGACGGTGCAACAAGTAGCCTCCATCAAAACCTTTGGTCCATCTGACTGACTTTCCGCCGGAGACGCGAAAGGAAGAGCGGTGCTGTTGGTAGAGTACCTAGGGCATGAGCCATGAATTATAAATTACTCACCATAGTGACTAACTTACTCCTAGTCCATAGTCTCCTTTCCTCCATACTGCAGGGGCGTCCCAAGAAACGGGAGAACCTTTTTCACCAGAAAAAACCTTCCCCTAAATTTAAAGCATGCGCTACCCCGACTCAGCCCTCAGGCGCCACAACTCAGTCCCCATTGACAAGTCGACAATAGATTTAACATTGCCTGATGACACCAGTATTATTAGGGGGGAGGTTGGTGGGACGTATGGAGGAAAGGGGACTAAGTACGTTAGTCACTACGGTGACTAACTTGTTACTCTTACGTCCTGTCCCCTTTCCTCCATACTGCATGGGCGATTACAACTGAATGTAGCCCCAGGATGAAGAGAAGACCCGCCTTCAGCAAAGAGGATCTTGAGAACGGCCTGTCCGAAAGCTGCATCAGATCTAGAGCCGGCATCCAAACACTAATGCTTGCAGAAAGCCGAGGAAGTGGCACAATCGGCAGCCCTGCTTATGACTTGGCAAGGGACATGGCGCTGGAATGAGATAGCCGTTGCCTTGGCCCTGGCTGCGTGGGCATAAATGTTGGCCGGAAGCAGCTTGTGCTGGCCATCGTAGCCTGGTCTTGAGCCTTCGAAATTGACAAACAGGGCGTCCGATTTGCAGAAGCCCTTGGTCCTGTCCAAGTAAAATTTCAGTGCACGCCTGACATCCAGGCAGTGCACCACCCTCTGTGCTTCGTCCTTGGGTTCGGCAAAAAACGTAGGAAGGACCATTTCCTCGTTCAAGTGGAACGACGGCACCTTGGGCAGAAATGCTGGGTGTATCTGCAAGACTACTTTGTCCTTGTGAAAGGTTCCGAGGCAACCAGCGCCTGGATTTCGCCGACTCTACAAACAAAGGTGAGTCCGACTAGTAAGGCCGTCTTGATGGTGACCAGCCTGATGTCTGCGGACGCCATTGGCTCGAACGGTTTGTGTGCCAGGGCGCCCAAGACTATGTTGAGGTCCCACATGGGGTGTGGCCTCTTGACGGGCGGGTAGAGTCTTGCAAGCCCTGTCAAATGTTTGACGATAGGATTGGAGGAGAAGATCCCCCCCCCCTCAGAGTTCCTGTAAGCTCCGATGGCTGTGAGGTATGTATGGCAAGTGTCAACCTGCACGCTAGAGTGGGTGAGGTGCGCCGAGAAGGAGAGCACGTCGTCCAAAGTACAAGCCAGGGAATCGATTTCTTTGGCGTCTGCTCAGTGGCAGAATCTGGTCCATTTGCTTTTATACTGGGCCCTGGTAGCCTTGCTCCTTGCGCCCTGTATGATTTCCAGATTAGACTGCGAGAGGCTGAGGTGCGGCAGCATTACCTGCTCAGGAACCACACGGTGCAGGCTAGTTTCTGTGGCAGGGGGTGCATGATCCAGCTCCCCTGCTGCGCCAGATGATGTTCAGGGCCCGTTGGGAGGTGAATCAGGGCATCTCAGAGGATGAGCAGCTCTGATAACCATGGCCTGGAGAGCCACCATGGAGCTCTTAGAATGATGTTGAGTTGACGAGACTCCTTGATTTTGCAAATTACTCTGAATCGGCGGGAAGGCGAAGCCGAAATGCGTCGCCCAGGGAGCCAGGGCCCTGCCAGGAGCTTGCCCGTCCGTAGGTTGCAGTCCCTGGAACACCATGTTAGGCCCTGGTGGAGAGATGGAGGAACATTGATAATCTCAGATTGCGAACCCCGCTCCTGGTTCCATTAGGCAGCGAAGTGCAGCTGAATCCTCCTCAATCTTGTGTGCGGGACAGATAATAGGACCGCTGCTAATAGACCCAGGAGATGTTGGTACCACCATGCCTAGGTCACCTCCCTGCCGAGGAAGTGGGTGGTGGCCCTCTTGATGGCCGAGATCTTGTCCTCCGACGGAAACACCTTCTCGGAGCACGAGTCCCAGAAGAGGCCCAAGAATTTAGAGTGAGTGGGCTGCAGCTGTGATTTGAGATTGAGCGAGAAGCCCAGATCGTGCGGTGTGTTCATAACGGCATGGCAAGAGGTGAACCGCTTCCGGAGATGTAGCCCTGACAAGCCAGTCGTCGAGCTATGGGTATATGTGGAGGCCCTGCGCTCTGAGGAGGGCCGCCACCGTATTCATGAGTCTGGTAAATACCATGGGGTCTGAGTTGAGGCCAAAAGGAAGGACCTTGTATTGAAAATTGTACCCCATGATCCTGAACTGTAGGAAACAATGGGGTTGCCAAATCGGGACGTGTAGGCACAAGTCCTTCAGATCCAGGAAGCACATCCAGTCTCCCTTGGACAATGTCTCAGCTATAAACACTGGTGTAACCATCTTGAATTTTTTCAGGGGTCAGGAGAGGTTGAGGGTGGAACGGTCCAGCACAACTCTCAGGCCCACCTGGTTCTTCTGAATGGCGAAAATCCTTGAGTAAAAGCCCAAGCCTCGCTGGGACTTCCTCCACTGCCTGGCTCTCTACGAGCGACTGGATCTCAGACAAAAGAGTTGCTGTCCCAATGTGTGGGAGGGGAGGAGAGGCTGGGATAGGGAGGCGGTACCCCGTGGATACTACGGACAGGATCCAGGGGGTCCGGGAAATTCTAGCACCAGAAATGTTCATGAGGAGCAAGCCTGACCCCACCCGAAGGGGCGTGTCATGCCTTCTTTCCCTCAGAGGCTGTCGCGGAGGAGGGGGGACTGGAAAAGGCCCCCGACTCTCCACCCCGCCCCCCCCACCCCCAACCTTTTGTTGCTTGCACCGGTTCTGAGACGGCGAGCGGTCTGGCTGCCTGGATCTCTGTTCCAGGAAGCCACGGAACTCTCCGAACATACAACCCCTGTCAGAGCACTGCTGAGATTGGGTGTACGATTTGGGCGTGGTCTTTGTCAGGATGGATAAAGACTTGGCCGTTTGTGAGCGTTTTTTCTTTGTCCAGCTCTTCATCCGTGGAGCATTGGAGGAGGCCCCCCCCCGACCTCTTGAACAGTATATCGAATATGTGTTCCTTGACGTCCGGATTGAATTTTGTGGCCCGGAGCCAGGCTGTTGTCCTCATGTCCGTGGTGATACAGATGGCACAGCCAGAGATGTCAATATGGGCCACGGTGGATTCCATGAGGTCACGCGCCACCAGTTTGGCCTCGGCCAGCCCCGCCTTAAAGCGTGATTGGCTTGGAGTAGGGAGTTCTGGGAAGAGGTCCGCAATTTCCCGCCATAGCCTTTGGGTGGCGGCAGCCAGCATGGCATCGGCCTAACTAAGATGCAAACACATTGGAATAGAGCTTCTTCCCGTACGCCTCCAAGATCTTCTCCTTGCTTAGCAGCGCCACGGAGGAGGCTGAGGACGACTGAGGCTTGGAGTATAGTGATGCCACAGCGATCACAGGAGTCCTGCTGAGGATTGGGCGAGAGCAAGTGTATCCTCCTCCATCTGCCAGTACTTGGCGTCCAGGCGTCAATTGACCGGCTGGGCCGAGTGGGGTTTGAGCCAACCCTTCTTGGCCAGGGAGACTACATCGGTTTGCAGGGGAATACCCGTTTTGGGAGAGGGGCGTCCCTTGAGGACTTCAGCCAGAACCCCATCTGCCCACTGCTCGACTTCGGGTTGGGGTAGGCCCAGATAATCTGCCAGCCCTGCAAGACGTTTGTAGAAGGCCCTGGCTAAGGATGGGGTATCCGCATGCTCATCATCCGTATCCTTAGGATCAGGTGGATCCTGTGGGGGAGGAGTAGGTGGCGCCGGAGTTCGGGTACAGGGACCGCGGCCGGAGGCCAAGGAGGCGGCAGAGGCTGGTACGGAGCCATCTGAGGCATCGGCTGGGGAGCCGGGAGTACTTCCCTGATGGCATACTGGAGGATAACCCACATCCGAGGTGACTTCATGAGGCTGAGGAACCACTCAAAGAACCACTCTTCACTGGTCGAAGAGGTGGTAGGGGGGTGCTGACAGGGTAGCTGGGAGCTGCTGGAGCCGCTGCGTACCCTGTCCATATGGACACAGTGGGTAGCTGCCCTGCGCAAAAGAGGGATAGGTTGTAGGCCACATAACTGGTTTAGGCCGGTCCCACCTCGACGCTCGTTCTGTGCCGAATTCCTGGAATGGCGGATGGGTGCCTCCATCTGGCGCGGCGGCCATCTTGTTGAGCTGCCTGCCACGTGCCTGCGATGAGTTCGGCGCGCTTGGACCAGCCTCCTCCAAGACTCTTGCTTGTGGCTCACAAGGCCTACGCTGCTCCTCGGGCCTAGGCCCGGTATGTGTGACACCCTCGATGCAGGGGTCAGTAGAGCTGCGTTTAGGCAACGCATCGGATGTATTGCCGGTATTGGGGCATAGACCCTCGCCCATATTACCGGTACAAGGACGGAGACCCTCCGATGACAATCTGTTACAAGAACCTTCCGGTCCCTGAACACTCCGATCCCTCGGCCCGAAGGCTGGTAGCTGCAGCAGCCTTGGTGTACGTGCTGTTATAAGGACCTGACCGGTCCATCCTGCACTGGAGAGTCCTTGGGAAGGAGTCTCCTTTGCGGGGTGCGAATATCAGCCCTACCTTGGGCTTGGCTCAATGTTTCACAAAGTTCTTGAGGTCCTCTGGAGGCAGCTTCCGGAAGAGCTCCCTCGACCTAGCTAGTCTGTTCTTCAGCGCTTTCGAGGACAGCGAGCCACACGCTGTACAAGCTTGCCAACCATGGTCTGGGCCAAGGCAACGTAGGCAGAGGGCGTGGGGGGTCTGAAGTTGGTTAGAGCCTATCGCAGGATGGCACCTGCTGAACCCTGTGGATGTCGACATGCGCCGGGGAGGAGCGGGATGCCCGAGGACTGAGTACCTGAATGATAAAAAGACCAGAAAGACAACAAAGTATCCGCACGTGGAATTACATGGCCAAAGCCAAGCCCAGGAGCGCTGGTGAATTCGACCTGTTCCAGTCAACGTGGAAAAGGGGACCGAGGTGTGGCGCTGGAGTCAGGGCAGTGCATACCCCCTGGACGGCACCCCTGCGCAAGCGGAAGAAAGCTATTTCTGGTGAAAAGGGTTCCGTCTACAGGCACTTGGCAGGGACGCCCATGCAGTATGGAGGGAAAGGGGACGGGACGTAAGAGTACTGTCTTCGTCTTGATGGCCTACCAGGACTCATGGTTGGCCTTCCTGAAGGGCATGTTTGAGAAGCACAGGACAGCCAGACTTCATTCCGATTCATTGTGGAGGCAATGTTTTGGGTAATTCACGAGTTTCTTGCTTTAACGATGGAACAGGACTTGGACAAAGAAATGGAACTTTCCTCACACCACCTTCATCTTTTCTAACCCGAGTCAGAGACACAAATGGAAGTGAAGCACCAAATTTAATTCCAAAATTGAAAAATCACTGACATTTTAAATAGGTAGCTTCAACTTTCATCAGAGACCAAAACAATCATGGATATTGAACAACGACATCCAGTTCTACATGTCTAACCTATATAGACATGAAGTTAAAGAAACCGATCTCCATCACTCCTTTCCTGAGCAAACTCCTGGAAAAGCTGGCCATCTCCCAGCTTAATCTTCTCACTGAATCTGTTGGTTGTCTCCATGACCATCAGTCTGGATTAAGAGCAGCCAGAAGCACTGAAACTAAGACGTGCTCTCTAACCTTGATTCTAATCTTTCCTCTGTCCTCATCTTACTCTAGCTCTTCTGCCGTTGACCTGGTCAACCATGTCATCCTGCTAAAACAATCAGTGATAACCTCCTGAGGTATTCTTCCTTTCCTCTCCTTCCCCTAGAAGCTCACTATATCTAGAGCTCTTGTTCCCTCTAGGCTCAACTACTGTAACAGTCACCTTTAAAATCTGCCTGCCTCTTCTCTCAGTCCCCTACAACTCATCCAGAACAGGACTTCAAGACTTGTCCTTGGCCTCAAGCCCAGGGATTGTATCTCTCCACCACTGAAATCTCTCCATTGGCTCACAGTCGCGGCAAGGATCAAGTTCAAGGCCTTTTGCATTGTCCACAAGGCCTACTGGGGCCTGGGACCAAAATATCTCCAGCTTTCTCTTCTGAACTATTCCCCTAGAGTCATTAGTTCCTCCAACTCCATCCTAGTCTCTTTAGTCAGCTGGAAAAGCTGGGAAGCGATCATGGTATGAAATGACCACACCGCATCCAGTGGGGATGCCATCGGTTGCGGCGATCCCCCTGCCATGATGATCGTCCGTCCCCATGGCCATCAGGGTGGAGGGCATCTGGCGCGGGTGTGAAGGTTGTTGCGGGGGTGCCAGATGGCACTTCCTCTTATTAGCCAGAGGCTGATCCCGAGCCGCCGGGGCCTGTGGCAACCCCTTCTGGATTTCTGACACCAACGTGTATAAGGTCGAAAGGAAGTCCAGGGAAACATCTGGCTGAGCAGGCATGGTGGGCACACTAGGCCCTGCGCTGCGTCCTCCGCATCCTTGTGGACCATGTGCAGGGACTCCCTGTCCTAGTCACCCGAAGACGAAATATTAATGTCTTGGGGCACGGCCTGTGGCTGGCCTGGGACCCCCTCTACTCCCTTAAGGGTCTCAGCCGGTCTTAGCATCGGCATCCTCCCCTCTGGTGTGCTAGCAGACTTCACCACGGCCCCTGACTGAGGCCTTCCCCTCGGGGGCAGGGCCACCCTGAGCGCAGTAAGGCATACCTTCACAGGGACAGCCCCCTTCGCTTTCTAGAGAGCAGACGCCAACAGCTCAATCGCAGACGATTTCTCCTGCGCCTCCTGGGCCTTCTTGGGCAGGTTGGCCTCCTTCTCGACCCTAGGCTTCTCAGGCTTCTCCCACAGCTTAGCCAGGTGTTACGGAGAATTCTCATTCTATGGCTAATTTCCCTTACCTAGAGTCCCCTAGCAGCTTTGAACTGCCCGTGAAGCCCTGCTACAGTGCTTCAGCTCCAATTCTGAATGGACTAGAGAAGCCCCAGAACGGACAACCTCTTCTCTTTGGTTGGTGGGACTAACTAACCCAAAGACGAACTACCCCAACTGGCTGTACTTCCTTGCTGCTGGAACAGAGAGCCAGGGGTCGAGAAATTCATAGTCTAGTGCATCATCTTTAAGCTGGACTAAAGCTCCATGTCAGGTCCAGTCTTGAATCTTCCTGCAGGAGTGATGCTGGCCCACCAGACCCCCTAAGTCTGCCCAACAGTCCTTCAACAGATAAAACTACCAAGCTGGCAAACCCAAGGGGAATGGAGGAGAAAATAACAAAAGACAGATCTTCACTGGCTGGCACTGATGTTCTCTGGAGCTGGATTATACGCCTCAGTGTCTGAAATCTAGGAGACAAATATATATATAAATGTTAATAATCATTCCACTCTTGCTAATTTTACTAAATTACTACCACTCTCCTAATTGTACCTGTAGCCTATGCTCTGATGCTGATAGGCTTATTTAGTTTGTAGTTGAAGTATTGCATTTCTGTAATTGTTTTCTTCTTTTACTGTGGTAATATAATCTTTAGGAAATGTCTTGGTTTTTTTATTTTTGAAGACTAAAAAGGAATTCTTGAAAATCTAACTCAGTTTAGTCTCTTGGGTCTTTCAAGAATTTCACCTTTTTATTCAAAAATATATATTACATATAAATTTGCTTCTTACAAATACTCTTCCTGGTATTAATTGTTTTAGAAGAAAGTCTTGCTTTAAATCGAGATTGCACAACTCGCACTATCATCCGATGCTTTTATATGTTAAACTCCTCAAAAAGATCAACTCAGATGCAACGAGTTCCGTGCGATACGTTTTCTTCCTGTAAATACGTCAGACGTAACAACGCTTCACGTACGCCATTGTCCTGCAAACGATCGCTTCCTGAAAAGATATCACGACACTTGCACACGCGCACAACGTTCTTAGGGTTCCTTTTTCTAACTTCCTAGACGCGCATAGCGTACGAATCGAAAAGTAACGCTCGCACTTGCAACTGCAAGCTAGCGCATTTATTTTTAAAGCAAACAAACACGCAAGTCTATCGAAGGTTAACACGCGCCTTGTTCGTATTATTACACGCGCAATAATTAACTGATTCAAAAATTACGCGCAACAAGAGAAGTTCAAAAATTAACAGAACCTTTTTTCTTCAACCAAAAAATATTAACATTAGATTTTACTCCATTTTTTCTTAGGTTAAATTCGAACTGATATCCTTGACTTTTAAACTTTGAAGATTTAAATAAACTTAGCTTGCTTCATCTATACTTATCTTCACAGCTTTCTGGATAACTTCACTTCAAACCCATGGAAATATGGAAATTCTAAAATCTTCTTGGATTACTAGAATTAAGTATACTTTAAAATAATTCACTAGAGCTAAAGAAACTGCAACCTGCCTCTAGGGCAACTAAAATGAAAGGCAGTTTACAACTCTGATGAACATTCCAAACTACCTCATTATCTATTCCCTCCAATCACTGCTGCAGAAAGGACACTCCATCTTGCTTTGGGCAAACAAATGATTCCTGTAAGTGTCATTAAGGAATATTTCAGTTAAAATTCTCAACTCTCACCAAACATAACCCAAACATCACTATAAATATTAATCTACAAATACTGTGTTTACTAGTAAATGGGAGTTCTGGAAAGTAATTACAATATAAATTCTAAATTTAGTGTTCACTAAAAGTGTATGCTGAGGAAGCTTTAGAAACCCGCCTTGGAATCCTAACACTTTTCCTTTTAAAATGATGTACCCTTGAAACTCTTGACATGTACCATGGAATCCTGACACTCCAGGAAGATACGGAGGACTCTCTCAAAGTAGGACGACCCAAGCCAGAGTCACCTCACCAGAGTGCTGTACTCCAGAAGCAAGGGAAGCCCATCAAGTGTCCAAGATCCGCGGTGGTGCCATTTGCTAAAACCGCGAAGTGCTTCTGAACTGCAAAAAAGCCTGTAGCCGCCGACCTTCAAACTGCAGTGCAGTAGTCTTGCAGACATCCTCCCTCTTGGCCATCACGACTGAGGCCCAGGAACCAAGGATCTGCAACACTGCAACCAGAACAGAACCCAGGTGGCTCCTCTTCTTCAAACCCTAGGTACTGTCCTGACTAAGGGGTACTTACCTCTTGTCTGTAGCTTGCATCATCCCATTTGAGACTTGAAGTAGCTGCTTTTCACAGAGTTTCTCAGCTCCGACTTTCACAAGCCTAAATGCGTGTGGCCCAGCAGTGATTTGACAACTAACTTTGTGCAAGACATTTGTGCCATCTAAAGTGCCTCCGCTCCATAGACATTGTTCAAATTGACTTTGGCTGTCCTGGCTCCCTGCAGACTCATTTTCATTTGTATTGGATAATAAAATCATCTTTTTTACAATTCAATCAATCAATCAATTATTTACAGTATAATACATTTCATCACATCAAAAAAATCACAATTATAAACATATAAAATAATCATCTATACATAAATCAAACGATTTATACATTGCAAGCGTATCAGGAAAGGAGGCCAACAGAAAGTGAACAATCGCTATGCAAACTGTTTGTTTGGGGTTAAATAGATACCCTATCATACTTGTTTCCATGTTACTATACAGAACTACCCATTCTTTTTTTAAATGTATGCTCCCAAGATTGGATAATTTGGGACAGTTTGTGCTCTAGCGTTTCTTTTAGAGACTTGTTTTCACAAAAGCAACAATAGGATAATTATTTTGGTATAGCTCGCCTTCTGACCAAGATCTCCCCGGTTGGCCACAGATTGAGTCTAAACCCAAAATATAGATTGCACATTTGAGGACTGGGACATTTGCCAAGATAATCTGCCATGATTCGAAAGTGCTTGTGTAAAAACGGATTGGATTTAAAGTCTATGTACTTAAAACACAAATTACGGTTTGCTATCCAGTCATGTTGGTACAATTTGACTTTTGCGCGTTCAGGATTACTCAACAGTAGATCGAGAGTGATGAATGCATCAGCTAGTGCATGTAAAATATATTCGCACCAGAATTTAGTGAATGCTTGATCCCGCGCCAAGAGATGTTCGGCCATAATTCCCAAAATATTACCAGATCGCAAACTTAAAATGCATTTTCTAAGTAAGGCAGCCATTTTCCATTTTACTTGTACTTCAAGTGAGAACAGGCCTAGTCTGACCCTAATAAGCGGTAAAGGCAGAGAAGCAGGTTAGATTAGCAGATCTTTCCAAAACATTGATTCTAGTTCTGGCCAAATTTTGTTTGAAGGCAAAAGGCTGTCAGTTCCATACATTAAGGTGGGAATGACCTTTTGTTGATAGGTCAGGATATGAGTTACAGTACACTTCCCAAATTTGCCATTTAATATTTTTGCTTGACGTGTTAAAGTTTCAAGTTTTTACACCTATCGTGTTCATTGATTTTGTTGGACAAAGACTCTGCAATACTTATTCCCAAATATTTATACTGATGCACTCCTAGTTAGACATGTATTTTGAAGGTACCACTTGTGATCTTTTGTTCTAGTATTAGTGTGAGGTTGACACCATTATCTGAGTTTGCGTAAATTAATAATCAATGTACTGCTTAACACATACAAATCCAGCGTATTTAGCAAGGACTGCAACCCTGTTGGAGTTTGGGATAAGGGAATGAGGTCATCAGCATAAAGAAGATGAGAAATATTTCCCCAATTTAGGGGTATCATTCTGAACAGACCGTAAATCAACACCAATGTCAAGCCAAAAGAAATTGAAAAATTGATGCTAAAATGCATCCCTGCTTTACTCCTCGAAACGTGTGCAGTTTGGCAGTTTGTTTGCCTGCTAGTGTTAATCTAACTTGTACTGTTGCATTTGTGTGGAATCGCATAATGAAGGACAATAGGGAAGGACAATTGTGCTGAATGAGTTTGCAATACAAGATGTTACGATCAATAGAGTCAAATGTGGATCGAAAATCTATATACGCTATGTAGAGCACTTTGTTCTTTGCCGCATATTTCAATTTTATCATATTCAGAAACATCAGATTCGGGCTGGTGTCCAGACCTGCTACAAAACCCGTTTGGAAAGGGCAGCGTAATAGATTTGTGATGATCCATTCATTGAAGTCTCTTAAAATCAATCTGGTAAATATTTTTCCCCAGAGCGTCTAAACGCGATGGGTCTATAGCTAGTTGGAAGTGATCGGGCCCCCTTTTTGTAGATCGGGACAATTATTGAATGTGTACAAGATGCTGGAAATATTTGAGTTGTATTAACGTAAATATATAAAATAATATCTTGGACCATAATTCAGGATGTTTTTTAAATATCCTATTGGATAAACCGTTGGGCCCACATGCCCCCGATGTACTGATCTTATTTATATAAAATGGAATGTCCTCTAGGTCAAATTTGTGATGAAAGTGCCCGAGATCAGATAGAGTTTGCAGTGCTGTTTGGAGGAACCGCGTATAGTTCCAGAAAGTGAGAGCTCCAATCCTGTTTAGCAACGTTGTTTGCTTGAATAATATCTTGTGAATAGTGCGTTGTCTGGTTGAGCAGTGACCACGTCGTGGCAATGCTCTTTGATTGCACTGCAGACATGTGTTCACCATCGCACTGAAGTCTTTGAGCCCTAGTTGCTCTTAGCACATTTTTTATATGTGGTCTTAATATGTGCCAAGAAGGGGGCTCTCTTTTGATGACATTTTGGAGGCTTCTCTTTTCTGCCGACGGAAATCTATCTTCCTAGCTCTGGTGACCGCATCGTACACATGTAACTTTGGACACAGCAGTGGACTATGTGCGCCTATACTTTTGCTTGCACATTGGAAATGTTGCAGCATGTCAGAATAAGAGGGCTGCATTTCATCACAAACTGTTCGAGTGTGGAAGCATTGTAAGGCTAGCTGATCTTTTAGCAAAATTAAGGATTTGGCAGACCATCATAGCCGATTGCCACTGTTTACCAATAAATTATCACTTAAGTAGTTTGTTTGTAAAACTGCCAAATGAGCACACCGCCAGTAGGTTACAAGTTGGTTATGATCACTATACATATTTTCCACAATGCAGAACTTAGTAATACTTTGAAACATATATGTGTTTACATAAGTAAAGTCAATCGTAGAAGCACTGCATCCACGATGACAGGTAGGATGTGGTGGAATATTGGTCGGAAAGCGCCATTTAATCTGATCAAGTTGTTAGAGGACACAAATGCTGCCCATTTAGCCAATCGTGGATTATATTTAGAAGGCTGTTCAATTGTGCAGTCTAAATTAAGGTCCCTGCAATTATAATTCGAGAGATTGTTGCGTCCATTGCAATAAGATTACATAAGTCGCCAAGGGATTTAATAAAATAGCTGTCCGATATTCCCAAAGGCTTCCAGTACACATTGATTATACCGTAGTTTTATCAATTGCATAAACTCATTTGGCATTGCCCATGCCTGTGCACAAATGCCTTCTTCAGATTTAACGGCTATAAGCAAGCCAGAAGAGGGCCTACCGTGAGTGGCCTTGACTGCTGGATTCAGGAAAAGATCGTAGTTGTCCTACACCGGAACTGACATTAACCAAGTTTCCTGTAACATAAGTATGTTATATTGGGCCAAATTGCTGTGGTTGTTATTGATGAGGTGGGAGAAGCCCCTTGTGTTCCAACTTAAGAGTGCAATATTTTCAACTGTGGTGGGCTGAGCTAGTTAGGCACGATTTATTGGCAGGGTACACGTACAGTTAGTCATTTCACGATGTAAGGGACTTGGTTTAAGTGCTGGATGGTTGGAACCAAGACATTTAGGTTGATATTGTACTTTCTTTTCAATTACATCATTCACTCTCGTTTCAGTGGTAAGTGTAAAGCCCAACATGAACAGCTCCTTCTTGGCAAGCCATATTGTATTTTGGACCAGCCTGGACTTCATCCATATACGTACACACTGTAGGTTGGTTTTTACTGGGAATACCACAAACACCAGATCGGTGGAACCAATGTCCTCTAGCCGTGGTATATCAGAAAATAAATGGGCAGGATAGATCTATTCAGATCATATTTAAATGCGGGAAAAGAATTACATGCTAGCTTCAAGAAAAAATTGGCCGGAGGCCTCCTGTGGCAATTTTCAAGGAGTCCAGTGGGTACCGGTTTGCCAGTAGGCGCTACAGCGGCGGGGGCTCTCCCTTGGCTACAAGTGGAACCCATGGCCGTTCGTATTATTTGGAGAATGTCAGGTGTAATCTGCGACAGTACAGCATTTTGAGTTTTTAAAGTCGGAGTGTCTTTCTCACCAAGGCAAATGGAGGCGTGCATCTGTCGGTTATTCACCAAGCCAAGTTGCACCTTACCACTGGTTTTATCGATCTGTATGGATTACAGATTTAATTTTATGGGTCGCTTCTCACGGTAATGAGTTTGTTTGCCTTTTGATCCTTGAAGCTAACACTTTTGGTTTTCATACTAGAAGGAATAGAGAGTCGATTAGCTTGTTTGGTGGCAGATTGACTGCCCATATAGGTGTCGACTGCTTGGTAGATGCTGCCAATCTATGTTTGCCCACATTGGTGCTTTCTTGCACGTTGCAAAGCAGCCTCACTAACAAGTGCATCCAGTGGAGCATACGCAAGAGGTAGATTAGAAGACCCACCTTCAGTTCGGTTTGCCTTGGTGGAATTCAGAAGATCTTTTAGAAATCGCTTGGGTGGTTGACATTACATTTGTGCTCGGTAAATTGAACTCTTTGTGCCTTTATTTTTTATCATCAGCTCATTTTTAGATAGCTTGGTGAGAGGTACATTAGGCATTTTTTCGGAACACATACGCAGCTTGTGAGGACTTCGTTGGGATCACGTGGGTGTTGCTCGGCACAGTTATTTTACTCGGTAGAGTGTTATTTGGCCCATTATCGGAGGGTACACGGTCACCATTAGTACCAACATCACCAATGATATTATCAATGTGTGGGATCATGTTAAACACAGGTTTGCCCCCTACAGGCACGAGTCCCGCTGAGGATGGTGGAAGAGGGACATCAGACCCCATGCTCATTGATGTCCTGCGAGTAGAAGGAACCACGGCCAAGGATGTCTGATTGATACATCTAGCTTGCAATCTACACGTGGCTTTCTGTTGCCAGTGGAGAAGCTTTTCAATTTGTAACGCCTGCTTTTGAACCTGTTCGGGAAGAGTGTCATAACTTAAGCAGGGCAGATAAAGAAAATTGAGTGGCTTTTAGCGCAATTTCCACCGAAGCGTAACTGTTTGGAACAGGGTTGGCTGCATCCGTATTCTGGGGAGGTTCAACAGAACTAATGGGAGAACACGGCAGAGGCACTTCTGCTAAGCGTGCCGGAACGTCGTTAAACGTGAACACCAGCGGAGCACTAGCTCGCCTGGTACACAAAACGAGACATGAATGCTAGAGTAGTCGGTGCCAATGCTTGAAAACATCACTGGTGACAAATTGTCCGGGAGAAGCTGCGGAGAAAAGCCAGAGTTAGAAGAATTCAAATCAATGATTACCACATCGACATTATACACTCAACGGGTGCCTTAGTTGCTTCGACTAGGGATGTGCACGGTACAGAGTTCAGTAGGCTATTATCAGTGATTGAAATGTTCATTTTTGAAAGCTCCACACGTGCAGCTATACAAGATGTTGGAATAATTTGTGCTTGGTGTTTGCCGCATTGTAACTGTTTGATTGGAACATTGTTCATGTTTTGGAGCAAGGCTGGCAGTTCCGCTTTAGAAGGGGGAGCAGAGGCTACGGGAGTAAGCATCCTCACTGGTTGATCATCAAAGCAGCGTTTGTTGTCGATGAGGCGTCCTTGCAGAATTTTCTAATGTCCATACAGTCATTGAAAGCAGCTTTTGATAATGCCGCCTTCCGCACCGCTTTAGGAGTGGCCGTATGGTTAAGGATGCAGTTATTTGTATTGATGACTGCAGCCAAAGGCTGTTTCATAGACAACAGACCCTTCGGCATGCCCGATTTAAGGGAAGTAGCCATTGCTACACAGCACCAGAGCAAGTCCAGAAGTCCCCTCGTCTACGACGAAGAGGCAAAGAGGGAATTGTCGGGACTTGCTAGGAGCGCGCAGACTGCTCCCCTTGTTGACACGTACACAGAGGGGCGTAGTTTACACATTACTTGTACGTTCTATGTAAACAAAAAGGAAAATAAGGGTCAAATATAGTATTTGGAGTAGAAGTTGTAAAGGATAGACACCTTATAACAGTCTTTGATTCAAGTTTGTACCGTGATGCAGTGAAGAGAACGCTTGCACTGGAAACGCATGCAAGATCTCCATAGCGATTGAGAGCGTCCAAGGCAAAGAGGGACTTGTGGGGACTTGCTCGGTGCGCGCCTGCAGACTCTTCCGACCCATTGACTTTGATTCTAACTGTCCCTCATAGGTGGTGCATAAGTTTAACTTGCATTGCTGGGAAAGATCCAATCTAGACTTCATTAGGAGATTGAAAAGTGCTCACATGCTCAAAGATCCGGTTGACCTTTTTCCTTCCCTAACCTTTTCCACAATCTCAGAATTTATCAAGTACAAAAAGTGATCAATAAATGCCAATACTGTCCCAATAACTGAAGTCACCTCAGGGGGTAGAAAGTGTGTAGACCGCATCTCTAACTAGTATCTATATGCTTATTCTAGATTTGAGAAAGTGTTATGAAGTGTATTTTTATTGTTGCATACTGCCCTTTTTCAAGAAGGCTTATTTAAAACTGACCATTAAATAATTATTTTGCTAAGGAAACCTTGAGTATAAGTGTCATTTGGATACTTGTATTGGTGAATTTCGATGCTACAGCTCACATTTACCCATAGTCTGGCTGCTCAGTCACTCAACTTGTGTAGTACAGACCTATACAAAAAGGTGGGTTACCCAATACCAAGAGGACAAGACTAGTGTAGTCTCCTACAGTGTTACTGCATACAATCCTACCTAACAGTCCAGATCTATTTAAGATTATTATGACTGCTATTGTGGCTTTTGTTTCCTCTCCCCATGCTATCCGGGTGATTAAAGCGGTCCTATCTAGCGCTTCATAGTTATGGGCCATGTTTTTCCAAAACGATTGATCTGAAGGTTAAGAGTGCCTGGCAGTGCAGAACCAGGTGTTCATTCTGAATCCTACTCGCATCACCACACTGAGCAGCCAACCCCCCCCGCCCCCCCCATCTCTATTTCGTGATGTTATTTGTAGGATTTCTCCAGTAGGGGAGGAGTTTCATCCTATAATTTAATTGTAGCAGCAAATATGCATTCGCGGAATGGGTCCAGGTATTTTGGGATGCTCCCCAGGGGTTTATCCAGATGAGAAATGATACAAGTTACTCACCGTAGTGACTAACGTACTCTTAGTCCATAGTCCCCTTTCTTCCATACTGCATTGGTATCCCTTCCAAGTGACAGGAGAACTTTTTTCACCAGAAAAAACGTTCCCCTTTAAATTTAGAGGCGCACAGGGGTGCGGCCCTGGGAGAATGCGCTGCCCTGACTCCGCCGCGTCGACAATAGATTTAAACTTCACTATTGTTAGGGAGAATTCTCATTTATGGCTAATTTCCCTCACCAAGTGAGTCCCTCGGCAGCTTTGCTGGATTTCAGGGGTTTATTTTTTCCACCTGGTAAGAGTGTGAACCCTTTTTCCCACTCTTACATGCGTTTTTCCATGTGTATTTCTACTGTGTGTGATCTTGGGCTCTGGAGCTACACCACTCCACGAGCGCCACTTTTGTTTGCGTTACACAGCACCTTCCGTGCAGTGACACAGGGTTGTCTGAGACTTCCCGCGACTCCATATTTCTGGGGCTGACTACTGTCCCCCAGAAACAGGTAAGGTTGCCATTTACTTTATGTAGTCATTTAAAACTACAGACCCAGTACACCCCATTTTACATAGAGTATTGGAAGGGGTTAGTTCCTATCCCTTTTTGTCTGCGTCTGAGCTTTATTTTGCTCTCTTAACACTAAGTCTTGGTTGGTGGCAGTAGTATCTACCCTAACTTTTCTACCGCAATAATACTATATAAACGTGGTACTTTTTTAGGCTATTATATTAGCCTCAAACTTAAACCCACTTGACCAAATAATTTTTATTTCGGCTCTGGTTGGGTTTTAATCGCCATTTCTTTTTGTTGAAGTCCTTCTTTTGTTTCACTTTGCACGGCAAACCAGGTTTGCCTCCTTTGTTCGCCGACCTTTGGCGGGCTTCTGTCCAGAAGCCCGCCTTGGGCGTCTGGGTGTCTAGGTGGGCTGAATGTGAGGGAGGGGTGTAGTCACCCCCTACACAGGGTATCCGTGGAGACCAAAGTCTCACTTTGTCTTGATTGGCTGAGGTGGCTGTCCGGGCCGGACAACCCCCCTGCTGTGTGATTGCCAGCCAGGCTGTGTGAATGGGGATTTTGGCATAAAAGGCAGGACTCTTGAGCTGGAAGTCAGAGTCGCCACTGGAACTGCAAAGAACTGAAGAGAAGCAGAGAAGACGGCTGCTGCAACTCCTGAGCCCCGGTGAAGCCCTGCTGCAGTCCTGAGCCATCTACCCTTCAACGACGAGAAGATCCAGTATGGAGTCTTCTTCCCTTGAGCCTGGTGGGATCAACCAGCTCACCTTCCACAGGCAGAGGGTCCTCTTGTTCGAACTCGCTGCACACAGGTGTAGTGGCCAGGATAGCCATCTGAAGAGCCTCTCCTGTTTTAAAGGAGCGCACCTTTCATTCACCGTTGCTTTTGCTGCTGCTGGGTTCAACCACCCTGGGTAGTGCAGATCGCTCCAGACGTCGTCCTTCTCCCAACTGAAGCTTCAGGAACCGTGAGTCTGCAGGAACAACTGCCGTAGCACCAGCTCTTCTTCATACGGATAAGGTACTGTGTCCGATTTCGAGGAACTAGTGTGAACCCTTTTCTCCTCACCAAAGGCTGGTCCTCATCTTCCTTCCCTCTTATAACTTTTATAACTTTTGCTTCCCTTTTGACAATAACCAAGTACTCCTGGCAATCTCGAATCGTGAAATGTTCCAACCTTGTGATTCCTGACAACAGGACCCCTGTCCCATTTACACTGGCGCAGCACTATGGACTTTCATCTACATTTTAGAAAGTGTCTCTTGATTCTATCTGCCTTGACAAAAGTATTGCCTATGATTTTTTATCCCCAACTCGTGTTAATTCATGTGCTAAGTGGGGGACTACGGTACCATTTCTGTTCACGGGTACGCTTCTCTTTCATGAGACCGAAATGTCATTACTGTCAAAAAGTGATCGCGTGATAAACCCTGGTAACGTGTTTGTTTCACAACACCCGTCTGTCAAATCCAAAAAAAAGGTACTTACCTTGAATTGTTCTGCTCAAGGGGAATTGGTGGTCTCTAGTGTATTTTGAATTGTGTTTTTAATTTAACACAAGTGAAGTATTTTGTGAACAGATGGTCTAAAAATAAATCTTTTACTTTTTAACCAGAAACCTTGAGTCAATGTTTGCTTGATTCACAGTAATTGTAGTCGTGTAATCTCGAATACTGCTCATTTGCTCTTGATAAGTCTGGCTGCTCCGCTACTACCACTCTGTAGTACAGGCTTGTACAAAAGGTGAAATTGTACTACCACATTTAGTCTTAATCTTGTGTAGTGGTCCCTATGGGCACTGCCCAGGATTCTGCCAAACACCTAATGACACCAGTATTATTAGGGGTTGGGGGGGGGGGGAATGAGAGGTATAGAGGAAAGGGGACTAAGTAGGTTAGTAACTTGTAAATACTGTTACATCCCGTCCCCTTTCCTCCATACTGCATGGGGTAGGAACAAGTTACTTACCTGTAACTGTTCTCCAGCATGGGTCTGGCATGGATTCACATGCTCATGAATATTCCCCGTCGTCAGGCTGGGAATCCTCGGTAAAGAAAAAACCAGTATCAGTTTCGTTTCTGATCGGTCTTTCGTAGCAATAACCAATCACTGGTCTCTGCGTCATACTGACCACAGCCAATGACTGCCCTCTACCTAAGCACCGCCTCTGGCAGCCATCTTCAGATTTGGAAGCACGTGAAGTGGCAGTATGACCAAGTGAAGAGCCGCAGAGGGGTAGGCGGGAGGGTTCGCATGTGAATCCATGCCAGACCCATGCTGGAGAACAACAGTTACAGGTAAGTAACTTGTTCCTTCTCCAGCATGGGGTCTGGCATGGATTCACATGCTCATGAATAAAGAATACATAGCAGTACACACATGCACAACCACGGGAGGTGGCGAAGGCTCAACATTAAGCATCACATCAACTCAACATTAAGCATCTTACCTCCTCACCAGGCCCACCTCAGGCGAACAGGTTGCGCAGCACTGCTTGGCCGACCCTGGACTCCTCCCTGGAATCCCGGTCGACGCAGTAGAATTTCGTGAAGGTGTGCGTCGACCTCCACGTAGCAGCCCTGCATATGTCCAGCAGGGGCACACCAGAAAGGAACGCTGTGGTAGCTGCGATCGCTCTGGTGGAATGGGCTCTCGGACGGCCAGGCAGCGGTCGGTTTGCCAACCGATGACAGTACATGATACAGCCGGAGAGCCATCTGGAAATGGAAGCCTTCGAGAGAGCCTTCCCCTGATTGACAGGTCCAAAGTTCACAAAGAGTTGTGACGTCTTCCGAAAACCCTTCGTGCGGTCCACGTAGAACTTCAGCGCTCTAGCTACATCCAGCGAGTGCAAAGTCCTCTCAGCCGGCGACGAAGGCGACGGGAAGAACACAGGTAACACCAAGGGTTCGTTGCGATGGAAGTCCGACGGTACCTTGGGCATGAAGGAGGGGTGCGTCCTGAGCACTACCCTCGTGTCGTGGAAAGTCAAGTACGGGGCCTTGCAGGAAAGGGCCTGGATCTCTCCCACTCGTCGTGCGGAGGTGATGGCCACAAGAAAAGCTGTTTTCCACGATAGAAACTTCAACGGGGCCGAGTGCAGAGGCTCGAACGGAGGTCCCATGAGCTTGGTCAGCACCACGTTGAGCTCCCACGCCGGGGCCGGAGCCTTCACCGGCGGGAACGATCTGAACAGTCCCTTCATGAACTCTTTCACCAGACGATGAGACCACAAGGACGTCCGCCCCGTGGTTCTGGTGTATCGGGAGATCGCAGCAAGATGAATCTTGATGGACGCGTGTGCCAGACCAGCTTTGGCCAGCGTCAGCAGGTACGGCAGTACTTGGGGGGCCGTAATCCGTAGAGGGTTAATCTTCTGTGCGTGGCACCAGACAGAGAACCTCTTCCATTTGTGTCCGTAGCATTTAAGAGTCGAGGACGCCCTGGCCTTTGCAAGAACCTCTCTGCAATCGGCCGGTATGTCGTATCCTCCAAACTCTAGCGCTGCAGGAGCCAGGCCTGCAAGTTCAGCGACTTCGGGTCGTGGTGGAGGATGGCGCCTCCTTCCCTGGAGAGTAGATCCGCGTCCGCCGGCAGCTTGATTGACGGGGACGCTGACAAGTCCAGAAGGTCCGGGAACCATATCTGCCTCGGCCACGCAGGTACGACGAGGATCATCCTGCACCGTGACCTCTTGAGCTGGTTGACGAGCCGGATTAGCAGAGGCAAGGGAGGGAACGCGTAGAGGAACAGGCCCTCCCAGGGGAACGAGAAAGCATCGCCCATGCTCCTCGTCTGGGGAAACCTGCTGGCGAACCTCCGGCACTTGGTGTTCGTAGCCGTCGCGAACAGGTCGATCTGGGGTGTGCCCCACCGTCGGAAGAGGCGATCCACCAGATCCTGCCGTAGTTCCCACTCGTGGCACGAGCGCAGCTCCCTGCTGAGTGAGTCGGCGATGGTGTTTTTTTATCCCTGCCAGATGAAACGGCACCAGAAAAATCCCTTGGGCGACGGCCCAATGCCACAGGTCCTGCGCCTCCTTGGACAGCGCTGGGGACCTGGTTCCGCCCTGTTTCCTGATGTAAAACATGGTGGTGGTGTTGTCGGTGAAGATCCTCACCACCTTGCCCTTCAGGGACGGAAGGAAGGACCTGAGGGCCCAAAACACTGCACGGAGCTCCAGGACGTTGATATGCAGGGACTTCTCCGTCGGGAGCCAGAGTCCCCTCGCGTGCAGATTTTCGGTGTGCGCTCCCCACCCTTCCAGGGAGGCATCCGTAGTCACAGTCTCCTGGTGGGCTGGGGAAGTCCATGCCCGCCGTCAGATGCGCGCGGGTGCCCCACCACCGTATCGCTCGTCGGAAACTCTCGTCGAGCTTGATCCTTTCTTCGAAGCTGCCCGTCGTGTGGATCCAGCGCGCATCCAGGAATTCTTGCAACGGGCGCATCCGGAGCCTGCACATGGGAATGAGGTAGATGCAGGAAGACATCATCCCGAGGAGGGACTTGATGGATCTCACTTTGGCCGCGTCGGCCACCAACATCCGTTGCACTTTGCCCAAGATGGTCCTGGTCCTCTCCTCTGACGGGGAGGCCAGAAGGGACACTGTCGAGCCTCGCTCCCAGAAACAGTGCGACTTGCGCGGGCACCAGGTGGGATTTGGCGTAGTTCACGGAGAATCCCAGGTCCATGAGGAGTTGGACGGTCCTTGCTGTGTGGACCACGGCGAGCTCCTTCGTCTTGGCGCGGATGAGCCAGTCGTCCAGGTAGGGGTAGACGTGAATACCCTCGCGGCGCAGCTGCGCCGCCACCGGTGCGAGGCACTTGGTGAATACCCTGGGTGCCGACCGTAGTCCGAAGGGAAGGGCTTTGAACTGGTAATGACGCCCTTGGACCACGAACCTGAGGAATTTTCGGTGCCCCTTTATGATTGGAATGTGGAAGTAGGCATCCTCCAAATCCAACGACGATAGGAAGTCTCCTTCCTCCAGTTGACCCAGGACGTGCTGTAGGGTGACCATCCGGAACTTCTGCGCCTTGATGAACTTGTTCAGCCGTCGCAGGTCTAGGATGGGGCGCCATCCTCCCGTCTTCTTCTTCACGAGGAAGTATCGCGAGTAGACTCCGGAGCCCCGAAGCCTCTTTGGGACGAGTTCGATGGCGCCCTTCCTGAGCATCGCCTTTACCTCCAGGAGAAGTTGAGGGACGTGAAGTTCTTTCCTGGCCACGGGGGGGACGCGCGGGCACCTTCTTTGAAACTCGAGCGCGTGGCCCCGGGCCAGGGCGTCCAGCACCCAACGGTCGGTGGAGATGGACTCCCACACGCTGACGAAGCCCGCCAGCCGGCCTCCCACCGGGGTGCTTCGGTGGGGGCCCGACCCCACAGCCGGTTCAATCCTGCTTGGACGCGGCCTTGCCGCCTTGACCTCCTTGGCGACGACGGCGGGGTCCGCTAGACTTGCCTCGTCCTCTGTAGGCCTCTTGCGACGACGAGCGGGCCGCTTGACGGTAGGAAGAGAAACCGCCGCCGGAACCTTTGGAGGCGCCCTTGCCTCCGCCGCTCCGAAAGGGCGTCCGTCGTTGCTGCAGGACTCCAAGGGCCCGGGCCGTCTCAGTATCCGCCTTGATGGCCTGGAGGGAATCGTCCACCGTCTTCCCAAACAGGTTGTTCCCGTCGAAGGGCATGTCCAGGACTCTGGTCTGGACGTCCTGCCGAAAGTCCGTAGCTTTGAGCCATCCACGACGTCGAAGGCAAACGCCGTTGCCCAGCTGGCGGAACCCCGCGTCGGCGATGTCCGTCGCCACGGTGAGGGCGTGGTCCGAAGCCACTTCACCTTCCTGGAGGATCTCAAGGGCCTCCGCCCTCTTGTCGTCCGGCAGAAAATCCAGCAGGGGAGCCATCTTGTACCAGAGCTCCCTGTCGTAGCGGGCCACGATAGCCAAGGCGTTGGCCGCTTTAATCGTCGTCGCTGCCGACGAGATGACTACGTCCCATAGTATCCAATTTCTTTCCCTCGCCGTCCGGCGGGGAAGTCGATGTGGAGGCCGCACCCCCCCCTGCTTTCTTCCTGGCTGCCGCGGAGACGACGGAGTCCGGGGTAGGCTGCGCCCGGAGGCATAGGGGGGCCGTGTCTGGGACCCGGTACTTCTTCTCGTACCGGTCTCTTCTAGCTGGCGTCGTGGAAGGGTTCTTGAGGAGGGAAAGGCCCTCATCCCAAATGTCGTCCAACAGAGGCACTGCGAGGACCGTCTTCCTCTTGGCCTCGCGCCGCTGATAAAGGAAGCCTTCCTTTTTCTTCTCCTCAGGGCAGAGTTGGAAAAGCTCGGAAGCCCTGGAGATCATGGAGTGGAAAGATCCGATCTCGTCGGGCGGAGAAGCCCTGGTGGGAGGCGACGAGGGAAAATCCTCGTCGTATGCCTCGTCGTCCGTACCCGTCGCTGCCGTGTCAGTCCCCGTATCATCCCCTCGGGTGGATGGGGAGGAGGGCTGGACGGGGCGCGACGGTTGAAAAGGAGGTGGAGGATGGATCCTTCTTTTCTTGGTAGGGGGAACACCAGAAGGTCCCGGTTCTGGATCCCCCGACGGGAGAGGTTCCTCCGTCGGTAACGGTAGCCTCGTCCTTATCTCAGTGCATAAGGACTGTATGGCCAACAAAATGGCCGCCGAGTTGTCTCGCGGCGTTGGCAGAGGGGAATCCGACGGGCGAGCAGGGGCCCCGTCGGTATCCTCGATGATGTCGTCACCTGCGTCGGGGCCCATTCCGACGGGCTGGTCTTGTTCCACGCCAAGGCCGTGGCTTAAGACCTCGATCAGCTCCTCTTCTGAGGTTGAGGCCGAATCTACGACGCCCTGCCCCCCCTTCTTCCCCACGGAGGGTTTCACGGGGGTCCTATCGATGGGCACAAAAGAAGACTCCCTCCGAGAAGGCAGGGAGATTCTGGGCCCTGAGGTCGCCACCACTGGTGCAGCCTCCACAGGCTGGGCCAGGGCCGCCGCGACCGTTTCGATAGAGGGCTTGGTCGGATGGATCAAGGCCTTCACCACCTTAGGTGCGCTCACCGCCTTATCCTTGAGGGAGGGGGCACTGCCACGCTCCTCCTCTGCCTTAGAGCTCGACCGGGGCCTCTCCAGGAGCTTCGCCGGGTGCTCGGCCTTCCTCTTACCCGACCCAGAGCGTTGGCTCGTGGTTGATGGCGCCGGGGAGGGTGCGCCCTGCCTGGCGCCCGTAGAGCCCGACCGTTCGGCGCTCCCGGTGCCAGCGGACTCGCGGTGCTTGGCCTTATGTTGGGCCCCCGTCGCCGGGACGCCCTCAAAGGTCTTAGAAGACCGCTCGGATTTCTTCTTCTTCTCGCCAGACGGGCTCTTACCCTCCAGCCAGTTGGCGAGACGTTGATGACGGTCCTTCATGGTCCGTTCCGACATGTTGCCGCAAAACGCACAGTCCTTTTCCACGTGCGTTTTGTCCTCATGAAGGCAGTAAAGGCAGAAAGAGTGTTCGTCCTCCTTAAAGACGTTCTGCAGCTGGCATCCAGGGCAGACCCTGAACAGCTTTCCGGGCGTCGAGCTTCCCTTCTCCTGGGCCATCTCCGAGACAGGGCCTGAGAAGCTTCTGGAGTCCTCCGAAGTGTAGCTCGACGAAATCTTCACCCTTGAGGGGCACAGACGAATCCGACACGGGTCCCCGTTGATCGGATGTAGGATCGGTGGAGCTTGAGGCTCTTTTGACCGAAGAACCGAAGTTTTTTGTAAAAAGCGCGAAAAAATAGCACTAACGCTCGAGAGCAATAGCACGAGGATCCCAACACATGAACGTGCGGTAAAAATCTGAAGATGGCTGCCAGAGGCGGTGCTTAGGTAGAGGGCAGTCATTGGCTGTGGTCAGTATGACGCAGAGACCAGTGATTGGTTATTGCTACGAAAGACAGATCAGAAACGAAACTGATACTGGTTTTTTCTTTACCGAGGATTCCCAGCCTGACGACGGGGAATATTCATGAGCATGTGAATCCATGCCAGACCCCATGCTGGAGAATTACAACTTCGTGCAGCCCCAGGGTGGATAAGAGACCCTCCTTAAGTAAATAGGTTGCTGAGAACCACCTGCCCGAAAGCCGCTTCAGATCTAGACCCGGCATCCAAACAGTAATGTGTGCAGAAAGCCGAGGGAGTGGCCCAAGTGGCCACCCTGCTTATTACTTGCCAAGGGACATGGCGCTGGAATGAGATGGCCGTTGCCTTGGCCCCAACTGCGTGGGCATGCATGTTCGCCGGAAGCGGCTTGTGCTGCCCCTCGTATGCTTTGATGGGCAAGACCATCCAGCGTGCTAGGGAGGCCTTGGAGCCTGATAGCCTGGTCTTGCACCTACGAAAGTAACAAACGGGGCATCCGATTTGCAGAAGCCCTTGGTACTGTCAAGGTAGAATTTCAGGGCACGCCCGGCATCCAGGCAGTGCAGAACTCTGTGCCTCGTCCTTTCGGATCGATACAGAACGTAGGAAGAACCATTTCCTCGTTCAAATGGAAAGCAGACAGCACCTTAGGCAGAAATGCAGGGTGAGTCCGCAGGACTACTACTTTGTCCCTGTGAAAGTTAGTATATGGTTCTGAGGCGGCCAGCACCTGGATCGAGCTGACTCTTCGCGTCAAGGTGAGGCCTACCAGTAAGGCCGTCTTGATGACCAGCCAGATGTCAACGGACGCCATTGGCTTGAACGGTTTGTGCACCTGGGTGCCCAAGACTATGTTCAGGTCTCACATGGGATGTGGCCTCTTGGTGGGCGGTTAAGCCTTGCAAGCCCCGTTGATCAGGGTCCCACAGGGAATGGTTAGGTTTCCATATTACAGTATGCATGTTAAAGGCTCACTTACGTCTCCACATTACAGTACTTGATTTAAACACTCAAACTGGAGGTGTAGGAGGGGTGATTTGTAGTATATGTTTAGCTAGTGTTTGGGAATGAGTTTGCAGCAAGGGGTCATTGAGAATGTGAAATTCTTCCTTAATGTGGCTGTCAGCAAGTCTGTTTCCCCAGGGCAAGATGGAGGCTCTGCTCAGCAGCAGTGATTAGCTGTGACTGGTGGTGAGGTAGTTTGGAACTTCTGAGGGTTCTAAACTGCCTTTCAGTCTAGTTTCCCATGGAACAGGTCACAGTTTTCTTAGTTCAGTAATAAGTAAGTTAACTTCCTTAGAAATATAATATCCTGAAGAGTCAGTGGAAGTACAGTGATCTACAGAGAAACAAGTGCAACTTCAAGAAGCTGAAAAGACAGAAGAAAGCTAAGTTCTTATAGTTAAAACTACTAAGTCATTTAAAGTAATTCTAAGTTGAGAAGCAAACGTGATTGCTTTTGAGCATGTTACATTTTAAATACGGAAAAGTTCAGAGCAATTTATAATCAGCTGGCGTCTAGTTTGCGCGCGCGTTTAAGAGTTCAGTTGAGTTTAACGTATTAATAATTAACCATGCGCATGGTCAGACGGTCGCGTGATTGTTACTAACCGAAAGTAATTATTAACAATTTAAAGTCTGTTACGTTTGTCCTCTACACGAGCCCAGTTGGTCTGCTTTAGAGGAAAGACCCTATTAACGTTACGAAATGTGCCGTGCATGTTGTGTCGTGCCGTTACTGAGAAGATTCAAATCGGAAATGAATTGCAGTTCCTGGGTTGCGGCGAGTCGGCATAAAGCAAGATAGCGTGACAGGATAAAAGCTGCCTTGCAGCGAAGAAGTGATTTCATGAAGTAATTGCTTGTCCAGTATAGCGTTGTCTCGCAGATCCGTATCTGCGCTGAGGAAGCAGGATCAGCAGGTTAGTTCACAGCTTCAGCGCATTCTAGTGGACGAGGGTTAAAATATTCAATTGACGTAGAAGCGGAATCCAGCCATGCACGTAGCAGCAGCTTAGCACAGCAATAAGCAGAGAACATTTTAAGGAGAGAGTAAACTGGGCAAGTCACAGAACTCAAGACCATCAGCACTTAAAGATTCACTAAAAGACAGACAAGAGACTTTCAAGTTCTCTGCAGCAATTACATGAGAGCCTATCAGCTAAAGAGCATAGGCAGCAGGTATTGAGGGAAGTGGTTGTCAGTCAATTCTAACTCTAAGGAACAAAAGTTAGAGCCGATAGTAACCGGTTATCTTTTAGATCACAGACAGTCGTTCAGTCTAGTCCTTAAGGGCGCCAGAAAAGAACTGAGTTTATTTTTTCCACTTCGCCTTGGGTTTGCCAGCTTGGTAGTTATATCTGTACAGAAAAGGTGGGGGTGTGAGGGTTGTGTCTGGTGGGCCAGCATCACTCCTGCAGGAAGACAAACTGGCCCAGACACTGCCAAATGTTTGACAATTGGATTGAGGAGGTGACCCCCCCCTCCTCCGAGTTCCTGTAAGCACAGACGGCTGCGAGGTAAGTGTGGCAGGTGTCCACCTACACGGCTCAGTGGGTGAGGTGCACCGAGAAGGAGAGCACGTCATCCAGAGTACATGCCAAGGGGTCGATTTCCTTGGAGTCTGCCCAGTGGCAGAACCTTGTACATTTATGTTTATACCGGGCCCTAGTAGCCTTGCTCCTGGTGCCTGTAGGATCGCCAGATTGGCATCTGAGAGGTTGAGGTGCCCCAGCGTTACCTGCTCAGGAACCATGCTGTGAGGGCTAGTTTGTGGCACGGGGTGGATGACCCTGCCCCCCTGCTGCGCCAGATGTGCTGGGCCCGTCGGAATGTGAATAGGTGGCATCTCTGAGAGGCTGAGCAGCTCAGAGAAGCATGGCCTGGCCAGCCACCATGGAGCTATTAGAATGATTTTGAGCTGGCGAGACTCCTTGATCTTGCAAATCACACTGAATCGGAGTGGGCGGAAAGGCTTACGCCATCATGCCGTTCCACTGATTCCAAAATCAGTCGCCCAGGGAGCCGGGGCCTTGTCCCTGCCAGGAGGCAACCTGCGGGCACTTCTTGTGCAAGGTGGCAAAAAAATCCACCTGGAGGAGGCCCCATCTGCTGAAGATCTCCTGAATAACTAGGTCAATTAGCTGCCACTCGTATTTGTCCGCTCCCACCTGCTGAGCCTGTCCGCCTCCAGGTTGGATTACCCCGGAAGGTGGACTGCCATGAGTTATGTCGTGTTCCAGGGCCCATTCCCACATGCCGATTGCCAGTCTGCAT
Organism: Ambystoma mexicanum; assembly: GCF_040938575.1. Taxonomy (NCBI): domain Eukaryota; kingdom Metazoa; phylum Chordata; class Amphibia; order Caudata; family Ambystomatidae; genus Ambystoma; species Ambystoma mexicanum. Next base: position 61,442,645 of record NC_090930.1, read on the forward strand.
AGTGGAGGGCATCTGGTGTCTCCCTGCTTGTTGACATAGTACATGCTGGTAGAGTTGTCCGTCTGGATGAGGAAAACCTTGCCCCCGAGAAGTGGAAGGAATGCTCTGGGCGCTTAGATGGCATTCAGCTCCAACCAATTGATGTGGTACTCGTGCTCCCGTCAAGTCCAGGTGCCATGGACCGAAAGATCATCCAGGGTGGCCCCCCAGCCCTCGAGCACGGTGTCTGGTGATGGTGACCTGCGGGGTGGCCAGCCAGACGGGCTTGACCATCGTAGGTTGCAGTCCCTGGACCACCATGTGAGATCTGGGTGGAGAGGGGGGGAGAAACGTTGATCTAGAATTGAGAGCCCAACTCCTGGTTCCATAATGCTGCGAAGTGCAGCTGAATCCTCCTCATCCCTAGTCTTGTGTGTGGGACGGCTAGTAATACCGCTGCGAAGAGACCCAGGAGATGCTGGTACCACCAGGCCAAGGTCACTTGTCTGCTGTTGAAGCGAGTGGTGGCACTCCTCTTGTCCTCCGATGGAAACACCTTCTCAGAGCACGTGTCCCAGATGAGGCCCAAGAATGTCAGACTCTGTGTGGGCTGCAGCTGCGACTTCTTGAGATTGAGCGAAAAGCCCAGATTGTGTAGTGTTCATAAGAGAGGAGTGGTGAACCGCTTCCGGAGATGTAGCCCTGACAAGCCAATCATCGAGTTATGGGTAGATGGAGGCCCTGAGCTCTGAGGAGGGCAGCCAAAGAATTCATGAATCTGGTAAAGACCCTGGAAGCCCAAAAGGAAGGACCTTGTATTGGAAATGGTAGCCCATGATCCGGAACCGTAGGAAAGAACGATGGGGCTGCCAAATCGGGACGTGTAGGTGCGTGTCCTTCAGATCCAGGAGCACACCAGTCTCCCTTGCACAATGTCTCTGCTATAAGAGCTGGCGTAACCATCTTGAATTTATGTAGAGGTAAGGAGAGGTTGAGGGTGGAAAGGTCCAGCACAACTCGCAGGCACGCCTGGTTCTTTCTGAGTGGTGAAAATCCTAGAGTAAAAGGCCAAGACTCACTGGCAGGCTGGGACTTCCTCCACTGCCTGGCACTCTACGAGAGAGTTGACTTCCGCCAGAAACGTTGCTGTCCGAACTCGAGGGAGTGGAGCAGAGACTGGGATGGGTAGACGGTACCCCGTGGATACTACAGAGAGGATCCAGGGGTCTGCTTAATTCTGTGTGTGGAGAGCAAGCCTGTCCTCCCCCACCCCCCACTGGAGACACGTGGACCCGGAGGGGCGCATCATGCCTTTTTTCCCCCTCAGAGGCTGATAGGGAGGAGGTGACTGGAAAAACCTTCCCCTCCCACACCCCTTTTTGTTGCTTGCGCCGATTGAGTTGGCGAGCGGTCTGGATGCATGGACCTCAGTTCTTGGAAGGCGCAGAACACTCAGTTCGTACGACCCTCGTCAGAGCGCTGCTGTGACTGGGTGTACGATTTTCGACGTGGTCCTGGTCAGGATGGATAAGGAGTTGGCCGTCTGTGAGCGGTTTTTATTTTTGTCCAGGCTGTCCTCAGGTCCGTGGCGATACAGATGGCACGGCCAGAGGTGTAAATGTGTGCCACCGTGGACTCCACGAGATCCTGCGCCACAAGCTTGGCCTCGGCCAGTCCCGCCTTGCAAAGCAATTGGCTCTGCGTAGGGAGTTCCGGGAGGAAGTCTGCGATTTCCCGCCATAACCTTTGGTTAGCAGCTGCCAGCATGGCATCGGCCTGACTAAGATGCAAGGACAGGTTGGAATACAGCTTCCCGCACACCTCCAAGAACTTCTCCTTGACTAGCAGTGCCGCAGAGGAGGAGGCTGAGGACGACAGGCTTGGAGTATAGTGATGTCGCAGCGATCACTGGAGTGGGGCAGAGGATGGACCGAAAGCAAGAGTATTCCCTCCATCTGCCTGTACTTGGCGTCCAGGAGTTGAATGACCAGCTGGGCAGAGTGGGGCTTAGGCCAACCCTTTTTGGCCAGGGAGACTACATCAGTGTGCAGTGGAATTCCTGTTTTGGTAGAGGGGCATCACGTGAGGACATCAGCAAGGACCCCCCTCTGTTGGTTGCTCTACCTCTGGCTGAGGCAGGCCACGGTACTCTGCCAACCCTGCAAGACATTTGTGGAAGGCCTTGGCTGACGAGGGCGTGTCAGGGTGGTCCTCCTCGTCCGTGTCCTGGGGGTCAGGAGGATCCTGCGTCGGTGGAGGAGTAGCAGGGGCCAGGGGATGCGGCACCTGGACCGGAGACTGGAGGAGGCTGGTATGGAACCGCTTGAGGAATTGGCTGGGGGGCTGGAGGCAAAGGCTGCGCCTGCGGAGGAGCCTGAGGTGTCAGAAGCATTGGAAGGAGCAGGTCCCTGATGGCATCCCTGAGAAGAACTCCCATCCGAGGGGACTTCATGAGCCTGAGGAACATCTCAAAGAACCTGTCTTAACAGGCTGGAGGGTTTGTAGGGGATATAGACGGGGGTAGCAGGAGGCTGCTGGAGCCGCTGCATGCCCTGCCTTTACAGACGCAGCGGGAACCTGCTCTGTGCAAATTAGGGATACGCTGTAGGCCACGTACCTGGTTGAGGCCAGTCCCACCTTGACACTCGTTCCTTGCCGAATTCTTGGAAAGGTGGAAGGTTGCTGAGGTCTGGCACGGCGGCCATTTTGTCGAGCTGCCTGCCACGTGTCTGCATAGTGTTGCTCAGCTCGCTGGGCCGAGCCTCCTCCAGGATTCTTGAGTGTGGATCTCAAGGCCTACCCTGCTCCTCTGGCCTAGACCCGGTAGGTGTGCCACCCTCTGCCCAGGGCCCGGTAGAGCTGCGCTAAGGCGCACCCTCTGATGTATTGCTGGTATTAGGGCATGGCTCCTCAGACATAATGCTGGTACAAGGGTGTAGCCCCTCGGGTGAAGACCCGGTACAAGAACCTTCGGATCCTCCCGGTGATGGTGTTGAGGGACCCAAGGATCCCTCGGCCTGGCGGCCAGTAGCTGGAGCAGCCTCGGTGCACAAGCTAGTACAAAAACCTGAGCGGTTCCTCCTACGCGGGCGAGTCCTTGGTAAGGAACCCTTGCGGGGTGCGATGGAGAATAAAGGCCCTACCTTGGGACTGGATCAATGTTTGACAAAGTCCTTGAGGTCCTCTGGAGGATCCTTTTGAAAGAGCTCCCTCCACCTGGCTAGTCTGTTCTTCAGAGACCTCAATGACAGGGTGTTGAGCAAGCTTGCCAACCATGGTCTGGGCGAAGGAACCGTAGGCAGAGGGTGTGTGGGTCTGAAGTTGGGAAGAGCCCGTCGCAGGATGAACACCTGCTGAACACTGTGGAAGTCGACATGCGCCGGGGAGGAGCGCGACGCCTGAGGACTGAGCACCTGTATGATGAGACAATGAAGACAGAAGCATCTGCGCGTGGAATTACATGGCTTAAGCCAAACCCATGAGCGCTAGCCCATTCCAGTCGACGTGGAAAAGGGGATTAAGGTATGGCAGCGGAGTCAGGTCAGTGCATGCTCTCAGGGGCGCACCCTCGCGCGTCTCTAAATTTAATGTGGCAGGTTTTTCTGGAGAAAAAGGTTTTGTCTCCCGTCCCTTGGAAAGGATGTCTATGCAGTATGGAGGAACGGGGCTGAAACGTAAAAAAAAGTGTAGTACCTTTGGCATTGTCTTGTACTTGTAATAGTGGCTATCCAGTCTCCCCTTAAGACCCTTTGCACCACATTAGGATAACACTTCAGGCCAAATGAAACTTGCAGCCTACCTAGTATTCCATTAGCTCTCTCCCTAAAGTTACTTGATGCTCGGACTGTAGGATATCTGTCAAATCCTTGTATAGAGAATCGGTCTGTGGGAGCAAAATGTTTCTATATAATGACAGAATCCTGTAGTCCAGCTCAGTGCTGAGACCCAATTCAAATCGTAACAAGGGCATGGGTATACAGTCCGGTAGCCCGAACGCCCTCTTCCAGATTCTAGCCTCAACCTTCATTTTAGGGACCCTAGAGTGCGACTATTCTCTGTTCCATACAGCATAGCAGGGACCACGTTCATCCTATAGTATACCAATAAAACAGATTCTGCAATATCTACATCTGGTTTTTCTCATCTGCGCTCGGGCCGGAGTGGCCATAACAAGCATACGTGTTCAGGCAGCATCTTTATGGTCCGTTACATCCAGTTTGAACCTTACATAGGGGATAGTGGCTGATTGTTTTATTGACAAGTGTCCATATGCCAGATAAATCTCCTTTTATCTTTGTTTTTTTCATCACCTTGATTAGAGTTGTATTCTTGTCATTAATCACCAACTTGTTTTCCACAGCATAAAATTTGATGGCATCCAATAGTCTGAAGTCCCTGATGGGTCCTCACCATCAGAATTACATCATCAGCATACAACAGAGGCACACTCAGTCACCAGCATTGGGGGCACAAATAAGGACCTCATCAGTGGGTTCATCATGTCAGCTATATATACTTTGAATAAGCAGAGTGCTGGACCGCAACCCTGAGTCCCCTCTGTGCCGAAAAGGACTCCAACAATTCTCCCTGTTCATTAAAACTCACAAAGCAGATGGAGATTGTGTATATGGATCAGGATGGCCAACAAAGGTCCTGGAATCTGCCAATCTCTCAATTTGCGCCAGAGCAAGTTATGATTCACACAAATTACTGAAAAGTCAACAGCAGCCAGAAAAATAGCTGTAAGCGGCCTGCTCCGAGATTCCTCTTTCCACCAAGCCGTTCAGGTCGGTTCCCATCCCCTTGTGAAACCCAGTCTGGTACTTTCCCAAAACACCCCTTTTGTTTATCCAACACTCAAGGTCCCTCAGAACTAATCCTGAGAAATCTTGCGCTCTACATCAAGCAGGGAAATAGAAGGCTAGCTCCCTGGATTCGCCAGTCTCCCTTCTTATATATGGGCACTATAATGGCCGTGCACCAAGACGTCAGAACCTCCCCTCTTGCAGAATGGATCCAAATAGCCTGAATAGTAACCTTGACCATAGTGCCGGATCCAACTTCAGCAGGGCATTTGAAAGGCCATTTGGACTAGCTGCCCTAGAGTTTGTAATTCTTTTTATCATCTTGGAGATCTGCCGACATACAGTTGCCAAGCTATCTTAGCCAATGGACATGCAACCACCTCTTCTGATTTACTGTATACATGCTGGAAATACTTTATCCACTCCCCCTCTGCAATTACATTACTTTGCAATTGGCTTTGGGAATTATGCATGGAGTTAAAATCCCAGAAATTCCATGCATCTTTTTTTAACCAGGGTCTGCATTTGAATTCCTTCATTCTGCATCAGTATGAATCGATAACTTCATCCAGTTTTTAAACTTTTGTTTCATACTTCTGACTCGGACCATCAAACCTACGTCCCTAGGCTGGGCGGATTCTCTCACTAAGCAAATCTCTTCTCAGGATTTATTTTTTCTCTTGGACCAATATCATAATTATGGGAACGCTCATTCCCCATCCTCATATCCCTTTTAAGTCTTTTTAAAGCTTCCCAAGAAGGCTTTAAAGTGGTATGGAGTAATTCACACATTACTTTCCAATTAATTCTGGAGACGATTATACCCTTCCAGGCTCCCCACATATCCTGAAAGTATTTCCTAATCAACTATCACACCCTTCACACTACACCTAGAAGGCACAGCAGAGGGGGCCCTTCAAACTCAATCTTAACTGCGCATGGTTACTCCATTTCGATTTCACCACTCAATCGCTCACATATTTCAAAGAGGTCTGATGTTCGGGCTACATAGTCCAGGTAAGCTGTCCTCTTCCCCTAGCTGCCAAGTTGGTCTTGAGGGAATACCCCCCTCGCTCCCCCATTGCCACGTTCAAGATTCTTAGATTCCATTACTTAGCAAGTCTGACCAGCTAGATCCTTCCCCCTCACCACTTTCATTTCTCTGGTGTACACAGAAAAAATGCCACCTACACAGGACAATCGGTTACACAGAACAAGAAATACAAGGACCACGACATAAAACCCACGAACTCAAAAGCTCAAATTTCTGCATGCACATCTAAAAAAAAATGTAAAAAACACAACCACTTCACACAACAAACAGCACACACTTCCACACCGCAACAGACTCATCAATCCGATATTCACACCTTAGCTCAGCGCACAGTGAAACCTGAACCGAAGCTGCCAACAGGACACAATCTCTCAATTTCCTACTCCCTCTTCACCCTAACCCCCACCCCGCTTTGTTTGCATATCCATCAGAGCGCTTGCGTACCAATTCCGTTGGTGACGATGCAAGGTACAAATACTTTTAACATTAACAATCTCCCTCGTTATATATATACACCTGGAGTCATGCGGCGATCTAGATCGAGAACGCCTAGAGGAAACCGATTCAGGCCGTTCTCCATGTGCCTCTTTCCGAGTACTCGACATGCACGTCGAGTGTCGGTTGGACTTCCATGTGTTTTGTGGAAGTGCTGTGGGTAGCGCTTGTGTCGCCGGGGGTCTTCCCCATAGCTGCCTTGCCGGACGACCTTCCAAGGTCAGGGAAAGGCGCTTGGCTGTCAATTGATGCCACGTTGCCCTCGCTGTCCGAAAGCACGGCGTCGCTGCCATGGCCTCTTGACACCTGGCGTGGTGGGCCCAAAGCTTGATCGAACGATCCTTTAGTGTTTTCGGATTTGATCCTATTACACACTCTACAGTTAGCCTCAGGGTGATCCCTCGGTAAGCAGATTGCATGTGGAGTGCCTGTCAACCCAAGGGTACTTGGGGCAAAATTGGAAAGGGGTACCCTCCATACGCACCTTGTGGCAGCGGGCTAATAAGTGTAGGAATATATAAGAATGTACCTATATACCAAAAGAGTGTAGAGTATGTCCACCCCCCACTCTCCCCACTTGCAGGGCCCGAGGCCAGAGGCCTTCCGAGGCCCAAATCCGTCGTGCAGCTCTCGACAGTCGATTCTTTCTCCGGGCCGGCGTCGAGTGTGGATGTTTGGCGACTCGACGTTGGGTGGGGAAATAACAATACTTTACAAAAGTATGGCTAAGGCCAGGGAACTCCGCGGAATGCTTACGACCAGTATGGCGGAAAAAACAATCTGAGGGTCCTAGACACGTGAGGGATCATGGGTACAGTGGACGTCACACTAGGGATAGTATTACAACACTCCGTGTTGACGCTCGTTTGCGAGTTTTCGCAAAACAAACTAATATTCTGCAGCTTCCACTAGATGTCGGCCTATGCACAGCATGTGATCTAAGCAGATTCCCCAAGCCTCAGATATATATATATATATACACACACACACACACACATACACTAACCATACCGACTTCCAGTAGCATATGTCGTTCCGTTTTACTTCAACCACCAATAAGCCATAACTGTCTACGCTCAGAAGTTCTGATTCTATCAGCATGTTTTGGTTCAATATAACTAGACCCCCCAGAGGGTCTTCCTGTAGAACCTTTTATCACCTTCTAGAGTTCCAACTTACCAACCTGACCTTTAGGGTCAGTGTAGGGACGCTAAAGCCAGGAGCTGTCTTCGAGGTGGGGATATGAACTAGTTAGCTTGTATCCCAAATCGTGAGAGGGGGAATTTCTGGGAGCTCAGTTCAGCAAGTGCCCAGTCTGGGGCACTATGCCACTTAGGGATCTGGATCCTTAGGAAATCTCTGCTAATCACAGACAAACCTGGAACTTCCTTAAAGAGGGATAAATTGGTACGATTCAGAAAAGGCCCATCTCTTCCACTTTTGCTAAATTCCCCAACATTCTGAATAGGCGAAGGTCACGGGTTGCTGAAGGTCCTACAGGGTTGTCATTTGCATTGTAGCCCATCAAGGAATTGCCACTTAGTCAGCCTGTTTAAGTTACGGCTCGCGTGAATTGAGTCCCTTTGTTTCTCCTTGCTTTTGGGTGAATCCAACCTCCCTTGCTCTAGCGGGGGTGATCCAATTTTCAAGAGGGCCCCTTAATTCTGCTTGCCTACAGGTTCCATAACACATCTTTCGGTGCCAGAGCTACCGGTCAGGGACAACCAGAATACAAATTCTGTAATGTTTCCCTTAGTAAGCTCTAGAAGCCGAAGAGCCGGTTTCAGGGCGGTCAGGTGTCCCTTCAGTTGTTGAGGCCTGTAGATCTATTAACATGGAGATCTTATTGCATAGCATATTCATAGCATTTTGCTCTGTGGCCGCCATAATGGTGGGTCATTGCTTGGGCCGGGGTTGGAACAGACTTTGCCCTGATGGTCCCCTCACCCGCCTCCAGTTACAGATGCAGTCACTGTATTTATTCACTATTTATTCACCATCCCGTTCAGGTGCTTTGCTGGTACAACCACCCCTTGGGGTCGGGGGCGTGGGGGGGGTTTATAAAGATGAACACTGATTCACCATTAAATATGTACCATTGTCTAAGATTACATCCACGATCTTCGCCACAAAGTCATCTCTTGATGTTCTGTTAAAAATCTGGAGAACAATGTAAGAGCCTCAGTTTGTCAAAATTATGGTTGTGCAAGGTACCATCAGCTTCCATTTCCTGGTCCTACCTGAATCTACTCTCTTCTGTAGAGGTTGTACCTTCATTCGAAATCACAGCTTGACAGCGACTAGAAATCCAGTGTGGCAGTTAAGTCTCCAGAGTGTCATAATTTTGGTCTGGTATTAGCACAACCTGGAACGAGCTACGGCCCTTGGACTTCCGCTTTAAGGTCCATTACCAAGTTTAGGATTGAATCATCATTGTCAATAGAGCACTTGTGACTTGTGTTATGATCCATGGTACTGGACCATTCCACTACCTTATCAGTCATATTGCGAGGCTCAGGTGGCAAGAGGAACCATGTAATTTTCGGTTGTATTACTGGTTTGATATTAGTCATCACCCTTTTTCCCTGAATCCAGAATGTCTTTGCCATCTGTCAGGCATCTGCTGCCACTCCTAGGCCATTTAAATCGGCTCACACGTTATCACAAGGGCATATCGGCGCAGCCTCATCCCTCCGCTCACACCCACACTCTTTTGGTCAGGAAGGTATCGGGGTGGAGAAATGAGGAAGGGGCACGAGGGGGGAAAATGGGTACAGTAAGGAGGGAGGTACTGCCACAGATTCGCCTCACCAGCCCCCACAGCATGCCAAGGCTGAAATGGCTCCCTGACAGAGCCAGGTGCTAAACTATTGCACCTAGGTACCTCAAGCTATCGGCATACTCCCACAGTACCTGCCCCAGCACTTCAATCAGCACAAGTGACAAGTCCCTTCCTGCTGCAGGGTGCAAGATGCACTCACCGAGTTGGACAAGTTCTTATCAAGGTAGGAGGGGGGGGGGGGTTTGCACAATGGGCGTTTGATGCTACACACTGTTATGTGGGTGTGGGACACACCAAGGGAGTGGCACAGATCCCAACTCTGCCTCCTTCAACCCCCACACCTCCTTGCCTCGTATCCTCCCTAGTGAGCCGTCAGGAAGGTCCTGCACCAACCACAACACTGAGATGCTCTGGGTTGTTTCAGGCTCTCCAAATGCTCCTCCAACGCACCTGGGTCCAACTGCAGGAGCTAAGAGGAAAGCACCTATCAGCATCTATCAACCACATATCAAGCCACACTACTGCTTCTCAGAAGCCGCCTCCGATACCAAATCAGTGTCCTTATGTCCAGGTATAATTTGAGCATTCTAATGTCCAAGCAATATAATGCCCTCTCCGCTTCAGACTCAGGATGTGGAAAGTAGGTGGGGAGCACAGTTTACTTATTAGTATGAAAAGAGCCTACTTTCGATAGTAATTATGGGTGCATTCTCACCACCTTACCTTTGTGGAAGGTTGTGTAAGGCTCTGAAGCGACTGAATTTCTCTAGTGCACCTCTTTGATATGAGGTCCACCAAAAGCAATGTCTTGAGTCACCCATTTGATGTCTGTAGTAGCCATAGGCTCAAGGGGCTTGTGCACTAGTGCTGCCAGTACTACATTAAGGTCCCACATCTGGTTAGGTTTTTTGACTAGAGGGTATGGCTTTGCTAGTCCCTGCAAATGTCTCTTCACCACAGGGTTTGCCGTTGAGGATTGGCCCTCTGTTCCTGTGTGCGCCAACTGCCGCCAAGTAAGTGCTCACTTCATGCAGTCCTGCAATCTGGTGAGGGGTTCTGGGAGAGTTGGATCGGATCTCTGGAGGGTCCTTACGGGTTCAGCAAAGACTTAGATGGATCCAGCCTTTCCACGACGATGCACTTGAAATGGGCAGCAGGTCTACAGGTATTGAGTTACAGCTCTGAAAGCACCCAAGACCTCGGGAGATGGCTCGATTCAAAAGTCGTCCTGGGACTGGTTGTTCCCATCAGCCAAAGGGAAGGAGTCCTCTTCCAAGCTACTCTGTTGTATAGAAAATGGGGCCAGGACAGCAGTGGTCACTTCACTGTGTTCCAAAGGGTCTGCGAGCGTATCTGGTCTTCTTCGGTTACTTCAGTATCCAGTGGTCAACTTGCTTTATACTCCAGAAGCCTTACCTTTTATATAGTTCCAGCACACACTCCTCTGCAAGCTCAGAATTTTCCAGAACGGGGCATTTGGCTATCCAATCAGGACAGCCAGACCCCCTGTGAGAGTCTGTCCTCTTCAGGCACTCTGTCAGACAAAAAAGCAGGGGGGGGGGGGGGTGGAAGACTTCTGACCAGACACTCTGGAGCCTTGGCAGGGATGACTAAGTTCCCGCCAATACACACACTGACCTCCCCCACCCCTCCCAGAATGGTTGAAGGGCTAACCAAGAACAACCACACTAGTAATGGCAAAAAAAGGGAGGCCCCAAGTTGTCACATGGGTGCCCCTATATGGACATAGCCTGTGGTAAAAAAAATAATTGGTAGAACACGTCCACCAGCCATAACTAGGAGATTGTCCATGTGACAAAAAGTCACATGAGTAAAGAGAAGGGGGAATACTAGGTATATGCCTTTGGCACTCCACTAAAGGTGGGGTGTGCCAATCTCAGACTAGAGAGTTTTGGGAGCGATATCAAGTATCGCTCCATCCTTAAGAACTGTAGTTATTTGAGGATATAGAAAAAGAATCTTAGAGGACCCAATGGGTCCCCAGCAACACTGCACATAAGGAGCTGTGTGCTGCAGTAGTAAGACACAGATGCCTTTAAGAGCTAAGGAGCTGACAGACTCCATAGTACAGGTAGAATACAAAGAATAAAGTTCCAAAAGACCAAGCTCATTGGAATGAATGAGAGAAAAAAGGGTCCACTCATTCAGGATTCAAAGAAAAAGGTCCAGATAACTCTGCTGGGAGTCTCACTAGGAAAGGATATGAAGCTGGAAAATGACAAATCTCCCAGCAGTATCATTCAGCAGGATGACCACCCCTAGGGTTTCCATCGGCATATCTAGGCCATACGTTTCCTCATGGTCTGCACACTAGTTCCCTCCAACATGCACACCTCAACACAATAGAGCAATGGTTTACTCCTCCCTTTGCTCCGACTAACAAAATTAATTTCCTTATGGATCCATGGGTATCAATGCGACAAAGGAGTGCAATATCAAACCCATGAACTCTGTACCTTCCTTACGCATCAGTAAGTGCACAAAAAAAAAAGTATATACAATTAGTCACATGTGAAAAGATCTCCGCAACCTCTGGTGCAGAAGTGTAAACTTACTTCCTCCTTCTCATCGGTCTGTCCAGAATCTGCCACCAAAGCTTCTATTGAAGATGCAATGCCATTGCTTTCATCCTTGAAGAAAAATTTGAAAGTAGCATGAAAGAGTAGAAGGAATTAAAAGGTCAACCGTATCAAATGTCGCAGACAGACCCAAGTGTAACTAAGCATGCTTTTCCTCCAGTGCCCCAAATGAACAAGTTACTTTCTTACCTGGTAACGTTCTTTCGATGGGATGGTCCGACGACGTATTCCATATCTATGACATGTAATCACCACAGCTGTGCTGCTTCGGAAACTTTTTCGGCGTCTGCGTCCTGCGTCGATGCGCCGTCGTCGAGGACCTCCTCCGACGTCCGACGTCATCCGATGTGATAAGTAGGACGCACGACGCCCATAGCCTCAGTTGTAGTTTTTTTCCCCCAGAACGTGTGACATAAGTCAACTGCCAGTCAGACACAAAGCCTTGCGGAACGTAAGCTGCAATCGCAAAAGAAATTCTGCAGCGGGGAAGGCCGGGCGGGAGCGATATGGAATACGTCGTCGGACCATCCCATCGAAAGAACGTTACCAGGTAAGAAAGTAACTTGTTCTTCGAGGGGATTGGGTCCTCCGACGTATTCCATATCTATGACAGACTCCCAAAGCAGTACCAAAGCAAGGAGGAGGGAAAGAATTTAGAATCAAAATGTAGAATAGCCAATCAAATAGCAGAGCAAAGGACCGCCTTGCCAAAGGCCAGATCCTGTGCTCGGATGGAATCAAGGGAATAGTGACGTACAAATGTATGTACTGAAGCCCAGGTGGCTGCATCACAGATGTTGCGAATAGGAACACCCCTCTGCAGGGCAGTAGACGCAGCCATACCCCTGGTAGAATGGGCCCGCAAGCCAGCCGGTGGGTCCTTACCCGCCAAACGGTAGCACTCCGGGATGGCCAAAATAATCCAGCGAGACAAAGTCTGTTTCGTCACAGCTTGCCCCAAACGCTTACCAGCGTAACCAATAAAGAGTTGATCATCCACTCTAACCCGGGACATGCATGAAACATAAAAGCTTAAAGCTCTCCTAGGATCAAGCCTATGGAGCCTCTCCTCTTCCTTACCAGGATGCGGAGGAGGATAGAATGCCGGAAGAACAACCTTCTGGGCCAAATGAAATTCCGTCACTACCTTCGGAAGAAAAGAAGGACGAACTCTAAGAACAACCCTGTCCTTGTGAAATACAGTGAAGGGAGGCTTAACTGAAAGTGCCTGTAACTCACTCACTCTGCGAGCGGAAGTAACCGCAACTAAAAACACAGTTTTCAGAGTCAACAGCCTCAAAGGGCAAGAATGCAAAGGCTCAAACGGAGCACCCATAAGAAACTTAAGAACCAGGTTTAAATCCCAACCGGGCACCAGGAAAGGTGACGGAGGGAACACATTAGTGAGCCCTTTCAGGAACTGTGAAATCAAAGGGATTTTAAAGTAAGAACACTCTTCAGACGAGCGCTTAAAGATGGACAGCGCCGCCAGGTAACCCTTAACGGTACCCACTTGCAAGCCCCTGTGGGCCAAAGAAAGTAAAAAGGACAGAACCATGGGGATGTCACATGCAAACGGATCCACATTCTGAACTCTGCACCAGTCGCAGAACTTACGCCAACGGCAACGGTACAGAGACTTTGTTGCCGGCCTTCGGGCCGAAAGCAACACCTCCATCACGTCCTCAGGGAGGTCCCAATCCTTATACCTCAACCTTTCAGAAACCAAGCGTGAAGGTTGAGGGATCCGACCTCTGGATGGAGAACCTGACCCCCCTCCCGTGAGAGCAGATCGTCTCGGTAGGGAAGACGACGTGGAGGGCAGATGGATAAGTCGAGAAGGTCCGGGTACCACGTCCTCCGAGCCCACGCCGGGGCAATGAGGATCATCCGGGAACCGAACTTCCGTAACCTCCGCAGCACTTGCGGGATGACGGGGACTGGAGGAAACGCGTACAGCAGCGGGAATGACCACTCCACCACGAACGCGTCTCCTAAGGCTCCTTCTGGAGGAAATTCCCGCGAGCAAAACCTTTCGCACTTCCGGTTGACACTGGAGGCGAAGAGATCCACTTGAGGGGTCCCCCAAAGGGCGAAGATCTCCAGGAGAATCTCCTGAGCCAACTCCCACTCGTGAGAGATCGCGCTCTGCCTGCTCAGAGCGTCCGCCGTCACGTTTTCGGCACCGGCCAGATGAACCGCCGAGATCGAAACTTCCTGCTGGATGGCCCAGAACTCGAGCTGCATCGCCTCTCTGCACAGAGGAAGTGACCCTGCCCCCCCCTTTTTGTTGAGGTAGTGCATGGCCACTGTGTTGTCCGTCAGGATCAGGACATTCGTCCCACGCACAGGCGGCAGAAAAGCCTTCAGGGCTAGCCTGACGGCCCTCAGCTCCAACAGATTGATATGGAGTCTGGACTCCGACGGAGACCAACGACCGCTGACTGTCAGCCCGTTGGCATGAGCTCCCCATCCCGTGAGGGATGCATCCGTCACGATCGTCACCTCCGGCCAGGGAAGCCAAAATGGAGCCCCCTTCATCAAGTTGCCTTAGACGGCCCACCACAGAAGGTCCCGGGCGACCGAGGACGGCACCTGAATCGAGTCCGACATCCTGCCGGAAGACTGCGACCATTGCGTCTTGAGTGCCCACTGCAAAGATCTCATCCGCAGGCGAGCCTCTGGCACCAGAAGAATGCAGGATGCCATGAGGCCGAGCAACCTCAAGAACTCGAACGCTGGGAGCGTCTGGGCATGCTGAAACTTGTGCACCATCTGCTGAATGTGAAGAGCCCTCACCTGGGGAGGAAAACACTGCCCCAGGGAAGTGTCGAGCACTGCTCCGATGTACTGGAGCCGCTGCGTTGGCGTCAGATGGGACTTCTTTAAATTGAGGGAGAAGCCCAGCCTGTGAAGGGAGCGACAGGCGATCGATAGATGATCCAGGACTTGCTCGGGAGAGCTCCCCCTGATCAACCAATCGTCCAGGTAGGGGTAGACGTGAATCCCCCTTGCCTGAGATGCGCTGCCACCACCACCATGAGCTTGGTGAAAACCCTCGGGGCGGAGGTCAATCCGAACGGCAGGACCCGAAACTGAAAGTGCGAGTCGCCAACCGCGAACCTCAGGTACTTCTTGTGCTTGGGATGGATCGGCACATGGAAGTAAGCATCCTGGAGGTCGAGTGACACCAACCAGTCCTGAAGCTGAAGGGCCTGGAGGACTTGAGAGAGAGTAACCATCTTGAACTTGTCCTTCCTGAGGAGTTTGTTCAAACCGCGCAAGTCCATGATGGGTCTCAATCCCCCGTCTTTCTTCGAAATCAAAAAATAAGGGGAATACCATCCCTTGTTCCTCTCCGCTACAGGCACCAGTTCTATGGCGCCTTTCTCCAGCAGGGCTTGAATTTCCTGCGCAAGGAGCGGATCCGGACTCTGCAAAGAGAGGTTCCCCGGTGGATTGTCGTGAGGCCTGTGCCGAAAAGGAAGACAGTAGCCGTGGGTTATGATCTCCAGAACCCACACATCTGAAGTAATGGCTTGCCACTCTACAAGATGCTGCGCCAGCCTTCCCCCAACCGGCGAACCATGGGACATGGCCTCACGACTGAATGGGAGCGGCTGCGGCATTACCCGAGGGCAAAGAGGCAACTGCCCGAGCGGCCCTGGCACCACGGGTACCCTGTCGTCCACCTCTGGTACCCCTGCGTTGGCCTCTTTGACTGCCAGCTCCTCTCGCTTTACTGAAGGAAGAGTAATAGCGAAAGGAACCACCCCTCCACTGCTGTCCGCTAGGACGAAAAGGCGGAGGTTGGCGAACTGCAGCGCCCAACGACTACGCTGCAGCTTTTGAGGTCTGCAACCTCTCAAGGCTCTTGTCAGCCTTGCTGCCAAAAAGGTGTTCACCATCAAAGGGCATGTTGAGGAGCCGGGACTGCACATCAGGAGCAAACCCCGACTTCCGCAACCACGCAAACCTGCGTATCACGGTGCTCGCCGCCATGGACCTACTGACGCATTCAGCCAAGTCCAGACCCGACTGAACGGACTCACACATGGCATCCTTACCATCCTGGACCATAGCAAGGAAACCATCCCGTTCATCCCCTTCGGGAACATGTTCAGCCGCTAACGCAACACAGTTCCACAGAGTGTGCGTGAAACGTGACAAGGCACAAATGGAGTTGGCCGCCTGAAGCGCCATACCACCAGAAGAAAACACTTTCTTCGCCCAGCCATCAAAACGTTTGTCGTCCCTATCAGGAGGGATGGTAGGGTACGACGCCTGCTTTGCCGGGGCCGTGGCCGCCTGCACCACCAAACTTTCCGGAGTGGGGTGCCTGGTCAAGTAGCAGGGGTCGCTACTGGCTGGACGGTATTTACGCGACAAGGATCTGCCCACCGCCGGGAGACTCTCCGGAGCAGTCCAAGCCGCCGCCACCCTTCTCTGTAAAGCCATATGGAACGGCAGAACCGGGTCAGTTGGGGGACCAACATCAAGGATGTCCGTCAGATCATCCTGCACAAACTCCCCTGGGGGAGCAGACCATCCCAGATACTCAGACACCCTAGCCATAAGGCGCCGGTACGAGGAATCGGCATGGGAGCCAGGCTCAGGCCTACAAAATTCCACCTCCGGAGAGGTGTCCAGTCCACTGGCATCCAGCAGTGACTGCCTCAAATCGTCAAACTGACTATGGCCCGAGACAATTTCATCTGGCACCTGACTAGGAACCAGGCCATCAGAATCCTCATCCGCCTCCAAAATATATTCCAGGTGGCGAAAAGGCACCCGAGAGTGCTTGCTCTTAACCAGAGCCTTCCTAGGGGGTACACCCGTGACACGGGGCACCTCCGACACGAAAGGCGTCGATGGCGTCGAGCGAATCGGCGCCGACGCCGAGAAAACCGGCAACGGCGCCGAGAGGATCAGCGTCGACGGCAGATGCAGCGCCTCCAGTATCGGCGGCGTCGACACAGCCCTCGAAGCCGGAGCCCCGAGCGTGTCCCTCGACGACCTGATCGTCGACGGCTTCGACGAGGCCCTCGAAGCCGGAGCCTCGAGAAAGCCTGTCGACGCCCTCGACGCCACAGACGTCGATGTCTTCCTCGAACGCGTCGAGGACCGGGACCTGGAACGGCGAGAACGAGCCTCCTTGTCCGAACGGGACCGCTCCCGTTACTCGTGCCGACCACTCTTGCGAGCGGCGTCTCTCGACCTCACACGGCCGACCCCACTCGGGGGCGCGGACGGCTGAGTACCCTGCGACTCAAGAATCGCCAACATTTTCTTCCCGAAGGAAGCCCATTCTTCCGGCGTCGCACGGCTGGTGGGGTAACCGACGTGCCGTGCAGAATCCTCGGAAGAGGACCTGGAAGGCGACCGGTGACGGCGCTTCCGAGAATGCCTCGAAGAGGCCGAGGAGTGGCGAGACCCACTCCTAGAAGAAGACCGACGAGACTTCCGACGATGACGCGGAGAGTCACCCCTCGAATCATCCGTCGAAAGCCGCACCGACTTCGACTTCCGGGGCTTGGACACCCGACCTACCGACAACAACTTCTTACGTTCGCGTAAGGCTTTGGACGTGAGCGACTGGCAGTCGACACAGTCATCCGTGTCGTGGGCCTCCCCGAGGCACCAGAGGCAGGCGTCGTGCGAGTCAGTCACCGACATCTTGGACCCACACTCCCCGCACTTCTTAAAGCCCGGACGCGGGGTTGAAGACGAAGTGGAAGACATCGCCGAAGGAATATTCACAACGAACAGGTTCGAAGAACCAGAAAGAACAGAACTCCAAAGAGTCGAGGCTTAGAACCGAGAAACACGAAGCAACACGTTCGCGGAAAAAACGGAACTGAGGCTATGGGCGTCGTGCGTCCTACTTATCACATCGGATGACGTCGGAGGAGGTCCTAGACGACGGCGCATCGACGTCATCGACGCAGGACGCAGACGCCGAAAAAGTTTCAGAAGCAGCACAGCTGTGGTGATTACATGTCATAGATATGGAATACGTCGGAGGACCCAATCCCCTCGAATTGATATTGTTGCTAGCAGGGGAATTGTCAACACTGCTCTGGTGAAATGCGTTTCTGCACCGCAGGTGGTTTGTGGTTTCAAGCGCTCCTGTAAAGCCAAGGTAGTCTGTTCAGTGCAGGTAAAGCTTACCTGGAGTTGAGCAATGACTTGCTGCAGACTGCGGATAACTTCAACATTTTCCTTCAACTCCTGGTCCTCTAAGGTTTCCACCAATTTCTGCAGGTCAAGCTTGCAACTGAAATATACAAGGCATTCAAGTAAGAGGAGAACAAGCCATACACAGATTTAAAATCTATCCATCATCTAAACAGCAAAGCATGCCACACAGTTCTGGAATGTTTATTACAGTGACCCTCTACCGAGTTTACTGCGCAGTGTGGATTTATAGATTCTTTCTGCCAACATTCGATGTACAGTACGTATGTTAAATGTACTGTTATTGCTCATACATTAGGAGCAAAGGAAGTTGGAATTTGATCAATGCTAAACGCAGGTTTTCAGCACTTACGCCAATCAAGACTTTAGAATACATGAAGGGGTACATTTCAATGTGTTACACTACATGCCAATGCTCTATGGTATCTTCGTATATGCCAACCAACCCATTAACAGAACCTGAAAGATGCCATGCATTAGATATTCAGGACCGGTACATTAGGGAAGGGAAACCGACGAGAACAAGTTAATTGTCAAATAAGACCAAACAAAGTCAAAGCAGTAAGTACATCTCTCTAGGTGCGGGTTCCATGTCCCTTTGCTGACACCTTTTTTCAAAGTCATTTGCTAGAACTACATCATTTACCTTCAACCCCATGTTCCTATATGAACCCTACCCTAGCCCTTTTAACCCCTTACTCTGCCACCCATTTATATTTGAATGAGTTTTTTGCAGAAGGGGGTTCACCCTAGTCAGTAACGGGCTGCCTCATAGTGCTGTATAGCTAAACCATAAGAATAGTGTTGCAGAGCAGCGAGGCAAGACCACAGGGGTCATGGAGTGGTGCAATGGTACAGTGCTCAAAGAAAAACAGACTATATGTATAAAAATAATCTGTTGGTAGACTTGAGGAAAACTCCCCTAACAGGTGAGACTATAAAACAAATCAATTGGTATACAGGCCAACGCTTAGTAGAAGTCTGTACTACCCACGGTTTTGGTAGAATGGCAGAGCAGCGAGGATCATCTAAGGTGGAGAATGTGGGCTGTAGTTAAGTACAATGAACTCCGTAAATACACAGGCCCAAAGAAACATCTAGCTATAGTAAAATAGACATTTACACCCAAAAATTTATATCAACGTTTAATCAACACAATAGAAAACAACAATACTTCAGTTGAGTAAACCAACAGTAATGAAATTTACAGGTTATGAACAGTTGAGTGGTAAGTAATATCACCAATTATACTCACTCAAAATGTTCTGTTGTAGGAATAAAGGTTTATTTAGCATCAGCAATAGCCAGTCACTACTTTCATAGACCTCTAATACTTTTAATGGGCCCGTGGGCTTTAGCAGTCCATCCCTAACTGGTTGCGAGATCCCCAGAGTCCATTTGGAGGGAATGCAGGTAGGAAAGCAGCAGGAACTTTGATTATTAGAACTCTAAGTACCACTACCAACTGCACCTTCTCAGGGGTATTCTACCTTTTCTCACCTTCCCCCAGAGGCTCACGTCTCCAAAGCCCTGGTCCTCTCAAGGCTGGACTATTGCAAAAGACTCTTACACAACCTAACCTTTTCTACCCTCAGTCCTCTTCAAATCATCCAGAACAGACCTGCAAGACTTATCCTTGGCCTCAAGCCCAGGGACCACATCTGTCTGGCGCTGAAATCCCTTCACTGTCGGTCGGGAAGCCAGTGTCAGTCATGGCGTGCCATGATGTCTTTTGTCTATTTTCAGCCATTTTGTCCTTTGGCCTGCCCCCTTTGGCTGGACAGAAGACTCCCTTATTTGGGCATGCAGTTGCCCGCAAAAACTGCTTCTTTTGCAGGCTCCTACAGGTCATGTGTGTGGCAACCAAGAAAGTGGGCTGGGACTGTCTGGTCCTAATCCACAACACTGGGGCCAGGCTATCTGGTATGCACACGACCCCCAGTGGTCCCCGATTGGACCACTGCTGGTAGGCATGACTGGGGGGAAATTATTGGCTGGCCGGGTGCAAGCCCGCTGGCCGGACATCAGATATCAAGGGTCCTGAATGTAGGCCAGGAGATCAGCAATGGGTCAGAAGCGACTTGGAGACTGTGCCAAGTATCCAGAAGAGCTGAGCAGAACAAAGGAAGATCCCAAGACATGCAGACGTAGGTTGGCACCCGAAGCCAGTTGAGGTCCTGGTGGAGCCCTGCTTTGAGCTTTATCACGGAAGACCTGCGTAGTTGCTTCGAACATTTGGAGTGGTGGGAATAATCACTCTAGACACCTCCTGGTTGCTCTCTTAAAAAGGGAAAAAAAGGAAAAAATCCCTTGTTCAGAATGGTCCTTGGGCCAGCCAGCAGACTGTCCTGCTCAATCCTTGGTTCCCATACAGGAGCGTCACTGTGTCGAGTTTAGACTCAAAACTCTAGGGAATCCCAATTTGCACTGCAAAGCACCCCGTCACCAAACTGTCTTTGCTGCAGCTTTGGGCTGCGAGAGAGAAAGCTGCATCCCCTCCTGAGAGTTGGTTGCCCCTGCGTCACTGTGCTACGGTCGCTGTAGGCGTTTTCTGCTTTATGCTGTATGCCCCGAGACCAGCTACATCAGTGTTTTCATTCATCAACCGAATTGAAAATGACAGCTCCTGTTCCAAACTGAACCTGCACTTGCCGCGCATGTGCACCTTTAAGCCAAAACGAAGGGCGGGAAATCCAACCTCCGAAGACCCCTTCCAGACCTTCCAAGTTTGGACCAAAACTGAGCTACGGCCGGAGGCTATTGAAGTCGCTTACCAGTGGGCCCTTGTTCATCCATACGCATTTAGGCATAGAGGATCCTTTCTGGCCCTCTTTGACTTGGGTAGCCTCTGCTTCCTAAAGTCCTCCAAAACTTAGTAATGGGTTTTTCATTGCAGTAGAGTCCCCTCCTGACTCATGGAAACTGTTTTCAACCTTCAGAATTCAGTCACTAAGTTTTCCAGCTTCCTAAAAATTTACTTTGTGACTTTTATGCACGACCAAGCGATATTACGCGGGATAGAACATTGAGCACAAGACGCCATTCATTGTTGGGCTGAACCTATAAAGTTAGGATTATCACTTCTGAAGTTGGTCTATGCTCTAAAGGCTTTTCCCTTACAGGTATTGGTGGGGTTACTAACTTCATCGTATGGACTCCAGTGATTGCATGTGTGCTCCTTGAAGACCTAATCATCCTCACTCCTTCTGAGACCTAACCTTGACTGCTTTCCAAGCAACCATGAATTGGTCTGGCTATCTTCCCAGAAGTGTCCCCTCTTTGACCAACTAAGGTGGCCTCCTAAACATCTGGCAATCAGGCAAGAGATAAAAAAATTATTCTAACATCCCCTCAGTCAGGAGAACAGGAAAAGGGCCTGAAAGTCCAGCAAAAGGTGCTGGGGGTCTCGGGCATTAAGCATAAAACTGATAATCTCCATAACATCTACTGTTAGGACAGTGAAGTAGAAGGGCTTAGTAATGCCTATTCAACTGAGACAGTACAAGAATCCACTCTTAGTATAAGGTGGTACGGCCAGAGTTTATGGTAGACCGAGCAGCCAGGCTCATTTTAGGAAGGAGAGAGGGCTGTAGAATCAGTACAAAGAAAGTGGTCCAAAGAAACACTATGTATTGTAAAAAATTAATTATTTAAATACAATTAGGCCCAGATAAATTTTGGGGGAAATAAGTACCATCACATTATATATAACCACAATTATAAAAACACGCTGTTTGAAGGTAAATAGACCAAAGCATTAACCCAAATTGGAACACCTAATTGGAGATATAGGGAAGTCGAACCAATAGTTACTTTATTATTTTCAGTACTATAGGGGTAGTAGACCTTAGCAGTTTTACCAGGACGCTCACTTAGTAAACCAACTGGATAATAGACTTTGTGAATAGTGGAACACTTATTCTAGTAACAGTAAAACGCCTATAACTACGATTCAGGATAACAGTTTTTCTAGTTGGATCTTGGGGTGTAATCTTCAATCAGTTTTTCAGTTCAGACTAAGGGAAGCAAAAACAAACTTACTTCAGGTTAACAGTTATACTCAAGGTAAGTAAAACCTATACACATTTTTTACAGGAGCCACCAGCAACGTAAAGGCAGATATAACCCCAAGACTGTTTTTGTGTCTGTATGAAACAGACCAGAGAAAGCAAAACCCATTCTAATGCAGACTTATTCAGGACAGACTAACAGCAAGTCAGGGGAAGCAAGTTGGGGGACACTCGTACAGTTATCCTAACAGGAATGGGGAAGTGAAATTAACAGCATTACTTTTGGGTTGAGGCACAACCAAACCGCAGGGGAGTAATATAACCTTACATCTACTTTGTTAGAATGGTGAAAGTTTCTAAGGAAAGAATGATATATACTTTTCAGAATGGCAGAACATTTTTTTTAAACTTTATTTTAGGTATTTTACTGCAAAAACAGTAACAAACAAAAGAGAAACAAGGTCAATAAAACCGCCCCAGTGTCCGCATTTCCTCCGCCGCTCCCCCCGCCCGCCATCGCATTTCTAAGGTAATGATACGATATGGCATTTGTAACAGTAAGTAAGGAACAAGTTACTTACCTGTAACTGTTGTTCTCCAGCATGGGTCTGGCATGGATTCACATGCTCATGAATATTCCCCGTCGTCAGGCTGGGAATCCTCGGTAAAGAAAAAACCAGTATCAGTTTAGTTTCTGATCTGACTTTCGTAGTAATAACCAATCACTGGTCTCTGCGTCATACTGACCACAGCCAATGACTGCCCTCTACCTAAGCACCGCCTCTGGCAGCCATCTTCAGATTTGGAAGCACGTGAAGTGGCAGTATGACCAAGTGGAGAGCCGCAGAGGGGTAGGCGGGAGGGTTCGCATGTGAATCCATGCCAGACCCATGCTGGAGAACAACAGTTACAGGTAAGTAACTTGTTCCTTCTCCAGCATGGGGTCTGGCATGGATTCACATGCTCATGAATAAAGAATACATAGCAGTACACACATGCACAACCACGGGAGGTGGCAAAGGCTCAACATTAAGCATTGCATCAAACTCAACATTAAGCATCTTACCTCCTCACCAGGCTCACCTCAGGCGAACAGGTTGCGCAGCACTGCTTGGCCGACCCTGGACTCCTCCCTGGAAACCCGATCGACGCAGTAGAACTTCGTGAAGGTGTGCGTCGACCTCCACGTAGCAGCCCTGCATATGTCCAGCAGGGGCACACCAGAAAGGAACGCCGTGGTAGCTGCGATCGCTCTGGTGGAATGGGCTCTCGGACGGCCAGGCAGCGGTCGGTTTGCCAACCGATGACAGTACATGATACAGCCGGAGAGCCATCTGGAAATGGAAGCCTTCGAGAGAGCCTTCCCCTGATTGACAGGTCCAAAGTTCACAAAGAGTTGTGATGTCTTCCGAAAACACTTCGTGCGGTCCACGTAGAACTTCAGCGCTCTAGCCACATCCAGCGAGTGCAAAGTCCTCTCAGCCGGCGACGAAGGCGACGGGAAGAATACAGTCAACACCAAGGGTTCGTTGAGATGGAAGTCCGACGGTACCTTGGGCATGAAGGAGGGGTGCGTCCTGAGCACCACCCTCGTGTCGTGAAAAGTCAAGTACGGGGCCTTGCAGGAAAGGGCCTGGATCTCTCCCACCCGTCGTGCGGAGGTGATGGCCACAAGAAACACTGTCTTCCACGACAGAAACTTCAACGGGGCCGAGTGCAGAGGCTCGAACGGAGGTCCCATGAGCTTGGTCAGCACCACGTTGAGCTCCCACGCCGGGGCCGGAGCCTTCACCGGCGGGAACGATCTGAACAGTCCCTTCATGAACTCTTTCACCAGACGATGAGACCACAAGGACGTCCGTCCCGTGGTCCTGGTGTATCGGGAGATCGCAGCCAGATGAATCTTGATGGACGCGTGTGCCAGTCCAGCTTTGGCCAGCGTCAGCAGGTACGGCAGAACTTGGGGAGCCGTAATCCGTAGAGGGTTAATCTTCTGTGCGTGGCACCAGATAGAGAACCTCTTCCATTTGTGTCCGTAGCATTTAAGAGTCGAGGACGCCCTGGCCTTTGCAAGAACCTCTCTGCAGTCGGCCGGTATGTCGTATCCTCCAAACTCTAGCGCTGCAGGAGCCAGGCCTGCAAGTTCAGCGATTTCGGGTCGTGGTGGAGGATGGCGCCTCCTTCCCTGGAGAGCAGATCCGCGTCCACCGGCAGCTTGATTGGCGGGGACGCTGACAAGTCCAGAAGGTCCGGGAACCATATCTGCCTCGGCCACGCAGGTGCGACGAGGATCATCCTGCACCGTGACCTCTTGAGCTGGTTGACGAGCCGGATTAGCAGTGGCAAAGGAGGGAACGCGTAGAGGAACAGGCCCTCCCAGGGGAACGAGAAAGCATCGCCCATGCTCCTCGCCTGGGGAAACCTGCTGGCGAACCTCCGGCACTTGGAGTTCGTCGCCGTCGCGAACAGGTCGATCTGGGGTGTGCCCCACCGTCGGAAGAGGCGATCCACTAGATCCTGCCGTAGTTCCCACTCGTGGCACGAGCGCAGCTCCCTGCTGAGTGAGTCGGCGATGGTGTTTTTTATCCCTGCCAGATGAAACGGCACCAGAAACATCCCTTGGGCGACCTGCCCAATGCCACAGGTCCTGCGCCTCCTTGGACAGTGCTGGGGACCTGGTTCCGCCCTGTTTTCTGATGTAAAACATGGTGGTGGTGTTGTCGGTGAAGATCCTCACCACCTTGCCCTTGAGGGACGGAAGGAAGGACCTGAGGGCCCAAAACACTGCACGGAGCTCCAGGACGTTGATATGTAAGGATTTCTCCGTCGGGAGCCAAAGGCCCCTTGCGTGTAGATTTTCGGTGTGCGCTCCCCACCCTTCCAGGGAGGCATCCGTGGTCACTGTCTCCTGGTGGGCTGGGGTCTGGAAGTCCATGCCCGCCGTCAGATGCGCGCGGGTGTCCCACCACCGGATCGCTCGTCGGAAACTCTCGTCAAGTGTGATCCTTTCCTCGAAGCTGCCCGTCGTTTGGATCCAGCGCGCGTCCAGGAACTCCTGCAACGGGCGCATCCGGAGCCTGCACATGGGAATGAGGTAGATGCAGGAAGACATCATTCCGAGGAGGGACTTGATGGACCTCACCTTGGCCGCGTCGGCCACCAACATCCGTTGCACCTTGCCCAGGATGGTCCTGGTCCTCTCCTCCGACGGGGAGGCCAGAAGGGACACTGTTGAGCCTCGCTCCCAGAAACAGAGCGTCTTGCGCGGGTACCAGGTGGGATTTGGCGTAGTTCACGGAGAATCCCAGGTCCGTGAGAAGTTGGACGGTCCTTGCCGTGTGAACCACGGCGAGCTCCCTCGTCTTGGCTCGGATGAGCCAGTCGTCCAGGTAGGGGTAGACGTGGATCCCCTCGCGGCGCAGTTGCGCCGCCACCGGTGCGAGGCACTTGGTGAACACCCTGGGTGCCGACCGTAGACCGAAGGGGAGGGCTTTGAACTGGTAATGACGCCCTTGGACCACAAACCTGAGGAATTTTCGGTGCCCCTTTAGGATGGGAATATGGAAGTAGGCATCCTCCAAATCCAACGACGACAGGAAGTCTCCTTCCTCCAGCTGACCCAGGACGTGCTGGAGGGTGACCATCCTGAACTTTTGCGCCTTGATGAACTTGTTCAGACGTCGCAGGTCCAGGATGGGGCGCCATCCCCCCGTCTTCTTCACGAGGAAGTATCTCGAGTACACTCCGGAGCCCCGAAGCCTCTTTGGGACGAGTTCGATGGCGCCCTTCCTGAGCATCGCCTTTACCTCCAGGAGAAGTTGAGGGACGTGAAGTTCTTTCCTGGCCACGGGAGGGACGCGTGGACACCTTCTTTGAAACTCGAGCGCGTGGCCCCGGGCCAAGGCGTCCAGCACCCAACGGTCGGTGGAGATGGACTCCCACACGCTGACGAAGCTCGCCAGCCGGCCTCCCACCGGGGTGCTTCGGTGGGGGCCCGACCCCACGGTCGGTTCAATCCTGCTTGGACGAGGCTTTGCCGCCTTGACCTCCTTGGCGACGACGGCGGAGTCCGCCAGACTTGCCTCGTCCTCTGTAGGCCTCCTGAGACGAGCGGGCCGCTTGACGGTAGGTGGAGAAACCGCCGCCGGAACCTTTGGAGGCGCCCTTGCCTCCGCTGCTCCGAAAGGGCGTCCGTCGTTGCTGCAGAACTCCCAGGGCCCGGGCCGTCTCAGTGTCCGCTTGAATGGCCTGAAGGGAATCGTCCACTGTTTTGCCAAACAGGTTGTTCCCATCGAAGGGCATGTCCAGGACTCTGGTCTGAACGTCTTGACGGAAGTCCGTAGCCTTGAGCCATCCACGCCGCCTAAGGCAAACGCCGTTGCCCAACTGGCGGAACCCAGTGTCGGCGATGTCAGTCGCAACGGTAATGGCGTGGTCCGAAGCCACCTCACCTTCCTGCAGAATCTCCAGGGCCTCTGTCCTCTTGTCGTCCGGCAGGAAGTCCAGCAGGGGAGCCAGTTTGTACCACAGCTCCCTGTCGTAGCGGGCCACGATAGCCAAGGCGTTGGCCGCTTTAATCGTCGTTGCTGCCGACGAGATGACTCTGCGTCCCATAGCGTCCAATTTCTTTCCCTCACCGTCCGGTGGGGAAGTCTATGTGGAGGCCGCACCCCCCCCCCCCGCTTTCTTCCTGGCCGCCGCGGAGACGACGGAGTCCGGGGTAGGCTGCGCCCGGAGGCACAGGGGGGCCGTGTCCGGGACCCGGTACTTCTTCTCGTACCGGTCTCTTCTAGCTGGCGTCGTGGAAGGGTTCTTGAGGAGGGCGAGGCCCTCATCCCAAATGTCGTCCAATAGAGGCACTGAGAGGACCGTCTTCCTCTTGGCCTCGCGCCGCTGATAAAGGAAACCTTCCTTCTTCTCCTCAGGGCAGAGTTGAAAAAGCTCGGATGCCCTGGAGATCATGGAGTGGAACGATCCAATCTCGTCGGGCGGAGAAGCCCTGGTGGGAGGAGACGACGGTACCTCCTCGTCGTATACCTCGTCGTCCGTACCCGTCGCTGCCGTGTCAGTCCCCGTATCATCCCCTCGGGTGGACGGGGAGGAGGGCTGGAAGGGGCGCGACGGCTGAAAAGGAGGCGGAGGGTGGATCCTTCTTTTCTTGGTAGGGGGAACACCAGAAGGTCCCGGTTCTGGGTCCCCCGACGGGTGAGGTTCCGTCGGCAACGGTAGTCTCGTCCTTATCTGAGCATAAGGACTGTATAGCCAACAAAATGGCCGCCGAGTTGTCTCGCGGCGCTGGCAGAGGGGAATCCGACGGGCGATCAGGGACCCCGTCGGTACCCTCGACGATGTCGTCGTCACCTGCGTCGGGATCCATCCCGACGGGTCGGTCTTCTTCCACGCCGAGGCCGTGGCTTAAGACTTCGACCAGCTCCTCCTCCGAGGTTGAGGCCGAATCTACGACGACGCCCTGCCCCTCCTTTTTCTTCCCCACGGGAGATTTCACGGGGGTCCTATCGATGGGCACAAAAGATGACTCCCTCCGAGGTGGCAGGGAGACTCTGAGCCCCGAGGTCGCCACCACTGGTGTAGCCTGCACAGGCTGAGCCAGGGCCGCCGCGACAGTTTCGATAGAGGGCTTGGCCGGATGGATTAAGGCCTTCCCCACCTTAGGTGCGCTCACCGCCTTATCCTTGAGGGGGGGGGGACACCGCCTCGCTCCCCCTCCGATGGGGCCTTCGAGCTCGACCGGGGCCTCTCCAGGAGCTTCGCCGGGTGCTCGGCCTTCCTCTTACCCGACCCAGAGCGTTGGCTCGTAGTTGATGGTGCCGGGGAGGGTGCTGCCTGGCGCCCGTAGAGCCTGACCGTTCGGCGCTCCCGGTGCCAGCGGACTCGCGGTGCTTGGCCTTATGTTGGACCCCCGTCGCCGGGGCGTCCTCACAGGACTTAGAAGACCGCTCAGATTTCTTCTTCTTCTCGCCGGACGGGCTCTTCCCTTCTAGCCAGTTGGCGAGACGTTGATGGCG
Source organism: Ambystoma mexicanum (assembly GCF_040938575.1). Taxonomy (NCBI): domain Eukaryota; kingdom Metazoa; phylum Chordata; class Amphibia; order Caudata; family Ambystomatidae; genus Ambystoma; species Ambystoma mexicanum. The sequence goes on from NC_090930.1 coordinate 61,470,594, forward strand.
GTCCTTCATGGTCCGCTCCGACATGTTGCCGCAAAACGCACAGTCCTTCTCCACGTGCGTCTTGTCCTCATGTAGGCAGTAGAGACAAAAGGAGTGTTCGTCCTCCTTGAAGACGTTCTGCAGCTGGCATCCAGGGCAGACCCTGAACAGCTTTCCGGGCGTCGAGCTTCCCTTCTCCTGGGCCATGAACGGCCCTGAGAAACTTCTGGAGTCCTCCAAAAGCGTAGCTCGACGAGATCTTCACCCTTGAGGGGCGCAGACGAATCCGACACGGGTCCCCGTTGATCGGATAGTGAGTCGGTGGAGCTTGAGGCTCTTTTGACCGAAAAAAACGAAGTTTTTGAGAAAAAAACGTGAAAAAATAGCACTAACGCTCGAGAGCAATAGCACGAGGATCCCAACACATGAACGTGCGGTAAAAATCTGAAGATGGCTGCCAGAGGCGGTGCTTAGGTAGAGGGCAGTCATTGGCTGTGGTCAGTATGACGCAGAGACCAGTGATTGGTTATTACTACGAAAGTCAGATCAGAAACGAAACTGATACTGGTTTTTTTCTTTACCGAGGATTCCCAGCCTGACGACGGGGAATATTCATGAGCATGTGAATCCATGCCAGACCCCATGCTGGAGAATAACTGTTCACTCTTTTACAGTTAGCAACCAACTTCTTTTGCAGGTAAGTAACTTTTAAACACTTAATCTCTTTTGTAGGCAAAACATCAATCCCTTAAAAGTATTTCCCTTATTCTTGGAGCATGAGCATTCTCAGTGGCAGAAGGGGTGTCACTAGGGTCCAGTGTCCAACAGGCAGGTCAAGAAGTTCTTAAGTAACAAATGTTAGAGTTCCTAAGGAAAACTGTTAGAACAAGTAAGTACTTTAGAGTTAGTTGAGGGTCCAGGGGCAATCGTGAAGACACCCTAGGAGGGTGCCAGCAGGGGCCTGGGTGCACTAGACGAGAGGACTCCCAATCACAGAAAACACCCCAAAACTACACAGAACTCACAAGAGACTTAAGGTAAATATCAAGCCAGCACAGTACCTCAGAACAGATTATGCAACAAGAGGACTTCAAGATCTGCAGCCAAAAACCCAGTGGTTGAATTCCTTCATCAAGAAGGCAGGACACTGGAAGGACTTTTGGAGAAAGGATCCAGAAGGTCGAAGCAGGGCGTGGGATGGCTCTAAATGAAGGTCTCACCGGGCTCTGGTTCAGCGTGGTTTTCGGGGTTGCAAGATCGATTGGAAGGAAGGGCTACAGCAGGCTCTGGTTACACAGCAAGCTCTGGTCGCTGGAAATTGTCCCGGCTGCAAATTCATCTTGCTCTTCGGTTTTGGTTCCAGTGGTCAACTAACTTCAGCTTCCAGGTTCAGACTTCTGCAGGAACCCAATCAAACAGCCTTGCAACATTCAAATTTGCGGGTTTGGCAATCCTTTCAGGACAGCCAGTCTCCCAGTTTGAACTGGTATCTTGCACTCAGTAAGGGCTGCAGAGTTTGACTCCTCCCTCACTTCCTGCCTTCAGACAGCCTGGGCAGAGTGCACAGGACTTGCGCGAAGATAGAAATCACACAAAGGAATTTCCCACCCTGGATGTCAGATGGAGCAAGAAAGGACAAGGAACACTAAAAATGGCGAAATACAGGGGCCATTTTGGTAAAAAAATACAGGGGCCATTGCATTTTTCCCCCTACTACCGAGTCGTACTCTTGATGGGTGATCGTTTAATGCATCTCCATAGTGTAGGTTTGGATTTAGAGTTCCTTATAACTTTTGGGCTGTATGCATTTTCCTATGGCAGAACAGCACCTTATGGGCAGTGTTGCTGGGTTACCCCTTGGGCTGCCCTTTATTATGTACCTTGGATGAACTACAAGGGTAAAGTGGGGTTTAGAGCACCTTTTTATTTTATATACGGGACCAGCCCACCCCCTTATGTGGAGTGCTGGGTGTCATGGTATCCTGTTCTCACTGACCTAGTCAATTCTTGTTACTGAGGCAGGCTAATTTATGGCCGTGTATCTACTTTAATAACTTTAGTTATTAATCGCAGGCCGTCAAATCAACCACTAATGCACAGAAGGTTCACCCCTTCTGCAAGAAGCCCTGTGGGTACGTTGCAGCTGTCGATTGCTGCAGTGTCAAAATCACTAGGCACTCAAGGACGGACGCTTTTCCAAGCTTTCATCCGCCTTGGAGCCGTCGAAAGGCCTCTTCAGAAGCCTTGCTTGGACATCGGTGCAAAGCCAGATTTACGCAACCAGGCAAATCTTTGCAAGACAGTAGTGGCTGCCACAGATTGGCTAACACGGTCAGCCAAGTCTAATCCGAACTGGAAAGGTTTGTATGCAGTACCCTCTGGGAAAACTACAAACTACAGGTACAGGAAATCCAACCTTTGGTATAAGTTTGTACTACACAGTTTTGGTAGCGTGTTGAGCAGCCAGGCTCATCTCTAGAGGGGTCAATGGGAGCTGTAGTGGAGTTACTGATTTACAGTCACAAGTATTCAAATAAACTCTTACACTAAAGGTTTCCTGAATAAACAATTATTAATGTATTTATCAGTCAGAATAAGCCTTCAGAAGGGAGTAATACAACAGTAACACTGAAATACACTTCATGAAATACCCACTCTTTATATCTAAATCAGTAGATACCCTTTTGGGGTGGCCCACAGACACTACCTACCCCCTCAGGTGACTTCAATTGCTAGGTGTCCTGGGGACATTAATATATCACGGTTGCATTTAGAATCAGTAATAAGTCAAAGGAAAAGGTTATTTAGAACATACAAGAGACAACAAATATTCTTAATCAGGCAAATATTTTCAGCTCCCCCAATAAGATTCAGTGGAAGAGGCGAAGCCAAAGTCAGTAGGTTAAAGTCTGTATGAGCTGAAGCACTTCATAGTTAAGTAGAAAGTCTTTGCACAGTGTTTTAGAAGTCTTTGAAGAAAAGAAGAATCAAATGTAGGGCCAGAAGCAAGATGCAAGCAACTCTACAGTAAGAGGCAAGTTCCCTCAGACTTTACAGTACCTTTAGAATGAAGAAATGTGCAGATGACTTCTGTTCCTGTGCAGCTCTGCAGATCTCACTGTTCCTGGGCCTCAGTCGTGGGGACAAGAGGGACGACTTCTGGGGACTCCTGCACTGCAATGGGACGGTTACCGCTCGCAACCGGCAATCTTCAATTCAGTGGCTGTTCAGTGTTTCAGCTCCTGAAGTCTACCACAAAGAGCAACACTGCGGTTCCTAGCTGTCAAGATGGACTTTCCTTGCTTCTGGGGTCCCACACTTTTGAGGGGGCTCAGGCTCGGTCAGTCCTGCTTCCTGGAGCACTAGGCCATCTTAAAAGCAACGCACAATCTGGTGTTCCTCTCCCTGGCTATATGGTTTCCAGCAGCAACTCCGGAATTTCAACCAGCTCCGAGATGGATGTCCAGGTGGCTTACCTTTGAGTTCATTGGTGCCACCAACTCAAAAGGGAGAAGTCATCCTTGCAGGGGCTTCTGTCGATACGACTTTGGAGTTTCAGCACAGCAGCAGGGCTTCACCGGGCAAACCAACGGTCCAGGAGTTGCAGCAGGAGTCCTCTTCAAGTTGATCTTCGGTTCCTTCGTCCAGTGGGCGACTGCCTTCCAAGCCAAAAGCCTCGCCTTTTATTCAGTTCCCTCCCATTCAATCCAGCCTAGCTCTCACTCACCCAGCAGGGTGGCTGTCCTTGCTGGACAGTCGGGCATCCATTCACCACAGAGTGCATTTGGGTCTCCTAGGAGACTAAGCACGAGGAGTTTCGGGAACCTCCCTCACTTCCTGCCTACCCCAGAAACTCTGGAGCCAGAGGCAGGCTTCACTCCCGAATCCGGCCAAAGGCAAATTAACAAAGACCAAACCTGGTTTGGTGCGCAGAGAACATCTCTCGAAGGACCTTTCCACAAAGACATGGTGAAAAAAGATGGCTCTGTGCCATTTTGAAAAAGATGGCTCTGTGCCATTTAACGTTACCGGAGCTGTGAACAGCCGCGGTAAATGCAAACCATGGTAGTTCGACATGAAACCACCACCACCAACAGCCATTCTGTGAGGAAAGGCTCAAAAAAAGGTTACATGAGCATTTAGACACAGGGGATACTAAGTAACCCTTCCAGCACTCTATTGTAGTGTGTCAATGAAAAAGAAGCTGCCTATGGAGTTTGTTAGACTCTACAACCTAACGAAACAGTGCACAAAATCACAATCACATTAAAATACGAGAGAGTGTGGGGGGGGGGGGGTCTCTTCAGGTTAAAAAAAATCAAGTCCTCAAAATCAAGCAAAGTTGCTGGGGGTCTCTAAGGTGGAGGGAATTAGTGCATTTCTGATAATTCTCCCAAAAGCGACTGGCACATTGAATATCGTGAAAGATGGCATTGGCGCAAACATACATCCCTTTCTTCACCATCTGGGTTGTGTTCAGCAGCCATAGTCGCCACTTCCCACAATGTTAATGTAAATTTGGCCAATGCACACGTGCCACTGGATTTTAAGGTCATACTACGGACTGAAAAAATTTGCTAGAGTATCAAACCTTTTGTGAAATCCTTATTAACGGCAGGATTTGTCTCAGAACTTTACCAATTTGTCATAACGTTGCTCTTCAGAGCATTATGGAAAGTGAGAACATGGTCTTTAGGGGGGCCCTTGTCAGGAATAACTGGTTATACTGTGGTTATCCTGTTCGTAGAATGTAGCTTGTCTCACCCAGGCCCAGATACTCCGTAACCTTGCCCAGGACTGCCCTATAGGAAGCATCTGCATGTGTAGAAGGCTCTGGAGCTGACAAATTCCACCTCTGGGGAGATATCTAGCTTACTGGCATCTTTTAGGGAGTCCACCAGATGCTGCATTCTGGACTCCTCAGAAATTAAAGCCTCAGAAACAATTGGAGTGCGAAATTCCAGGCCAAAGGGATGTGTCCGTATCAGTTACCTCCTCGTCAGAAATCAAAAACAGACTTTCAAGTCTGGGCTGGGCAGGAGCTTGAAAACCTTCCACACCTTCATTGAAGGCTTCGACACTGATGACAATCGACAGAGGAACTCTACTACCCTCGAACCAGTGGAGGTCTTGTCTCGAGACTTCAAGGCCTCTCAAGCTTCTCAAAGGTGCTTTTAAGGTTTTTATTTTTTACCCGGGTTCGAGGGTGCATGAGCACCAACCTTTGTAGACTCCTTAGTGGCCTTTACGAGTTGAAATCGGGTCGGAAGATTTTACTTTCTTAGAAGGTACGGGAGTAGCCGCCTTCTCAAAGGCCTTCATCTGGAAGCAGAAGTCCTCCCGTTCGCCTTGGTAGCAGACTTCCCTGGAAAACTCACTACGGTCAGGAGAGGAGTCCAAAGATTAACAGCGTGAACCAGCTTGCCTCTTAGATCTTTTGCAGGAGGCCAAAGACGAAAAATAGTGGGAACTGCTTCTGGAAGAGCGCTACGAGTGTTTCAAGCGATTATCTCATCCAAATACTACCTTTGGGAAGGAGTGGTCAAGGGCGATTGCGAAGGGGGCCTACCCAGGACCTCGCTTTGGCAACTGCTCCTCAGTGGTGGCTGCCCCGCTTTGAAATTCCATTTGTCAATCAGGCAAGCTACTAAAGAGCATCTTATATTTAGCTGGTTATTGAAAACATACCTTTTTTAAAGCGACTCCTTTCTCCCTTTCTTACCTCAGACAGCACCATGATGCCCTAATTGGCGACCATGCACACTACAAATAAAATGTAACATAACAGAATGAGGTTTTGTTTACTCTCCTTCAAGGCCTTTCCAGTCATGGACTGACAGGAACTGCAGTCATCAACTTTGTTTTCGATTGCAAGGCATCAAAGGCAAATAAGGCGTTGGTCAGTAATAAACATCTTCGACCCACAATCTGCACACCATTTGAAGCCAGTTTTAGGCGTAGACATTTTGAAAGAAATGCTTTTACGCAGTAAAAGTGAACCGAAGAGTAACGTGCATGTGGTAAAATGAACTGAAGTAATGTGTACGTTGTGATATTCCCAAAGCAGCGAGCGCTTGATCGGATATAGCAAAGATGTTCAATACGTGGGAGGACACAATCCATTCAAAATTCCCCCTTTCAGAAAAAGAGACCGAAATATCCAGGAAAATCAGCAACAGCAAGTTCCAGCACAAAAGGTTTAGTGGTCCCATATAATTTGGCTCAGGAACCCCCAACAATGGAATTTTGACCTAACAGTTGGATTCCTGAGCACAATCCACATGAGTGATTAGTTGGGAAGACTAAGCATTTACTAGAACATTCCTACATATCCTGGAGACTGCAATTGTTTTGCCAGGAAAGTGCTAGTGGACCGTAGGGCATGATCGATGAAGGTTGCGAATGAGAGGATGTATTGACAATGTAGGTCATGTACGTCTTGGGTCAGAAAGTTCTGTGAAGGCGTATGTGGATGGCAGTGTTGTGGCAACCCCACTTATCCAGTCACATCAGTTTGAATGTTGGGGACAGGTCCAACAAAGCCAAATCGATACTCATGGTTACACATTGCCAGCATTTGATTGATGGTTAAAACTTACGCAGCATGCTGACTGAGCTCCTCGATCTTGCCATTCAGTTTATCATTCTCCTGCTCAGTCTGAAAGAAAAAATGAAACAGTGTCCATTTAAATGGTCACTCTGCAAATGCTCATTCAATGAATGGACAGGTAAGAGGGGTGGCAGCTACACTAAGCTTGTTTTTATCTCCCCACATCATTCTGTTCTTAGTCTCAGCATAGCCCTATGTGCCATGGTGTAGAATATCAGTATGGCTCCATCTCATGTCTGTTGCACAACCGAAACCCAGTCAGCAGAAGGTGAATGCAGATCATGATCACATGCGGAAAAGGAAAAAATTACTACCTTTAACAGGTTCTTGCTTAGTAGCTCAAGTTGCAACTTCAGGAAATTATGAAGGACTCTGAGGGTTACACAAGCATCGAATCGTATGGCAGAGAACCAAGCAGCCCCCACCAAAAGGAGCCGAAACATCTAAATGTGGTAAGCACAGCAGGTCGTGCTTCTCTTTAGGAGGGCAGTGCTTCTAGGGAAGATCAGTTTACACAGATAACCAAAGCAAGCATCTAAAACAGGAACATAGAAACTATACACTTCATTACAATATCAAATGACTATCAGGTGTAATAATGTGTACACCAGTACACACAAGATGTATTTAATGTACATATAATAACAGTAGCCTGGTTCAAGACCAGTCTCACCCCACAAGTACAACCATATGAAGACAAGGCTTCATAGTCTAAATCAGTAACCAAACTACCACAGACAATATTCACTATAATCACGCAGCTTATAGGAACATGGGTGATCCAAAGGCACACTACATACAGAGGTAGACTGGTAGGAAAGAGGGCTAGGCACTGAAAAACACCAACACACAAGACCATGTTAGCCTTCTAGAACCACTCACACAGACCCCATATAGACACAGAATAGGCAGAGAGATAGTAACACGGAGTAATGCAAGGAGTGTAGCAGCAGGAGTGGAAGACATGACTTGTAAATACAATCAGGAGCAGCACACCAGGCAAGAATAACATCCCAATAGGACGTGCCAATCACTAGGATCCATCGCTCCAAAAGGCAAAAAAGAAAACATCCGTAACCAAAAAACCAACAGTGTAACAGTTTAGTATATCAATTTTTAGTATATGACGGTGTAGCAGGATTTTGAAAACTGAAGAGAAAAAAAAAACTATAAGCAATAATTCTAGTATTTGGGCCTTAACTCCGTGGACCTAGAAGAAACCCAGACCAAAAAGGTCACTGCCCAGATAGGTACTAGTTTGAATAATTCCCAGGGGAGTTTGAAGCAAGTGTTTACAGATCCCATGGAATACAGGGCAGTCAAGTCAGTTTTGATGTAGAGCAGGTCGGGTATGTCCAGCTTTTGCCACATGTGCAGAGAAGGCAACCACCACCCAAAAGTCGACCTAAAGAGATCCAAGGCCAGGAGACTGATCTGGCAACAAGATGCAGCCCAGCAGGATATCAATGGGAAAATAGTGAAGATATGAGCAGAGAACTCCACCCAAGTACCACCAGGAACCCTGAGGGCAAATTGAGGAATAACTCCCTCCACAACCCCCTTAACCCATCCATTGCACAAAAGCCAGGACAGAGGTAAATTCTTATTGAAAAACACTGATCCAAGATGGAAGAACCGCCCAGTAAGTAACACTTACCAGGGCAAGCGCACGGATCCAGTCCCCAAGGGATTGAGAAGTTCAGCCAACGCAAGCAGTTCAAAAGAATTAGCCTCTGCAGAAATGGGACCCACCATCGAGTGGTGAAAGCAACGATGGAGGAAGTCAAACAAGCATGTCCCCTCAGCTGGACAGTCAAGAGGGTAGCACACCAGCTAAACAGTCCAAGGGTGTTGACTAATTTGCTCAAGGAGGCACCAGATGAATTGGGGTCTTACCACCCTCACAGGCCACAGAAGCCTCCAACACCAAAGCAAGAAGCCTTGGCGGTAAACCGCAGAAAGAAGCAGAAAACAAACAGTACTAAGACAGAAGAGACAGTCAATAGCAGCAAGAAGACGCGGGATGACGTCCAGCAACCAACATGCAATCCAGAGCACATATAATAGACTACAGTCCAACCAGTATGGCAGGAGTGGGTCTCAGAATTAATTGACTGCAAGAGTTTTCAGTTGCAAACTATTCCAGCAGGTAAGTCAGCCTGCTATTCTGCCAGAATTGAGGGAGCAATCAGAGTTTCCCTTATTTCTCACATACTCAGCAGCTCCCAAATCATTACCGTATTAAAATCGAGGGCTTGCAGGAAGAACTCCAGGAACGATGGGGCATGGATCTACCACCTTTGGGTCTTCAGATGTTTGCGATTCCAACCTGCATTAGTTCTAGCTAGCAGAATCAATGCTGAAGGATCATGGGCCTTGTGCCAAGATTTTGTTCCGAAGCAGTTAAAGGTGGAAGGAAAGATTTCTAAAGATGGGGAATATGTGGGAGGACAATCCATTCAAAAGGGGATACAGTGCATCTACACAGCACTCCACGTAAGGAGGGGTGTGCTGTAACACTATATAAAATGTAAATGGTGTGGAAAATTAATAGTTACTCACAATAGTGACTAACATAATTAGTCCCCTTTCCTCCATGCTGCATCGGCGTCCCTTCCTAGGGATGGGAGACAGAACCTTTTACACCAGAAAAACCTTCTCTTTAAATGTACAGGCACGTGGGGGTGCAGCCCTGGGAGCATGCGCTACCCTGACTATGCCCACCAGCATCACTCCTCAGTCCCCATTGACGCTTCGACAATATATAACATTGCCCAATGACACCAGTTATTAGAGGGTGGAGGGGCTGGGACATATGGAGGAAAGGGCACTAAGGACTAAAAGTACATACGTTAGTCACTACGGTGAGTAACTTGTAATTACTCTTAAGTCCCATCCCCTTTCCTCAATACTACATGGGCGATTACAACTGAATGTAGCCCCGGGGTGGAGAGGATACCCGCCTTAAGCAAGCAAGTTCCTTAGAACCGCCTGTCCGAAGGACACGTCTGACTTAGAGCCGGCTTCCAAACAGTATTGCTTACAAAAAGCCAAAAGGGTGGCCCAGGTGGCTATCCTGCTTATGACTTGCCACAGAACCTGCCACTGGAATGCTGTGGCCTTGGATCTAACCGCGTGACCGTGCATGTTGGCTGGCAGCAGCTTCAGCATAGGCCTTTTTGATGGCCGCAACCATCCACCGTGCAATAGAAGCCTTGGATGCCTGATCTGGAGCCCCTCCCCCACCAAAAAGGTGGAAAAAAGTGCGTCCGACTTACAGAAGCCCTTGACCCTGTCCAAATAGAATTTCAGAGTGCATCTGGCATCCAGACAGTGCAAGACTGACCCTCGTCCTTGGGGTGACCGAAGAATGTAGGTAAGACCATTTCCTCGTTCAGATGAAAAGCAGAGGGTACCTTACGTAAGAACGCCAGGTGAGTCCACATAACCACTGTATCCCTGTGGAAAGTGGCATAGGGTTCTGATGCCACCTGAGCCTGGATCTCGCCGACTGCGAGCGGAAGTCCTAGTAGCAGAGCTGTCTTAATGGTGACCAGCCTGATGTGCGCAGACGCCATTGGAGCCAATGGCGTGTGTGTGCCTGGGCGCCCAACACCATTGAGGTCCCAGACGGGGTGTGGTTTCCAGATGGGCGGGTAAAGCCTGGACAAACCAGCCAGATGGAACAAGTTACTTACTTGTAACTGTTCTCCAGCATGGGTCTGGCATGGATTCACATGCTCATGAATATTCCCCGTCGTCAGGCTGGGAATCCTCGGTAAAGAAAAAATCAGTATCAGTTTCGTTTCTGATCTGTCTTTCGTAGTAGTAACCAATCACTAATCTCTGCGTCATACTGACCACAGCCAATGACTGCCCTCTACCTAAGCCCCGCCTCTGGCAGCCATCTTCAGATTTGGTAGCACGTGAAGTGGCAGTATGACCAAGTGAAGAGCCGCAGAGTGGTAGGCGGGAGGGTTCGCATGTGAATCCATGCCAGACCCATGCTGGAGAACAACAGTTACAGGTAAGTAACTTGTTCCTTCTCCAGTATGGGGTCTGGCATGGATTCACATGCTCATGAATTAAGAATACATAGCAGTACACACATGCACAACCACGGGAGGTGGCAAAGGCTCAACATTAAGCATTACATAAAACTCAACATTAAGCAATTCTTACCTCCTCACCAGGCTCACCTTACGCGAACAGATTGCACAGCACTGCTTGGCCGACCCTGGACTCCTCCCTGGAATCCCGATTGACGCAGTAGAATTTCGTGAAGGTGTGCATCGACCTCCACGTAGCAGCCCTGCAGATGTCCAGCAAGGCACACCAGATAGGAACGCCGTGGTAGCTGCGATCGCTCTGGTGGAATGGGCTCTCAGACGGCCAGGCAGCGGTCGGTTTGCCAACCGATGACAGCACAAGATACAGCCGGAGAGCCATCTGGAAATGGAGGCCTTTCAGAGAGCCTTCCCCTGATTGACAGGTTCAAAGTTCACAAAAAGTTGTGACGTCTTCCGAAAACACTGTGCGGTCCACGTAAAACTTCAGCGCTCTAGCCACATCCAGCGAGTGCAAAGTCCTTTCGGCCGGCGACGAAGGCGACAGGAAGAAAACAGGCAACACCAAGGGTTTGTTGAGGTGGAAGTCGGACGGCACCTTGGGCATGAAGGAGGGGTGCGTCCTGAGCACTACCCTCGTGTCGTGAAAAGTCAAGTACGGGGGCTTGCAGGAAAGGGCCTGGATCTCTCCCACTCTTCGTGCGGAGGTGATGGCCACAAGAAACGCTGTTTTCCACGACAAGAACTTCAACGGAGCCGAGCGCAGAGGCTCGAACGGAGGTCCCATGAGCTTGGTCAGCACCATGTTCAGCTCCCACGCCAGGGCCGGAGCCTTCACCGGCGGGAACGATCTGAACAGTCCCTTCATGAACTCTTTCACCAGACGATGAGACCACAAAGACGTCCGCCCCGTGGTTCTGGTGTATCGGGAGATCGCAGCAAGATGAATCTTGATGGACGCGTGCGCCAGTCCAGCCTTGGCCAGCGTCAGAAGGTACGGCAGTACTTGGGGAGCCGTAATCCGTAGAGGGTTAATCTTCTGTGCGTGGCACCAGGCAGAGAACCTCTTCCATTTGTGTCCATAGCATTTAAGAGTTGAGGACGCCCTGGCCTTTGCAAGAACCTCTCTGCAGTCGGCCGGTATGTCGTATCCTCCAAACTCTAACGCTGCAGGAGCCAGGCCTGCAAGTTCAGCGACTTCGGGTCGTGATGGAGGATGGCGCCTCCTTCCCTGGAGAGAAGATCCGCGTCCACTGGCAGCTTGATTGACGGGGACGCTGACAAGTCTAGAAACCATATCTGCCTCGGCCACGCAGATGCGACGAGGATCATCCTGCACCGTGACCTCTTGAGCTGGTTGATGAGCCGGATCAGCAATGGCAATGGAGGGAACGCGTATAGAAACAGGCCCTCCCAGGGGAACGAGAAAGCATCGACCATGCTCCTCGGCTGGGGAAACCTGCTGGCGAACCTCCGGCACTTGGAGTTCGTCGCCGTCGCGAACAGATCGATCTGGGGTGTGCCCCACCGTCGGAAGAGGCGCTCCACTAGATCCTGTCGTAGTTCCCACTCGTGGCACGAGCGCAGCTCTCTGCTGAGCGAGTCGGCGATGGTTTTTATCCCTGCCAGATGAAACGGCACCAGAAACATCCCTTGGGCGACGGCCCAATGCCACAGATCCTGCGCCTCCTTGGACAGGGCTGGGGATCTGGTACCGCCCTGCTTCCTGATGTAGACAATGGTGGTGGTGTTGTCAGTGAAGGTCGTCACCACCTTGCCCTTGAGGGACGGAAGAAAGGACCGGAGGGCCCAAAACACTGCACGGAGCTCCAGGACGTTGATATGGAGGGACTTCTCCGTCGGAAGCCAAAGGCCTCTCGCGTGCAGATTTTCGGTGTGCGCTCCCCACCCTTCCAGGGAGGCATCCGTGGTCACTGCCTCCTGGTGGCCGGGGGTCTGGAAGTCCATGCCCGCCGTCAGATGCGTGCGGGTGCCCCACCACCGGATCGCTCGTCGGAAACTCGTCGAGTGTGATCCTCTCCTCGAAGCTGCCCGTCGTCTGAATCCAACGCACGTCCAGGAACTCCTGCAATGGGCGCATCCGGAGCCTGCACAGGTGGATGAGATAAATGCAAGACGACATCATTCCAAGGAGGGACTTGATGGACCTCACCCTGGCCGCGTCCGCAGCCAGCATCGGCTGCACCTTGCCCAAGATGGCCCTCGTCCTTTCCTCCGACGGAGAGGCCAGAAGCGACACTGTCGAGCTTCGCTCCCAGAAACTAGTGCGTCTTGCGCGGGTACCAGGTGGGACTTGGCGTAGTTTATGGAGAATCCCAGGTCTGTGAGTAGTTGGACGGTCCTTGCCGTGTGCTCCACGGCGAGCTCCTTCGTCTTTGCTCGGATGAGCCAGTCGTCCAGGTAGGGGTAGACGTGGATCCCCTCTCGGCGCAGCTGCGCCGCCACCAGTGCGAGGCACTTGGTGAACACCCTCGGTGCCGACCTCAATCCAAAGGGAAGGGCTTTGAACTGGTAGTGACGCCCTTGGACCACGAACCTGAGAAACTTTCGGTGTCCCTTTAGGATGGGAATATGGAAGTAGGCATCCTCCAAATCCAACGGCGACAGGAAATCGCCCTCCTCCAGTTGACCCAGGACTTGTTGGAGGGTGACCATCCGGAACTTCTGTGCCTTGATGAATTTGTTCAGCCGTCGTAGGTCCAGGATGGGACGCCATCCTCCCGTCTTCTTCACGTGGAAGTATCTTGAGTAAACTCGAGCCCCGAAGCCTCTTTGGGACGAGCTCGATGGCGCCCTTCTTGAGCATCGCCTTTACCTCCAAGAGAAGTTGAGGGACGTGATGTTCTTTCCTGGCCACAGGGGGGACGCGCGGGCACCTCTTTAGAAACTCGAGCGCGTGACCCTGAGCTAGGGCGTCCAGCACCCAACGGTCGGTGGAGATGGACTCCCACACGCTGACGAAGCTCGCCAGCCGGCCTCCCACCGGGGTGCTTCGGTGGGGGCCCGACGCCACGTCCGGTTGAGTCCTGCTTCGACGAGGCTTTGCCGCCTTGTCCTCCTTTGCGACGACGGCGGGGTCCGCCTGACTTGCCTCGTTCCCTGTAAGCTTTCTGTGACGACGAACGGGCCGCTTGACGGTAGGTGGAAAATCCACCGCTGGAACCTTTGGAGGCACCCCGTTTGCCTCCGCCGCTCCGAAAGGGCGGCCGCCGTTGCTGGAGAACCCCAAGAGCCCGGGCCGTCTCTGTGTCCGCCTTGATGGCTTGAAGGGAATCGTCCACTGTTTTCCCAAACAGGTTGTTTCCGTCGAACGGCATGTCCAAGACTCTGGACTGCACGTCCTGACGGAAGTCAGTAGCCTTGAGCCATCCACGCCGCCTAAGGCACGCGCCGTTGCCCAACTGGCGAAATCCAGTGTCAGCGATGTCCGTCGCAATCATAATGGCGTGGTCCGACGCCACCTCTCCTTCCTGCAAGATCTCTAGGGCTCCCGCCATCTTGTCGTCTGGTAGGAAGTCCAGCAAGGGGGCCAGTTTGTACAACTCCCTGTCGTAGCGGGCTACGATAGCCAAGGCATTGGCTGTCGTAGCGGGCTACGATAGCCAAGGCGGTGGCCGCCTTAATCATCGTCGCTGCCGACGAGATGACTCTGCGTCCCATGGTGTCTAATTTCTTTCCCTCACCGTCCGGCGGGGAGGTCGACGTAGAGGCCGCGCCCCCTCCGCTTTCTTCCTGGCCGCCGCGGAGACGACTGAGTCCGGGGTTGGCTGTGCCCGAAGGCACAAGGGGGCCGCGTCCGGGACCCGGTACTTCTCGTACCGATCCCTTCTAGCCGGCGTCGTGGATGGGTTCTTGAGGAGGGCGAGGCCCTCATCCCAAATATCGTCTAGTAGAGGTACAGCGAGGACCGTCTTCCTCTTGGTCTCGCGCCGTTGATAAAGGAAACCTTCCTTCTTCTCTTCCGGGCAGAGCTGGAAAAGCTCGGATGCCCTGCCGATCATGGAGTGAAACGATCCAATCTCGTCGGGCGGGGAAGCGCGGGTGGGAGGTGACGACGGGAGATCCTCGTCGTAAACCTCGTCGTCTGTACCTTTCACGGCCGTGTCAGTCCCCGTATCATCCCCACGTGTCATGGACGGGGAGGAGGGCTGAACAGGGCGCGATGGCTGAAGAGGAGGTGGAGGATGAATCCTTCTCTTAGGGGGAGGGCTCCCAGAAGGGCCTGGCTCCGGGTCCCCCGTCGGGAGCGGTTCCTCCGTTGGTGGTAACGGCAGTCTCATCCTTCTCTCCGAGCATAAGGACTGTATAGCCAACAAAATGGCCACCGAGTTGTCTTGCAGCACTGGTTGAGGGGAGTCCGACGGGCGGTCAGGAGCCCCGTCGGCGTTCTCGTCGTCTCCTACGTCAGGGGTCCCTCCCGACGGGCTGGTCTTCTTCCACACCAACGCCGTGGCTTAAGACTTCGATCAGCTCCTCCTCAGAGGTTGAGGCCGAATCCACGACGACCTCCTGCCCCCCCTTTTTCCTCTGTCGGAGGTTTCACAGGGGTCCTGTCGATGGGCATGAAAGGACTCCCTGCGCGGTGGCAGGGAGACTCTGGGCCACGAGGTCGCCACCAGTGGTGTAGCCTCCACAGGCTGAACCAGGGCCGCCGCGACTGTCTCGATAGAGGCCTTGGCCGGGTGGATTAAGGCTTTCACCACCTTAGGTGCGCTCACCGCCTTCTCCTTGGGGGGAGGGTCACTGCCTCACTCCCCCTCCGATGGGGCCTTCGAGCTCGACCGGGGTCTCTCCAGGAGCTTCGCCGGGTGCTCGGCCTTCCTCTTACCCGAGCCAGAGCGTTGGCTCGTGGTTGATGGCGCCGGGGAGGATGCGCCCTGCCTGGCGCCCGTAGAGCCCGACCGTTCGGCGCTCCCGGTGCAAGCGGACTCACGGTGCTTGGCCTTCTGTTGGACCCCCGTCGCCGGGGCGCCCTCAAAGGTCTTAGAAGACCGCTCAGACGACTTCTTCTCGCCTGACGGGCTCTTTCCTTCCAGCCAGTTGGCGAGACGTTGATGGCGGTCCTTCATGGACATATTGCCGCAAAACGCAGTGTCCTTCTCCACGTGCGTCTTGTCCTCATGTAGGCAGTAAAGGCAAAGGGAGTGTTCGTCCTCCTTAAAAACATTCTGAAGCTGGCATCCAGGGCAGACCCTGAACAGCTTTCCGGGCATCGAGCTTCTCTTCTCCTGGGCCATGTCCGAGATGGGCCTGAGAAACTTCTGGAGTCCTCCAAAAGTGTGGCTTGACGAAATCTTCACCCTTGAGGGGCGTAGACTAATCCGACACGGGTCCCCGTTAATCGGATGAAGAAACGGTGGAGCTTGAGGCTCTTTTGACCGAAAAAAGAAATTTTTCTGAGGAAAAACGTGAACAAAGCACTAACGCTCGAGAGCAATAGCACGAGGATCCCAACACTTGAACGTGCGGTAAAAATCTGAAGATGGCTGCCAGAGGCGGGGCTTAGGTAGAGGGCAGTCATTGGCTTTTGTCAGTATGCCGCAGAGATCAGTGATTGGTTACTACTACGAAAGACAGATCAGAAACGAAACTGATACCGATTTTTTCTTTACCGAGGATTCCCAGCCTGACGACGGGGAATATTCATGAGCATGTGAATCCATGCCAGAGCCCATGCTGGAGAAGTTTGACTATCTGGTTGGAATAGGAAAAGACCACATCCTCTGAATTTCTGTAGGCCCCCTATGGCACCTGTCTGGGCCCCTATGGCTGTCAGACAGGTGCAACATGCGTCCACCTGTGCGCCCGATGTGCGCCAAGAAGGAGAGCACAGCCTGCGCGTCAGTGGGTCAATCTCCTTAGAGTCTGCACAGTGAGAGAACCTGCTCCATTTACTCCTATATTGGCCCCTGGTGGCCTTACTCCTGGCGCCCTGAATGATCTCCAGGTTAGCCCGTGATAGGCTCAGGTGCTTGATGGTTATCTGCTCAGGAATCATGCTGCAAGGGCTAACTTCTGAGGAGCACAGTGGAGAACCCTGCCCCCCCCCCTGCTGGGACATGTGGTGTGCTGGACCCAGCGGAAGGGGAATGGGTGTTCTGTCCGTGAGGCTGAGCAATTCGGAGAACCACGGTCTTGCCGGCCACTAAGGAGCCATCAAGATTAGGCTGAGGTGACAAGCTTCATTAATCTTGTGGAGAACCCTGGGGATCAGGGATGTGGGAGGAAAGGCATAGGCTGTCATTGTAAAGACTGGAGGGGGGAATCTGTACTCCTGCTCTCTATATAGCAGAGTAGAGGCACAGATCACCCTAGCCAAGATTCTTTACTGGGTAGCGAAGGTCGAGCAATCAAGGCTTAAGCTCTCAGGTGGTGATGCGGGCTGGTTCTTAAGTACAGTGTAGTCCCCAACCACCCACAAAGGAATGTCCACACTATGTTAGTGATAAAACAGTTCTTTATATAAATAGGCTCATGTTATGTACACAATCACAATAACACTCTGTGCTCAAGAAAATCTAAAATGGTAAATAGATACAGTTTATGTGGTACCACAATTACTCTTTGATTCAATTAAAATGCATTAACTGTACTCGGTTCACTTTATTAACTGATTTGTATGACATTTGAACTAATAGACATAGGAGGAAAGCAGGTTAGTTAAAATAGGCAGAATACTGGGCCCCTACCACTACGCACAATTCTGTGTGAGCATCCCACCCACCTGGGCAACCTGTAAATAAAGATATAATCCAAGCCCAGTCCATATATTGTTTATATGAGTCATTTCTCTCCAAAATTGTTCTACCACCCCAATGTACCTGGTATAGCAGATTTCTTCGATGGGTCGTCGACAGATACTTCTTGAGCGACAAACAAGGCAGGAGTCACGGATCGTCGATTGTCCTCGGAGGTGAACTTTGGCATTGAGTGTCAATAAAAGGGTTCGATGGCGTAAAGGCAGCAGCTTCGGTCCTGGCGGTGCTTGTAGACGGTCGTGGACGTCTAGCGAAGACGAGGCGTGCGGTGCACTTCAACGACGATAGTTCGTTGCCGCAGAGTCACTGAAGAACTTTGGCCCAGCAAGGGTGTCGGGTCGTCGGCGTCTATGTGGTGTGAAAGTGTCAGGAACCCCACCGACAGATTCTCCTCGGCGGCCTCGCCCTTCTCCGGCAGGACATAGCGGTCGACGGTGTGGGCGAGTGTCCTTGGATTCAAATGTACTTAGGCAAGGGAGCGTTGCGGCGCCGGTCATCAGCGGCACGGCGTAAAGCTATCCCCGTTTGAGCAAAACTGCTTCAACGGCCCTCCGGCGCTCCTCCGAACCACGGTAGATGACAATGTCTGGGTGCTTCACTTCGGATTCCTCAGTGGTGTAACGCTCACCTAGTCTCTGCAGAGGTGTTGGGGGACAGTCGCAGCCCTCCCAGGGATGCAACTTCTCCACTGCACCTAAATGGGAATTGCAGTGATGAGCAGCGCGGTTCCTGCTGAATGATGAGCTCTCCGTCCTGCTGCTTCTGGCAGGGGCGCTTGCCAAAGAGGACCCAGTTTCTTCACTGCTCCCGTGCTGGGGAAGTCCAGGCCAGCTGCAACTCATCCACTTCTCTAGCTGGTGTTTCCCTTGTTTCCACTTGCCTGCTTGTCTTCGATGTTCACAATTGAATTGGTAAAGTTTGTTCTTAACAAAAGTCTGTTTTACATGTAATGTCGCTTTCTCTGCTCTCTTCCCTTGCAGGTGTTGTAGCGGTTCAGGCGGTAGCTGCGGTGATCGAAATGCAGCCAGCGGCACGTAGGAGCAGAGCAGCGAAGGTCCGGCAGCTGGTAAACAATCTTTATGGGTGTGTGTATGATTGACCAAGGCGCAACGCTGGGTCTGGTGTTAATTATTCTAACCTTGTCTTATCTTTCTCGTTTCAGGTCTTCGGTTTCGGGAGCAGGAGTGCGGATGCTGCAGCGTTGGATTCAGAATCCGTTTAGAAGATGGGATGCTGCCAGGCTGACGAGAACCAGAGTCCAGGTAAGGTTGCAGCCGCTTGCAGGATCCCGTGAGCTAAGTTAGCTGGGTCAGGCGGCAGTGAGCGTCACATTGCACAGAGGTACAAAGTAACACGAAGCACTTGTCTGAGGAATAGGTGGGTTTATATGGTCTAGTTCTTGGCCACGCCTGCCACACCCTGCCCCACCTAGATACTACACATACTTTTCAGTCTCCATCCCCTGCCTCTCTTGGATTCTGCATGTGCGTTCCATTTTGTAAATAGACACGCCCGAACAGTGTGCAAGTGGAGAATTCCAGTGAATATAAATAAAGCACTCCTGCATTAAATAAACGTTTCAGCTTGTATTCATGAGCCTGGCGCCAAAGGCACCAGGACAGACCAGCCGGGCCCCCTGTGTCTAAAAGTCTAAAAATGTCCCAAAAATACAAGAAGGAGATATGTTACCCCTCCCCCCTATCACCAGATGGCGTGGTTTCTGTGTTGTGGGCCTGTGGCCATAACGGCGGTCCTCGTCTCCGGTCGACAGTCTTTCAAGGGGCTGCTTTCAGGGCGCTTTGGTGAAGGTTTAGCGGTCTGCACGATGTTGCTCGTAGCTCAGGGAGAGGCCTCAGCCAGGTCCTCTCACGGATCAGTCCTCGACAAACTCAGCTTTCGGATTGGGTCGAAGCAAACGCAAGTCGTCTTCCAGCTAGTATCAACTTCTGAACAATTTCTAGCAATGATAGGCCCACAGATCTACTGTTTGGTCTCATTCATTCTGCTGGGTCACACTCAGGCAACCAATCACTCATAAGAGCATTCATGCAGGCAGGCAGGCGACCAATCAGGATCACAGTGCATTCAGGCCATTCACTTCCCTCCAGACACTCACAACAAGGAATGTGTATTGGAACAAGTACACAGCCATTCAGCACTCCACACTGC
The DNA here is from genome assembly GCF_040938575.1 of Ambystoma mexicanum. Lineage (NCBI taxonomy): Eukaryota > Metazoa > Chordata > Amphibia > Caudata > Ambystomatidae > Ambystoma > Ambystoma mexicanum. Next base: position 61,490,198 of record NC_090930.1, read on the forward strand.
ATTCATACCAGTTTCGGGCATGGCTGTCCGTCTTTGTGTCACATACCAGAACCAGACACCCATAACAAGAAGTGCATATTGGTCACACTCCATTCACCCAGGTCCCACCCCAAGGGTGTACCCACAACATACAGTCACTGGGAAGGCTCCAGCCAGTCTGGCCTGGACTTCCACCACCGCACCAGATATGGAACTTCCACCCAACAGCCAGTCAGGAGAAAGGGACTTTGGGAAAAACAAGGTAACATGCAATAGAAAGCAAAAAGCCACAGGGGCCATCTGGTCTATCAGGAATCAACTGATTCCAATGGCAGGGCCTGGGTATCCCAAAATGGAGGCTACTCAGAGCACCTGTCAAATTCAGCATGGAGCTGCCACCAGCCAATACCCTGCTCTGTGGGCGCCACACACACCCACACGTGCCCAAAAACACACTAGGGGTACAGGGTTGTATCCCTACCCATGGGTGCCATATGGGTATCCCAAGGGTCTGTACACCAAACCAAAAAGAAAAAGCTGCACTGCCAGGAGTCCTACATGGACTCCTGGGCAGAAAATAACAGAACATATAGGAAAAAGGCATAAAGGACAAGGATGCAGAGGCCCTGTCCCTCCAATGCATTTCCAGCATCAGTGTCATGCCTTCCCATTAAATCGACAAAGCATCACCCAGGGAGCCAGGGCCCAGTCCCTGCCAAGACGTGAACTGATGGCACTTCCTGTTCTTCCAGGAAGCAAATAGATCCACCTGAGGATGGCCCCACGTGTAGAAGACCGCTTGCAGCACCTGGTCATTCAATTGCCACTCGTAATTGTCTGCTCCCAGTCTGATGAGCTGGTCTGCTTCCAAGTTGGCATCCCCGGGAGGTGGACGGCCGTGAGGTCGATATTTTCCAGGGCCCATTCCAACATGCTAACCGCTAGGCTGCACAGCGGAGGGGATTTGGTACACCATGCTGGTTGACGTAGTACATGCGAGTTGTTGATCTGGATAAGGCCGGTCCTGCCCCCAATGAGCAGAGGGAAGCTAAGGGATAGCCAAATGGCCCTGAGCTCCAGCCAGTTCATTACGCGACTCATGCCGGGCACAGACTCCGTGGACGGTGTGGCTGTACAGAGTGGCTCCCGAGCACTCTAGGTAGGAGTGCTTAGTGAGGATGACCTGCGGGGACAGCTGCCGGAAATGATTTCCCATCCGCAGGTTGCAGTCCCTGGACCACCACTTATGGTCTGAGTGGAGAGAAGGCGGTATGCTGTACAGCTGTAATCTCCTCACCCGGAGTATCGTTAGTGGCACGGTCAGAAGGACTGCTGCCATGATACCCAGAAAGTGTTGGTACCACCAAACTGCATTCACTGCCCTTGTAAGGAAGTGCATTGTAGGCCCTCTTGATGGGCGTAATCTTGTCCTCCGCGGGAAATAACTTCTCGGAGCACACGTCCTAGATTAGGTCCAGGAAGGTGAGGCTCTGCGTGGGCTGCAGCTGAAACTTCTTGAGGTTGATAGTAAACCCCAGGCCGTGGAGCGTGTCATGAGCATCTCGCCCTGTCGAGCCAGTCGTCCAGGTAAGGATAGACATGGTGGCCCTGAGGAGGGCTGCCACAGCATTCATGAGTCTGGTTAAGGCCAAAGGGTAGCACCTTGTACTGGAAATGACAGCCCATGACCCTGAAGCGTAGGAAGGAGCGAGGTGGCTGCCAAATCGGAACGTGTAGGTAGGCGTCCTTCAGATATAGGGAGCACATCCAGTCTTCCTTGTCTAGTGTGTCTGCAGTGAGTGCTGGCGGAACCACCTTGCATTTCTGAAGACGGAGGGAGAGGGTGGAAAGGTCCAACCCAACTCTCAGGCTAGCCCGGTTCTTCTAGGAGGCTGGTACTTCCACTGGCTGGCTCTCAATGAGCGACTGGATCTCCGCCAACAGATTTGCTGTCGCAATATGGAGGAGGTGAGAGGTGGAGAGAGGTATCGGTAGGCGGTACCTAGGGATACTACAGAAAGAATCCAGGGTTCTGCAAAGTTCTGGTGCCAGAAACACACGAGAGGCAAGCCTGCCACCCACTGGAGACACGTGGACCCGAAGGGACGAGTCATGCCTTTTTTCCTTCTGAGGCTGCCACTGAGGAGGGGGACTGGAAGAAGCTCTTGCCCCCTCCACCCCCCTCAAACCCTTGTCAGAGCGTTGATGCGAATGGTTGTACGCCTTGGCTGTGGCCTTAGTCAGGAACATTTTTTTGCAGTCTGAGCTGTTCTTTTTATCTAATTCCTCATCTGTGGTAGAGTGAAAGAGGTCACTACCCTCGAACGGAAGGTCCAATATGTGATCCTGACGTCAGGGTTAAACTTAGTAGCTCAAAGCCGGGCCGTCCTTATGTCTGTGGCGATGCAGATGGCCCGGCCAGAGCCATCGATGTGGGCCACAGCGGACTCCATGATGTTCTGCGCTACCAACCTGGCTTCTCCTAGACCCGCCTTGATGCATGCCTGGCTCTGCACCGGAAGTTCCGGGAGGAAGTCCATTATTTCCTGCCAAATCTTCTGGTTAGCAGTTGCTAGCATTATTTATTTTTTAATTTAATTTGCATTTTTAAAACTCTCACACAGCCCAGGGGCATCGAGGCGTTGAGTACAGCTTATTCCCATACGCCTCCAAGACCATCTCCTCCATGCCGAGCAGCACCGAGGACGAGGTGGCCGAGGACAACTGAGGCTTAGAGTAGAGTGATGCCGCAGCGATCACCGAAAAGTGCGGTTGATGGTGCGCCAACATTAAGAGTATCCCCCTCCATCTGTGTCTATACTTGCCATCGAAGCATCGACAGGTTGGGCTGAGTGGCTTGATCCACCCTTTCTTAGCCAGTGCCACGTCCTCCTGCATCGGGATCCCGGTCTTGGTAGGGGGTCTTAGGGTGAGGACATCTGTCAAGACCCACCTCCTCGGGCTGCTCTACCTCGGATTGAGGAAGGCCCAAATATTCTGACAAACCTGTAAGCCTGTCATGGAAGGCCTTTGCTGATGACCGTATCAGGATCCTTCTCATCAGTGTCCACCACAGTGTCCGGCTGGTCCAAAGCAGGTGGAGGGGTGCTGCCGTGGGCTGCAGCGTGGAGACTGGAGCCGGAGGCTGGTGCGGGAGCGCCTGAGCTGTGGGAGGCAGGGGAGCCAGAATTGAAGGAGCCGGCAGAGGCAGCGGGGGTTGCGCTGGGGCCCGTGGCACTGGAGCCATGGGAGGAATGACTATGGGCACTGGTGGAGTGTCCGAGGGAGCAAGTGTCGGGGTTCCAGGGTACACAATAAGGTTTTCACATAATGGCATTCACTGTAAAGGTAGTCCTTTTAGGAGTACATACACAAATGCATATCTGAAAAACTAGTTGGAGGAGGTACAAGGGTGGTGGTTTGTAGTTGTATGGGTTATGGCTTTTAAACAAAGAAACTTTCCCTTAATGAAGTCTTCAGGAGGCCTTTGTTTCCCCAGGGAAAGATGGTGTCTCAGCTGCAGCAGTGATTGGAGGAGACTGCAGTGAGGCAGTTTGGAATTCTAAGAATTCTAAACTGCCTTTCATTCAAGCAAGCATTCAAGGAAGCAGGTCGCAGTTTTATAACTCAGTTTTAGTTTTATAGTTAAGTCTAGAGATTATATTTCAGAGAAGAGACTCAAAGAATTCGAAGCAGTTGAAGTAAATACAAATTTGCTGATTAACAAAGGAAGTCATGAACAGATGAAGCAATATAAGTGCCAGTGATTATTTACAAGAAAAATTGAAAACTAAAACCAGTTATCTGTAAAACTTTCATTTAATTTGCATTAAGCGTGTAGCTCAAGAACACGCCCGAGTTAGAGTTTGTTACAGTTAATACAATTGAAGTAAATGAGAGTCAAGTACTTCGTTGCAACATTGCAGCTAACGTTTTGTTTTCTGAAGGGTGCGTGTGATTTTACAGTGCATGCGTTTTTGTTGCGCTCGAGTTAGACTAATGCTAACCTTTTAATGAGGCGCGCGGTCTAGGCGTTCCAGCGCGAAAGTAATGGATTAATCTATAAACTAAGGATTTACTAATTTTAGTAACTTTTTGTAAATAAGTTTCTCATTCAGACGGGGGTGTGGCTACGAGGCCATGTGAGGAGACGCGTTCCATGAGGGGCTCCGCTGATCCTGCATTGATCCGTCTATGAAAGTGCACACGCAGATGCCTGGGATAGCAGAAAATGCATCTATGTGCCTATGAACGCATGGAGCGCACTCGCTGAGACTTCCAAGCCCACATAACGTGTGAGGACAAAGTTCTGCACATAATGAGATCTGCGATGGCCCGGTACACGCGACGAAACAAAATGGCGGCCTGAACATTGGGACAAAGGAACTCAACGAGAAGAGCCGGCTCCACGACTACGGAGCAGCGAGGGCGGTGTTAGTGCCCAGCAATGAAGAGAAAGCACATTGCAGTACCCCATATGGTGACGGAAGCCGTCTAAACCCGCAACGGTGCGGGGTGTGCGAGGCCCGTAGCACACTGAGGTGAGGCTCTGAAGAGGGACTGTTCCCGAAGCCGTGCATGGACGGATGTTTGCCTGAGCGTATGGCTACGACCCCGGTGTCTGCATAGCACCGGGGCCGATACATTGTGGCAAGTGGCCGCTCAATTCGGAGCGAGCCGGCATGAACAGCTGGGCAGCAGCGGTCTAAACACATCGGAAGAGCACTGGCGCAGATACTTTGTAGCGAGTGGCCACTCATAATCAGCGCAGGGGTGGCTGCACAGGCGACTCAGTGAACTGTGTGATCAAGCTTCGGGAGACTCGTTTGTAGTCTGTAGCTGAGGGGCAGGGAAGCGCTCACTGGATGGAAGCAGTATTATTTTGGAAAGAGGGCGATACCACAGATGCTCTTGAAAGCTGGGGACACGGACCATTGATAGTGGGCCAGTGTGGCATAGGCATGATCAGAGGGACAGCTTGCATTAACATTTGACTGGATAAACACGGAGCCGCGCCGTTGCGCGGGGCAAGATACAGCTCTATCATAGGGCGCCCCCAAGCGCTATACACCTGGGCGAGCAGGAAGACACCAGCTCACCCGCTGCTGGGGCCTAGTGGAATGTGCATGCCCAGGTGGAGTGTGGTCAAGCTCGGACGTCTGGTAACTGGCCAGTGCATGTAGCAGTGACGCTGCGAGGAGTGTCACCATAGGTTGGTTGGGTCCCCATGCTGGTACAGGAGCCCCTGGCAACGGTGAGGTGACGGAAGTGTCGGACCGACTAATCGGAGCGAACCGCGTCCAAGAGTGTTGGTGAACGCCCACAGGAGCGACAGATAACCTGCAGGGTACACGGAGGGGAGCGCTTGAGGGGACGCTGGTGGGACACAACCCTCTCCAGGCATAGACTCAGTGGCAAACGCAAACCCCCCCATTCTAGTTCATGCAAGCTCCATCTCGGACCGTCGAACGACCCGGAGGAGCCATAGACCAAACGCCGGGGCGCCCGAGCAGCAGCGACAGCACGGCATCAGAAGGAGCGAATGTTCAAAGCGGGCGCACACATTGCTTAGAGCTGCAGGAGCCTGTAGAACACAAGCGGAGCGGCGGCGGGCGCCGGCCCTGCGGTGCGGACACACCTTGCGCGTGGGGTGGTGCTGCCAGTTTGTGCCCGGAAGACACAGCAGGATGTCCTCTAAAGTTGTAAGGCCCAGGAACAAGCAGCCCACACTGGAGGCTTTTTTCTAAGTCGCCCCCGGGCGCAGAGAGGGGCAAAGGCAAAGACACGTACGGCAGTAGCGGAGACACCGGGCACAGGAAGTGCTGGCGGCGATAGCAGACCTGAAAGTTGCTTGGGAGTCTAAACTGGGCCTTGCAATGGACGAACTGAAAGTGGGCCAGGACCTCAAAATTGGAGCGGTCCAGGAGGAAGTTAACTTGATGAGACAGGACGTGCGTACGCTCGCAGAGCGCACTGGAAACCTGGAGAAGGAAAAGGCCCTGAACACGGCGGCATGTGCTGCCCATGAATCGGAGCTCCATGCCCTTGTACAGCGGGTGGGCATCCTGGAGTGCAGGGCGGAGGAGGCGGAAGGGTGCGCTCTACGCAATAACATTCATATTGTTGGTTTGCCGGAAGGAATGGAGGGACCCAATCTGACGGAATATGTAGAAACCATGCTCCTGCAGGAGATAACTGGCGGAGTACTGACTCAGGGGTTCGCAGTTGAGAGGGCGCACAGGGCCTTGATGAGGAGACCGCCCCCAGGTATTCCCCCCCCCCTGCGGACGCTGATCGCTAAGATTCTGAATTACCGAGATCGGGAGAAGATACTTTAATTCTTCAGGAAGGGAGGAACGATCGAAAGGGGGCCAGCGAGAATTACGGCGTACCCGGACTATACTTTACATGTTCATTGCAGCAGGATGAACTACGGGGCAGTGAAAAGGAGGTTGAGAGAGGCCGGACATTGCTACATGCTGCTATACCCGGCCAAATTGAAAGTGTACTACAAGAACAACTCTCCGTTTTTCGAGACGCCAAAGGATGCTATGGAATGGCTGGATATGCAGGGTTACCCTCAGGAACCAGATGCCCAGACGGGAATCGCCGAAGATAAGTAGTATCCGGATGGGTCACCGTGGGTGATATGGCTAAGACATTGGGACTTGAATATAGTGTTAAATAAAGCTTGTGGGCATATGTAGCAGTAAATGTGCGCTGGCAGGATCTGTTGAACGCAACTATCCCGTTCTGATATGTGGGAGCTCCTGGGAAACAATCCTTGAACCCCTTAGTAGCACACTTAGTTAGGTCACTGTTAGATTGGTGATGCCCCGCGGGGTCCTAGTCCTCGGCTCCGAAATACGACAAGACACGGGTGGGCTTGAGATCCAGGGATGGAGCTGGGCAGGTTGGGGATGGGTGGAGTGCAGTGGCGTAAAGTTTCAGGAAGTGGGAGGGGATGAGGGCTCAGTCGGACAACAGATCATCAGGGAAGATATTGGAGCGGAAGGTGGAGTGGGAGTTTCGAGTAGATGGCGTCAGGTAATCTCAGAGTAGCAACCTGGAATGTGCGGGGCCTCAATAGTTATCTAAGATGCAACAAAGTGATGTTGTATTTAAAGAGGAAGCGCATTGACATAGCCTTACTACAGGAGACCCACCTCACCAAGGTGAAGTTGGAGGTGGTCAGAAGAAAATGGAAGGGTAATGTTATAGGTGCCGCATACTCGGCATACGCAAGGGGGTGATCACTTGGGTGGCACCGCACGTGCCGTTCCAATTGCTCAGCTCTACAATAGACCCAGAGGGCAGAATGGTGGTGGTAGCGGGACTCCTGGAAAATAGGGAGGTGAATATTATAAATCAGTATGCCCCTAACCACGATACTGCGGCATACTTCAGGTCCCTATACAGTAGAATCAGCCCCCTGGTGGGTGGCGCAGTGGGGAGGGGATTTCAATTGCACCCTAAACCCCAGGATAGCCAGGTCAGATAAATCAGGTAAGCCGGCACCAGCGGCTAAAGCATTGAGGACACTGTTGATAGACCCCGGTCTGGAAGATGTGTGGAGAAGGCTACACCCAATGGATAGGCAGTATTCACACTATGCAGCGCCACATGACCTGCACACAAGGTTGGATTATGTGTTTGTAGCGGCGGAGATAGCAGGAGAAATGGTGGGGGCCGAATACAAGGGCAGGGTATTATCCTCTGACCATTCGCCCTTGATTGTAGAGTGGCAACATCAACCCCCCAGAGCGCGTATCCCAACATGGAGGCTCAGAACTGAGGCTCTACAGGACGCAGAATTTCGAGAGGATCTGAGGGAGGCCATCGAGGAATATGTTGAAATCAATATGGGTAGTGTACGCTGTGGGAACAATATGGGAGGCGTTCAAGGTGGTGGTGGTGTAGCCATATCAAAATCTAAGGGGCTCCAAGGGGGTATTGAACGGGAATTGCTAGAAACAGAAAAAGAGCTGGAGGGCCTTATTCTAAGTGAGGGGACTGCCCGAGAAAACAGCGTTAAGATAAAAGACAGTTAGCTTGTAGCGATCTCTGGGACAGATTATGTAAATTAAAAGAAATACATGTAGAGGTTACATGCAGGGGGGATAAGCCGGGTAGACTATTGGCCTGGCTATACAAAAATGAGACCCCCGCCCGATCAGATAGGTCAGGGATGCGGAAGGTCGAATTTATAACACCCAGGAGGGGGTAAACGGGGAGTTCCTCAAGTACTATAGACAATTATATGAAGATACAGGAGAAGATATGAGCCAGGAAATACTAGAAACAATGGAGGATATGGGGCTGCCCACCTTAGATGACCTAGAACGCGCGGACTTAGATGCCCCCATTACCGCAGACGAATTGGAGGTGGTGATCCAACACCTCCCCACATGTAAAGCGCCCGTGTCGGATGGGTTACCCAGTGAATTTTATAAAAACATACAAGCAAGAGCTTCTCCAGCCGCTGCTGGCCATGTTTAACGAAGCCTATGAGCGGGGGGTGGTGGGGGACAGCCGGCATCCCTCCGCGAGGCAGTGATCGTCCCGCTCCTGAAACCAGGTAAGCCGGACGTGGAATGCGGGTCCTATAGGCCCTTGTCCATGCTGAACCAGGACAGCAAAATACTTACGGCAGTGCTAGCCAATAGGTTAAAGCGGGTAATCGGCAAGCTGATGCACCCAGACCAAACGGGTTATGTCCCCGTCAGAAATTTCACAGATAACCACAGGAGGCTGCACCATATCATTGATCAAACTAAGGAAGACTCAGGTGAGAGGGCTATCGTGTCACTGGACGCGGCGAAAGCCTTTGATTCGGTGCGGTGGCCGTGGCTGAAAGCGACCCTGAAAGGATACGTAATGGGACCAGGGTACACTAGTTGCTATACAGCTGCCGTATCGCGAGAGTTAAAACTGGACCCACAGTTTCTAATAAATGGCAACTCCGCAGGGGGACCAGACAGGGTTGCCCCTGGTCACCCATGTTATACATCCTGGCATTAGAGCCGCTAGCAATAAGCCTGCGACAATACGGGGAGGTGGGGATTCGTACGACAGGGGGCACACACTTGATATCACTATATGCAGATGACATGCTTCTCTATTTGCGCTACCCCGAAGAAAACCTGCAATATGTGCTGGAGGTGATAGACCGTTATGCCACCCTCTCGGGCATATCGGTGAACCCCGGGAAGTCTAGCCTGTTCCACCTGGGAAGGTACAGGAGCACCCCATCGGCAGGGCTACCCGTCCTGCAGATACCCTGGCAGACCGTGACATTCAGGTAGCTGGGTGTGAATATTTACCATAAGAGAGAGCACACACAATACAGAGAAAGCGATTGAGGGTATTAGGAATAGCATGGCGTTCTGGTCTAGGCTACCCCTGGCCATGATGGGGAGAGCAGCTCTGCTCAAAATGGTTGTTCTGCCCAGACTCTTGCACTTTTTTGTGAATGTCCCATACTTGATCCCCAGACGCTTTTTTGAGAGACTCCATGGCATGTGCAGGGGCTTCATATGTGGCAACTCCAGGAATAGGATGGCCCTGTGGAAGCTACAGAACGCTTGTGATAAGGGGGGCATAAACCTGCCAAACTTTGAGCTGTATTACTTGGCGGGTCAGCTGATGTATGTGGCCAGGTGGCTGTCTGCGGAGGACTCGGCGGAAGCCAGGCTTTTTGCAGGGTGACTCAGACCCATACTTTCTAAGAGAAACGGTTTGGATGCATAAAACTAAGATGGTGGGGAGGGGGAGACTATTGGAGTTGGGCTGGGAAGTTTGGCGTAGGGCATGTAAAATGGTGGGTGACCCAGACCCACTTTCTCAGCAGATCCCGCTGGTGGCCCTATGCGGAGATGACCCCCAATTGTTTGAAGCGGTCCGCAGATACTGGGAACCGGTGGGTCTAGCCACCCTCGGAGATATATGGCAGGAAGGGGAGGTATTGGAATTCCAGAGGTTGCATGAGGAGACAGGGGTGCATAGTGGCCAATACATTACATACATCATGCTCTTGAAACCGGGGAAGGTGGCCTGAGACTGCGCTGGCGGAAGAACCCATCGCCACCCTGGAAATGATGCATGATGTCTCGGAGGGTGGACATGAAGTATCTAGGATATATGAGCTCTTAGGGAGCTACTCCAGCTGAGGCATGACTGGGAGGAGGAGATTGGAGAACTTATGACAGATGGACAATGGGCAAGGGCTCAGAGGTACCATAAAAAGGTATCTCGGAATGCGAGACTCCAGCAGATTCAGCTGTATGTCACCCATAGAGCCTATCTGACCCCTGGAAGAATAGCCAGGTTTGGAGGCTCAACCATACAGAAATGCCCCAGGCGTGGAGAGGAGGAGGCAGGGTTGCTGCACATGTTCTGGGCTTGCCCAGAGGGGCATAGATTCTGGGAAGAATCTAAGACGAAAATGACCAGAGGGGGAGTGGTGCTGGATGTGAGGTCTGCTGGGGCATGCATGCTTGGGAATTTCCTCAGGCCATGCAACTTAAAGCATATTAGTAAAATGAAGGACTTGGCATATGTCCTGGCCAAGCGTAGGATTGCTATGTGTTGTAAGGCAGCCCATAGGCCTAGAATGGAGACATGGTGGGCGGACCTCCCGAGATGGGCAGAAGCAGAAACTGCAATTTGGTTTGAAGCTGCCACCAGGGAGGAGGGGAGGGGGTGTGAGAGGTGGCCCCCTGATGGCCTGGAGGCAGCTGGTGACCTCTATGGCTGCCCCTCACCAGGTCAGTCATGAAACAGAAGACTCAGATGAGTCAACAAGCACTGAGATTCCCGAAAATACTCATGTAGATGACAATGATGAAACGGCTCGAGTTTGTGGGGAGGGAAGGGGAAGGGAAATGTATAATGTGTTGGTTTGACATTGATCATGAACGTCCTAAAAGTTGTAATGTTTGGCGTGTTTAAAATAATAAAATTTTTTTAAAAAGTTTCTCATTCAATGCGCATCGCGTCATTCGTTTCGGGCGGCGGATTAGAGTAAAGGACCTTTGATGCGTACGCAGGAGCGGAACCACGTATTCCGTCGGGTATTTAACAAAGGTCATCCGTCTGCAGTTTTCTTCACAAGATTGCCTCACGGAGCAGTTTTCGGAAGAAGTTCAGTAAAATTAAATGCGAACAGTGAACTCAATTGAGCAACAAAGCAAGCTGAAAACAGGCAAGGCAGTTCGAGTGGACTAGAAATAGAGCAATAAAGATACCTGGAAGCGGTTTTAGTTCAGTTAGCCAAATAGTTCTATGACTGTAGAACTCTCAAGAACTTAAGAAAAAGGCAGAATGGAGAGTCTGAGAACTGAAGAGAAACTACAGGTCAACTTAAGTCTGATACATAGCAGTTTTCAACTTGTTAAAGACTTGCCAGAAACGTCAAAGAATCAAGAAAGCCTATCAGCTAGCAAGCATAGGCTGTAGGTATTGAGGGTCTCTGAGGGCAAGAAGATAAAGAGTTGTTGGCAGATAAGTGTAGCAATAGTTATTGTATTGCTTTTAGATCCTCACAATATCACTGGGAGAGAATCAGAATAGACTCCAGCATATGCAGTCCAAGAAGAATGCAGAAGCAGAGGGTGCTGTGAAGATGTGAGTTATTGTATCCCAATTCCCCTTCAGTTTGCCAGTTAGGTAGTTATTTCAGCTAAGACACTATAGGGCGGGCAGGGCGGGCAGGGCAGACTGGGGAGGCGGCCGGTCGGCCAGCATCACTCCCGCAAGAAGACTCTTACTGGACCTGACAGCAAGTCCCTGACAGCATCCTGTAGGATGGCCCCCATCTCAGGGGCTAGCATCAATGCCAACAAACTTTCAAAGAACCCGTCTTCGGAGGCAGGCGATATTGAATGAGTGGCTGGGGGCTGCAGGGGCCAGATCGCTCTCTGCCTAGGTTGCAGGGGAAAACCTGCCCTGCGCTACTGATGGATAAACTGTAGGCCACGTACCTGGTTGACACCAGTCCCACCTTGAAACTCATTCACCGGTTTGCTCTGTTCCTAGGAGCGGCATCGGATGAGCTGTGCCCCATACAGACGGTATTAGGGTGTTGGGAAAAGACCCTTGCGGTCCCTCCGCTCTGATTCCGGAAGGATGCGACGGCCCTTCAGCCATGAGGCCGGTAGCTGGACTAGCCTCGGTGTGTGTGCTGGTACAAGAACCCGAGAGGTTCCTCCAGCTTGGGTGTTTCCTATGGAAGGATTCGCCCTTACAGCGTGCGATGGAAAATAGCGTCCCTGCTTTGGGCCTCGATCTCGGTTTGATCAACTTCAAGTCCTCTGGAGGCGACCTTTCAAAGAGCTCCCTCCACCTAGCTAGCCTGTTCAGTGAGCTGCACGCGGTATAACCTTCCCAGCTGTGGTCAGGGCCAAGGCAGCAGAGGCAAAGAGCGTGAGGGTCAGACGTAGGAAAGAGCCCCTTGCAGGCTGGACACCTGCTGAAGCCTGTTGAAGTCGACATGCGCCAGGGAGGAGCCTGACGCCGGAGGACCAAGTACCTGGATGACAAAGACAAAAAGATAGAAGAATCTGGGGAAAAGCGCGTGAATTACATGGTAGGGCTCAACCCAGGAGTGCTGGTGAAATCAGAGCGTTCCAGTCGACGCGGAAAAGGGGACTGAGGAGTGGCACCAGTGGGAGGAGTCAGGGTAGGGCATGCTCCCAGGGACGCAGCCCGCGCGTCTCTAAATTTAAAGAGAAAGACGTTTTTTCTGGTGAAAGAGGTTCCGTCTCCCGTCGCTAGGAAGGGAGGCCCATGTGTTGGGCAGAATCATATGCAGTACCCTTAGGGAACACTACATACAATTAAGACAAGTGGTAGTACAATTTCACCTTTGGTACAAGCCTGTACTTCACAGTGAAGTGTTAGCGATGGCTGAGCAGCCAGACTTATCTCAAGAGCAAATGATCAGTGATAGGGATTATACAAAGGACTACAATTACCGGGACTCAAAAAAACACTGACTCAAGGTTTCTGGTTAAAGAAATATAAGTACATTTATTTTTAAACCACCTGTTCACAAAACACTTCACTTCTATTAAATAAAATCACACTATAAATATACTACACAACCAATTCCTCATGTTCAGGTCAATTCAAGGTAAGTACATTAGGATTTGACAGACCGGTGTTTCGAAACAAAGACGTTACCGTGGGTTAATACGCAATCACTTTTTGACAGAAAGGACAGTTCGGTCTAACGAAAATAAAGCGTACCCGCGAGAAGAAATGCACCCAAAGTCAAACACACTTAGCACAGAATTAAAACAAGGGAATAGTGGATAAAAATCGTAGGGAATACTTTTGTCAAGGCAATAGATTCAGAGGACGTTTTCTCAGAGGCAGATAAGTCAATAGGCCTGCACCAGTGTCAAATGGAGCAGGGGCTCTGTTGGCAAGGATCACACGGTTAGAATAGTTCAAGATTAAAGTTGCCAGCAGCACTGGATATAGTCAAAGAGAAGCAAAAGTTATGAGACGGAAGGAAGAAAGGACATGCCTTCGGAAAGGAAAGGGTTCACCCCGATTCCTCAAGGTTGGACGGAGAGAACGACCAAATGGACAGTACCTTATTTTTCTGAAGAAAGCTGGTGCTACGGCAGTTCCTGAAGCTTGAGTTGTGGGGACAAGGACGACGTCTGGAGTGATCTGCACTACCCAGGGATGAGGCCAGCAGCAGCAAAGCAACGATGAATAAAAGGTGTGCTCCTTTAAAACAGGAGAGGGCTCTTCTGATGGCTATCCGGACCACTACAGCTCAGTGAAGCTATTTCAACGCAGAATAGGATTCTCTGACTGTAGAAGGTGAGTTGTTTGATCCCACCAGGCTCAAGGGAAGAAGACTCCGGACTGGATCTTCTCGGTCGTTGAAGGCTAGATAGCTCAGGACTGCAGCAGGACTTCACCGGGATCCAGGAGTTGCAGCAGCCGTCTTCTCCACTTCTCTTCGGTTCTTGTAGTTCCAGTGGCGACTGACTTCCAGCCCAATGGTCCTGCCTTTTATGCCAAAATCCCCCCATTCACACAGCATGGCTGTCAATCACACAGCGGGGGGGGGGGGGGGGGGGGGGGTTTCCAGCCCGGACAACCACCTCAGCCAATCGATACAAAGTGCGACTTGGAGACCCTGCGCAGGTGGTTACTAAACCCCTCCCTCACATTCAGCCCACCTAGACACCCAGATGCCAAAGGAGGGCTTCTTTGCAGAAGCCTGCCAAAGGACGGCGAACAAGGAAACCAAACATTGTTTGGCGTGAAAAGCAAACGAGACAGACCTTTCCAACACAAAATGGTGAAAAACCACACTAGGACCCAGGATAAAAACGATATGGGGTAGCGGGTTTTATGTTCACGTCTGTCACCACAGCCAGAACACTAACACAGTAATCGTGACGTTACATGTTTCATGGAGTTCGCAAGGAAAGTCTAAAAGGCATCCCCGTGTCACTGCACTAAAGATGCAGTGTGACACGTAAAAATATGATGCCTAGAGAGTTGGTGACACTCCATAGCCCATGAGCACAAAAAGTACAACATACACAAAAAAATACACTAAGAGTGGGGAAAAGGGCTCACTCTTACCGGGTGGAAAAAATAAACCCCAGAAATCCAGCAAAGCTGCTGAGGGACTCACTAGTTAAGGAAAATTAGCATAAATGAGAATTCTCCCCAACACCATGCAGTATGGAGAAAAGGGGACGGGACTTAACAGTATGCCACTTTACTTCTTGGCAAGAATAATTCACCCAAGACCGAGAAATAAGAAAGGAAAGCCTATAGGCAACCCGGCACCATTGCATTTAAATGCTGTGTGTTGCCATAGTAAATTACATACATCCCAAAAGATAAAGGGAACTATAAATCTACAAACACCATGGAGACGTGGAAAGGAAAGATCACACAAAAATAGTAAAAGACTAGGTCGGGGAGGGGGTCCCACTCACCTAGGGGCAAGGAAATAATGAAGTCCAAGCTAAATGTTCTGGGGTTGGCACAGGTCAGGAAGATGATTCACATTTATGAAAATCTTACCCAACACGGCCAAAGAAAACAAACCAGGACCTCCCCCACCTAGGACGTCATAAGAACAAACAAGCGCAGTCAAAATGGTGAAAAAAGAAAGAAGCCACCATTCTAGCAGAATGGTTACCCTTCTGTGCATTACCACGGCTGATTTGACAGCCTGTGACTAAAATTGACAAAAAGTTCAAGCGTAGATTTACTGCCACCAGCCATAAGAGTAAGCTTGCTATAGTAACAGAAATGTTACCAGGTCAGTGAGAAAGGTGATGCCATGGGTGGGGTGTGCTGGGCTCACAAACTGTAAAGGGGATGGATTCCCATTTTACCCATGGGAACAGTATTTCACCCAAGGTACATTGAGAAATTGAAAGAGGAAGCCCATTGGCAACACTGCCCACAAGATGCAGCAAGCCACGATGCAGCAAGAACTATAAATCCAAACACACTGAAGAGACAAAAAGAGCCCCATAAAAGAATTATTTGTAAAAGACAGGGTGGGAAGCGGGGAAAAGGATTATGGGGCTGACATGTGAGGAAGATTTATAACAAATAAAAATCTTACTCAACAAGAAATTATTAAAATACCCACGTAATCTAACAAGATTGACAGAAAAGCAAAGTCTCTAGTTATACAGACAAGGAGCTGAAACTGTAGGCAGAGTCAGCACAAGTTGTGATTTTGCTAAGCTTGTGCCCCATTTAAAAAAAAAAATATTGATTTGTACCACGCCGGGACCCTGCAGGCATCAGGGTGCCAACAAAAACACAAGAGACTAACAATGGGAAACACAGGACACATGCATAATACAAGACGGTGTTCTCCAACTTCAATGATGGTTAGGTCATCACTTAAAAATCAGTTTTTAGTGATGCTCACCAAGAATTCATATTTTTCTATAGACACATTTATGAACCAGGTGTTTTAATGTAAATTCGGGCTCCAATGGGGACCCAATTTAAAGATAGCATCCACAAGGAATTATGATCCCGCCTTGAGATGTCCTTGATGCAAACAGCATCATTTTGAAGATTTTGCAATTGATGTAAGCATTTCTGTTGTCCCTAAAAATAGAGCATTATTGATTGATATTTTATTTCTATCGCGCTCGTACACAAGTGTTTCAGAGTGCGGCAAGGGATGGGAACAGGGGAGAACAAAACAGCGATCTTACTAGGCCCAGTGACATTGAGAACGCGCAAGTGCATGGGAGAGTGGAAAGTGCGAAGCAGAGGAGAAACAGATAAATTAATAATAAAGGCAACAAACAGTGGTAATGCAGCCAGCAATTTGCAAGTGCTAGGTTTAAGGCAGCAGATAGGGTAGGTCTGATAAGTGCAGGAAGAAAAAACAAAAAAGGAGAGGGCTGTATGGGTACAGATACAGACCCAAGTGCAAGGGGTGGCCCGCGGGCAGTGCGGGAGGGTGAGCAGGTACGTGGGCCCGAAGGACAGAGGGTGGCCAGGTGCACAGTGCCAAGAGAGAACAGATCAGCAGGGGCGAAGGGGAGAGAAGGCAGAAGAAAAGAGGAAGGTCTTGAGGTGCTTCCGGAACCGGAGATGGTTCCCCAAGTTTTATAGGGGCGGGGAGGCTGTTCCAGAGGGAGGCCCCAGCCAAAGAGATCTACCCCCAGCTCGTTTCTTTGAAAAATGACTGACCCTGAGGGAGTTGGAGGTAGAGGAGTGAGGGGAGGTATTTGCAGAGGGATAGCTGAAGGTATTTTGGACCCCGGCCCCAGAAAGCCTTGTGGACAATGCAGAGGGTTTTGAATGTAATCCTTGCATCCACTGGGATGGGAAACATTACAGTAATCTAGTCGCGAGAGAATCGCTCGACCTACAGCTGTGCAGTTAGCCTCCGAGATGAATGGCTTGATGTTCCTCAAAAGTAATCGTTTGACATTTAACTTGTTTGGGTCTCAGTTCCAAGAGAGGCATTGAAAATGACCAAGCACCTTCACTTTACAGCTACAATTGGGCAGTCCCTGATGCTGAAACTACTGCATTCTTTCCCCAGCTTTGCGCCTGCCTATGGGCTACCGAAGAGTAGTAGTTCCGTTGTTTTGCTCCATTGAGAGAGCCAATTCCCCATCCACTGTTCGAGGATCCAGTAAATTGCATTTAGGTTCTTTGTGTCTGACATCTCTGCAAATTTCCAAAACCAGCCGAGTATGGTCTGCGTGTCTCCAACAAGGGGCAGAAGTATAGATTAAAGAGCATAGGTGATGTTCGGTAAGAATTGGTGCAGTCCAACTGGTGAGGACTACACAAGACTTCTCTGCTTGGTATTAGGTAACCCACCTTTAAATATAGGCCTGTACTACACAAAATGGCAGTGTGACTGAGCAGCCAGGCTTATCTCAAGAGGGCTAATGTGAGCTGTAGAGCTGTACAATTGAAATCAGTAAGTACAAGTAGCCAAGTAACACTTACACAATTCAAGTTATATATAAATATGTATTTATAAAATACACAAGGTTTAATAAACACTATCTACGAGCAACATTCAAAGTTTGAATTCTGTTTAAGCCAACACATTTTCCAACACACAAAGTGACTCGAGTAAAGGTCAGTATTGCACTTCTTTCCACTGACCAATTGAGTTGTTAAAGGGAGGAACGCTTAGAATAAAACTCGGAGCATACTTTCAACAGTTTGTAAAACTGTTGAAATCTCCTAAAGTGAGGGAGGCAGACTTATCCTGGCAGAAATAGTATCCACAATTATAACCTATGAGGGAACACGTACTGCCAAAGCCAGTAGGTTCAGCGGAGTGCCTTTAGGGAGCTAGGACAGCCACAGTCAGTGGACAAAGTCAATAGTTCTGATGCACTTCTTAGATAAAGTCTTGACAAAGTTAGACATTCAGAAGAAATCACTAACTCAAGTGAGCTACTTTGTAGAGAGCACAAGCTGTTAGGCAAGTGCAGGTTAGTTGAGATCAACTCAATATAGTACTTTGCAAGATAGGAATCACAATTTATGGATAAAAACCTCAAGCCCCACTACTTGTGATTAGACGAAAAATGTTCCAGCAGCTTGGCAGACCCTTGTTCCTGAACTTTTATTGTGGGGACCAAAGGGAAGAAGTCTGGCGGGCTCCTGCAGCAGTACTCAGGAGAGGGCGCCCTCAGCAATAAATGTCTTTTGTTTCAGCAGCAATTCCTTGTTTTGGTGCCTTTTCCTCTGCTGCAAATTAACAAAAACTCTGGTTGGAAGAAGCTTGCTCCCTCGGCCCAGGACTCTGGTGAGGGGACTCTGGATCAAGATCTGCTTCTGTAGGGTCCTCTGGATGCCCACAAAGATCTGGACAGATTCGGACCGCAAGATGATGCACTTGTCAATGGTCAGAGGACCCCTGGCATTGGGCTACTGCGGCTCTGTTGAAGCACAGCAAGTGGGGGGAGGTGCACCAAAGGGAAGCTTCTCTTGAGGCTAGTTGGTCCCACCAGACCAAGGGAGGAAGTCTTCCTGTACAGGTCTTCCGAGTCAATCAGAATATTAGGTCAGCACAGGTGCAGGGCTTTGTGGTCCAGGAGGGTGCTGCTGGCATCTCGTCAAGTCTCCGGATGTTCGTCTCCAGTGGTCGATTGCCTCTAGACACAAAAACCTCACTTTGTGATTTCCCATTCATTCCCATTCTATGCTGTCAATCACGCAGCAGGGTGTTTGTCCTTTCAGGACAGCCGGCCAATCAAAACTGGTTTCACTCAAGCACACCTAGAGACAAAGGACAGGGAAGGTGTGTGGCCCTCTATCACTTCCTGCCTTTCCTGACATACTGGATCCTGGGCTGGCTTCAGGGCTGATGCCCGCCAGAGGCAAAACACACGAGGACTCAAAACTGCTTCAACTAACAGTAAAAGCCCAGGAGAAAAACAGAAAATGACGAAAAAAGACTGGGGAAATTTGGGAAAATGGACACCCCATGGGTGCTGAACTGCAGCTGAGGGTTCAGCCTGCGGCAAATATGCACACTTGTAGTAAAATTAAACCACTGCCACCAACCATTAGGTAAGTTATTACATGAGAAGTAGGATAAGGAATTATTAAGTAACCCCCCCCTTCGCCCCCCGCACTCCACATAAGATAGTGTGTGCTGGCCCCACAAAGAGAAACGTAAGACCAGGATCATCTTACTATTCTTGGGAACATTAGTTCACCCAAGCAAATATATTTAAACATTTAAGAGAAGTCCATGGAGCGTCTCAGTGGCACTGCATCCAAGGTGTGTGTCACTATACAAAAAGCAGATTACTACAGAGTTTGTCAGACTACATAAAACAGTAAGGCTAAAATCCTCGTCAGGAAACAATACGAGAGTGAGAAAAAGGTCCCAGTCACACAGTAGGAAAAAAAATCACAAGCCCCAAGTCGAGCAAGAGAGCTGGGGCTCTCGAAGGTTTAAGAAAATTAACACAGAATAGGCGAGATAAAGGCTCCCTGTGGAACTCCATAATGGATGGGGCCAGGTCTGAGGATGCACCTTCCCAAGACACAGGTGGTCTACCTGACAAGATTTAATGTAATGTGGTTTGCACGGCACAAATCCCAGTATCTGCCAAGGCAGCAAGTAGCTGATCATGATCTAGAGGATCAAAAGCCGCAGACAGATTTAATTGGACCAGTAGCCCGCTTTTTCCCTGGTCCACCATCTCTAACATATTTGTCTGCAGATCGAGACAGGCTGTCTTGGTGCTGTGGTCTGCTCTAAACCCAGATTGCTTACCATGAAAGACAGCAGAGGATTCCAGGTGGGCTTGTAGTTTAGCCTCCACCTTATGCAATGCTTTCCTTTCGATACAATGCTAGTTTGTGAGAAAAATTAATGTTACTCACCGTAGTGACTAGAGTACTCAGTCCAGAATCCCCTTTCATTCATCCTTCTGGGCGTCCCCCAACATGGGAACGGGACTGGAACCTTTGGCAGTGACAAGTTGTGCTTACTCTTTATATTTAGTACAGCATGCAGGGGCACGCGTTGGGAAAGCACTGCTGAGACCCCGCCCTATGGTGCATCAGCTCAATCCCCTTTGAACACATTGGACTCTTAGATGCCTGGCAACACTTGGACATATTAGCCCTTGGCATACTAGCCAGGGGAAGGTGGGTGGACCTATGGAGGAAAGGAGACCGAGTACTCACTACGGTAACTCATGCGTCCCCATCCCCTTTCTGTCATGTTTGTGGCCATTTACATTGAACAAGAAACATAGGGTTGAGCTGCGATAACCGGCCTCATAGGTCAAGGAAAAAGGTTCTGTAGAACCACCTGACTAAACTCTGAATCGCACCTGGTGCTGGTATCCAGCGAGTAGTGCTTAGAGGGCAGGAGTGGCCCAAGAAGCCGGCTTGCTGATGACATCCTGTTAGGACTGATTTTCTATGCTCGGGCCTGGTGGACAGATTTATAGAAAGCCAACCTATATTGTGACAAGGACAACTCTGGGAAGCTGTAGCCAAACCAGTTTAGGGATCAGTGATAGGCAGTCAAGGCTAAGTTCTTCAGAGGTGTTGAGCTTGTAAAGGGTCCACAATGAGGTCACACAATGGGAATCACAAATTGCACTTAGAAAGGATTTATAAAAATAGTTATTTAATTGTGGCCGAAACACTATAGAAAAATGAATACAAGCAGGTAGACTTAGCAAACTAAATACATAAATACATTCACTGGGGTGTTCAGCATACTACAAATCAAATACTCCTGCAAAGGAATGGATAGACCAGTAACGTACACAAAAAGGTCCACAAAGATGATTCCTAGATACAATTGTCCAGCCCTAAAATGCCTGGGACCTAGTGCCCCATTGTTCAGGATACAGTTCCACAGAGCTTAAGATTCAGGAAGAAAATGCAGGTAGGGTCTCTGGGGTCCAGTGAAGGGTTCTTAGAGTTGGGGTTCAATGAATACTAATGCCCAAAATTATCCCTGTCAGAGGTCTTGCAAAGGCAAGCATTGGCAAAGCCAATTGTGTTAGAAATGTGATTATTATAAGCCCATTGACTTATGGGAGTATAGGGGTAGGTTAAAAGCTCAATAACCTACCCTCCATACTCCGAATCTTCCCAAGTAGAACAAAGGAAGGGTGTCCCATGTTGCTTTTCCTACCGAAATACGCGGTCCTTGATTTTCAGGTTCGAGCTTCACTCCGGTTAGTATGTTTTGCTGGCGCAAGGACTCTCGGTCAAGGAATGCAAAAACGAACGATGCAGCACCCCTCTCAGAACTGGACTTGTGTCAAGTAAGCAGGTTTTGGACGGTGCAAGCCGCGCACAACGATGCAACAGGACTCAGTAGCTGCAGTCAGAATTTCCTGCATCTCGGGTCCCCTTTGTGCTAGGGAGTCTTGCAGTGGCAGCTGAGTGTTTCAGGCGGAAACTCGCAACAGTGACAAAGTTAGCACGGTAGCCCAAAAACAAAGCTGGTCTGCCACAGGACACTTCCAGGGCACTTCCGAAGGCGGCGGTTGTGCTGGGCACCATGCAGACGCCTGGAATGGATGGTCCCTCCACTCCAAGGGTCGTAGCACCTTCGCGGGCCTACTGAAGATCACGAGCAAGACACGGCTCCACCAGGGGTGCAGCAGAAGTTGGTTGCTAGGCCTCCTCCAGTCTGGTTTCCTTGTGGGTCTCACAGCTAGACAAGATACTTGGCTCCTTCAGGTTTCTCCAGGATTTCCGAAGAATGGGTGCCGGAGTCCTCTTATCCCAAAACCCAGGTAGGAGCTGAAACTCCCACTAGCAGGACTAGCCCACACACCCCACAGTGGTCCAATCAGGACCACTGGCGGGAACACTCATGCATACCACTCAGACACACACAAACCAGTATGTGGACGGTGTCAGACTGACCCAGCCCACATACTGCTTGCAAACACAAAAAGCTTTGCAGTAACCCACCAAAAGCTGCTGCTTTCCCGGGCACTGAAGTCCTTAGAAAGATCTAGGACTCTGAGGCCAGGAAGAAGGTTAAACAACAAGATGGAAAAACAGGCGAAAAATCTCATGGCACGTTCATGTTTGACCAGTAGCCACAGTCAGTAGCCAAACGGGATAAAGCTAAAACAAAATTCCCCAAAAAGTGGGTGAAGTCACTGCTGCCACCAGCCCATCTTTTAAGCACATCTAGAGCAACCAAAACTCTGAGTGTTAGTCTAGGGCAAAACAAAAATGCAGCCCATTACACTGCAGTGTAAGCTTCTTTGTGCAATGATAAAAAGTTATCACAAGTGATACAAAATGAACCACAAGTAGCAACATAGTCACACGACCATGGGAAACGCTGTTTCCCGGAACAGATAGCCTGAAGGACATCAGTTTCCTCATAACATGTGAGCAAAAGCCAGGGCAGTGAAGCTTAAGGCTTCACTGTACTGCAAAAAGAATAGGTCAGATTCAAAAATTAAAAACAAAAAGGTTTGGGGGTTCCCTAAAGATGGAAGGAAAGGTGCAGTAAAGAGGATCTTTCCCAACACATCCCAAGAAGCATGTGTCTGAAACGTGACGGCCGTGGCCTTGTCTGACCGCATGAGCATGAATTCCCTTGTCAACAGCTGTATATGCCTCAGAAATGGCCTGAACCATTTAACGGGGATGGAAGCCTAAGACCTGGGGAGGAGCCCCCAAAAGTCAAACAATGCTTCGGCCTTCCTGAATCATTTCGACCGACAGAAAACTGGAGGACCCTGTTGAAGTCCAAAGAATGCAGAGCCCTTTCTGCCTCCGACTGCAGGTTTGCGCAGAATACTGGTAGGCAGATCTCTTGATTCAGATTAAATGGAGAGACCACCTTGGGCAAGAAACATGGGTGAGGGCGTAAGATGGTATGTCGTGAAACGTGGTGAAGGGCTTGCATGAAGACAACGCCGGCAGCTCACTAATTCTGCACACAGAGGTGAGAGCCACCAAAAATCAAACACTACAGCGTCACCAAGCGGATGTCCACAAAAGCCATGGGCTCAAAAGGCTTGCATTGCAAAACCGTGAGAACCACATTGAGGTCCCAGACCGGATGCAGTCTATGCAACGCAAGAAAAATCCTAGACAAGCCCTTAAGGTAGTCCTTAAACACCAGATTGGATGCCGAAAACATGCTATGGGGAATTCCCCTAAGCCCCGATGGCCTCCAAATACATGCAGAAAGTAACCACCTGAAGTCCAGCAATGGTCAGGTGTGCTCAAAGGCCCATACATCATCCACAGGGCAGGTGACGGGGTCCGACCCTTGTTAAGTCCTATGGCAGTACCTAGTCCATTTGCTCTTATGCTGAGAGTCAATGGGCTCCTGAATGATGTCCAAGTGGTCATCTGAAATTTGAGCATCCTGAAGCCTCAGCTGATCAGGAACCAGGCCGCCAGGGCCAGTTTGTCCGGATGTTCCAATGCCCCGACCTAATGCATCAGGAAGCCCATGCTGGGATCTGAGGATGGACGGGACCCACAGATCACAACTGCAGCAGATCCGAAAATCAGGGTCTCCAAGGCCAGTGGGGCAACCAGGATGAGGCTAGCAGCCCATGGAAAACCATAACTTGCAGAGGGTCCATTGGAGCAGCGGGGTGGGCAGGAATACATAAAACCTGCGGCCGTGCCAACAGATTTAGGAGTCTGTCAGTGACACGCTGACCTGCCCTTGAAGCAAGCTGGTGACACTTGGAATTCTGGGGAGATGCGAACAAATCCAGGTCAGAGAATCTCCCAAATGCTGGAACAGGGGCAACAAGGCGTTGTTGTGCCACTTCCACTCATAGGTGTTGAACCACTAGAGACTCAACTGGTCTGCTTCTACATTCCTCCAGGAGGTGGACTGCTGAAATCCAAATCCCCTCCGTCAAGGCCATTCTCAGATCGAAACCACCTCCATGCAGAGGAGGGGAAGGGGCGCCAAACTGCTTGTTCAGGTAAAGCATCTTAGTTCAACTGTCCGTCATGACAATAACGGACCTGGCCCTGATGAGGGGCAAGAACACCTTGAGGGCCAGGCCCAATGCCCTGAGCAAATTGGTATGCAGGAGGGATTCTGTCCTGGACCATGTGTTAGGTAAGACTGAAGTCCAACTGGTGTGGGACTTTACAATACTTATCTGCTTGGTATTAGTGACCCAACTTTTAACATAGGTCTGTACTACACAAGTCGGTAGAGTGGCTGAGCAGCCAGGCTCATCTTAAAAAGGGGTACTGTGAGCTGTAGAGCAGTACAATGAAATTGGTAAATACAAGTATTCAAGTAAACACTTCCACCCATAAAAGTTAATTTATATATACACTAAGCAAATGAACACCAATTATACAGCAATAGTATCAAGTAGCATTTCAGAATCAAATTATTCAAGCAGCAATAATGCAGTGGAGTAATTTCCAGCGCAGGGAGTAACAATAAATCAAGGTCCGTAGTAGTACTGATGGTTCACCATCCAATATTGTATTTTGA
The DNA here is from genome assembly GCF_040938575.1 of Ambystoma mexicanum. Lineage (NCBI taxonomy): Eukaryota > Metazoa > Chordata > Amphibia > Caudata > Ambystomatidae > Ambystoma > Ambystoma mexicanum. Next base: position 61,514,661 of record NC_090930.1, read on the forward strand.
GGGGAAAATGTTTTAGAGTAGAATAGAACACTGTAGCAATAGTCTTTTCTCCCAGAGGGATGTAGGAAGTGTTTTCCACAGCAATAAGTGTCAAACAATTAAAAACCTCTATAGGGAACACGCATTGCCAAAGTCAGTCGGGTTCAGAAGGGATGCCTTTAGGGAGCCAGGACAGCCAAAGTCAATAGGACTGTTCTAGTTCTGATGCAATCTTCTTATAAACAGTTGAACAGTCAGTTCTTTGAAGAAAGATCCAGGAACTCAAAAGAGCCTACCCGAGATGCACAAGCTGTTATGCCTTCACAAGTGAATTTAATTAATTAAAAAGTATAGAAAGGAGCACTTCCCAAGCTAGGAAGCACTTGATTTGGCTAACGGTGGTTAAACCCAAAGCGCCACAATACCCGTAGAATTAAAGCAGGAGTTCCAGCAGACTTCCTTCTAAATGCAGTGATGCAGACCCTTGCCTTGTTCCTGGCCCTTGGACGTGGTGACGAAAGGGAGGGTTGTCTGGCGGACCTCTCCGGCAGCACTCTCAAGCGGGACTCTACAGCAATTGATTCCACTTGTTTCAGTGCCTTTGGTGCCTTTTTCCTCGCACCAATGAGGAACGAATATACCCAGTAGGAATTTCCTTGGCCAGGAACTCTGGTGAGGGGACTCTGAAGATTTGTTGCTTCAGTAGACTCACACGGATGCCTGCGACATTCAACTGGATTCGTTCTTCAAAAGACGTCCACTAGTCGAGGGTCCAGGTAGCCCGGGCATTTGGAATTTGCAGCCCAGGAAGTCGCAGCGACACCAGGTTTGGCCCAGAACAAAGCTGGTCCTGAGGCTAGTTGGTCCCACCAGACTAAGGGAGGAAGTTGTCCTTAGCCAAGCTTCCCAGTCGATGGGACAAACTAGGTCAGCACAGCTGCAAGGCTTCGCCAGTAGTTTTGTGGTCCTAGAAGGTGCCGTTCGCTTCTCTGCATCTTCAGATTTGATGTTCTAATGGACGACTGTCTGTAGTCCCAAACGCTCACCTTATATGTGTTAGGGAGAATTCTCTTATATGGCTAATTAACCAAACCTAGTGAGTCCCCCAGCAGCTTTGCAGGATTTTTGGGGTTTGTTTTTTTCTCCTAAGAGTGAGACTCTTACTCCCACTCTTAGGCATGATTTGAGGTATGTCTCTGACTTTGTGTGGTTATGGGCTATGGGGTATTTTACTCCATAGGACATCATCTGTTTTTTGTGTATGTGTTACACAGCACCCTCAGTGCAGTAACACAGGGGTGTCAGTGACCCCCAAACAGGCTCCATACCCTGGGACTGACTACTGTCTCCCAGGGCATGTAAAGTCACCATTGACTTTACTAGTCCATAATTGTGAACAGAACCAGTACAAGCCATCATATTGTGGAAGTACTGGAAGGGGTTAACTCGATTGCCCCTAGGTCTGTTTCCAAGGGGGCACTGTCCAGTCCCCCCTTGTCAAGTTTCCGGCTGGTGGCAGTGGTTACCACGCAAAATATTCCATCGGAGTATTTCCTATGGGATTTTTCCCATTGATTTTAAACACACCACTTTTTGGTGCAATGTTAAAAGATACCGCCGGTTTATTTATTTAATATTGAATAACAGTTGGGTCTTTTTGCCAGAACGCTTTCTAAAATGGCGTTTGTGTCCGCCTCTGTAACTCCAACCAAGGTCAGGCCCTTTGTTCCACTTTTTGGCGGGCTTCTCCACAGAAGCCCTCCAACTGGTGCCACTCTGTCTGGGATCCACAGGATGTGGGGGTGGGGTAATTGGCACCCTGGACTGCGTTGCCTAAGCAACGCAAGTCGCACTCTGTTCGGATTGGCCCAGTGGCGAGCCGCCCGGCTCACCACTTAGCATATTTGAGTGACAACTAGGCTGTTGAATGGGGATTATTCTGCATAAAAGCAGGGCTTTTGGGACTGGAACTTCAGAAGTCGCCACAGGACCCACGAATCCGAAGAGGGACGAACCTGAGCCATCTGCAACGACACCACCGGTGGAGCCCTGCTGCAACAAACTCACCACTTTCCCAACGACGAGAAGATCAGCTGCTGGACGAGTCTTCTTCCTTTGAGCTGGTGGATCAACCAGTTCGCCTCTTTCGCCTTCCAAAGGCGTCTCTTGGTCAAATCGCCCGTGCCAAACACCACGGCGGCCGGATAGCCAAGCTTCACCACTTTGACCGCAAATAAAAGGAACGCACCTTTTAACCGACGAACTCCGTGGCTGGTTTCATCCCTGTGCAGTGCCTCGACCCAAGGTTTCCTCCTCGACGAGATCCTCTCTTCCCCTGGTCGAAACAACGAACCGCAATCACTGTCAGGAACAACTGCCACCGCTGGAGCTGCCTCTCTTTAAGGTACTGTGTTCTGCCTGGCCTCCCTTTCCACGGATTGCTAAAGGTGACCCTTAAATCCTTGGCTTTCCAACTGGGTTGGCCCCAGACCTAACCTTACTTCTTGAATCACCCCAACCTCTTTTGAACATTCTGCAAAGACTTTTAGTGCATTTTTAACTGATCTTGGGCACATTTCGCTTTGCTCCATTTAAGGTGGGCCTGGCCTATGAACTTTGGCTCTACAGTGTGTACTGTCTTTACTCCCTTGCTTTGAACTTCTAAAAGTGTTGGGAACGGTTTTATTTTATGCCCTGCCTTTTCTCTCCCTTTAACTGAACTATTGAGTGCAATCTAGGTTACACGCTCACATCTGTTTTAACAAATTGTGGCGTTTTAACACTGGATGGTCTAATAGTTATCAAGGGAGGTGTTTATACTTTACCTGACTGTTAACTTGCTTTTGATTTAGAGTGCTAGTGTGTTGCCTAAAGTGTGTTTTAAATAAAAAATTGTATAATTTTGATACAAAGCTCTGGTCAGTGTTTGTTTGCTCTACTGTGTTTTTGGCCCTATTGTGTCTACTCTATATACTGCCCTACTCTTCGATAGAAGTCTGACTGCTCAGCCACAGCTACTAGGTAAATCTGGGTGGTACAGACTGCTACCAATTGGGTTTACTGCTTACTCCTGTAGTCTTAATCTTTTTGCAGTGTTCCCCAAGGAAATTGTACTGCCACTTGTAGTTCCCAAGGAACACTGCAAATATTGCCATACTGCCTAAAAATATGCGAAATCCAGAGTCACCAACCACTTCACAGCACTAAGCTGTCAATCACACAGGGAGGTGGAGGGGTATCCTCTAGGACAGCCTCTCGCCCAGTTGGAACTGTTTTCGGTCAGGCACGCCTAACAAAAAGGACAGTGAAGTTTCAGGCTCCTCCCTCACTTCCTGCGTTCGTGGACTCTGGAGCCTGGGAAGGTTTCATGGTTGAAGCCCGCCAAAGGCAACACACACAATGGACAAGCCTGATCCAACACAAAACTGATCTAAACAGTAAAAGCAAAGAACGAACAAACAAGAAATGACGGGGGAAAAAGAAGATGGGCCTTTTTGGTAAAATTGGCACAATTGGTGCTGTACTGCAGCTGAGAAGTCATTGCACAATTAGGTAGTAAAAAGAAACCACTGCCAGCCGCCATTCAAGTTAGTTTAACAAAACGTTACTTGAAAAGTGGGATAAGGAGTTACTATGTAAACTCCCCCTCACCCCCCGGCCCTCCACGTAAGGAGCTGTGTGCTGGACCCAGAAAGGGAATAAAAAAATAAGACAGAAAATGTGTCCTACTATTCTTAGGAAACTGTAGTTCACACAAGAAAATGTATTTAAACATCTAGAGGCGGCCAAGGGACTTCTCAGTGGCACTGCTCAAAGGGTGCTGTGTGTCACTGTATACAAAGAAGATGCCTATGGAGTTTCAGACTCCATTAAAATATAAGGAACATATTCTTAGAGGGGGGGGGGGCATGAGTGGGTGGCAAATAGGCCCACTCAGGAGTTTAAAATCAAAAAGGTCCTAGATTCCAGCAAAGGGCTGGAGGTCTCTAAGGTTAAAGTGCATTAGCACAGAAAATAAAAATTCTCTCCAACACCATGCGTCATGAATCACGTAGCCCACCAAAGTAGGGTCCCAACACAAAATAGTCTGTCATCACCACCAAGGCAGGCTCCGGTCTGGTGAATGGGGCTCCCACTGAATCGACCACTAGCGAAGATCAGGCAGCAGGAGCAGTGGTTTTGGGATCCTGTGCGACAGACCCAGTCTCCTGATCCCAATTGCCGCCAGGTGCAGCTGGAGGCATCTCATCTTGAGGCGAGTGTGCTGTAAGGTGAGCATGCAGGAGGCCATCAGGCTCAAACTATAAATTCCTCACCGTAGTGACCGACGTACTCCTAGTCCATAGTCCCCTTTCCTCCATACTCCATGGGTGTCCCTCGCTAGGAACATGAGACAACCTTTCACCAGACAAAACTAATTTGCCTTTAAATTTAGGTGCACACGCAGGTGTGCGGCCCTGGGAGCATGCATTTCCCCGTCTCCACCCACCAATCTGTAACATTCAGCAACGGTGATGATAATCCACCCGGACATGGTCTTTAGTAACAGCCTGGCCCAATCGGTGTCCAACATACCCCACAAAGAGTTGATCGTCCACTCGGACTGTGGACATCCTAGAAATATAAAATCTCAAAGCACTCCTCGGGTTCAACCCATGTAGTCGCTACTCTTCCTTAACAAGATGAGGAGGATAGAAAACAGGAAGTACCGCTTTCTTGCTTAAATGAAAATCAGACACTACCTTATGTCGAAAGGAAGGACGAACCAGCAGTACAACCCTATCCTTGTGGAACACAGTACAGGGCGGCGTAGATTAAAGTGCCTGCAACTCACTCTGCGAGCGGATGTAACCGCAACCAAGAAAACAGTCTTGAAAGACAGTCTCAAAGGACGACATGTGTGCAAAGGTTCAAATGGAGCACCCATCAGGAATTTCAATAATTCAGATCCGAAACTGGCACCTGAAACGGGGTTGGCAGGAACACATTAGTGAGCCCTTTAAGAAACTGGGAAAACAAAGAAATCTTAAAATAACATTCTTCAGACGAAAGCTTGAAGATAGACTGCACTGCAACCCAACCTTAAATGGTACCTACCTCGAGGCCTCGACAACCACAGGAATGGAACACTAAAAAGGATCAACATCTTGTCCTCTGCACCAGTCGCAAAACGTACGCCAACGGTACAGAGATTTGGTTACCGGCCGAAAGCGACCCCTCCATCACGTCATCCGGGAGGTCCCAATCCTTATCTCAACCTTTCAGATACTAAGCGTGAAGGTTGAGACTCATCATCATCATCATCCTCCTCGCAGGAGAAGATCCTCTGTGTAGGGAAGACGGCATGGAGAGCAGATGGACATTTCTAGAAGGTCCGGGTGCCCCGCTCTCCTGGCCCAATCCAGAGCAATGAGGATCATGTGTGATCCGAACCTTGCAGAATGACGGGAAACCGGAGGAAACTTACAGAAGTGGGAATGCAATCAACTACGAATGCGTCTCCTAAAGCTCCTCTCGGAGGAAATTCCCTTGAGCAGAATCTCTCGCACTTCCGGTTGGCACTGGTCACGAAGAGATCCGTTAGGCAGAATTATATGCAGTACCCTTTGGTAACACTACACACAATTAAGACTACAAGTGACAGTACAATTTCACCTTTGGTACAAGCCTGTACTACACAGTTAAAGTGGTAGCAGTAGCAGAGCAGCCAGACTTCCCTCAAGAGTAAGTGAGCAGTACAAATTACACAAAGGACAGCAATTACTATGATTCAGGCAAACACTGACTCAAGGTTTCTAAGTAAAAGAATATATATTTACTTATCAGTTGTATAACAGTTCCTTTCTAAGCAAGTTAAAAATCACAAATACACCAGACCACTTCCCTTAAATTCTAGGCAAGTTAGGCTCACAAAATGAAGTGGGAGCAAAATGGCACTCCAGCAATTTAAAAGGGAGGGAAAGAAACTTATTAGAAATTAGGCAACACCAACTGGTAAGTAATCAGAGCAAGTGAACAAGAGGGTATAAGGTTAAAATCAGATAGAAAAGGCTTGGGGCCAAAGTCAATGGTTCAAAAGTCTTTTGCTCAAGATAATAGGTTCAATGTAGTTTGCGGTAAAGTTTGTGGCACAAATTCCGGATGGGGTTGGTTGGATGGTAGAAAAGTTAGTTCGAAGAGAAGGACAAGCCCTCAGATTGGAGAAAGATTTCAAACACTTGCACCGCGGCCGAGCGAAACGCACAACTGGATTTGCACAGTACCTTGAAACGGAGAGGGGGCTGTAGCTGAGGCAGACGATCCTAGTAGTTCCTGCAGGTTCACGGTTCCTGAAGCGACCGCCGGACTGATCAGACGTAGTAAGGCTGGAGGGTGCTGCACTACCCAGGGAAGAACCCAGCAGCAGTGCCAAACAACAAATAAAAGGTGCACTCCTTAAAACCTAAGCAGGGTCCAACCTTCCTTGCTATCCAGCCCACTGTAGCTCCGTACAGCGAATTCGACCAGAGGGGTCCTGGCTTGTAGTTTGGCCAAACTGGTACCACCAGCTCAAGGGAAGAAGTTTCCTGGAGGATCTTCTCTGTTGTTGGATTTGGAGATTCGGACCTGCAGCAGGGCTTCACCAGGAGGTTCAGTCGTTGTAGGGGTCATCTTCCAGTTCCTCGTCGGTTCTTTCGTTCCAGTGGCGACACTGCTCTTCCAGTCCCAGAGACCTGCTTTTTATGCAGTTTTCCCCCATTCATACAGCCTAGCTGTCAATCACACAGCAGGGTGGCTGGCCTGGCAAGGCCTGTCCCCTTAGCCAATCAGACAAGAGTGCGACTTGAGTTACTAAGGCAACCCATGGCAGGGGTCCGAAGATCCCTCCCTCACATCCTGCCTACCTAGACTATGAGGCGCCTTAAGGATGGCTTCTGTGCAGAAGCCCGCGAAAAGACAGCGAAGGAGTCATCCCCGGTTTGGCGCACAGAGTAAAACACGAGAAAGACTAACAAGGAAATGGTGACTAAACCCAGCCGTAGCCAAAATAAAATGTATTTGGTCAAGCGGGTTTATGTTCGAGGCAAATATAATAGCCAAGAACAGTACCACGTTTATCTAATATAATCGCGATAGAAAAGTTAGGGTAGATGCCACTGCCACCAGCCAAGTCTTAATGTTAAGGGAGCGAAACAATGCCCCAAGAGGAACAGACAAAGGGATAAGAGTTAACCCTTTCCAATACTCCATGTAAGATGGGGTATACTGGGTCTGTGGTTTAAAGTGAATAGGTTCATGGCAACTTTACCTGTTTCTGGGGGACAGTAGTCAGCCCAAGAAAAATGGATTAAGGGGGAAGTCTCAAAGACAACCCAGTGTCACTGCACTGAAGGTGCAGTGTAACACAAAAAGTGGTGCACATGGAGTAGGCGAGGCTCCAGTGCCCAAGATCACACAGAAAGTAGAAATACACATAGCAGAACACACGTAAGAGTGGGGGGAAAAAAGGCTCCCTTACCAGGTGAAAAAAATAAATCCTAGAAATCCAGCAAAGCTGCTAGGGGACTCCGTAGGGAAGGGAAATTAACAATTTATGAGAATTTTCCCAAACAAAATCCATTTGAAGGGTTCCACAAAGGGCAAAGATCTCCAGAAGGACGTCCTGAGCCACTCCCATTCATGAGAGACTACTCTTCCTGCTCAGAGCATCCACCGCCGCATTCTCCTCTCCGGCCAGATGTACTGCCAAGAGTGATATTCCCTGCTGAATTGCCCAGAGCCGGAACTGCATCGCCTCTACACAACGGGAGTGACCCTACCCCCGCCCCCTTTTTTTGTTGAGGTAATGCATGGCCACTGTGTTGTCAGTCATGATCAGCACACTCTTCCCCCGCACAGAGAGCAGAAAAGCCTTCAGGGCTAGCCTAGGGGCCCTCAGCTCTAAGAGGTTGATGTGGAGTTTGGCCTCCGACAGAGACCAAGGACCGCAGGCGGTCAGATCGTCGGCATGATCTCCCCATCCTGTGAGGGCAGCATCCGTCACGGTCACCTCCGGCCACGGTTGCCAGAACTGCTCCACCTTCACCAGGTTCCCCTTGTTGGCCCACCACAGAAGATCTTGCGAGACCGAGAGTGGAATCTGAACAGGATCTGACATCTTGCCTGAGAACTGCAACCACTGCACCCTGAGGACCCATTGTAGGGATCTCATCCTCAGCCTGGCCTCTGGCACCAGAAAAATGCAGGATGCCATGAGGCCGAGCAACCTTAAGAATTCGAAATCCGGGAGACGCTGGACAAGTTGAAATGTGTCCATCTGCACAATGTGATGAGCCCTTACCTTGAGAGGCGAGCACTTCCAAGGACGTGTCCAACACAGCCCGATGTACTGGAGCTGTAGGGAAGGTGTCAGATGAGACTTCTTGAAATGGAGGGAGAAGCCCAGCTTGTGGAGGGATCTGCAGGAGACAGATCCATCGCTCGCTTGGGATAACGAGCACATATCAGCTGGTTTACCAGGTCGGGGTAGACGTGAATCCGCCCCCCCCCTCGCCTAAGATACGCAGCCACCACCACCATTAGCTTGGTGAAGACCCTCAGGGCGGAAGACAATTGCGAATGGCAGGACCCGAAACTGAAAGTGCAAACTGCCAGCCGCAAACCACAGGTACTTCCTGTGCTTTGGATGAATCGGCATATGAAAGTAAACATCCTGTAGGTCCAGAGTCACCAACCAATCCTGAATTTGAATGGCCTGGAGGACGTGAGAAAGAGTGACCATCTTGAACTTGTCCTTCCCGAGAAGTTTGTTCAACCAATGCAAGTCCAAGATGGGTCTCAATCTCCAGTCTTTGTTTGGAATAAAGAAAATATGGGGAATACCATCCCTTGGTCCTCTCCGTTACAGGCACCAGTTCTATAGCGCCTTTCTCCAGCAGGGTCAAGATTTCCTGCACAAGGAGCGGATCCGGAAGCTTCAAAGAGAGATTACCTGCTGGATTGTCGTGAGGACGCTTTAGCAAGGGAAGGCAGTAACCGTGGGGTATTGTATGCAGAACCCACGCATCCGAAGTAATAGCTCGCCATTCTCCGAGATGCTGAGACAGTCTGCCCCCAACCGGCGAACAATGGAACATGGCCTACGTTGTTTTGGAGCGGCTGCGTCTGAAGGAAAAGAGGCAGCTGCCTGAGCGTCTTTTGCACTCCTATTTCCCCGACCACCACGGGTACTTTTATGTTGACCCCTTTGACTCGCGGCTCCTCTCGTCCTACCAAAAGAGAAGTAACTAAAGCAACCTCCCTTCCACTGCTGTCCCCTACGACGAAAAGGTGGAGGTTGCACTCAATTTAGCCGCAGCTTTTGAGGTCTGCAACCTCTCAACGCTCTCGTCAGCCTTGCTGCCAAACAAGTGCGCGCCATCTAAGGGCATGTTCAAAAGACGTGCTTGCACATCAGGAGCAAAACTAGACTTCCGCAACCACCCAAGTCTGTGTATAACGGTGCTCGCGGCCATGGACCGGCTAACACTGTCGGCCGTGTCCATTCCCAACTGAAGGGATTCACACATGGCATCCTTGCCATCTTTCACGAGAGCAAGGAACCCATCCCTTTCGTCCCCCTCAGGAATATGCTCAGCCGCTAAAGACAGAATGCCACAGAGTGTGAAAATCTTGCTAAGGCTCAAGTGGAGTTGGACGATTTCAGCGCCATACTCCCCGCATAAGACACCTTGCGTGCTGAACCATAGCAGCATTTGCCGCCCCCATCAGGAGGGATGGTAGGTACGCCGCCTGCCTCGAGGTGGTCGTAGCCGCCTGAACCACCAAACTCTCGGGAGTGGGGTGAGATGAAAGGTAGCTGGGGTTGCTACTGGAAGGGCAGTATTTTTTTGGTTAACTACTTGTTAACCGCTGGAAGAGATTCCGGGGTCTGTCAAGCAGCCGACACCCTTTTCTGCAACGTCAAATGAAAAGGTAACACTGGGTTAGAAGACGGACCCTGATCCAAAATATCAGTTAAGGCATCCTGAACAAAAGCATCCAAAGGACAAGACCAACCAAGATACTCAGTGTCCCTAGCCAGTCTCCTATCGGATGACTCGTCATGAGCCTCACGTCTGGCATGAAGAGATTGACGTAGGTCTTCCAACTGACTGTCGCCAGAAAAGACAGGAGCCACATCAGGCTCAACAGGGTAAAAGTCCAAATCTGATCTCTCCTCATCGATATCATCCATGGGGACAAAAGTCCTGCCTCGGGACAGAATAGGGTCTGGAATCCTTAACAGGCCTCAAAGACTTGGAAGTAGCCTTCCATGGATGATCCACAGTACCAGGGACCTCCATCGGAAATTTCTGCCCAAAAAACACCGGAGTCGAGGGCGCAGACTGTTACAGCGGCGAGGGCACTTATGGCTTCGGCGTTGTTAGGGAGAATTCTCATTCTATGGCTAATTTCCCTTACCTATAGAGTCCCCCAGCAGCTTTGCTGGATTTGAAGGGTTTGTTTCTTTTTACCTGCTAAGAGTGAGACTCTTTTTCCCACTCTTAGGCATTTTTGCTATGTGTGTTCTAGGCTATTTTTGTGTTTAATGCCTATGGGATCTTTCTCAACCCCATAGGAACCATCTTTATTCGCATGTTACACAGCACCCTCAGTGCAGTGACACAGGGGTGTCGTAGCGACCCCCAAACAGACTCCATACCCTGGGACTGACTGTCTCCCAGGGCATGTAAAGTCCCCATTGACTTTACTAGTCAAATCCTATGAACTAAACCAGTACAACCCATCTTACTATGGAGGTACTGGAAGGGGTTAATAGTTTTTCCTCTATGTTTAGTTTCGAGAGGGTACCGTACAGTCCCTCTCTCAAAAGTTTCTGGCTGGTGGCAGTGGTTGCTACCATAAATATTCAACCGCAAATATTTCCCTATGTGATTTTCCCATTGTTCGAGGCTACCACTTTTTCCGACAGCCTCTAACATAATGCCGGTGCATGTTTGTTAACTTTACTCCGGTAGGTTTTATTTGCCAGAACTTTAATATAACTTCTTTCTCGTGTCTTTCTCTAAAACTCCTAACCCAGGTCGGGGATCCTTTGTTCGTCCTTTTGGCGGGCTTCTGCTGAGAAGTCCTCCTTTCGGCACCACCGAGTCTGGGGTGGGTCCATTGTGTTGGAGGGGGAGTAGGACCCCTGGACAGGGATGCCTCCGCAACCCATGTCGCACTCTATCCTGATAGGTTGGAGGGTCTCCCACCAAGATACCACTCCACTGTATGAGTGACAGCTAGGCTGTATGAATGGACTTGAAGAGCAAGACGTTGCCACTGGAACTAAGCCGCCCAAGAGGAGAGAAGCCAAAGACATCTGCAACGACTGACCCACTGGTGAAGCCCTGCTGCAGCGTCTCACCATTTCTCCACACGACGAGAGAAGATCTTCACCTGCAAGACTCTTCTTCCCTTGAGCTGGTGGGGCCAACCAGTTTGCCAATCGCCTTCACGGACCTGCCTTGGTCGAATCTCCCATACCCTGTACTCCGCGGCCGGATTGCCAGGCACCGGTCCACCCGGACCGCGATTTAAATGAGCGTACCTTTTATTCGTTGGGCAGCACCGCGGCTGGTTTCATCCCTGGGTAGTGCAGTAACTCCAACCTTCCCCCACGACGAGAACCTCTCTTCCTCTGCTGGATCACCTGAACTGCAGGAACAACCGCCACCGCAGGAGCCACTTCTTCATTGAAAGGTACATTGTTCCGCCAGGCCGCCCTTTCTTTGCGGTAGCACTAAAGGGGTTTTAAATCCTTTACCTACCTGTTGGGTTGGCCACCCCCCTCTCTTAACATTGTCTTTTCAACTTCTACAACCACCTTTTCAAATTCGTTAACCAAAGACTCGACTGCAGCTACAAGAACATTTTTGCTCCTGGGCCCTTGCCCTGTATCACTGACTGGCACAGGCCTACTGACTCTGGGCACATTTGTTAGACCTGCTTTCTCTAGGTTGATTCTCACTGAGAACTGTGTTGGTGCACCTATTTCTTCTAACTACCCTTTCCTTCCCATTTTTAAACCTTGTGAAATGCCATTTTGCTCAGTTTTTATTTAAGTATTGCCTATACTGATGCACTGTCTTGCTTAAACTGGTTCACAAACTGATGGGAAGTGTTGCTAGAGTGTAAGAAACTATTTCTATATAAATTGTGCTTTCCCTCCCTTGTGAGGAATTGTTAGAGGATCCCTTGTGTGTAGTTGTCACTGTGCCGTTTTGCTCAGTTTTCACTCTGGTTCACATGGTCTACAATTTAACTTGGGAGTGTGTATATTTTTCCTTTCACTATTAGAAGTGTATAAAATAAATATATATCTAATTTTTAAATACAAAGCTTTGGTCAGTGTTTCCTTGTTCCATAGTCCAGTGGGCCTATTGTGTAAACCCTGAATACTGCTCAACTCCCTCGAGATAGGTCTGACTGCTCAGCCACAGCTACCAACTAATTCTTTGTGGTACAGACTGATACCAAAGGGGATTTATTGCTCTCATCTGTAGTCCTAATCTTGTGTGGTGCTCCCTAAGGGAACTGCACAGGATTCTGCCTAACAGGCGTCGACAACGGCGCAGAGGGCTGGTGCAAAGGCAAAGCTTCGACATCTGTATCCGAAGGACACGGCGTCGACATCGAGCCCTTACCAGATTTCTGCTGTTTTGCCGCGGACGAAGACTGAGACCTGGAACCACCACATCTCTGGCACTCAACCTGAACCTTGTCCGAACGGGGCCTCGAAGGTCAAACACAAGTCCCAGGCATAATCAAGCCCCAAACTTAAGAGTGCATGGGGGTCCGAGGCCGGAAACGAATGTCGCATGAGGCATACCTCGTGAAGCCTCCTGTGGTCGACATGCACCGTGTTAGGAGAGGCACCGAAGGGAAGTGAAATAAGGATTGAAAAAAAATAGAAGGGGAGCAAGTGAAAAGCTAAAAAGTATTTGCGCTGGCTGCCAGGTCCGACATTGTCCGTGTAGAAAAAAATTGAGGTGAGGCACCGAAGGGCGGGTCATTCCTGCGCGCTATGCTAAATTTAAAAGGGAATCTCAATTATTCACTACCAAAGGTTCCAGTACCATCCCCTGGAGACAAGGGGCCGGGATGTCTAAGTATGAAAGGAATGATCGCTTTTTTTTTAATCATTTGCAATTGGAAGAAGCACTTCTCAATTATGGCGTTAACTTGGGGATGGAAGTCTTTAAAGAGACAGTTTAGGCTGTAAGGGCAACCAGCACTACCTTATTTACCACCACTGTGCTCAGATTTGGGTGACAGCCAATTAACAATGCTCCAGGCTTGGTGCCAATAGCACTGACCGGTTTATAGATTTCCATCTGCCCCCACCCAAGTCACAATCAATACAAGAAGAAAATTTGGCTCACCAGGATAACCCTCTCCAGCAAGTGGGCCGTCTGTCCTGCGGCATCATTCAGCTCGCGGCACAGCTTGCCATTTTCCTCCTCTAGGCACTTGTTCCTCTGCATCATGGACTGAAGGTTCTCAGAGGGCGCCATGCTGTTTTCAAATAAATGTTTTAAACGCATCAGTAAACACAGGCAAAGGAAATGGACAGAAGCACAAGCGTTTTACCAAAAGACATTGAAAGGTGGTTTCACTTTAGACCAATGGAAGAATCAAAGCCACTTTCTACTGCATTAGTGGAGTGTCAGTGTGCTATGCTGAAGTCTTCATGTTCGAGGGAGAAGCAGTGCTGCTTGGATGACTAAGGAAAAAGTTACTCTGCAATTGCAGCTCCTTTAATGTGTATGGTAAGTTTTTTCAGTATTACTGGTGTGTGGCTCAGTGAAGCGATCGTTACCAGACCCAACACCTTAACTTGGTTAATTAGGACAAGGTGAAGAGCACAACAAGACCAAGAAAAAGAAGAACCACGAGTATAACAATAACTATTGAAATCAACAAAGGCATCAAGTGAAAAATGAAAAAGCAAAAGCTACTTGAACAGTCTGGTGTCTAAAATGGAATACAAAACAAGCATTATGATGTTATGTTATTTGTATTGCGCCAAAGGCCATGGGCATCCAGGCGCAGAGACACAGAAGTGTGAGGCGGCTACTACATGATCAGTCATATTGGTTAAAGAGTAGTGTTTTTAACTGCTTTCTAAATTCAAGGTGGTTTTCAGTTTTCCGTACTATTGGTGGCAAGGCATTCCAAGCTATTGCCCCTCGAACGTGGAAAGCCTGACCAAGGCCCCTGGCACGTTTGACCGGGAGTTTCAGAAGACAGCTCTCGGCAGATCTCAAGTTTCTTTGGGGATGGTATGTGCTTACTTGCACTTTCAAGTACACAGGAGCATTCCCGTAAATACATTTGTGGCAAGTCGTTAATAGTTTAAATTGAATACGAGCTGCCACTGGTAACCAATGTAATCTTTTCCGTGCTGCAGTGGAAGGTTCCAAATGTTTCATCTGGAAGATGTGCGGCTGAATTTTGAATTTTTTGTAATTCTTGGACATCTGACCTGGTTGCACCTCCCAGTAGGGCGTTATAATAGTCAACTCGAGGGAGGATCACGGCCCTCACCAACTTAGTACTGTTTTCTATTGAAATTAAGGAAGCAATTTGTCGTAGCACTGCAAGATGATAATTAGTATTTTTTGTGACAGCCGCTACATGGGCATTGCAGTCCAGGCTTTCCTACATGTAGGTGTCGAGAGTCTTAACTTTTGGCACAACCTTTATTTGGCTGCCATCAATGATAAAGTTGGCATACTCTTGGCTAAGGCCTGCTCTCGTGAGTCTTGGACCAATCGGTGGTGGTTAAAGTAATCCTGCTCAAGTCCAATCCTTAGCTTTGGGACAAGGGTTCTGCATGCAAAAGCAAGTAAGCAAGTTCTTGGATACTTGACAATATTCACAGTTCCCCCTTATGGGACAATGGATTTGATGAAGCAGTAGCCCTAGAGCCATCTAATACATACAAGAGTCCTGAAATCGACCACAGACCGAGCAAGACTCAAGTTCCACCAACAAATGTCAGGCACATGTAGCAGGAGCTGACTTTACCTGCAGATAGAGGTAAATGAGCAACGAGAAGTGTTAGGGAGAAATCTCAGAAATGTGCTAATTCCTCTCCATTTTAGAGACCCTCAGCAACTTTGCTGGATATTTAGGACTTGCATTTTTAACCTGGAGCGAGCAAGACCTTTTCCCCGCACTCATGTATTTTAAATGTGATTTTGAAGACTTTTTGGTTATGGAGTTTCAGACTCCACAGGCATCATCTTTTACATTGTGTAACAGCACCTTCAGTGCAGTGGCACAGAGAAGTCGTTCAGATTTACCAAATGTTTAAACACCTTCTCTTGCATAAACTACTGTTTGCAAGAGCAGTGAAGTTAAATTGACTTTACTTACATTTGTAACTTTCTAGACCGAGGACGCTATCTTACAATAGGGTGCTGGAGGGGTTAGTTACTTGGTATCCCCCCCCTTGTCTAGCTTCTCATGTAAAATGTTTGTTACCCTTTCCTCAATGAATGGCTGGTGGCAGTGGTCTACTTTTTACTGCTGTGTGTTTCTACCAGAGCCTGCGTTCACAACCACGGTAAAGCACCCATGGGTGCCATTGTCGTCAAAACGGCCCCCGTCTTCTTTATTCACCATTTCTTTGTGGAAAGGTCCTTCTTGAGATGGACACTGCGCGCCAAACCAGGTTTAGTCCTTTTTGTTTGGTCTTTGGTGGGATTCACGAGTAAAGCCCGCCTCTGGCTCTAGGGTGTCTGGCAGGGGCAGGACGTGAGGGAGGTGCCCGAAACTCCCCGTGCTTCGTCTCCTAGGAGACATGCATGCACTTTTAGGTGATTGGCCGGCTGGCTGTCCAGCAAGGACAGCCACCCTGCTGGGTGACTGACAGCTAGGCTGGAATGAGGGAAAAAACTGCATAAAAAGGCAAGGCTTTTTGGCTTGCAAGGCAGAGTCGACCACTGGCCGAAGGAATCCGAAGAGGCACTTGAAAGGGACGCCTGCTGCAACTCCTGGACTGTTTGGTTTGCCTGGTGAAGCCCTGCTACAGTGCTGAAGCTCCGAATTAGTCTCCACTAGAGAAGCCCTTTGAATTGGTGGGACCAATCAACTCCAAAGTAAGCCACCTGGACATCCTCTCAAATCTGGTTTAATTCATACTGCAGTCGCTACTGGAACCGAATAGCCAGGGAGAGGAACACCAGATCGTGTGCGTTGCTTTTAAGCTGGCCAAGAGCTCTGGGAAGATCCTCCAGACTCCCAGGAAGCATGACTGACCAAGCCTGAGCCACCCCAGAGTGCTGGACCCCTTTTGCAAGGAAAGCACATAGACAGCCAGGAACCGCAGTGTTGCTATTTGCCGTAGACGCAAGGAGCTGAAACACTGAAGTGCCACTTGTTTGAAGATTGCCAGTTGCGGTCGGTGACCTTCCCGTGCAGGAGTCCCCAGAAGTCCTCCCTCTTGTCCCCATGACTGAGGCCCAGAAACAGGATCTGCAAAGCTGCACAGGAACAGAAACCATCTGCTGCACTTTTCTTCAGCCTCAAGGTACTGTACAGTCTAAGAAAGTACCTCTTGCTGTGCCACCTTGCTTGTTGTCAGTTGAGACTCGTCTTGGTTGCTCCTGTAGTGTTGCTTGCATCTTCTACTCACAGGCCTAACAGCTTGAGACACTACATTTTATTCAACTTTTTTAACAAAGATTTCTAAACCATTGTGCAAGACGTGCCTCAGTTCACCTGACTTTTGCCAACTTAACATTGGTTGGCCTGGCTCCCTGAATGACTTCTCTCCTCTGCTTATGCGTTTTGCCTTCCTTCTAAGAAAGAGCTAACTGGCTTTGCATTGGTTTATTTTTGTTAAAGTACTTAACTTATTAAGAATAATTGTGTGAACACTGGTCTTATTCTGAAACTTCTTTTCTTTGACACTCCTCCCAATAATATTCCAAATGCAACAGTGATATATTAATGTCCCCAGCACCCCAACTATTAAAGTCACCCGAGGGTGTAGGTAGTGTGTGGGCCATCCCAAATGGGTATTTGCTGATTTAGGGAACTAAGTGTGTATTTTGAAGTATATTTGTGAGTTGCTTTATATTGCTCCCTTCTGAAGAATGCTTATTCAAACTGACTGTTAAATGAATTCTTTAATCAAGAAACCTTGTGTGGAAGAGTTTATTTGAATACTTGTCACTGTTAATCTCTAACTCCTACAGCTCACATTGACCCCTTTTGAGATAAGGCTGCTGCTCAACACGCCACCAACCTGTGTAGTACAGACATACCAAAGGTTGGGCTACTAATGCCAGGTGGTCAGGCTTTTTGTAGTGCACCCAAAGGGGGTACAACCACCACTGCAGAGAGAAATAGGGCTGCCGAGACAACCACTAGATCGTCCCATTGTCCGTTGGCCTGAAACCACCGGCTGTTGAGCCGCTCGTGCATGGGGCGCATGCCAAAACGTGCGTGTGCGACTAGATAAATGCAGGATGTCATTCCAACAGTCGCATGGCCTTGGGTACCATCACCTCTCGACTGGCTACATACAGAGGGATCTGAAACCCCATGTTTTAAACCCTCTCGTTGGAGGGGAAGACGAGTCAGTCTTCTGTCCGAATTAGATCCTCCAGAAACTGCTAGACTTGGCATGGTCTTGGCTCGATTTCTTCTCGTTTATAGAGAATCCCAGACCGAGTAAGAGGTCCATTGTCTTGAGTGTTCAACAGGCATGTTCTGTAGGAGTCCCCGGTTATGAGCCAGTCGTTGTGGTAAGGATATACTGGAATTGATTGCCTGCGCAGGCGTGCTGCTGCAACTTCCAGTACCTTTGTAAATACCCTTGGGCTAAGGCAATGCCGAAAAGAAGGACCTCTAGCTGATAGGGTTTGTCCTTTGTCATGAACCTTAGGTGTTTCCTGTGTACCGGCAACATTGACATATGAAAGTGTGCATCTTACATGTCCAATGTTGCCAT
This sequence comes from Ambystoma mexicanum, assembly GCF_040938575.1. NCBI lineage: Eukaryota > Metazoa > Chordata > Amphibia > Caudata > Ambystomatidae > Ambystoma > Ambystoma mexicanum. Next base: position 61,532,632 of record NC_090930.1, read on the forward strand.
GTAATCCCCCTATGTGAGCAGGGGAATTACCTTTTGCATTGTTACCATTCAAATTTCTGTGGTTTGCCAAATTTGTTCGCTGGCCGCAAGTCTAGCACAGGGCACATGGTGAGCCCCTTTTTGGGTACAAGGAAGCTCAGAAATACCTTTGACATTAGAGTCATCCAGGATGTTCAAATCCCCCCTGCTGAATCCCTGTCCATCAAACTACCTCTATCACCCAACCATACGGCAACAATGCACCTTATTTACCGACCACCAGGTCCCATTTCTTCTTTTATAGAGGACATTGCATCACTTATAACCACGGACACTAAACCTAATTCACAAACTATCCTACTCGGGGATTTTAATCTTGGATTTAACAACCAAGAATACTAACGCCCATGATCTAGCCAACACCTTATCCGACTTGGGTCACCCCAACATTATTTTTTTTTTTTTTATTTACTTGTATATAATCCAGAAACAGATTTTTACAAGGACTGATTTCAGGTGAAGCAAATCTCGTTTGCAGTTTGAAGAGGTTTGTCAGCAGTATAAGCCACGGATTCAAGTTTCTCTCGTTGGTGGATCAGCGACAGTGATGATTCTTGTCTTTTTGATTGCAAGTTTTAGAAATTTGGCGGCTGCCGTGTGCCATCGGGTCTTTTCGCCATTGATGATTCGATTCCACCAAATATCTTTGTTTCCTGCGAAAGAGGTGGCTGTCAGAGAGCTAAAGTAGGCGATTCTGGGTTGGTGCAAGGCAGGGCAGCACATTACTAGATGCTTTATTGATTCAGTCTCTTCAGAGTTTTGGCAGAGTCTGCAAAATTTTTCTTTAGATCTCGATCTAATGGCTAGAATTTCTTGTGTCGGTAACACGTTCAAACGAGCTTTCAAAAAGATTCTCATGAGTGATTTGCTGGGATATCTTTTGCAGTAAGCCATTGGCTCTTTCAGCTTGTTTGTATTCGCTGGCAGGTTGGCTAGAAGTTTATATGAAGTCGCTTTGTCGATGGTAGAGATCCAGTCCCAACAGTCTAGTTTGGTTTTGACCCTGGTAGGGTTGTTCTTCAGATCCTCTTCCGTACAAGCAATTAAGTGGAGTTTTTGTTTTTGTTCCATAGCTCACTTGTTCATGAAGTGGTTTTTGCCTATTTCAATTTCTTCGGCTATCATGTGGTAGATTTCCAGGCTGTCGGGTGGATGACTTTCCTGTAGAGCTGCAACGTACTATGATCTACCATTGCTTTGAGGGATATAAGGCCAAGTTCTCGTCTTATCGGCGCTACTGGTGTCGAATTGGGAAGTCCTAGGACTGCTTTCCAAATTAGACCTTCGAGTCTAAGCCAAAGATGAGAAGGAATTGCTGGTGTGGCGTCCATGCCGTACGTTAGAGAAGGGATAATTTTTGCTTTGTAAAAATTGATTGCTGGCTGAAGTGAGAATTTGCCATATTTTCGATCGACTACTTTTAGTTGGGTGGCTAGGTTCTTTGCCTTAGCCCAAAGGGTTGCTTGCATATTCAGGGCCTTCTTTGTAGTATCGAGTTGGACTCCTAGATATTTAAATGAGTCAACCACTTCGATTTTTGTCTCGCTTAGATGCCAGCGAAAACGATCTGTCTTTTTGCTCCCTGGTTTTTGCAGGATCATTATTTTTGTTTTGGATTTGTTGATCTCGAGGTTATTTTTGATGATGTAAGTTGTGAGATTATTTAGTTGACGTTGCAGACCGACCTGAGTTTGGTCGAGTAAGATCAGGTCGTCCGCGTACAGGAGTCTGGGGACCCTTGTAGAGCCTATTTTGGGCGGAAACGACCGTATCTGTTCCTGGCTGTCTTTAAAATCACCGAGGAAGGATATAAACAGGGCGGGGGCCAGCGGACAACCTTGCTTCACTCCGCGAGATGTTGGTATAGGCTTCGAGGTGAGACCTTGATTGTTTAGCCGAACCTTTATGCTAGTGTTCGCGTGGAGACTGATTATGGGTTCCAAGATGTTATCCGGGCAATGCCAAGATCTCAGTTTCGACCACAACTTGGGCCTGTCCACTCTGTCAAACGCTTGGGACAGGTCGACGAAAGCTAGGAAGATTTGAGGGGCTCCTGCTAAAACTCTTTCCTTTAGTATATTCAAACACATTATGTTGATGCTCATACCTGCATTTTTTTGAAATCCTGTTTGCAGGAAGTCGAAGCACGTCGAGGTAGAGGTCCATTTCTGGAAGTGTAGAAGGAGGAGTGAAGCGAACACTTTCCCGATGACGTCGAGAAGGGCTATTGGCCGATAGTTCAAGGGGTCCTCTCTTGCTCCTTTCTTGAAGATCGGGACGACCACAGCAGTCGTCCATGAGTCCGGAATCGTTCTTTTAACCTGACAAAGTTTGAAGATTGAGCTAATGAGGATTGACCATTCCTCCGGATGTTGTTTTAGATCGAGGTTCGCTAGGCCATCGGGCCCGGGCGCTCTTGATCACTTTAATTTTAAAATTATGGACTTGATGTCGCTAATGTCAGTCAGGTCCACCCAGGTTGGGAGCTCTGTACGCTTTGTTTCTTCAACATAGCCTTCTGTTGGATAAAATAGGTTCATAAAGTGGGATGCCCATTTTTCTTCTGGGATTGGATTTATCATGTGCGAGTTTGGAAACTTGCTAGATTTGTTGATGAGTGACCAAAAATCGCGAGATTTTTTGTTGGTGAGAGCCTTCAGCATGTCTTCGGCATCCCGTTGATAAAGGCCGCTTCTTTCATTTCTTAGCCATTGCCTGAAGTTCCTCGTTTCTACGTTGAGGGCTTCCCAATCTTTTAGTAGGTTTGATGATGCTGCCACTCTTTTCAATTTTCTGAGGAATTTCCGTTTAGCTACAAGGGTAGGATTGTATTTATGGGTGCGTTTATTTTGAATTTTAGAGATCTTCCCCGGTTTTTTGAAGGCCAACAGAAGGGGAATGTAGCTTAATCTGGCCACTCCGTTGTGAGATGCGGGTTCTGAGGTCAGGCTGGCAAATTGATCTGTTAGTTTGCGGATGTCTGGAGCAATCAATCGAAGACGGGTTCGTTGCGAATTGGTCTCGATTTGAGTTTCATAGAGTTGCGCAAAGGTCTCTTTATTTCTGCAAATCAGGTTTAGTAGATTGTGATCACTGTGCTTTGTTTTAATGGCGTTGAATGACACTAGGTTGGAATACACAGGATCAGAGACGAAGATATAGTCCAGGGTGGCTGATGACGAGCCACGTTCCCAGGTTGGTATCAGGGTGTCGGGGTCTGATTTAACGGCTGAGTTAAGAAGGTTTCTAGATTTCATAATGGCGTTCCAAGCGGAACCTCTATCTGATGCAGAACAATTGGTAAAATCACGTCTGGTTGTGACGTTGGCTGTAGAGCAGTTCGCATTAAGGTCACCGCAAATCACAATGTTCGAAGATTTATATTTGATAGTGATTTCGTCGATTGTGTTGGACACCTTTTCACACATGGTCGCTGAAGAGGTCTTTTGGGGGTTCCAATAGACGTTGATAATTGCTACCGAGTCCTGGGTTATAGGTTTGATTGATGAATTTTCGGTGTTCCAAGTAGTCAAAATGGCCAGAATTTCATAACTGCGGGCAAGGACTTTTGTGATGGTTATACCAGATCCAATGCGGGTTGCTGTTAGTAGTCCCGACGAAGGGCGACCCAATGGTCCTTTAGAGGCTGGGGATATTTCAATGCGGTAACCGTCAAGGGCCGGTTTTTCGCATAGCCACGTTTCTTGAAGGCAAATGATGTCGTAAGGACTCAGATCTTGACTGTCAGACTTAGTAAGGTGGACGTGGCCTCTAGTGTTCCATGAGGCAATGCTTATGTTTGTTCTCGACGATAGTTGCTGCAAAGATTTGGAGGTGGGTGACGTCTCTACAGCGTCGCCCAATGGTTGCTATTTCTTCACCCCTGGAGTCAGGACGTTGCGGAACCAGTTCCATTTGTTTACCTTGGCTGACTTTTCGGGCTCGTTTCGGGTCTGCTTTGTGGTATTTCTCGAGGTTCTGTCAATCGAAGGAGCCTCTTTGCTGGCGTGGTATCTCGGCCTTGTAGTTGCGGAGTGACCATGATGCCCTTCAGAATTGTGTTTTTGTCTACGGTCTTCACTGTGCTCCACTCTCTCCTCTCTCCTTGAAGTTAATCTTCGGCGTGTTGTTGTAAGGCGACCATCTGAAGGTGATCTGTTATTTGACGAGCGCTTTTTGGATGGTGATATTGGGCTTCTTCCCCTTCTTGCTGATCGATAGAGATCTTCAGTGCGTGACTTGAATCTATAATTTTTTTTCGGAGACATTCTGTAGCTATCTTTTAGTGGATCTTTGGGGATCAAGGAGGGGATCTCGTAGAGGTTGAAGCCCAGTAGGGCTAGTTCGGCAAATATGTCATGTTGTAGATTGTCCAGTGCAGATTTTTTGATGTGTAAGTAAGCCTTCGCTTGATTCTTTCTGTGGTATGGTTCGATTAGTGTGAAGTCGGCTGATTGTAAATGCTGAAGAGTTTTCACCTTTTTTAGTGCTCAAGACCGTGTTACGGTTTAAAATCATGTACCGGTCGTCGGACGTTTTTTGTTCGATTTTGAACAGACGAGTTGGAGGAAAGGTCTTCCTACTCGAAGTGACGTGGTTTTCCAATCCCTGTCTCAATATGCTCGGATTCAGGTTGGTACGGTTTGATTCAGGAGATGATGCTGTTGAATGGTTCGAGATCGTAGTGGCCAAAGGAGGCTTGTTAATTTTGTGGACGATTGGGATTGACGTGGTGAATGAGATCTTTTCAGTTCTGGTGGCTTGGCTCGGTGAGGGGCCGTCAGTTTGGTCCAGATGTTGGCTTATGTTCATCAATGAACTCTGGGCCAAGAATTCGTCGACGGATTTTGGGGAGGAGGAAATACAGATGACTGAATTGTTTGAGCTAGGTTTTTGCTGTGGTGTGGTTGGTATGTCTTTTGAAGATTCTTTTTGTTTTGTTCTTCCTGCCATCAACGGGTCAAGGGCTGATACTGTTTGAGCCGCGGGGGAGAACGTTGCGTTTGTCGCAGAGATTTTTAGCAATGGTTTACTGTTTATGCTCTGTGTTGTCTTTTGTTGGTTTTCCTCTGGTCTCTGATATTTGGGCGCTGCTCGGTTTGATTGTGTATGCTTTTCCGTTTGACTTTTGAAAATCAGGGCTGGTTGTGGAGAAGGTGCCACAATTTCTGTTTGGGACTCTTTATCTAATGCTACTGGCGAGGTTGCTTTGGGACGGTTTGAGAGCTCTTCTAATCTCCTCAGCTTTGAGTCCAACATCGCGCTCTGTTCTCTGTTTCGTTGTTCAAGGGCTGTTATGAAGCCTTCGATAAATATCATTTTGGTATGCATCATTGCAGTAAGAACGTTGCTGTCCTTCAGTGAGTCGTTGATGGCTTCGTAAAGCTTTCCAAATGGGGCTAAAGCTATTGTGATTGCAGACATGATGACTGGGAGGTCAGGTTTTTTCGAAGGTGATGACTTTGCTTCCGAAATTGTGATTTTGCTCAATCTTCCGTTTTTTGGCGGGGATCTGGATCGTGGGGTACAGTGAGGCAATGTGTCTGAAGGTTGTTGGAGGTCATCTGTTTGAGGAGAGACCTCGTCTGGAATGAGAAAGTGATCAGCCAGAGGTCGAGTTGCACAGGACGTCGGCGGTGTATTGTTTCCCAATTTGTGCACTTGTATGGGGGAAGAAGAGGTTTCGTTAGCCTGAGGACCCGGGGGTTTAGGGGAAGGGTACTTGCTTACTTCAATGATGTTGTATTCCATGGCTGAGATGGGGTGGGTGCCCCTTGGATTCGGGCTCGTTGGATCAGTGGTCGCTCCCTTTGGTTCGGAGTCTTTGTTCACGGGGACGCCTGAGAGCACTTCGTTAGAGCCGTTTGATGTTTGCCTTTGAGGGTCGAGGGTCACTTTGTGTGGATCTAGAACAGCGTTCGCTTCTTTACGTTGGGGGACCTCGTTGTTTAAGTTGGTCGGAATCTTTTTCGGCGTTGGTTCGCAGCTGGGCGGACTAGTTGGGTCACTTTGATCCATTCGTTGGTTTTGAAATGGTAATTTGTACTGGCCGTGGGTTGGAGTCCCCGGCATTAATTTTCTTGCTTTGTTCATGGGTTGGAGGTCCTGAATGGCCTCCAAAATTTCAGCATCAGAGAGTTCTTTCGACTGGTCCAGTTTCCTTTTGAATTGTTTATTTATGAAGTCTTTCAGTGCACTGGACAAAAGGGGGGCGGGTAGAGTCCGCTTCCCTGTTTTCGTTTCTTTACTTGTTTTTTTGTTCGCGCTTATTTTAGACTTTTTGTTTCTTTTATTAGTTTGTTTGCAAACTTTTTCGGATCGGGAGTTTTAGGATCGGGCATAGAGTCGGTCTCTAGAAGGATGTTGGGGTTGTCTGACCGCCTTTCCGGGGTGAGAATAATGGAAGTAACCCCCGGTTTCAGAGAAGGGGATTTGCTGGTGACGTACAACGCTGCGTCGACTGTTTCCACATTGAACTGTGCAGGTATGGAATCCCAGTCGGCCGGTGAGGGGGCCCAAGTGGTCCGGAGAGAGGCACTGTTACTTTGCGCTAGGGGTGGGGCATGGACTAGTGCCTCCACTTCAATTGTCGCTGTGATCGTAGCTGAGGTTTCGTCCGTAGAAAGGAACTTAGTAGCACCCTCCGGAGCAGCACACATGGTTGGGGCGGAGGATTGGTCTGACTGAGCGCCGGGAGCCGACGCCGTAATGATGTTCAGGTGCGGCTTGGCGAGCTCCTGTGTCAAAGAGCTGCCGCGCTCATTTGAAGGCCCTGCCTCAGCCGAAATCGACTTGCTCCTAGAGAAGCGGGTCCCAAAGCCCTCGCCGCTGGCGGGCGGTGCAGGAGCCTGGCCTTGCCGTCCTCCGACAGCCGAAGCCAGGGGGTCCCTCGTCTCATTTACGAGACGGTGGGGCAACGCCCGGCAGGCGGGGGATGGGTCGCAGAAGGAACTGGAGCGGGGTGCCGTGTCGATAGGGCAAGAGGTCTGGCGGGTCTCCGTTTGTTGAAACGCTGCAGCGGATGACAACAGACCGCAAGTCCTTAGTGCGGGGGAGGGCACGGGGAAGGAAGAGGGTGAAGGTTCAACCGTGGCACCGGTCCGTGTTGTTTTAGTCCACCCGAGGTTGGGCACTTCGTTTGCTGGGGTGGGTGTAGAACCATCCACAGGATTTGTGGGGTTTTGGGGATCGTTTGATGAATGAAGTACGGCGTTGGATACTGGGATCGTGGCGCCGGGGAGGTCTACGAAATTTTGGACCTTTCGGTTTGTGTGGTTTGGAGGCCGACTCGAAGGAGGTGCGGAGTCGGCCGTGTTCGCCGTGACCAGAGTGCACAAAGAGGTGTTGTTAATTGCCATCGAAGAGGGCCTGGGCTCCTTTAGTTTATTTGTGCATGGTATTAATTTGGCGTTCTTACCATCAGATGTTTTTGAGGAACTCCGTAGTACTCGCAAAGAGGCCTCTGAAGTGAAATCTGTTTCGGACTGTACAGGAAGGATTACGCTTGTGCCGGGGGGCTCCATGGCGCCTGCAGCAGACTGCAGACGACTGCTCACCCTCAGCTCACGCTCCGCTCACCGCTCCGCGGTGGAATGGGTGTTTTTAAGCTCCAGTAGAAAAAAGAACAGGGTAGAAAGACTGCTGACTGCAGACGACTGCTCACCCTCAGCTCACGCTCCGCTCACCGCTCCGTGGTGGAATGGGTGTTTTTAAGCTCCAGTAGAAAAAAGAACAGGGTAGAAAGACTGCTGACTGCAGACGACTGCTCACCCTCAGCTCACGCTCCGCTCACCGCTCCGCGGTGGAATGGGTGTTTTTAAGCTCCAGTAGAAAAAAGAACAGGGTAGAAAGACTGCTGACTGCAGACGACTGCTCACCCTCAGCTCACGCTCCGCTCATTAAAAAGGTAGAACTCTGGACTGGCTCACTCACCTCAATTGCTCTATTGATCTCCTATCCAATGATCCATGCATTTGGTCAGATCATCTTAAAATAACTTTTTCTATCAAAGCCAACACCACCTGGCTCCCATCATCGCGCCAGCCACCAGCACGAGAAATAATAAAGACATTACACCTGACAAACTCCTACCGATATTACTCCCCATCCTGAACAATATTGACTCAGACGCTGACCCCACAGTTTTAGTGGATATCTACAATCAGGCAATTCTCAGAGCACTGAACACCATTGCCCCGCTAAAATTGCGGAAACCTAAACCACAGCGCCACCTTAATACTTGGTTCACGCCGCAGCTAAGAGAACTACGCAAAACTAAGAACTGCAGAGGCACACTGGAAAAAGTGCCCTTCAGCAACCAATAAGAATGAGCTAACCCTAGCATCCAATAGTTACAAAGTAGCCATCCTTATTGCTAAAAAAAGACACCTACAACAAAAGGATTACGCAAGCGGAATCCAAAACAAAAGAACTTTAAGATTCTAAAAGAACTAGAATCCCCCATTGACAAATGTGTTACTGACGCACTTTGGTGTAGTAACATTCAGAAGGCCTTATTAGATAAAATAGTTCGCCTACAATCTAAAATCAATGCGAAAAAAATCCCTGCTACTAGCTGACCCGGACTACAAACAATTACCTAACAAATCACCTACCTTTAAGTCAACTTGTAAGCCATTCAGTTTCTCACCCCTCTCAATTTGGGAAGTTGAAAACATCATTAGGAAACTTAAACCATCAAACTGCCAAGGTAATGCCTGCCCTGCCCCGATCATCAAAGCAGCACACGATCTGGCACCATTTATTACCAACCTCATCAATGCCTCCTTCAAATCCGGAGTAGTGCCTGATAACCTAAAAGACGCGTGGGTCATTCCATTACTCAAAAAACCTTCTCTTGACCCAGCCAACCCGTTTAACTATAGGCCGATAACCGTACCTTTCTTATTAAAAATACTGGACAGAGCAGCCTATCTACAAATACAGACCTACCTAGAATTGAACAAATCTCTTGCGACTAAGGCAATCCAGCTTCCTACCCAGACACGGCACGGAAACTGCATTAATAGATCTCACTACCCAGATCCAAATCCTAAGAGACAATGGCAAACTTGCACTCCTCTTACTGCTTGACCTGTCAGCAGCTTTTGATTTGGTTAACCACCAAACACTTTGTCACCATTTGAAAACTGCAGCAAACTTTTCAGACGCAGCCACTGCCTGGATCAGTTCCTTCTTGGCGAACAGAACCATGAGGGTCTTTTCTCCCACTGATTCAGCTGAACCCTCACCAGTACCTTGTGGAGTACCGCAAGGCTCTTGTGTGTCCCCGACACTTTATAATGTATTCACAAAGCCCCTCTTTGATATCCTTGACTATCTGGGGGTCACGTAAACTAATTATGCGGATGACACCCAGATACTCATTCCTATCTCGGGTAACTATGAAACAGACAGCAAAACCCTCAATGAAATATACTCAGTAATTCAAGCATGGATGTCACATCATGGACTTTGTCTCAATGACGAAAAAACTGAGCTGATCATCCTTGGCACTCACGCCAAACTAAAAAATGTTAACTCTGCTTTTAAATCTTTCACTATAGATGGTAATCTCATCCCTGTTTTCAAACACTAAAACCCTTGGTATCTACATTGATGCCACCTTATCCTTTTCCAAAGAAACTAATGCAGTAGCATCATCAGCTGCCTACACTTGCAAATTGATCACTGCATGTAGGCCGTTCATTTCCTCACCCAACTGCATTACTCTTGCTAGAGCAGTAGTCCTGTCCAAAATAGACTATTGTAATGCCCTTTACTTAGGCACTAGCCACAAAAATATCAACAAACTGCAAGTAATTCAAAATAACCACATCAGGGCTGCCCTCAACATCCCTAAAAAGTCTCATATTTCTGAGACTAGACGCAATCTACACTGGCTCCCAGCAGAGCATAGAATATCCCTCAAAACACTGGCCCTCACACACAAAGCCAGGGCGAACCTTGCACCAGCCTACCTCACCAACCAACTTACACCTCATACAGCATCAAGACCACTTAGAGCAGCTCAAGCTAACACTATGTCCATACCGAGATTAAAACTCCATAACTCGGGTGGAGCTAGCTTCCCCGTACAAGCTTCGAAACTATGGAACACACTTCCCGCGCTCCTTAGGTCAGAACCCTCATTTAACCTATTCAAACGCAACACGAAACGTTGGCTTCACAACATGAACTCTATGACAGCCTAACCTTCCAGATTCCAGGACGACGGACTGCCGACGGTACATTTTGTAATCTATGGATTTATTTGAGATTATGATTTATGTTTCTGTAATACTAAGTATTCACCTATCTGTATCCGTAAAGTAACCCTTGTTTACTGCACTCAAATTTAACTAACCAGATCTAACTTGCGCGCCTGTAATGCCCCCGGGCCTGGCTGCGCTTTATAAATAAACAAATACACTGAATGAATTCCCTTGTTTACCTGTAAAACGGAGATGACTTCGATTGCGCCCTTTTCCTGCAGGATCTCAACCTCTTGCAGCAGGATCTTCAGGTGTTCCATTATTAGGCGCCTGGATATTTCAAGTCTGTATCGAGGTAGCCAGCTGAACTCGATGCAATAACAGTGGGTGACGGTCTTGAGCACCCAGTGGTCTGTGGTAATGCCCTCCCATGCGTGCAGGAATTATGTTCTACGCTCCCCGACCGAGAAGGCATAGGAGGGGAGCCGGATTTGATTGTCAATTCTGACTGGAGGCAGGGGAGCCTCTGGGGGTGGCATTGGGACTCCTTCCTTTCCCACAGCGTTGTCGTCTGGGTGGATATGGATTTGTGGAGGCAGACCCCTTTCCTGAGGACCAATTACACGAGCCGTATTGGTTGTGTGGGGAAGGAGTGTAGGGTTGCCCACGAAAGGAGCGGCGAGAAATCTCCCCCCCGCCCCTCTCTGTTGAAAGGGTCTTTGAGTGATCTGAGTCTTAAAAGTCTTGTGTTGCTTCTTGGCCGTTTCCAGTGCCTCATCAACGGCCTTGCCAAATGGGTTCAAGTCTTCCGGCAGTTTGTTTATTAACGATGCCTGTATCTCTGGTTTGACAGAATTTTTCAACCAGGCATGGCGTTTCAAAGGGTACCTGGGCCAAGATTCTCCATGCCGTCTCAGCAGCATTCAAGGTGTTCTTGATGTTGTGGTTTACTTGCTTACCCTCTGAAATATTAAGTAGCGAATACACTGGTTCAGGGACCTCTTGTAGGCCCTCCTGCAGCAGGTTCCATTGGACGTCAGAATAGCTGGCGTGGTGTTAGCTCTGCGGGTAGAATATGCTGCTGCAGTAGTGATTTTTCCCAAGAGCATAACATTTTTTCACATTCTTAGTCTGTGTTGCCTCGCCTGTGGACAAGGGCACCCCTGCCTTTTTTCTTGTTGTCGTAACTACAACAAAATTTGGGGTGGCATGACCCCTAATATATAGGGGGTCAGAAGGTGAGGGGCGAAAAAAGGTTTCCCGCCAGAGGGTTCACAGCCCTGGTTTGAGAGGGTGTTAAAAAGGAAAGGGTGATGCACCTTCTGATGGAAGGGATAGCCTGGCTGGGAGGAGGCTTCTCCTTTAACATGCCCTCAACGAATTCTGAATCTAACACTGTCTCTTGTGTGGCTATCTGTAAGTGTTCCGCTGCCTTTTTCAGAACAGCCTTAAACGCCATCTGGTCATCTACAGGTGATGCCTGATGCAGAGGGGGAAGGGTCCATACATATGGTATCAGGGTACAGGTTATGGGTAGGGGACAGCCAAGGCGTGACATCCGCCTGCTGGTCATCCACCCAATCCTGAGTCTGATCAGGGGTATCCGCAAAGGATCCGCAAAGGATCATCCTCCTGTAAATAAGGGTCAAGTGGCTCTTCCTGATCTGTAAGGTGAAAGACCTCCTCATGAAGAGGGCAGGATGTCTTCTGGAATTTGGTCATTAAGTCTTTTAGGACGTGAACCTCTCAGCAAAGTCCACAAATGTAGCCAACCTGTCCATACACCCTACAAATTTCTCTGGTCATGGAGATGAACCAGAGGGGTTCAGAGAGGGAAAGGGCTGCTCCTGTGAATTTTCCAGCCTAGGACGCCGAGCTTTATCAAGGAGGGTCCTAGATTAGTTATGGCGACTTTCAGAATAACCCTCACCCTCTTCCAGGCGTTTAGACGTGTCTTTCAATGCATCTTTAGACCCGTCCCTTTGTTTACTGTCCGCTGAAACAATCTTAGCGAGGCTCTCGCTCATATTCGCGTTACTGGGATGGGGTGTGGCCGTTTAGACGGTTGCACTATAGACTTCAAGGCAACCAGAGGTTTATGCGTCGATGCGCTTTTAGGAGGCCTCGCGACAGCCTTGTGAGTTTTGGTGCTGGCGCACTTACTCGTAGACTGCCTGGAACCATGCCACTGACGTGGGTGCGGGGAGGCCTACCGATCACGCGAATCGGCAGGTGCCTTCGAGGAACTCTACGTACTCGTTGGTGCCTTGGTCCACTTCAACTGATCTGCTGAGGCAGTACCGGGGGTTTTTTCGTTTGCTTCCATGGGTATCGTGTGCTTTCAGGTCTCTGGGATGTACCTTCCCCATAGCAGTACTATCGTCGTGCCTGGCAGGGACGGGTGTCGTGGAGCGCAAGCTTCGATGTGAGGTCAATGGCAGCCGGATCGGAACCATGGCTGCCGCTTAGCTACTCATCACTTTCGGCGGCTGTTGCAGCAGGGGAACTACCCTCGGCCTGCAACATGGCATAGGCCGCTCACCGCTTCACACAACGCTCCTTGATCGTCTTAGGACGCAGGAGTTGGCAATACTTCCAGGACGCCTAGTCGTGATTGAGGAGAAGACACTTATTGCATTGCCGGTGCTAGTCTTTCGAGGGGTATTTTCCCTTACAAGAAGGGTAAAATTTAAATGGTTCCCGTCCATAGCCCAGGTGTGTGAAAGCAACGGCAAGACCAAAAGGGCAAAGAGGGGAGAAGGAAAGACATTCTTAAAAATAGAAACACCCAGACCCCATTCTCCCTACTGTATAGGCCGGCCAGCAGGCCCAGCCATGCGGTCGGCAGCGCTGACCAGAGCACCAGCCGCCGAAGTCAGTTTGCTGTCTTCAGCTTCGGTTCAGGAAGTAGTTGAAGAGGGGATGAATTACATATAAACTACCAGAGGTCAGGAAATCTAACAATTTTGCAATATGTAGGAGCTCTGCATAAGTGGACCAGCAAGTAGGGTGCGAAAAAAAACAATGACGGAACGTGACGCGTGAGGAATTTTGGATACACTACATGTCACGTTAGGGATAGTGTTAGAGGCACGCCCATGTCGACGTCCCTTTTCGATCCTCAAAAGACGAGATGTAATACTCTGCGGTTACCACTAGATGTCGGACTATGCACAGCATGTGAATCTAAGCAGATTAACAAGCATCAGACACTAACTTTACACTATATACATAGTCGTAGGAATGCGTTGAGTAATAAGTAGGACTTTAGTTTTATTCTTCCCAGCCTGCATGCAATGTCACAATAGCATTTATGTGAGCCCAACAAACCCCCCCCCCCCCCCCCCCTTGGGTTCAAAGCCAGTCAATAATTCATAAAGCGTGCAGCATTAGAAAGCTGCATTCTTTATGAAAAAGACTGGCTCTAAAGCCCAAGGGGTATCTGTTAGGCTCACATTAAGGTAATAGTGTATGCACCATTCCGATTTCTGATCACCCCATTAACGTTTGAGGGACAAAAGTCCCTGCTAATAGATTCTCCCTCCACCCCACCTCCAAGTAGGGCCTAATGGCTCCCATTGTGATACTCGGTTGACAAGGAGCTAAGTGTACGGTTCTGCAGTGTGACATTGTCCTGGCAGAGGGACACCTCCCCTGTTCGGGGAACGGGAGAGGTGTCTTTCTACCAAATGTCTGGTTCTGGCTAGAGAAAGAGCCACTGGGGAGAGAGGTGGTGCAACTACATTCATTTCTAAAACGGATCCACAAACTGTGCAACAAACCTGTCCCACCACACAAGTGAAAATACGCAGCTATAACAGCTAATGCATGCCCTGTGGAGACATCTTCTGGTCCTAGGTAGAACTGCAGACTAATACGAGGTTGAGAAACATTTAAAAGAAATGGTGCAGTACCACTGACATTCCATATTATAATACGGCTAAGTAACCCCAGGGTTTCTCACTTGGAAAAAAATTAAGCCTTTCTCTGTCTGGGAAACGGTTATATACCGCCTGCTCCAAAGGCAATACAGCTTCCCCATCCAACAGCCAGGCTTGGGTATCGGGTGCTTCCAACACCACAGTCAAACAAATGTGCAGGGAACTAGCCAACCCTTCCGCAGTCGTCTCCTCCCCGCTTCCGTCCCAGGCTCTCTGCAACACACTGGCCACACACTGAATCACTAAAACTCTGGACATCCTGAGCACCACTGCTACCCACTCACCCAACCCCTCCCACCCTCACCCCTTCTCCCCCATCACACCGGAAGTCACAATAGTTTGTCCGCTCTATGAAAGTCTCCCCCCCCCCCTTCTCCTCCAGAACCATTATTGACATTGGCTCCCTTGCCCCCCACTCTTGCAGATTTCTGCAACCACTCTCGCTACTGGATCCTTCCCCCTCCCCCCCTTCCTATACTTGCCACTTCCATCGGCTGGTCACCCACGAGCACGGACACTCCAGCACTTGCCACACACCCCCTCGCCCTCTTCTCTCTGCACTAGCACGTTCTGTATGCTACCAAGGCCTAATAGGTTTGTTTTTATCCTCCAGTGTATGTATTCTTCAATCCCATGGTCCCTCCTTGAGGCCGCTTTGAAACACAAGGTACTAACAAATGCACAAGAAGTAAAATATATTGTGAAGCGAAAAGCATCCAGATGTCGCCAGGATATGGCAGAACAGTCAGAACACTACAGGAATCCAATGAGCACTTTGCTCACGCTTGTCATTGGGGATTAGAGATCCTCCCAGTGACCCGGTGGGCGGCCCTCATTCTGCAGCTCTGCAGCATAGCCTATACTCTGGGCGCGTGAATGTTAAGCGTTGGGTGCGCTTAGGTCGTACACATAGTAACATGTCTTTTCAATGAACGTCGCCAACTTCATTATATATGGTTATTCTTCCTTGTGAAAAGTACAGTGAGCAAAAAGCAATGGCTGCGGACTCTCAAAGTGGGAACTAATTCCATGTTCTTTCTAGAGGGACACCTGCTCCTTTTTGTGTAGTCATATGTATGTGGGTCGGTTTCCAAGCAGTTTGTTATTTTGGACTACACATTTCGTTCCGCAGGGGCAGGGCCGCAGCAAGCTCAGATCCTAGCAACCAATGTAATCAGGGTTGTCCTCGGTGAACACCTAACAAAACAACTAAGCGCCAAGAAGTCGCCCACTACCCACAATGCTTGCCATTGCATCAGAATACAATATGCAAACAGCCCGAATCACGTGCATATATCATTCATGACAAAATACAAGCTTGCATTAAACTCTGGTTCATACAATGTGCGATTATGCCAAATGGTATTTTTGTATTTTGTATTTGGTTTATTTGTACCGCGCACCATCAGGCCCGGAGGCATCAGGGCGCAAATTGAGCAAAGTTACATACAGAGCAAAATATACATACATAAAATAATAAACGAACATTTCTATGTACATAAATTACAATGCAAATGTAAGCATGAGACATAACAGAATGTACAGTGTATCTATGTGAAGTGTATAATAGGCAGGGCAGTGGGCCAGAGTAAGTAGGACTATGGTGTGCAGAGGTGTGGTAAATAGTGTGGGAAACCTGCAATAAGCTTGCAGGGCGTCTATTGCCAAACCACGTTACCCTCCTCGTACATAAAGGAAGGAAGAGCAAGCATGCCAATATGCCCGGGGCACTGTTCCACATGCCATGGGAATGGCAGCAAGTGAAATAAAGGCCGTGCTAGCGACATGAGCAGGCCCGGATCTGGGGCAGCCTTCACACGGGAAGAGAATGGGCTTAAAGAGGGCATGCATGCTGGCCTGGCATGAACAGGGCACCCATGTGTGGATGGGTGGTGCCCACAGATGCCAAACACCCGCCTTATGCAAAGGGCCATCTTTGGCTATACCAGGCCGTTTGGAGGTCGCCAGGGAGTATTTTAGGCTGGACGGACCACCTCTTAGTTCCTGTGCCGATGACCTACATGGTGGAAATTAAAGCAGAAAATTTGAAGCCACGCGTCCTTATCACTAATTCTATAAGCTTATCTTTTACGGGCCAAAGTGGAAGTTTACATTAACACAGCAGTGCCACCACAGACCCTAAGCCACCAGCGCCCTCTAGCGCTGCAGCTGGCGAAACTATGCGAGAGAGAGAGATATTCTAAGGCAGCAGCTCCCTCCAGTGCGTACAACAAGCGAAGCTACTGCATCGGACACGCACTGTTCGATTATGTTATATTCACCCAAAGAATTAACATACAAGACAAAACAAATGTCCTCGCAAGGATAGACCGTTTATCTACACAGCAAAAGAAGACTTCCACGAAGAACTAACCCTACCGGTGGCTATAGCAGCCGCTAACAATTGCCCTCCAAAGATTGGGGAGGCGGCCGGTTCTGTCTTGGCACATGCAGATGACTTGGTCATCTTTGACCATACCATCAGCGGACTGCGTAGCTCTGCCACGGCTCTCTGGGAATATGCCTCCTGCAATGGTCTTTCCATTAATTTGGATAAAACCAAGGTGCTGAGATTTACCAGTAAAAGTTTCTCGGGTAAATCTCATGGTGGGCAATGTTAGGATCTCTTACCCGCCACTACATTGCTATTTGGGAATAGATTTTGAGCCCAGTGGTGAATATGTGGCGTGTAAGCAATCCTGTACTATGCACGCAGCGCAAATAACAGCTTTAATGGTCAGTTTTACTAATGAGAAGGGGGGCTTCATGTTATGGGGACGCGCCAACTTTATATGCAAGTATTCACCCCTATGATGACCTATGGCCTAGATGCACTCTTGGACATAGATCTTGGATGGCTTCCAGTCATCGAGGGGAAGTTTTGGCGACATGTCCTCGGTTTAGCACCGGGAGTCCCTATGGCCATTATACGCCTGGAATTGGGAGTGCCCTCGCTCTATGCCACTATCATGAAAAAGACTAGGGTTTTTCCAGAAGATGTGTAGTGGAGACAGACAATCCTCTGCTAACAGGTTACCAGGAACTATGCAAGAATCAGAACCCTAGTTCTCCGTTTGCCAAAATGTCAAAACATCTAGCGGATATTGGTTGGGGTTGACGTGGAGGGGTGTACTCAATTCTGGTTCAGAAGGCACTGAATAAGCGTTTTGATATGTGGGACTGTATAGAGAACTTTGCCCACCTCAACTCATTGAAAAGTTACCAGTTTGTACAGCATAGGCTTTATTCCTTCATGAAACCACAGGCTTATCTTAATCTTTGCCCCTCTAAAAGGTTGCAATGTTTTATAATGCTACCTAGGACGGACCAGCTCCAAACTCTGATGGTCACGGGCAGAAGAGAACATATTCCAAAGGACCAACGGATTTGTAGGGTATGTAAAGCAGATAACGAACTAGAAACAGCCAGACACTTACTAACCTAATGCGGTAGCTTGATAGATGTAATCCACCGGCATATTGGGTTGTTTATCCATGATTTGGCAACAATTAGTGATTTCATTTTTGGGCACCACTGCATCAATTCCGAGAGCCTGTGGACGCTACGGCCTTTTACAACATCTGGCTAAGGATTGAAGAGACATAGGGTATCAAGATTTGAATACTATGCGGAAAACAATGTGTGACGTAGCATTCTATAGCCTCATGCTTATGCCATATGCAGGGATAAATTATGGTCTTAATCTGCCAATTGCTTTGTGGTTGAATATATTTTTGCCCGTACTCAAATGGATTTATCTTCAGCACATTAATTGGCGATGCTTGGTGTCCAGATATGCTGTTGATCTGCATTGTTGATCATCGCTTTGCATTCTTTGTGCTCATCTATTTGTCCGCCCAGTTATACAAACAAGATGGAAGAATAATTTGGGTGCGTTTGTTGATTATTCAGTTTTATGACCACTATTCCTCATTTATATGCCCACATTTTTATTCTACTTTTTACTCTTTATCCGATTCTTACATTACTATAAATGTTCTATTGTAGTGAGACATGTATTTTAGGTTGGCCAACCTTTTGGTCTGCTGATTAATTTCCATTAGGATCTTCATTAGGATTTACCTTTGTATGTTGTGTGTATGTTTTAAATTGTCATTTAGGTATTTTTGTACTATCATATGTACATGTTTAAATTTTAGATTATGTGTAAAGTTTATTAATGTAAACTATCACATTAAATTGAGAAAATGTTTAGCCGCAACATTAGCAAAAAGGAAAACACCTGGCACTGAAGAGTTACCGATAGAACTCTTCAGTTCTGTGACCACCATGGTCCAGCTTTATAAGAAGTCTATAAATATTGTCTACAAGATTCCTTTCAGCAATGCAAAATGGAGTAATTACACTTATGCACAAAAAAGGTCAAAAGGAACATTTTAAAAATGCGGCGGCCCATCACTTTGCTCAATTTGGTCTATAAAATCTGGCTGAAGATTTAGCCAACCGACTAGATGAGTGATAAAATACCCAATACACGAAGATCAAACGTGTGCAGTTCCCGGTAGGTGTATCCAAAGTGCATTCACAGTCAGAGAAGCAATAGAGTACGCCTCAGACAGAAGTCAACCCTTGGGGGCTTTGGTTCCTAGACGGAGAAAGCCTAGGACCGCTTCCCATCCTTTTATGAATCGGGTTCTACAACACATTGATTGCCCACAGGGTTCTGCCGCTGCCATTAACACCTTATACAAAGATCCCTTTAGCCAAGTCAAAACAAGGGTTTCCAAGTAATCCCATAGCAATGTCGGGCGTCGGAAGACAAGGGTGGCCTTTATCGGCCTTATTTCACACATGTACTTTAGAACCACTTCACACTAGTCAGACATGACCCAGCACTAGTGGGAATACCAGTACCCACCTAGTCACACGAGGACACTAAATGCAAAGGGTATATAGGCAACGTCACTATACTGTGCAAAGATACACAGCCTGAACACGAAATAGAACATAACTGCAAAGCGCAAGGTTTTAAACTAAACCTCCAACGTTTTACATTAGGAGCTTGGGACCATCTAGCACCTGGCAACAGAGCCTACAAGGAGCGCACGTACTTGGAATCTTTTTCAAGCCAACAGTTGGATGGTCAGGAATCATGGCAACGAGTGGTCCATCCGGTTTAATAGAAAGTGCATTTTTGGAAACTTAACGAAGGGATAACCCTCTTAATAAAAGCTGTATCAATTACCATCATTTTGTTTCTGGCATGGGTCTTCCCACCAAAACACAATCGAACCCAAAAATTGCTGATTGTTTTATTCACTTCATCTGGAACTCATTTGACAGTCAAAAGAGACCATGTTCAAATTAGAAGACAACAGTAAGAGGAAAAATCAGATTTAAATCCCTTTTTAGCAAAGCACCATCTGTTTGGCAGCGGCAGTGTACATAGAGTATGCCATTAGACTACAAACCCACCAACTTACCAAGGAATAATACCAAACTACTTGCCTTACAAATTAAGACAGTATAAAAGTGTAGAGGATACAAATCAATAAGTACTACAGTTCCAGTCTTGTCCACAAGATGTCCTCACCCCACAGAGCGCACACTTGGGACTGGAAACAGCAGACTTTGGAAGTAGTAGGGAATTTGAGGCGAGAAACTCCAACAAGTATGCAAGTGGCTTGCAAAATACAAAATTGTGTGTCTCCACAACGCACTACCTCTAAAAGGCTTTATGCACCGAAGGATTCGCGCAAGTACAGCCATCTGCCCAAGTGGCAACTGTGCACATGAAGAAACATGTAATTTCCTGTGGACATGCATCTATGCCCCTCAAGTGTAGGTACTTCTGAAACCCCTTACTGCGGCATTATCCAAAGCCCAAACCCTATCCAATGAAATGGTGCTAGCCGGTATTCACATGGGAGGGGAGGGGTGAAAGCATAAATACATTCTATAAAGCTTCACGGAAAGCAAGATCTTTATCGTTACATTCTTTTAAAGGGTTGAAGAATGTGTGCAGTTGGCGCCGTGTCATTTCTACACATACTTGTGTGTGCCAAAAAGGAGGCTTCTCGCAACGGGAGAATGTTAACATGACTTCATCTTGGGTAAGGTGGGTACTCAGCTATTCATTTTTTACCAGAATTGAATTCTGAAAAACTTTTAATTGACTTTAATTTTGATTTTTTAATGCTAATTGGATTTTTTTAAAAATATCGTTAGAGAGATGGGACGATTATAAGGGGAAAATGGAGGTCCAAACATTTTTTAAAAAAAGAAAAAAAAAGATTCATTCTGGGATGTGCAAATTCCAGGACTGACTGAAGTCGGGGCGAGACCCTTTTAGGACACCCATCACTATTCATCCCCAAGTTTCAGTCCAAGCCCCTTTGCTGGAGGCACCCACCCCCAGAGGGGTAAATAAGCCCATTAGTCCCAAGTGTACAACAGTAAAATTGGGGATCCTCGTTTTCTCTTTGGATCCCAGTACAATTAA
Source organism: Ambystoma mexicanum (assembly GCF_040938575.1). NCBI lineage: Eukaryota > Metazoa > Chordata > Amphibia > Caudata > Ambystomatidae > Ambystoma > Ambystoma mexicanum. Next base: position 61,553,289 of record NC_090930.1, read on the forward strand.
GCCAGCCCCCCTCCTATCCCCACCCCTAGGCATGCTTCAGCATGGTCCAGTGCCTGCAGACGCACTCCCTGTACACACCCCTCCCACGAATCTACATGATCGCGTGACCCATTACAACCGCTACCCCACTTTACCCATGCACCTGTTCACACACCCCCGGCACCCACCCTTTCTCACCCCGCAAACTACACCTCTTACTCTATACTACACCCCTTAATCCTAATGCAACCCAACTTGCCTCTCCACAATCCTTCAAGATTCTCATTTTACCATACCACTACCAATACCTCCCCATCCCGACTAGTCTTCGCTCACCCCATACTCTCCTCCCCGTAGTTCCCTTATTCCTATGCACATTCCTCCAGCCCAGCATAGCTCTCCTGTGCCCAACCCAACTAAACCTCGCTGATCTACGAGACCCACTTAACCATGCCAACTACCTCCCACCTTTACCCCCAACCCCCGACTGCAACCCCTCCCCTGCCCGGGATTGACTGCACCAGTCTTAGAGGCCAAAGCACCTCTCCCAACCAAAGCCAGGACACCCTTTCACGTCCAGTGTCCTTGCCTGGCGAGATAAATGTCCACTCATTCACTTAGGATCATTTCTGACTTGCCCTTTTTCTCACCTTTCCCATGCAATTCTCGCTCTCATACTTTTACCCCCCCCCCACCCCCTCAGCTATCTTGCACCTGATTGTAACACCTCCCCTGCCCTCTTCCCTCCTTGTAACACCTCCCTTTGCATCGAAATTCTATGTTTTACATTAAAAGTACATATTTATCGAAACTTTTCCATCGAATGGATGAACAAGTTACTTACCAACTGGTAACATTCTTTCGATTGGATGTTCCTCAAACGTATTCCACATCTTTGACATGTAACGTCCACAGCTGTGTACTTCGGAAACTTTTTGGCAGAGGGCGTCCTGCGTCGAGTCGATGTCCCTCGAATGCCTCTGTCGAGGGGGTTGTCACTGAATGTTATAAATAGGATGCATGGCGCCGAAGCCTCAGCATGTTTTTTCCTCCATAAGAGTGACCCGCACATATCAAATGCCTGCTTGAATGCACATTGCAGCTTACATTTCCGCAAGATAATCGCATAGGAAATTCTTCAGAGGGGCAGGCTGGGATGGCGGTGTGGAATACGTTGGAGGAGCATCCAATCGGAAGAATGTTACCTGTTGGCAACTAACTTGTTCTTTGAATGTATTCAGTCCTCCAACGTATTACACATCTTTGACAGACTCCCAAAGCAGTACCAGAAAATGGAGAAGGGAAACGAATTTAGAGTACCCAATCAGTTGGCAGAATAAAGCACCGCCTTACCAATGGCCATATCTTGACCATGGATTGTATCCAAAGAGTAATGTTCAACAAAGGTGTGGATAGAAGCCTATGTGGCCGCATCACAAATATTCCTTATAGTAACTCCCCGCGGCAGGGCTGTGGAAGTATGGAAGTAGCCACTCCCCCTAGTGGAATGAGCTTGCAACCCTTCCGGAGGGTCCTTGCCCGCCAAACGGTAACATTCAGTAATGGTGAGGATAATACACCTGGACAAGGTCTGCTGTCACAATCTGACCCAATCGGTGACCAGGATACCCCCACAAAGAGATGATCGTCCACTCTGACCCTGGACGTCCTAGAAATATAAAAGCTCAGAGCTCTCCTAGGGTCCAACCTATGGAGAAGCTCCACTTCCTTATCAAGATGGAGGATAGGAAGAACTACTTTCTGGCTCAGACACTACCTTAGGTAGAAATGAAGTACATACAGTACAGCCCTGTCCTTGTGGAAGACCGTAAAGGGTGGCTTAGATGAAAGTGCCTGCAATTCACTCTCTGCGAGCGGAAGTAACCACAACCAAGAACACAGGCTTGAGGGACAATCTCAAAGGACAAGATTACAAAAGGCTCAAAGGAAGCACCCATGAGAAGCTTCAAAACAAAATTAAAATCCCAAACCGGCACCTGGAAAGGGGACTGCGGGAACACAGTCCTTTAAGATTCCTTTGATTTCCCAATTTCTTAAAGTAAGAACATTCTTCAGACGAGCGCTTGAAGATAAACAGCGCCGCCAGATAACCCTTACATGGTACGCAGTTGAAGGCCCCTGTGGGCCAAAGGAATGGAACACTGAAAAGGATCCACATTTTGTCCTCTGCCCCAGTCGCAAAACTTACACCGACGGTACAGGGATTTAGTTGCAGGCCGCCTGGCCGGAAGCAACACCTCCATCACATCATCCGAGAGGTCCCAATCCTTCTACCTCAACTTTTCAGATACCAAGCATGAAGGTTGAGAGTCCTGACCTCTGGATGAGCACCAGCACCTCACGCAAGAGCCGAGCCTCTCGGTAGGGAAGCCGGCGTGGAGGGCAGATGGACAAAGGTCTGAGTAACACTTCTCTGGCCCAATCAGGAGCAATGAGGGTCATGTGGGCTCCGAACCTCCTTAACACTCGAGGGATGACAGGGACTGGAGGAAACTCACAGCAGTGGGAACGACCAATCCACTACCAACAAATCTCCTAAGGCTCCTCGGAGGAAATTTCCTTGAGCAGAATCTCTTGCACTTCCGTTTGGCACTGATGGTAAAGAGATCCACTTGTGGGGTTCCCCAAAAGGCAAAGATCTCCAGAAGGACTTCCTGAGCCAACTCCCACTCGTGAGAGACCGTGCTCTGCCTGCTCCGAGCATCCGCCGCCGTATTTTCCCCTCTGGCCAGATGAACTGCCGAGAGCGAAACTTCCTGCTGGATTGCCTAGATCCAGAGCTGCATATCCTCTCTGCACAACGGGAGTGACCCTAGACCCACACCCCAATGCATGGCCACTGTCGTCCGTCAGGACACTCCCCCACCCCCCCCCCCCCCCCGCCACAGATGGCAGAAAAGCCTACAGGGCCAGCCCGATAGCCCTTAGCTCTAACAGGTTGATGTGGAGCTTGGACTCAGACCAACGACCACTGCCAGTCAAGTCTGTGGCATGAGCTCCCCATCCTGTGACGTAAGCGTCCGTCACTACAGTCGCCTCTGGCCACAGTTGCCAAAACGGCTCCCACGTCATCAGTTTCCCCTCGTTAGCCCACCACAAAAGATCCTGGGAGACCGAGAGTGGAATCTGAACAGGATCCAACCTCTTGCCCGAGAACTGCAGCCACTGCATCTTGAGAACCCATTGTAGGGATCTCATGCTCAGTCTGGCCTCTGGCACCAGATAAATGCAGGATGCCATGAGGCCGAGCAAACTGAATTCGAAAGCTGGGAGACTCTGGGCATGTTGAAACATGTCCAGCATCTGCACAATGTGATGAGCCCTTACCTTGAGCCCTTTAGCACTTCCAAGGACGTGTCCAACACAGCCCCAATGTACTTGAGCTGTTGGGAAGGTGTCAGATACGACTTCTTGAAATTGAGGGAGAAGCCCACCCTGTGGAGGGAGCGGCAGGTGAGACCGAGGTGATCCAATGCTTGCTCGGGAGAACGTGCACGGATCAGCCAGTCGTCCAGGTAGGGGACGACGTGAATCCCCACCACCTGTCGCCTGTGATACAATGCCATCACAAGCTTGTTGAAGACCCTCAAGGCAGAGGTCAATCCGAAAGGCAGGACCCGAAACTGAAAGTGTGTGTCGCCAGCCGCAAACCTCAGGTACTTTCTGTGCTTGGGATGAATCGGCACATGAAATAAGCATCCTGTAGGTCCAGAGACCCAAACCAATCCTAAAGTTGGAGGGCCTGGAGGACGTGAGAAAGTGACCATCTTGAACTTGCCCTTCCTGAGAAGTTTGTTCAACCAATGCAAGTTCAGGATGGGTCTCAATCCCCAGTCTTTCTTTGGAATAAAAAAAAAAAAAATCAGGGGAATACCATCCCTTGTTCCTCTCCGCTACAGGCACCAGTTCTATAGCGCCTTTCTCCAGCAGGGTCAAGATTTCCTGCACAAGGAGCGTCTCTGGAAGCTTCAAAGATTCCACAGTGGATTGTCCTGAGGCTGCTTTAGGAAGGGAATGCAGTAGCCGTGGGCGATTGTATCCAGAATCCAAGCATCCGGAGTAATGGCTCGCAATTCTTCGAGATGCTGAGACAGTCTGCCCCCAACCGGCGAACCATGGGACATGGCCTCATGACTGTTGGAGCGGCTGCGCCTGAAGGCAAAGAGGCAGCTGCCTGAGCTGCTATTTCCCCGACCACCACAGGTACTTTTACGCTGAACCCCTCAACTGGCAGCTCCTCTTGTCGGAGTAGTAACGAAAAGAGCCTCTCTTGCACTGCTGCCTCAGGACGAAAAGGCAGAGGTTGACGCACAGCTGTGTTTAAAGATTTCGCCGCAGCTTTTGAGGTCTGCAACCTCTCCATGCTCTAGTCAGCCTTGCTGCCAAACAAATGCGTGCCATCAAAGGGTATGTTCAAAAGACTGGCTTGCAAATCTGGAGCAAAATGTCATACGCCTACCCCCGGGCATCCGGACCAAGCCCATCAGCCACGGGAGCAGGCATCCAGACATTTATTAAAACCCCAGCAGCCCCGGCTAGGGGCTGTCTGGGTTCAGTCCTGGGGCCTTAGGCACCAGGCTCATAATAGGAATCAGTCCTGGCGCCATAGGCGCCAGGCTCGTAAACATTACTTACCTCATGCAGACCATGCTGCAACTGAATCCAAGCCAACGTGAGGCTTGGATGGGACGATTTTGTTACAGGGACTATTTTTTACTCTGGTGTGGTTCTGGGGAACTTCTTACCTGGAACTACTTTGGAGGCTATTTAAACCACACCCGATCAGCAACACGCTTCGCGTTATTCTGCATCCAGCAGCGTAACGCTCACCGTGCATGCATTCAGCATCCAGTCTTCAGCCACGGCCGTCTCGAATCCTGAGCTCCTAGCAAAAGAGGAAAGATTAGAAGGAAAGGTTAGAACAACAACATTATTTCAATCCTTACCTGATTCTGGATCCATCACGTCTTTGAACTTGAAAAGGACATTTCTGCACGTGTCGCATCACCAGCTGCAGCGCCGCACCATACTCACCAGTCCTCACAGCATTTTTCGATCCGGCGCTGCCTCCATTTTCTTCGCTGAACTCCAGCACCTGGGGGGAAAAAACAAAAGAAACAAGGTGAGCCGACAACTACAATCTCTTACCATCAAAGGCTTACCTGATTATCACCAGAGGCATTACCCGTTAATACGCCTCATCTTCATTTGCCGCACCTATAAAGGGAGAAAACAACAAGTTAAACTCATGCAACTTATACCGGACAGTTTTGGGTAATACAGACTCTTACCTGAACGCCATCAGCTGCCTCCAGGCAATATTCTTTTGAACCAGTTGCAAAAGAACAAGGGAATGGAATAAGACTGAACATCGGACATATTGAACTCTTTGGACTTATAAACCCCGGAGTCAATATTCCTCCGGAACTCCTCCAGCACCCTCAAACCAGTGAAGTAACTGGTATCTACGTGCCCCTGCATGCCATGCAGGATGGAGAGCTCATCTTTTAAAAACATAAGGTGAGGTTACTAAAGGAGATATCGTAGGTGACAAGGGGAGAACGAACACAGTGGGAGGCGACCATCACTAAAATCCACAGGTGGCTAAACCCCTTTCTCCACTTGCAGGAGAATACTTCTACGGATCAAGCAGACGAGGTTAGGAGGGCCAGTCCAGACAGTGTCAGGATTCCATGGTACATTTCATGGGTTTCAAAGGTCCACAACCTCAAAAGACATACTGTTATCTTGCCAAGATAATTTTCATAGATTTCAATTGCTCACACTAAAGTAAGAAAACATCATTTAGCAACAAAAACCCTTTGGATGTAGTTTTACTTAATAGTATCAAGTCTGGGTTATGTTTCAATTAGAAATAGAACTTGTACCAAAAAATTCCTTAATGTAGATTCAGGAATCGCTTATTTCCCCAAAGCAAGATGGAGGATCTTTTCTGCAGCAGTGATTGGTGTAAATAGATTATGAGGTAGTTCGGAATGCTGCTCAAGGTTCTAAACTGCCTTTCATTTTAGCTGTCTTTGTGGCAGGTCGCAGTCTACTTAGCTCTAGAGTATATTTTAAAATATTTATAGTTAGCTTTTTCCAGAAGAGCTTAAAAGATTTCCGAAGGTTTTTCAGAAGAAAAGACATTAAATTCAAGACTTTCCAAAGAGCAGTGAAGATACAGAAGATAAGCAAGCTAAGTGATTCACTTTTTCAAGACTTCTGAAATTAAGTGAAGTTTTCTATTGCCTTATTCTTTGAAGAGACATTTGTTTAAGTAAAACTGAAAAAACTGAACTTTCCATTATCTGAATTGATTCTGTCAATATCTGGATATTGCGAGTATATATTTTGTGTTCATACAGTTTTTACATGCGCAAGTTTTTCTACTAACACTCGCACGGTTTTAATTAAATATATATTTTTCCCTTTACAAATACAGTTAAGCTCGGGCTGTATTTGTGTTTTAAACGATTTAGTAGTCCCGTGCGCGAGCGTATCTTTGTCTCGCTTTTGCTGTTATAGTAAGGTTAGAGTAAAGAACCTTACGTTCATTACGTGTCGTCGCGTACACGTCTTTTCTTTTTCGGAAGCTGTGCGCGGCTCGTTAACAACTCAGCGTCGGATGGATGCGCGGTTCTTCAGTCAAGAAAGCGAGCGGCGGTTGTCAGCGCGGTTTGTAGCAAGCTAAGCAAGATTGGATTAAAGCACGGTAGGTTATGTTTACGTCGGAAAGAAGGGCGGTTCGTGAATCCTGAAGAGAAGCATCAAATGCATCTGCAGATCCAATTCAATTCAGCAGTCTTCGTATTGTGCGCACGCAATTCAAAAGACGTGTGCACAAACTTTTCTGTTTGAAGTACTATAAGTTAGTTTTAGTCAAAAGCAATTCAGTTAAGGGTATTACAAATCCTTTTAATATATAAAGACATTTCAGTTGAAATTAAAAAAGTTATTCGAGTTCTACAGAAGTTTCTGCTCTACAACATCTGAAAAGAAAGCCTATCAGCACTAAAGCATAGGCAACAGGTATTTCGGGAAAAAGAAAGCAAATATATTAAAAGAAAAGGTATACATATTTATCACATATATATCAACATATATGTTATTGTTCTTCCTAGATTTCACAGACACTGAGGCGAGCAAGCAAGTAATCTAGTACCAGAGGGCATCCGTGCAGATCTGTCTTTGTTTTGTTCTCCAATTCCCCTTTCCCCTTGGGTTTGCCAGCTTGGTAGTTTTATCTGCTGAGAGACTGTTAGGCGGGCAGACTTGGGAGGTCTGGTGGGCCAGCATCACTCCTGCAGGAAGACTCAAGATTGGACCTGAAACAGTCATCTCGGCACTACGCATCACGTTGGTGGAGACCGCAGCTGTCCGGGTCCGATCGACGCCCCTGTGGGAACCAGGTGAGCATAACATAAAACCAGACTTCCGCAACCACGCAAATCTGGTGCACACAGCCATGGACCGGCTAACACTGTCGGCTGTGTCCAAACCAGACTGAAGGGATTCACACATGGCATCCTTCCCATCTTGCACAAGAGCAAGGAACCCATCCCTTTCTTCCCCCTCAGGAATATGCTCAGCCGCAAGAGAAATAATTCCACAGAGTGTGTGAAAATCTTGCCAAGGCACAAGTGGAGTTGGCTAATTTGAGCGCCATACTCCCCGCAGAAAACACCTTGCATGCCCAACCGTCGAACCATTTGTCGTCCCCATCAGGAGGGATGATGGGGTACGCCGCCTGTCTCAAGGTGGCCATAGCCGCCTGAACCACCAAACTCTCGGGAGTGGGGTGAGATGGTAGCTGGGGTCGCTAATGGAAGGGCGGTATCTTAGTTAATTATTTGTTAACTGCCGGAAGAGATTCTGGGGCCTCCCAAGCAGCTGCCACCCTTTTCTGCAAGGTCAAATGAAATGGCAACACCAGGTCAGAGGACGGACCTTGATCCAAAATGTCTGTTAAGTCATCCTGAATAAAAGCTTCAGGAGGACTGACCAACCAAGGTATTCAGTTACTCTAGCCACAAGTCTCCTGTACGATGACTCAACATGAGCCCCAGGCTCAGGCCTGCCAAACTCCACCTCAGGCGAAATGTCCAGGGCCCTAGCATCATGAAGAGATGGTTGCAAGTCTTCCAATTGGCCATCCCCTGAAAAGACAGGAGCCACATCAGGCTAAGCAGGGTCAAGATCTAAATCAGACCTCTCATCCTCATAGATGTAATCCAGAGGGAGGTAAAAGTCCCATCTCTGAACAGCAGAGGTGCATAACAGGCCATACAGACTTGGAAGTAGCCTCCCTGGGAGAATCCACAGTATCAGGGATCTCCAACAGTAAATTTCGGCCAAAAGGTCTCAAAGTAATCGAGGGCGCTGATGGCGTCAACGGCTATGGTGTAGACAAGGGCACCAAGGGCGGATGCAAAGCTTCAACATCCGTATCCGACGGACACAGCGCCGACGGAGTCAACGGCAAGCTTGAGCCCTTCGGTTTCTGCGGTCTCGCCGGCGACGAGGACCGAGACCTGGAAGCACGTCTCTTGCGACCATCCTGAGCCTTGTCCGAACGGGACCTCGAAGATTCCAGATGAGGATCCCGCCAAGGACCCAAGCCCAAAGGGGTACAAGCCATGGATGGAGACCGTTCCTTGCCAGCTACGTTAGAAGGCACAGACGGAACTGTGTCCTGCGATTGGAAAATCACCAACATCTGCCCCCTAAAGCCAGCCCATTCCTCCAGATTCGAGGACTTAGTTGGACAAGCCACTTTCCTTGCAGCGCCATCCTCCGAGAAGGATGGGGAAGGCGACCGGTGACAGCGCTTCCTAGAATGCCAAGACGAGGACGAATGGCGGGACCACTCCGGAACAAAGAATCACCACCACACCCCCCCCCCCCGGGACTACTGACGCGGAGAGTCACGCCTCGAATAGTCGGTCATAAAATAAAAAACAAGCCAAATAAGCAAAGGCTAGTCTTACATCATCCCGTAAATTCTTAAGAACTCTTGATATACGCGATGCCTGGTCAGATAGACAGGACAATGTCAGTGGACATAAAGATGGTGTAATTCGTAGTAAAAAAAGGCATAGCTCCTACTGTTTCACCTAGTAAAACGGAAGCATGTACCACAGCTGAAACATGTAGCGTCTTACATCCTGAATACACTGAATACACATCTAGGTTGTCAGAAGTGTTGAAAAATAAAGAAACTTCTGACAGGATAGACAGTAACCTGCGTGTATTGGAAAGAGGGTTACAGGATTTGATATTTTCAAGAATCCAAATGCTCCATCCAGACCTAATATGCCTATTGCCCCGACTGGTGTTTCCATGTGTCCTGTGGTCATGAAAGAGCAATTTCTAGATCACAGCTCGCATCATACAAACGGAAATAAATGTGGTAAGGTAACCTTGTGTGGGCCCGCCTTTGCGGATATTCAGCTGTCTGCCAAGTCTGGAATAAAGCCTATGGACTCACGGTCTGCACAACCTGGAAAAAAGCATGATGAAGTTATACTCCAACTAGGGATACTACTGAGGCGCAGGTTAAAGATGGGGCCAAGGACACAGCTGACAAGGGAAGTAGTCAGTTGACTCATTGAGGATATTCTGTATCAAAAACTGAATGATGCTAAGCAACTTTTACCTAGCTTAGCTGGCTTTTCTCAAGGCAAAACAGTTAGTGTGAATAATACAAGTGGTCAGAGTTCCAACAGTAGATTGCTTGACGTAGTCGCCAGCAAGGAGTCCCAAAACAAGGGTTTAACAGGTGAACCTGCAAAGCAAATTGGAGGGCAGGACTACAATATACCATCCGATTATAATATCTGGGATAATGGTGATAAGAGGACTGCTGCACAAAATCTTAGGCGTCCAGTATATCCAAAAGAACCAAGCCTCGTATTTATGTTTTTGATGGAGGCCCAAGGTCTTCAAGTAGGCAATATATATTAAACCTATTTAGTGACATTGCGGAATTGAGTTTGATAACTTCTGCGGACATTCAACTTGTTGATTATATTCACAATGAAAGATAGGTCTATGTTAGGCTAATAATAGCTTCCCCATTGGTGAGGGCTCTGATATTGAAAGAGGCTAAAGCTCTGCAGAAAAGAGGTTTTGATGTAATGGAATTTTAAAAAGTAATCAATAACACAGCTGCTCCCAGTAAGAACGAAGGTAACTCGAAGTATACTGTAAACCAGGTAATGAAATCAAGTGGGTCACAGGACTCTGCTGGTATAGAGAGTGGCATGGTGTCAATGGCTGAAGTTAGGGCCCAAATGTCTGATATGCAGGAATGGAGATGGCTGGCTCTGTCCCTGAGAGAATCTATAGAGAAATTAAAATCGGGAAAGGACCCACTTTACCAAGAAAACTTTATACAGCCTTATATCATGGAATTCGAGTGGTTGCTCACATCTGATCGCTAATATCAAAATTGTAAAACTGTTAGAAGAGCATGATTTTGTGTTATTACAAGAGACCTGGGCGACCAGCAATCTATTGTGGGACGGTTATGGAGTAATAAATCTGAAGACGAACAAGGGTTCACTTGGTCATCCTAGTGGCGGACTCAACGGTTTACCGGTCAGAAACGAACATTACAATGGTCACCGAGCACTCGATTATGGATTGTGCAATAATTGGTACTTTTAAATAATCAACAGAAAGTGGGAAAATCGACATGCTGTTGAATATCTACTGGAACGCTGCCAGAGACACAAATGTTCAGCTTATAAACTTGTTAGTCTTGCTTAACCAAAAGATAAGTGATTGGCTTGATATATTTCCGAGTGGTGCACTGTTGCTTTCAGGAGATTTGAATGCGGATTGCAATCTGGGAAATAGCAACGCATCATTGATTCTGGCATCACCAGGAGACAGTGCGGGCGCATCCAATAAAGCATACAAAGGGAGCTTATGGCTGGAATTCATGCTTAGCTGGGGTATGCATCCAATGTATAATGTTATTCCTACCTGGCAAGCAAGAGGTCCAAATTCAATTCTGGATTACATTTGTGAGTCATCACTTCCAAGAAGCTGTGTGTAATATGAAAGTGAATAGACTTGACCTAAGTGATCACGCAATGATTTCTACAAAATTCCCGTGGTTAAAAAGAAAAGATTGGTGAGGTCTTGTGTGGAGAGAGTGAAGTCAATGTTGCTGGCTAAACGGTTAAATGGACTCCACGCAACCTAGATAAGTTTAATACTCTGTTTCACGATTACTCATCACATTCATTAGAATGGAAAATTATAACATTCGGGGGAAGTTTTTAAGACTTATTCCTCTAAACTGTTAGAAAACGCTAATGTTATGAAATCAACTCAGCAAGTTTCTACAAAAAAAAGTCCCCATGTTTTTGACATAGAAGTAAAAGAGCAGGTCATAATTAAGAAAAGTGCGTAACTTAAAGAAGCTAAATCACAACCCAGTCGACACGATGCAAAATTAAGCACTGTAAACAAACCTTTAAAAATTGGCTTCTGGCACAAAAAAGAGAAGCAAAGCTTTACGCTTTGGAGCATGGTAACACCCGGAGCATAAGATCTATTATTAACGGCACCGAAGTAACTCAGCTGCAGATGACTATGTATCCAATAGTTTAAAACGTATGGATTGAGTATTTTGAGCCTCTATATAAGTCTCCTGATGTTCACTTACCAGACCTATATAACAGCAATCAGGAGTGGTCACTGAACATTTCAGTTATGAATATCTCTAGCCACTTAAGGAAGGCCAAGGCTTCAATCACCCCAAGTCCTAACAATCTATCATATGTCATGAAAGGAACAAGTTACTTACCTGTAACTGTGGTTCTCCAGCATGGGTCTGGCATGGATTCACATGCTCATGAATATTCCCCGTCGTCAGGCTGGGAATCCTCGGTAAAAAAAAAAATATCAGTATCAGTTTCGTTTCTGATCTGTCTTTCGTAGTAATAACCAATCAATTATCTCTGGGTCATACTGCCCCCGCCAATGACTGCCCTCTCCCTAAGCCCCGCCTCTGGCAGCCATCCTCAGATTTGGTAGCACGCCAAGTGGCAGTATGACCAAGTGAAGAGCCGCAGAGGGGTAGGTGGGAGGGTTCGCATGTGAATCCATGCCAGACCCATGCTGGAGAAGAACAGTTACAGGTAAGTAACTTGTTCCTTCTCCAGCATGGGGTCTGGCATGGATTCACATGCTCATGAATAAAAATACATAGAAGTATACACATGCACAACCACGGGAGGTGGCAAAGGCTCAACATTAAGCAATACAAAAAACTCAACATTAAGCAATTCTTACCTCCTCACCTGGCCCACCTACGGCGAACAGGTTGCGCAGCACTGCTTGGCCGACCCTGGACTCCTCCCTGGAGTCCCGATCGACGCAGTAGAATCTTGTGAAGGGGTGCGTCGACCTCCACGTAGCAGCCCTGCAGATGTCCAGCAGGGGCACACCAGACAGGAACAGCGTGGTAGCAGCGATCACTCTGGTCGAATGGGCTCTCGGACGGCCGGGCAGCGGTCAGTTTGCCAACCGGTGACCGTGCATGATGCAGCCGGAGAGCCATCTGGAAATGGAAGTCTTCGAGAGAGACTTCCCTTGATTCACAGACCCAAAGTTCACAAACAGTTGTGACGTCTTCCGAAAACTCTTTGTGCAGTCCACGTAGAACTTCAGCGCTCTAGCTACATCCAGCAGGTGCAAAGTCTTCTCGGCCGGCATCGAAGGCGATGGGAAGAAAACTGGTAACACCAAGGGCTCGTTGAGGTGGAAGTCTGACGGCACCTTGGGCATGAAGGAGGGGTGTGTCCTCAGCACCACCATCGTGTCATGAAAAATCAAGTATGGAGGCTTGCAAGATATGGCCTGGATCTCTCCCACTCGTCGTGCAGAGGTGATGGCCACGAGGAACGCCGTCTTCCATGACAGGAACTTCAAAGGCGCCAAATGCATAGGCTCGAATGGGGCCGCCGCCCCCCCCCCATGAGCCTGGTCAGCACCACATTAAGTTCCCACGCCGGGGCAGGAGCCTTCACTGGCGGGAATGATCGGAATAGTCCCTTCATAAATTCCTTCACCAGGCGATGAGACCAAAAGGACGCCCGTCCCGTAGTCCTGGTATATCGGGCGATGGCAGCCAGATGTATTTTGATGGAGGCGTGAGCCAGTCCAGCTTTGGCCAGCAACAGTTAGGTACGGCAGTACTTGAGGGGCCGTAATCCGCAGAGGGTTAATAATCTGTGCACGGCACCAGACAGAGAACCTCTTCCATTTATGACCGCAACACGAGAGTTGAGGACGCCCAGGCCTTTGCAAGAACTTCTCTGCAATCAGCCGGTATATCGTACCCTCCAAACTCTAGTGCTGCAGGAGCCAGGCCTGAAAGTTCAGCGACTGTGGGTCGTGATTGAGAATGGCGCCTTCTTCTCTGGAGAGAAGATCCGCGTCCACCGGCAGCTTGACTGGTGGGGACGTTGACAAGTTCAGAAGGTCCGGGAACCAGATCTGCCTCAGCCACGCCGGTGCGACGAGGATCATCCTGCACCTGGACTTCTTGAGCTGGTTGATGAGGCGGAGCAGCAACGGCAACAGACGGGACGCGTATAGAAACAGGCTGTCCCAGGGGAACGAGAAAGCATCGCCCATGCTCCTCGGCTGTGGGAACCTGCTGGCGAACCTCTGGCACTTGGAGTTCGTCGCCGTCACAAACAAATCGATCTGGGGTTTGCCCCATCGTTGGAATAGCCGATCCACTTGATCCTGGTGCAGTTCCCACTCGTGGCACGAGCACAGCTCCCTGCTGAGTGAGTCGGCAATGGTGTTTTTTATTCCTGCCAAGTGGAAGGGAACCAGAAACATCCCCTGGGCGACGCCCAGTGCCACAGATCCTGGGCCTCCTTGGATAGGGCTGGGGATCTGGTGCCCCCTTGCTTCTGTATGTAGAACATTGTGGTGGTGCCGTCGGTGAAGATCCTCACCACCTTGTCCTTGAGGGACTGAAGGAACGACTTGAGAACCCAGAACACTGCTCGGAGCTCCAGAATGTTGATGTAGAGAGACCTCTCCTCCGGGAGCCAAAGGCCTCTTGCGTGGAGATCTCCGGTGTGGGCCCCCCCCCCAACCCTCCAGAGAGGCGTCAGTTGTCACCGTCTCCTGAAACGCCGGGGTTTGAAAATCCATGCCTGTAGTGAGGTGAGCACGGGTGCCCCACCATAGGATCGCCCGACGGAACTCCTCGTCGAGAAGGATCCGGTCCTCGAAACAGCCCGTCGCCTGAAACCAGCAGGCATCGAGAAACTCCTGTAGTGGACGCATCCGAAGTCTGCAAAGGGGTACAAGATAGATGCATGAGGACATCATCCCGAGAAGGGACTTTATGGACCTCACCCTGGTCACGTCCGTGGCTAATGGGCGCCGCACCTTGCCCAGGATGGTCTTGGTCCTCTCCTCTGAAGGGGAGACCAATTGCCCCACTGTATCGAATTTCGCTCCCAGAAACAGTGCTACTTGCGATGGAACCAGGTGGGATTTGGGGGTAGCTGAACCCTAGCTCCGTGAGCAACCGGACGGTCCTCTCTGTGTGTTCGATGGCGAGTTCCCTTGTCCTTGCCCGGATTAGCCAGTCGTCCAGGTAGGGGTAGACGTGGATCCCTGCAGGCATAGCCATGCCACCACTGATGCCAGGCACTTGGTGAAAACCCTGTGTGCCGACTTTAATCCGAACGGTAGGGCTCTGAATTGGTAGTGGTGTCCCTGAACCACGAACCGGAGGAACATCCTGTGCCTTTTTAGAATGGGGATGTGGAAGTAAGCATCCTCCAGGTCCAACGACGATAGGAAGTCGCCTTCCTCCAGCTGTCCCAGCACGTGCTGGAGGGTGACCATCCTGAATTTCTGCGCCTTGATGTATTTGTTTAACCGATGCAGGTTCAGGATGGGACGCCAACCGCCTGTCTTTTTTCTAACGAGGAACACCTAGAGTACACTCGAGCCCCGGAGCCTTCTGGGGACGGGCTTGATGGCAAGCATAGCCCTTACCTCCAACAACAGTTGAGGGATTCTCCTTCCTGGCCACGGGAGGAATGCAAGGGTACTTCTTTTGGAATTCCAGTGAGTGCCCGTTGGCCAGGGTGTCCAACACCCAACGGTCGGTGGAGATGGACTCCCACACGCTGACGAAGTTCGTCAGCCGGCCTCCCACCGGGGTGCTTCGGTGGGGGCCCGACAACACGGCCGGGTCAGTCTTGCTTGGAGGCGGCCTTGCCGACGACGGCGGGATCCCCTTGCTTGCCGCGACCTCTGTAGGCCTCCTGGGAAGAGGAGCTGGCCGCCTGGCGGTAAGTGGAGGAGCAACCGCTGGATCCTTTGGAGGCACCCTGTCTGCCTCCAGAGCTCCGAAAGGGCCGTCGCTGTTGAAGCACCCCTAGGACCAGGGCCGTCTCCGAGTTGGTCTTGATGGCCTGTATAGACTCGTCCACCGCCTTACCAAAAAGGTTGTTGCCGTCCAACGGCATGTCCAACACTCTGGTCTGGACGTCCTGGCGAACGTCTGTCGCCTTGAGCCATTCTTGTCGTCGGAGGCAAACTGTTGTCCAGTTGGCGAAATCTGGTATCTGCAATGTCCGTTGCCACCGTTATGGCGTGATCCAACGCCACCTCGCCTTCCTGCAGAATTTCTAGGGCCTCCGCCCTATTGACAAGTAGGAAGTCTAGCAGGGGAGCTATCTTGAACCAGAGCTCCCGTTCGTAGCGGGCCACGATCGCTAAGGCACTGGCCGCCTTAATCGTAGTCGCCGCCGACGAGATGACTCGTCGTCCTATGGAGTCCAACTTCTTGCCCTCGCTGTCCGGCGGGGAAGTGGAAGTTGAAGCCACCACACCCGCTGCCTTCTTCTTAGCCGCTGCCGAGACGACAGTCCGGCGTGGGCTGGGCCCTGAGGCACAAGGGGGCGGCATCGGGGATTCGGTACTTCTCGTACCTGTCCCTCTTGGCGGGTGTCGTGGAAGGGTTCTGGAGGACAGCAAGCCCCTCGTCCCAGATGTCGTCGAGCAAAGGCACCGCGAGGACCGTCTTCCTCTTGGCCTCTCGTCGTTGGTACAGAAACCCTTCCTTTTTTTGTTCAGGGCAGAGCTGGAAGAGCTCGGATGCCCTGGTTATCATGGCGTGGAAAGAGCCAATTTCGTCGGCTGGAGAAGCCCGCGGGAGGGACATGGGGGTTGACGGGATGTTCGCTGTGTCATTGCTGCCGTCATCGTCAGTCGCTGTATCCGTCGCCGTATCCTCTCTAGGGTCCGGCGAGGGGGATGAGGGGTCTACAGGTCTCGCAGGCACGAAGGGAGGAGCGGGGTGGACTCTCCTCCGCTTGTTCGGAGGGCTTCCCGACGGGCCTGGTACTGGATCCTCCGTCGGGGTCCGTGGTAATCTCGTCCTCATCTCGGTACATAAGGATTGGATTGCCAACAAAATGGCCGCCGAGCTATCCTGGGGCTCGGGTAATAGCTGCGACAGATGGGATGGCTGCTCCACTGGGCCCTCTTCGATCACGTCAGCAGGGACCGCCCCCTGGGATCGAACCTCTCGTTGAGGCCCATGAACCTCTCGTTGTGGCCCTTCTCGGTTTCCACCAGCTCCACCTCAGAGGCTGATTCCGAGTCTAATGGCCACCGCTTCCCCCCCCCCCCTTTTTCCGCCGGGGACTTCACGATGGGCTGGAAAGGATTCCCTCCGCGGTGGCAGGGATACTCTGGGCACACAAGCCGTTTCCACTGGTGTAGTCTCAGCCAGCTTCGCCAGGGTGGCAGCGACCACTTCGATCGAGGCCTTTGCCGGCTGGATCAAAGCCATCGCCACCTTAGGTGCGTCCTGGGCCTTCGCCTTGGGGGGGGGGGGGGGAGTCAGTGCCTCGCTCCCCCTTAGAGATCGACTGGGTCCACTCCAGCGGCTTACCCGGGTTCAGACTTCCTCTTCCCCGAACCAGAGCGCTGGCTCGTGGTTGAACGTGCCGGGGAAGTAGCGCCCTGCCTGGCAGCCGAAGAGCCCGACCTTTCGGCGCTCCCGGTGCCCATGGACTCGCGGTGCTTGGCCTTCTGTTGGGCCCCCGTCGCTAGGGCGCCCTCACAGGACTTAGAAGCCCACTCAGACTTTCTTTGCCTTCTCACCTGCTGTGCCCTTTTCCAGCTAGGCGGGAACGACGATCTTGTTTGGTCCGTTCCAAAAGGTTCTTGCAGAGCGCAGTCCTTCTCCACGTGCGTCTTGTCCTCATGAAGGCAGTAGAGACATTGCGAGTGCTCATCCTCCTTAAAAACGTTTTGCAATCCGCATCCAACAGCTTGGACCCAGGCGTCGAGCTTCCCTTGTCCTGAACAACGTCCGTGAGGTAGGCCGCAGATCTTCCGGAATACTCCAAGAAGTGTAAACGCGACGAAAACTTCACCGTTGAGGGGCGTAGAAGAATTCCGAAACGGATCCCCGTTGTCGGAAGTAGAAACGAGGAGCTTGAGGCTCGATTAAACCGAAAATTAGAACATCTCCTGAAAAAGCGTGAAAACGCAGCAAAAAACTTGAGCTAAAGGACGAGGACTCCCAACACTTGAGCGTGCGGTAAAAATCTGAGGATGGCTGCCGAGGCGGGGCTTAGGGAGAGGGCAGCCATTGGCTGGGGCAGTATGACCCAGAGATCAGTGATTGGTTACTGCTAAGAAAGACTGATCAGAAACGAAACTGATACTGATTTTTTTCTTTACCGAGGATTCCCAGCCTGACGGGGAATATTCATGAGCATGTGAATCCATGCCAGACCCCATGCTGGAGAATAAATATAATAGTCAGTGGACATACCCTTGCATTTGATTTACGGGACTTACTGGGTTTCGAACCCCTACCTACCTGAAGCTTTCCCTTACGCTACCGCAAGGCCTTACCAGTTAGCGACTGGCATTTGGAACAGCCAGTGTCTCCAAAGCAAACACGTTTGCGGAAAAAACAGAACTGAGGCTACATAACATCCAGTGACGTCGCCCTTGACTTAGGCCTTCGAGGGACATCAACCCGACACCATTGACGCAGGACGCCCTCTGCCGAAAAAGTTTCCGAAGTACACAGCTGTGAACATTGCAAGTCAAAGATGTGGAATACATTGGAGGACACAATCCATTCGAAATGTAAGAGATCACATTGCGATGCATTTATTTTCTACATTTAAACATTACATGGAGCTGTCCAGTGCTGAAATTACGGCACTGGCCAGCTCCTTGTAACCTTTTGTTTATTGGGGTTCCCCCCACCCCTTACCCTAACTCTACCCCCTTACCCCACCCCTCAACCCCACTCTTAATCTAACCCCAACCCTAACCATCGAAAATTCTTCAATGAATATGCTTTTCAATGGAAAGGCAATTCAATGACTAATTCGATGGAAAGGTGTTAGATGGAAGGACCAGATACCATTTGTATAGTAATCTTATCTCGATTTTAGCACTTGTGTAAATCAGCCCTATATTAATAGTTACTCACCGCAGTGACTAACGTTCTCTGTCCATAGTTCCCTTTCCTCCATACTGTATGGGTGTCCCTTGAGGGACGGAGGACATCCTTTTCCACCAAAAAACCCTCCCCTTTAAGTTGAGGCGCGGCCCTGGGAGCACGTGCTCGTCTGACTCTGCCCACCGGTGCCACTCAGTCCCCATTGACATGTCGACAATATGCAACATTGTCTAATGACACTTATTAGGGGGAGGATGGTGGGACGTATGGAGGAAAGGGGACTATGGACAGAGTACGTCACTCACTATGGTGAGTAACAATTACTCCAATGTCCTGTCCCCTTTCCTCCATACTTTAAGGGCAACTACAACTGAGTTTATCCCTAGGGTGGAGAGGAGAACCTCCTTAAGCAAACAGGTTTCTGAAAACCGCCTGACTAAAAGTCATCTCACCTAGAGGCGACATCCAGACAGAAGTGATTGCAAAAACCCAAGGGGGTGGTCGCCCTACTGATGACCTGCCACAGAACATGGCGTTGGAACGCAATAGCCATGCTATTGGCCCTGGTAGCATGAGCATGCAAATTAGCCGGAATTGTGCTGCCCCTCGTAGGCCTCCTTGATGGCTGCGATCATCCACCTAGAGATTTTAGTGACTCCAATTCAACAATCCAACTAAGTCAATGCCTAGTCTGAAATGCCCAATGGAAGCCATTTATATATTTTTATGACAAGTTCATAAATCTGGATGATAAACTCTTGTATAACGCCCCTCTTTGAATCCCCCTGACCTCACTGAGCCAAGAAGTAGGTTTGTTTTGCAAATTAAAAGATTTATTGAAAATCACTTTTATGAATAAAATATTTGATAGCACACTTATGAATATGACAGGGCTCAACAATGGATAATATTACACTAGCACACTTCTTTAATTACTTAGGAGTTGGTATAGAAAGGATAAGGTATCAGAATACTTTTATGGTTTCAAGGAAAAGCAATGATGGAAAGAATGCAGCACAGAAATAAACTCTTATGGTTTCAACAAGAGATAATATGATCACTTTCTCTTGACAATTCACTCCCCCCCCCCCCCCCCTATGCAATATAAGGAGATGAAGGAGAGCACACAGTTTTCAGGAATACAATCAAATGCAATACAAATTCCAGTTCCACCTAGCAAGCTTAAAGCAACCGGTATGCTTTAAAACAGGCAAAAACACTTTTAAATGTGATTTGCAATGAAGTGAAAAATATGCTAAAAATGATTTTAATTCCCTATAGGAGATTCAGGTTAGGTGACAGCTACTTTGAATTAGTTCAGGTCAACACTAGCAATTATTCAGGAATGATTATCAGATTGAAAACGAATTTCAGCAGTTGCAAACAAAAGACAGCTATTTTGACAGGTGGAGAAATTGAGTCAAATTGCAATTCGCTGCACTTTTTCCGAGTGCGTCGATCGTGATTACGGAAAAACTATAAGGAGTTGGAATGTCGTTCTGGGTTTGTTGGAAAGCTTAGGATCTCAGCTTTAAAATGAAAGAATCTCGCTTCTAGGACGTGCGTCTCAAAAGAGACGATAATGAAAGTAGATTCTCAGAAATAAAGTAAGAATCAAATGACAAATGACTTTCACAGGTTTGAAATCCCAGAATGGACACAATTTCTATGATGCAGTTCTAGATTATTATTTGAAACTAAGATTGGTTCTGCACAGTTCTGGCTGGATACTCACACTATAAATTTGAAATAGGCCGTCAAGATCTGGTCAACAGGTTTAGACTGGACTTCTGGAGGGTGGTTCTGAAGTCACAGCTATCTGGGTCAGCTCTGCTGGTCTGGAAGTTCTTGGCACTGCACAGCGGTCTGGTCTGCGGTTCTGGATACAGCTCTGCTTTCTGGGTCTGGCAAAAGTTATTGGCAAAGAAACAGCACAGCCCGGCTGTTTTATTCTGATGTGCCCCTTGGAGGTCTGGGGTAAAATCAGTTTGCAAGATTGTAAGGCTAGCTGAGAATACTTTTAGCTTGCAGTAGGCCTTCTGCTTCAAAGTTCTGGAATCTGGAGTCTAAGTTCTGGATATGGTCCTTCTGGATATTGTCTGGTCCAGCAAAGTGCTTCGCAAGTGGAAAGAGCAGTCCCTACCTGGGTCTCAGTGGCTCTTTTTATGTCTTTTGAAAATGGGTGGGAAGGCTAACTTTCTTTGCACAACCCTCTAAGGATCCCGATAGGTTAGAGGATGTTCTGTCCTTTAACTGGATAACTGAGTTGTGAGTCAGAGTGATGCTACCCTTTTACAATCTATTGAAGAAACACCCCTTTGCTTTTACTTAGAACCCAATTTTTCATAATCAACATGTTTCCCAGATACAAAAGTGGTTCATAATACATGTACACATCACAGATGAATTTAAGACAGTTCTCTGTTCAAGCCCCATGTTCCTGCGAGCTTGGGTTCAGAAACGACAACATTTTGCACTTTGTGGGTTTTGCCATATTGGTTTTTCATCAAATCTTCCCCGGAGTTACACCCCCTCTCTGGGCACATTACAATAAGTTTTCAATTTTCTGAGATAACCACAGTGTCTAATATTAAATCGCGGGGTTCGGTCTCAGAACATCGTACAGAGTCCTAACACCTCTTAAAATGTGCACAGAAAAATCACAGGAATAATGATATTTATATACTTTTGACAATTTCGTACTATGAATTATCCATCTTTTTAAAATTATGCTCTGGCCCAGATGTGTGTGGTTAGGTCCCAAAGCACATGGGGGAATTCCTTGTTCGTCCCCGCCTCCAAGCTCAGCTGGCTCACAGAGGCAGTGCCCCTCCCAGTTCCTTCCAAGAGGAAGCCATTTACGACCACCTGATTTAGCAATTGCTTTGAGCCAAGGGAAGCTCATTGTTCTGTTTCCCTGCAGTCCCAGGTACCCCTCCCCTGATTCAGAGAGGTGTGATCTCCTTTTGGTGGGGGCAGCAGAGGTTTCCCCATGGACAGAGGCCTCTTGAACTTTTAATTAAATCAGACTGCCTTCTGGGATAGGGCCTGGGAACAGTAGGTGTGAAGAATTCTCATTGACCAGCAAGGCTTTGAAGTCCCAGCTGACTCCGGTTCCTTTTCAGCTCCTGAAATACAGGTCTCCTGTCAGAGTTTAGATCGCTAGCACCGGTCAGTGTCAAGCACCGGTACTGCACCCATATTTTTGGCAGTTGTCTTGAATTAATGCATTTTTTTTTTAAAAGGGATTTTATTTGATAACATATGATCCTTGCTAACTTTGTATTGATGTGAATTCTGAAGTAGAGTAATATAAAACACCCCACCAGAAGTTGGATTTTTTTGTTTTGTGCCCATGATTTTAGCAATTTTTGACATCAATTAAAACGGATTTTGAACAGCACCATATTCCTTTGCACCGGTTTTGCTCTGTGCGCAGCCAAAGGATAGGGTCTGGCAATGGTCTCCTGTATTAACATTGACAGAGGCAAAAATGGATGGCAACCTATTTTTCATGTTTTCCCTGTGCATTTTCTGGTGATTTCAGGCCATCATGATGTTTTCAATGCCAGTAATGCACAGTTCTGTTGTAGGGCTTGGATGCATGGGTAAAAACATCCCACAAGCTGGAGGCCTTGGAAGCCCGATACCCTGGCCTTGCACCTCCGAAAGTGACAAGGACAACCGACTTGCAGAAATCCTTGGTCCTGTCCAAATACTTGAGCTCGAGGCAACACCGAGGTTCATCCTTGGGATCGGAGAAGAAAGTAGGTAGAACAATCTCCTAGTTAAGGTGGAAGGAGGAGACCTTGGGTAGGAATGCAGGGTGCGTCTGGATGACCACCTTGTCCTTGTGAAAAGTGGTATAGGGCTCTGAGGTCCTGATCTCGCTGACCCTGCGGGCTGATGCGAGGCCCACAAGCAGAGCTGTCTTTAGGGTTACCCACTTGACATCCGCGGATGCCATTGGCTCAAATGGTTTGTGGGCCAAAGCGCCCAATACCACGTGAAGGTCCCAGGCTGGGTGAGGTCTCTTTATGGGTGGGTAGTCTGGAGGCCCACCAGGTGGCGCTTGACCACCGGGTTGGAGGAGGAAAATAGACCCTCTGAATTCCTGTGCGCACCTATGGCTGCCAGATAAATGCAGCATGTGTCGACTTGCACTCCGGAGTGTGCAAGCTCTGCTGAAAAGGAGAGGACATCATCCAAATAGCACGAGAGGGTTGATATCCTTATTTGCTCTAGTATTGGCTCCTGGTAGCTTTGCTTCTGGCACCCTGTATGATCTCCAGGTTAACCTGCGATAAGTTGAAGTGTTTCAGAGTGACCTACACAGGAACCACGCTGCAAGGGTTAGCGTGTGAGGAGCAGGGTGGAGGACCCTGCCCCCTGCTGGGTCAGGAGCAGAGCTGGGCCCAGCGGTAGGTAAGTGGGAGGCCTGTCCGATAGGCTGAGCAACTTGGGGAACCATGGTCTCCCCGGCCACCAAGGAGCAATCAAAATGATGCTGAGGTGACAAGATTGCTTTATCCTGCAAATCACCCTGTGGACCGGGGGGGTGGACGGGAAGGCGTAAGCCCTCATGTAGTTCCACTGTAGCTGGAAGGCAACGCCCAGGGAGCCAGGGCCATGCCCCCACCAGGAAGCAAACTGCTGGCATTACTTGTTGACATGGGAGGCAAACAGATCCACTTGGGGGTGCCCCCATGTGCGGATGACTTCCTCCAGAACCAGGTTGTTCAATTGCCACTCTTAATTGTCCGCCCCCAGTCTGATGAGTCTATCGCCTCCAGGTTGGCTTCCCCGGGAGGTGGACAGCCATGAGCTAGATTTTCTCCAGGGCCCACTCCCACATGCTGACCGCGAGGTTGCAAAGTGGAGGGGATCTGGTAGCACGCTGCTTGTTCACATAGTACCTGCTGGTGGAGTGGTCAGTCTGGATAAGTACCGTCTTGCCCTCAGAGGGAGGAAGGCTTTGAGGGCCAGCCATATGGCCTTCAATTCTAGCCAGTTGATGCAAGACTTCTGTTCCAGCCAGGTCCAGACTGCATGGACGCTGTGGATTGTCCAGATTGGCTCCCCAGCCCTCGAGTGAGGAGTCCGTTGCGAGTGTGACCCGAGGGAGAGGCTGCCGGAAGGGCTTGCTCCCCCTCACAGGTTGAAGTCCACGGACCACCAGAGGAGGTACAGGGTGGAGAGATGTCGGAATGTCTACGGGCTCCGATTGTGAGCCCCTCTCCTGATTCCAGGAAGCTGCGAAGTGCAGCTGTAGCCTATCATCCCGCGTATCATGTGGGGGATGGCCAAAAGGCCCGCCGCCATAATGCCCAGTAGATGTTGGTACCACCAGGCCGAAGTCCCAGTCCTGGAGAGGAAGTGAATAGTAGCTCTCTTGATGGCCGTGATCTTGTCCTCTGAGGGAAACACCCTCTCGGAGACGTTGTCCCAGATGGGTTGCAGCTGAGACTTGAGATTGATAGTAAATCCCAGGTCGTGGAGTGGGCTCATAAGCATGGAGGAGGTTTGAAGAACCACCTCCAGTCGTCCAGGTATGGGCAGACGTGGTGGCCCCGAGGAGGGCTGCCACTGCGTTCATCAATCTGGTAAATACCCTGGGTGCTGAGTTGAGGCCGAAGGGCAGCACCTTGTATTGGAAACGGAAGCCCAGGACCCTGAAGCGCAGTAAGTAACGATGTGGCTGCCAAATCAGGACGTGTAGATAAGCATCCTTCCGATCCAAGGAGCACATCAAGTCTCCCCTGTCCAGTGTTTCCGCAGTAAGAGCTGGCGTAACCATCTTTAATTCTTGCAGAAGGGAGGGCGGAAAGGTCCAGCACAACTCAGGCCAGCCTGATTCTTCTGAAAGGTGAAAATCCTGGAATAGAAGCCCAAGCCTCTCTGGGAGGTTGGGACTTCCACAGACTGGCTCGACGAGCGACCGGATCTCGGCCAGTAGAGTTGCTGTCCCAATCTGTGGGAGAGGCGATGTGGGAGGAGGGGAAGGTACCGGTAGGAAGTACTACATGGACTATAGAGAAGATCGAGGGGTCCGAAAAATTCTGGCACCAAAATTGCATGTGAAAGGCAAGCCTGCCCAGAACCGGAGACACGTGGACCCGAAGGGGCGGGTCATAACTTTTTTCCCCCTCCGAGGCTGCTGAGGGAGGGGGGAGAATTGGAAAACCATCCCCCCCACCCTCCCACCCACCTCTTTTGTCGTTACCGCAGATGCCGATTCAGGGAATGGGCAGGTTGTCTATACCTCCACTCCTGGAAGCCTCAGCACCCTCCAGACACCTGCTCCCTGTCGAAGTGTGTGTTGGACTGTGTGTACATCTTGGGCGTGGCCTTCGTAAGAATAAAGACTTTGCATTCTGTGAGCCGTTTTACCTAATTCTTCATTTATGGAGGAGTGAAAGGTCACTATCCTCAAATGGAAAGTGCAGTATGCGTTCCTGGACGACTGGGTTCAACTTCGTAGCGTGAAGCCAGGAGCCAGGCCATCCTTCTCATGTCCGTGGCGATGCAGATGGCCCGGCCAGAGGCATCGATATGGGCCACTCAGGAATCTATGTCGGACGCTACCAGTCTGGCTTCTCCTAGTCCGGCTTTGAAGAGAGCCTGGCTTTGGGGCAAGAGTTCCGGGAGGAAGTCTGCGATTTCCTGCCAGAGCCTTTCGTTAGCACCTGCCAGCATGGCATCAGCATTGGCTTGACGCAGGGATGAGATGTACGCCTCAAAGATCTTTTCCTTGTCTAGCAGCGCCGAGGACGACAGGCTTAGACTAGAGTGACACCATAGCGATCACTGAGTAATGCAGCTGAAGATGAGCCGAAAGCAAGAATGTATCACCTTTAGCTGCCTGTACTTGGCATTGAGGCGCCTTAGTGGCCAGGGTAACAACGTCCTCCTGCATCGGGATCCCCGTCTTGTAGGGGGCCTTAGCGAGAGGGCTTCTGCCAGGAACCCCTCGGGCTGCTCAAGCTAGGGCTGAGGAAGGCCCAGGTATCCTGGCAGGGCCACATGGCGCTCGAAGGCCTTCGCCAACGGTGTGTCAGGGTCCTCCTCGTCTGTGTCCACCTGCGTGCTAGGATGATCCAGAACCGGTGGAGGGGGGGTACTGGGTGCCATGGGCTGCGGTGTGGGAACCGGAGCCTCTAGAACCACCTGTACTGCCAGTGGTGCGGGGGCCGGCAAAGGAAGCGCAGGAAGCCCTGGGGCTTGAGGCACCGGAGCCATTGGAGGAATGACTAAAAGGTACCAGTGGGATGATTTGAGTGAGCATGTCCCCAATAGCATCCCGAAAGCTATATCCCATTTGGGGTGTTTGCATCAGCGTCAGAAATCTTATGAAGAACCTATCTTCGGAGGCAGCAGGAGATATTGATGGATTGTCCATGGGCTGCTGGTGCAAGGCACACACTGTCTGGGATGCATAGGGAACCTTTGCTCTGCTGATGAATAAGCTGTAGGCCATGTACCTGGTTGACCACAGTCCCACCTTGTGACTAATTCCTCGACCCGCTCTGCTAGAGGCGGCATTGGACGAGTGGTTTTTTTGTGGCTGTTTTTTGTGGAGCTGTATGCCACGTGCCGAAGCCGTGGTGCCTGGCTCGCTGCAACCAGCCCCGTCCAAGACGCTTGGTGTTGGATCATAAGGCTTATCCCGCACCTCAGGCCAAGGCCCGGAAGGCAGAGTCCTCTGCAGAACTGCCGGTAGCGCAGCGTGAAGGCGCCCCTTTGGACATGCCGGTACTAGGGCGTTGCCCCTCAGGAGTAACCCCGGTACAAGAACCTTACGGTCCCTCAGCAACGATACAGGGAACATCCGGAGACCCCCTCGGCCGAAAGGCCAATAGCTGGACTGGCCATAGTACTTGTGCTGGTACTAGAGGCAGACATGCCCCTCCCGGTCGGGTGGATCTTTGGGAAACGAACAAACGAAGTTTGACAAAGTCCTTCAATGCGTTGCATGTGGAGCAACTTTCCCAGCCGTGGTCGGGGCGGAGGCAAAGGGCGTGGGGGTCGGTTGTACGGAAGAACCCCTCGCAAGCTGGACACCTGCTGAAGTAGACATACACCGGGAAGGATCGTGGCGTCGGAGGACCAAGTACCTATTGAAAAGAAAAAGACAATGATAGAATATCCAGGGAAGAGCGCGTGGTATTACATGGCCGAAGCCAAGCCCAGGAGCGCTGGCGAATTTGGCCCATTCCAGTCGATGCAGAAAAGGGGACTGGGGAGTGGCGCCAGTGGGTGGCATCAGGAGAGTGCATGTTCCAAGTGCTGGGCCCCACGTGCCTCTAAATTTAAGGGGGGGGTGGACATTTTTTTCTGGTGAAACCCTCACCAGGGACGCCCAATACAGTATGGAGGAAAGGGGATGGGACGTAAAAGTAAGCTGGTGAAATAATTTTTGGGGATATGCACAATACACTTTTCCTACACCCTGAGGCGACTTCAATGACAAGGAATGTATTTGCATTTATCACAGCAATATACCTTGTAGACTCTGGGTTGCAGAAAGAAGGGGAGAGGGGAAAAATAAAGGGTTACAACAGATTCTTTAAATGGCGAGGACAACTGACTCCTCCAATGAAGTCTAGGTAAGCGTTAGGCAGAATCCTGTGCATTTCCCTTGGGGAACACTGCAAGAAGATTAAGACTACAGGTGTTGGCAGTAAACCAAATTGGTAGCAGTCTGCACCACCCAGATTTACCTGGTAGCTGTGGCTGAGCAGTCAGACTTCTCTCAAGAAGAGTAAGGCAGTATATACAGTATACACAATAGGGCTAAAAACACAGAGCAAACAAACACTGACCAGAGCTTTGTATCAAAAGTATATTATTTATTTAAAACACACTTTAGGCAATATACTAGCACTCTAAATCAAAAGCAAGTTAAAACATAGTCAGGTAAAGTATACACATCTCCCTTGATAACTATCAGACAAGTCAGAGTTAAAACACCACGATTTGTTAAACCAATGTGAGCGCATAACCTGATGGCACTCCAATAGTTCAGTTAAAGGGAGCGAAAGAGGCAGAGCATAGAAATAAAACAGGTCCCAACACTTTTAGGAGTTCTCAGCAAGGGAATAAAGGCAGTATATACTGTAGAGCCAAAGTTCATAGGTCAGGCCCACTTTAAATGGAGCAAAGCGAAATGTGCCCAGGATCACACGGTTTAAAATGTACTAAAAGTCTTTGCAGAATGTTCAAAAGAGGTCGGGGCAATTCAAGAAGGTAAAGTTAGGTCTGGGGCCAACCCAGTTGGAAAGCCAAGGAATTAAGGGTCACCTTGGGCAAACTGAAGAAAGGGAGGCCAGGCAGGACACAGTACCTTAAAGAGAGGAAGCTCCAGTGGTGGTGGCAGTTCCTGGCATTGTTTGCAGTTCATTGTTTCGACCAGGGTAAGAGGATCTTGTCTAGGAGGAAACGTGGAGTCTTTGCACTGCCCAGGGATGAAACCAGCCACGGAGTTAATCGATAAAAGGTGCGTTCCTTTTATTCGCGGTTAAAGTGATGAAGCTTGGCTATCCGGCCCCCGGGGTGCTTGGCACAGGCGATTCAACCAAGGGACGTCTTTGGAAGGTGAAAAGGTCGAACTGGTTGGTCCCACCAGCTCAGAGGAAGAAGACTCGTCCAGCAAAGATCTTCTCTTGTCGTCGGGAAAGTGGAGAGTTCATTGCAGCAGGGCTTCACCGGTGGTGTTGTCATTGCAGATGGCTCAGCTTCTTCCCTCTTCGGATTCTTCTTAGGTCCTGTGGCGACTTCTGAAGTTCCAGTCCCAAAGGCCCGGCTTTTATGCAGGAAAACCCCCATTCAACAGCCTAGCTGTCACTCGAACATGCTACGTGGTGAACCGGGCGGCTCACCACTGGCCCAATCAGAACAGAGTGCGACTTGAGTTGCTAAAGCAATGCAGTCCAGGGTGCCAATTCCCCTCCCCAACCACCCTGTGGAACCCAGACAGAGGGGCACCATTTGGAGGGCTTCTGTGGAGAAGCCCACCAAAAATTTAAACAAAAGGCTCGACCTTGGTCAGAGTTAGAGACGGACACGAACGCCATTTTAGAAAACAGTTCTGGCAAAAAGACCCAACCGTGAATTTAATATTAAATAAATAAACCGGCGGCATCTTTAACATTGCACCAAAAAAGTGGTGCGTTTAAAATCAATGGGAAAATCCCATAGAGAATATTCCGGTAGAATATTTTGCGTGGTAACCACTGCCACCAGCCAGAAACTCGACAAGAGGGGACTGACAGTGCCCCCTAGAAAACAGACCCAGTGGCAATACAAGTAACCTCTTCCAGTACTTCCACAATATGATGTTTTGTACTGGTTCTGTTCATAATTTAAGACTAGTAAAGTCAATGGTGACTTTACATTTCCTGGGAGACAGTAGTCAGTCCCAGGTTATGGAGTCTATGTTTGGGGGTCAGTATGACACCCCTGTGTTACTGCACTGAGGGTGCTGTGTAACAAAAAATAGATACCCTATGGAGTAAAAAGAACACCCCATAGCCCATTAGCACACAAGTCAGAGACATACCTCAAATCATGCCTAAGAGTGGGAGTAAAAGAGTCACTCTTAGCAGGAGAAAAAAAACAAACCCCAAAAATCCAGCAAAGCTGCTGGGGGGAACTTACTAGGTTTGGGAAATTAGCCTTATAAGGGAATTCTCCCTAACAGTAAGCCTTTCTCAGCAGTAACAGTATTCATCAAGCTACCACCGATGGAGGGACCAGCAACACCAAAGTCAATGGATTTAGAGGAGTGCCTTTAGGGAGCCAAGACAGCAGACAAAGTCAATAGTTCTGATGCACATCTTGGATCGAAGTCATTCACAAAGTCAGATTGTTCAAAAAGGAAATCACTGAAGGGACACAAGCTATAATGCCTGTGCAAAGGGAGTTGAAATCAACTCAGAAAGTTAAGCAAGTGCAAATCTGCAGCACGACTGAAGGCAAGAAGGTAAGTACCCCCCCCCCAAGCACTAACAGTACCTCTGGTTAGAAGAGTGGTCCAGCTGGATTCCATCTTGCTACAGCTATGCAGAATCACCTCAGTTGTGGGGACAAGAGGGATGAAGTCTGGAGGGCTGCTGCGGCTCCTGCGACAGTACACGGGAAGGTCGTCGGCAGCTACTGGTACTTTGATTCAGCGGCACTTCGCGGTTTCAGCGCCTTACAAACAGCACGGATGGAGAACAAATCTCTGGTTGGACTTTCCTTGCTCCCTCGGTCCTGCACTCCGGTGAGGGGACTCTGGATCGGGATTTTCTGCTTCTGGAGTGTCCATAGGAGGCAACAGGAGCTTTTGGCCGGATTTGTTCCGTGACAGATGTTGCACTCCGTTAGGGACACTCGACCCCTGGCATTGAGCTTCTGCAGCAACGGAGAGGCACAGCAAGTCAGGGATTGTGCCAAAGTGGGGTTAGTTGGTCCCACTAACCCAAGGGGAGAAGTTGGTCTGTCAGAGCTTCTCCGTCGAGGTGAAAAAGGAGGTCCGCACACAGTCAGGGCTTCACCGAGCAATTTGTACTGGGCTTCTCTTCACGTTTTCATCTGATGTTTCTCCCAGTGGTAGACTTCGACTATTCCCAAAACCCTTGACTTTTAAGCAAGTTCTCTCATTAATGCACATCCTAGGCTATCAATCGCACACCAGGGTGGCTGTCTCGGCCAATCAAGACTTGTTTCATGCAGGCACACAGAGCCAAAAGTCAGGGGAGTTTCAGGATCCTCCCTCATCTCCTGCCCGTCCAGACACTGGAGCAAGGGGTGGGCTTTGGGGCTGAAGCCCGCCACAGGCAAAACAGGGCTCAAATCTGACTCACCGCACACGCTGAGAAAGACCTACCAAACAGAAAATGGCAAAAAAGATGGCCGGAGGGGCATTTTGACAAAATGGAAACCCATGGGTGCTGTACTAAAGCTGATGGTTCAGCCTGCGGTAGAAAAGCACAATGGTAGGAAAGTTAAACCACGGCCGCCAGCAATTTACAACAGTGAGGGTAACATGTTACATGAGAATGTAGGATAAGGGGCTACTAGTTAAGCCCGCCGCACCCCAAACAAGATGTGTGCTGGACCTACAAAGCGAAGAGGTAAGATTCATTTCACCTTACTACTCTTGGGAACAGTAGTTCACCCAAGAAAAGTTATTTAAACCTAAAGAGAAATAAGCAAATTGTCAGACAAAAAGGCAGAAGCCCATGGAGACTCCAAAAAATAGTGAACACAAAATACAAATCAGGGAAAAACATGAGTGGAAAAAAAGGTCCCACTCACTCAGGAGTTAAAATTAAAAAGTCCCAAGTCCAGAAAAAGAGCTGGGGGTCTAAGGTGGGAGGAAATTGGCACAGAAATGAAAATTCTCCCAAACACCAACTTACCCTACCCTACCCTATTGCTATTCAGGCAGAGGACCACTCTGCGGTATAAATATCTTTTCATAACATGCTTACCTTAAAATGTAGTTTAACATTAGTAATATACATGAAAAAATACTTCTGTACAATGTAGTTAAATGATTCTACTATGTGCATTACTAGTGGGTTTCTCCAAGCATTTATTTGCAGACCCATTTGCATTAAATGTGGGCTATAATCAGTCCGTATTTCCAATCTTGCGTATTAATGTAAAATGCAATCAACTACAAACGCAAACCGAATGGCTCTGCCAATGCTCGTTACACAATTACTTAGTATATTTAAAGTACTTATTTAACAGTATTTATGCAAATGCAATATGATGCATCGATCTTCCCAGCATATTATGATGTATTTAGATGTGCATCATTATTGGACTAATTGTACGTTGGTAATAGCCAATTCCCCTCTCAGGAATACAGCCCAACTGCTGCATTAGGTTACCGATTGTGTCCCTTATGGTACACTTGTTCCACCCACATCAAGGATGGTTCTCTTCACACCCAGAGGTCTGGGGGTGAAGGGGTAAACTCAGCCAGCCTGGTATACTCTAAGATTACAGACATGGTGACATATCCTTGGATTTGGAGGGAGCAATTTGATGCATTGAATGAAACGGAAGACTACAGCCAAGAGCCTTTGCAAATACAAAAGAAATCTCCCATTGGCAGTGATATGGGAGAGGGCTGTGTCTGGGAATTCAAGTAGCCAGTCTTGACACTATGCTTAAAGGATGGACTGATTATTTATTATACTCAAACACAAACCGAATCAATACTAGGCCAGAGGACCGCAACAAAATGCAAGACGACCACAAACACACCGCTCATAATTGCTGCCAAACTTACTTGGATAGCTCAGGCAGGGTCCCACCATGAGCTTGTAATAGTAACACCTGGAGCTCCTGGACCTAAACGGAGGTAATATGAAGAATGTGTTATTAGACGCAGTTACATATAAGGTGCAATTTTCCAAACACTAGGAATAAAAGCGTTTATATCAGGCAGCTCAGTCAAAATTGCTTTAATTCTGGCATATTGTAATGTAGGCTAAGAAAGCAGCTGTATCGGTAACTTGTCCGCGAAGGAGTGAATAGTTTGTAAGAGTTTACAAAGACTAGTGCATACATCATGAACCTTCTTGGCCAGAGGTTGCCAGGGGTGTGCAGAGTCAGTCTGCATCAAAGGACTGAAATAGTGAAAGGGTTCCAGTCAAGTCACAGGTAGGGTGGTGATAGAATGAGAAGCCTAACCAGGACTTTATATTTTTTTACTATAAACTTATTTTACACAAATTAGCAATCCTATCTATAACTAGAGGTGGTTTCTCTACCTCAACCAAATTCCAGTGTCAGGAAGTCTGATATCCAAAGCAAAGGTACTGTCTTCGTCAACTCTTACTCTGTCCCCGTCACGAACATTAATCACTAAGGTAAAGTTCTTATTCTAACCCATGAGAATGACTCCCTTCTCCTGGTAAGAAGGGAGAAAGTTTGTGTTTCACACAGTTCCACAAACACTATGGGACCAGGAGAATTACTCCTTTCTAGTTTACAACCCGTTTTAAGCAGACTTATTACTTGACCGCTATCCTACAACTTGCCCCACTGGGACGAAGAAGCCCCTCCCAAAACTCTCCTTAAAGGAATGGTGCGCTCAAAAATATTATGGGCTTAAAAGATTAGCAAGAATACAAAAAAAATTAACTTTTTTTCTCTTTTTCTTTATTTAATTGTTCCTTAAAAGATAGTTATATTTCAGGATAACAAATCATTTCAATACAACAAAATAATGATTTTTAATTAAAGTTCCTATGTAAAATGTTTCACAAATAATGTTTAAACACCTTTAACATCAAAACCACCTCCCCATTAAATTTTAAGGCGGACAGGGGTGCGTCCCTGGGAGAATGTGCTACCGTGACTCCGCCCACCGGCACCACACCTTAGGCCCCATTGACGCATCGACAATATTTAACATTGCCTAATGACACGAGTATTATTGTGGGCAGAAGATGGCGGAACGTATGGAGGAACGATGACTAAGGACGTTAGTCACTACGGTGAGTAACTTAAATTACTCTTACGTCCCGTCCCCTTTCCTCCATACTGCACTGGCGATTAAAACTGAATGTAGCCCCATGGTGGAGAGGAGACCCTCCTTAAGCAAATAGGTTCCTTAGAACCGCCTGTCCAAAGGCTGCATCTGACTTACAACCAGCAACCAAACATGAATGCTTCCAGAAAGCCAAAAGGGATGGTCCAGGTGGCCTACCTGCTTATGACTTGCCACGGAACCTGCAGCTGGAATGCGAAAGCCCTGACCTTTGCTCTGACAGCCTGAGCATGCATGTTGACTGGAAGTGGCTTGTGCTGCCCCTCATAGGTGTCTGATAGCCGCAACCATCCACCGTGCAATAGAAGCCTTGGATGCTTTATAGACGGGTCTGGAGCACCCAAAGGTGACAAAGTGTGTCAGACTTGCGAAGCATTTGGTCGAGTACAGATAGAATTTCAGACCGCATCTGACATACAGACAGTGAAAGAGTGCCTCGTCCAAGGGGTCAGCGAAGAGCACAGGTCAGACCATTTCCTCATTTAGATGGAAATCAGAGGGTACCTTAAGTAGGATCATCTGGTGAGGCCGCAGGACCACCTTAACCCTGTGGAAAGTGGTGTACGTTCCTGAGGCCACGAGAGCCTGGATCTCAGACTCTGCAAGCAGAGGTGAGGCCCACCAACAAAGAGTCCCAATGGTGACAAGCCCGATATCCGCGCACGCCACTGGCTCGAAGAGTTTGTGCGCCAAGGCGCCCCAACACGACATTGAGGTCCCACACATGGTGTGGCCTCTTGATGGGCGGGTAGAGCCTGGACAATCGCGCCAGATGTTTGACTATTGGGTTGGAAGACAAGAAGACCCTCAGTTTTTGTAGGCCGCTATAGCTGCCAGATAGGTGTGCCATGTGTCCACCTGTACGCCCGAGTGTGCGAGGTGTGCAGAGAAAAGAGTGTATGTCATCCAATGTGTACATAAGTGGGTCCACTCCTTAGCGTCTGCCCAGTGACGGAACCTAGTCCATTTACTCTTGTATTGGCTCCTGGCAGCCTTGCTCCTGGCACCCTGAATTATTTCTAAGTTAACCTGAGAGAGGCTCAGGTGGCTGAGGGTGACCTGCTCAGGGATCACGCTGCAAGGGCTAACTTGTGGTGCGCGGTGGACCACCATACTCCCCTGCTGGGACAAGAGATGGGTTGAGCCCAGCGGAAGGTGAATGGGTGGTCTGTCAGTGAGGCTGAGCAGTTCGTAGAACCAAGGTCTCGCCGGCCACCAAGGAGCAATCAATGATGCGGAGGTGACGAGCTTACTTTATCTTGCGGATTACCCTGTCGACCAGGGGTGTGGGAGGAAAGGCATAAGCTGTCATGCCTTCCCACTGAATCTGTAATGCGTCGCCATGGGAGCTGGGGCCCTGGCCCTGCCAAGACGGGAACTGGTGGCCCTTCCTGTTCTTCCAGCAGACAGAGATCCACCCAAGGGTGTTGCCAGCAGCACCTGGTCGTTCAATTGCCACTCTTAATTGTCCGCTCGCAGTCTGCTGAGCCTGCCCGCTTCCAAGTTGGCCTCCCCAAGGAGGTGGATGGATGTGAGGTAGATTTTGTTCTCCAGGGCCCATTCCCACATGCGGACCGCTAGGGTGCAGAGCGGAAGGGACCTGGTACCCCCCTGCTTTTTGACAAAGTACATGTTGGTGGAGTTGTAAAACTGAATAAGGACGGACTCTCCCCCCCCCCCCCCAATGAGCGGAAATAAAGCTTTGAGAGCTAGCTTGATGTCTCGGCGTTCCAACCAGGTAGGACTTCTGCTCCTGCCAGGTCCAACCTCCATGGCAGCTGTGGCTGTCCAGAGTAGCTCCCAAGCCGTCTAGGAAGCAGTCTGTAGTGATGGTGACCTGTAGGGCCGGCTGCCAGAAAAGTTTGCCCAGCCGCAGGTTGCAGTCTCTGGACCACCATGCTAGGTCCAAGTGGAGAGAAGGAGGTATGCTGATGAGCTCCGCTTGTGAGCCCTTCTCCCGATTCCAAGTGCGAAGTGCAGCTGTAATCTGCTCATCCCGAGTCTCATGTGCGTGTGACACAGCCAAGAGGACCGCTGCCATGAAACCCAGTACGTGTTGGTACCACCAGCCGAGGTCACTGCTTTGGTAAGAAAGTGTGGTGGCGCTCTTGATGGCTGTAATCTTGTCTTCCGAGGGAAAGATCTTCTCAGAGCTGGTATCCCATATGAGGCCCAGGAAGGTGAGGCTCCACGTGGGCTGCAGCTGGGACTTCGAGGTTGGTCGTAAAATCCCGGGTCATGGAGTGCTCATAAATGCGCAGGAGGTGTGGGTAAACCCCTCTGGGGATCTCGACCCGACGAGCCAGTTGTCCAGGTACAGGTAGACATGGTGGTCCTGGGCCCCGAGGAAGACTGCCACCACATGAATCTGGTAAATACCCTGGGGGGCGAGTTAAGGCCAAAGGGTAGCACCTTGTACTGTAAATGACAGTCCATGATCCTGAAGTGCAGGAAGGAGAGATGTGGTTAACAAATCGGGACATGTAGATAGGCGTCCTTCAGATCCAGGGAGCACATCCAGTCTCCCTTGTCTAGCGTCTCCGCAATGAGTGCTGGCATAACCATCTTGAATTTCTGAATAGGGAGGGAGAGGTTGAGGGTGCATAGGTCCAACACAACTCAGGACAGCCTAGTTCTTTTGTATGGAGAAAATCCTGAAATAAAAGCCCAATCCTCTCAGAAGCTGGGACTTTCCCACTTCCTGGCTCTCGATGAGCTACCAGATGTCTGCCAACTGAGTTGCCGTCCCAATCTGTGGGATGGGAGGAAGGTGGATGAGAAGGGACCGGTAGACAGTACACAGAGCACACTACAGAGAGGATCCAGGGGTCCGCAAAATGCTGGTGGCAAAATTGCAAGTGTAAGGCAAGCCTGCCCCCCACTGGAGACACATGGGCCTGAAGGGACGTGTCATGCTTTCCTTCTGAAGCTGAAGAGGGGGACTGGAAGAATCCCTTGCCCAGACCACCTTTTCTTGCTTGAGCCATTGCGGACGGGGAGAGGGCCACAATATGCTTCTGCATCGGGATACCCTTTTTGGTTAGGGGGGGGGAGTTGTAGGGTGAAGACTTCTGCTAGGACCCCCTCGGAGGGCTGCTTAACCTCAGGTTGAGGAAGGCCTAGATATTCCGCCAAACCTGCAAGCTGTTCATGGAAGGCTTTTGCGGACGATGGCGTGTCAGGGTCGTCCACTTAATCTGTCCACCGGAGTGGACGGCTGGTCCGAAATGGGTGAAGGAGTGCTGGGTGCCGTGGGCTGCAGTGTGGAGACCGGAGGCTGCTGCGGAGGCTGAAGTGAAACCGCATGTACTGTGGGAGGCAGTGGAGCCGGATTCGAAGGAGCCGGCAGAGGCAATGGTGGAGCCATGTGTGGCGCCGGAGCCATAGGAGGAATGACTATGGGTGCTGGTGCAGTGACCGGAGGGAGAAATTATAAATGACTCACCGTAGTGACCAACGTACTCTTAGTCCATAGTCCCCTTTCCTCCCTACTGTATAGGCATCCCCTCCAAGGGACGGGAGACGGAACCTTTTTCACCAGAAAAAAACCTTCCCCTTTAAATTTAGTGGCACGGCCCAGGGAGCATGCGCTGCACTGACTCCACCCTCCGGCGCCACACCTCAGTCCCCATTGACGCGTCGACAATAGATTTAACATTGCTTAATGACAGCAGTATTAGGGGAAGGTTGGTGGGACGTATGGAGGAAAGGGGACTATGGACTAAGTACGTTAATCACTATGGTGAGTAACTTCTAATTACTCTTACGTCCCATCCCCTTTCCTCCCTACTGTATGGGCAATTACAACAGATTGTAGCCACAGGGTGGAGAGGAGACCCTCCTTAAGCAAATAGGTACCTGAGAACCACCTGTCCGAAAGCTGCATCAGATCTAGAGCCGGCATCCAAACAGTAATGCTTGCATAAAGCCGAGGGAGAGGCCCAAGTGGCCACCCTGCTTATGACTTGCCAAGGGACATGGCGCTGAAATGCGATTGCCGTTGCCTTGGCCCAGACTGCGTGGGCATGCATGTTGGCCGGGAGCGGCATGTGCTGGCCCTTGTATGCTTCCTTGATGGCAGAGACCATCCAGTGGGATATGGAGGCCTTATCGCCTGGCCTCAAGCTTCCGAAAGTGACAGAGCGTCCGACTTGTGGAAGCCCTTGGTCCTGTCCAAGTAGAATTTTAGGGAACACCTGACATCCAGGCAGTGCAGCACTCTCTGCTTAATCCTTGGGATCGGGAAAGAACGTAGGAAGGACCATTTCTTCCTTCAAGTGAAATGCAGATGGAACCTTGGGCAGCAATGCTGGGTGCGTCCGCAGGACCACCTTCTTGTGAAAGGTGGTGTATGGCTCAGAGGCGACCAGCACTTGGATCTCGCCGACTCTACGAGCCGACTAGCAAGGCCGTCTTGGTGACCAGCCTGATGTCCACCGAAGCCATTGGCTCAAACGGTTTGTGCGCCAGGGTGCCCAAGACTATATCAAGATCCCACACAGGGTGCAGTCTCGTGACTGGCGGGTAGAGCCTTGCGAGTCCCATCAGATGTTTGATGATCGGGTTGGAGGAGAAAATGTTGTCCTCCGAGTTCCTGTAAGCCCCAATGGCTGCGAGGTATGTGCGGCAGGTGTCCACCTGCACGCCTGAATGAGCGAGGTGTGCCAAAAAGGAGAGCACATCGGTCAAGGAGCATGCTAGGGGAGGGTTGATTCTCTGAGTCTGCCCAGTGGCAGAATATGGCCATTTGCTTTTGTACTGGGCCCTGGTAGCTTTGCTCCTGGTACCTTGTATGATCTCCAGATTGGCCTGTGAGAGGCTAAGGTGCCGAAGCGTTACCTGCTCAGGTACCCTGCCGTGAGGGCTAGTTTCCCTGGCGCAGGGTGGATGAATCTGCCCCCCTGCTGTGCCAGAAAATGTGCTGGGCCCGTCGAAGGTGTATCGGGGCACTTCGAGACTCTGAGCAGCTCCAAAACCCATGGCCTGCCCGGCCACCATGTAGCTATTAGAATGATGGAGTTGGCGAGACTCCTTGATTTTGCAAGTTACCTTGTGAATCAGGGGAGTGGGTGGAATGGCGTAGGCTTTCCAGCCGGTCCACTGGAGGTGAAATGCATCGCCCAAAGTGCCGAGGCCCTGACCTTGCCAGGATGCATACTGGGGACACTTCTTGTTGTGCCAGGTGGCAAAGAGATCCACCTGGGGGTGACCCCAACTGTTGAAGATCTGAACAACAAGGTTGTTTAGCTGCCACTCTTAATTGTCCACTCCCGGCCTGCTGAGCCTGTCCACTTCCAGGTTGGATTCCCCCGGGAGGGGGACTGCCGTGAGGTAAATGTTTTCCAGGACCCACTCCCACATGCTGATCGCCAGTCTGCACAGAGTGGGAGGGGGGGGAGGGATCTGGTTCCTCCCTGCTTGTTGACGTACATGTTGGTAGAGTTGTCCATCTGAATGAGGACAACCTTGCCCCTGAGAAGTGGTGGGAATGCCAGATGGCGTTCAGCTCTAGCCAATTGATGTGGTATTCCCACTCCTGTCGAGTCAAGGTGCCCTGGACCGAAAGATCGTCCAGGGTGGCTTCCCAGCCCTCGATCGAGGAATCTGTGGTGATGGCGGCCTGCGGTGTGGGTGGCCGGAAGGGCTTGCCCGTCCACAGATTGCAGTCTCTGGACCACCAATTCAGTTCCAGGTGGAGAGATGGAGGAACGTTGATCTGAGAGCCCCGCTCCTGGTTCCCATGAGGCCGCGAAGTGCAGCTGACTCCTCATCCTTCGTCTCATGTGCAGAACGGCTAATAAGACCGCTGCCAGAAGACCCAGGAGATGTTGGTACCACCATGACGAGGCCACTTCTCTGATGAGGAAGTGGGCGGTGGCCCTCTTGATGGCTGAGATTTTGTCCTATGACGGAAATACCTTCTCGGAGCACGTGTCCCAGATGAGGCCCAAGAATGTCAGAGTCTGCTTAGGCTGCAACTGTGACTTCTTGACATTGAGCGAGAAGCCCTGATCATGCAGTGTGTTCATAAGGGCATGGGAAGAGTGGTGAACCACTTCCGGAGACATAGCCCTGACGAGCCAGTCGTCGAGGTATGGGTAGATGAGGCTCTGAGGAGGGCCGCCACCGCATTCATGAGTCTTGTAAAGAGCCCAGGGGCCAAGTTGAGGCCAAAAGGGAGAACCTTGTATTGAAAATGGTAGCCAATGATCCTGAACCGTAGGAAAGAACGATGGGGCTGCCAAATCGGGAGGTGTAGGTATGCGTCCTTCAGATCCAGGGAGCACATCCAGTCTCCCTTGTCCAATGTCTCCTTTATAAAAGCTGGCCTAATCATCTTCAATTTTTGCAGGGGTAAGGAGAGGTTGAGGGGGGGGGGGGGGGGAGGGGAGGTCCAGCACAACTCCGGCCCGCCTGGTTCTTCTGAATGGTGAAAATACTGGAGTAGAAGCCCAAGCCTCGCTGGGAGGCTGGGACTTCCTCCACTGCCTGGCCCTCTGTGAGCGACCGGATCTCCGCCAAATAGTTGCTGTCCCAACCTGTGGGAGTGGAGGGGATAAGGGAGGAGAGGCTGGGATAGGAAGGTGGTACCCTGTGGATACTACGGATGGGATCCACGGGTCCACAAAATTCTGGCACAAAAATGTGCATGGAGAGCAAGCCTGTTCTCCCCCACCCCACCGGAGACACGTGGACCGGAAGGGGCATATCATGCATTCTTTCCCTCAGAGGCTGTCACTGATGAGGGGGGACTGGAAAAAGGCTGTACTCCACTCCTTCGTCACCCCCACCTTTTTGTTGCTTGCGCCGGTTCCGAGATGGCGAGCAGTCCAGCTGCCTGGATCTGCATTCCTTTAAGCCGCGGAACCCTCCATATGTATGATGCCCTTACTGAGCACTGCTGAGATTGGGTGTATGATTTGGGCGTGGTCTTTTTAAAGATGGATAAAGACTTAGCTGTTTGTGAGCTGTCCAGCTCTTCGTCTGGAGAGGAGTGGAAGAAGTCTTCCTCCCAGTCCCGCTCTCCCCCCACACCCCCAAACAAGTATAGTATGCGTGAATTTTGTTGCCCGGAGCCAGGCTGTTCTCATGTCCGTGGCAACACAGATAACAGCTCGAGGCATCAATCTGGGCCACTGGATTCCATTAGGCTATGCGCCACCAGCTTTGCCTCGGATAACCCCCCCTTAAAGCGTGATTGGCTCTGGGTGGGGAGGTCCGGGAGGAAGTCTGCCATTTCCCGCCATAACCTTTGGTGGGTGGCTGCCAGCATGGCATCGGCGTTGGCTTGATGTAGATGTAAAGAGGCGCTGGAATAGAGTTTCTCGCCATACGCTTCCAAGATCTTAACCTTGCCTAGCAGCGCCGCAGAGGAAGAGGCTGAGGACGACGGGGGCTTGGAGTATAGGGATGCCACAGCGATCAACGAGGAGTGTGGCTGAGGATGGGCCGAAAGCAAAAGTATCCCCCTCCATCTGCCTGTACTTGGCGTCCAGGCATCGATTGACCGGCTGGGGCTGAGTGAGGTTTGAGCCAACCCTTCTTGGCCAGGGAGACTACATCAGTGTGCAGTGGAATCCCCAATGTGGCAGAGGGGCATTGTGTGAGGACTTTAGCCAGAACCCCCTCTGCCGGCTGCTTGACCTCAGGTTGGGGGGAGGCCCAGGTACTCCGCCAGACCAGCAAGAAAATCATGGAAGGCCCTGACTGAGGACGGCGTGTCCGGATCCTCATCCATATCCTGGAGATCTGGAGGATCCTGTGGAGGAGTAGTTGGTGCCGGAGGCTGAGGTACAGGAACTGCGGCCAGAGGCAGAGGAGGCAGAGGTTGCGCAGTTGGCTGTGGAGCCAGAGGAGGCGACTGCACCGGGGCCCCAATGGACGAGTCTCTGGTGCCGCTAGCATGGCAGGAATGACTTTCCCTGATGGCGTCTTTGAGAATTCCCATCCGAGGTGACTTCATGAGGCAGAGGAACCTCTAAGAAAACCTCTTCGCTGACTGAAGTGGTGGCAGGGGGGTGCTGATAGGGTAGTGGGAGGGTGCTGCATACCTGGTCCAGATGGACGCAAAAGGAAAGCTGCCCTGCGCGTAAGATGGGTAGGGTGTAGGCCACGTACCTGGTTGAAGCCAGTCCCACCTCGACCCTCGTTCTTCGCTGAATTTCTGGAATGGCGTCAGACGGGTGCCTCATTCTGGCACGGTAGCCATTTTGTCAGGCTGCCTGCAACGTGTTGCCGGTCCTGCTGGGCCTAGCCTCATCTAGGACTCATATGGATCACAAGGCCTACCCTGCTCCTCGGGCCGAGGCCCGGTAGGTGTGACACCCGGGGGTCAATAGAGCTCCTTTTATGCGCCCCCCTCGGACATTTTGCCGGTATTAGGACAGAGCCCCTCGAGTGAAGATCCGGTAAAAGAACCTTACGGTCCATAAACACCGTCACCGGGAGGATCCTATGATCCCTTGGCCCGGAGGCCGTAGCTGCAGCAGCCTCGGTGCAAGCGCTGGTAGAAGGACCTGACCGGCCCCTCCCGCACAGGAGAGTCCCTGGGAAGGAGTCTCCCTTGCGGGGTGTGATGGAGAATATTGGCCCTACCTTGGGCCTTGCTCGATGTTTCATGAGGTTCTTGAGATCCTCAGGAGGCGCTTCTGGAAGAGCTCCCTCCACCTGGCTAGTCTGTTCTTCAGCGCTTTCGAGGACAGCGAGCCACACGCTGAACAAGCTTGCCAACCGTGGTCTGGACCAAGGCAACATAGTCAGAGGGCATAGGGGTCTGAAGTTGGGAATAGCTTGTTGCAGGGTGGACACCTGCTAAACCCTGTGGAAGTCGAAATGCACCAGGGAGGAGCGCGACGCCCGAGGACAAAAAAGACGAGACAAAAAAGACAAAAAAGACAAGAGAAGTATCCACGCATGGAATTACATGGCCGAAGCCAAACCCAGGAGCACTGGTGAATTCGGCCGTTGACGCGGAAAAGGGGACTAAGGTGTGGCGCCGGAGGGCGGAGTCAGGGCAGCGCATGCTCCCTGAGCCACACCCCAGCGCACCTCTAACTTTAAAGGGGAAAAAGGTTTTTTCTTGTGAAAAAGGTCGTCTCCCGACCTTTGGAAGGTGCGCCCATACAGTATGGAGGAAAGGGGACGTAAGAGTATTGTGTGTTACTATTATATTGCTTCCTTCTGAAGCAGGCTTATTCTAACTGACTGATGAATCGATAATTATTTGTGCAAGAAAGCTTGAGCGAAAGTTTATTTGAATACTTGTAACTTAATCTCTAACTCCACTACAGCTCACATTGACCCCTCGAGATAAGCCTGGCTGCTCAACACGCTACCAAAACTGTAGTACAAGCTATACCAAAGTTGGGTTTCCTATACCTGTAGTCAAGAGTTGTGTGTAGTGGTCCCAGAGGGTACTACATACAAACTTTGCCTAACAGCTATGTGAAGGGCTCAGAGCCAAAGACAATCTCAGCATGACATATAGACAGTTACAACTAAGAACGGAAAAACCTAGTGTTGAACGGCAGTGTGTTCAGAGAGCCAAATTCAAGGGTGACAACCACCAGCTAGTGTTTCCTCGCGCTCTCCATCCTGTAGTCCTATGAGCTCTGCATGACGAACGTGGACATTTGGGAGTCAAAGGCACACTGAATCTACTACGAAAACATTTCTACTGGCCTCAACTGGGTCCTGAGGTAGAAGAATACTGCTGAGCACGTACCTGGTGCATCGCCAGTAAGGCGCTCATCCATCCGGCTGCAGAACTAAAACACCTAAAGAGCTCTCGATGGATGGATTTGGTCTGTTCACTTTCTGAGCCTTAAATTGGACAGCACCGGTACCCAAAACGTAGTGGTGACTGATCATTTTAACCGATATGCTTGTGCCCATCTAATGAAAGACCAGAAGGCAACCACAATAGCCAAAGTACTGTGGGACAAATTCTTTGTAAACTATGGCTGGCCAGCATGGCTACATTGGGACTAAGGGTCTGAATTCAAACTTACTTCTGTAATAGATTGGGGGTGCAGAACATTAAGGAGAATTCTCATTTCTGTACTAATTCCCTTCAACCTTAGAGACCCCTAGCTCTTTTGCTGGACTTCAGGACTTTTAATTTCTCTCCTGGAGTGAGAACCCTTTTTCTCACTTGTGAATTTTTGATCCAATTTCGACTCAGTTTATGGAGTCTGAATAACTCCATAGGCATCTACTTTTGTATTGTCACACAGCACCTTCAGTGCAGTGTCACACAGTTCTTTGGATTTCTCATAAGGTTTAAATACCTTCTCTTTGGGTGAATTACTGTTCCCAAGAGTAATTAAGTGAAATTGACCTCAACTGTTTTTCCTATGTAGGTCCAGTACACCCCATCTTATGCGGAAGTGCTGGGGGATTACTTAGTATCCCCTTTTCCTACTTACTCCTAA
This sequence comes from Ambystoma mexicanum, assembly GCF_040938575.1. Lineage (NCBI taxonomy): Eukaryota > Metazoa > Chordata > Amphibia > Caudata > Ambystomatidae > Ambystoma > Ambystoma mexicanum. The sequence continues at coordinate 61,596,769 of NC_090930.1, forward strand.
CTTTGTTACTCTCACTACATTTAATGGCTGGTGGCAATGGTTTAATTTTCCTACCATTGTGAGTTTTTACCGCAGGCTGAATCCTCAGCTGCAGTATTGCACCCATTGGTGCCCATTTTGTCAAAATAGCCCCAGTTTTCTTGTTTCGCCATTTCTTGCTTGTGAGGTCTGTCTTGGGTTTTATTCTGCGCGCCAAACCAGGTGTAACCCCGGCCTTTGGCGGGCTTCAGTGCTGAAAGCCGCCTCCATTGTCTGGCTGGGCAGGAAGCAAGGGAGGTGCCCGAAACTCCCTGTCCTTAGTCTCCTCGATTACCTGAATGCACCCAGTGGTGATTGGCTGGTTGTCCTTGGAGGACAGCCAGCCTACTGTGTGGGTAACAGCTAGGCTGTGCATGCAAGGGAGAAACCTGAATAAAAGGCAGGGTCTCTGGAACCAACAACAGTCGACCACTGGACGAAACATCCAAACAAAACTGGAAGAGAAGCTTGCTGCACCCTCCTGGACCGTTGAACTGCCCGGTGAAGCCCTGCTAAAGAGCTAAAGCTCCAACTATGAATCGACTAGAGAAGCCCGGAACAGACTACTGCTTCCCTTGGGTTGGTGGGACCAACTGACCCCAAGACGAACTTTGCTGGAATCCCCCTCCCTGCTGGCTGTACATCTTTGCTGCTGGAACAGAGTGCGAGGGGTCAGGAAACCCAGAATCTAGTGCATAGTCTAAGCCGGACCAGAGCTCCAGGAAGATGCTGAGGACCCTCCCGAAGCAGGACAACCCAATCCTGACCCACCTCACCCGAGTGCTGGACCCCAGAAGCAAGGGAAGCCCATCAAGTGTCAAAGACCCGCAGTGGTGCCATTTGCCGGTAGCTGAAACCACGAAGTGCCACTGATCTGAAAAGAGCCATAACTGCTGCCGACCTTCAAACTGCAGTACAAGAGTCCGCCAGACGTCCTCCCGCTTGTCACCACGCCTGAGGCCAGGAACTTCAAGACTACAACCAGAACAGAAGCCAGCTGGATCCTCTTCAAACCTAATGGGCTGGCTCATTCACAGGGTACTTGCCTCTTTTGTCAGTAGCTTCCTTGTTCTCACTGGAGACTTGCAGTAGCTGCTATTTGCAGAGTTAATTTCTGCTTTGCCATTCAAAACCATTACAGCTTGTGGTCCAACCGTGATTCTTTTTACTCAAAACTCAAAACATAGGCAAAACTGCTATCTAAAGAAGTGCCTCAGCTACCTAGACATTGCTCAAATGGACTTTGGCTGTCCTGGCTCCCAGCACTCTTCTGACCCATTGACTTTGGTTTTAACTGTCCCTCATAGGTGGTGCCTGTTTAACTTTTATTGCTGGGAAAGATCTAATATAGACTTCATTGGGAGATTCAAAAGTATTCACATAAATACAGGAGACAGCACAAATGGTTGACAATCAGTGAGAAGATCCAGTTAAAAACCTTGGCTCTCACATTCAAATCACTGAATCAGGCCGCCCCCACCTTACCAAACAGAAATATACCCTCAAATCTTCTACGCAGGTTACTAGATCAGCCAATTCCTGAAGCTTGGTAGTCCCAGGGTACAGTCTGGGGGAAGCAGCTTCCCTGTTATGGCTGCTAAACTCTGGAACACCGGCCCTCATCACCTCAAACTGACCCAGTCCTTCACCAACTTCAAGAAAAAAAGCCATCACCTGGCTAATAGAAGAACTGTATGACGACAACATCCTCATCGCCTCCATTTGTATCTGTCTGACTAATCACATGATTTTAAACCAATGTAACCTGTATAATGTGCATGTAAATATCACCTTTGTCCCCCATGCACTTCCTTTACTGACTGCAATTATGTGATTCTGCTGACTTGCACTCTGTACATGAGATGACCAATGTATAAAATGTACCAGTGTACTATTGCAATTCATATAAATGCGCCCAGATACCACTGGGATCGGTGCCCTATAGAAATAAATAAACATGCCATCAGACTTAACATTTTCCTAACCTTTCCCACAACCTCAGAATTACATTTAGTGTAAAAAGAGATATATTAATGCCAAACATTGTCCTAGTAATTGAAGCCACCTCAGGGTGTAGGAAGTGTGTGGGTGTGTTACATCCCAAAAGGGTATCTAATTGCTCATCTTATATCTGAGATGAAGAGCCTTTTTATTGTTGCATATTGCCTTTTAAAGAAGGCTCATTTAAAAATGTGCTGTTTATTTTACTATAGCATCATGAGTGCAAGTGTCATTTTAATACTTAGAATTGTGAATCTCAGCGTTCCATCTCACATTTACCCCTCTTGGCTGCTCAGTCACTCTTCCAACTTGTGTAGTACAGACCTATTCCAATAGGTGGGGTGCCTATTACCAGGAGGACAAGGCTGGTGTAGTCTCCCTCACAGGGTTACTGCATCCAATCTTGCCCAACACTGAAGACAAGGTGCTAGGCAGAATCCTGTGCAGTGCCCTTAAGGACCACTACACACAATTAAGACTACAGGTGGCAATACAAGTTTTACCTTTGGTACAAGGCTGTACTACTATGTTAAAGTGGTAGCAGTAGCGGAGCAGCCAGGCTTATCTCAAGAGTATATGAGCAGTAGCAGAGATTACACAAAGGGACCACAATTACTGTGACTCAAGCAAACACTGACTCAAGGTTGCAGGTAAAAAAATAAATACATTTATTTTTAAACCATTTGTTATAAACACGACACTATTAATTCAAAAACCACACGTAAAATACACTACAACTAACCAATTCACTTTGTACGGTATAACTTCAAGGTAAGTACCCTGTGTTTTAGCAGGCCAGGGTTGTGAACACGCAATCACTTTCTGACAGTAATGACAGTTCGGTCTTACTAAAGAAACGCGTATCCGCGGCAAGAAATGTTACTGGGGCAAAAACACACTTAGCACCTGAGATACCCAGAGAGAGTTGGGGGCAAAAATCATAGGCAATACTTTTGTCAAGTCACACAGAACCAGAGAACACTCTTAGACAGAAATTCAAGAGTCAATAGGCCGGAGCCAGTGTTAAGTGGAACCGGGTTCCTGTTGTCGAGGATCACACAGTCGGACAGTTCAAGATTCAACGTTGCCAGGCGTACTTAGATATTGTCAACAGATAAGCAAACGTTATAAGGAGGGAAGACCAGGGCAAGCCTTGGAGGCGAAGAAAAGGGATTCACCCAAATTCCTCGAGCAGAACACAGTACCTTAAGAGGCTGGTGCCACAGCAGTTCCTGGTAGTTTCCTGCAGACACACGGTTCCTGGAGCTTCGATCCGAACAAGGACGCCTGTACCACACAGGGCTGAATCCGGCAGCAGCGATGGTGAATAAAAGGTGTGCTCCTTAAAAAGAGGAGAGGCTCTTCAGATGGCTATCCGGACCACTACAGCAGTGTGCAGCGATTTCGAACACGAAGAGGAGCTGGTTATCCCCACCAAGCTCAAGGGAAGACTACTCCGGACTGGATCTTCTCTGGTCAAAGGGTAGATGGCTCAGGACTGCAGCAGGGCTTCACCGGGACGGGATAGTTGCAGCAGTCTATTTCTTCTCTGCTGCTCTTCGGTTCCTTGTAATTCCAGTTGCGATTCTGACTTGTAGCCCAAGAGACCCGCCTTTTATGCGAAAATCCCCCATTCACACAGCCTGGCTGTCAATCACGCAGCAGGGGAGGGGGGTTGTCTGGCCCGGACAACCACCTCAGCCAATCATGGCAAAGTGTGACTCGGGTTTCCTAGGATACCCTGTGCAGGGGGTGACTACACCCCTCCCTCACATTCAGCCCACCTAGACACTCAGGCACCTAGAGGGCGGCTTCTTGGCAGAAGCCCGCCAAAATTGAACAAAGAAGGCAAACCTGGTTTGCCGAGCAAAGTAAAACACAAGGACTTTAACAAAAAGAAATAGCGAATAAACCCAACCAGAGCCAAAAGAAAAAGTATTTGGTCAAGCAGGTTTTAAGTTCGAGGCTAATGTAGCCTAAAAATACCACGTTTATATAGTAAAATCGGGGTAGAAAAGTTAGGGTAGAGACCACTGCCACCAGCCAAGTCTAAATGTTATGAGTGAAACAATGCTCTAGGAGGTACAGATAAAAAGGGCAAAGGATTAACCCTTTGCAGTGCTCCATGTAAGATGGGGTGTACTGGATCTGTGGTTAAATGACTAATGGTAACTTTACCCTTTTCTGGGGGACAGTAGTTAGCCTCAGAAATTGAGTCGGTGGGAAGTCCAAAAGACAACCCTGTGTCACTGCACTGAAGGTGCTGTGTAACACACAAAAGGGGGCTACTGAAGTGATGTACTCCAGAGTCCACAATCACAAAAACAGATGAAATACACATGGCAAAACACAAGTAAGAGTGGGAAAAAAGGGTACACTCTTACCAAGTGGAAAAACAAACTCCAGAAATCCAGCAAAGCTGCTGGGGGACTCACTAGGTAAGGGAAATTAGCCATAGAATGATAATTCTCCCTAATACCAGGCCTTCCCCATATCACCCTCAAGGTGATGGGAAAGCAGAGCATTTCAATCGCACGCTGCTGAGCATGTTGGGCACCCCGATTAAAAAAAAAAAAAAAAGAAATAACTTGCTGGAGTCAGCATGTCGACATTACTCCAGGCCTACAACTAAACAGAAATGACAGTACAGGTTTCACCCAAGATCAGCTTATGTTTGGGAGTGTGTCAGGGAGAATGTTCATTTCTGTGGCAATTCCCTTCAACCTTAGAGACTGCCAGCTCTTTTGCTAGTCTCTGGGCTTTTACAGTTTTACTCCCAAGTCAGAGGGACTTTTGCCACTCCCTCGTGTTTTCCAAACTATCATTTTTTATGTTCTTCTGGTAAACTCCATAAGAAATTGCTTTTGTATTGTGACATAGCACCTTTTGCTGAGAAGTCCATGTTTTTATACTTTTTCTTGGGTGAACTACTGTTCCCAAAAATAGTAAGGTAACCCCCCCCATCCCCTTACTTACCTTTAACTTTATAGGTCCAGCACACAACAACCTATGTCGAGGGCTGCGGAATTTCCTAGTTCTCATGTAAAATGTTGTTACACTAACTTATTTGAATGGCTGGTGGCAGTGGTGTCTACTACCTAGTAACATGCATCTGCAGGCTGATGCCTTAGCTGCAGGTCTGCAACTTTCTCAAAATGTCCCCATCCCCCACCCACCCAGTCTTTTTGCCATTTCTCCATTAGTTCTTCTGGGCTTTTACTCTGTTTGCATCAGGTTGGAGTGCTTTGCCTTGGGCAGGCTTCAGTCCTGAAGCATGCCCACGCTCCAGTGTGTCTGGACTGGTCCTGGACTGAAGTTCCCAGTGAGGATCTGCATAACTCAATACTGCAAAGGTGTTACCAATATAAATGTTATACTGTCCTCAACTGACGTGTGGATGCTGGAACATGCATTGCATATGAATTACCCACCTGCTTCATTATTCACTTTTCGAATGCTCACTTGGGATGAATGTTACAACTAATTACTGCTTTTTAAAGAATGCAATAAATAATGTATTTTAACTGTCCAAGAATTTACTTGGATACTTGTACTTACTGATTTGATTGTACAGCACTACAGCTCACATTACTCCTCTTAAGATGAGCCTGGCTGCTCAGTCACACTACCATCTTGTGTAGTGCAGGCCTATATTAAAAGGTGGGTTTCCCAATACCAGGAGATCAGTCTTGTGTAGTCCCACACCAGTTGGACTACACGTTTTACCCAACAAGATGCCGGATCTCCTATAGACATGTGTTTTGGGGTCTCTTCAGTTGGCACCAGTGGGGATAATTACCGGAAATATGTCAGACACCTTCAGGATCAGCTAAACCAGGCGTTTCAATTGGCTCAAGCTGCGGCTGAACACCATGGCGACACACAAGAAAAGTTATGACACAGTAAAGTTCCAAAACCTGCAACATGGGGACAGAGTGCTTATTAGGAGTTTGGGGAAAAAGAGGACAGAACAAGTTAGATCATTGCGAGTCACAGCCCTAAATCCTTGACCATCAGTTGCCAGAAATGCCTGTGTGCAGGTTGAGAAAAGAGCGAAATCCCCAAACAGTGAACATTCACTGTTATCACCTACTACCCAAGGGGATGATGTATAAGGAACAAGTTACATACCTGTAACTGTTCTCCAGCATGGGTCTGGCATGGATTCACATGCTCATGAATATTCCCGTCTTCAGGCCGGGAATCCTCAGTAAAGAAAAAAAAAAAAAATCAGTATCAGTTTCTGATCTGTCTTTCTCAGTAGTAACCAATCACTGGTCTCTGGATCATACTGCCCCGAGCCAATGACTGCCCTCTCCCTAAACCCAGCCTCTGGCAGCCATCTTCAGATTTGGTAGCACGCAAAGTGGCAGTATGCCCAAGTGAAAAGCCGTAGAGGGGCAGGAGGGAGGGTTCGCATGTGAATCCATGCCAGACCCATACTGGAGAACAACAGTTACAGGTAAGTAACTTGTTCCTTCTCCAGCATGGGTTCTGGCATGGATTCACATGCTCATGAATATAAGAATACATAGCAACGGGAGGTGGAAAAAAGGCTCAACATTAAGCAGTTCTTACCTCCTCACCAGGCTCACCTTAGGCGACCAGGTTGCGCAGCACTGCTTGGCCGACCCTGGACTCCTGGCTGGAATCCCGATCGACGCAGTAGAATTTCGTGAAGGTGTGCGTCGACCTCCACGTAGCAGCCCTGCAGATGTCCAGCAAGGGCACACCAGATAGGAACGCCGTGGTAGCTGCGATCGCTCTGGTGGAATGGGCTCTCGGACGGCAAGGCAGCAGTCGGTTTGCCAACCGATGACAGTACATGATACAGCCGGAGAGCCATCTGGAAATGGAAGCCTTCGAGAGAGCCTTCCCCTGATTGACAGGTCCAAAGTTCACAAAGAGTTGACATCTTCCGAAAACACTTCGTGCGGTCCATGTAGAACTTCAGCGCTCTAGCCACATCCAGCGAGTGCAAAGTCCTTTCAGCCGGCGACGAAGGCGACGGGAAGAAAACAGGCAACACCAAGGGTTCGTTGAGGTGGAAGTCTGACGGCACCTTGGGCATGAAGGAGGGGTGCGTCCTGAGCACTACCCTTGTGTCGTGAAAAGTCAAGTACGGGGCCTTGCAGGAAAGGGCCTGGATCTCTCCCACCCGTCGTGCGGAGGTGATGGCCACAAGAAACGCTGTTTTCCACGACAAGAACGTCAACGGAGCCGAGTGCAGAGGCTCGAACGGAGGTCCCATGAGCTTGGTCAGCACCACGTTGAGCTCCCACGCCGGGGCCGGAGCCTTTACCGGCGGGAACGATCTGAACAGTCCCTTCATGAACTCTTTCACCAGACGATGAGACCACAAAGACGTCCGCCCAGTGGTTCTGGTGTATCGGGAGATCGCAGCAAGATGAATCTTGATGGACGCGTGCGCCAGTCCAGCTTTGGCCAGCGTCAGTAGGTACGGCAGTACTTGGGGAGCCGTAATCCGTAGAGGGTTAATCTTCTGTGCTTGGCACCAGACAAAGAACCTCTTCCATTTGTGTCCGTAGCATTTAAGAGTTGAGGACGCCCTGGCCTTTGCAAGAACCTCTCTGCAGTCGGCCGGTATGTCGTATCCCCCAAACTCTCGCGCTGCAGGAGCCAGGCCTGCAAGTTCAGCAACTTCGGGTCGTGATGGAGGATGGCGCCTCCTTCCCTGGAGAGAAGATCCGCGTCCACTGGCAGCTTGATTGACGGGGACGCTGACAAGTCCAGAAGGTCCGGGAACCATATCTGCCTCGGCCACGCAGGTGCGACGAGGATCATCCTGCACCGTGACCTCTTGAGCTGGTTGATGAGCCGGATCAGCAATAGCAATGGAGGGAACGCGTATAGAAACAGGTCCTCCCAGGGGAACGAGAAAGCAACGCCCATGCTCCTCGGCTGGGGAAACCTGCTGGCGAACCTCCGGCACTTGGAGTTTGTGGCCGTCGCGAACAGATCGATCTGGGGTGTCCCCACCGTCGGAAGAGGCAGTCCACTAGATCCTGTCGTAGTTCCCACTCGTGGCACGAGCGCAGCTCCCTGCTGAGTGAGTCGGCGATGGTGTTTATCCCTGCCAGATGAAACGGCACCAGAAACATCCCTTGGGCGACGGCCCAATGCCACAGATCCTGCGCCTCCATGGACAGGGCTGGGGACCTGGTTCCGCCCTGTTTCCTGATGTAGAACATGGTGGTGGTGTTGTCGGTGAAGAACCTCACCACCTTGCCCTTGAGGGACGGAAGAAAGGACCTGAGGGCCCAAAACACTGCACGGAGCTCCAGGACGTGGATATGGAGGGACTTCTCCGTCAGGAGCCAAAGGCCTCCCGCGTGCAGATTTTCAGTGTGCGCTACCCACCCTTCCAGGGCGGCATCCGTGGTCACGGTCTCCTGGTGGCCGGGGGTCTGGAAGTCCATGCCCGCCGGGGGTCTGGAAGTCAGATGCGCACGGGTGCCCCACCACCGGATTGCTCGTCGGAAACTCTCGTCGAGTGTGATCCTCTCCTCGAAGCTGCCCGTCTGGATCCAGTGCGCGTCCAGGAACTCCTGCAACGGGCGCATCCGGAGCCTGCACAGGCGGATGAGGTAAATGCAAGAAGACATCATTCCGAGGAGGGACTTGATGGACCTCACTCTGGCCGCGTCCGCAACCAGCATCCGCTGCACCTTGCCCAAGATGGCCCTCGTCCTTTCCTCCGACGGAGAGGCCAGAAGCGACACTGTGTCGAGCTTCGCTCCCAGAAACAGTGCGTCTTGCGCGGGCACCAGGTGGGACTTGGCGTAGTTTATGGAGAATCCCAGGTCCGTGAGAAGTTGGACGGTCCTCGCCGTGTGCGCCACGGCGAGCTCCTTCGTCTTCGCTCGGATGAGCCAGTCGTCCAGGTAGGGGTAGACGTGGATCCCCTCTCGGCGCAGCTGCGCCGCCACCGGTGCGAGGCACTTGGTGAACACCCTCGGTGCCGACCTCAGTCCGAAGGGAAGGGCTCTGAACTGGTAGTGACGCCCTTGGACCACGAACCTGAGAAACTTTCGGTGTCCCTTTAGGATGGGAATATGGCAGTAGGCATCCTCCAAATCCAACGACGACAGGAAATCGCCCTCCTCCAGCTGACCCAGAACGTGTTGGAGGGTGACCATCCGGAACTTCTGTGCCTTGATGAATTTGTTCAGTCGTCGTAGGTCAAGGATGGGACGCCATCCTCCAGTCTTCTTCTTCACAAGGAAGTATCTTGAGTAAACTCGAGCCCCGAAGCCTCTTTGGGACGAGCTCGATGGCGCCCTTCTTGAGCATCGCCTTTACCTCCAAGAGAAGTTGAGGGACGTGATGTTCTTTCCTGGCCACAGGGGGGACGCGCGGGCACCTCTTTAGAAACTCGAGCGCGTGACCCTGAGCTAGGGCGGAAGTCAGTAGCCTTGAGCCATCCACGCCGCCTAAGGCACACGCCGTTGCCCAACTGGCGAAATCCAGTGTCAGCGATGTCCGTCGCAATGGCGCGGTCCGACGCCACCTCTCCTTCCTGCAAGATCTCTAGGGCTTCCGCCCTCTTGTCGTCCGGTAGGAAGTCCAGCAGGGGGGCCAGTTTGTACCACAACTCCGTCGTAGCGGGCTACGATAGCCAAGGCGTTGGCCGCCTTAATCGTCGTCGCTGCAGACGAGATGACTCTGCGTCCCATCGTGTCTAATTTCTTTCCCTCGCCATCCGGCGGGGAGGTCGACGTAGAGGCCCCGCCGCCCCCCCCACCCCCGCTTTCTTCCTGGCCGCCGCAGAGACGACCGAGTCCGGGGTCGGCTGTGCCCGAAGGCACAAGGGGGCCGCGTCAGGGACCCGGTACTTCTTCTCGTACCGATCCCTTCTAGCCGGCGTCGTGGATGGGTTCTTGAGGAGGGCGAGGCCCTCATCCCAAATATCGTCCAGTAGAGGTACAGAGAGGACCGTCTTCATCTTGGCCTCGCGCCGTTGATAAAGGAAACCTTCCTTCTCCTCCGGGCAGAGCTGGAAAAGCTCGGATGCCCTGGCGATCATGGAGTGAAACGATCCAATCTCGTCGGGTGGGGAAGCCCGGGTGGGAGGTGACGACGGCAGATCCTCGTCGTAAACCTCGTCGTCCGTACCCGACGCAGCCGTGTCAGTCCCCGTATCATCCCCACGAGTCGTGGACGGGGAGGAGGGCTGAACAGGGCGCGATGGCTGAAAAGGCGGTGGAGGATGAATCCTTCTCTTAGGGGGAGTGCTCCCAGAAGGGCCTGGCTCCGGGTCAACAGTCGGGAGCGGTTCCTCCGCTGGTGGTAACGGCAGTCTCGTCCTTATCTCCGAGCAGAAGGACTGTATAACCAACAAAATGGACGCCGAGTTGTCTTGCGGCACTGGTTGAGGGGAGTCCGACGGGCGGTCAGGGGCCCCGTCGGCACCCTCAACGTTATCGTCGTCTCCTACGTCGGGGACCCTCCTAACAGGCTGGTCTTCTTCCACGCCAACGCCGTGGCTTAAGACTTCGATCAGCTCTTCCTCAGAGGTTGAGGCCGAATCCACGACGACCTCTTGCCCCCCCCCCTTTTTCTTCGCCGTCGGAGGTTTCACGGGGGTCCCGTCGATGGGCATAAAAGAGGACTCCCTCCGCGGTGGCAGGGAGACTGAGCCCCCGAGGTCGCCACCACTGGTGTAGCCTCCATAGGCTGAGCCAGGGCCGCCGCGACTGTCTCGATAGAGGCCTTGGCCGGATGGATTAAGGCTTTCACCACCTTCGGTGCGCTCACCGCCTTCTCCTTGGGGGGGGGGGGGGGGGACAGGGAGGGTCACTGCCTCGCTCCCCCTCCGATGGGGCCTTCGAGCTCGACCGGGGTCTCTCCAGGAGCTTCGCCGGGTGCTCGGCCTTCCTCTTACCCGAACCAGAGCATTGGCTCGTGGTTGATGGTGCCGGAGAGGATGCGCCCTGCCTGGTGCCCGAAGAGCCCGACCGTTCGGCGCTCCCGGTGCCAGCGGACTCGGTGCTTGGCCTTGTGTTGGACCCCCGTCGCCGGGGCGTCCTCAAAGGTCTTAGAAGACCGCTTGGACTACTTCTCGCCTGACGGGCTCTTCCCTTCCAGCCAGTTGGCGAGACGTTGATGGCGGTCCTTCATGGTCCGCCCCGACATAATGCTGCAAAACGCACACTCCTCCACGTGTGTCTTGTCCTCATGTAGGCAGTAAAGACAAAGGTAGACCCTGAACAGCTTTCCGGGCGTCGAGCTTCCCTTCTCCTGGGCCATGTCCGAGATGGGCCTGAGAAACTTCTGGAGTCCTCCAAAAGAGTGGCTCGACGAAATCTTCACCCTTGAGGGGCGTAGACGAATCCGACACGGGTCCCCGTTGATCGGATGAAGAAACGGTGGAGCTTGAGGCTCGTTTGACCGAAAAATAGAAGTTTTTTGAGAAAAAACGTGAAAAAAATAACGCTCGAGAGCAATAGCGCGAGTATCCCAACACTTGAATGTGCGGTAAAAATCTGAAGATGGCTGCCAGAGGCGGGGCTTAGGTAGAGGGCACTCATTGGCTGTGGTCAGTATGACGCAGAGATCAGTGATTGGTTACTACTACGAAAGACAGATCAGAACAGAAACGGATACTGATTTTTTTCTTTACCGAGGATTCCCAGCCTGACGAAGGGGAATATTCATGAGCATGTGAATCCATGCCAGACCCCATGCTGGAGAACCTGGGTATCACTGGTCAGGCTCTGGCGTGGCTGACCTCTTTCCTTTCCAATCGACCCTCCCAGGTCCAACTGGGGTCCTTCCTCTCTGACATCTTCTCTACGTGTGGTGTCCCCCAGGGATCTAATCTCTCCCTGGCTGTTCAATCAGTATCTGGCACTCCTGGCCCACCGCATTGTCGCTCTCTGCCCCAACTTTCAGTGCTATGCGGACGATACCCAGCTCATTTTCAGGCTACACTCTGCCTCCTCCTCTCCTTCCCTCATCTGACTGACTGCTATCCAGGAATGGTGTGCCGCCAATGACCTGCCTTAATGCCAGTAAGACAGATTCTACTCATCGGCACACCCACTCCCTCCTTCCCTGCAGCTCTCTGGCCAGCCTCTCTTGGCCCTCTTCCTGCAAGGCAAAAAACCTCAGGGTCATCTTCGACTCCACACTCTCCTTCTCTCCTCATATATCTGACGTCTCTAAAAAGTCACACTACCAGCTGCACCTCCTCAGAGGTATTCTTCCCTTCCTCTCCTTCCCCCAGAAGCTCACGGTCCCCAGAGCCCTGGTTCTCTCGAAGCTGGACTACTGTAACAGCCTCTATCTTAATCTGCCTGCCTCCACTCTCCGCCCTCTGCAACTCATCCAGAACAGGACTGTGAGCCTTGTCCTTGGCCTCAAGCCCAGGGACCGTATCTCTTCAGGACTGAAGTCTCTACACTGGCTCCCAGTGGCTGCGAGGATAAATTTCAAAACCATCTGCATTGTCCACAAGGCCTTCTGGGGCCTGGGGCCTAAATACCTTCAACTCTCTCTTCCTAAATATCTTCCTTCCCGAGCCCTTCGCTCATCCGTCTCCAACTCCCTCAGGGTCAGCCGCTTCTCGAAGCAACGAGCTGGGGTAGATCTCTCCACAGCAGGGGCCTCCCTCTGGAACAGCCTTCCTGCCTCCCTGAAACTTGAGAACCATTTCCGGTTCCGGAAGCACCTCAAAACCTTACTCTTTGCTTCTGCTTTCTCTCTCCCTCTCCCCTGCTAAATTCTTCACCGAAACTGCACTGAACCTGCAACTGGGCCACTCTCACCGACCTCGGTCCTTGGCCCAGCCACTCTCCACTTGCACTGCCTCCCTGGCAACCCCTGCACTGCGGGACTGTTTCCCTACAGCCCCCCCCCCCTTCCCAGCACTTGTCTGCACTTACCTTGCACTTGCCACCAGCTGGCCCCATTTATTTTTATTCTACTTACCCTGTACTGCACTCCCCCCCCCCCCCCCGCCCCTTGCACTTTTTCCCTTCCCACTACCCCTGCACTTGCGATCTAAATGACACCTGGCCTAGTAGGATCGTTGTCTGTCTTCCCCTTGTTCCCCCCCCCTCCCTGCCTCGTCGCGCCTTGAAACACGTGTATAGGCGCGTTACAAATGCCATATATCACGTAGAACTTCAGCGCTCTAGCCACATCCAGCAAGTGCAAAGTCCTCTCGGCCGGTGACAAAGGCGACGGGAAGTAAACAGGTAACACCAAGTGTTCATTGAGGTGGAAGTCCGACGGCACCTTGGGCATAAAAGAGGGGCGTTTCCTCAGCACCACCCTTGTGTCGTGAAAAGTCAAGAATGGAGGCTTGCAGGATAGGGCCTGATCACCTCCACACGGCGAGTGGGAGATGGCCACAAGAAACGCAGTCTTCCACGACAGGAACTTCAATGGTGCCGAATGCAGGGGCTTGAATGGTGCCCCCATGAGCCTGGTCAGCACCACACGTTGAGTTCCCATGCCGGGGCAGGGGCCTTCACCGGCGGGAACGATCGGAACAGTCCCTTCATAAACTCCTTCACCAGGCGATGGGACTAAGGACGCCCGATCTGTGGTTCTGGTGTATCAGTAGATCGCAGCCAGCTGCATCTTGGAGGCGTGAGCTAGTCCAGCCTTGGCCAGCGACAGTAGGTACGGCAGCACTTGAGGGGCCGTAATCCATAGAGGGTTAATCTTCTGTGCACAGCACCAGACAGAGAACCTCTTCCACTTATGTCGGTATGTCAGGACGCCCTGGCTTTTGCAAGGACCTCAGCAGTCAGCCGGGATTTCGTACCCTCCAAATTCTAGTGCTGCAGGAGCCAGGCCTGAAAGTTCAGCGACTTCGGGTCGTGATGAAGTATGGAGCCACCTTCTATGGAGAGAAGATCCGCGTCCGTCGGCAGCTTGACTGGTGAGGACGCTGACAAGTCCAGAAGGTCCGGGAACCAGATCTGCCTCGGCCACGCCGGTGCGACGAGGATCATCCTGCACCGGGACCTCTTGAGCTGGTTGACGAGTGGGAGCAGCAACGGCGGGAAAGCATATAGGAACAGGCCGTCCCAGGGGAATGAGAAAGCATCGCCCATGCTCCTCAGCTGAGGAAACCTGCTGGCGAACCTCTGGCACTTGGAGTTCGTCACCGTCATGAACAGGTCGATCAGCGGTTTCCCCGCCCCCACCCCCCCCCCCCCCCCCATCGTCGGAAGATTCAATCCACTTGATCCCGACGTAGTTCCCACTCGTGGCACGAGCGCAGCTCCCTGCTGAGTGAGTCGGCGATGGTGTGCTTTATCCCTGCCAGATGAAAAGGCACCAGAAACATCTCGTGGGCGATTGTCCAATGCCACAGATCCTGGGCTTCCTTGGAGAAGGCTGGGGGATCGGATTCCTCCCTGCTTCCGGATGTAGAACATTGTGGTGGTGTTGTCAGTGAAGATTCTCACCAGCTTGCCCTTGAGGGACGGGAGAAAGGACCCGAGGGCCCAGAACACTGCACGGAGCTCCAGGATGTTGATGTGGAGCGTCTTCTCCTCCGGGAGCCAAAGGCCTCTCGCGTGAAGTTCCCTGGTGTGCGCTTCCCAACCTTCCAGAGAGGCATCCGTCGTCACCGTTATCTGGTGGGATGGGGTCTGAAAGTCTGTGCCCACCATCAGATGAGCGCGGGTGCCCCACCACCGGATCGCTCGTTGGAAGGTCTCGTTGAGTGGGATCCTGTCCTCGAAGCTGCCCGTCGCTTGGATCCAGTGGGAGTCGAGGAACTCTTGCAGAGGGCGCATCCGAAGCCTGCACAGGCGCACGAGATATTTGCAGGAGGACATAATCCCGAGGAGGGACTTGATGGACTTCACCCTGGCCACGGCCGTGGCCAGCAGATACTGCGCCTTGCCCAGAATGGCCTTCGTCCTTTCCTCCGATGGCGAGGCCAGACACGCCACTGTCGAGCTTGCTTGGCTCCCAGAAAAGTGCGACCTGCGACGGGACCAGGTGGGATTTAGGAAAGTTGATGGAGAATCCCAGGTCCGTGAGCAGCTCGACGGTCTTCGCAGTGTGGTCTATGGCGAGCTCTCTTGTCCTTGCTCGGATGAGCCAGTCGTCCAAGTAGGGGTAGACGTGGAACCCCTGCAGGCACAGCCGCTCCGCCACCGGTGCGAGGCACTTGGTGAACACCCTGGGTGCCGACTTCAACCCAAACGGGAGGGTCTTGAACTGGTAGTGCCGTCCTTGGACCACGAACCTGAGGAACTTTCGGTGTCCTTTCAGAATGGGGTTGTGGAAGTACGCATCCTCCAAATCCAAAGACGACAGGAAATCGCCCTCCTCCAGCTGTCCCAGCACGTGCTGGAGGGTGACCATCCGGAACTTCTGTGCCTGGATGTACTTGTTTAGTCGTCGCAGGTCCAGGATGGGGCGCCATCCTCAGGTCTTCTTTTTCACGAGGAAGTACCTCGAGTATACTCTGGAGCCCCAGAGCCTCTTCGGGACGAGCTCGATGGCACCTTTTTTGAGCAACGCCCTTACCTCCAATAGCAGTTGAGGGACGTGATTTTTCTTCCTGGCCACAGGTGGAATGCGGGGGCACTTTTAGAAATTCGAGGGCGTGCCCCTGGGCCAGGGAGTCCAGCAGCCAATGGTCGGTGGAGATGGACTCCCACACGCTGACTAACTTCGCCAGCCGGCCTCCCACCGGGGTGCTTCAGTGGGGGCCCGACACCGCTGTTGGTTCAATCTTGCTTGGAGGGCGCCTTGCCGCCTCGGCCTCCCTGTCGACGATAGCGGGGCCCACCCGACTTGCCTCGTCCTCTATAGGCTTCCTGTGACGAGGAGTGGGCCGCTTGGCGGTACGTAGAGGAGCCACCGCCGAATCCCTTGGAGGCACCCTGCTTGCTCCGAAAAGGACGGCCTTCGTTGCCGGAGAACACCTAGGGCCCTAGCTGTCTCCGTGTCCGCCTTGATGGCTTGGAGGGACTCATCCACCGTTTTCCCAAAAAGGTTGTTCCCGTCGAACAGCATGTCCAACACCTTGGTTTGTACATCCAGGCGGAAATCTGTCGCCTTGAGCAACCCTCGTCATTTAAGGCAAACGCCGTTGCCTAGCTGGCGGAAACTGGTGCCGGCAATGTCCGTTGCCACTGTAATGGCGTGGTCCGAAGCACCTTCGCCTTCTTGCAAGATCTCCAGGGCCTCGGCCCGCTCGTCATCCGGTAGGAAGTCCAACAGGGGGGCGATCTTGTGCCATAATTCCCTGTCGTTGCAGGCCACGGTCGCGAGG
Organism: Ambystoma mexicanum; assembly: GCF_040938575.1. NCBI lineage: Eukaryota > Metazoa > Chordata > Amphibia > Caudata > Ambystomatidae > Ambystoma > Ambystoma mexicanum. Next base: position 61,613,060 of record NC_090930.1, read on the forward strand.
GCGTTGGCCACCTTAATCGTTGTTGCCGCCGAGATAACTCGTCCCATTGCGTCCAGCTTCTTTCCTTCGCCGTCAGGCGGGGAAGATGACGTTGGTCACCGCCCCTCGGCCGAATCCTTCAAGATCGACTGGGGCCTCTCCAGAAGCTTACCCGGTTTCTCGGATTTCCTCTTCCCCGAACCAAAGCATTGGCTCGTGGTTGATTGTGCCGGGGAAGGCGCGACCTACCTGGCAGCTGAAGAGCCCGACCGTTCGGCGCTCCCGGTGCCCGCAGTGCTTTGCCTTCTGTCGGGCCCCCGTCGCCGGGGTACCCTCACAGGACTTAGAAGACCGCTCAGACTTCTTTTCACCTGACGACTCCTTCCTTCCAGCCAGTTGGAGACGAAGGTGTCGGTCCCTGATGGTCCGTTCCGACATGTTCCTGCAAAACGCACAGTCCTTCTCCACATGCGTTCTGTCCTCATGAAGGCAGTAGAGACATTTCGAGTGCTCGTACTCCTTGACCACATTCTGTAGCTGGTATCCAGGGCAAACCCTTAACAGCTTTCCGGGCGTCGAGCTTCCCATCTCCTGGGCCATGTTCGGGTAGGCTGCAGAAACCTCTGGAATCACCCCCCCCCCCCCCCCCCCAAGAAGCGTAACTCGACGGAACCTTCACCCTTGAGGGGCGTAGAAAGAAATCCGACACGGATACCCATTAATCGGATGTAGAGACGGTGGAGCTTGAGGCTCCATTTGACCGAAAAATTTCATTCTCTTTGAAAAAGCGCAAAAACGCAGCAAAAGCTCGAGAGCTAAACACGAGGACTCCCAACACTTGAGCGTGCGGTTAAAATCTGAAAATGGCTGCCAGAGGCGGGGCTTGGGGAGAGGGCAGTCATTGGCTGGGGGGCAGTATGACCCAGAGACCAGTGATTGGTTACTACTGAGAGAGATCAGAAACAAAACTGATACTGATTTTTTTCTTTACCAAGGATTCCCGGCCTGACGGGGAATATTCATGAGCATGTAAATCCATGCCAGATGCCATGCTGGAGAACTGGATCTGGCTAGTACGAAGTTCCTATTTCCCTCAGAAAGAGAGTGACTACGAGCCGTGCAGATTAGTTTAGCCGGGAGAACAACTCTACACTCACAGGGCTGAGCACTATACCGTCTAGTCTCCAACCCAAAGGTAAAAGAAAATGAGGATGCTGGACAGCCACAGAAGCAAGAAGGGTCTAATAGTCCTCCTGGGAGTCAGACGAGTCAAGAAAAAGATGGAGCGCCGGGGTGAATCAGAAAAACCTAATGTGGCATTCTGGTATGAAAGTGAAAACAGAACTCCTGGCCCCTCAGGTCATACGAGGCATCCTGAAAACGAGAGAGATAGTTGGCACAGAACCTTTCCTTCCACAGCCAGAGAATATGAGTTGGTCAGGGTCTGGAAATGTAGACAGACCTGCATCAGCAGAGGAAAGCTCAGAACCAGTGCCCGAACCTCATGCAAAAGCAGAGTGCAAGCTCAGAAGATCTCACCGGGAAGTCAGACCAGTCAGAATGCTGAGCTACGATGCATCTGGGGAACAATATGATACTATTAGAGGGAGCATTCCTTTACGGGCCTCTCTATGAGGAAGTTAAAATTCATCCATGCAAGTTACCACTACTCGTCCTTGGTGGTATGAGCGAGACTTTATAGCCATTCTGGGTACATCCAAGCCCGGTTATTTGTTCCAGAAAAAGGAAAAAATGCAAATGAAAATAATTCTGTGCTGACTTGATGCTACGGCACGGCATAAATATTTTAACAAATGTGTTCCTTTTATTTCAATTGCCACGTCAAACTGGGTATTTGTTTTGTGTAGGTCTGTTTTTTTCTCTTATATCCCTCAGCACATACACACCTATAAACATACATTTTAGCAACCATTTGCCTCTATGTAGTGTGGTCACTGCATTTTTTGGTTGCAAAATGGTGGGTGTTGGCTCCATCCGCAACCAGGTGGAACACATGTATTCCGGAGGAGAAGAGTCTAATAATTGACAACGGTTTCCTCTCTGGGAGTGACGTATGGCATCTACTGTGGCAGAGAAGATCTCACGTTTGTTCTCGTGGAGGGGGTTGAGCGGGCGACAGGTGCAGGACCCTGTGTGGTTTACCCCTGCCTGTGTAAAGCAGGCCTGCCCAAGTGGTTTGCTCTCCGCTCCAACTGGAACTGGCCGCAACAGAGCGTAGCGCCTATGGCAAGAAGCGCTGTTTAAAGATTTGTGTGCCGCCAGACTGAACGATTTCCTGTTCGAGTGTCATGTGAGGCATTTTCTACTCATGGTAGGAAAGGGTTAAAGCATTGCAGGCGGATGGACTGCTGCCTAGATTATATATATTTTTTTACAGCCTCAACGGGGCGGTATAGATGTGACATTTGCCATCTTTGACGAATACAAAAAAAAAACTCATTCCCACACAATAGTACCAGACAGCCAGTTATTGGAAGCCTCTCCTTGACATAGGGTGGTCTTGTAACTCGGGGAGGTGCCCGAGTAACTTTTGGGTGAGTCTTTAGTTTTCCCAGGGGGTTCCACCTTTGCAGATTTCTTTAGAAAGGAGTACATATCGTCAATCCCAGTTTATGTTTTCACTTTATTGGCTGACTGGAGTGTCTCTCCCACCTATGGAAGATACACGGCAATAGCGTTTATTTGGGCAGGCTCTTAAACTAGTGTCGTTTACCATCTACACGTGTACTGTGACATATCTTCTTGGGTCTCTCTCTAGGTGATGCAGGTACATCCCTACATCACCTCTAAAGTACAGGATGTGTTTTTCCCAGTGAACAAAGATACAGGTTCCCAATAGGATTGAGAGGACCTTGAGTGAGTCATTAAATGTCAGTTGGTGGCATCTTGTGCTTGATTATTTCTGCTTGTAAACAAATATTCTGTGTGTCAGACTGCAGCTACCTTTAGGGCTAGCTTAATATCAGGAAATATCCTGAGGTTAATGCAGGTTTGCCGACCGAGTAAGGAAAATCACTCACCTTTGACTTGCAATTAATGTTTATTAATGGTAAAGTGCTGGCTATGTCAGTGCTGCACACTGAAATGTATTTAATTTTATTGAACCAACAATTTAGATCAACAATTCTGATCTCAGGGTTCCTCCAATATTATATATATATATATATATATATATATATATATATATATATATGTCTGTTGTGGGGTATACACTGTTGTACGTTGGCCAACTATACCAGGAGCTATTCAGTAATTTCTTATCTTGACTGGTTATGGCGGAGGTATTGCGCGGGTGTTACGTCTTACTCCCTCCCAAGATCCCATCTGAAGGGCCCAGCAACATATACCAGGATACCCTTTAACTATGTGTGACTAAAACCTACAACCTATGTCAATTGCCCCATTTGCTGAAGGGCCATCTTTGTTATTGAGTTTAATAAGCAGTCAGCTGCAAGGGTCTAATTTAATATACATTAGCTATTTACCTATAAAGGTTACCCTGTTCATGGCTAATACGAAATGTCCATGTACGTAAAACTGCAACTGGATCAGTCAGGGCACTGTTGCCTAACATGTTATGGGAAGTAATGTATTTAAGATTTATTCAGGGCTGATAAATAATATCCAGTTTCTTCAAATTAATGTACTTGTTTCTGCATCTTAAATATTATACCCTTTCAGGAACAGAGGTATGTATTTTAATTTCAGGCATAGTGGTTCTGGGAACTAGCCTTAGTACTCGCTCCCGGTGGATCGCTACTGCTAGTTCATAAGAGACCTGGTTAGTGTTTGTGTCAATATCCTCAGACTCATTTACAGTCGCACGTGAGCACTGAGGCGTTGCCCGTTCTCATGTTTACCTACAGGTTGTTATTCAGTCATATCCAATGTTGCTCCTCGTACATTGGAGGCAGGCCACAACCTTACACTTGCTTGCCCAAAGGGAGGTTAGGCAGAAATTACCAGAGCTCCCACCACAGCTTCTGGTTAGCCGCAACCAAGAGCGCATCTGCGTTGGCTTGCCACAAATGCAGTCCTGAGAAGGAATAACATCGCTTTCCCAAAGACTCAAGGACTTTGTCCTCCTTGGAGAGAACTGGAGGCGGCTCCTGTGAAGGAAGACTGTTTAGAATACAAGCTATATAAATGTATCATCATCATGGAGGCCACCGCCACCACTTAAGAAACAACAAGGCTGCGGGCAGGATGCAAGCAGTATTGGCTCCCCGGCCATCAGTCTAAATCTGGTGTTCAACTTCTTGTTCATCTGGGCGTTGGCCCTGGGCTTCTCCCAGACCTTTTGCGCCACGTGCAGAACATCCTTCTGGAAGATACCAGGCTGGATTGTGGTGCGCTTCTCCAAGGCCTCTGCTACCACTCCCGAATCCTGGGGGGGCTTCCTCGGGCAGAGGATGCCCGCCCATCCCCCTCTCTAACTTGTCTTGACAAGAGGTCCTGGAATCCTGAAGGTGGGGAGGAGGAGAAGTGTGGAAGATCTCCCTCCACTGCAAAAATGATTCTTCAATACCCTGTGTCCGAGAACGCTGCAAGTCGAACATATGCTGCAGCGGTGGCCAGGCACTAAACTCAATACAGAGTGCATGAGGGTCAGAGGCCAAGAACGAGCAGTCACATGAGGCACACCTCGTGAATCCTCCTGTGGCAGACATGCGCAGGGTGGGGCGAGAGCAGGGAGGTTAGTTTAGGCGAGGCACCAAAGGGAAGTTCAATAACCTTGAAAATAAAACGGAAAGCTTAAAAAAACATCTCTGCGCCAGCTGCCAGGTCCACCAACAGCTGTGCAGAAAAAGGGACTGGGGTGAGGCGCCAGAGGGTGGGGCGTTCCCGTGCGCTATAATAAAAGGGAAGCTAACTTATTCACTGCCAAAGGTTCTGTTACCGTCCCCATGTAGGGAGACACGCACAAAGATTAAAAAAGGGGACAGGAAGTAAGAGTAAACGTGTGATTAGCACAGTCCACCTCATGTGGCGTGCTAAGGGGATACCTAGTATCCTCCTTCCCTCTGCTCCTGTAACCTTATGGTTACAGATACAACCCTATAGTTATGGCTGGTGACAGTGTTTTATACCGCATGCTGTACCAGCCCCAGTTAAAAGGTTCACCTAGGTTCCAACATGGTGGCTACCTTCTTTTCAGCCACTTCCTGTGTGGTTGTCCTTGGTTAGCCCTACCATTCTGGGAGGGAGAGGTCTGAATGCGAGATTTGCTTTTGGCGGGAACCCTTTGCGTCCCTGCCTAGGCTCCAGTGCTCCTGAGAACAGCAAGCAGGGGAGGAGTTTGACACACCCCCGCTCTTTGTGTGCTGATGTGCCTGAATGGAATGAGTTCACACTGGGGGGGGGGGCTGGCTGTCCCGATTGACAGACACCCACCCCTTTCTGTAAACTGCATGGAGAGTTTGCATAGGATTGAATGGCAATCCAAATAAAAGAGGAGGTTCCTGCGGAGGAAGGCAAGTCGACCACTGGAACAGAAGATCCGAAAGCAGAAGACTACCGGAGACGCCTGCAGAAACTTCCAGTAACTGAGAAGAGACCACTGCTGTCCTGACCTGGTATTCTCATCGACAGAGGAGCTCCAAAGACAACTTCTTCACTTGGGATTGTGGGATCAATTAGCCATAAGAGACTGCAGATCGCACCATTCCCTCGAGGTGCCGTTACCTTCCAGGGCTACATACCGCGAATACCAGGGGAACTCAGACCCAATTGCAGTGCATCGTCTTCAAGTGCACAAATCCTCCTAGGACTTTGGTGCGCTCCAGTTGGACTGCCGGGGACACGAGAGCATGCTTGAAAGTCAACAGAGCGCAGGGCTGCAGAATCAAGGCTGATCGACGAGGTGGTAACCGTTCACTGTTGGAGCAGATACAAAGGTGCCAAAACCACAGACTGACAGATCTCAGTAACTTGCCGGTGGTCCTTGCTCACAACTGCTGCTGTGACATCCATTCCAGAGTCCCAGCTTTCATCACCATTTTTATCCCACTTCAGCATTCTACCTATAATTAACAAAGTTAGTTGCCTTTTCTGCCGTTACATGACTTTAGCAGTCCAATCGGATGCAAAAGTGCTAGTAAACCTGAAAAAAGTATTACTGAGTACTATATTGCTGTTGCAAGTGCTCCAACACGTTTTCCATCCTAAAGACACTTGTCCGAGTGCCAAGTGTCATTTTACAATTGTTGGTGCAAGCCACTATTAAACAGTGGCACTGTCAGTCATTTTCTGTAGCAATTTTGGCCACGAGGCACTACTATTGACAGTCACCTGAAAAAGAGCTGCTATTGTTTTCCATTTGTATTGGTTAGTCTAAAATAGTATTTACTTACCTTGCATACATAAAATAAATGTATTTAGGATGATAGCTCAGCGGCAACATGCTTGCCTTGGAAACAAGACAACACGAAGCAACATAGGTTCGATCCCAGGGTTCACACTTATAAACCTCCAGGTATTAAGCATGTTCTAAATACGCAACTAAGATATATTCCTGCAACAGCCCCTTGATGCCCCTGGGCTGAGAGTACTTTAAAAAAAAACACAAATTAAAATAAATTACTTCAAGTGAATACAAGCTTCTTTGGGCTAATGTATTGATTGGGTTCATTCTCATAAGATAAGCCTGGCTACTCTGTCATTCTACCAGAACTTTGGGTAGTACAGACTTAGTTGGGGTCGATAGACCAAGGGATAGTTTTATAGAGTCCCACCCTGAGGTAGACTTAGGCAAATCTCCACTAGCACCCTAGTAACCGGACCAATGACAGAAGTTGCCCCACCGATTGAGAACCAGGCAGGTAGTCATTAAGGAAATCTGACTTCTGGGAACAGGTTTTCTTGCCCTGATCCTGCCAAAGGGCAGGGCATTGTATGGGTGTAAAGTCAACTTACCAAATCTCCCTTGCCAGGTCGTGATGGTTGGAGTTCTAGACAAGGATACCACCCACCCCTCATGGCAACAGTTGGGGACGAGGAGGAAGAGGGAGTAACTATAAACCTTTGTAATTACCTTAATATCCTTTGAAGTGCTTTGCATTTGAAACTTTGCTGTTGGCTTTGCTTATACTTGCTCTTTGGCTTTCAAGACTTTCAACTCCTTGCATCAAGTGCTTGCTTTGGACTTTCACTTGGAGGAACTTGGTCTACTTACCGTGCAGGAATGTACTAAAGTGATGGGGCCATCGATTTCGAAGGCAAGGAACATGGTTTTTGATTGCATTGCACTGACTCACTGTTCATTTTACTTGTTTTGAGAATCCTGAAGAACAAGTTACTTACCAAGTGGTAACGTTCTTTCGACTGCATGTTCCTCCAACGTATTCCACATCTTGGCCATTACATGTCAAAGATGTGGAATACGTTGGAGCACACAATCCATTCGAACTATGGTTACTGTTTTAAGCATAACGTAAGTGTGTGTGTGCAATCATTAACAGTTTGTGCATTTATAGGGAGACTTGGGGATACTTTTACATTACCTGCTTAACATTTAAAGGCCCAATACATAGTATGTGTGTACTTCTGTGTTGCTTGAGTTACTGGAGTGCTATAGTTTTTCAAATTTGTAGAGCGTGCAGCAGCCCGGTGGCATCGTGGCGATTACAGACAATTCGTAGTTACAGGTAAGAGCATTCAGTTTACAGTAAGGTTGCTTATGTACAGAAAATATAGTTGCAGACGATTACAGTTACAATTTACAGTGCAGAGTGAAGTTTTGAGTTTCCTTCAGAAAGCAAGAAAAGAGTTTTCTGCTCTGATGTCTGGGTAATGCATTCCAGGATTTCGCAGCAATATAAGGGAAACCTAGCCCGCCTGCTTTGGCCCCGTTGATACGTGGGATGAGGAGTTTGTTGGTGTATTGTGTTCTGTTCGTGTGGAGGAGGATTTGGTAATGGTCTTTCAGAGGTATGATGGTGCAGCTAGGGTGAGGATTTTGAAAGTGATTCGCTCTTAGACCGGGAGCCAATGAGCTGAACATCTGACCTGGGAAGGAACAAGTTACTTACCTGTAACTGTTCTCCAGCAGGGGCTCACCAGACAGGAATGCCGTGGTAGCAGCGATCGCTCTGGTCGAATGGGCTCTCGGACGGCCGGGCAGCGGTCGTTTTGCCAACCGGTGACAGTGCATGATGCAGCCATCTGGAAATGGAAGTCTTCCCTTGATTCACAGACCCAAAGTTCACAAACAGCTGTGAAGTCTTCCGAAAATTCTTTGTGCGGTCCGCGTAGAACTTCAGCGCTCTAGCTACATCCAGCAAGTGCAAAGTCCTCTCGGCCGGTGTCGAAGGGAAGAAAACTGGTAACACCAAGGGTTCGTTGATGTGGAAGTCCGACGGCACCTTGGGCATGAAGGAGGGGTGCGTCCTCAGCACCACCCTTGTGGCATGAAGTGTCAAGTATGGAGGCTTGCAAGAAAGGGCCTGGAACTCTCCTACTCGTCGTGCGGAGGTGATGGCCACGAGGAACGCTGTCTTCCATGACAGGAACTTCAAAGGCGCCGAATGCATAGGCTCGAATGCCCCCCCCCCACCCCATCATGACCCTGGTCAGCACCACATTAAGCTCCCACGCCGGGGCAGGAGCCATCACCGGTGGGACCGATCGGAATAGTCCCTTCATAAATTCCTTCACCAGGCGACGAGATCACAAGGACGCCCGTCCCGTAGTCCTGGTATATCGGGAGATGGCAGCCAGATGTATTTTGATGGAGGCATGAGCCAGTCCAGCTTTGGCTAGCGACAGTAGGTACGGCAGTACTTGAGGGGCCGTAATCCGCAGAGGGTTAATCTTCTTTGCACGGCACAAGACAGAACCTCTTCCACTTATGACCGTAACACGAGAGTTGAGGACGCCCTGGCTTTTGCAAGAACCTCTCTGCAGTCAGCCGGGATATCGTACCCTCCAAACTCTAGTGCTGCAGGAGCCAGGCCTGCAAGTTCAGCGACTCCGGGTCGTGATGAAGAATGGCGCCTCCTTCTCTGGAGAGAAGATCCGCGGCCGCCGGCAGTTTGACTGGTGGGGACGTTCACAAGTCCAGAAGGTCCGGGAGCCAGATCTGCCTCAGCCACGCCGGTGCGACGAGGATCATTCTGCACCTGGACTTCTTGAGCTGGTTGATGAGGCGGAGCAGCAACGGAGGGAACGCGTATAGAAACAGGCCGTCCCAGGGGAACGAGAAAGCATCGCCCATGCTCCTCGGCTGCGGGAACCTACTGGCGAACCTCTGGCACTTGGAGTTCGTCACCGTCGCGAAAAGGTCGGTCCGGGGTTTGCCCCATCGTCGAAAGAGCCGATCCACCTGGTCCTGACGTAGTGAAGATTCTCACCACCTCGTCCTTGAGGGACGGAAGGAACGACTTGAGCGCCCAGAACACCGATTGGAGCTCCAGAATGTTGATGTGGAGAGACCTCTCCTCCGGGAGCCAAAGGCCTCTTGCGTGGAGATTACGGTGTGTGGGCCCCCCCCCCACAACCATCCAGAGAGGCGCCCGTCGTCACCGTCTCCTGAAACGCCAGGGTCTGAAAAACCGTGCCTGTAGTGAGGTGTGCACGGGTACCCCACCATAGGATCACCCGACGGAACTACTCGTCGAGGGATCCTGTCTTCGAAGCAGCCCGTTGCCTGAAAAGCAGACGCATCCGAAGTCTGCAAAGGGGCACAAGATAGATGCATGAAGACATCATCCCGAGGAGGGACTTGATGGACCTCACCCTGGCCACGTCCAAGGCTAGCAGGCGCCGCACCTTGCCCAGAATGGCCTTCGTCCTCTCTTCCGACGGGGAGGCCAATTGCCCCACTGTATCGAACTTCGCTCCCAGAAACAGTGCTACTTGCGACAGAACCAGGTGGGATTTGGGGTAGTTGATGGCGAATCCCAGTTCCATGAGCAGCCGGACGGTCCTCGCTGTGTGTTCGATGGCGAGTTCTCTTGTCCTTGCCCGGATTAGCCAGTCGTCCAGGTAGGGGTAGATATGGATCCCCCTGCAGGCTCAGCCGCGCCGCCACTGGTGCCAGGCACTTGGTGAATACCCTGGGTGCCGAGTTCAATCCGAACGGCAGGGCTCTGAATTAGTGGTGGCGTCCCTGAACCACGAACCTGAGGAACTCTGTCCTTTTAACATGGGGATGTGGAAGTAAGCACCCTCCAGGTCCAACGACGATAGGAAGTCGCCCTCCTCCAGCTGTCCATCCTGAATTTCTGTGCCTTGATGTATTTGTTTAACCGACGCAGGTCCAGGATGGGGCGCCAACCATCTGTCTTCTTCCTGACGAGGAAGTACCTCGAGTACACTCCGGAGCCCCGGAGCCTCCTGGGACAAGCTTGATGGCACCTTTCTTGAGCATCGCCCTTACCTCAAACAGCAGTTGAGGGACGTGATTCTCCTTCCTGGCCACGGGAGGAATGCGAGGGCACCTTTTGGAATTCCAGCCAGTGCCCGTTGGCCAGGGTGTCCAACAGACAACTTCGTCAGCCGGCCTCACACCGGGGTGCTTTGGTGGGGGCCCGACGACACGGCCGGGTCAGTCTTGTTTGGAGGAGGCCTTGCCGCCTTGGCCTCCTTGATGGCAGGATCCCGCTTGCTTGCCGCGACCTCTGTAGGCCTCCGGGGAAGAGGAGCAGGCCGCCTGGCGGTATGTAGAAGAGCCACCGCTGGATCCCTTGGAGGCACCCTGTCTGCCTCCGGAGCTCCAAAAGGCCGTTGTTGAAGTACCCCTAGGGCCCGGGCCGTCTCAGAGTCGGTCTTGATGGCCTGGAGCGACTCGTCCACCGCCTTACCAAAAAGGTTGTTGCCGTCTGGTCTGGACGTCCTGGTGAAAGTCGTCGCCTTGAGCCATCCTCGTCATCGGAGGTAAACTCCATTGCCCAGTTGGCGAAAACCGGTATCGGTAATGTCCGTTGCCACCGTTATGGCGTGATCCAATACCACCTCGCCTTCCTGCAGAATTTGTAGGGCCTCCGCCCTCTTGTCATCCGGTAGGAAGTCTAGCAGGGGAGCTATCTTGAACCAAAGCTTCCTGTCGTAGCGGGCCACAATTGCTAAGGCATTGGCCGCCTTAATCGTTGTCGCCGCCGACGAGATGACTCGTCGTCCCATGGAGTCCAACTTCTTGCCCTCGCTGTCCAGCGGGGAAGTGGAAGCCGCCGCACCCGCGGCTTTCTTCTTGGCTGCTGCCGAGACGACAGAGTCCGGCGTGGGCTGGGTCCTGAGGCAAAAGGGGGCGGCATCAGGGACTCGGTACTTCTCCCTCGGAGTGTGTCGTGGAAGGGTTCTGGAGGATAGCAAGCCCCTCGTCCCAGATGTCGTTGAGCAACGGCACCGCGAGGACCGTCTTCTTCCTGGCCTCTCGTCGCTGGTAAAGAAACCCTTTTTTTGTTCTCCAGGGCAGAGCTGGAAGAGCTCCGTTGTGTCATCGCCGCCGTCATACGTCCCCGTATCCATCGCCGTATCCTCTCTAGGGTCCGTCGAGGGGGATGAGGGGTCCACATGCCTCGCGGGCACGAAGGGAGGCGAGAGGTGGACTCTCCTCCACTTGTGCGGAGGGCTTCCCGACAGGCCTGGTTCCAGATCCTCCGTCGGGGGACGTGGTAATCCCGTCCATCTCAGTATATAAGGATTGGATCGCCAACAAAATGGCCGCCAAGCTATCCTGGGGCTCAGGTAATGGCTGCGACGGATGGGATGGCCGCTCCACTGGGCCCTCTTCGATCACATCAGTGGGGACCGTCCCCTGGGATCGAACCTTCTCCAACCTCTCGTTGAGGCCCTTCTCGGTTTCCACCAGATCCTCCTCAGAGGCTGATTCCGAGTCTGTAATGGCCACCGCCCCCCCCCCTTTTTCCGCCGGGGACTTCACGGGGGTCTGAACGATGGGCTAGAAAGAGGATTCCCTCAGCGGTGGCAGGGATACTCTGGGCCCAGAGGCCGTTTCCACTGGCGTAGTCACAGCCGGCTTCGCCAGGGTCACAGCGACCACTTCGATAGAGGTCTTTGCCGGCTGGATCAAAGCCCTCACCACCTTAGGTGCGTCCTGGGCCTTCGCCTTGGGTGGAGGGTCAGTGCCTCGCTCCCCCTTAGAGATCGACCGGGTCCACTCCAGCAGCTTACCCGGGTTCTCGGACTTCCTCTTCCCCGAACCAGAGGGCTGGCTCATGGTTCAATGTGCCGGGGAAGTAGTGCCCTGTCTGGCAGCCGAAGAGCCCGACCTTTCGGCGCTCCCGGTGCCCGCGGATTCGCGGTGCTTGGCCTTCTGTTGGGCCCCCGTCGCCGGGACGCCCTCACAGGACTTAGAAGCCCGCAGACTTTTTTTTTGCCTTTTCACCTGCTGTGCCCTTCTCCAGCCAGGCGGGAACGACGATCTTGTTTGGTCATTTCCGAAAGGTTCTTGCAGAACGCACAGTCCTTCTCCACGTGCATCTTGTCCTCATGACGGCAGTAGACACATCGCGAATGCTCGTCCTCCTTGAAAAAGTTTTGCAATCCACATCCAGGGAAGCACCGGAACAGCTTGGTTCCGGGCGTCGAGCTTCCCTTGTCCTGGGCCATCTCCGTTGAGGTAGGCCGCAGATCTTCCGGAATCCTCCAAGTGTAAACTCGACGAAAACTTCACCATTGAGGGGGCGTAGAAGAATTCCGAAATGGGTCCCAGTTATCGTAAGTAGAAATGGTGGAGCTTGAGGCTCGATTAAACCAAAAAATTAGATCTCCTGAAAAAGCGCGAAAACGCAGCAAAAAACTCCAGAGCTAAAACACGAGGACTCCCAAAACTTGAGCGTGCGGTAAAAATCTGAGGATGGCTGCCAGAGGCGGGGCTTAGGGAGAGGGCAGTCATTGGCTGGGGGCAGTATGACCCAGAGATTAGCGATTGGTTACTAAGAAAGACAGATCAGAAACAAAACTGATACTGATTTTTTCTTTACCGAGGATTCCCAGCCTGACTGGGAATATTCATGAGCATGTGAATCCATGCCAGACCCCATGCTGGAGAAATAGGCTCCCTTTTAGGGATGCTAAGCGCTGCACAAAGAGCATTATTCTGCTTGACTTGTTATCATTAGGTTTTTTTCAGATGTACCTGCTAATACAGCATTGCAGTAGTCTAATTTGGTACCAATAGTTGCTCTAGCTATTGATAGACAGTTGGGCTTGGATAAGTATGGCTTTATGGCGTTTATGAGCTTGGTGGTGTGTGCAGAGGAGGATGTCATCGCGCTGACCTGTCTGGTCATGGATAGAGTGGAGTATAAGTAGACCCCCAGTGTCTTGAATGATGTAGACACATGTATGATTGTATTATGAATGGTGAAGTTGGAATACAGTTTATAAAGTTTGACTAGAGTAGTTTTTTGACCTGGTAGAATTATTTCGGTCTTGGCCCCTTTGAGGCAAAGGCCATTGACCGCCGTCCAGGCCTGGATGGTGGTGTAAATTGTGTGGAGTGCCTTCGGAGTCTTTGTAGTATGAGCCAGAGCGGTAGGAGTTTCGTCAGCATAATTCTTGTACGCAATACCAAGCGTGTCAAGCTTGTCGAAGAGAGGCTTGGTGAACAAGTTGTATAGTGTGGGTGCTGTGCAAGAGCCCCGTGGGACTCTGCTGTGAATGGTGGGGGTAGCCTTAGCTATGTTTGAGAACACCTTCATTGCTCGGCCTTCAAGGGAGGTGACCCAGAGAGCTGCTTCTTTGGAGAAGTTTGCTGAGTGTGTGAGGTGAGAAGTGAGTCTTGTGGTCCACCAGGTCCAAGGCGGCCAAGAGGTCTAGGAGTAATAGGGCTGGCTTGCCTTTGTCCATGATTTGGGTGGCCTGGTTCTTTAGGTCCACCAGAGCTGTTTCAGGGCCGTGTCCTTTCCTGAAGCCGGATTGCCTGGACCCGAGGATAGAGTGGGTTTCCAGGAAGTGTTGGATCTGGCTATGGGCAACTTTGGCCAGTATCTTAAGGAGGAAGGGCACGGTAGTTATGGGTTGGTTGTCATTTGGTTATAGAGGGTCGAGGGTGGTTTTTTAGAAGGGGGCAGACCCAAGCCTCTGAGGCTGTCGGGGATAATGCCTGTTCTAAAAGAGGCATTAATGAAGGCTGTTGGAAGCAGTGCGAAGCGGTCTTTAGTTTAGGAGGACATATGTCCCCTTTACATGTGGAGGGTTGGAGGTTTTTGAGGAGGTTCATTACGTCTGATTCAGTGATGTCACTGAAGGTGAAGATGGGTTTGGTGGAGTTAGTTGGAGTGGGAGTTGTGTTGGTTTGCATAGGCCCAGGATGATGAGGTAGTGCTCCTGGATTTTCTTTTGAAGGAGATTGATTGTGTTTAGCATGGCAGATTGAATGCTGGCACACCAAGCTTCATCTTTGACAATATCGACTGGGGTGTTGGGTGTCCAGAGAAGCTCATTGAAAAATAGCGAATATTTATTGTGAGTGCGATTTGGAGTTATAAATACGTGCATTAAATGCGTTGGCTTTGGCTATGGTGATGGCTGCTTTGTATTGGCAGGTGATTAAGTTAGTATTTTTTAGTATTATCATTTGGGTTTGCCAGTTTTTTTGTGCATCTCTTTTGCAGGAACGCTGGGAATGTTTGTTCCTCAGTGAATCATGAATTGGAGTGTAGGGATTTTTTTTCTTTTTTACATTCAAGTGCAGCTACAGCATTAGTGGCTTTGGATACAATATCCTTGTAAATGTCTGCTAGGATATTGGGATTGTTGGCGAAAGGTGGCGCTAGCTCGGGGATGTTGAGGTGTGGGCGTAGGTTGTCCTCATTGAGTTTCGTGGAACTCCTCACTTGTGCTGCGGGGGTAGGGGTGAGAATTTTGTGGCTGGCGGTGCTCTGTACAGTGACTTCAATACAGTTGTGATCAGTCCAAGGCATGGCTGTGTTGGCGGCGATAGTGGTGAGACAGTTATGGGTCAGCGACCCAGTCTCGGGTGCAGCCTCTGGAATGCAAGGGTTCATGACTTTGTGTGAACCCTAAGTCAGTGAGTTCCTTTGTGAGGGTATTAGCAGCTTTGTCTTTGGAGTCATTGAACCCTAGATTGAGGTCTCCAAGCAGAAGGGTCTTTGTGGAGCTTTTAATGTTCTTGCTGAATAGGTGGATAAGGTGTCCCTGAAGGTCAAGGGAGAGCCTGGAGGGGCGGTATAGCACATGAGGGTTGATGGTGCTATTGGGGGACAGTGCGAGTTTAGCAGACAAAATGTCTGCACTGCTAGTCGAGGGGTGACTGATAAATCGGAGAGGGAGGCTCTTTGAAAATGAGGGCTACTCTGCCTCCCAAGCGGATGGGTCTGTCTTGTCTGAGGATTGTGAAGCCTGGTGGTAGTGCGAGAGCGACGGAGGGGCCAGAAGCTTCATGTAACCAGGTTTCTGTGATGGCAAGTAGGTCAATGTTATTGTTGGTTATGAGGTCATTAATTTCTAGTGCGTGCGCGGACATTTAAGAGGGCGCATTTAATATGTGATGTGGGTATGTTTTTGGTGTTTGTGATGGGGGGTGGAGGCTGGGCCTGGCGAGGCAGTTGTGGTAGAAAGGAGGGGCAAACTGATGTGCGAGGCTTGGTTCGTGCCTCGTTGCTAGGCAATGTTTTGCTTTTAATTGACCTACAGCCGCCGGCAGGCTACAACCCTCGTATCTCCTTACCTTGATAAAGTGTTAGGGAGAATTCTCATAAATGTGCCAATTCCCTTCACCTTAGAGTCCCCGGCAACTTATTTTGAAGACTTATTTTTTCCTTGGAAAGAGTGAGAGCCTTTTTTCCGCCCACTCATGTATTTTGATGTGCGTTTTACTCTTATGGTTCTTGGATTATGGAGTTTTAAGATAACTCCATAGGCCTCTTTTCATGTGTGTTACACATAGCACCCTCAGTGCAGTGACGCTGATGTCTTTTTAAACTTCCCAAAGGTTTAAATATCTTCTCTGGGATAAACTACGGTTTCCCAGAGAATGTAAGGTTAAATTGACTTTACTAGTCTTTTTAAATTCCTAGACCCAGCACACACTATCTTCCTATAGAGTGCTGGAGGCATACCTAGTATCCCCCCCCCCCCCCCATGTCTTTCCTATTGAAAAGGCTGGTGACAGTGGTTTTACAACAGACTATTATGATTTTTTTCCCCCCGACCGCGAACACTAGTAGTTAAAAAAAAATAAAAATAAAGCAGTAGCCATGTTTTTCAAGATGGCGCCTTAAGCCCCTTTGTTTACACAGGTCCCGGTCTTTTTTTGCCATTTCTTTTTGGAAAGGTCCTTCTAGAGTTTGTATCTGAGCGCCAAACTAGGTTTGGCCCCTTTGTTTCTATGCCTTTGGCAGGCTTCAGGACTGAAGACCGCCTCTGGCTCCTGAGTGGGCAGGAAGTGAGGGAGGTGCCCAAAACTCTGCTTAGTCTCCTAGGAGATCCAAATGCACTCTGGCGTGATTGGCTGACTGTCCGGCAAGGACAGCTACCCTGCTGGGTGAGTGGCAGCTAGGCTGAAATGAAAGGGAGAAAACTGTTTAAAATGAGTCTCTTGGACTGGAAAGCAGAGTAGACCACTGGAACGAAAGAACTGAAGACAAGCTGGAAGAGGAAGGCTGCTGCAACTCCTGGACCGTTGGTTGGCCCGGTGAAGCACTGCTGTAGGTCCGAACTGCCAAATTCACCTGACAGAGAAGCCCCTTCAAGGACGACTTCTTCCTTTGAGATGGTGGGACCAATCGACTCGTAAGTCACCTGGATACCATTCTCAGAGCAGGTTAGGATTAACGAGGGGGAAGGACACCAGCTTCTGTGCTTCATGACAGCTACTCGAACTGAAGTTAACTCCATTTTGTCCGCGTTTTTCAACGATACCGTGCAGGAGTCCCCTCAACATCCTCCCTGTTGTCCCAACAACTGAGGCTCAGGAACAGCGAGATCTGCAGGAACCAACGTCTTCTGTTGCCTCTTGCTCTTCATATTAAGGTACTGTGCCAAACCGATTGAGAGACCTTACCTCTCGCGGTGAAAGTTTGTGGAACTTTCCCAACTTGCAGGCCTAATCAGCTTGCGACTCAACATAGGATTCTTTTCGTACAAACTGCTTCTAAGACATTGGCAAAGACTTTACCGTTTACTACAAGAACTGCTCTTTACTATCCAAGACACTAGTCCATTGACTTTGGCCTAGTCCTATCAAACTGAATCGAGTCCTCTAGTGAACTGAAACTATTAGCAATGCCAAAGAAAGTATTTTTGACTATTAACTTGTGCCTTTTTACTCCCAAAGTAAGTGAAATGCCATTTTGTGCCTATTTCAGCGGAGTCTAATTTACTCAAACGTACTGGTTTGGTATTCAAGTATATTTGTGCATAATATTAAGTTGCCTCCTTCTAGTGATTGTTTTCTAAATGAATGTGTAATAAATGAATACGTGTTTTACCAAGAAACCTTGAGTGCAAGTGTCTACTTGAACCACTGATTATAAGACCTCTAACATCTAGTACTGCTCACATTCGCTCTTCAGATAAGCCTGGCTGCTCAGCTCGCTACCACAAACTGTGTAGTACAGACTTATACCAAAGGTTGGTTTTTGCTTACACCTGTAGTCCGAATTGTATGTGGTGGTCCCAGAGGGTACTGCATGCAATTCTGCCTAAGATGTGTGGCTATTACAGATGTGCTCATCTACCCTGTCCATCAACTAGGATAGCCCCCTAACCCACAGAGGGCTGGCTCTGAAAATCCATCTAACATCTGGTGCGACCTTATTAAGCGCCATGCTTTTCATTATAGGCAATTACTATCATTACCCTACTATGGAGCTCATAATTCCATGCATACCACAAACCAGCTTTATGGTGAATTAAATATGGCGTGAACGGCATTCCTATAGGCTGGCACCAGGACTGCACACAAAAAACTAAAAAAACAAAGACTTGGTTGCCTAAAGTATACTTCCCCTGGCAGCAGTAACAGACCACCGATACAGATTTGATATGTAGGAGTCAAGGTTCTGCAAGTACCTCAAGAGTATTATGGAATATTCACCTGTCAAATCTCAGTGCTGAGCCCAACACGGAGCAGGAAACGGACATTGCACAGCAGAGTATCACACTTGAAACGAAATGAGGCAGCAAGCTGGCCTGAAGTGTAAAGGTGGAAGGCACATTACCTGTTGCTTCAAGCGTTGAAGCTCTGCAGACTGAGGGTCAATGTTGATAACAGGCTTGTTCTTGATCTGTCGAGCCCTGTCTGCATAGCGTAGCGTGTTCAGCGTCTCTTCCATGTTGGAGTCGGCGGGGCTAACACAAGCGATCATAAGAGTGTGGCTGTTTCCACCCAATGAATCTGAAAGTGCATCAGTATTAATATAGTACAGAGCAAGCATGCCAATTATTTATACTCATGCCTCGAACACCAATTCAACACTCAAACGCAGTCACTACAAATCTGGATTTTCACCTGTTCCACACACTAATACAGCAATAAAAAAGGTGGTTGATTGACGACATGTTGACATTTCAATAGAAAATTATTCAAAAGGAAGTGGTGCATGTTGGAATGGTTTACTGGCGAACAGATAACAATGGTCATTAAAATAGAACAGTCTAGTCCTAATCCTATGCACATTATGTGCCCTCCGGTATCACACTGAACGTAACTGCATTCATCAGAAATGAGAAGGACATCCCATAGAGAATGCAGACTCATTTTTCTAAGGAGGATGTCGAGTAGAAGCTCCGTGTAGCCAACAAACTTCAGTCCACCTTGCAACTATGAGGGCACTGGAAACTGGCAATAGAATAACAAATCATGCGCTTACCTTGGAGCAGTCTGGTTAGCTTAGAGTTCCTGTACGGGACAAAGCCGCCCTTCTTGTTCTCCTCTCCGAGGGCACTGATAACATTACCCAGGCACAGTAAACCTCGATTAATGTTGATGCCTGTGTGGGACAATAACTGCAATTAGAAAGTAAATCTAAATTCACAATCGTTTGCCATCCCAAAAGAATTCTCCTGCAGTAGCTCAGAAGGCAAAAGGCTCAGGAAAGGCTTCAACACCAGGAACTGGTGCAAACTTGCATTCAGTTGTCAATGAGGGGAGGCTGCAGTTTCATCATTGAATAGAGCATGAGCACAGTGCCATGGTCGACCTGCGCATAGGGGTTGTGCAGTGAAGGAATCTGACAATTGTACAAATTTGAGCATGAATGAGACTGTAGTGTGGAGCAGAAACGCAACACAATTTAGAACAGGATAAAGTCTAAAACACTTTATGCCTGTACAGAAGTGTTTGGAAAAGCCAGGACCATCCCACAGGTCCAGCACATCCTAGACACGGCTCATTGAATGCCCAGTTCAGCACTTGATAAACGTACGCTTCACTGACCTTCCTTCAAACGGTCACCCTCAGCCTTGGTTTTCTTCTGCCTCTCGGATCCAGCCAAATCTACCAAGTGCAGCTTGGCACGAAAGCTGTTATTTCTGTGGAAGGGACATACAGAAGGTTCTCATTATTTACAACCCAACCCCCACATCGCTTAGCGTCAAATCAGAATGGCTTAACCTTTGCATATATTCAATAAGATTTAACCTACCCTTCAATTCCCAAAGCGCAGGCCGAACGAGTGACCTCACGCACACGAACGTTACCCCTATATAATAACCAAAATGGCGGCCGCATGCGGTCCGCTATAGGTGATTCCAGACATGTCACCTACATTCTAACAAGTACGTTTTGTAGAGGGAACTAATTTTCCTATACCGGGGATCTATTGGAAGACAAGTTGCATTCTCAGTGGGACTTAATTTTCTGACATCTCACTAATAGGAAGCCTATCATTACAGGGTTCCAACCATTTTTTGCCCTGACAAACAAATTCTTTGGCAATTGCACTAGAGCCTTCATAAAGCAAATAGAGCTCAAGACGACCATCACAAAGTCCACCCTTAGTAATTAGTACTTGAAATAGTAATTTGAAATATTATCACAGCATGCTATTAATATGCTAAGCGGTTTTGTGAGAATTATCCACTATAAATTGGATATTAGCTTTCTTTCTGGACACTAACCTGCATAAAAGGTTCTACAATATTTGTCATTAATGGATGTTTTTATGTTCGTATGACAATCCATGACAAAAGAATCTCATCTATATGTCTCTCTTCTATTCTCAACTCCCGTTATTGATATGTAATGGTAGTACTGGTAAGGTTTATTTCTAAAGCGCCTATACACAGGAAAGTGTCTCAAAGCATTTGAGGATGAGAAACCTGGGGAAGAACAGTCACTCAGAGCCCTTAAAATTCTGAGACGGTAGTCTGCACAGGTAGATAAGTGCACAGGATACATTTAACAGTTTCAACACAGCAAATCTGCCTAACAACGAATCTGCAGTTTTACGAAGTGTAGTGAACGGTGAGGACAAGGGAGAACAGAGACCATCTTCAGGTACAGTGCATTTGGATCGTCCAAGTGCACAAACAGTCACAGGGAGGGGAAGGTCCAAGTGCACCCAGTCGGTGGAGACTGGGGTAAGTGCAGAGAGCCACTCTTAAGGTTGAATACTCAAGTGCAGTGAGGATGGTTGGGATGCAGGACCCAGAAGCAAGTGCAAGAGAGGACTAACGGGGGGGGACCTGTGAGACTGAGGTATACCAGGCGGTCAGCAAGCTTTAAGGGAGAGCGGGAAACAGCAGAGAGCTAGGTTACCTGGGTAGAGCGAGAAGGAAGAGGAAGGTCGAGGAGTTTCCGGAACTTCAGAATATCAGAATCAAGACGGAGGGAGGCTATTCCAGAGGGGAATGCATTTAACCTTTTTTGTATGCATTTTCCCCAAAAGTTGATAAATCAATTTTTCGTAACTGTATGGAAATCACATGAATCAACTAATTGTTGCAAACAGCCTTGAAAAAGACGGAAGGTAGAAACAGGTGCTCACTGTTCAACCTAGGTTGAATTTGGAGAGAATAAACTGAAACATCAAGAATCACGAAATTTAACAATTCTTTCAAAATTAGTTTTGTAACTGCAATTATGTACGTAATTTGAGGCCATCAATCGATAAACAACACTTTGTAGAGTTTGTTACTAGAACCTTCTCATCTTAGGCTAAGCGCGAAGAGCTAGCAGTATACATACACTCATTATGAGGCAGGCCTAAAAAGGCCATTCTACCAACTTGTGCTCCGAGAGCCCAGTAAGGCAGCCTCCATATTGGTTTTGAATGTTTTAGCTCAACCACTGGCCAGGCAGGCCACCAACACTCACTGTAGAGGTGTGCCTGGGGTTGCTAAAAGGTGCAAATTGGAGTAAGGCTGTGAGCCCCTCAAGGGTTTTTTCTGCCTAGAAAATAAACAGACTCCATCACAGAATAACAGTCGCATAGATGCATTTATTTAGCATCAACAAAGCACCCGAGCAGAGAGAGGCGTCATTTTGCTAGTGTTCTGACTTACTTACAATCTTTCCTTCTTTAAACATGTTTTCAGCTGCATTAGCATGACACATAAATAACAGTCTTTGAAAGAAATCACTGGCAGGGTGAACAGAAAGCTTGGAGAGTAATATTATTGAAGAAAAAATAGACATGCAGGGGGAGCTCAACATATGTTCCTTTCTATCCTCAGCCCGAGGTCACGGGCGATGCAGGGGTGGGGGGCTAACTGGTATTTGAGTGTCCCTGCAACTTAACAGAATTTGTTTGGGATCTCGCTGAACTGGTGTGCAACATTGCGACAGAGAAAAGAACTGGTGTTCATTTAATTTATATTTCCACAGTGTTTCATGGTTTTTAGAGCCAACCCTATTAGTTGGCCACAAAAAAGCTTTGTTTTAAATCCCCTAATGGGATTATTGGACTGGCAAAGGCAAGCCCCTGCCTACACAGTTCTGATACAATTTTGGCAGGTAAGCAAGTTGGCTTACCAGTTATACGATTTTCCCACTGAGAAGGCTTGCATTTGATGGAGACCCCAATATGGCCATACTGGAAGCTCTTGCCTGTGGTCCAGTTTGCCTGCTCTGATGCGGACTTCTCCTGGATCCTGATCCTACAGCTGGTCCTTCATTTGTTTGGACCAGGCCTATTGTACCGTCTCTTACGGCCATGGTCTCCCACCGCCAGGAAGGGTGGAGACTCCAAAACCCCAAATCTGCTTCCCTGGGCTGTCCTATGTCCAAACTGACGTTGTCGTGCTACAGGGGCTGGTGTGAAGTCCATGTTTGTCTGCTGACCCTCCGAGGGGGTCTTGAGCACGTTGCTCCGACCTTCAGGAACCATCTAAGTCGCAGATTCTGCTTCTGGATGAAAGGTCCCACTCCAGAAAAGACAGATTGTTCTTTTGGGCCATGCGGGTGCCATCGCAGGCTCAGGGTTAAACTCCTCAGGTGAACAGATCTTTCAGCTCACCCTGCAAAAGACAATTAGTCCTTACTAGATTGCTTCCAGAAAGCCAGTTCCCAGAAGATGGAACCAATACTAAATATCTACCTTTGGGACTTGGCTAGTTAGCTTATTGAAGATACTATCACTCGGGGTGGGGGGAGGGGTGCCCATGGTCAGTGGGATTTGGGATCTGCAGGTCACTGCCAACTACATTTCTCCACCACTTTACAATGGGGGGGCTGGACCCTGCTCTGCATCTCATCTGGGGTTACTGGGATTAACCCAACACTGGAGCTCTTTACAACTCTACTGGTATCCCCTGGGAACGGCTGGGCTGCATTCTATATACTGGTGGGGGGGGGAGATGGTGGCTTACCTAGATTAAGGACTGGAGGGGGTATCTGTACTTCCGCCCTCTATTTGGTAGGATAAAAAGGCACAGATCCCCAGGCAGGGCCCTCAATTTGGTAGCAATGGACAAGCAGCCAGGCTTAAGCTTTCAGGAGGTGATGCAGGCTGGTTCATACGTACAGAGTCCCCAAACCCCACAAAGGAATGTCCACACTCTAGGTTTGTGACAAGTTTCTTTATATAAAATAGGGTCAGCAATATATACACATAATAACACTTTGTACTTTAGATAGATCTATTCAAAGAATGGTAAATATGTACACTATGTGGTACCACACAACACTTAAGTTCGGTAAAGATGCAGTAACTGCTGACAGTATTGAAAAGGCAGGTGAACTCTTAGTGAGGTGTAAAAGCATATACTAGGGTAGAAAGGCAGGTTAGTTATGAACAGCAGCAGAATGCTTTTAGACTCGATGCACAATTATGTGCCAGAATCCTCCCGCCCCCCTCCCCCACCCAAAAACTTGGGCAACCTGTAATAAAAGAATAAACAAGCCCAGTCCATAAATGTTCAATGAAGCCCTGCTTTCTGGTCAAAAGGTTCAACCACCCCAATGTGCCACAACTGGAGAGTTGGTCGGCACCCCTTTGGAGTCACTGGGTGTCAAGAAACTCAAAAAAGTAAAGCACTTGAAGCTTCAGCCTTCATGGTGCTCTTCGACTGTCGGCAGGCAGTCTACTCGACGGTTGAAGTTGTGGGAAGGTGAAGCGTGCGGTATACCATGAAGACAAGTGTTTGTTGCCGAATGCAAGTCTTCATGGACTAGGTAGACCTTTAGCAGTGATTGGTGCGGGCCCGGGAGCAGGCGTCAGATGTCTGGTATCAAGATCGGTGGTCCTCTGGCCCACCAGTGCCGCAGCACGTACCTAGAAATGGCTTCAGCCATCGGCGGCACTAGACCATGGGCTGGACCTTGGACCTTCACTCCGGTATCCTTGGGACGTCGGTCAGCTTCTGGTTGCGGGAAACCCACCGGTGGCTTTCCTCGGCAATTGACAACCTTCAACTATGTCTTGCGGGAAATGTGATTG
This sequence comes from Ambystoma mexicanum, assembly GCF_040938575.1. Taxonomy (NCBI): domain Eukaryota; kingdom Metazoa; phylum Chordata; class Amphibia; order Caudata; family Ambystomatidae; genus Ambystoma; species Ambystoma mexicanum. The sequence goes on from NC_090930.1 coordinate 61,636,870, forward strand.
ACTGTGATGGCAAGGATACCCTTTTAAATGTTCTTTGGCGTTGAAGAACTTTCGCACCTCTGGGGTTCGCGCAGCACTGCGTCAGGGTATCCCTCTACTGGGCGATATGACTTAATCTGGCATGCAGGGGTCACGGATATTCTTCAGAGTCCTGGTCGACACCAATGACTTAGACACAAGATATCAAGGCGCTCTTCAGGACTCTTGCCGGACCCCTTCTTCCAACGGCACACTCGCAGGACTGGCTTGCAGGGTGCTTCAGGGAAGAGCAGCAGTTTTGCACAATGGCCTCTCGTCGCTCGGGACGCAGTCTCCTATCCAAGTCTTATCTTGGGTCGGCTTAGCAGTTGTCAGATCACTTGAAGAGATGCCTTCAGCGATCGAGACTTGTGCCTCAAACTGGACCTAGGATTCAATCTACTGTTTTGACATCAGCCGCAGAGCAGGTTCGGATTCAGCTTCAGAACCATTTGGTAAGAGGTCTCGGTTGTACATATTTGGTCCCCATTCACTCAGGCTGAATCAGACCTAACAACAAACCATTCAGAAGTGCATTCATGCAGGCAGGCAATCAGGCTCACAGTGCATTCAAGCCATCCACTCCCCTCAGACACCACAACACAGTATGTGGATTGGAGTAGGCACCCAGCCTTTCAGAGCACAACACTGCAGCATTCATAACAGCTTGTCAAGGCTGTCTCAATCATTGTGTCATTCAACCAATACTAGACTCCCACAACACAGAATGCGGGTTGGCACCAAACTCCATTCACAGGTCCAACCCCTAGAGTGTACCCACAACAGACCCTGGGAAGGCTCCAGCCAGTCTGATAGGAGGAAGCCCTAGAGCCATGTATGGCATTTCCTCCCACAGCCAATGAGGGGGAAGAAACAGAGGCAGGGCTCCCCAGGACTTTGGGGGAACCAGGTAAACGGCAATAGAAACCAAGAGGCCACAGGGGTCATTTTGCTTCCATCAGGAATCCACTGATTCCTATGGCAAGGGCTGGGGGACCAAGAAAATGGAGAGCCACTACCAAGTCCGCATGAAGCCGCCACCAGCCAATATCCTGCTCTGTGGGCAGCACAAGCGCCAAAACACACAGGTTACACAGGTGTACCCCCACCCATTGGTGCCATACGAGTATCCCATGGGTGTGGTTCACCAAATGGAAAACAAAGACGTGCGCTTCCAGAGGGCCAGTCTGGACCTCCGTGGCAGACAACACAACACACAGAAGTGTTAGGACTAGTAGGCCCTGTAACTCCATAAGGCATTTAGAGCATCACACCTGGCTTTACACAACCCTCACGTGAGCCTACAGACTTTGTACTGCCAGTTCCTATTACACACTTCTTACAACGCTGGAGCTCCAACAAGGGACACTGAAGTACTTAACTGAACGGACATGTTTCTGGGGGTCCTTCTAGGGGCCCTGAAGTTTTGGAACACAGCCCCGACTTATTAGCAGTTTTTAAAACCATGTATTGCACTCTTGCCTCAGGATTTGGAGTGAATAAATGTGTGGTTACCCTTTCCCTCCCCTGAGCAACTATGCCTCTAAGTCTGGAGACTTCCTAACTAAAATATATCCAGGACTTTGGTGCCCTATTGGCTGGTCTGACCAGATGGAGTGAATACATTTGATCAATGCTTTTATTTAGTTCTTTGTTGCTTCTTGGATCCCAATCATATTACGGTTTTATGGTCTAGGAGACTACTCTGCATTAACATCTGAATGTTTATATGAATAGTGCACCAACTGGTACGGGGCTTGCATTTTATGGTCAAGAGCGAGTTTAGCCTTAACTCGCCATTTTCTACACCAAGATCTACTTTAGGTTTGAACCAGAGTACTCCTTTTCCAACAGATATTATGAGTACCCTTGTAATAAGTGTGGTGCAGTTTGGTGGACGCTATTCAAATTAATTGTACCTCCTGGTTAGTCATCCTCTCTGAAAGTTAAGCCTAAAAGCTCAGCTTAGCATAAGTAGATCTTTCCTCTTGGGTGACACTCTACTATTATGTCAGTTGGTTACATATTTGTAAAATCTTGAGATTTTCATGGATTTCTCTTGGGCCTTTTTACAGGGTCCTTAAACATTTTGCATCTTTTACTTTGGATCACTGACTTACATTTGGTGGTCCCCCTGACATTGCAACTGTTGGGGAAAATTCTCAGAAATCTTCCTCATCGTGGGGCGAGGGCAGGAGCCCCCCCAGCACCCCAGCCCAGCAGAGGAACCACGAGGAACACGGACAGGGCCTGCCTGACCCTGTCCCCACACGCCGCCTGACTCGCGCATGCCGGGCGCAGCGCGGCCTGAAACCGAGGCTGAGCCTCGTTAACATCAGCTGTAACCGCCGGCAGGCGGATCACGCCGGCGGCCAGCTCCAAGGCCACTCTAAGGCCTGTTGGGTGCCTGTTTGGAGCATCAGGAGCCAGGGGCCACGGACCCTAATCTTTTGTGAGTAGTAGGAATACCCTTAGTCTATACTATTGTGCTTTCTGGTATGTCCTCTGCTACTCCGTACTCAAACATTTGAACTCGGTTCTTTAACTGTTTGCTACATACGCTCATGCTTCCAACTCCGCCACCTCTATGCATTACTGCTGCCACCTCTTTAATAGTACAGGCATTTTAGCACCCAGTCGCCCGGACCCCACTTGCATTGTGTTGTGCCCTCTGGTCGCCTAGACCCCACCTGCATTGTGTTGTGCCCTATGGTCGCCTAGACCCCACCTGCATTGTGTTGTGCCCTATGGTCGCCCAGACCCCACTTGCATTGTGTTGTGCCCTATGGTCGCCTAGACCCCACCTGCATTGTGTTGTGCCCTATGGTCGCCCAGACCCCACTTGCATTGTGTTGTGCCCTATAGTCGCCTAGACCCCACTTGCATTGTGTTGTGCCCTAAGGTCGCCCAGACCCCACTTGCATTGTGTTGTGCCCTATAGTCGCCTAGACCCCACTTGCATTGTGTTGTGCCCTAAGGTCGCCTAGACCCCACTTGCATTGTGTTGTGCCCTATGGTCGCCTAGACCTCATTCGCATTGTGCTGCGCCCCACCTATAACGCCAATGCCCCCTACACGCCACCCCTCTGTACATCACCTCAGCCCCAGCATGCTATTCTGCCTGACTGCGATCATGTTCCCTTTCTGTGTCATGCAAAGTAACATACCCTGCACTGGCAACAGTTACCTAGCCCATAATAATGGTTTAGTCAGACCCGCCTGCCCAAGACACCACCCGATCACCTGCCCTACACCATTCCTGCCCACTACACCAGCCTTCCCCCCGGATACCAAGTCCGCCCATCCCACCCATAGACATGCACACGCTCCGCATGTCGCAGCTAATACTCACCTAGCTGACCACAAGCAGAACCCCATCAACACGAGAGCATCATGCCATACCATCGACTACAACACCTCTACATTAGCTAACCCAACTAACTCCCGTAACACTACCCTCATCCCCTCCGATCGGAACTCTAGACTTGGCGCCAGAACCCACCACAGACCCAGCAAAGGCCCAGCCAAATCACTCAACAAGACCAACCCTCACACTATAACTCCCATCAACACCATCCATCCCAGTCTTAAAGGAGCTCTCCTAAATGTCAGATCATTAGTCGCCCATGCCACAGAAGTTGCAGACATTATTCTAACAAACAACCTGGACTTCCTTGCGGTAACCGAAACATGGCTGCACGATGCTGCAGGTCCATCTCTTACCCTAGCCATACCTGATAACTACACCATCCTTAGAGCAGATAGACCGAACGCTCGAGGAGGCGGCGTAGCTATTATCTTTAAGTCCACGCTTGACATCAGACTATCCTCTGCTCCCCCACTCAAATCCTGTGAACATATTACAGTCAAAGTTCAAACCTCCCCTAAAAGTACTATTACACTGCACTTAATTTACCGACCCCCGGGCCCTCCTGGCTCATTTGAGGAAGACATCACCTCACTAGTTGCTGAAAGCTCCAAACCTTCAGCACAACTGATTATACTCGGAGACTTTAATCTCGGGTTTAACGACCCCCTAGACACCCCAGCCACTGCCCTGGCCATGGCATTAGAGGAGCATGGCCTCCAACAACTCTGTTCCAAACCCACCCACTCGAAAGGTAGAATCCTCGACTGGATAACTACCCTTAATTGCAACATTACTACGGAAGATCCCACACAACTTATCTGGACTGACCACCACCTCCTCCCGTTTGACATTCTTACCAGCAATTCAGCACATAAAAGGCCTATTATTGCACCTGCCTGCCCTACTAGGAAAAAGAGCAATATCACAGCGGAAGCCCTAATACCTCTGGTGATCCCTACTTTAAACGCACTACCCGTTACAACGGACTTGAACCAACTGGTCAATGCCTACAATGAGTCCATGGCCAAAGCCATTGACATCATTGCCCCACTGAAACTGCGCAAAGGAATACCCAAAGCGCACCTGAACACATGGTTCACCCCGGAGCTCAAAACCCTTCGTCAACAAAAAAACAAACTTGAAGCACTCTGGAAATCAGTGCCTTCCATAAATAACAGAACTAATCTCACCAACATCTCCACCCTCTACAAAAATGAGATTATACGTGCCAAGAAAGATTCTCTCAATACTAGGATCTCCCAGGCAAGCTCCAGTACTAAAGAGCTCTTTAACATACTAAAGGAATTAGAAAACCCCATTACCCCCACTGACTCTTGCACTAAGGACAAACCTTGGTGCACAGGGATCCAGAATGCCCTAGCCAACAAAATCTCAGGGCTCCAAACCAAAATCAACAACAAACGACAACAACTTACTCTCGATCCCACCTCCATCCCCACACCCCTTCCACCTACTGCCACTAGTTCAGGCTTCACCTTCAAAAAGGTATCTATATTGGAGGTTCAGAAAATTATAGCATCCCTTAAACCATCGAATTGCAAGGGGGACAGCTGCCCCGCACAAATCATAAAAGATGCAGCTAGGGATCTCTCCCCATTTATCACTAAATTAATAAACCTGTCCTTCGCCAACAACATGGTCCCCAGCAATCTGAAACAGTCCTGGGTCCTACCTCTACTAAAAAAACTACTCTCAACCCTGACATCCCTACGAATTACAGACCTATTACCACCGTCCCATTCCTACTAAAAATCTTGGATAGAGTGGCTTATTTACAAATTCAGGACTACCTCGAGGCCAATCACCTACTAGGAACTCGCCAATCTGGCTTTCGACCACAACACTGGACAGAAACGGCCCTTGTTGATCTCAAATGCCAGATAGACGAACTCAAAGACAAAAATAAGGCTGCCATCCTTCTTCTCCTTGACCTTTCCGCTGCCTTTGACCTGGTCGACCATAAAATCTTGTGCAACCATTCGTCTCTGGCAGCACACTTCTCCCACTCTGCAGTCACATGGATCCAATCTTTCCTGGACAACAGAACCATGCGGGTCTTCTCCCCCCTAGCAGCGGCAGACCCCATCCCCATCACCTGCGGTGTCCCACAAGGATCCTGTGTCTCACCCACCCTTTACAATATTTTCACCAAGCCTTTATTCGACAAGCTGGACAATCTGGGTGTCACCTACACTAACTATGCAGATGACACCCAGATACTCCTCACCCTATCAGGCAACTACAACAAGGACGCCAAATGGATCAATGAAGTCTTTTCCATCATTCAGGCATGGATGGCCACACATGGCCTATGCCTGAATGATGACAAGACTGAATTGCTTCTTGTCGGCTCACCTAACACTATCAGTAAACTCTGTCCCGGCTACACTAGCTTCACTATTGACGGTAACACCATACCCATCGCCAAGAGTGTAAAAACCCTCGGTTTCTACCTAGACACGAACATTAACCTAATTAAACAAATCAATATGACCGCCTCAGCCACGGCCTACACTGGTAAACTAATCAGGGCCTGCAGACCACTGATCTCCCCTAGCAACTGTCTCATCCTAGCCAGAGCACTCATCCAATCTAAACTGGATTACTGTAATAGCCTCTATGTAGGTGCCAACAAAACAGTAATCAATAAATTGCAAGTTCTACAAAACAACGCACTACGTGCCGCCCTCAATATTCCTAGAAGGGAACACATCTCCGCCACCAGAACTGCCTGCAAATGGTTGTCCATCCAACAGAAAATAGACTTGAAAACCATATGCCTTACTTACAAAGCCCTTAATCATCTTGCCCCACCCTACCTCTCGAACAAATTTACACTAAGACAGAACACTAGAACCACCAGATCGTCCAACTCATTACAACTAACAGTTCCCAAATTCTCCCTTAAAAGAGCCGGAGGATCCAGCTTCCCAACTTTGGCATCACAACTCTGGAACTCCATCCCACTGGATATTAAATCTACACCTACTTTCCAACCCTTCAGAACTAAGGTCATCTCCTGGTTAACCAACAAATAACCGTCCTACTACATATGTATGCACCCTGAATGTCCAATTGTATGTATATTGTTTGTATACTATTATCTATGCCCTATTAATACTGTACTATTGTCTTTTACCTGTAACCTGATGCTCAAAGCGCATATATACCCCCGGGTCAAGAGCGCTATATAAATAAATAAACAAACAAACAAATGTGCCAATTCCCTTTTACGTTAGAGACCCCCCCCAGCATTTTTGCCAGACTTTAGGAGTTTTAATTTCCAACCTGGAGGGGGACACCTTTTCCCCACTCTCGTGTGTTTTTTCATTGGGTTGAATACATTTATTTTTGACTTTGGAATCAAACTCCGAAGGCATCATTTTTTTACATTGTGTCACAAAGCACCTTCAGTGCAGTGACACAGGGAAGTCTTAGATTTCCCCAAGGTTTAAATACCTTCTCTTGTTAAACTACTGTTTCCAAGAGGCGTGAAGTGAAATTGACTTTACTTACATTTGGTAACTTTCTAGACCCAGTGCACACTATCTTACAATAGGGTGCTGGAGGGGTTACCTCCAGCACCTTCTACTTTGTCTAGTTTCTCATGTAACATTTATGTTACCCTTTCTACAGTTAATGGCTGGTGAGAGTGGTTTATTTTTTCCTACCATTGTGTTTCTACTGGGGGCTGCAATGGCAACTGCAGTAAAACACCCACGGGTGACTATTTTGCCAAAATGGCCCAGGTCTTTTTTCGCCATTTCTTGTTGGAAAGGTCCATCTTGATATTTACTCTGCGCGTCAAACCAGGATTGGTCCCTTTGTTAGTTTTGTCTTTGGCGGGTTTCACTGCTGAAGCCCACCTCTGGCTCCAGCGTGTCTGGCATGGCAGGAAGTGAGGGAGGTGCCCGAAACTCCCTGTGCTTAATCCCCTTGGTTACAGGAATGTACCCAAAAAGTGATAGGCAGGCTGGCTGTCCTTGGAGGACAGCCGCCCTGCTGTGTAAGTGACGGCTAGGCTGTGAATGGGATAAACCTGCATAAAAGGCGAGGCTTTTGTCTTGGAAGGCAGAGTCGACCATTGGACTAATCCGAAGAAGAACTTGGAAATGACGCTTGCTGCAACGCCTGGTCCATTGGTTTGCCCGGTGAAGCCCTGCTGCATTGCTGAAGCTCTGAATTCGCCTCAACTAGAGAAGCCCTGCAACGGACGACTTCTCCCTTTGGGTTGGTGGGACCAATCAACCCCAAAGCAAACTCATCTGGACATCCTTTCGGAGCTAGCTGTACCTTCCATTTCTGCTGCAGGAACCGATTGCCAGGGAGAGGAACACCAGGATCGAGTGCGTCGTTTTAAAAATCGGACCCGAGCTCCAGGAAGATCCTCCAGACTCCCATGAAGCAGGATTAACCAAGCCTGAGCCACCTTAGAGTGCTGCACCCCAGATGCCAGGAAGGTCCATAAAGGTATGAGAATCGCAGTGGTGCTATTTGCGAGAGCCGCGAGAAGCTGAAACCGTGAAGTGCTGCTGATCTGAAGTTTGCCCATTGCAGCCGCCGACCAATTCATAGTGCAGAAGTCCCCAGACGTCCTCCCTCTTGTCCCCACGACTGAGGCTCAGGAACAGGATCTGCAGACCTACAACTTGAACAGAAGCCAGCTGGAACCAGTTTCTTTAAACCAAAAAGGTACTGTAAAACTATGCGGTTGCTTACCTCTTGTAGCGTAGCCTTGCTAGCTCTCAGTTGAGACTTGTCTGGTTTGCTTTTGCAGAGTTGCTTGCAGCTCTGCCCCTCACAAGCCTCCCAACTTGTGGCCTACAGTGATTTCATTTCCTACAAAGCTTTCTAAAACATTGTGCAAGACTTTAGCTACCTGCAAGAAGTGCTTCAGCTCACCTAGACTTTGTCAATTGACATTGGCAGTCCTAGCTCCCTGAAAGACCTTTACCTCTGACTTGGTGCTTTAACTATCCCTCAACGCAAGTCACAGATAACTTGTGTAGCTGGGAAAGGGTTAATTTACCTTTCATTGGAGGGTTCAAAAAGTACTTCCCTGCTGAAGAATATTTGTTAACCATTGTTATCTTCCCTCATCTTTTCCTTTTGACACCAACCTCAGTATTGCTCTAAATGTACCAGTGAACTATCAATGTCCAGTGTCCTAGTTATTGAAGTCAACTCAGTGCGTTGGAAGTGCGTGTTCCATCCCAAATGGGCATCTACTGCTTTATTGAAACTGAATATTTTGAAGCATATTATTGTGTTCCATATTTTGCACCCTTCCAAAGAAGGCTTATTTAACTGTTAAATTAATAAATAATTGTTTCATCAAGAAACCTTGAGGTTAAGTGTTTATTTGGATGCTTGTCACTGTATCTGTGCAATAACCTCACAGCTCACATTGACCCCTCGTAAGATAAGCCTGGCTGCTCAGTCACTACCAGCTTGTGTAGTACATGCATATACCAAAGGTTGTGTTAACTATTGCCAAGAAGACAGGCTGGTGCAGTCTCCCACAGGGTACTGCATACAATGTTGCCCAACAGCAACCCTTTCACCAAGAGTGCCTAGTCCTGGGTCACTCAAAAGACGACCAGGTCCCAGGATGGGACTTCTTAAGCACCCCCATCTGTGCCCTTTGGCAATATCCATATACATTGGCTTTAGGGGTGTAGACTGGTGTTGGTGGTTTACCTTTGTCTTCACAAAGGGCACAAGCGACTTGCACTGGCAGCCCTCATGTACCTTTTTGGATCCAATGCGATAATGCATTCAATTCAGCCATTTTGTTTGGAGGCTTCAGTGCAAGAACAAGGCAGGTCTAAAAGGGTTTTGTAGCCAACGTTAGTTCTGTGAGCCGAGTGAGGAAGCCTTCATATTGGTTTTCACTGGCACATACCAATCTGTTCCTGGGTTCTCCATTTCACATCCTAAAGGGTGTTCTGGGTTGAGTGGCAAATTTAGGGACAATCCATTTGTTCCCTAGACCCCTTTTGGGAATGGCAGGCTGGCTTGGGCCAGGCCCGGTGAGTGGTGGTATTTAAAGGGAAACCCTGTAACAAAGGCCAGTTCTGAACTGGAATTTCTGCGAGTAATAATTAGATTTCCCACAGTCGCTGCATTTCTAGGACCAGACCAGGCTGTACTGGCTAATCTCTGGTTTGTGTGTTAAGGTCTGGGACATTCATGCTGGACCACCTATCCTCCTGCTGGGTGAGGCCTTTCATGTTAGCAACTTTCCCTCCATATTCTATGGACCCCCAAAGGATTTGCCTTCAGCTTTGCTCTACTGGCCTTCTGCTGATTGTTATGGGGAAACTGGTCAGTCCTTACGGCTGTCAATACTGGGAAACTATGCTACCCTTTGACTGGTTACCTTTTTCGGTAGCATCGATATTGCACAATCCATCTTCCAATGGAGTGCATGAGGTGTCTTTTGTATGACCCCAGACTACACTCAAAGGGATTTTATGGTCATCTGAAATGTTCCCAAGTACAAACCGGTGGCAACAGTTATTTTTTTATAATTTTTACAGTACTTGGTTAGTAGCCAAACACAGTAAACACGGTAAGTCTAACAGTGGCAAGTGTCCCGCCTTGCCAGTAATTTCCTTCTATGGTCATGCACTGGCCCAGGAAAGCTTTGCTTTTCGCTGGCTAGTGCATAACACGTGTGAAGGGGGGGGGTCACAGGAAATGGGCTGGAATGGTCTGATCCCATACACATACTGGTGCCAGTGTGTCTAGAGTGCATGCATGAGTCAGACCCACAGTAGTCCATGACAGCACCACTGCTGGTGTGCATGTTTGAAGCATATCTTGCCAATGGAGGGAAGTCTCTGGTCACTCACCTGCATTTGGGATAAGGTGTCCTGCAACAATTCCAGCAGATCTGAAGGAGCCAAGTATCCAGAGTAGCCCTGCAGCAGGGTGATCCGTGGAAGCATCCTAGAGAGGGCTGGCAACCAATTCTTGCTGCAGTCTCAGTGGATCCCTGCCTGGCTACTCATCTCCGAAACCCCTAATCATTGCTTCAAACCTCTGGAACCGTGGTAACTGGTCTCCGCGTCTAATGGTACATAGCAAGTTACATCCTTCAGAAGTGTCCCTGAAGCACCCAGTGGTCTGGCAAATCCAGATTGGGCCGTCGTTCTGAGTTTCTGCCCAGAACTCCAAGGGACATCAGCTTGACCGGCAAGAGTCCTGCTTATGAAATTTTGACATCCCACCATGCACGGGTTCTCAGATTAACAAGTTAACCTGGTAAACGTTCTTTCGACTTGATGTTACCATGTATTCATCTTATATCTTCATTTCCAATATCAGCGGCTTCGAAAATATTCTTTCGGCAGAGGACGCTGTGCGTCGAGACCGCCGACTAGGTCCCTCGAAGGCTTCCATCTCGCTGGCGTTATCAACTACATATACCAGGCGCAGCGCCCTTTGACTTAAGAACTGTTTTTTCATCACCCATATGCAGAATTATCGGCTTGATACGCGCTTTTAAAATGATACGTGCCTTTGAAATGATCAGGCCTTAAAAGAGCGCAAGGTCTAAAGCTCAGAAAATTATACAGCAGGGAAGGTTGGGAGGGCAATGAGGAATATGTGGGAGAACCATCCAGTAGAAAGACCATTAACAGGGGTAAGGCACTACTTCTTTGAATGGATTGTGTCCTCCCACGTATTCCTCATCTTATGATAGACTCCCAAAGCAGTATTAGGTTCTTTTGGAGGTAGGAGTAAGAATTTGAGTTAACGTTTGTCCAGAATGGAGCATGGAACTGCCTTCCCATATCTCCTTCATTGTTCCAGGTGTCTGAATAATGTTTTGTGGAAGGTGGACCAGGTAGCTTCTTTGCAGATATCCCTTATCGGAACTCCAGTCTGAAGGGCAGAGGAAGTAACCATGTCCCTAGTGGAATGAACCCTTAAGTATTCTGGTGGATATTTCCCAGCTAGCCTGTAGCACTTCAAAATAGTCGTATAGTCTATCTGGATAGAATGCTTGGTAACTGACAGACCTAGTTTGTGTCCTGTATAACCAATGAAGTTGGTTGTGTTGTCGTAACTTGCCTTTCTAGAAACATAAAAGCTTACAGCTCTTCTTGGTTCGAGTCTAGGACATTGTTCCTCTTCCATGCCAGGAAGAGGCGAGGATAGAAGACTGGAAGCCCAATTTTCTGTGGTAAATGGTAGTCCAACGCAAATTTAGGTAGAAAAGAGGGTTTGACCTAAAGGACAACCCTATCCTTTTAAAATAAGTAAATGGCGGTTTACAGGATAATGCCTGCAACTCACTAACCCTGCGGGCTGAAGTTACCGCTAACAAAATAGTTTTGTAAATTAGCAACCATAAAGGCCAGGAATGGAGTGGCTAAAAAAAATAAATTTAAAAAAGGAGCGCTCGTCAAAAACTTTAAACCAAGTTAAGGTCCCAAGTTTGTATTTGGAATGGTGTAGGAGGAAACACATTTGTGAATCCTTTAAGAAATTGAATTAAATGTATTTAGAAGTAGGATGCATCTTCCGATGTGCGCTTGAATATGGAACGTGCTGCCAGGTAACCCTTGATTGTTCCAATCTGGAGCCCCAGATTGGCCAAATGTAGTAAAAATGATAACACTGTAGGTGTATTGCATTGAAAAGGGTCCACATCTTTCTCCTTAGACGAGGACTGCAGAACTTGTTCCAACGGCAATGGTATATGGATTTTATTGCTGGCCTTCTGGCCGAAAGCAAATTCTTCATTACGTCATGCGGGAGGTCCCAATCCTTGTAGCTCAGCCTCTCAACCCATGCGTGAAGGCCGAGTGTCTTCACCACTGAATAGATACTCCAGCCCTCCTCGCCAGAAGACTCACGTGGCCATGTGTTCACAACACCAAGAAAAACATGGCCAAATGCTCCAACCACAAGGCTGTCAGGACTATACTGCACTGATGAGCCCTAATAAGGGTGAAGCCAGGTATGTAGTCGTCCCGACAGCCTTGCAAAATGTCCTTCTTGGGTTGATAAAAACGGTTTATAGTGAATATGTCGAATGAAACTTTTTCGAATGGCATTTTAAAAAAAAATGCAATGCCGAAAAAGATTTTGCATTTTTTTTAATGGGGTCCCCCTCCCCCCCAATCTCCCCTTATTTTTATTTACTTTGTTTTTACTAGCTAAACCAAAAAACATGCAAATAAAAAAATCACATTCGAAATATTTTTTTTCACCATTATTCTTTGAAGAAATGGCATTCGAAAATGGACATTTTAACTCGATACCGATCAAGACATGTATAAAATAGCAATGCCCTCAGACAAAAAATTTCCTGGAGAAAAAGGTTTGCATTTGAGTTAATCTGCTTACCCACAATGCCTTGCTGTTGTGGCTCAGACCTGAGGTGAACTTCCAGTGATGGCTACTAGGTGGACTTGTCGAATGTGTGACTTGGCTCAAATATATATTACATGCATGTATTTTGTGTTGGGTGGTAGGGAGTTGGTGGGTGGCTGAGTTAGGGGAGGTGCTACCCATTAAAATAAAGACAAAACTGCATGCATAAAGTGCAAACAAGGAAGGGTAAGTTGAAAATAACAGAACTAGCCATCTGGGGGGAAGCTCTGTATATGTGTGCTTTCTTGCTAGGGCAAAGTGGCCACCCCACTGAAATCGAAGCCAGAGTGCAGTGTGGAAACCCAGTTTATTTTGAGCCAACAATTACCAACACCCCTTATTTTCAGAAACTGGCATCCAGTATTTTGTCTTCGAGTTTCCATCATACATCAGAGTCCCTTAATTTAAAAGAACACCCCTCCCAGGGTGGTTATTCATACAGCACCGGCCAAGCTTGGAGCTACACAAACTGCTTTGCATCTAGAGTTGGTACCTTCACTTTGCATTAGGTTCGGCAAAAAGCCTCGAGTCACCAACTATTGCACGAATGTGTGCATCACAAAGCACGATTGCCAGCACTAGCCTTTTAATGGTCTAATCCAGTTGACTCCATGCCCTCCATCACGTGGAGGCGAGTTGGTAGAGTGACTATTTTGAGCACTTGCTGGATAAAATTAGCAATGCATTTCTCGTAAGTGCTTACCACAACTGAGTCGCGTATTGACCATTGCTCTGTAGCTTGCCTTTATCATCTAGACACGACTCTCAAACCCTCTGGCAGAAGAGGCTCAGGAAGCGCCTTTTCTGGCAGGCCCGCTCACTTTTCCTTGCAAGTGATATCTTGCCCGGATGCTGTGCAATACACTGCTGCCCGGTGCATTGCACATGACGGACGTTTTCAGCCATTGAGAGTAGAAAGGCACTCACTAATTTAGTGATTTGTAAGGGCCCCTGGGGTTGCCCGGTTAGCCCCTCCCCCCATTACCACCACTAAAATTGTTAAGAAACAGATCTTATTCACGACAGCTGAAAGCACATCAATACAGAATCAACGTGAACAAAGGCAATTAAGCAAATTGCGCCCTGGCCATCTAGTGAAGCCGAACTCTGGCTCATACTTCTCATTGCTCTTGGTCTGCTCGATTGAGAGGGTGAAGATGGCGTGGGAGCGGGACGACTGGGAGTTCATGGCTGTAGACGCTACTGTCCTGCAGCTGTTGCCCTGCTCCAGGCAGGACACCGTTTCTAGAGCAGTAGTTACATCCCGTTCAGTCAAGCCGACGATCTAGGCAACAGAAAGAAAAAGGTTGATAAACAGGCAGAAACAAAGCAAATGGTGCCGTGGATCTGGGGATAAGAACCACCACTGCCTCTTAGGAGACAAACGCCCCAACCTATGGGGTGGCTATCGCATGGAGCAAGTTTAAATGTGCACTAGAAGGCACATGTTTTCTAAAGAAATGACACCATTAGCAACAAGGTGCCAGGAGAAACCACAGGGGGCTCCCAGTTATAATCATAAAAAAGCATTCAAGTGAATGCAGGCACCCTAAAATATCCCAATTGTAGAGCAGTACTGTTCAGGACCAGTTCAAACCATTATGTTCATCTCAAGACCACTCCCAAATCCCCCCCCCCCGTCCCATCTACACTAGCGCCAAGAGAGACAGTTACCACCCATGATCCGTTCGTGACTAGACAAACGCTGAAGACCACATCATGACTTCTATCTCCCTGTACCAAATGGAAATCCGGAACTGTCCTTAAATAATAATTCCATATGCTCAATAAAATGGTTTGAACAAAAGACTGCAGGTTTAAGCAGAATGAAAGCGAGGCACTGCCTGCAAGGTAAGACAGCAGAAACACTTCTTGAAGGCAGTATGTGTTGAAACTGCAGTTTCATGAAGCTATGAAACTCAGCAGAGGTTTCTGCAAAGAACCCAGGAGAATGCATTAATTAGCAGCTTTTGCGCCATTTACAAGACTTGAAAGATGGTACCTTTATGCCTTCCTTGGGATCTTCCCTAATGTTGATCTGGGAGGATTTGTTTCCAAATGACAGCAGGTCAATAATCTCCTCGTTGTAGATCTGGTGGTTATAAAAATCATAGACTGAACACCATTAACCAATGTTACAGGTACACTCAAAAGCAAGTTGAAGTGAAGCAAAGTTGGGTCAACCTACCTCCAGGTAAGAGACGTTCATCACAAAAACCCACTCTGGCCTCAGCTCGATTTCTTTGAACAGGGTTCTTATGACCCGAGGAATGACACCCACTGTGGGCTCATGTTCCTGGTCTTGGGTATATGCACCCCCCATGGAGAACGTCTTTCCTGATCCGGTCTGACCGTAGGCAATGACAGTGGCATTGTATCCTATGGAAATAAGGTTCAAAGGGCAAATGTTAGGGGGATTTCCCTCTAGCCCCATGATCAAGGGCTTGCTCTATATTGTCATGTCTTAAAGAGCCTGGTGAGCTTCAGTGAAAGACGAGTTAAGAAGTAGTGTAGTATAGCACCGGTACTGAACAGGTACAGTACACCTCTGACAAAAAGTAAATTAGAGCCTGCCCAGAAACCTTATACATATATTTCCTTATATAGAAAAAGCAAGAGCTACAATGGTACATGTATGCAAGTCAACTCCATAAAATAAATGCAACAGGCAAGTTTCTGTAGGTTTCTATAAGTTCAAAGAGTCTTCCCTAGGTGGTCAAATAATTTACCTAACCTGGCCAGAAAGTTTTAGAGTTCCAGAACAAAAGTTTTGCCGGTTTTGGACGGGCCTCTGTTTCTGCGTTTTGAGAGCACTTTCAAAGGGGGCTGTTTCTATAGCTCCAGTGGAATTTCAGCCACAGAAGACCCTAGTGTTTAGGTTTATGTTTATATGCTTCTATAGCGCCGTAAGCCCGCAGGCATCAGGGCGCTGTGAATGAAGTGACCAAGAAATTGGACCTCAATTGAAGAAAGGAAACCCCAGAAGTGCCACAGTTTGGCAAGCAGTACCTTGGGTCCAAAATGCAGTTCTCAAAACACCTTCAGAGGCAGTCGCTATGCACTTTTGCTGACCAAGTGTTCCATTGATGGTGGGTGCAAAGAGGGGAGTTTGGGGGGGGGGGGGGATTGGTAGCGGTCAGGCTGAATACAGTCCATAATTATGGAATACAGGTTTCACGTGGCAAAAGATGGCTACCCCCACACGCACTGAGGGGGACAAAGGATCGGTGACAAGTCTGAGGACAGACAGTATCTCCATTTTCTGAAATGGAGGGGGGTTTAAGAAAATAAAAACTTAGCCAGATAAAAATGGTTTCCAAGTATAGCTACTACTAGCCTAGCCACATGAATAAGTCAGAGCACACAAAAACAGAGGCTGGCTGGGAGGAATAAAGTCCAAAACCCAAAAGAGTAAGCAAGAAATACATTGGGAAAAAAGGCCTTCTACCCAAAAAGCAAGGTCTCCCAGCTTACAACAGCACTGCAAGAGAAAACCCCACTTGCTGGCAAGAGGGGCATGAACATTTGCATATCTGAAAACCATGCAAAAAAGGAAAATTATTCTTTTCAATCTCATTTTTACATGAATGTACATTATCAATTGCTATGGGCAAACTAAAAAGGACACCTCCACAGAAGAGTGAATGGCCACCCAGTCGCCTTCTACATTTTCAGGATCACAAGTTATCTTAGGCACCTCGGAATGCTAGAGAAAGGCATTCCATTTACACCAATGGACAATGCTGCAACGGATCACCCACCTTTAAAAATCCCTTTGATAAGAGGTGCAACAGCCGTATTAAAAACTTCTTCCTGCTCGGTGGACGGGTCAAACACATAATCGTAGGTAAAGGATTTATCATTGCCCAAAGTAACCTACAGAGAAAGGAGAACATGATCATGGACGGCACAGACCGCAAATAGGTTTACAGAACACACAAGCTCCTATTGAGAAGGACTCATTAATTCTACAATTAACATTACTAAAAAGTAGTCCTGCACAGATCAATAGGAGCTGTAAACAATTTTTAAACAGGGTCCGTAATTGATGGGAGCTGGGGGCCATTTAGCTCAAGCTTCTAGCATATTAGAACCTGGTTAGCTTGAAACCAATAGCTACTTTCGGCTCCCCAGACCAACTGGTGCCTTCCAAACATGTGGTTCATACAAAATGGACAAATGTTAGGAACATCTCTGGCAGGTCCTGCTCCCCCTGTGGTAGCTCCTGCCGACAGTGGGATACCCGAAATCCAGGAACTGGTTTTAGTTCCTGCTCCTCGAATCTCAATTTCGAACCCTGTTAAGTTCTTGTAAATCCCATTGACTGACAATATAATAAAAGGTTAGTTGCCAACAAAAAAATACTCATTTCACTAAAAAGTTTCCGCTGCTTAACATGGGCCGTCAAAACAGGCGTTTCAGCGATTCACTATTTTTTTCCCTTTATTGTTAATTGGTTAATACAATCCTTACACAGGTTTAAACCTGCAGCACTTAATACAGTATAAAATGACAGAAACGCATATCTCCCCGCCCCACCACCCAACATGTCCTTTTAAGTAACAAGCTTTAAAAATGTGTCAATGATTAAAGAATGGGTGCGGATAGCGGCCATGCTGCGAGGACGCTTTCCTGGAAGCTCCCGAGAGATCAGTCACAATCTGTGCCATATATGCTTTATAAATGGTCTGAATATCAGATAAGCTGATCAAGGCTATGTAGCCTGTTACAGAAGCTGCCCGCAGTGAAATCGGACAGATTTAGAACCACAACAGCGTGAGCAGCGTCTGCGGCCCAAGTGGTGAAGGAGCCCAGAGAAGAGGCGAACTGCGGCGGCACAGCGAAACAGCCGGGCACCCGAAAATTACCAGCATAGGAACCCGCACTGCAGTGAGGTGCCGACACTGCCTTGGTGCGGCAGCGAGACCGCAATCTAAGACACCACCTCCAGAATCCACCGACTGCAGCCACGATGTGAATGAGCAGACTCCGCTGAAAAGAAATAGCAAGCAGGCTAAATAACGCGAGTGGTGCATATTGGTGGCAGCGACCCTACACTCATGCAATTATATAAACGCTTACACGGCAAGGAGTAAACTGGAAACTGTGCACAAGACCCTCCGCTTATCTCCTGGGCACAAGACGCTGTGATTGCAGTGGCAACATAGTCTGGCTGTGGAACCATAAGAGCAATCAAAAAAGAAAACCTAAATATACCAACAGGATAAAACAAGCGCAAACCCTCCTACATCAAACCGATGCAGAAGCGATCTTAACAGCCCTGAACCAGAGAAACACGAAGCAACTATGGGCCCTCTTGAAACAATCCTACTTCGTCAAACCTGATTCAAGAAGTAGAACAGGCTTGGATACTACATTTTACAAACTTGTATAAGAGGACCCATACTATCGTTACAGAAAGAGCTAATCTAGACCCTCTGTGGAACCTTAAAGGGGAAGTCGACAATATTGCAACAACAATCAAGAACCTGAAAACAGTGAGCGCTGGGACCCCGACGGCCTCGCAAACGCAAACTTAAAATCTGCTCCAGAAGAGTGGGTTGTACTATTTGAGCCGCTGCTCATCGATATAACAAACGAAACAAATACCCACCAGTTGGAAATGTGCAACATTTATCCCAATCTTCAAGCAGAGCAACTGGAAACATCCTGTGAATTCTAGACCCTTTGCCCTCCTGGATCCTTTAGGAAAGTTGTTCGCCTCTTTCCTCTTGAAAAACCTGTATCAATGGACAGTGGTAAACGAAATACTGGTAAAACGCCAAACTGGATTCATCCAAAAAGTAGGAACTATCAACCTATTGCCCCTAAACATGATCAAGCAAGAAGCCAAAAGAAACATCAGGTTTATGCGGTCTTCATAGACCTAAAATTAGCATTTGACACAGTAAATCGTCCAAGATTATGGGGAAAACTAACAGCGTGGCAGTGCCCTGCATCCATTCTTAATCCGAAAAACTTTACTCGAATGCCACGATTCTAGTCAGACTAACAAAAGATGGATCTGTGACTAGCCCAATAGCCCCTTGGAACGGAATAAAAAAAGGGTGTCCACTGGCAGCGACCAAACAATCTCTATACCTCAGACTTTGTCTAACAAATACAAGATGCAGCGCCAAATCCCCTGAAGACTTTTGATGAACCTATACAAACATTGATTTATGCAGATGATATAATTTTAGATAAAACATTGGCCGGCCTCCAAGTCAGCCTTGACAAACAAGAATACAAGAATGAGCTTCAGATCAACACTGAAATCAAAACGGATGATGTTGATAAACCAAAAAAAGAAGAAACAAAGAAAGCCAACAGTCATACTCAGAGGCCAGCCTATTGAAGTTGTGAAGACCATTAAATATCTGGGCACAATGATCAATTAATCTTGAAATGAACAGGAATGGAAAGACCATTTGGAAACCAAAGCCTTCTCACTTGCGCGCCAAAGATGTTTTTTCCACAGCAAGTTTGGCAAATTTTCACTCAAACCGGTCGTGGCTCTGTTCAAACAAAAAGTCTTTCCAATACTTGCGCTGGAGAAACTTCAACAGCATATTAAGTGGCATGTGTATGAAGCAATATTTTGGAGGAAAACACTGGCACTGCCGTGCAATTTTCCAATGCCAAGAATCAATAATTGGGTGGAAACAAAATCTATATAGAAAAGTAACTTGCAATGAAAATTGCAGCAATTGATACTCCAAAAAGTGAAAAAAAACCTGATGAACGTGACAACACTACAACAGTGGTCAATGAAGATCAAAAATTGATGCAACAGGAAGAGATCTCTGAAGAGATGCCGATACAGACACCTCAATATGCTAAACGTAAAACACAGCACAACAACTGGATTAAACTCAAGTCCAACAAACCCAATTCAATCACCACAGATGTGAAACGGAAACAAGAGCTCTAAACGAACTACCAGAATATCTAGCTCACTTTCCTGACCAAAAGATCTGAGATCTGTACTTGCTTTTTCGTTTCAACATACTTCCAACTCGAGAGTATAAACAATTGGCCACGAAGAACTCACTGTCGATTTTATAATCAAGAAAACACCACGGAAACGCCACATAGTGATATGTACTTCATTGAAGGAGAAACGAAACCTGTTCAGGACTTTTTTGGTATATCAGAGAAACAGATGCACACATGAAAAATGGACCCAAATTCTCAGCGATAACGATAAAGCTTTAATTTTTACAATTATCCAATTATGGATAGTCATGTCTCAAATAGCACCGTGAAATAAATGAGACTGTAGAAAACTTGATAATGAAAAGTTTGGAATCCAAACATACCATTTTAAATAAAAAAATAAGCACGCACAACGTATTGGTGTTGCAGAGGAGGCACTATATAGCACCAAACACCAGTAGAGGTACAAAAAGGATATAGCAACGCTGCAGCACAGTTTGGAGTTGTAAAGGTAAATTTAGGCAATGGCAAGCTGCCTAGGAAGCAGGGAGTAAAGAAGCAGACAATTGTTACATGCGAGGAGGAGCCGACACGATAGGGGCGGAAAGACAGGAGCAGCAGTGAAGTAAAGTGCACAATCACGGACATATTTGTTCAGACCCGACTTACGGATAGCAAGGTAGGTTCGGTCAATAGTGGCCAGCATCTACAAACTCCTCACACATGTCTACCAAGTCGTCACAGGTTAGGTCTAAAAACTGTTAAGCTGGATTTCTGAACACTGACCTGGTGGGCAGAGGCTCAGAAGGCCAGTTTAGCTTCTTGGAACAGGGTACCTTCTGGACAAGCCAGACCAATCATAGCAGCATTGGCGGCTGTCGAGACCAAGTCTCAGGAGGGGTGAGGATGATCGAAAGCACACAATGAGCACACAGTAAACAAAACCACAAATTACTGTCGGGTGTATAACAAAAATACATATCCATTTATTAAAGGCCTTTTAAGTCAAACACAAAGCAATTAGTCGGCAGTAATAACAAACACCACAACATTAATCTAGCAACCATATATACATTAACCAATGGCCTAAAGGAATAGCACACAGTATTGATCCACAACCTGCAAAGAAAGGGGTCACAGTACGAATATCATTTAGACAGTCCTTCACAATTCAAACCCTAAGAGGCAGTCCAGTCCCTAAAATGAGTGGAGCCTTGAGCTCAAAAGTACATTGTGCTGGTGCACACGATCGTGCAGTTAGTCAAAACGGGGTCTTTTCAAGGCGCTGTAGCGACTCACGAAGGTGGGTGAGGCAGTGAAGACTAAGCTCCCACCATTCGAGAAGTGTCTCCCAAAGAGGGCTGAACAGGTCCCAAGAATTGGGAATAGCTCGATAGTACAGGTTACCTCGATAAAGAGGCCCTCACGGGACACTTGTGCATAAAAATGGATGATGCGCCAGTGGCCACAGCTAAGGGCTGAAAGTACTGAACGACCCTTGGCACACTCCGGACCAAACTTCGGCAGTCAAGTCCACTTCAGTCACAGGTTCAAATCCTGCAGTTGCCCGGCTCTGCAACTTTCAGTGGCTGCGTTTGAGGGATGATTGTGGCGGGACAGTGGCCATTTCTCCGCTCCCGATGAAAAGAATCAGGCCAATTCCGCAGCAAGTCTGAGGGCACAGCAGCAAGGCACCCACAAAGTTAGTCTCCACAACTGGGCGACAGTGACAGCGTATGCTCGGGTTCAGGCAGACTTCTAATTTCAGATCCAAGAATGCTAGGTGTACAAAACTCGGGAGAGTGCCTTACACCCTGAGCTTACCGTCTCCAAATGCTCAAACTGTCGAGACAGGGGCGGTTCCAGGGCAATGGTCCCATGCAAGCTGGTCAGTTCACTGGATGGTCCAGGAACAACTTCCAAGAAGGCTCGCTTACAGGTTAAGTTGGAGGTGTCGAGAATAGTTGGTCCCACAATTCCAATGGGTCGAAGCGCCCTTGCAGGCCTTCGAGATTCAGTCAGAAAAAGTGGGGTCCGACGACAGCGGGCTCAGGGTGCCAAACCTTCCAACAGGTCACCAGCGGTTCCACGGATCTGCTTTGTAGATTCAGGATACTTGGCTCCTTTACCAAGTTCGGTGTGAACTCAGAGCGAACTGGAATGGGCAAGATGCCTTCTTATCCAAAATCTCCTTTGCGCTAAAACGAAGGCAAACCAATGAGAGATCTGCTCACATACAGCCACCCCAAATGTGGACCAATCACAGAGCATGTGGTGCCAGTCATCCAGCACACCAGACATCCTGGCACCCAGGATCTGTATTGGAACTAGACAGCTCTAGCCCACATACTGGAGGCACACACAAGGCATGCAGAAGCCCGGGAAAGCTTTGCGCAGGAGTCCGAATGACCAAATAAGGAATTTTCCAGGTCTGCTCGACCTAGGGAAAGACACAAAAGGACAAGATGGCCAAAGGACAGAACAAAGGATCTCGTGGCATGGCTATTTTAGGCACTGGCCACTGTCCTGGGCCAAACACGGTAAACGTGGTATGGACCATTGAAAAAGTTGCAAATACACAAAAAGTTAGATGCCATCAGCTCTGTCCAAGGCACATCTGTACATACACGAAAAATCATTGGCGGGTGTATAGGGCCTTAAAAATAGAGAAAAAAAAAGACCCCCCCTCGAGCACTGTACTGGAAGTTACTTTGTGCACTGAAAATGTTGCTAAGAACTAGCAACAACGTGAAAGACTTGGGGAATCTAAGTCTCCCAGTACTGGCTGTTTTACGGGCATGTCAGTTTCATTCTGAGCAAAAGCCCAGCGGAATACAGCAGAAGGCTGGGCTCCACTGACAAAAGTCAGGCTAGGATGGTCAGACAACAAAAAGTTGGGGGGGGGGGGGGGGGGGGGGGAGGTTCCACAGCTGGAGGGAAAATTACACATAAATGGAAATCTTTCCTAACAGCCTACCCTGGACTCTTTTGCAAAAACATGAGTTGGAGCAGGAACGGTCCTTGCACCCACCCAAGCATAATGGGACAACTATGTGGTGATCAGCAAGTCCTAGCCGCAATCACCGATCTTAAGGCCTCATTGGAACACAAAATGTACGCCATCAGCTTAGACATTAATCTCCACGGGCAGATCTCTGACCAGGAAACCACCACCGGCCCATTATTGCCATGAGCCTAACTAGAAGGACAGGGAGAAGATCCTGGAATACTTTAGAACGAGCAGCAAAATACAAGAAACTGCAAAATTAACAGCATACCCGGATTACCAGTTAAAAAAATGTTTTTGAAATAAGACTTTTTGAGCATCCAACATCAAATACATGCTGCTATACTCCACAAGACTGAGGATTATACTCAAAGGGAGAGCTTTATTTGAGACACCTGAAGATGCACTCAAGTGAATGGACGAAAAACTGCAGTCGATAGAGAAGAAGCGGGATAACGCTGCAGGAGTCTGAAAGGCTCACCATAGGATATATCTAGCTGAGAACCTGCGGATAAGTCGCTAAAACCAACGGATAGACCATGCTTAAATTCTTAAAAGGAATGCGCCATCTGATTTTTAAAACCGCAGGAGCCAACACAATGTAGTCTCTGGGACCGGGAGCAGACGTTGCACAGGAGCATTCCCCGTCCACGAACATATTTTTTTGCGTACTAGCAGTTACCTGCCGCTCCTCCAGCACCATAGGACAAGGTTGGTCGGTGCAGGGGTAAGAGGCGGGAATGCCTGAGCATGGGGTATATAGTTGGGCAATTGTTTGGGGATGGGATGACACTTATGATGAGCCTTGTTAATGGCAGACAACCATAAAATAGTTTCCTGGCATGTCAGAGGCCCGAGTAGCTATATTAAAAGGAACCGGATAATGACCTACACCGGCATAAGGTCGATGTGGTGCTTCTACAGGAGACACATTTGACACCAGAAAAACACAAAGTCCTAGCCAGAAAATGGAGTGGTAGTGTCATTGGTTCGCCCTATTCATATTATGCTAGAGGGGTGCTCATATGGATCGCCCCATCAATTCCCTTTCGGGTCCTTAAACAGTGACATACAGTGAAGGCAGGAGGGCCTTGATACACAGCTTTCTTGAAAAGCAATTATGCATTATAAACACTTATGCCCCGAAATCATGACACAGCAGTGTTTTTCCGTTCATTGTATACTAGAGATAAACCATAGACACTGTACCTTGATTTGGGGGGGCTTTAATTGTACACAAGACTGGACAGATCTGACAAATATACTCACCCGGACCCACCAGCCAAAGGGCTTATCGCACTAATCAAGGCCTTTAATATAGTGGACGTGTGGCATTGCCTACATCTGCATATTCCAGGCTATTCCCATTACGCAGCACCATAGGACTTCTACACTAGATTAGACTATATTCCTCACGGGTGCAGAGACACTAGATGAAATCGTAAAAGCAGACTATATATTGGGGCCAGCCTGTCCCCAATGCTGTTTAACATATACATGCGCACTCTGTGCAGCTTACTGGTGAAGGAGGGGGTGTCGTTTACAAATTACGCAGACACCCAACTCATATTGGAACTGGATGGCAGCCATCATGATGCAGACAGTGAAGTAATAGCCAGGGTCTATAAGATAATTAAAGCTTGGATGCAGACAAATTGGATGTGTCTGAACGACTCCAAAACTGAGCTTATGCTGTTTGGATCTAGTCGTCAGCTTGCCAACTTGGGGGCAGAGTATAAGTCATTTAAAATCAAGAAAGCCACTATCCAGGTAGTCCAGAAAGTGAAGACCTTGGGAATGATGGTTAACGCAGTGGTAGACTCATGCTCAGACTAGCTATCTACAAAAAAACACGGCATATTACTTAAGGCTCATGAAAGCCATTAAGCCTTACCTTAATGAGGGCAACATGGCTACCATAGCCAGAGCCATTATATTATCAAGACTTGACTATGGTAATGCCCTGATGCTAGGGGCTTCCTCTAGGGATGTCTCTAGTTGTCAGGTGATTCAGAATAACGCGGTTAGGCTGGTCAAAAATTTGAGGAAAAGCGACCATGTCACTAAAGATAGAATGGCGTTACACTGGCTAAGAGTAGAGGATCGTATAAAATTTAAAGCTCTCTGCCTGGTTCATAAATGCCTTTATGGCTCTGCTCCAGAGTATTTAAAAAAGAGGTTAGTGCTTCACACCCCCAGTAGAAGTCTTTGCTCCGGGGGTAAATGCCTGTTGATCGTTACCAAGTTCAAGCTGAAATTGGGGTTGGGCAGCTCCTTTTTGGTTCAGGCGCCCAGCTTGTGGAATAGTGTTCCGGAAACACTCAGGTCTGAAACAAACCTTGCTTTCAGGAAGGGTTTGAAAACATCTCTTCAGATGATGAACCGGGATAAGTTGGATCAGGGACATCTTCAGATCTCTCATTGGTTTGCCTTCGTTTTAGCGCAAAGGAGATTTTGGATAAGAAGGCATCTTGCCCATTCCAGTTCGCTCTGAGTTCACACCGAACTTGGTAAAGGAGCCAAGTATCCTGAATCTACAAAGCAGATCCGTGGAACCGCTGGTGACCTGTTGGAAGGTTTGGCACCCTGAGCCCGCTGTCGTCGGACCCCACTTTTTCTGACTGAATCTCGAAGGCCTGCAAGGGCGCTTCGACCCATTGGAAGTGTGGGACCAACTATTCTCGACACCTCCAACTTAACCTGTAAGCGAGCCTTCTTGGAAGTTGTTCCTGGACCATCCATTGAACTGATCAGCTTGCATGGGACCATTGCCCTGGAACCGCCCCTGTCTCGACAGTTTGAGCATTTGGACTGGCCTCTTTCTGTGCTCTATGTGTGTCTGTTCGTTTAAAGCGCCCCGATGCCGTTGGGCTACCGGCGCTATATAAAAATGAAATGAAAATAAAGCGAGAGTGCTATCAGATCATGCGCCGCTACTGGTCACATGGCAAATGGTTTCCACCCCTCCCCACCCCCCAGAGCTCGTATCCCGACGTGGAGACTCAGCGGCGCAGCCCTGAAAGATGGCGCATTCAGGGAACACCTTACGGGTGAGTATTGTAGATTCCTTTGACCACAACACAGGTAGTGTGGCATCAGCTGGGACGCTATGGGAGGATTTTAAGGTTGTGATTAGGGGTCCCGCAATATCCAAAGCAAGCAGCATACAGGCCTTCATAACGGAGGCTTTAGCAAAGGCGGACACTGCTTTGGTAGATATTGGGCAGCACAAAGGGGAAGCAGGAAACTACACAGCGGAAACTAACAAGCTAAAACATGAATGTATATAGCATTGGGATAGGCTGGGTAAGAAAAGCTAATCAAAATATATTGAGAAAACATGCCTATATTGAGAGGCAATATACCGGAGACAAACCGAGCAGGATGCTTGCCTGTTTTTACAGAAGTGATGCAGCAGAATATGATACAGGCCATTTTGGGCAGCGATAGCACATTGCGTATGACGCAGGCGGAAATAGTTTCCTTGAGGACCCTGTAAGACACCTCTGAGGTGCAGACATCAGATATAGAGGAGGCCCTTGCACAAAGAGAACTCCTTAGGTTAGATGCTGTGGCAGTTGAGCGATTAGAAGCACCTATAACTCTGGAGGAATTAGTGGCTACGATTAGAGAGCAACCTACAGGTGAAACGCCAGGCACAGACGGGATGCCTGGCAAATTCTATAAGGAGTACATTGCAAAAGTAGCACCCCCCGCTATTGGCTCTGCTGAATGAGGCATTTGAGTTAGAAGTTATCCCGATATCATTAAGGGAATATATTATAGTACCCCATCTCAAACCAGATCAGCCAGACACAGACCTTGTTTCGTACAGACTCGCTCGTTACTCAACCAAGATAAGAAAATACTCACAGGCCTGCTGGCAAACAGACTAAAAACTATGATAGCTACATTAATACACCCTGACCATACAGGATACGTGCCAGGGAGAAGTATTATGAGTAACTTGCGTAGACTACAACACATTGAAGACCATACCAAAGATGGTGCAGGCCAGTATGTGGTAGCTTCATTGGACGGCCATGGTTATTGGCCACATTGAAAAGGTTCAGGCTGGGTCCAATTACATCAAATGGGTCCAATGGTTGTATAATCAGCCGGTAGCTAGCGTGAAAACGGGCAGTACGATCACGGAACAATGCTCTTAAAGAAAGGCACAAGACAGGGATGTCCTTGGTCTCCAATGCTTTTTATTTTGGTGCTTGAGCCCTTAACGGTGTACCTCCAGAAAGTCTATAAAGAAGCAGGCATAAACAAAGATGGCACTTTGCATCTTTGTATGCTAATGACATGCTCCTGTACTAACAACCAGAGATTAATTTAGAATATGTATTAGAGGTGTTAGAACGATACACTGAACTTTCAGGAATAACGTTAAGCGCACAGAAGACATGCCTTCTCCCGTTGGGCAGCTACTGCCGGAATAACACGCGATCATTTCCTGTAGTTCCGGTGAAATGGGCGATAAGACACTTTTTGGTTTCTAGGAGTGAATATATCTCATGACCCCAAAGTTGAACGCGTACACAAAACACAGAAGGTGGTCAGCAGGCTGACAGTTTATGGAGTTCTGGGCCAGGCTCCCGCTGATGGGTAGAGCCGCACTCTTGAAAATGGTAGCGCTCCCTAGGCTCCTCCATTGTTTTACTAAAAACCCTTATGATATACCCAAGAGCTTCTTTAAACACAATATGCACGGGGTTCCTGTGGCAAAGAGGGTGGTGTAGACGAGCCCTGACTAAACTGCAATGTACGCATGACCAGGGAGGAATACAGATGCCCAACTTCAAGATGTACTTTGTGGCAAGTCAAATGCCATTTGTGGTATGGTGGGCTGGTGGACGGGCCGACCCAAGACTCCCCTTTGCTGCAATCAGCTTGCAGCCCATTCTTCTTGAAGGAGGTAGTATGGCTTCAGGACTCCTATTGGTGTAATCCACCCCCTCCTATTAACACTTGGGAAAAGCATTTGGAACAGGGCTTGTAAACCTATGGAAATTGCCAGGCCATATTCTCCTCGAGCCCCACTAGTGGCACTGAAAACTGATAGCCAACAGCAAAGGATGAGTGCGCAAGTATTGGGCCCCAGTCGGGGTGGCCACAAAAGGAAACCAACAAGGAGGCAAACCAAGGAACTTTGACACACTAGCTAGTGAGACTGGATTACATGTGGGCCAGGCCATAACACGCTGCCCTATTGAATGAGATAAAACAAAGGTGGCTAAGGGTTGAGGAAGAGCTCATGGAGATGAGGGGAATAGAAACGATGTACATGTCAGTTGGGGGACACGCAGTCTTCAGGCTATATGAGCTGATCATAGGCCAACAAGATAAGACGGCCTGGACTAGACTGAATTGGGAATGCGATCTGCAGGAACCATTTGCAGAGGGCTTGCCCTCATATCATAAACAAGGGAGCCCTCATATCATTAACAAGTGTCCCATAACGCAAAATTGCATTTGATTCAGTTGTACGTGACCCACCGGGCATATTTAACCCCACAAAGACTGAGAAATTGACAAATGTTGCCAGAAAAAGTATTCTTTCGCCCTAGAATAGCATGTATTCCATCGACCTATCGCAGTGAAGAGAGTCCAAGCCTAGGGCCCAAATGTGAGACAGTTCAGCTTACATTTCCCACCTTCTGATCCTTTTCGAAGGGCAGTTTACTAAATAAGTCTTCAGGAGCAAAGTCTTCATAGAGACATCCACATTCTCTATATAACTGAGAGGGAGGTCCGAGATTCTATATCATCCCCTTCCCAGAGTCTTCCCTTAATCCTCCAATTAGGGACAGTCCAAATCAATACTCTATCTGCCAGAAATGATCTGGACCTCACAAAAAGGATTAGGGGAGCAGCTTTCTCTTCCCCCCCACCTTCCACCAAACCCCACCCCCCACTCCCAGTTCCCCATAAATATTACCCAGGCTGGAGAATAAAGAAATCCCAACTACATCTTCTAAAACAAATAGGTTTAGAAGAGGCCCAGTGTGCACCATTTATACTTCGTCCACCAAGAACGTAATCTCAATTCTAATTACCTGGGACTGATGGAAGCCCCATTGCCAACCTTCAAAGCTTGCCCTCCAGTACATCCAATAATTTCCTCTGTTGAACAATTTAAGCACATAGAAAACTGAGGGAATCTTTCATTTTATAGTAATCCAGGAGAGGACACATGGAAAGGCAGTATTTTGCCTGTACTGCCTTCAAGAGCGAAATATGTGCAACTATTTTGGCACTTACATTATCTTTCACCAGCTTAAAAAATAGATTAGAAAATCTATAACTTGTAGACAAACTGGTCCACTTCTTTAACCCCGTTACCATTTAAGGTCCACAGAACATATCTGATTAAATGTAGCATTCTAGATCTGTCTGCCTCAATAACCAAGTTATTTTCTATAGCTTATGCGCCAACTAGATGAAGACCCATGTGTAGGCCAATTAATGTACAAGCAACTAAAATCAAGTCATCGGCATACGGCAAGTAGCCGATGCTCAGATACCCAATTCTTGGTGGATAAAGTGAGGGGACAGACAATATATAAATGTCCTGGCCCACAGAGATGTGCACCTCACATTTGTGATTTAACACTTCCATCCAGCTGATAACATCTTCGTGATTGGACTCCAGCAGATGGAGGGCCTGCAAAGTGACCTGTGCTTTGGCCAATTCCCCACAGAAAGCATAGTCAGCTGCATGAACCTGGTGTCAGTTATTTCCAAGTAAAAATTAAATTAGTTTCTCTGTAATGACTAGAATACTCTGTCCCCTTTCCTCCATCTTTATGGGTGTCCCAACATGGGGATGGTACCCAAAACCTCTAAGTGAAAAATTGAGCTTGACCTTCAAATTTAGTATAGCGCCTCACCTCAGTCCCCTTTGAACACATCGGACGCTTAAGATACGTTGCTACTCTTAGAAGATATTAGCCTTTGGCATACTAGCGGGGTAAGGCGGGTGGGACGTATGAGGAAGGGGACCGAGTACTCTAGTCATTATAGTGTGTAACTTTAATTACTTATACGTCCCGTCCCGGCATCCGTGTGGGTGATTCCACCAAACATAGGGTAGAGCTGTGATCACCTGCCCCATATCTAGGACGAAGCAAAAAGGTTCTTCAGAACCGCTAGACCAAACGCTGCAGTGCAGCTGGAGCTAGTGCTTACAGAAGGCATCCCAAGAAGCACATCTCTGAAACGCGACGGCCATGGCTTTAGCTCCAACTGCATGGGCATGAATCCACACACGGAACAGGTTTGCCCAAGGCTGTGTATGCCTCCGAAATGGCCTGAACCATCCAACGGGCGATGAAGCCCGAGAGCCGGGTGAGCCCCCAAAAGTCAAACAATGCCTCTGACTTCCTGAAGGATTTTGTGCACGAGATAAAACGGTTTGTGAAAAGACCGAATTTTAAAGGTCTCGAGAAAAAGCTATTTACAATGCCCAATTTTCTTTTGATCGTAAAAACAGTATGAAGTCTCTCTTGAGACCTTTAAAATGTGTTTTTTTTATATTCAGGGGGTTTAAACCTCACCCCTCCCCCAAACCACTCTAGCCCTCCATTGTTGCTCTGCATGCCCACACCCTACCCCGCAGGACTTCGGCCCCAGCCCCCTCTCCACACCCCCCCATCAAAAACACATAGAAACACCCACACATTTACCAGTTACCGTTGCCCTCCGCTTCAGGGTCCTGCAGTGCCCTTCAGCCAGGAGTGGGACACAGATTTAGAAAGACCGCTCTGAACGAGCACAGAGTAGGCTTTTAGTGAAAAGATAGGACCTATAAAACGAGGACCCTCTTATGTACCATGGAATGTAGGGCCCTCTCTTCTTCCGACTGCAGGTTCAAGAAGAACACCAGCAGGCAGATCTCTGGATTCGGATGAAATGGAGAGACCACCTTGGGCAAGCGTGTACAAAATGCCTTGTCATTGTGAAACATGGTGAAGGGCTTGCACAAAGACAACACCTGCAGCTCACCAAGCCTGTGCACAGTCGAGTCACCAGTAGAACTGTTTTTAGTGTCACCAAGCCGATGTCTGCAGAGGCCATCTGCGCAAAAGGCTTGCGCTGCAAACCCGCAAGAACCACATTGAGGTCCCACACCAGGTGTGGCCTATGCACCGGAGGAAAAAGCCTAGACAACACCTTAAGGTGGTCACTAACTACCAGGTTGGCCGCCACTCAGGGGAATTCTTGGCTAACAAGTGCAGCAAGTATCCACCTACACAAGCCATGTGTGCTGCAAAAGCCAATACGTCATCCAGAGGACAGGAGACGGGGCCCAGACCCTGGTCACTAGCCCAATGGCAGAACCTAGCCCCTTTGCTCTTATACAGTGACCGAGTCAAGGACCTCCCAGTAGTCAATCGAAAATGGAGTATGCTGAAGCCTCAGCTGGTCAAGAACCAGGCCGCCAGGGACAGCTTGGCCAGATACAGATGTTCCACTACCCCGCCCTTCTGCGTCAAGAAGCCCCTGCTGGAGATCAGAAAGTAGGCTGGACCCTAGGAGCACAACTACAGCAGATCCAAAAACCAGGGTCTCAAAGCCAGTGGAGGACAATCAGGATGAAGCTGCATTCCACCAACGCACGGAACCTGCGGAGGGTCCGTTGGGGCAGAAGGTGGGCATGACACCTGCAGCTGTGCCAACAGATCAGAAAGGCATCTCCCAGAGACCCCAACTCCATCCTACCCATGAAGCAAACTGAGGCACTTGGAATTCAGAGGGGATACAAATAAATCAAGTCCACAAAGCCCCTACACTGAAGCAGGGGCAACAAGGAGTCAGTGTGCAATTCCCATTTGTAGGTGTTAAACCCCAAGTCGCTCAGCTGGTACGCTTCTACATTGCTGTCCCCAGGGAGATGGAAACAGTGGCCACCCTGCTTTTTCAGGTAAATCGCAGTCGAATTGTCTGTCCTGACCAGAACACAAATTGTCCCTGATGAGGGGCAAAACGCCTTGAGGGCCAGGCCCACTGCCCAGAGCTCGAGCAGATTGATATGCAGGAGAGCCTCCATCCTGGACTATGCGCTATGCATCACGTAGCCCTTCAGCCCAAAAGTGAGGAGTCTGTCGTCACCACCAGGGTAGGCCGTCTGGTGAAGGGGCTACCACTGAAACATTGCCATCCACTAGTGAAGATCGGGCAGTAGGAGCGGTGGTATTGGGATCCTGTCAGACTGAGAGCCTGTCTCCTGGTCCCAATTGGCCGCCAGGTGGAGCTGGAGGCACCTCATCTTGAGGCAATCGTGCTGTACAGTCAGCACGCAGGAGGCCATCAGGCCCAGAATGTGCTGGAACCACCATGCCGAGGTGGTCCAGTTGGCCAGACAGTACCCCACCGCCTTGCGGAGGGACAGCAGCCTCTTGGGCACAGGGAACACCCGCTGAACAGTAGTGTTACAAGGCACCCCTAGGAAGACCAGCTCCGGAGATGGGCACAACTGACTTCTTGTTAAGGGAGAACACCAGCTGATGAAGGCTGCCAATCTCTGGCAGAAGAGTAACACCCCCTCGGCCAACTATGCCCTCACCAGCCAGTCGTCCAAATAAGGGTATATTGCCCTCCAAGCAGAGAAGGCCCACCACAGCAATTTTGTGACGACACAAGGGGCCGAGTTTAGGCCGAAGGGAAGACCCTTCTACTGAAAGTTGAATATAATCATGAACCACAAACATTCGATGCAGTTGGTAGATGGGTACATGCAGGTAGGCATCCTTGAGGTTCAGGGAACGCATCCAGTCCCCTGCACACAGAGACGCGGCTATTTGTGCAGGAATAATCATGAAGCATTCCAGCGGCAAAGACACATTTAGAAATGACAAGTCCAGGACAACCCTCAAGCCAGCCTGGTTGTTCTTGGGTACCGCCAAGATGCTGAAATACCTGGAGCCCATGTCTGAAAGAGGGAGAGGAGGCGGGAGCAGAAAAACCCACACAGTAGACTGCTGCTTCCTCCTGTTTTCGCAGGGCAACCCGTCAGGCAGTCCCGAAACCCCGTGTAGCCGGAGAAAGCGCAGTGCTTGAACTCAGTCCGGCCCTGGGACTGACGGATTTCTGTCCAGATTTTGTCAGGATGTCCAAGGACTTGGCAGTTTGAGAGGTTTTCTTCTTTGTCAACTAGTCCTCGGTTAACGAATTATAATAAGCTCTATGCCATCCAAGTGCAGAGCCAGGATCCGCTCCTATACGCCAGATAAAAACTTAGTGGTGTGCATACACGCCGCCCTTCTCATCTCAACACCAAGGCACAGCCCTCTGCTGGCTGTGTCGAGTGGGAGACCGAAGACTTCATGAAGTCCTGCATAGTGGCCCTGGCATCTACCAGACCGGCCTTGAATGAGGCCAGATCGTCCGAAGGGAGGTAAGGTAGAAATTCCCTGAGCTCCAGCCACAGCTTCTGGTTAGCAGCAGCCAAGAGGGCGTCTGAGTTGGCTGGCCGCAGATGCAGTCCTGAGATGGAATAACAGTGCTTTCCCAAAAACTCAAGGACCTTGTCCTCCGTGGAAACTAGAGGTGGCTCCCATGGAGAACGACAGACTATGGTTTAGAATATAATGCCGCAGCCATCACTGAAGAATGTGGCTGCTCGTGGGAGGCCAGGAGGATTGGCTCCCCATCAGTCAGCCTCAACCTGCTGTTCAGCTTTTGATCAGAGCATTGCCTGTGGGCTTCCCCCAGACCTTATGCAACACCTGCAGGACATACTTCTGGAGAGTGATGCCAGACTGGACCGTGGTAGGTTTTCCTCAAAACCACAGCCAGCAATCGACTCCTGGGGGGCTTACTCGGGCAGAGGAACACCCTGACCCCCGCCAACAACTTCACCAGGCCCTAAATGCGGTCATGAAAGGCCTCAGATGCCGAGGGGTTCATCGTCCTGGGTGTCATTGTGCTCATCCGCCACACCTTTTTCACAGACTGAGGGGAGTCCGGGGCCCCGGGACACAGGTGCCCCTCTAATTGCACAGCCATGTCCAGTGGCTGTTGAGGGGGAGGCGGTGATACAGGCAGCAGTGGAGGAGCCTGAACAACCAGTAGGGCCTGGACCCGGGGAGGGACCAGCACTAGAAGCGGCAGAGCTGGAGGAACAGAAGGTGTACCCAGGAGGGGTTCAGGGAGGCGCCACCTGCAGGATGAACTTCACTACATCCTTCAGGGGCCCCTTCAATCGAGGGGAACGCATGAGTAAGAAAGTGCTCGAAGAATCAGTGCTCACAAGTCGCCAGGTCTCTTGGGACCCAGCCCTCGGAGGCGCTAGGTCTCCACTCCTGTTCAAAGCGCCTGAGGCGTTTAGCTGCACGGCTGCAGGGGGAGGGGGGGCGGGGGTGGGGGTGGTAGAGGTACCCTGAGGAGACAAGATGTCTGTACCGTACAATTCGCTACTGCTTCCCATAGGGAAGGGGGACTGGGAACTTCCTGCAGAGCCCATTCAATGGGCAAGAGCACGGATGGGCCCAGAGTGGGGGTTCAAGATGGCCACCGGCCTAGCAGGCTCCACCAAGTCTTTATCTGCCATTAGGAAGCCTTGCGGCACACCGAGTGGGAGGGCGCGACGGCACTGAGCCACAAAATGCCTCAGACATGAAGGATACACCTTTGGACTTGCAGCATTCGAGTCAATCTCAGATAACTCTGGTAGGCACTGATCCCTCGGCTGGACGGCAGTCCTAACACCCTGCTGGATTGTGCAGAGGACATACTATACCATAACCCCTGGAGTCGAAGAGGACGAACTTGATCGCCCCTCCGAGGACAGACCAGATAGCCTTAGATGCCTTCGGCCTGCCAGAACTGAAATCAGAGGAACCTAGCTCTGTGGGTACCCTGGGGAAGGAGTTTCCGTGCTGTGGAGCCATGCTGAACAGAGGGTCAACCTTGCCTTGACGAGGGGTCCTTGAGACTAAGTCCTTAAGGTGGGGCAGAGGAGAATAATAAAGTTACTCACCGTAGTGACTACCTTACTCCTAGTCCATAGTCCCCTTTCATCCATACTTCTGGGATATTCCTCCGTCCTGTGGGACGGAACCGGAGCACTTTGAAAAAGCATCACATTTTTCCAAAAATGGGTCCTCTTATTACACGGGGTACCGCATGTGGCCGTAAACCCGCCCTCCTTAGCTCCGCCAGCGCATCGCCCATCAGTCCTTTTCTATTGCCAGGTCTGACACCTTTAAGCAATGAGGAAACTTATTAGAGGGGACGGCGGACGGGTGTATGGAGGGAAGGGGACTATGGACTAGGCATAAGGTAGTCACTGCGGTGAGTAACTTTATTATACTCCTATATCCAGTCCCCTTTCCTCCATACTTATGGGAGATTTCCAAGCACTCACAGGAATTACGGGTGGATGGAAACTCCTTACTGAAAAAGGAGTGAGCACAGCCTGGCCAAACTGAGCATAAGCTCTGGAACTCAGATCTAAACAGTAGATTTTACCAATTGAGGCCCATGTCACCGCTTTCGCGATGGTCTCCCAGGGGACATAATTTTAAAAAGCAACCGCAGCCGCTTTGCCCTGTACCAAGTGTGCATGAATCCCTTTAGGAGGTTGAAAGCCCTGAACAGTGTAAGACTCCATAATACCGGCAGAAACCAATCTGGAGATAGTTGCTTCGGAGGCCTGTTTTCCCTGCAGATTACCAAAGGTCACTAATAGTTGAGAATAACTGCTAAATCCAGATGTTCTGTCCAGATAGAAGATCTCTTAAATTCTAACATCCAGGCAATGCAAAACCCTTTCGGCTCCCGAAGCCGGGTTTGGGAAGAAAACGGCAAGGAGACTGTTTTACATGAAAATCCAAGACCACTTTCGGTAGAAAAGAATGATTCATCGTCAGGATAACCTTATCCTTGTGGAAAACCAAGAAGGGATGCTCCACAGACAAAGCCTGGAGCTCAGTCACACGTCTTGCCGAAGTCACAGCGACCAAAAAGACACTTTCCACGAAAGGTGCTTAAGATCTACCGTAGCCATTGGTTCAAAGGGCTTGTGGCACAATGCCGTAAGGACCACGTTCAGATCCATATTGGATGCGGTTTGCGAACAGGAGGGTAAAGTCACATAAGACCTGCAAAGTGCCTTTTAATCACTGGATTTGATAGTGAAAAAAAGCACTGGTACATGGATAAGTAAGCAGCAAAGAATAAGTCCTGCATGAGAGGACATGAATGCCCGACTCCACTAGATAAAACAAAAGACAACACTGTTGATTGAAGCCAGCCTGGGATCCAATTGTTTAGCTAAGCATCAGTGGCAGAACCTAAGCCACTTGCTCCTGTACCGAGATCTCATTGAGGGTTTCCTGAATAATGCACACGTTATCATCAGACATGCTGAGATGTTCTAAAGATCTGAACTCAGGCACCATGCCACCAAGCTCAATGATTGTGGGGAAGGGTGCCACAGCTGGCAATCTCTCTGGTGAAGCAGGTCGGGAACCAACGGAAGCCTGATCGGCGCGCACACACACACACCGACAGATGCTGGAGCTCTGAAAGCCAGAACCTGGCCAGCCACCACCGAGCTATGAGCAGAAGAGGACAGTTCACTGTGTTCCCCAGTTTGCAAATTGTCAGATGAGAGGCAGGGCTGGAAAAGCATATGCCTTCATTGTGCCAGGGAACCTAGAGCATCCCCCAGAGGGGAGGCTCCCAGTCTGTTCCTGGAGGCATACAGAGGAAGTTGTCCGTCGTTGCAAAGAGGTCCACCTCTGGAGTGCCCCGAAACTGGAAGATTTGTAAAAACCTCCACCTTCAACTCCCACTCGTAGATGGCCATTGTTCGTCGGCTGAGAGCATCCGCAGTATCATTCAGCTGACCCGGAATGTGTATGGCCACCAGCCAGATGCCATGCTGGACCGCCCATTCCCAAATCTGAACAGCAAGATCCACAAGTGGAGGTGGCTTTGTACCACCCTGCTTGCTGATGTAAAACAGTGCGGACACGGAACACCTGGTTGACAATGACCTGCCTGAATGCCTCGAGTGCCAGGAAGATCACCAAGAGCTCCAGGTGATTTATATGGAGGAGCTTGTCTTGGGGTGACCAGAGATCGGAAACTAAGATCCAACGTCGCACCCCCGCCCAGAAGGGAAGAGTCTGTTGTGACTCAGTGGACCGGGGTCCTGAAAAGCCGCACCCACTGACAGATTGCCGAGAGACGACCACCACAAAAGGTCCGCTCTCATGAAAGCTGGAATCAAAATCATTTTGGAGTCCGGGTCCACAGCTTTATGCCAGGAGCTCCGGAGAGCCATCTGTGTCCGCCTCATCTTTGAGCGGAGCAAGAGGAAGAGCCAAAACACACGAGGCCATGAGGCCCAGAAGCCTCTGGAACTACCAGGCCGACATGCTCCCCGACTGTGCAAAGACCTGACACGTGGCTACCAGATCCGCCATTCTGTCCCCAGTCAGGAATACTCTGCAGTCGATTGTATTACAGCGAAAACCCAGGAAAATCAGGTCCTGAGAGACCGCCATGGAGGATTTCCACCAGTTCACCAACAGCCCAAGGTGGAACAGGAGCTGGAGGAGAGACTGAAGATTGCTTGAGGCCTTCAAAGGACAAGGACTGCGCAGCAGCCAATTGTCCAAATACGGATACACGTGTATTACCTGAAGCCGAAGATGAGCTGCAATAACCAACGTCTTTGTAAAGACACTCGGTGCCGAGCTGAGGGCAAAAGGGAGTACTCGGAACTGGAAGTGCTCCTCTCCCACAGAATACCATAGGTATCTCTGATGCGGATTCCAGATTAGTATATGCATATATGCATCCTGGAGGTCTACCACGCTGAGCCAATCGCTCTTTTGCAAAGACGACCATCTGCTAAAGCATGATCATCTTGAATTTCTCTTGGGTTAGAGAGCTTGAACTGGGAAAGGTCTAGGATGGTGCGCAGGCCAGCCTGGTTGGGCACCGTAAACAGCAGGGAATAGAATCCCTCCCCTCGCTCCCCTAGGGGAACGGGTACTATCGCCCTGAGATCCAGCAACTTCTGAATCTCAGCTCTGAGGGAGGGTGACCCTGACTGCTGGAAGGATTGAAGGGTGGGGAAGGGGTATGCGGAAACCCACCCGAGCGACTGACCAGACCCCACCGGTCCTTGGTGAAGGTCTGCCACGCCTCCCAATGAGACACAATGAGTCCTCCCACCGGGGTCTCGTGCAAGCATAGACACTTCATTTAGCAGGTTTTTCTGTGGCGGTGCCACCTGAAGAGAAGTCTGAGGAACAGGAGAAAAATCTGCTCCATTGCTGCTTTTGGTGGGAATTTCCCGATGGGGTATCAACCCTGTGGGACTTTCGGTCCAGAAACCCAGTGAAACCAGAGGATGTTCTGTGCCCTGAAAGGCGGTTTCACCAGGACCGACAAGGACTTTGCCGTCTGCGTGCTATCCTTCGTTTTGGTCAGCTCCACGTCTGTTGTGGAATGAAAGTTACTTGCCATCAAAGGGCAGGTCCAAAACCTTATCATGCACATCCTTGGAGAACTTGGTGGCATGCAGCCAAGCCTGACGAGGTGTCCACGCTGAGTATTAGGCCGCGGGCAGAGGTGTTGACATTATGCGCCACAGCCTCCAGCATGTCCTGCACCAGGACCCTAGCATCTGAAACTCCCTCTGAAATCCTCTAGCTTTACAGCGGCGATGTATTCCTCAAATTCCAACAGACCCGTTAGGGAGAATTCTCATTCAATGGCTAATTTCCCTTTCCTAGCGAGTCCCTCAGCAGCTTTGCTGGATTTCTGGAGTTATTTTTCTCACTTGGTAAGAGTTTGAGCTTTTGCCCCCCACTCTTACCCATGTTTGAATGTGAGGGAGGGGTGTAGTCACCCCATGCACAGGGGGTCCTAGGAAACCCAAGTCGCACTTTGCCATGATTGGCTGAGGTGGTTGTCCGGGCTGGACAACCCCCCTGCTGCGTGATTGACAGTCAGGCTGTGTGAATGGGGGATTTTAGCATAAAAGGCAGGTCTCTTGGGCTAGAAGTCAGAGTCACCACTGGAACTACAAGGAACCGAAGAGAAGCGGACAAGAAGTCGGCTGCTGCAACTATCCCGTCCTGGTGAAGCCCTGCTGCAGTCCTGAGCCATCTACCCTTCAACGACCAGAGAAGATCCAGTCCGGAGTCTTCTTCCATTGAGCCTGGTGGGGGATAACCAGCTCATCTTCTACAGCCAGAGGATCCTCTTCGTGTTAAATCGCTGCACACTGCTGTAGTGGTCCAGATAGCCATCTGAAGAGCCTCTCCGTTTTAAGGAGCGCACCTTTTATTCACCGTCGCTGCTGCTGGCTTCAGCCCCGTGTGGTGCAGACGCCCTTCTTGCCGAAGCTCCAGGAACCGTGGGTCTGCAGGAAACTACCAGGAACAGCTGCCGTGGCACCAGCTTCTTCACTGAAGAAGGTACTGTGTTCTGCTTGAGGAATTTGGGTGAATACCTTTTCCTCCTACAAGACTTGTCCTCATCTTCCCTCCTTCTTATAACTTTTGCTTCCTCCATTGACAATATCTAAGTACTCCTGGCTACGTTGAATCGTGAACTGTCCGACTGATCCTCGACAACAGGAACCCGGTTCCACTTGACACTGGCTCCGGCCTATTGACTCTCGAGTTTCTGTCCATG
This sequence comes from Ambystoma mexicanum, assembly GCF_040938575.1. NCBI lineage: Eukaryota > Metazoa > Chordata > Amphibia > Caudata > Ambystomatidae > Ambystoma > Ambystoma mexicanum. The sequence goes on from NC_090930.1 coordinate 61,676,286, forward strand.
AGTATTCTGATTCTGTCTGCCTTGACAAAAGTATTGCCTATGATTTGTGCCCCCAATTCTCTCTGGGTATCTCAGGTGCTAAGTGTGTTTCGCCCCAGTAACATTTCTTGCCACGGATACGTGTTTATTTAGTAAGACCGAACTGTCATTACTGTCAAAAGGAGGGGGTGGGAGGAGGGAAAGGTTTAATGTTAAATGTAATTGTACCTGCTTTATTTCAGTAAAACCAATAAACAGTTTTTTTTTTAAAAAAAAAGTGATCACGTATGTATTCCCGTTAACGTCTTTTGTTTCACAACACCGGTCCGTGAAAACATAGGGTACTTGCCTTGATCTATACTGTACAAAGTGAATTGGTTAGTTGTAGTGTATTTTACGTGTGGTTTTGAATTAATAGAAGTGTGTTTATAACAAACAGTTTAAAAATAAATGTACTTCTATTTTTTACCTGAAACCTTGTTAGGCAGAATCCTGTGCAGTTCCCTTAGGGAGCACTACTGAAGATTAAAACTGCAGGCGAGAGCAATAAAATCCCCTTTGGTTCCAGTCTGTACCACAAATATTTAGTTGGTAGCTGTGGCTGAGCAGTCAGACTTATCTCAAGAGGGAGATAAGCAGTAGTCAGGGTTTACACAATAGGCCTACAGTACTATGGCACAAGGAAACACTGACCAAAGCTTTGTATTAAAAAGTAGTTCTATATTTATTTTATACACTTCTAAAACACATGCATCACAGTCATCAAGCAAGTTAAATTAAGTCAAAGGAAAAATACACACTCCCAAGCTAAATTGAAGACCAAGTGAAACAGAGTGCACACTAAGCAAAATGGCACAGTGAAAACCACACACAAGGGATACTCTAACAATTCCTTACAAGGGAGGGAAAGCACACATTATATAGAAATAGTTTCCTACACACCCTAGCAACACTTCCCATAGGTTTGTGGACCAGTTTAAGCAAGACAGTGCATCAGTATAGGCAATACTTAAATGAAAACTGAGCAAAAAGGCATTTCACAAGGTTTAAGAATGGGAAGGAAAAATTGAGCTTAGGAATAACACTAATTGGTCAGGGTTTGCCTGGCCGGGGGGGGGGGGGGACCGACTTTCCCTATACGCGGACAACCTCCTCATATACCTCAGTAACCCACGCACATCCTGCCCGATTGTCTCCCGCATCCTTAGAGAATACCAGCGCTTTGCAGGCCTTAAGGTTAACGAAACCAAAACCATTTACTTCCCGGTCAAGGGAGACGAGTCTGCGATCCCTGAATCCTGCCCATATCACGTCTCCATTAGAGAACTCAAATACCTGGGCATAAGACTCGACCCGACACTGGGTGGGTTCCTGCAACTCAACTTACAACCAATAATTGACCGGTTCAATAGGGACACCTCCCACTGGCAATCACTCCCACTATCACTAATGGGCAGAGCGGCGCTATTCAAAATGTTGACCCTCCCCAGACTGTTGTATGTACTTCAAAACGCCCCCCTTCCCTTCCCCCCCCCCCCGAGACACCTTCGCACTCATAGACAGACGCCTTCGCACTCTGCTGTGGGGAGAGGAAACAACCCAGGATCGCCCTTGAAACGCTACAGCGATCAGTGTGGGAGGGAGGCATCGGTCTGCCATGCATACGCACCTATTACCTTGCAGCCCAGATTGGGGTGGTAAACGACTGGATACACGCAGAGCCCACACTCCCCCACATCCGCCTTGAAATAGAGAGCATGACCCCACTAACCCCACTACAGATTCTGTACGCCACCCACGACCAACCTCCGTTGTTACCCAAAATGACACGCCACATTAGCCGGGCCTGGCGGGACTCGCACAAATTAATAGGCTGGAAAGGTAAACCAACACTATCCCAACCCCTATGGCACAACGCACTCCTCCCGGAAATTGTAAAGATGGGCCCCTTCGGCCACTGGTGCGTGAAAGGGATACATACACTAGCGCATGTGATACAGGACGGCCACCTCCTTGACTTTGAGACCATGCAAGAGCGATTCGACCTCGCACCCATGGACCGGTTTCGACATGCGCAACTGTCCCACGCCATCCGCACACAATTCCCTGATACGACAACCATACCCCCCTATACTCCCATTGAGACCAACATCCTTTCGCAACACATTGACACCAAGGTCACTTCCACGCTCTATCAAGCCCTCAACTCCTTTGGGGCGACGCAGCTAGATGGGCTCAAGGAAAAATGGGAAAAGGACATAGGTCAAATGGAACCAGAAGACTGGGTAGAGGCATTGATGTCCCCTAGAGAAATAGGCATAGACTCCAAGCTCAGGCTTATACAACACAGGATCCTCCATCGCACATACTATTCACGCACTGACATGGCCAAATGGGGGGACTGGAAGACGGGACATGCCTCAGGTGCAAAACAGAACCCGCCACGTTTTACCATATGTTATGGGACTGCCGAGTCTTACAGGTCTTCTGGGAGAGCTGTATCAACAAGATCGCAGACACCCTGGCGACAACAATCCCCAGGGACCCCAAAATGATACTGCTGGGAATCCGAGGTGAAGTGGACCTCTCGAAATATGAGAAAATATTTCTGACACTGGCATTGGGGGCAGGCAAAAGATTGATCGCGGCTAGCTGGGGCTCTGCCGACCCTCTATCTGTGAACCGCTGGAGCAATGAGCTGGACAGATGTGCAGCCGCGGAGCGCCGGATTCATAATGCACGGGGTTGCCCCCGCAAATTCGGGAAAATATGGGGTAATTGGTTGGACGCTAACTGAAATCTGCCGTTGAAAATAGACATGTACAGTTGTTAACATTGGTTACCTGCCCTATCCCACACATGCCTGATGGCTCCTGACCCGAATGGGTTTCTTTTGCTTTTTGAAAACTGCCTTGCTACCATGATCTGATGTATACCTTTGATTCATGTTTGTTTTGTCGTTTATGTTCCTAAAACGTAATAAACAGAATTATTAAAAAAAAAAAGAATGGGAAGGAAAGAGCAGTTGTAAGAAATAGGTGCACCACACAGTTCTATATGAAAATCATTCTAAAGAAGGCAGGTCTAACAAATGTAGCCAGAGTCAGTAGGCATGTGCCAGAGTCAGTGGTACAGGGCAAGGGCCCAGGAGCAAAATGTTCTTGTAGCTGCAGTCAAGTCTTTGGGTTAACGATTTTGAAAAGGTAAATGCAGAAGTTGAAATGACAATGTTAAGAGAGAGGGGCGGCCAACCCAACAGGTAGGTAAAGGAATTAAAACCCCTTTAGTGCTACCACGAAGAAAGGGCGGTCTGGCGGCACAATGTACCTTTAAATGAAGTGGCTCCAGCATTGGCGGTTGTTCCTGGTAGTTCCTGCAGTTCGGGTGATCCAGCAGAGTAAGAGGGACTCTCGTCGTGGAGGAAGGTTCGAGTTGCTGGACTATCCAGGGATGAAACCAGCCACGGTGCTGCCCGACGAATAAAAGGAACGCTCCTTTAAATCATCCGGGTGGCCTGGTGCCTGGCTATCCGGCCTCTGAGTACAGGGTACAGGAGATTCGACCAAGGCAGGAACGGGAAGGCGATTGGCAAACTGGTTGGCCCCACCAGCTTAAGGGAAGAAGGCTCTTGCAGATGAAGATCTTCTCTCGTCGTGTGGAGAAAAGTGGCGAGACGCTGCAGCAGGGCTTCACCGGTGGTTCAGTTGTTGCAGAGGTCCTTGGCTTTTCTCCTCTTTGGCTTCTTAGTTCCAGTGGCGACTTCTTGCTCTTCCAGTCCTCAGGACCCTGCTTTTATGCAAAAAAAGATCCCCATTCATACAGCCTAGCTGTCACTCACACAGTGGAGTGGTCATCTTGGCGGGAGACCCTCCAGCCCATCAGGAGGGAGTGCGACATGGGTTGCTGAGGCAACCCTGTCATGGGGTCCTACTCCCCTCCCACATAATGGGCCCACCCCAGACTCAGTGGCGCCGAAAGGAGGGCTTTTCGGCAGAAGCCTGCCAAAAGGATGAACAAAGGATCCCCGACCTGGTTTAGGAGTTTAGAGAAAGACACAAGAACGAAGTTATATTAAAGTTCTGGCAAATAACCGGAGCAAAGTTATTAAAATGCACTGGCGGTATGTTAGAGGCAGGAGGCAGTCAGTAAATGTGGTAGCCTCGAACAATGGGAAAATCCCATACGAAAATGCGGTTGAATAATTTACGGTAGTAACCACTGCCACCAGCCAGAAACGAGAGGGACTGTACGGTGCCCTCTCGAAAATGAACATAAGGGAAAAACTATTAACCCTGTCCAGTACCTCCATAGTAAGATGGTTTGTACTGGTTTAGTTCATAAAAATTGACTAGTAAAGTCAATGGGGACTTTACATGCCCTGGGAGACAATCAGTCCCAGGGTATGGCGTCGATGTTTGGGGGTCTCTACGACACCACTGTCACCGCACTGAGGGTGCTGTGTAACACGTGAGTAAAGATGGTTTCTATGGGGGTGTGAAAAACAGCATAGACCACACAATTTTAGCCTAGAACACACAGCAAAAATGCTTAAGAGTGGGAAAAAGAGTCTCACTCTTAGGAGAGAAAAAAACAAACCCTTCAAATCCAGCAAAGCTGCTGGGCGTCTCTATAGGTAAGGGAAATTAGCCATAAGATGAGAATTCTCCCTAACAAACATTGAGCCAGTGTTTGCTTGAGTCACAGTAATTGTGGTCCCTTTGTGTAATCTCGGCTACTGCTCATATACTCTTGAGATAAGCCTGGCTGCTCCACTACTGCTACCACTTTAACATAGTAGTACAGGCTTGTACTAAAGGTAAATTACCACTTGTAGTATTAATTGTGTGTAGTGGTCCCTAAGGGCACTGCACAGGATTCTGCCTAACAAGACCTTTCCACATTTTCATATTCGCCCCCACTAGCACCAGTTCTGCGTTTACTTGACGTAACTGCAGAGCTGAATTAGCGAAAATCCCCTGTCCCAAAGTGTCAAGAAGCTGGTCCTCTTTAGCCAGAACCCGAGTAGCCATCGCGGAAGACTATGCCGCAGGTCTACACTGTAAAGTGGCCACAGCCAATACCGTGGAGGAGGGAGGCGGACACAAACCCTAAAGCCACCTCTTCCGAAGAATGGAACCTATAACGTGCATCAATCTTCATGTTAACAGTCCAGAGTGTGGTTTTTCCCAAACTTTACGGACCTCGACCAAAACGTCCTACTGCAAGAACAAGGCAGTACGCTCTGAAGGAGATGAGGGGAACGCCCAGAAAGCACCACCGCCTGCGGAGCGGGTGCCTCGGGTACTGGAACATCTAGTAAACACATGTCCAGCACCCGGTCGTGAAAGGCCTTGACAGAGCGGGGCTGGTCATCGCTGTCTTGATCCTCTTGTGCGTCGTCCACAGTTCTGGATCAGGCTAAGTTGCATCAGGCACCACTGGCGACAACTGAGGCAAGGAAGAGTTGGAGGTCCAGCCGGTAAAGGCGGCGCTGGCGGAATCACAAGTGCCGCAGCAGGAACAGTCGGCGCAGGCAGGCATATCTCCATAAACAAGCCTCGAAAATACTCCATGGGATCGGAATGCATTAGTCTTTGAAACTTGCCGAAAAAGACGTCCTCCGGCGATGATCTAGGCACAACTGGAGGAGGCCTCTCATGACCGGAGTAATTCCAGGGACGCGAGTGAGAGGGTTGCCAAGAGGGCCCTTCCCCACTGGTGTCCACGTAAATCAGGGGCGCCGATGTCAGAGGAAGCGAGACATTGTGCGGTAGAGGCATCCGAGCGTTCCAGTCATAAACTGGACGAAAAGGATGCACAAGGAAAACGATGTTCACCTGACAACCCACTTCCCACACCTAGGGCCGATGGTGTAGTTGTAAGGGAGGTATCCAAAATGGCCACACTATTGCGCACCTGAGGAGACCTGCAAAACGTGTTGAAGCGAGACAGGGTTCTCCACGGGTGGGTCTGGGGTCTTCATTTTAGCCTTGATACAAGGAACCTCGGACTAACTGGTGCTGTGAGGCCTAGAATGTTTGAGACATGCTAACAGCCAGAGAAGCCTTCAACGGAAGGACCTCGGTATTGCATAACTGAGGAATTACGGTCCAAGACCTCACTCAGTGCCACCTCAACAGGTCTGGCATCACCACTTGAACGGGACCGATGAGGAACACACCTCACCGACAAAACCTTAACGGGCCTCTCAGAACTGTCGGTCAACCTGGCCACCAAACAAGGGTCATCAGACCCGAGCCCAGTATCTAAAGCCCTACCACAGGCCTCGAACTTCTGTTGGGTACCAACAGCCCCAACAGAGGCCTCAGGGCGTACCCCAGTGTTTTTACGGGAAGCTCCAACCCGTGAGACCTCGAAGCAAGCTCCGGTACCCACCACCACAGTCAAGCTGGGACCACAAATAGCGCCCCCCCCCCCCCCCCCCCCCAGGAGAGGCCTCGGATAGCAATCCGGTGTCAAAAGGCCCCTTACAGAGACCCTCAGAGAAAACTCTGGTACACTTTAGTCCCAGAAGGCACCTCGGGGCAAACCACAGTAACGGAGCTCTTGACGCTCCTCCCGGACTGGGCATACCCCTGGAAGGAGTCCCACAGCCGGGGTGCTCTAAAAAGTAAAGAACTCACTGGGCGTTTTTCTTCGATGAACGTAATAAAATGTAATGGGGGAGCGAGCTGGAACACCTCCTCCCACCGCTCCAAACGACATTGAAGTGCTCGGACCGAAAGGGAGTCGCAGTAAAAGCACGAGTCACACTGGTGGTCCGGACCCAAACACTCTAAACAAAGAATGGGAGTCTGCCCTAGCGAAGCATCGCTGACAACAGGAACAAGTAGAAAAATCTAACTGGAATGGCGAAGGACTCGCGACCGCTAGCCGGAGCAGGAGAGGAGGACCTGAAAGTAAAAAATCTTCCAAAGATGCAAGTGCGTCCAGTCCCGAACGAGCGGAGAAAAAGGACCGATGGGTGATGCGCTGGGCGGAGCCAAGGAGGGCAGAGTTACAGCCGCAAGCGGTACCCTGCATAAAAAGACATTTTTGGAAAAATGAGATGCTTTTTCAAAGTGCTCCGGTCCCGTCCCACAGGACGGAGGAATGTCGCATAAGTATGGAGGAAAGGGGACAGGACGTAGGAGTAATGTAAAAGATATCCCTCCACCGCGACAGATTCAATTCCCTGTGACTGAAGGCGTTGCAAGTCGAACATGCGTCCAAGCGGCAGTCGGGCCACAAACATTCAAGACAGGGTGAATGGGGATCTGAGGCTGGGAACAAGCGGTCGCATGATGCACATCTTGTGAATGCTCCTGCAGCAGACATGAGCAGGGAGAGGCGAAGCATCGAAGGGAAGTTAAATAACAGGGTTCAAAATTGACAGGAGCTGGGAGCTATTTAGCTCCTGCTTGTTGCCTAGAAGAGCCAGCTTATATTGATACCAACACCGACCAGGATCTACTTTTCACTCCTCTGGCAAACTGATATGTGAATGTAACCCTCTTTTGAACAGTCTATAAATAAATTAGGACACATCTATAAAACATTTTAAACATAAGGGAGTCAAATAAGGGATGTACTTATAGGTTTGGATTTTATGTGGAAGCTAGATTTGCGAAATGTTTTGTACTAGCTCCTGGTTCCCCAGTGGCAACTCCTGGTTACCGTCTAATGCAGGATACCCAATAGCTACTTTTAGCTTCTGCTTATCCATTTGTAATTTCGATCTCTGAATAAGATTGAAAAAACAAAAACTGGGAACAAGCAGAAAATTAAAAGTGTCTCTGCGCTGGCTGCCAGGTCAGACACCGTTTGTGCCCAAAAAGGGACTGAGTTGAGGCAGCGAGGCACCCCCATGCACTACACTAAATTTAAAGAGGAATCTCAATTTCTCTGCCGAAGATTCAGGTACAGTGACATGCTGTGGGAGGCCCACAAAAATTGAGGAAAGGGGACAGAGCACTCTAGTCACTACGGTGAGTAACTCATTTTTACTTGGAAAGAAATGGAGCACCAGGTTCGTACAGCTGGCAATGCTTGCTGTAAGGAATGGGCCACAGGACACTTAAAGCCCTCGGCTGGCATCAACATCAAGGAGCAGATGTTATCAGCTGGATGGAAGTGTTAAATCACAAACGTGAGGTACACATCTGTGGGCTAGGACATTTATCCATCATCTGTCCCCTCACTTTATCCACCAAGAATTGGAATCTGAGCATCGGGGACGCCCACAAGGATGGAGGAAAGTGGACGAGACGTACGAGTACATGGCTGTGATGTGGTCTGTCAAAATCTGTATCGAGGAGCTCCCCGATGGCAAGATTTCAAGGTGTTGCACCAGCAGACTGATCAAGAGACGGTCTGGAGCCCCACGGGTCGCGAGTTTACACATCATCCTGGGTCTTACCCCAGCCTAGAAGCAAGGTGCATGCAATTGTGGAAACAGCTCAGTCCATTTTCTTATTTTACACTCCCATTTTGACCTTGAGCAGGTTTACTACTGGGGGGAACTGCCGATATAGTAAGGCAGTCACATCCAAAACAAAATGCTGTCTGCATTAGAGAGCGCTCCAAGCAACAAACATCCACATCATGTTCTGCCAATAAAGAGGTCATCTGTGAAAACCATTCTGAGTGCGCATGGCTTTTAAGGTCATTGGTTTAAATAATCCTAGCCAGGCAGGAGTTGTGAAATGGGCCTACATGCATTGAACACAATAAAATGCACAATGCAGCCTGTCTGAACAAACCATGTGTCAGAAGGGAGACCTGCTAAATAACTGCGACAAATGCTTTGCCTTCACACAATGCAGACCAAATGTGGAAGGGTTCTAGGTTATCAAGCTTTTGAAAGCTGGTGCCATGGGGGACTCGTTTACGAAGCCAGATGTCTACGAGCCTGCTCCCAGTTTAAGTTAAGTCAATCGTCACGGCTACCTAGCCATGGGGATTTTGGAACTAGGTCTCATCCTGGTTTCCTGTTTTACCCAAACACCCAGAGAACTCAAAAGAACCCAGATTTACTTGCCACCTCAATTCTACAAATTGAAACCCTTCGCCATTTATTACTCGCCATCAGTAGCAAGTGGTTAGACCACATTTTGAGCGCTGTTCTAAATAGCCATGCTTCCAGCAAGGTTGGTACAATAGCATCACTTCATCTGTGCGCTCATTCTCCATTGCCGCCATTGCATGTACCAGATAATTCCTCCGGCAAGACTTTAGACTGCCAATCTACAAAGGGTTTAGTAGTTCCAGGATAAAAAATAAGCTCACAAGCAACTCCACCCCAACTGCAAAAGTCTAGTTTCCATTTGTGGGATATACATTTAGGTTGGCAAAAGTGGGATGCAAGTGTCTGGTGGGATGGAATCAACCTTTAAACACCTTGGTGTCCCATATAGCTTGAACTGTTAGCAATGGGGTTGTGATACAGCACTGTACGTCTGGGGTGAACGTTGCTAAGTAATTTGGTATGTTTCCATATTGGCTCATGTGGATGTGACTACCACTTATGTAATCCCGCTGCCTAATTCCGGGAAAACGACAGTGAGGTATTCAAAAATCAAAAAGTATTTAAAAGCATAGTCAGGTCAGACAGCTGATCTCCAGCTTTACCCAGGAAGCCACCCAAAAAAAAAAAAATAAAATAAAAAAATAAAAAGTACATAAAACAATGTAAACCCAAATGAAATTTTACAAATCTCACTACTCCACACAAAGGCACCCATTTTCAGTCATAAAAATGTACTCAGAGGTCCTCCGAATACACCATAAGAACACACTTGAAAAAGGAGCACACACCGGGCAAGTAGTAACGAGGTTTATTACAGCCACGAAAGCACAAATCAAAACAGTAGAATGGATCGGATGAGAGCCGACATCTGAATGCACTGCAAACGTTAGTTTTATACCATAAAACACGATGTACAAAACCCATTGAAACGCTTGCAATTCAGTATGTTCACATTTTTGATGTTTCCAATCATTTCATTGGCTAGTCTATGTCATATCCTTAGCGCTGGACATATTTTAGTAAAATACGATAAGAGCAAACAGTTCAACAGCATCCCAACACATCACCTCATGTGGCTACAGATTCCAAACCCACCCCAGAAAAATGTGTAAAACAACATTTGTGTTGACCACTGGGACTTCAATACACTGCCATTGGTCAGCACCATTGAGAACAGGATAGGGGACCCTGTTTCTGGTGGTAAAGGAGACTCTCACGACACCTGCTAAATAATGGCCTTTGCAAGCCCTATGGTGGATACTCTGAGGGCTGCCCACCTCCCAGGGACAGTCACTTACCATTGGATTGGTTCTCCCAGGAACGCCACTTTTCGGGGATCAAAATTAAGATGGTTAATAAGGAGCTAAAGGAAGTGCCTGGGCAATCAGCATTAACCAGTGATAGGAGCTGCCACTGGGAAACAAGGAGCTAGTACACAGCGTTGTTCAAATCTAAATTTACCATAAGTTTCAAACATTTGCCAAGTTATTTATGGACCCCCGACCCCCATTCTTAAAATGTAATAAAGATGTTTATTTATAGATTTCCCCCAATTCAGACAGTTAAAATCATATATTTGCGTTTGGTCGGCATCTGTTGGTCTGGGGAGCCAAAAGTAGCTCCAGGTAACTGCTGATGTCAAACTAACCAGGCTCTTCTAGGCTACAAGCAGGAGCTAAAGAACTCCCAGCGCCCATCAATTTCGAGCCCTGCATAGCTACCTGGCGATGGGCATGGGTGGCCATGTGACTGGTACACTGGCTCAGGTTCAATTCCACTCTACCCTGTGTGACTGCTGGATTGGCTGACCGCCCTGTAATTACATCAACCAGTGATCTAGCTGCTTCGATTTGCCTGTGACAAGCAGCTTAAGCTCCGTTTCCCTCCTTGATGGCGCCCGAGTGCTGGTCATGTGTATCAGATCAGATTTTTCCAGGCACCCTGGGGGTTTATTAGGCAGAATCCTGTGCAGTTCCCTTGGGGAACACTGCAAAAAGATTAAAACTACAGGAGTAAGCAATAAACCCAATTGGTAGCAGTCTGTACCACCCAGATTTACCTGGTAGCTGTGGCTGAGCAGTCAGACTTCTCTCAAGAAGAGTTAGGCAGTATACAGAGGATACACAATAGGGCTAAAAACACAGTAGAGCAAGCAAACACTGACCAGAGCTTGTTATCAAAAGTATATAATTATTTAACTCACACTTTAGAAAATACACTAGCACTATAAATCAAAAGCAAGTTCCAACACAATCATAAAAGTATACACACCTCCCTTAGCAATTACTAGACAAGTCTAAGTCAAAACACCACTTTGTCAAAACAGAGGTGAGCGTGTAACTTAGATGGCACTCCAATAATTAGGTTAAAGGGAAAGAAAAAGGCAGGTCATAAAAATAAAACAGTTCAACACTTTTAAAAGACCAAAACAAGTTAGTGAAGGCAGAGTCCACTGTAGAGCCAAGGTTCATAGGCCAGGCCCACTTTAAATGGAGCAAGGTAAAATGTGCCCAAGATCACACAGTTGAGAAATGCATTCAAGTCTTTGTAGAAATGTTCAAAAGAGGTTGAGTTGGTTCAAAAGGTAAAGTTAGAAGGTCTGGGGGCCAACCCAGTTGGAAAGCCAAGGATTTAAGGGTCACCTTTAGCAATCCGTAGAAAGGGAGGCCAGGTGGAACAGTACCTTTAAAGTTGAGGAAGCTCCAGCGGTGGCAGTGGTTCCTGTCAGCGGGTGCAGTTCGTGGTTTCGACCAGGGGAAGAGAGGATCTCGTCAAGGTGGAAACTGAGTCGTTGCACTGCCCAGGGAAGAAACCAGCCGCGGAGTTCGTCGGTTAAAAGGTGCGTTCCTGGTATTTGCGGTCACAGTGGTGATGCATGGATATCCGGCCGCCAGGGTGCTTGGCACGGGCGATTCGACCAAGAGACGTCCTAGAAGGTGAAATGGCGAACTGGTTGATCCCACCAGCTCAGAGGAAGAAGACTTTCAGCAGAAGATCTTCTCTAGTCGTCGGGAAAGTGGTGAGGTTGTTGCAGCAGGGCTGCACCGGTGGTGTCGTCGTTGCAGATGGCTCAGTTTATCCCCTCTTCGGATTTCTTAAGTCCTGTGGCGACTTCTGAAGTTCCGGTCCCAAAAGCCCTGCTTTTATGCAGAACCCCCCATTCAACAGCATAGCTCTCACTCAAACATGCTAAGTGGTGAGCCGGGTGGCTCACCATTGGCCCAATCAGAACAGAGTGCGACTTGGGTTGCTAAGGCAACCCAGTCCAGGGTACCAATCCCCCCACCCACACAGCCTGTGGAACCCAGACAGAGTGGCACCAGTTGGAGGGCTCCCGTGGAGAAGCCTGCCAAAAAGTGGAACAAAGGGCCTGACCTTGGTTGGAGTTACAGAGGCGGACACGAACACCATTTTTGAAAAGAGTTCTGGCGAAAAGACCCAACCAGTGATTTATTAAATAAACCAGCGGTATCTTTAACATTGCACCAAAAAGTGGTGTGTTTAAAATCAATGGGAAAATCCCATAGAAAATATACCGGTGGAATATTTTGCGTGGTAACCAATGCCACCAGCCAGAAACTCAAGAGGGGACTGGACAGTGCCCCCTTGGAAATAGACCCAGGGGCAATCGAATTAACCCCTTCCAGTACTTCCACAATATGATGGCTTGTACTGGTTCTGTTCACAATTTTGGACTAGTAAAGTCAATGGTGACTTTACGTGCCCTGGGAGACAGTCAGTCCCAGGGTGTGGAGTCTATGTTTGGGGGTCCCTATGACACCCCTGTGATACTGCACTGAGGGTGCAGTGTAACATACACAAAAAAACAGATACCCTATGGAGTAAGACACCCCATAGCCCATAAGCAGACCAAAAGTCAAAGACATACCTCAAATCATGCCTAGAAGTGGGAAGAAAAGAGTCTCACTCATAGCAGGAGAAAAGAAAAATCCGGCAAAGCTGCTGGGGGACTCACTAGGTTTGGGAAAATAGCCATAAGATAATTCTCCCCAACAGTTTCCTACCGAATGAGTTTACCAAAGATATTGCTTCCCTCCCCCATGCCCATCTTGTGCTAATTACACAAAAAATCCCATGGGCTGACTGTACACACAATACATCTCTGCCCTTGCCTTCCCAGTAAAGTCTTTAATAGAGCAACTGCGGCTTGGTTTACCAGTGTTGTTCCCACCCCCCCACCTCCCAAGCAGGTGCCCCGTCACCCCCCTTTACTCTCAAAGGTGGTAGGTGCCCCCTATCTGGCGCTGAATTAGTACCTTTATTAAATTCCCCTTCCAACAATCTCTCAAATTTCTTTCCCCTTCTCCTTGCGCACCCACATCCATGTGACCCTGCTCATGTCCCCTTCTAAGTATTTTCCAAAAACTAGTATTTTTGATCCATCAGGTGAGCATCCCCCTACAAAGCTTTGTCGTTTTCCAAGTCGTGCGGGGGTGCTGTAAATATATCCACATCATCCTTTCATTTACAATGGGATGTTCCCAACCCAATACTTTATCATGCACAATTTTATATATTGACATTACATAGCATGCTTTACGCTGGTGGCAGTTGCACCAGCTGATGATCCACCAGCCGATGTAGACGGCAACGAGTAAAGGGAGCGTTCGAGAACATTACAACCAGACAATCTGGGACCCAAGCAAATTATGTATCCAGCCAGGTGCTTGAGTTTGCGTCTTATTTCTCATGTATCGTTCTAATTCCTTCGACAGCATCTCAAAGTGTTCCATTAGCCGCATCATTGGCAAGTATTGCAGTGCAGCACATGCTGCCAATTTTGTGGCACACGCTGCCTTCCATTGCAGTCATATGAGGCCCAAAATATAGCAGTTCTGGAGAGCCAAACAATGCTTGGAGCTCTGCTCAAACCGCATTCAATCCTTTTTCAGTTGCATTAGCCAAATGAAGTGCTCATTACACAGGATTTGAAGCCATTTTGCGTTAGCTGCTGTTTGTACTCGAGGAAGCAGGAGAAGTCAAGAACACGGACGCTTTGCTGAACGTCCTCTAGGTATGGAGCGGATTCTGCTGAAATATGACTCAACCTTTTTCAGCTGGTTCTCTTTGGTTGCTCTCCTTGTGTCTCTGCTGGCCCCTTCTCTTTCCAGTAGGTTTGTGGAGTGGCATCAAATCAGCACGAACAACCACCATGGTAGGGTTGTGGGGCGGGGGGGTTTGGGGGGGTTGTCACCAGTGTGCACACACCTTTCCAGTCTGGTGGTAGCTGGCTGTAAGCGCTTGTTCCACACACCCACCACATGTCCATCATTGCCGCTGTCCCTTTCTGCAACGCTGCGATTCTCATTGTCCTTTTGCAGCCAGTGTTCATCCCGAGCACCAATGTCCCGTTTGCTCTGAAACACAAAGAGCACCGTTTAAGTGGTTTTATGCACACTGGGCGATGGTTTGCATCCATCCAGGTTAAGGCAATATTCCATATTTTCTAACACCAGGCATCCATTTCCTTCACCACGTTCTCTTAGAGTTCCACCAGCCCTTCTGCAAGGCACTGTGCCATCCCTCATTCCACTTTCCATTGGGAAACACCAAACCCTGCATTTACATCAAGGGCCTGGCGTGGAACCACGGTATATTGTGTCCAGTGGAAGTCTTAGACAATATCCTTTTATGGGCCATGAGCACCAGTTTTCTTTTTTGTGCCCCTTCAGTTTTAATATCATGTGCTTGGTCTTCGCACCAGGCCATCCTTTCCAGCTGTGTATAGTTGTCTTCATACACCACCTGACCCTCATCTATTTTTACTTCTATGTGCCCCTGGAACATCCCCTGGTTTTCCACAAGGACATATGCATAAGACATCCTCCCTCTACTGTCACTTCTAGTAGCAGAAATTGTTTGGGTGTTCCTGCAAGGTGTGGGATGAGTGTGAGATCGGTGGTCCCTTGCCCCACCAAGGCACAAGGGGGCAGCGTCGGGGACCCGGTACTACTTCTCGTACCGGTCCCTCTTTGCCGGCGCCGTGGCAGGGTTCTTGAGGAGGGCGAGCCCCTCATCCCAGATGTCATCAAGAAGTTTGACGGCGAGGACCGTCTTCCTTTTAGCCTCGCGCCGTTGGTAAAGGAACTCCTTCTCTTCTGGGCAGAGCTGGAAGAGCTTAGATGCCCTGGAAATCATGGCATGAAAGGATCCAATCTCGTTGGGCGGGGATGCCCGAGCAGGGGGCGACGGAGGACACGTCCCGTCGTCGCCTCCGTCGTCATCTGTACCTGTCGTAGCCGTGCCCTTGCCTGTATCATCCCCGTGGGTAGATCGGGGGGGGGAGGCAGAGCAGGCCGCAGAGGTGGGAGAGGTGGCGTAGGATGCATCCTCCTCTTATGCGGTGGAATTTTCGAAGGTCCTGGCTCTGGCTCCCCCATCGGGTCTGGCTCAGATACCTCCGTCGGGGGGAAGGGCAACCTTGTCCTCATCTCCGAGCATAAGGACTGAATCGTTGACAAAATGGCCGCTGAAGTGTCCTGCGGCGCCGGAAACGACGGGCGCGAGGGCTCTTGAGGAACCTCGTCGGCGACACAGTCACTCTCGTCGGGATCCCTCCCAATGGGCTGGGCCTCTTCCACGACTTCGATGAGCTCTTCAGATGTCATGTCCGTATTCACGATGGCCACCTGCCCCTCCCCCACCTTTTCCAACGAGGACTTGGTGGGGGTCTTCTCAATGGGCCTGAAAGACACCCCCCCCCTCCGCGGTGGCAGGGAGACTGGGTCCTGAGGTCTAGCCTCCACAGGGCCGCTGCGACATCCTCAATCGAGGTTTTAGCAGGGTGAATTAAGGCCAGTCTCACCTTCTGTACGCCTGGGGCCATCACCTTGGGGGGGGGGGGGGGGGGAGGGCCCGAGCCTCGCTCCCCCTCTGCCGGAATCTTCGAGATCGCCCGGGGCCTCTCCAGAAGCTTCGCCGGGTTCAGACTTCCTCTTACCCGAGCCAGAGCGTTGGCTCGTGGTTGATGGCGCCGGGGAGGATGCGCCCTGCCTGGCAGTCAAGGAGCCAAGCACTGCGAGTCTGCGGGCACCGGGAGCGCCCGCAGACTCGCAGTGCTTGGCCTTTTGTTGGGCCGGGGCGCCCTCACAGGAATTAGAAGACCGCTCAGACTTTTTCTTCTCGCTCTTCCCTTACAGCCAGTTGACGGAGGTGGCGATCCTTCATGGTCCGCTCCGACATGTTCCCACAAAACGCACAGTCCTTCTCCGTGTGTCTTGTCCTCATGGAGACAGTAGAGGCATAACGAATGCTGCTCCTTGAAAACATTCTGAAGCTGGCATCCAGGGCAGGTCCTTAACAGCTTCCCGGGCGTCAAGCTTCCTTTCTCCTGGGCCATTTCTGGGGTAGGCCTCGGAACTTCTGTAATCCTCCAAAAGCGGAACCGAAATCTTCACCATTGAGGGGCGTAGAAAACTCCAAAACGGATCCCTGTTGCTCAGATGTAGAAACGGTGGTGCTTGAGGCTCTATTTAACCGAAAAATGAAAACAAATCTCCTGAAAAAGCGTGAAAACGCAGCAAAAGCTCGAGAGCTACAGCACGAGGACTCCCAACACTTGAACGTGCAGTAAAAATCTGAGGATGGCTGCCAGAGGCGGGGCTTAGGGAGAAGGCAGTCATTGGCTGGGGGCAGTATGACCCAGAGACCAGTGATTGGTTACTGGTAAGAAAGACAGATCAGAAACACAACGGATTCTGATTTTTTTTCTATACTGAGGATTCCCGGCCTGATGACGGGGAATATTCATGAGCATGTGAATCCATGCCAGACCCCATGCTGGAGAAACTGGCTAGTTTAAACATCCATTAATCCTTAAAATTGCAATCAATGTTGTAAATGGTACTGTAGATGGTCAGTGGCATCAAGGGTCTTGCGCAAGGGTAAGTGGTTGTCACTACCGCAATCAGTGGCCACAGACTCTTTCCAATCTTCAATCATTCCAAACCAGACTGCAGTCAGCACAAGCAGTTACACAAATGAAATTTTACATTTTTAAAGAAATGGAAACTCGCTTTAGTGGTAATGCAGATGGGGTTTTATCAGTGTTATGTGGCACTTTATGCAGGGTTTCTTGAAATTCCAAGCAGGGCGATTACTATAACCTCAGTCCAACATTTGGTGACCTCTGATGGACCCAAGGGTAACAGGGCCCAGCCAACATTTGACTATGAAATTAGATACAGATTTGAGCATTTACCTCTGCACCATCGTATCACAGCACTGGCATGCCATCAAGTAGAACTAGTTCCAGTAAATGCAGATTCAATTAGACAATACTACCATGAAACCTCAAAACACAGAATGCAAGTCATGTTTGCTTTACTGTGTGATTGGCCAGGTGTGCCCAAGTCTTAAAAATGTAACACATACAGAAGAGCTCAAATGTTCATGATAAATTAGTCGCATCGAATGGCTTATCCTGCTGTAATACCACCACCTTCTGCAACATGCTTTAGAAAATTAACCATCTGAATAGTGGCTGGGAATTGTGTTGCAAGGCAGAATTCCTTTTAATTATGGTTGAAAATGTTTCTACTATGGGAATTTCTTCCGATTCTGGAAGCAGTTAGCCTTATTTGAACTAGTCGCTAACAAGGCTAGATTATTTCTATCTGCAAGGAGCTTGCACTGCAGAGGCAATCAACTGTTCGTGTTCTATGTGGGTGGTGCACCCACTGCTAGCAAGCTATTCATATTCTATGTGAGGGGAGCCTAGATCGCTTCGGCCCTGCTGGGCACGTTCTTTTTTTATTTTTTTTTTTATTGGTTTATTCAAACCTTTAAAAAGAAGAAGGAGATAAGGAGACATCATCCATTTCCACCTTCGGAAACATACATGAAATCATATTTCAGGATACAATCATGAGAGGTCTGTCATCCACAACTAGGACCAGAAAGGTCTTCGTATGTGACGTCGGATGAGCTGGTAAGGATCCATACGGGCATATACCATCAGCCTTCCTCTTCGATGTCCCTCAACTCTAGGCTTCGTTCAATTTCTTGCAGAAACACGGTTAGCAACCTTGTCAGTTGTGTGTTGGAGCCAGAGAACATCAACTGCCACCATTCTTCTGCATTCCTTATTGAGTGCTCAGATACTAGTTGTCCCAGGTGTTTAGTTCTTTGTAGTTTTAAGAATGGGCAGAATAAGACAAGGTGCTTAAGTGATTCATCACAGGTTTTGCAGTATCTACAAACAGTGTTTGCGACGACGTTTCCTGTCCAGTTCTTTGTCCGATCTTTAGTTCTGAAAAGGTTTAGGCGAAATCTCATGTATGTTGCCCTTTTAACGTTATCCGGAAACAAAACTACGTAGTTTTGTAGTGTGTTGAATGCTCGTGCCTCAGCTGGAGCGTCCTTCATTGATTTGGTCATTCTTCTGTCTTCACTAGTTTGAATCCAGTCAGCTTCCCAGATCTTTTTCTTCACCAAATCTGGGTTGTCCTGAAGAGTTTTAATATTCGTTCCATGAGTGGTTAGCAGGACTTGACATCTTTTGTACCACAACGCTAGGATACTGTCTGGGCTAGCATTACCAGGATTGCGTAGTATTTTGAATTGAGGTGCTGTTACAGACAACACAGTTTTCCTGAAAAGGGCCAAGGTGTTCCACATGATCCGGGCTTCAAGCGAGATCATGCCTAGCTCATAACGTATGCAGGATGTGGGGGTGCTGTTTGGTAGGTGTAAAATTTTTACCCAAAAAATATGCTCCAGGGTTGACCAAAAGTCCGCCGGGCATCCAAAGGCATTCTCTGCACCGTATATCAAGGCTGGTACAGCCTTCTGCTGATAAAACGCTATCACAGGCTTGAGTGAGAACTTTCCATATTTTTTGTTTAAGATTGAGGCTTGGGAGGCTAAGTGTCAACATTTCATCTTTGTGAGCTCCATCCAGGGGCTATCGTTTATATTTGTATTAATTTGCATCCCAAGATATCTGGTGCTTTCCACCGTAATTAGTGTTTCCTTTCCCAGGCGCCATCTGAATTTGTTGTTTTTCTGGTGGCATCCAGTTTGCAAATTCTGTAGTGTTAGTATTTCACTTTTTGAGTTGTTAATGTCAAACCGTTGTTTTCCACGTAGCGTTCAACTGCATTTATTTTACGCTGGAGGCCGATTGGGGTAGAATCCAACAAGATCAGATCGTCAGCATACAACATCCATCCTAATGCAGAACCGTGTATCATGGGAGAAAACGATCGTGGCTCGTTTATTGCGAAACCAATGTCTGAGAGAAAAAGGTTGAAGATGATTGCCGCCAGGGGGCAGCCTTGTTTGACACCACGAGAAGTGTTAATTTCTTCTGTAAGCAAACCTCCTTGGTCAAGGCGCACTCTAATGGTGGTAGCAGAGTGGATTTCTCTGATTGCAGCTAGCAGACTCTCGGGACACCCCCAGTTAGACATTTTCGTCCAAAGTAGCTCTCGATCGATGGTGTCGAAAGCGTGGGAAAAGTCTATCAAAGCGAGATAGACCTTTCTCCCAGTTCTTATCGCTTCCATTTTCAGCAAGTTTATCAACAGGAGGTTAAGGCCACAGCCGACCCCTCTTACAAAACCTGTTTGTCTTTCATCCAGGTGGCCACTTTCGACAATCCATTGTGAAAGTTTCTGTTGCAGCATTGTTGCATACACTTTGCCCAGTACGTCTAAAAGAGCAATAGGTCGATAGTTTTTTGGTTCAAGCCGGTTTCCTTTTTTAAAAATAGGCACAATTATTGCTTGCTTCCAAGACTGGAGATTCTTGTCTTCTGCAGATACGCATGAAGAGTTCCTCACAAAAGTCCGCCCATAGCTCCATATTTTGTTTTAAGGTTACATTGGTCAAACCATCAGGGCCAGGGGCCCTTGAGTCACTGGCGTTCTTGATTATCTGAAGAATGTCTTCTTTGAGGAATGTCAGGTCCCATTTAGTTAGAATTGGTGTTATAGGGGCCTGACAGGTCCCTTGTTTACTGTACACATTTTTGAAATGTAATGTCCAACTCGCTGCTGGAACCATGTTTGACATCAGTGCGGATTGAGGGGCACCTTCGTTGTTTAAAAGTCTCCAAAACTCTGCCGAGTTTTTGTTGTTCATTTTTTGCATCATTAGTTCGGCGTCGTTTTGGAACATGAGAGCTTTGTGAGATTTTATCCAATTTTTATATTTCTGTTTTGCAACACGTTTTCCTCGCTCTGCGTCTGTAGGGTCTCTGAGTCTCAGGAGTCTAATGGAGGCGCGTAATTCTCTTTCTTCTCATGATCTCGACGTCAAACTTATGTTTGTTAGCAAAGCCAAGTTTTCTCAGGCCCTGCTTTTTTTCCACAAACAGGTGCAATAAGTGTGCGTATTCGACTCCACAATCTAATTTGATGAAGGATTCTGAAAATGTGGAGACTTCAGCCGGGAGCAATGTTAGCCTAACTCTGTTGGGCTCAGCTAGTATCCGATGTTTCCATCTTTCTTGGGATGTTTGCTTTGCGGCTGACAAGGTGAGAATTACCATGTCATGGTCGCTTTGCATCATAGGTATTACCTCAAGTGTCTTGGTGGTTTGTTGGATCTTTTCTGAGGCGAAGAAGTAGTCTAAGGTAGATTTCTGGTCTGCTCGTCACCATGTAGGTTTTGCTGGTATATCGCCGACAGAATTTCCATTGAGCATTGCTAAATTTCTGGCTTCCATTTCCCCCATCCATTTTGAGGCCACGTTATTAGGTGCGTGCACGACTTCGTTGTTTTTCATTCTTGTTGCCAGGCAGTTGATGTTTAAGTCTCCACATATTATATTTATTGACTCGTTATCGAGAATGAGGTCGTCGATTTTCGATGAGACTATCAATGAAGGAACTTGACCCGGCTTGAGTGTGATTCCAATATATATTGAATATATGAAAAAGGGTCGAGTTGTCAGTTTGACACCCATCCAGGGCTATGGTTGACAATAGTATGAAAGGTGATAGAATTAAAGAGCTTATAATACGGCAGCCTGAACTCTTTTTTACAATAGTCAACAAGCCTGCCATTGGTCTTCCTCTACTTTTTTTAAAGGCTGGGTTGAAAGCTATTTCGTAGGCATCCGCAGTTGGGCAACTCGTCATCCACGTCTCTTGAAGGCAGGCCACATCTAGAGCGTCCGGCCAGGGTTCTTCTAGTAGGTGGGAGAAACCCCTGGTGTTCCAGGATCCGATCTTAAGGTCCCGTGGCTCCTCTACCATTTGGCGTTACCGCTTTGAAGGTCTGCCCAAAGCTTCAGCCAGCCAGGACCAATCCTTTTGTGTTCCACTTTGTTCTTGTGGACTTAGTGCATCAACAAGAGTCGGGTCAGTCAGTTCAGCTCCTTTAATAGTAATTTTGATGGAATCCTCTATGTGAAATTTCCCTGATATGGTTTCAGGGGGGCTCCTGTCCGTTGTCTTTTTCAGGCTTCCAGCGCTGGGATACAGATCACATTCTGCCAATGCTTCCACATTTCGGGGAGCCTCATTATCCATGGTTTTGATTGCAATCGACGGTTCTTGACAGAACGAGTCACGTTTGATTTTGCGAGTGTCGGCTCTGTGATCAGGTTTAGCTTGCTCTAACACTTCTAAGATATCGAAACCCATAGACATAAGAGCGGGTCCTGCAGCCAGAACAATATTCAAAACAATTCTGGATCTGAAATGGAGGATGATTTTATCGTTTTGGTCCTCGTTTTTGAATTCCACCGTCTTGATGTCCTCAGAGCGTATCGTTCTGAGAGATGGCACGTGTTGAAAGAGACATAGAACATTTGTGCGATTTAGGATAAGATTCTCTCCATTTTCAATGCGTTCAAGCCTCAGCTTGTGAGATGTTTGACTATTGTCGCCAGCGCTGTTGGCATCCCTATTTGCTCTGCGCCATTCATTTCTTTCACAGCCAGACCGTATGTCAAGGGTCTCGGTTCTGGCCAGTCCTGCTCTGTTTACGTTGTCTTTGTTGTAGGCAGAATCATCCGAAAGTGTGACTTTTGATTTATTACAAAGCCACGCACCCACTTCCAGGTCATTCTTCCTTTCTGGAAGTTGATTAGACAACGTCTGAGATTGGGCAAGGACTTTTCGCCTTTCTTCCAAAGTTTTGAATATGCTGCTTGAAGTAGTTTTAAGAGGCACGTCTTGTTTAGGCTTCTTTTCGATAAGTGTACATATTCTTGCCGTACCCGCTAGAATTCGGATAGGCACTGCGTTGATTCCGTCGCTTGGAGCTTCCGGTTGTGCATCCACAAGTACCGCATCCTCATCACCCGTTTCAGGACCCTTATCCGCTGAATCTGCGTCTTCATACACAGACAAGTTGATTAAGTCTATAGAATCGGCCTCCGTAGGTTCCAGGGGGAGGCCAGAGTCTATATGTTTTGCAGAAGTATTTGCGATGGAGAGGTCTTTTTTCTTTGTTGGAACTCTGTCTTGTGTCCGAGTGTTGTTAACAGTTACGTTGACAGTTTTTAGATTTCGAAGAAATTTTCTTGAGTTGTTGCCAATTCTTTGATTTTTACTTCTTTGATTTTTAGTTTTTTTCAGCGGTCCTAGTGGGAGCGCCTTATGGTCAGGTTTCTGGGGTACAGACCCCTTGAATATGTCGAATATTTGAATTTCGGGCTCCGTGGTGTCCGGAATTAAAATCACCTCAGGTGTGCGAGAGACACACGTGTTAGTCAGAGAGACCGACGAGGAGGGTTTTTGTGGATCCAAGGTCGCCAAATTGTTAGAGGCCTTACTGCTTTGCAGGACGCTGGCAAAGCTCATTTGGGTAGATGCTTTGGTGTTTATGCTTCCAAGGCTAGGGCCCAAGCCCTCATTCGTAGATTTCTCAAGCTCAAGTTGTGAGCCTTGGATGCTCCGAGAATAAGGATCCGGCGGACTTTTTTCGCTTCTCAGAATGGTGGCCTCCCGACAGGTCTGCGTTATTGGGGCATTTTTCTCTTGTATTTCCGTGGTTTCTTCAGAGTTATTAGTTGTATCCGTGACGCCCATGTTGGGATGGAGCACCAGCGCGCGCCAGGGTCTATGTAGCGGTTATTCATTATAATGTGAGCGGAATTTTCCGTGGACAGATGAACCTTAGTGATTTGTTGAGCAGCTAAGTGGTCCCTGCTAGGTTGTTGATTTGAGTCCTGTGTCATCGAGTGTCGATGCCTTAGCACGCTAAGGGCTTCTTTCGCGACCTCTGCTAGAAGCTTTTTATCCAATTTATTGCTTTCTTTCTGTTCTGTTAAGGTTTGCAGGGCGGAGGTCAAGTTTGTTTTTATTACTCCATTGTCCTTTCTTTCGGTGCGCAAATCTTTCTCCATGTTGATTATTTTTGAATTCATGAGCGCCACTAATGTTGTTAGATCCTTCACATTGTCATTTAATTGCTCGTACAGTTTTAGAAATGGAGCAAGCGAAATTCCAGTTGCTGACATTAAGACCGACTGTAGGTCTTTTGTGATGTCCGCATCGAGCCTGACCTTTGAATTGCAATCTTTGAGTAAATGAGATTTAGATCTCCTGACTTTTGGAAAGTCACGTTCTATGATTGAGGAGGCAGTTGAACAGGACTCAGAGGAAGATGAGTTAGAGACATGAGTGTCACATACACGAGTGTTGTATGCCAGATTTTGTCTGACACTTCTAGAATTAGTTGAATGTGTTATTGCAGTTCTCTGTCTTTGTGAAGCACGAGCCTGAGAGCATGCTATACGGGGTGAATCCGGACAGGCAGCATTTTCTTCATTTTGGAGAGCAATTTTCCAGTTATGCAGAGCTTCGAGCTTTGTGGTAGACCAGACGTCTCCTGGCTGCGTCTCATGGCTATGTGCCAAGGGCGTCCGCTGAGTCTGCTGATCAGTTAGACTCCGGTCTCCTCTCGGTGTGAAGATGCAGGCTTTGTTTGAGAGAAGTCTTGCGGAGTTTTGTTTGCGACTTCTATCGAGACTCTTCTATTTTCATAGGATGTTGGCGACCCGCATCCGTTGTCGGAGTCAGCTAAGTGCTTGTCGAGGGGGCAGAATACTTCATCTTCTAGCACGGTGTTAGTCTTCGCAGAGTCTAGTTCATCCGTTCCATATGAGGAGGGACCATGTGCTTTCTTAATGGACGGGAGTGCTGAAGAGCATAGCTCTGACGGAAAGGCCTCTTTCCAGGTTATGACCGAGCTGTCAACACCGCTACCGTTTTTTGGGCCTCCTCTCTTATTGTGGACACGCCACGCCAAAACCATCAGTTTGGGTGGTTTGTTTGAGGGAGAATTTAGGAAGTGGGCATCAGTGGGAATTACAGCATTCAGAGAGCTTGGGCTCAGCCTTGCCGCGACCTCAGTCTCTGCAATCTCAGTATTGCGGATATCGGCCTCAGGTGAATCTACAGGCATGACAACAGGCGCATGCGAGGGAGCGGCCACAGGTGAGGGCACTCCGTGTCTGTGTTTTGCGTCGCTCTCAGTGTTCACGGAGTTCACTGAGCTGCCCGTGTGGTCGAGCACCGTCCAGCTGACTAAAGCGGCAGTCAGGGACTTGGGGGGAGAGGGGCTATCCCTAGAATAACCCGGAGCAGAAGCGACTCCGACACCACCCAGGGGTGACTCACCCTTTCTTAGGTGGGAGGGGATCCCCAGTCTCACGCGGTCGTCCATGAGGCCGCTATGCCGATGGCCGCTAGGCGCTGGCTCACTCTCCTCTAGCTCGGCCCTCCCATCGCTCGCCATGCATTGTGACGTCGCACTCAGTGTCTGCTTGCTCACGTCAGAGGCCAGATTGTGTGACAAGTGCTCATTATATCTAGACAGTTTAGTACTTACACGTGGGCAAGTGCTCGCGTCAGTCAGGTTGGATGTGGAGGCAGAGACGGAGGCAGACTTCCAGCGTCGCAGTTGCAGTCTTGTGTGTGGAGGGGAGGGCAAGCGGTCTCCGCAGGTACCTATTTTCCCGCGTTTGTGCAAAGATCCATCCATTATGGCAGGCACACGGGCCCTCAGGCCCTCGCCCTCGCCCGAAACCAGAACACCAAAACACACTGCGCACACCGCGCGCTCCGCGTGTGCTGGGGATTATGTACTGCTTCCTCCTGGAAGTAGTAGTAGAGCTAGAGAACAGACTTCCCAAAGTCACAAAGGCAGTAGCAGCAGAAAAGAGCCTGGGCAGGCTCAGGCTCACCAAAACACACTGGGCACGTTCTATGTGAGTAGAATTCGGACCGCTGAGGCCTATGCTGTTCCCTTTCTATCCAGGTCTAGCTTGCATTTGGGGCCATTCATTTACTGGCTCAGTGCAGGGGTGCTTGCACAGCTCCATCCCATGCAGTTTCATGTGTATGCCGTGACCTTATCTGTGCTACTCTTGTACAGTGATTAACCCATGACATTCCTGTTCATGTGAGGAAAGAATGGTCTACGGATGCCAATGGCATACCCTTTCTATATTAGGGAGTGGGCACTCCCGAAGAATAGGTTTCACATGTTCCATGTGGGGGGAGCTTCTACTGCAGAGACCCATTCCTCCTCTGTTCTGTGGGGCATGTTCCACCCAGGCTTTGACTGGATCCACTCCACCTACTCTACACAATGAAGGCATGCATTGCTGTTGTCCCGATTTCTTTCTCTGTGAGGGGAGCCTGAAAGGCTCCTACTCAAGTCAACCTGTTGTGTGAGGGAAGCGTTGTGTGAGGGAAGCGTTAAGCAGCTTATGCTGTGGTTGTACCTTTTCTTTGCATGGAGTAGCAGTAGTATTAGTGCTCACCTGTTCCACGTGAGGGTGCTGCAATCGGTTAATTGATAGAAAATTGCTTGTGGAGCTTTTTGCATGCGTCATAGGTCACTCGTGACAGAAAAAACTAAATTTTACTCTTGAAATCACACTTCCTCTCAAAATAGGGAGTAAAATACTCCCACGCCAAAATCTATCTGGAGCACTGATCGGTACAGTATCCAACTCCAGAAGGCCGCAACAGTCTGTGCTCGAATACTTCAGTGCTCTTGCAGCTTAAGCCCATGGGCATGTAGGAGTGTCCCCCCCTCTGCCCCCCCCAGAGGATCATGCCGGTGAGTGGCAACAGTGGGTACCGTTGAAGCTGGTGATGCTGATGCAGTCACTGCTGGGACCTTGCGGAAGAAGTCCAGACTGTTCAAGTGGAAGTCGCCACATTCCTCCAGGGAGGAGTATTGGGTATGAAACTGTACCTGTGGCATCTCTGGAGCAATGGCCAAGGATGAAGGAAAGACATGCTCGGTAAATAAGACCTCTTGCAGCGTTTATGGATCGGGAGACCAGTCCTTGATCGAGACTGCTCACCCTCACCTGACTACTTGTTGAGTTAAGTAAATAGCCTGAGACCCTGACTCCGTGTTCACATTTAGCTCGGGATTTACCAGCCAGTCATGAAGAAACGCAACACCAAATGTACTAAAGTTACGGACGAAGCCTTGCTGTCGTTTTGCTCAGTCTCGATGCATTCTGAATGAATAAACCTTTACAGCCACTGGTACAACTCCCAACTAGTCCGCCCACATGTAAAAAAATCGAGCGAACCCTGGTAACTCCCAATCTCCTACGAGCAGCCATCATTGGCAAACTCCATGTTCCAACTAGCACTCCAAGTAGTATTAACCACGTACGAGATATGGAGAAGGATCGCACACAAAAGCAACATTGGAGTCAGATTCTCCCCCTCCTTCCTGCCAGATTCATCCCGGGAATACCTCTTGCGTCCACAAAGATATACCTCCAATAGGCAGACAAGCTAAAGATTGATACAAAACAGGACTGGTTTGTGGACGGCCACTTCCCGACGATCCAGCAGACCCGGGAACGATGGGCTGGCTCCCCCCTGGACGCCTTTGTGTACTTCCATATCCAACATGCACAGTCCTCATTCCCTCAGTTTCCCGTTCAACCAACCACATGGCTGCCCCTCCAAGGAGCAATTCAAACACAAAGAACAAGGAGGCTGGTGTCCAGTATTTACAAAGGCCTTCTGTTGATCTCTGCAAACCAGCCTCCATCCCCGAAAATGATATGGGAAAGCACTTGACAATGCGATAAGACAAAGCTTGGTTGTACATACTACGGCAGGCGCAGAATGTGTCCCTAAACTTGAGATACAAACTGATCCATTTTAACTTTATCCATCAAGTGTACCATACACCAGTAAGGCTACACAGACAACGGCTGCCAATTGTACCCACCTGTGGGAGGTGTGGAACAACCCTGGCAGGATTCCTGCATCTGGCCTGGGAAGGCCAGACAATTGAACGATTCTGGTGGAGTTGCTTGACAAGTCTTCAACGATAATTGCAGAACTCCTCGAAAAATCCCCAAGGTGGCACTGCAATCCTCAGTGAGAAGACTGGCCAGCCTCCTGCTCATTTTGGCACAACGCATTACAATTGCCTGGGGAAGAGGATGCACCCAACAATGCAACAATGGCTGCAAGATGCAACACTGTCACAGCATGGAATCAAGCTTCATTAAAACTTTACCACTACATACACGGCCACCAGACATATGGGGGCCCTACATCAGCCATTTGCTGTACACTCCGGACTGAACACAGTAAAACTATACCTAAATCACAAACTCTGGGTTTGAAGTCCCCAGTACCGATCACTTACCGAACACTGAAAACAATGTGTATGCATGTTTGATGAGGTAACTAATGCGTTTGCTGGGGGAGAGGGGGTGTCGGACCATGTGGCGCAGTTACGTAATAGTATGTAATGGTTTAAAAAGACCAAAAATAAACAGGTTATAACCTCCAGTTCCGTTTCCCCCCTCCCCCCCCCCCATTCCCTCCATGTACGCGCGACAGATAACCATCAGGGGGAAGAGTGCATTGTGCAAGCCATTTATCAAACCACACATCATTCCAAAAGTTTCACCAGTAGAAGGGCTCTGCAGAAAAATATGATTAGAGTGAAGGCCAAGAGTAAGTCAACCACGAAACAGGGTGCTGGGCTCCAATAACCAAAGCAGGGTGCAAACTACTTGTCAAGTCATGAATTTTCTTTTTTTTTTAAGTACTGTTCCACCTCAATTCTATACATACAAAGCATACCAGGTCCATCTAACCAAGAGTAAGAAATCATTAGCCAATGGCTAGTGGAGAGTCAAAGGTTTGTACCTTTACCAAAGCTTTTGGTCTCTTCACCTTAGGATGCAGCATGCAGAAACACTGCAACTTTCAGTGCAAATTGGTGTCCACGGTACAAAGTTCATTCATCGTGTAATTTTTTGTCTTAAATCTTTGCCCCCAAATTTATAAATTCTGAGTCTGGTGAGCCTGCTGAGTTTTGGACTGCCTTCACACAGCCCCCAACCCTACTGCAGACACCTCTGCAGCTCGTCCGTACCAAGTAGCCATGCACAACGGAGACAGGATAAGTCCCTCCAAGAGTAAACTCAGCATAGGCTCCTCTTCCATCAAGGCCATGCTATCGTTGAAGCCGACCCCGTCAAAGTGAATTTCTGACCTAGGCATGGCAGGCCAATGAGCAGCATATTTCTGAGTTAGAAACTTCGTTTTTTCACCAAGCCCACAACCAGGGTGGAATGGGCCAACAACTGCATACTGGAAGCCAGAGTTGACTACATGGAGGATAAACTTGAGGACTCGGAAAATCATTCACAACGGAATGAAAGGAACAAGTTACTTAACTGTAACTGTTCTCCAGCATGGGTCTGGCATGGATTCACATTCTCATGAATATTCCCCCGTCAGGCTGGGAATCCTCGGTAAAGAAAAAAATCAGTTTTGCTTCTGAACTGTCTTTCTTAGTAGTAACCAATCATTGATCTCTGGGTCATACTGCCTCCAGCCAATGACTGCCCTCTCCCTAAGCTCCGCCTCTGGCAGCCATTCTCAGATTTGGTAGCATGCCAAGTGGCAGTATGACCAAGTGAAGAAACGCAGAGGGGTAGGTGAGAGGGTTGGCATGTGAATCCATGCCAGACCCATGCTGGAGAACAGTTACAGGTAAGTAACGTGTTCCTTCTCCAGCATGGGGTCTGGCATGGATTTACATGCTCATGAATACAAGAATACATAGCAGTACACACATGCACAACCACGGGAGGTGGCAAGGCTGAACATTAAGCATATCAACTCAACATTAAGCATCTCTTACCTCCTCACCAGGTCCACCTTCAGGCGAAAAGGTTGCGCAGCACTGTCTGCGCGACTCTGGACTCCTCGCTGACAAGTCCAGAAGGTCCAGGAACCAGATCTGTCTCGGCCACGCCGGTGCAACGAGGATCATCCTGCACCGGGACCGCTTGAGTTGGTTGATGAGTCGCAGCAGCAACGGTGGGAACGTATACAGGAACAGGCCGTCCCAGGGGAATGAGAAGGCATCGCCCATGCTCCCCATCTGGGAAACCTGCTGGTGAACCTCCGGCACTTGGTGTTCATTGCCGTAGCGAATAGGTCGATCTGGGGATTGCCCCATTGTTGGAACAGCCAGTCCACTTGATCCTGCCGCAGTTCCCACTTGTGGCACGAGAGCAGCTCCCTGCTGAGTGAGTCGGCAATGGCAATAGTGTTCTTTATTCCTGCCAGGTGGAAGGGTACCAGAAACATCCCTTGGACAACAGCCCAGTGCCACAGATCATGGGCCTCCTTGGATAGGGCTGGGGATCTGGTGCCTCCCTGCTACGGATGTAGAACATTGTGGTGGTGTTGTCGGTGAAGATCCTCGCTACCTTGCCCTTGAGGGACGGAAGGAACGACCTGAGGGGCCAGAACACGGCTCGGAGCTCCAGGACGTTGATGTGTAGTGACCTATCCTCCGGGAGCCAAAGGCCACTTGCATGGAGATCTCTGGTGTGTGTGTGCTCCCCATCCCTCCAGGGAGGCATCCATCGTCACCGTCTCCTGATGTGTCGGGGGTCTGGAAGTCCGTACCCGCTGCCAGATGCATAACGGGTGCCCCACCACCGGATTACTTGGCGGAAGGTCTCATTGAGCGAGATCCTGTCTTCGAAGCTGCCCGCCGCTTGCATCCAACAGGCGTTGAGGAGCTCTTGCAGTGGACGCATCCTCAGCCTGCACAGGCGCACTAGGTAGATGCATGAGGACATCATGCCGAGAAGGGACTTAATGGACCTCATCCAGGCCACGTCCATGGCCAACAGCCGCTTGCCCAGGGTGGCCTTCGTCCTTTCCTCAGACGGGGAGGCCAGTCGCGCTACTGTGTCGAGCTTGGCTCCCAGAAACAGTGCGACCTGTGACAGCACTAGGTGGGATTCGCTGAAGTTGGCGATTCCCAGATCCGAAAGCAGTTGGACGGTCTTTGCTGTGTGCCCGACGGCGAGTTCTCTTGTCTTTGCTCGGATGAGCCAATCGTCCAGGTAGGGGTAGACGTGGATCCCTTGCAGGCGCAGCCGCACCGCCACTGGTGCTAGGCACTTGAATACCCTGGGCACCGACTTCAATCCGTAAGAAAGTGCCTCGAACTGGTAGTGCCGTCCTTGGACTACGAATGTGAGAAACATTCGATGCCGAACGTGAGAAACATTCGATGTCCTTTTAGAATGGGGATGTGAAGGTAGGCATCCTCTAAGTCCAGCAACGATAGGAAGTCGCCTTCCTCCAGCACGTGCTGGAGGGGGACCATCCGAAACTTCTGGGCCTTGATGTACTTGTTTAAACGACAAAGGTCCAGGATGGGACGCCAACCGCCAGTCTTCTTTCTTACGAGAAAGAATCGCGAGTATACTTGGAGCGCCGGAGCCTCTTTGGGAGGAGCTTGATGGCTCCTTTCTTCAGCATCACCCTTACTTCAAGCAGCAGTTGAGGGACATGGTTTTCCTTCCTGGCCATGGGTGGAATGCGGGTGCACTTCTTTAGAAATGAGTGCCCGCGGGCCAGGGCATCCAGCACCCATCCGTCAGTGGAGATGGACTCCCATACGCTGATGAACTTCGCCAGCTGGCCTCCCACTGGGGTGCTCATGTGGGGGCCCGACGCTACGGCCGGTTCAGTCCTGCTTGGCAGCGGCCTTGCCGCCGACGAGATCCTCCTGACTTGCCGCGTCCTCTGTAGGCCTCCTGCGTCCGCTGTAGGCCTCCTGCAACAAGGAGCGGGCCGCCTGACGGTACGTCGAGGAGCCGCCGCATCCTTTGGAGGCACCTTGCTTGCCTCTGGAGTTCCGAAAGAGCGGCTGTCGTTGCTGTTAAACTCCCAAGGACCGAGCTGTCTCCGTGTCGGACTTGATGGCCTGCAGTGACTCATCCACGGTCTTGCAAAGAGGTTGTTCCTGTCGAAGGCCATGTCCAAAACTTGGTTTGCACGTCCTGGCGGAAAACGGTCGCCTTGAGCCACCCTGCCGTCGAAGACAAATGCTGTTCTCCTCGTCTCTCCGTACACAAGGCCTGGATCGCCATCAAGATTGCTCCAGAGTTGTCCTGTGGCCCAGGAGTCGGCAGCAACGGGCGGGACAGCTGGGGAGTGGAGGCCGCCTCCTCCACTAGCCGCCACCCCCCCCACCACCAGTCAATGCCACCGTCGCTTTCTTCATCCGCTTTCCTCCCATGGGACAGTACCACCTTGAACTTTCTGTCCAGGATCTTAGCAACTCCAGCCAGCTCCTCTTCAGTATCAGTGTCTTTTTCCACTGGGGTTTTCCCGGGGGTCTTATCGATGGGCTGAAAAGAGGATTCCCTCTGCAGTGGCAGGGGAAACTCTAGGCCCCGAGGTCGCCTCCACTGGGGTAGCCTCCCACAGGCTTTGCCCGGGCCTTCAGATCCCTCAATAGAAGCCATTGCTGGGTAATCAGGGCCTTCACGACTTTAAGCGTGCCGGAGACCTTCACCGAGGGGGTTGGCGGTGGCGGGGCGGGGGGGGGGGGGGGGTCTAGCTTCTCCAGAAGCTTACCCGGGTTCTTCAATTTTCTCCTCCCCGAGCCAGAGCGTTGGCTCGTGATTGATGGCGTCGGTGAAAGCGCTCCCTATCGGCGCTCCCGGACTCGCGCCTTTGAAGCCCGCTTGGACTTCTCACCTGCTGGGTTCTTTCCTTCCAGCCAGTTGGTGAGGCGGGTACGCCGACCCTTCATAGTCCGCTCTGACATGTTCTTGCAAAAAGCACAGTCTTTTTGCACGTGTGTTTTGTCTTCACGAAGGCAGTAGAGGCATCGGGAATGCTCGCCCTCAAAGACATTCTGTAGTCCGCATCCAGGGCAGTTCCCGAACAGCTTGGATCCAGGTATCTTGTTTCCTTTGTCCTGGGCCATGTCCATGTGGGGTAAGCCTCAAAGATCTTCTGGAATCCTCCAAGAAGTGAAAACTCGACGATAATTCCACCCTTGAGGGGCTAGAAAATTCCGAAACGGGTCCCCGTTGATCAGAAGTAGAAACGGTGGAGCTTGAGGCTCAATTGACTGAAAAATGAGATTAAACTCTTTTGGAGAGAGAAAAAAAAAAAAAAAAAAAAATAGCACGAGGACTCCCAACACTTGAACGTGCAGTAAAAATCTGAGGATGGCTGCCAGGGGAGGGGCTTAGGGAGAGGGCTGTCATTGGCTGGGGGCAGTATGACCCAGAGACCAGTGACTGGTTACTACTAAAAAGACAGTTCAGAAACGAAACTTAGTTTTTTTCTTTACCGAGGATTCCCAGCGTGACGACGGGGGAATATTCATGAGCATGTGAATCCATGCCAGACCCCATGCTGGAGAATGAGGATCAGAAGGAGACCCATGGCGGTCACCAATCAGGAGTTGGAGGATTATGTCAAAGCATTGTTGGAAGCGGTTTTGGCTGGCTCTGCCGGGGTGGACCAGACGCTTGATGAGACTCAATATTCTCAAATTGTCAGAAACCTAAGGGGCGGAATCCTGCTATTTTAACCATGGTCAATTTCTTCCAGTTTAAAGAGATTCTGCAGAAAGCCAGAGGCCTCCACCATGTCCGCTCCAGAGCAACATTTATTTGTTTCTGGATCTCCCCCCGTCCCTCTCTTCCCCCCCCCCCGCCACCATTTTAAAGTGGTGCCAGCAAAAGCCTTTGACCACCTGGCGACAAGGGAAGAGGATTTTTATTATTGGGGTGGGGGAGTGGGGCTCCCCTTAAATATCTTTGCGCTGGAGGGCACAAGACACCAATTTTCCACGCTGAGAGCAGCCATCGGTACCCTGACAATTCTTGACTTTGAGCTCCCGGCATCAGTGGAGGAAAAGACTAGTTTATTGCCTGGACAGTTACACAATCGAGACTGAATAGGTGTCGGCCATCAATGGATCACTGTAATAGAAGTGTGTACTTTACTAACCCTCCTTGAGAAGGCTCTCCTGGGCGTCTGAAGCCTAATCTGTGTGTTTTGGTTAATTTCTTTGTACAACAGGTGCCCCCAGGCTCGGGTCACACCTACAGGGCTCACCTGTCCAGCTAGGTCATTTATAGGTGTGTGCAGGTTTATTGTTGGTAATGGTTGGTCTTCTTTACCTGGTATGTCGCAGGTGCATTAGGCGCTCACTTCCCCTTTTTACAGGGATTATTTTCTGGATATATCCTTCCCGCCCTCCCTTTTTCGGGACAGGGATACATTTTAAGTTCACCTTTATGCTCGGAAGGTTTTATTGGGTTTTGCCATTTGTGTTAATCCCCACTTACCACAGGGATGGTGTACTCATGAGGGTGGTGGTTTGACAGCACAGGGTGGTTTGGTTATGGGGGTCCCCGGGAGAAGGTATGCGATGGTGGGTTAGTTACTCCCCTATGGGCCCTGTTAAACTCCTTATTGCTGCCAGTCTGGGTTCAGCCTTCCGTTCCATAGTTCTATGAAGGGAACATTTCAAATGATATCTCCCTTAATGTCCAGGGTCTCAACCCTCCCATGAAGAGACGTAGCGTTCTGACCAAACAATCCAAATTAAGGGCAGATGTGGCCCTCTTACAAGAGACACATCTACTTCAGCAAGATTGGCTGAGATTGCGGCTTGGTTCCCTCATCAGTTCTTCACTTCAGCCGAGAAGGTAGGTGTTGCACGGCAGTCACTTTTTTCCCAAATTGGGGATACTAGAGGCCATGGAGAACGGTAGGTCGGGTTGGTGGTGGAAATAGCTGAAAGGATTAGGATCCTGCTTTCGGTTTATGGGCCGAATCAACGTCAAGCCCAAGTCCATGCGGAACGGTTTCCCAGGCTGACCCACTTTTAAAAGGGAAGAAACACTAGGTGGGTGGAGCGGGGGGGAGGAACAGTCAGGGGGGGGTTGGGGTTTGGAGGGCACTCTATAGGTCCCGGAGTAGCTTAGTGGGGGGTGCTCGGGGGGATTGCACATTCTATAATAGACTACCACAAGTCCTGGACTACTCCATAGAGATGGCAGCGGTCTCAGATCATTCTCCAGTCTGGGTGCAGGTCTCCTGGGACCCCGAACAGCCCCATAAGCCCTACCAGCTAATGATTCCAGGACCCGCTCTTTCACAAGCCAATCAACTCCAATAACCCAATTCTTTTCTGAGAAACGTACTTCCTTCGAGACATCTCCCCCACCCCCCGGATAAACTCCAAGTCATCTCCCAGTTCAATGGGTAGTTATTCCATGCATGACCAGACACTCCAGCAAGCTTTTCGACAGGAGGTGGCTCTCCGTCCGGTCTCGGTTCAGGACAGAGGCTGGAAGCCCTGAAATCTCTGGAAGAGGATTTGCAGGTTATTAGTGGTCTAGCGGGTAAATAAAGTCCTGGGTGGGTTTTCAGCTACCTTTTTCAAGCACTTTGCTGCCTCCTTGATCCCACACCTGCTCACCCTCTTAAATAGCTTTCCGATTAGAGAGGTGGTCACGATATCTATGAGCACTCCATACCATCAGCACTGTTGAAACCAGGGAAGGATCGTTCTGCATGCACTTCCTATAGACCCATGATCGACGAATTTAATCTAAAATTTGGTTGATAGCAAAAACGGGCCCAGCCTGTCTTTAATGAATATTGATCAGACGGCCTTAATTCCCGGTCAGCAAGCCCATGTTAACATTCAGAGAGCAATCGACATAGATAGGGCAGAGAAAGCTTTTGACCGAGTCATTTGGTCGTATGCCAGGAGGTGTTGAAATTATTTGGGTCCGGGCCCAACTTCCTGAAATGGGTTTAGGCCAACTATATACATCCCACCACCAGGATCCATTTGGAGGGCTGTCTTTCGGACCCCATCCCTCTAACCAATGGCGCCGCCAAGGTTGCCCCTGGTCCTTTAGTTTTCGCCTTCGTAACAGCCATTTGCATTGCAAGTTCCATCCCATAACGGGATAGCAAGCAGAAGATCGGCCAGGTCCATCATAAATGGCTCTACACAATTTGGCTCATTAATTCTTAACTGACACATCTCGTCTCCGCATAGATTCAGAGTTATTTCGCGTGTCTCTGGCTTTAAAATAAATTATTCTAAGTCATAAAGTTAGTGGAGTCCTTAAAGTTGCAGTACGATTTAACGTCCCAGTATGATTTTCAATGGAGCCCAGACGCCATACGTTATTTAGGAATTAATCTCACTAAGGCTCACTCACTAAACTAAAGTTATGTAGACAGCTCAACAAGGATTTGGAGCAATGGTCCCCCAGCAGGATGTTTCCTGCCGGGGGGTTGGGGGGCTTGGGGGAACTGACTGCGGATTAAAGATATTTTACCCAAGCTTACCATGTCTGCAGGCCCTTCTGTTGATTGTCCCAAGGAAGGGACTTTGAGACCTACAAATGCAGATCTCGGTTTATTTGGGCCAAGAAGCTTCCTAGGGTTGCCCGTCGCACCATGCAAGCTATTGGGGGTGCCTAACCTGGAAATCAATGATGCCTCCCGGCTTTCCTCTTAATTCTAGTGCTGCTGAAGAGCAGGAGCACTGGGTTGGGAGTGGGCAGGGCTGGGGGGCACCCTTGCAGGAGTGGGTTGGATTCCACACTGGACGTGTCCAGTCCCAGATTTTGTGCAGATTAAGGACTACTGGGCGGTGCACCATAGGCCTCTAAACATGGCAGGATATATGCTGGTTTCATTTGTGAGGGAGTCTGCAGAATTCTCCCCAGGTTTGCGGGAGCCTGGAGGTGGCCACCTGCTGTCAGCCTCAGGATAGGTTATGCCCCGATGGGAGGATGCATAACCTCCGAGTATGTCCCCATGTGGGATGAAGATTGGTTGATGCCAGAACCCTGTGGTGCAGTTCGGGTTTTATTTTATTTTGTTTATGGGTTTTGTGGCCTGGTTCAGCCCTGGCCATTTACTAGGGAGACGATGTCGATTGGCTGACTTGGTTCTTACGGCTTGCCAAGCCCGCAGCAATTTGATTTACATTTGCTTAATTCGTCACTGTTGTAAAGGGCTTAATGTGTCCGCTTTTCTTGTCATGAATTGCATGCCTCGCCAGTTGTGGGTTGTCTTTTGCCTTTTTCAAATGTAATAAACCTGTCATGGAAGAAAATCAAAATGCATTTACAATCAAATCGGCTATGGAAAACTGTTGAAAACAGCCTCCCCATGAGTCAAAACATTAGGGAAATTGGGCCCCACTCCATCCTCCCTTTCCCCCCCTCCAAAAACCCCGAACACCAGGAAACTGACCTCACCCAATGCACTAACTACTGTACATTTCAGACACCTTTCAGACACCTGCGACAAACGTGACAGATCACTTCATTAAAGATCAATTTAACAGAAACACATGCAACATGCCAAGCAGAGTGCTCCAAGCACCAAGACCCTCACTTCTTCCCGAATATATATAGCGCGGTTACAGGATCTCTGGCCTCACATGCTTCAACTGGGAGGAAGAACTGCACATTGTTTACAAACTCAGACACCCCAACAACTAATAGCCTGGACGTCAGCACAGCTTGGACGTCAGCACATGCCTTGCACACACTCTGGAGGACTCCAAAAAGACTTCGCTCAACCGAACCAAGAACAAGCTAATAATCTGTACCAACCCCCTGACCAGATGTAATAGAGTCTTGCCCACTTTGCACCCATAGTAAGTCTGAGGTTGATCACTGTTGAACTGGGATCTCACACTAGGATTCCAAGTCAACTCCATCGTAAGGAGCCGCTTCTCCCGGATATTGGACCTTCACGCGTTGGACTGTAGCAGTCAAACTGGTACCATCAAGACTAGATTACGCCAACATCCTTGAACTGGGACTCCAAATACATATGCATTCTACATAGAGCCCAAAACATAGCAGCCATATTGCTCCTAAAGCTGAAATGATATCACATGGCAGCACTCAAGAACCTCCACTGTCTCCTGATTAAAAGGAGTAGTCATTTAAGAACCGCATATTGCCTACTGTGGCTGAAACCATCACAAGGAAATGTGTACACTACAGTATGATTGCAAACACTTCAATACAGCAAGAACACACCATCATTAGTGTCAAGCTTTAATCAAACTGCAAGGACCCCTTCTCCTAGAAACTCCTGCATTGTACATCAGTATTGACAGTAGAATTATCCCCTATACTTAAGGTGCAGACACCAAGCAGGTAAGGCTCCTCAAAGCAATTAACTGGCCCCAATGACAAGTTGCACTCAGGCTGAATATCTGTTACTAATAAGACCCCAATAGAATGTTGCTCGGGATAAACCTGGAAATGCATGCAGATATTCCTTGTGTATTACGTACACAACACTACGGACAACATTCAGCTGACTGTAGTAAAATTAGTGATTGCGTATAAAAAACAGATGCACACAAGCCATTCACACATCTGCACTGCAGAAAGACACAGTCAAAAGCATCAGAAAACGCATTCTAAGCTGCAAACGGAAAAATCTAATAACCAACATTACACTGCAAGCTAAAACAAAGGAAAATGCAGCCACACTCACCTGGGGCTCACCAGAGACAAAAGTAAGGCACGTCTGACAGCCTTCGTTGACCTCCTTGGGGACGAGTGGTCGACAGCGCAGGGCCACCTTCACCGGTATGCCATCTTCCTTACCCATTTTCTGCAATGGTGTCCCTGTCAAAAGAGACTAGTTAGAAGCAAAATGGTCAAGAGAGACTTCTCCCATGCACTAGGAATAGAACACTCAAAAACATGAAGTGGAATTGCTTCATGGTAATGTAACTAAACCAGCACAACGTAAAACAAGCTAACAAAGAAAAATGGGCTCTGCAGTAGAACACCAGAGGTAACTTTAAAGTAGCACATTCTTTCAGACCTGCATGCGATACAGAATCCATAACCTCAACTGTGGAATTGTTCCAGCACAAGACTTCAATTTAGTAGAGGGTATTATAAAGCACAAATCAGACTAGAGGTTCAGTGCCCTGAACGGCAAGTGAAAAGAGTTGCCAAGAAACAGGGAGAGGAGCAGCACAGAGGGATGAGACTTAAATCGATACACAACTACGTGCCAGAATTGAAATACACTTCAACCACCAGTGGGTGTTCCGCCCCTAGTGTAGAATCGAGAGCCACTATATCCAGGTGGTAGATGCCCTGCAAATCATGGAGAAGGGCGACTCATGCCTCCTTGACTGTTGCATTCGACACCATTGTCCACCCATCCTGCTCATAAACAGGATGTGATTCTCTGGCGCCGCACTTTCCTGAATTGGTTCACCTACTACCTCTTGGGTAGGAACCATGCTGTCCAGATGAACAGGTTTCGTTACAACTCAGTCACCTGCAGAGTTCAAGGTTTAAGCCCATCACCAATCCTTTAACCTTTAGATGGCACCTCTGGGCACACTCTTCAAAGATCCCAATAGCAATCCATCAATAAGCGGATACTCTTATAAATTAGAGTAGAAAGCCCACAGGAGATCAGTCACCTCCACGATTACCTAGCATCAGCCAGTCCTGGAGGTCAACCTCCACCTCAAACCTAAACCACCCAATACCTTATTCACACTCATTGCCGCCCCCCCCCCCCCCCCCAACTAAAACATTGTCCACAGTGACTGAAGCAGTCCCAGATTAAGCAAAATCCTCAGGCTTCACCATTGTCTGCAGCCTCTCCATAAAGAAATATAGCCATGGTGGCCCGAACGGCCCGGCTACAAATCTTGACCCTTTGCAAAATCAAATCCCTAATCGGCCCACATGACTTCCAAACCATAGTGCAGGCCGCACACTTTGCTCCCCTAAAAGCGGTCCACCACGCCTTAGCAAATCTTATTAGAGGTGCATGGCTGGCAGCAGATTGCCAAAGCGCATTTGAGGAGACATGCACCATTTTACAGAAAGCACATCTTTGTCATCATCTGTTGCCATGGGTCGAGTGCATTTCTTTTAGGTAGAGTAGGTAAAGTAAGTTACGCGACCTGCAGGTCTAGTGAAATTTTAAAGAATGTGCAAGGCCTGACTCCTCTCACTAATGGCTTACTTCCACAGTACATAAAACTGTTGCATTGATGCTTATTTTGTGTACTGGTTACAAAGCTTCTGGTGACAAAAATAAATATTAGTACACCATCGCAAATCAAAGGAGTTAGTTTGCTAACCAAGAAAATTTTAATTGCCAAATTCTGCTAATCAATTTTTGAAAATGTATGCCTTGAGGCATTCAAGTAGCTTGCTCCAGAAATGTAGGCCAGTTCTGTGTGCACACAGTGCACCACTTATTAGCCAAAGGAAAATGTATTCACCAATGGAGAGTACAAGTTTGCTGCCTGCTTTCAGTGTGCCAGAACTCAGTTACAAGCTACTACCCAGACCCAAGTCAGTTGCCAGCACAGCTGTCCAGAAACTGCACAATTTCTTACTCGCCAATAGTCCATTATGACCAGCCAATTGCGAGTGCTAATCTTGAGGTCCAATAGCGCTCTCGATATTCAGACATATCCAAGATGTTATGGGACACAATTAAGCCCTGTTCATAATCCTGGCCCTTAGACTGGAAGCATCGACCAGTAACCAAATAAGATTTTAAAATAAAAATATTTTACACTACATTTTGTAGTTCGTAGCAAAAATAGTGAGACTACACTCCCATTACCAAAAGGTGTTTTTTACACAGATCCATTTTTCTGCAGAACAGATTTTTCATTAATATTTCTGTGCAACTAGTAATAAATGTAAAAGAAGTGTTGTACTTTTACATTAGTTACTGTTCAGATCAAGCAGTAATAGTCCTTCCCGAGACACTGCTCGATGGTACCATGGACCCAAACATTTACATGCGCTGCTTGGGTGAAAGCAGATGGAGTGTTATTTTTTGCTATTATCAAGGCTCAAAATGTGCCTAGTGGGTTGCAAGATGGCAGCCGGAGAAGGAAGAGTTGGAGTGTCTCCCCCCTCCGGGCCGCAACAAAAGAATCAGATTCACGATGTGGCGCGAAACAGACAACTCCTTCATACGGACAGCGGGGAAAGGAGGAAACACCTTTCCAAGTGACAAGGGCACGCACAGCGGAGGACTAAATAAACATTTTCCCCTGATCAGGAGAACCGGCCAATATGCGGCACGTCATCCGGTAATAAAGAAAGTAGGAGGACCATTAGCAACGCCGGACCAGAGGCACGGCAAGGCTCGCTGAGAAAGCTTACAAGAGCAGGTGCGAAGGAACAGGAAAGAAATGGGACAGTGCCGGAGGCAAGCAGCAATAAGCGACAGACTTGCAGGAGTGGAAGAGCCCATCATACTTGGGGCCAGGCCGCTACTTCAAAAGGATGATTCCGGCTACAGGGAGCAGACTACCCAGAAGGGTAATGGAGGAGCTGGCTGCCCCCTCCCCTAGGCAGACTGGATCAAAGCACTGGTGAGTGCACCCGCAAGGCAACACTTCAGAAGTGCGGAGGGGAGGAGGAGCAAGGAGACTAAAAGAAGGCCCAAGACTTTACAATAAGCAGAGAAGGTGGGGGAGGAGGGCAGATCATACCCCTTCAAGACAGTTAGACCAACAGAAGGATTAGGTCCATGCAGGCGAGGTGGGGAAAAAAGGGGAAAAGTACACCAGGAGGGTGAGAAACTTATGATGTTGATGCCATGGGGTTTCAGCTGTGTATAGAGAAGCTAGATGTCATGGAATGTTTACTGCCTCAAGTTCTAGTGAGGTCATAAAACATGTACTTGTGTTGCTCCCAGTGTTCTATATTTTATTTTGTCAGTTGAAGTTGTCAGTGTTTCATGAAGGGGCCTCTGCTGTTGGGGGTCTTTTTTCGCCTGTTACCTTAATAAAAACATTATATGAAGACTTGCCTAATGTCACGAGTGTCTTCATAACAATGGCGACGAGGATGGGATGGTAACAGAAGACTCCCAGCAGCCATCCGATTCACGCCGCTCTGCTTCCGACAAGCGTAGCAGCGGCCGCCGAGGGAGAAGCTCCATTGTGTACTGCTTTGTGTTGCAGGCCGCTCCGCTGTGCCCCAGCGTTGTAGAGGCTACCAAACTAGGTCAGCATAGTGTGAAGGAAAGCAGAGGGCTCAAAGCTGCAAGCTTACCACAAGCCGTTACATGTGAAAAGAAACTGTCAAGAAGCAGAGGATTGAAGCTGGGATCTGGTGAAGTGGACAGCCACAAAAAGGGTCTTCAGTGTTTCGTTCTGGTGACTGCACTACATCTAGTGCAGTTTAAAAGAG
Source organism: Ambystoma mexicanum (assembly GCF_040938575.1). Lineage (NCBI taxonomy): Eukaryota > Metazoa > Chordata > Amphibia > Caudata > Ambystomatidae > Ambystoma > Ambystoma mexicanum. The sequence continues at coordinate 61,717,814 of NC_090930.1, forward strand.
AAAAAAAAACATTCCTAGTAAATTTCCAAGCCAATCACCACAAAGTTATTTGTGTGACTGGGCAAGGACAGGAGGATTAGTCAGTCACAGGAGCATGGCAGGCCTACCTGGAATAGCTGGTCCACCAATTTTCATGCCAGCCCCAGGTCCAGCAAAAAGCTTGTGGGCTCAATGGCGCAAAGGATTCTTACACTATATGAAGGCTGCTGGCGGGACATCACTAATGAAAGGAAATTGGCTTTAGTGTTACATTTTTTAGGGTATGAAGGGCAAAGAATATATGAAACACTTCCCCCAACCTTTGGGAGATGGCAGAGGTGATGCTGTAAATGAATTTGATTTGGCTCTGATGAAGCTGGACAAGCATTTTAATCCTAAAACTAGCACAATACTGGAACGTTCTAATTTTTGCATGAGGATACAAGCTCATGGAGAATCTGTGGAGAAATATGTACCGGCGTTGCGACACCTAGCATTATCTTGCAAGTTTCAAGACGCGTTTGACGAACATATCTGCGACCAGTTCATGACACACTGTAGGTCCAATAAAATACGCAAAGAACTATGGTTAAGGACTGAACCCAATTTGGACGAAGTATTGGACATTGCAAGACGTGTGGAACATTCGTTAGCGTGTGTCACACAATCAAAGAACGAAACGGGAGAGCCAAAGGAGAGAAAGACTGAAATTTTAAACGTGATGGATGGGAAAAAGAATAAGCAGACGAATCGAGTTGCTTTGGAAGAGGAAACAAACCAAGATCCACCACAGAGAACAGAAAAAAGGGATGAGACTTTTCGATGCACGAGCAGTACGCATTTTGCTTCTTCCGTTGTGTGCCCAGGTCGCAGAGCTACATGCGCGAAGTGCAAAAGAGGGGACATTTCGCTAACTGTTGCAAGAACTATCAATTTGGACAATTTGGTCAAAAGAAGGTCCTTTACATGAATGAAGATGATGGAAGGTCGTCAGAGGAGGAAATAACACTTCCGATGCAGAATGTCATGGTCAACACTATTAATGTTGTTCTGGAGGGTGAAAGTGTGGATGACTGAACGTCGGTATGCAGTGTTAAATGTGAATGTCCATAAGGTTTCCATGATGGCTGATTCGGGCTCTAAGATTACTTTGGTATCGAGAAGTGTGTTTGAGAAGGAGATGAAAGGTGTAGTGTCTGACTTGTTAAAACCTGATATAAACCCTGGAGGGTATAAATCAGGATAGGATTCAGTTATTGGGCTATACTTGGGTAAATTCGAATTTAAAGGACGGAAATGTGATGGTAAGGTGTACATTACCAAGAAGGGTCAATCTTTACTGGGATGGAGGGAGCAGAAACATGTGGCCATCAGACTAGATTCCCAATCAAGCAGAACAAGTATTACAAGTATCATCCTCATGCACAGTTCCAAGCAAGTATGTGGCAGAGCATAGTAGGGTGTTTGATAAGACCTTGGGGAGAGTGAAGGGTTTCCAACACCAGATCTTACAAAGACGTAGTACCCCGGTTGTTGCGAAACTTCGGCCTGTGCCTTTCTCTTTACGAGAAGGTGTCAAAAAAAAAGAAAAAAAAAAAAAAGAGTTGGAGAAATTGCTTCAGATGGGCGTCATTGAGAGAGCAGGAGGAGTTGAGTGGGTATCCCCTGTTGTAGTCAAAAAGTTCAGGTGATCTGATATTATGCATAGACATGCGTGAACTACAAGTGCGTGATGGTCGATAGGCATCCATTGCTGAACATGTGTGAGATGCTAACCATGGTTGGTCGAGGCAAGGTTTTCTCGTAACTCAACATGGCATCTGCATACCACCAGGTTGAACTGGAGGAAGATTGTAGGAAAGTTACGGCCTTCATCACTCATGAAGGCGCGTTTCAATTCAGAAGGATGCCTTTTGGTTTGGCGTCAGCCTCAGTGATTCAAAAGATCATGGATCGTTTACTCAGGTGTGTAAGGGTTTTTTTTTTGCTTCCAAGACGATCTGTTGATATCTGGTGAAACGCTGGAAGAACACGACAGAAAGTATTGAAGATCTTCGAAGAGAGGGGTATTACCATAAGGGAAGAACAGTGTAAATTTGCGGTATCCAAGGTGGATTATCTAGGTCACAAGGTGTCATGCGAGGGCGTGAGACCCAAAGAGAGTATTGTGAATTCCATAAAGGAAATTGAGAGGCCAACTACCAAGAGTGAACTACGCTCATTTTTGGGTATGACCGAATTTTATCAAAATTTCGTAGTGAACTATGCAACCAAAGTGCAGGAAATGAGGAAAATCTTAAGGAAAGGTGCAGATTTCATATGGGATGGAGAGTGATTTAGAGTTCACAAGAATTAAGGGGGGAGATTGATATGGCTCGCCCATTAAGATGTTTTGACACGAGAAGACTATCATTACTATTGATGCTAGTGAGGGTGGTCTAAGTGCCGTTCTTTCACAGAAACAAGAAGATGGTTCGGAACAAGTGATAGCACATGCGTCACGTGGCCTGAAAGGCACAGAGTTACGATATTCGGTTCTTGAGAAAGCAGCTTTGGCATGTTATTGGGAAGTTGAGCGATTTAGAAATTTTGTTTGGGGTGTGGAGTTTGTGATCCAAACCTTTGAATGTTTTCTTTGAAACTAAAGGCCTAGACAAGGTTTCGCACAGAGTAGCCGGGTGGGTCACTAGGATGCAAGCTCATAATTTTAGAATGGAGGTAATACCCAGGAAAGAAAACACACTAGCCGACAATTTGTCGAGGTTAAGAGTTGTATTAGAGGATGTGGATATGGAAATGGTGTTTCTGAACACAGAAGGGATTGTATCCAAGCAAGAGTGGCTAGATGAAATGAGAAAGGATGAATTAACAAGGTGATCACGTACGTGTTAACCACAGTTTGGCCTAATAAATCGGAGTTGAGAGAGGGCGAAATACCCTATTGGGAGGTGAAAGATGAACTGTCAGTTGCGGATGACATTGTTCGGGTGGGAGAGCAGTGGCTCCAGTGGGTATTTGCAACAAAATCATTGATTTGGCACATAGTGGCCATATTGGCATTACCAAGACCAAGGGTGTATTGAGATCAGACTATTGGTGGCCAGGCTTCGATAAGGAGGTTGAGAATCGTTTAGGCGAGTGTCATTTATGTATGAAAAGTGGAAAGGGGGTTGAGGCGAGGAAGCAGCCATTGGTTGACGTTTGTGTTCAGTCTAAGATCCGGAGTGACGTAGCCATGGACATTCTGGGACCTGTCGATCTAGGGTATGCTCGGGGAAGGTTTGTAGTTTTGGTTGTTGATTTATTCTCCAAGTGGGTGGATTTCAAGATTGAGAGAGATCTCGGGAGAAAGTATAGTTAAGGTATTGCAAGAGATATTTGACTGACGGTACTCAGTTCAACAGTGGATGTTTTCCTACCTATTTGAAGAAGTGTGGAGTAAGACACAAAAGGGCAGCTCTTTATCATCCCGAAACTAATGGGGTAGTTGAAAGATTGAACAGATGCGTGATGGAAAGCATTCGCATGGGGGGGGGGGTGGAGGGTGTGGTTTTGATAAATTGGTGACCATCCAAAATAGGATGTGGGCATTGCGCCTCACGCAACCACTGGCCTGTGTCCATTTGACCACATGAGATGTCGAAAACCTCTCTATGGCATGTCCTCCATGGTTAGGGAGGAGTAGGGAGTCAGATGTTATTGATGAGAAGAGAAATGTACTTTTAAAAAATAAAAAATAAAAAGTGAATGGGTCATGCGTGAAAATAAGAGGCAGAAAAGAGTTGCATGTGGAGTGTGGTGACTGGGTTAAAAATAAAGAAAGGTGTGGTAAAGAAAAAAGGCGATCCACTATATTCAGATCCAGTCAGGTTGGTTGCTGTTTTGACGGTGCAGTGCGTGCGGCGGGTGGTCAGGTTTGGAATAAAGATAGAGTTGCTACAGTGAGAAGATGTCATGTGTGAAGAACAGGGTTTGTCATGAAGGAGATTTGTGAAAAAGGAAGACCTGTTATGATGTTGATGCCATGGGGTTTCTGCTGTGTATAGATGTTATGGAAAGTTTACTACCTCAAGTTCTAGTGAGGTCATAGAACATGTACTTGTGTTGCTTCCAGTGTTCTATATTTTGTCAGTTGGAAGTGGTCAGTGTTTCATGAAGGGGCTTCTGCTGTTGGGGGTCTTTTTGCCTGTTACCTTAATAAATAAATACATTATATGAAGACTTGCCTGATGTCAAGAGTGTCTTCATAACAGAAACAAAGCAAAAACCACATTCGTACCACCACCCACCCCCCCGCCACAGATCAAATAGGAAGCAAGTAGCAGAAGCGGGTTAAAACCAGAGAGGGGAGGCTCTAATCAAGTTAGAGAGATTGGGAAACCCGCAACATCAAGGAAAACCGCCCTGCCAAGGCATCGGAAAACAACCATAGAAGGGCAGCACTGTTAAGGAATTTGCAGCATTCTCCCGATCAACGAGAGCAAGAGGAACACACTAGAAATGAGAGGGGCTCTTCGCAAGAACCTGGTACAGCTCTCATGTCCAAAACAAGGGCAAAGGCAGCATTAACGTCCCAACAGATCCCCCAAACAAGACAGGAACCCAGTATCAAACAACTGTGGGGCCCAGGGAATACAGTATTCCCCAGAAGAGGGGAATCCATCCAAGACCAACCTACACCAAGAGAAGAAGGCATAAGGAAAAGTGAAGATGATATGCAGGGATGGTTAAAAGAATTCAAACTCAGTTTATACCCTCCTTCCAAATACAATGAGGCATTAAGAGGAAATGATGCTTCACTACAAGATCTCAAAATAGATGTGACCTATCTAGAAGAAAAGAAACTTACTGGAGAAAGTGGTACAAAGCATAGAAGACAAAATAAAATGAAACTTTCGATCACCTAGTAGGCCTACACAATCTGGAAATCTAAAATTAAGATTTGTAAAACCAACATTCAGATAAAAAAATCTGTTAGGAACGGTGGAGGACAGACTTAAAAAGCACAGCCAAACAACTCTTTGCGGAACTAAGGGGAACAAGCAAAGAGGATCTGGTCCAAATGGATAGAAAACACCGAGTAGGACCAAGAAGAACGGAAGAATCTGGATCTCACCCAAGAGATGGCCGCAATAACCTCCTAAGGTCAGAAGTAGCAGATCCTAAGTAAAGCAGGTGTGAATAAATGGAAACTAGGTACACATGGCACGCTTCTAAAAAGGAGACAGATGAGTCATTGGCGAGATTCCTAAACTCAAGGGAGACAAGATATAAATGGACGTTTCCCTTTGGTTTACTGTTATGGGAGGGGAGAACCCACAGGATTACTACGTGTGAAGAAGGGGAACAGATCCTAAATATACAAAGGGAAGGAGGAACAATAAACGAGGATCAAAGTAGTGAGGGAACATGAAGGAAACCTTGGGAATGGAAAACAGTGTCAAGGAAGGTAAAACCGGGACATAAGGCAACGAAGTGAGTGGACGAGGACAATTGAAACAAGAGCTAGCAGAACAAAGGCTACAAGAATAGGAGGTGATGTGGACATAGAAAATACCCACGAAGGTGGGGAAGCCAATAACACGTAACATAAGTAGCGGCACAGGGGAAAAAGGGTAACACCTTGGAATCGCTAGTGGGTAATGCTCACAATCTCAATGGAAAGGTATGAGGGGCACTCCGTCCGAGCGGTCATAGTAACATGGTCCCTCCTCAGGGAAAGTGGGAATGGGGGGGCATCTTGGGAGTTGACAACAAAACTTAGAAAGTCTATTATGGGGTGGCGAACGAAATCCTGATGAAGGACCTTAAAATACTAACTAGGACTCATTTCCCCAGTCACAAAAGAAGAAAAAAAGAAATGAGAGAAAGATTTTATATACTCATACCAAGAAATGCATAAGAAAGCAATACAAATGGCAATATAAAATAAGGGGATACACTCATACCAGGTTAATGCCGGGGAAAAGAAGGCAGGGGTGGTGATAACACTACATGACAGCGAGCACATGTCAAGAACATAGTAGGGGACAAATAGGGAACTATGTATTCCTTATTGCAGTCGTGGGGGACAAATGATAACGCTGGCGTCTATATAAGCCCCAAGCATGGGGCAAGATGGTTTTCTAAGGAGAGTTCTTTCCGATCGAGAAACCTTTACACATGGAGACATCTTACTTGCGGAGACCTCAATTTAGCGTGGGTCCTGGGCTAGGACAGGAGCAGAAATGCGGCACAGGGAACCCAAGCCCCCTCCCAAGCATTAAAAAAAATAAGATGGCAACATTGGCATTACATGACATCTTGAGGGTAATCAAAGGGCATGAACAGGGATTCACCCATTACTCACACGTACACTCCACAGTGTCACGAATAGACTTCTGGGCATCTACAGGGGTATTGGGGAAAGTAACTGAGAAAGCTATAGGTTCAATATCCTCATCTGACCATGCTCCACTGTGGATAAGTATGAAATCAGGAAACACCTGTGGAGTGGGTTCGGGGGGGGGGGGGGGGCGGCTACAGAAGTGGAATTCCCCTGGGACCTACTATATGAACTGGCACAGAGTGAAGAACAGACCAAGCAGTTCTTTAGAGAAAACGAATCAGAGGAGGTACCCCAGGAGATACTATGGGATGCATGTCAGGTGTTACTGAGGGGGCACCTAATAGCACTAAAAGCGGGGAAAGACCAACAGAGAAGGCAGTGGGAAAGAATTAGAAGACCAACTAAGAGACATTCAAGAGGAAATGGCAAAAGCCCCAATTAATAAGCTAAAGAAAGGCTCTGAAACATATTGAAGGACAACTAGAGACACTTAAGAAAGGCAGAGACAGCACTTTATGTGAACTGGCACTATGCGAAAGCCAACAAGGCCGGTAGACACCTGGCCAGACAACTAAAGGAAAAAAGGGGACACAAACCATCATTTAACTGCAAAATAGCCATGGACAGGAAAGTGCGAATGAAAATACGGGAGACATGTTTAGGGAGTTCTACCAGAAACTATGCATCAGAGAATCCCCAACGAGACTCCCCATTCCACAGTCAACAGAAATGGAACGGGCAGATCTAGAGGAGGAAAAGGTCCAAAGGGCCATAAGAGAGCTGCCAATGAACAAAGCCCCAGATGGATATGTGGCAAGCGTCCATATTAAGAACTTAGAACAACAAATACAGCGATATCTTGACTGCAAACCTCACAACTGAATACATTCAAAACAAAAAGAAATATCACGCTTTCAATGAACGATGCAAAACTACTGGTGTTCCATAAACAAGGTAAAGACGCGACATTACCAGGGTCGTATAGACCAATTGCATTAATAACCTTGGTGCAAAATTATAAGCCAAAACCCTAGCAAATAGATTGCTCCATCTTCTGCCGAAACTTATAGGACAGGACCAATCAGGCTTCATACAATCCAGACAAACATTCCACAACACGCGCATGTCATTTAATAGAAAAGAAAAAAAAAAAAAAAAAACACGCCCAGCTATACTAGTGTTGCTCGATGCAGAAAAAGCATTTGATAGGGTAGAATGGTCTATGTTGTTCAATACAATGAAACACATGGGGTGTGGCACTAACTTTCTCAATATGGTACAAGCCAAGTATGCAACACCATCAATACGGATAACCCTAAATAGTAGAACATCGAATTAGGTAGCGCAAGAAAGGGGGAACCAAACAATCATGCCCATTGTCTCCGCTGCTATATGCCATCTATTTGGAACCCCTGTTAGCCAAAATGCGGAAAGTACACAAACTGAAAGGAATAAAAATGGCGGGGAAACATACAATAGCATTCGCAGACGGTATGCTAGTAGCCCTGTCAAACCCAGAACCCTCACTACCAGTCCTAATAAAAGAGCTATAGGAATTTGGGGCGATTTTGGGACTCAAAATAAAAAGACAAAAAGAAAGAAAGGCTAATTCTATCAGGACCCTGTGGTAATGAAAATGCTGAGTCGAAAACTCAGTTGAAAATCTGAAAGGCATACTGGGCATAACCCTAACAAATAAGATGGAACAAATGTATGGGGCAAACTTCCCTCAACTATTGTAAAAAAAAAAAAAAAAAAAAAATAGATCAGATCTGATGAAACGGAACCCGCTCACAATAACATAGTGGGGCAGAATGAAGACCATAAAAGTGGTATTACCAAGCTTAATGCACCATTTCCAAGCACTGTCCATTAGAGTCCCAAAAACCTTTTGCTCCCTGAATAAGGCAATCAATGCATACATATGGAAGAGAAAACCACCCAGAGTAGCAATGGCAATACTTGCAGCCAAGAGGAATGAAGGGGGGAGACCGGGAGAAGGGGGGCACAATATGGGCACAACAAGACAGCGATAGCGGGTTCATCTCTCCCAGGGCTCCGGTGGTTGGACAAGAAAGTTAACCCGTTATCAGAATCAGTGAAGTGCTAGGGGTAGGAATAGAAACATGGGAGGGGATAATTGGAAGGGGGGCACTATCAGTGAAACCATCCCAATTCTTCCCTATGTTTGGGAACCCTGAATTTCAACCAGGAATGGAAAAGGAGGCTTTCAGGAGTGGGAAAACGTGGGCTGCCAGAAAATAAGAGACACTGAAAATGTTTGAGGAATGTGTTCAGGGCTTGTCTGATGGAGGGGGATAGATTCAAATACAACCAACTAATGTTCTGGCTAAGCATCCCAATAATTAAAGAAGCTCCCACTAGACAATTGACGCCATACGAACACCATTAGGAAAAATACAGGGTCTAGCTTTGTCTCCAACCTATATAAACATCTCAATGATCAAGAAGAATGGGTACAATGGAATTACATGAGAAAATGGGGGGCGTGAGGGACATTGGGAAGAGCCAAGAGCAAGAAGACAATGGGAATATCTATGGGGAATATTCCCCAAACTAACTTGCTCCATTCAACTTAGGGAGAAAAGTGCCATTGCAATGGCACCATACACCAGAAAATATCCATACAATGTTTCCCCAAGCATCGGACCAGTGCTGGAGAGGATGCAAGACAGTGGGCGACTGACGGCACATATGGAAGAGCTGCCTAATCATACTATCATTCTGGAGGGAGGTAAGGAAGCAGACAAGTAATTTACCAGGGAACGGAACGATTGGGGATAAATCCTGGGTGTTGAATGTGCTGATTCTTTCTTGTAGTTGGCCTTGGGTATAGGGTTTTTAGTCTCCCGTGGTATGCTTGAATCATCTATACGTTTGGCCTGGGTAGAGATGTAGCTGCAAGTCTAGAGCCAAACCTACCGTTTAATTCCAGTAGAGCGAGGCTGGTTAGGTGTTGGTTTAGTGGCATATAGAGTAATTCATTGGCTAGTGGTCAAGGTTTCTGTTTTAAGAGGACGGACTTCAGAGTCTTACCTGAATGTACCATCAGTTGTAATATAGGGGAACAGATAATCATGTGGATGGGGCATAGGGCTATCAAGAACCTCATGCTCACATTCTAGCCGAGGTTCACATTCTATGTACCACAGTAACCAATAGTTATCTTGAAACCTGCATTGTTTTTAAAACCTACATTCCATATGTAAAGGTACATAGCACACATTACTGTCAGAGGTTTTTTGGCAACGGTAATTTCTTATTTGGGTTAAACCGTTTTTCTAGTGTGGCCAGATGAAATGCGAGTTTGCAATTTGGTTAGGTCTCTTACAGATTTTTCACTTACAGGCTCCCAAGTTAAATTCCTTGTTCATTCCATCCGGGGCTAAACTCCCCAATGTTTCAATCCACACTAGTTCATGCGTTTACCATGGTTTCCGCCCCTAGATTCTTCACTACGTCTAGTATTATCACTGTCAATTGGGCAAAAGGTTGTGCCAGTGGCGACCCGATGTTGCTCTTATGCTTGTTCCATCGTTCTTTCGCTTTCTTAACTGTTTGTCCAACATAAAAATCACACTGACAACTTCGTCCACTTCAATTTTATTTTATTCCCATTCCGTGGATATTTTATGTAGCTGCCTCTCATTGTTACAGCTTTAGGCAGGGGAATGCTCAGGTCTTATTTTTCTAAGTACTAGTTGGTCCTTTTTTTTGCCTTCATTAGTTAGTCCCTGAAATGTGGTCCCCTCTTGTTGGCAATGAACAATGCCTTTAGTAGAGAATCTAGTTCAATTAGTCTCCAGTTCTTTTTTTACAAGTCTTGTGATGGGATGGCTTTGACTGGAATATTATAGAGCATATAAAAATGGTATATCTTGACTTAATTTTTGGAGTTAAAAAGGTCCTTCCTACTTAGGGTATACTAGCTTTTTCCTGCGTTTTTTCAATTAACTCTTTCGGATAGTCTCTTGTCATACCTCGGTCATCTTCAAATGTTCTTCTCCCAGAAAGGAGACATGTAATTCAAAAGCATGGAGCATTTGGGTTTTGTATTAAGTGACAAAACGATGTCATGAATACAGTAAGGAACACGCGCAAGGATAAAGATGAACTGTGCTAGTTTTCCGGACTGGCAGAGTACTATTCACGATTTATAGCAAATTTTGCAGCTGAGACCAAGCACCATTTCAATGGTACTAATTGTGCAGTAAGAATTTAAAGTGATTAAAAACGGGTGCTTCATCAAGCATCTACATTTTAAAAATTCAAATTAAGAACCATCCTGTCGTCCAATGACAATAACAAAGGTCCTGAGGGGGTGGTCTCAGCAAGAAAGAGGTGATGAATACATTATAACCTTGGAGTCTAGGTTCGTCGGGTGAGCAGAATTGACCTACTTCACTATTGAACAAAGTTTAAGGATTGTATACAGTGGGTGTGGGATAATATGAACTGGCAGCAGTTTGAGTGTAGCTATGTTAAAGGGGCAGTCAGTCCAATAGATGGCATACCAGACACTTTAACACTCAAAAGAAAGTAAGCATTGGTAAAGCCAGTAGATCTGGCTTTACAAATGCTTTGTTTGTAAACTAGGCACTTCATTACTGTCCCAATTGAAAGACCCTTTTCAGCCAAGGGATGTTGGACTAGATAAGCCAGTACATTATCCCACCATTGAGAGATTGATGTGAATACAGCATAAATCTTGTGTACCAAGTCACCGTTTTAAGTTCATGCATTTACTTCCCGATGCTCTGAAATTACATTGATGTAGTGACATTGGTATCTGAATGGTAGGCAGGACTTCTCTCAGACTGCCCTTGCCGCTAAACCTTTCCTGCATTGGGTGGCTATTCTTCCACCAACTTCCCTGGGTAGAAGATGAACAAAACGGCTAATGGGGTTTTTATTTAATCAACCAATATAAGAAAAGTTCATGCTGACTGTCCATATAGGACCAGTTTCCCTATGCGAGGCCATTCTCGAGGTGGCTTGATCCATAATGCCAGTGACTGCCATATAATGAATAAACAGTCGCAAGTTATCGTAATGTAGGTTAGCATCTCGGCGTAAGAGCTTGCAAACCGCTTCTGACAGTTCCCAGCCCCACTTCCCATCACAACACAGCCTACACCAACTCGCTCTCATTGCAATCATTCAGTTTCACACACAGCGATGGAGTTTTCTAAAAATATTTTTGAAAGTACCAGATAATGGTGATTTGTCTCGCTCTTTATCCTTAAGCTGAACTCCTCATCCGTCATTGACAAAGGAAGAGCTATGGAACCTAAGGGTAATAGAAGAGGGAAAAACTTAGATGAGGATAAGAAAGCTGGTTGTATGGCAGGGGGCAGAAATAAGCTAGTGGTAAGTGTAAATGATGTGCCTTGGACTACCTATATGAAACAATCTAAATGTGCAACCGTGAATTTTTGGGAATAAGATGATAAATGGAACTGTGTAACGTTCAGGGTGAAATAAATTAAAGGCATGGGCTAGTAAAAAATTTTATTTTAAAAAATAGATGGGCAACAAAAAAAAAAATACTAGGCATTCTCTTTTTTAAAACTTCCTACGTAAAATTTTGAGCTATTCAAGCTCAAAATTCGCAAAAGCAAGAACATGGGCGCATCCATTTTGTGAAATGGAGGCCCTCCTGTGCTGGCTTTTGCGGCACTAATGAAGGAAAAGCCAGTCAGCTGTGGCTTTTGCGGCACTAATGAAGGAAAAGCCAGCCAGCTGTAGTAAACAAAGGCTACCGCTGGGTGGCTTTCCCTTCATTAGTGCTGTACGCGGAGGACGGGGACCGGAGACCAGAGCAGGAAAGCTGCAGCTGAATCTCGGTAAGTGCCATTTATTTTTTTTTAAAAATAAGCACTAGCTGTGGTTTTTTTTCTAAGTTTTCCGGGCTGGAGGAGCCCGGAAAACTTAGAAATAAAACTGCAGCTTTAAAAACGTTGTATTTATGTTTGCGGACGCTTTTGAAGCGACCACAAACATAAATACAACATTTTTGTGTTGGAAAACGCTGCGGTTTTTCTTTCCAAGTTTCTCGGGCTCCTCCGGCTCGGAAGAGCCCGAGAAACTCGGAAAGAAAAACTGCAGCGTTTTCCAACACAACCGCATTGTTTCTGCCTGAATCTGCTTTCCCATTTGGGGCTCTCGGCCTCCCCGTGGGGAGCCCGAGAGCCCCAAATGGGAAAGCAGATTCAGGCAGAAACAACGCGGCATTGCGGAAAACAACCGCGTTGTTTCTGCCTGAATCTGCTTTCCCATTTGGGGCTCTCAGGCTCCCCACGGGGAGCATGAGAGCCCCAAATGGGAAAGCAGATTTAGGCAAACACAACGCAGCATTTAGCATTTCCCATTTGGGGCTCTCAGGCCCCCGGTGGGGAGCCCGAGAGCCCCAAATGGGAAATCAGCTGTAGGTAGACACACTACGCGGCCTGCTGTGGCTTTCACTTTGGGTTTCCGGTGCTCCCAGGAGCACCGGAAACCCAAAGTGATAGCCACAGCAGGCAGAACCACAACGCGGTTGTGTTGGAAAAAACTGCGGTTTTTCTTTCCGAGTTTCTCAGGCTCCTCCGAGCCGGAGGAGCCTGAGAAACTTGGAAAGAAAAACTGCATCGTTTTCCAACACAATAACGTTGTATTTATGTTTGTGGTCGCTTCAAAAGCGTCCGCAAACATAAATACAATGTTTTTAAAGCTGCGGTTTTATTTCTAAGTTTTCCGGGCTCCTCCAGCCCGGAAAACTTAGAAAAAAAAACCACAGCTAGTGCTTATTTTTTTAAAAAAATAAATAGCACTTACCGAGATTCAGCTGCAGCTTTCCTGCTCTGGTCTCCGGTCCCCGTCCTCCGCGTACAGCACTAATGAAGGGAAAGCCACCCAGCGGTAGCTTTTGTTTACTACAGCTGGCTGGCTTTTCCTTCATTAGTGCCGCAAAAGCCAGCACAGGAGGGCCTCCATTTCACAAAATGGCTGCGCCCATGTGCTTGCTTTTTTGCGAATTTTGAGCTTGAATAGCTCAAAATTTTACATAGGCAACATAAAAAAACTAGCATTCTCTTTAACTTCCTATCTATTTTTTAGATAATTTTTACTAGACCATGCCTTTAATGTAGGCAGTAGAGTTAGGGGTTGAGTGCAACACGCCCCACCACGGAATGATTAGTACACCCAGGCAAACATTTGACTGCTAGGTAAACAATCCAGCCATGCAAAAATCTAGGGAAACGAAAACAGCAGCTTAATATAGCCATACAGCAATAAACTCCGGTTGCCTAGACTGCATCTCCTAGATACAGAGAAGCAGTTGGACAGCATTTAATGAAGCCATGCAACAATTAATGCATCAGAGCCAAACACCTCAGTCTGGGGTAAAACAGAAGTTCAGCAACAGATTTAGTGTACAGGGATCGAAATAAGGATTGGATGAGCAGCAGTTAAAAGCAGCGACTGGGAGTCTGCCTCAAGTAAGCAGGTGCTACCCCTTACCAGCAAGGAACTAGTACATAGCAAGTTACAAATTCTAAATCCACATGAGAGGCAGTATGTTGCCCCATTACAAACAACCCATGATGGTTTAAGTGTCTTATGGTTGTATACTGTTGGTTCGTTAGACATTACCAAACATCCAAATTCAATGTCACTCAGGTATGTTTGAATGACCAAGATAACCAGCAGAGCAACGTGTAGCATCCAATAGCAGTTGGTGTCAAGCTATAAAGGTAACTTTAGCTTTCAAGCCGAAGCTGAATAACTAGCCCCAGGCGTTCCCAAAGCCTGTAACTATGCAACAATCAACTAATGCAACAGCTGATCTGCCAACAAAACGAATTAATTTAGTTCTACAATATAGAAGTGAAAATTAACCTGGGTAACCAAACTGGTAAGTGCAGATGGACAGTAAGCAATCTAGTAGTAAAATGATTAATGGAGGAGAGCAAAAGAGCAAAAAAGCAGTATGGGCTACACAATGGCAAAGGACATTGGGCAACAAGCAGGGTACATTCGGAATCTATGAGTCGGCACTTAAACTGGCTCGTGTGTGTTGGGCATCACCAAGTAGGCATGCGCTGCCACTGGGAGGGAGCAGGAGCGATAACATGCAGTACTGCAACACAAACTTCCACAGGAGAGGAATGTTAACATTATGCCCATTATGTATGATCTATTACGTTTAGATGTGTGCCAATACATTCTCATTTACTCAAAGTAAATTACAGTTATGCATGTTTTTATGGCAACTGTTGGCCTGTGGAGTCAAAAGTAGTTTCTGGTGGCCGTTGGGTTCAAGCTCACCAGGCTCTCCTAGGCTAGAAGCTGGAGCTAAACCGCTACATACAATTTATCTACCAGTGTCATAATAGATCTGGGTATGCATCAGTTCTCTACTTATGTACAGGCCTCAAAATGTGCAGTCACCAGCCATTGGTACGCGAGAATGGACTGGTGGCAAGCAAGCAATGGTATGCTGAGTGCATGTGGAGCACGGATAGTCAAGTGGCCACGTGGCTAGTAGCTTACAACTTGAAATGTTTAGCCCCGAATTTGGTAGTGAAAATGGCTATGTAAACAATTAGCCGATTGGGGATTACTCTATAGCCATGCAGCTGTACAATGAATCTTGTGAAGCAAATATGGAAAAGGTACAGATGGACTGCATTTAATCTAGCCATGCAGGAACAGATCTAGCATACAAAAGCTGATCTACTTGTGCAACATCACAAATTTTGCACGGCAGCAGGTTAGTATAGAGTTGCAATGATCAACTTAAAGGCAAGACTGAATCTGAGAAAATCTGGAGAGTTGGATAGCAGTCGGTCTGGCTGTGCAGCAATTTACCAGCCTCTATGGCAAATAGTTTAGCTTAAGTAGTTAATGTAGAGAGGAAGAGGTCATCTGGGGGTAACAGTCATGCAACTGTCCCTTAGAGGCCTGCAGAGCTGCCTGGATATGGAGGGAGCAGGGCTGAGGTGACACAGCCAACAGGTGTCACCCTTTGCAGTCTAGTCTGGGAACATTAGATTAGTTTGGGAGACCAGAGTCACAAACACCTGAGAAACAATTAATGGGGGGTAGGGAAGCAAGACCAAACAGCGCACAGGATTTTGAGAGAGTGGCAATGGCCCAAACATGCATGGAAATTCAGTCAGTAGAGGGTCTTTCTTTGTACACTAAAAAATAAAGGACCTAGCAGAATGTTGGTAGCATATCTGGATTCAGTTATTTATGAAACAAGGCCCCGTTATGTTCGTGCTCTAGCACTTTTGCTCCCCGATTCACTTTGCAGGATTTTATTTGTTTTAGATTCTTTTTTCACTTCTAGTGCAAAGCAGGTTACCAATAGGATTGAAAAGAGATGACAAAAGACAGTTTATTTATATCGCGCACCTTGAGGCTGGAAGTGGTTACATGGCATAGTATAGACAGTTGTAAACATTAATACAGTTTGTAAAATTACAATGGTACATATATACATTAAACATTATACATTGGGTCATAGCAGTATAGAATGGGTGCCATGTATACTAGTTGAGCAGACCACCTAGCTATTAGTGGTATCAGAAGCTGCCGTTTTGTGTTTTGTTAAGGATCCATGTGATAACATGGCTTCTGAATTTGTTGAAGGTTTGAATGTTCTGAGGGAGAGTGTTCCATAGCGGGGCGGCTAATACCAGGAAGCTAGAACCTCCGGCTCGGTTTAGATTGTATCTAGGCACCACCAAGGATGGCGTTAGATGATCTAGTGCATCTATTGGATACCTTCCATGTGAAAACTTGTCTGTGAGATGGGGGGGGGCTTGGAAGTGAATCACTTTGTGTGTGAGGTAAATAGTTTTTAGTGCGATTTTGTCATGTATAGAGAGCCACCTGTGTTGCTTTCTAATTTCTGAAATGTGCCCTCTTTTAGGAATATTCAACGCTGCTCTAAGCACATCGTTTTACATAATCTGTAGTTTATTTACAATGGACCTGTTTGCTCCTAGATAAAGGCTGTTGCAATAATCCAATTTGGATTGTATGAGTGCTCTCGCCAGTGTAAGGCAACTGGTGGGGGATAGTACAGGTCTACAGGCTCTGATCAACTTGCCAGTGTAGGCTGTGGCCGAAGAGGTCCTGTTGATCTGCTTTGTTAGGTTAGACTGGGCATCGAAGTAGAAACCTAAAGTTTTTACATGTTTGGCTATGGGTATACTGTTTCCATCGATGACGATATTTGTGTAGTGAGGACTTAATTTAAGAAGGTGATTAGGTGATCCGACTAGGAGTAGTTCTGTCTTATCATTCAGGCAGAGGCCATGTGTGGCCACCCATGCCTGAATGATGTAGACTTCGTTAATCCGCGCAACATCTGTATCATGGGTTCCTCAGAGGGGTAGGAGTATCTGGGTGTCAGCTGCATAATTTGTGTAGGTGACACCCAGACGGTCCAGTTTGTCGAATAGTGGCTTTGTAAAAATGATGTACAAAGTGGCCGAGACGCAGGATCCTTGGGGGACTCCGCAGGTGATGGGGATGGGTCAGCATCTGCCGACGGTGAGAACACACGCATAGTTCTGTTAGCGAGGAAAGATTGGATCCAAGCAACTGCAGAGCTGGAGAAGTGGACCGCAGAGGATAAGTGGTTGCAAAGTATGGAGTGATCCACCAGATGAAAAGCCGCAGAGAGGTCGAGTAGAAGTATGATTGCCATCTTTGCTTTGTCTTTCAATTCATCGATCTGGCTTTTGAGGTCGACCAGTGCAGTTTCTGTTCCATGCCGAGGTCTGAAGCCAGATTGACGGGTACCGAGTAATTTGTGAGCTTCAAGATAATTGCAAGTAGGCTATTCTGTCCAGAATTCTCAGTAGAAAGGGGACTGTCGTAATTGGTCTTTAGTTAGTGGGTGTAGCTGGGTCAAGGGTCTTTTTTCAGTAGTGTTAGAACCCAGGACTGTTTGAGGTTACTTGGGACGGATTTGTTCGAGAAGGAGGAGTTTACAAGTTTAGCAATGAATGGGGCAAGGTATCTAGCTGCATCTTTTATAATCTGGGCTGGGCAGCCATTGCCCTTGCAGTTAGATGGTTTAAGAGATGCAATGATTTTGTGGACTTCAGGAATGGTGACTTTTTTTAAAGTGAAACCTCAGTTTGTGTGTGGGGTGGAGGTAGGTGCTGGTGTAATGGCTGTTAGTTGGGATCTTTTGACAGCTATTTTGGTCTGCAGTCCTTTAATTTTATTGGAGAGGGCATTTTGGATACTGGTGCACCATGCTTTGTCCTAAGTGAATGTGTTTGGCGGAGTGTTGGGGTTCTCTAGTTCTCTTATGATGTTAAATAAATTCTTTAGTACTGGAGCTGGCTTGAGCTATTCTGTCATAAGTTTCTTTTTTGGCCTGGATTATCTTATTTTTGTAGGTAGCAGTAATAATGGCAAGGTTAGATTTATTTTCAGGTGTAGGGGATGATTTCCAACGTGATTCCCATTTTCTTTTTTCAGTGCAGAGTATTTTTAGCTCTGGAGTGAACCACGAGTTAAGGTGGGCTATGGGTTTACTTTTACGTAACTTTAGTGGAACAATAGTATCAATGGCTTTAGTCATGGTCTCGTAGATGTTAGATTGTTGGGATCATTGGTGTGGTAGGGCATGAGTAAGGGGGCTACCAAAGGAACTAGAGCATCTGCTGTAATGTTAAGTTTATTCCTTGTGAGGCAAGGCGGAGCAATAAAGGGCTCTTTCTTTTCC
Source organism: Ambystoma mexicanum (assembly GCF_040938575.1). NCBI lineage: Eukaryota > Metazoa > Chordata > Amphibia > Caudata > Ambystomatidae > Ambystoma > Ambystoma mexicanum. The sequence continues at coordinate 61,735,879 of NC_090930.1, forward strand.
ATGTTGTTGACGTGCAATTCAAAGGTGATAAGGTGGTGGTCTGACCATACTAGTGGAGTCGGATCTAGTGGGTTGATGGTGCAATTTATAAATCACTACCCAGTCAAGTATCCTTCCTTTTTTGTGTGTGGGTTTGGTGCTAGCTTGAGTATAGCCTTGTACAGTGGAAGTAGCAAGGGATTGATGGTTTCGAAAACATAGAAATGGAGAAATACAGGTTGATGTTCAATTGAGGTATTACAAGAATGAAACTATAGATTTCAATCCTTTTGTAAACAGGCTACAAGGTTTGCACTAGCCACTGGAATCGATCATACAGTGAAGTGATGAGTTACTGAACAGTTGGCTAGTAACTTGAAATGCATACCCCAGCACCCTCCGCAGAGGACAGATTAATCTAGCAGGATCCTGAGATGCCAGGTTGATGAAGACAGTAAAAAGGGCTGGGCAGTGCAAAGACAGTGGTAGGCTACCTGAACATTATACACAAAAATCAAGCAACAATGATCCGACTTAAACTTTGAAGGTGGAACACCCATCTACCATTTTTGTAACAAAAGTCTTTCTAGGAATGTAGTGATGTGACCAACCCTCCCAATAATCCAAGGGCGATCATCTCCCGAGTCTTAATCATCCAAGCAGCATCGCTACCAAGATGTCCCAAACTTCATACACCTCTATCAGTAAGGAAAAATCCCAAGTGTCCCTATTCAAATGTGTCAAAACACGACCCAAACAACTCTGCAAATGGATCAAAAACTACCCATGTCGTGGCACCAAGGAAGCAATCCATTACAAATTATGAAAGAACCCAAAAAACCTTCAGGTCTGCAACACCAAACTACCCCAACAACTGCACCTCAATCAGACGAGAGCGAGAAAATTCTAAATAACCAAGACAAACTTTTTTTTTATTAAACCTTGCCCCCGCCAAGCGATGTAATTGGCAGTCTGAAACCCCACAATATCCGACTTTGGGAGCCGTCGGACCCATCTTGATACAGGAATACATGGCATGCTCCAGAATCCCCGTCCTGACTCAGCCAAGCCCCTCTCCCCAGATATCCGAACATCACATTTTTGTTATTCATTGATCACAAACCTAGCTCTGGGAGCACTGTACAATGGAAAGGGTTGTGTTCATTTTAGATGGTCACAGGAAGGGAAGGGAAAGTAGGGGGGGGGTGTCAGGGTGGGGCCGAACAGTCCTTACAATACAGCGCTTATTATGGACACGCTTATTTAGGCTAGTAGGAAATGGTAAGCATTTACAAGCATTTACAAAGCCCTCCTCTCCTCCAAACAGTCAAATCATCAATGGAACATGCTGTCCCACAAGTCTACAAAAGCATTTACATTAAAGCCACGGCAAAACTGAACACTGCAAACTACAGCCCCATCGCCAACACAACCTTAGCTGCAAAAACAATAACAAAATAGGGGACCTCGTGGGCGTTCATTCACAAATCACAGCACTGACTCAGAACAATGAATACACAAACACACAAGTGCATTGCAATATATCAGTCGGCAGGGACGTCTCATGCTTGCTTATCCTGTACAATCTGCCCTTCCACGACTCCACTACTGTCAGTATATAATGTATAATACTGTACAGCAATGTAACCTAAGCTGAACAACCCTCTTTATGCCGAATGCGCCCCGATACCCTTAAGTCTGGCGCACACTACAAATATTAAAAACAACAAACGTATAGCCGAAGTGTTCCTAAAACGACTGACAACAGGATAAAGCTATGCACCAGTCACTAGCTAGATATTCCAGGGTTTATTTTTTGTGACGTAGCTCTCAAGGTCTGCTAACTTCCTTGATTGGTGTAAAGTCCAGTATGGCAATATCATCTGCGTACAGCAGCCAGTTTACCTCCTCACCATTAATTTTTGGTGGATGAGAATTAATCACTCCAAGGGTCTTTTCGATGTCTGATAGAAATAGACCAACAGGTCTGATCTTAATTTCTGTATCTGTATGAAGATCTTTAATGGGTTGTAGAAAGTTTTCAGGGCTGTTCCATTTGCTCATTTTTTCCCAAAGCAGATCTCGATCAATAGTGTCGAAAGCACTGGACAAATCGACAAAAGCATGTAGATTTTCTTGTTTTGTCGAATCGCTGCCATATTTAGAAAGTTTGATTGTCACATTTTAGACTACATCCAACTCCTTTGACGAAGCCTGCCTGCCGTGGGTCAAATCTTGCAGCTTCTTGAATCCACTTTAGTAGTTGGCATTGGAGGTGGGTGGCAAAGATTTTACCCACGACATCAAGGAGTGCAATCGGTCGATAGTTCTTTGGCTCAGTTCCATTGCCTATTGAAAAAATTGGGACAACAATTGCACTCCGCCAAGAAGTTGGAATTTGTCTCTTTTGCGGAATGTCAGCCAACAGGACATAGCAAAAATCAGCCCAAAGTTCTGGCTGTTGTTTTAGCAGATAGTTTGTCAGGCCATCTGGCCCGGGCAATTACAATTGACCACTTGGTTCCTGTGTCTGTTTCCGTATAGTAATCAACCCACATTTTCTCAGACACCATGTTATTTACGAGCGCACCTTGGGGCACAGATACATAATTCAGATAGAAGGCACTTGCGTTTCTTTTAGCTAAAGTTACCATCATCAGTTCAGCATCACAGATCTGTGACTGATTAGCCAGTTTTTGTAAGTTTGTTTTGCTTGTTTTATCACTTTTGCACGATCATCGTGTGCAATTTTTTTGCATGTTCTTATGGCTTTATTTAGCTCTTTTTTCTTGCTTTCCATTTCATTATCCCACGCAGGTGTTTTTTTAAATTTGGGCTTGGACTTCGTCACATGCCTCTCACGATAAGCTTCTAGAAGCACTGTATATTCAGTTCCCTCAGCATCTTGCTTATTCTTAAGCGATTCTAGAAGGGATCTTATTTTTGAGACATCAAGCCGTAAGCGATTACGAGCTGGTGTGACAGCCAATTGTTCACGATTGCCGACCTCTCTTTTAGGTTGCGGTAACTTCAGCTGGATTTTTAACATACAATGGTCACTTTGTTCCATCTCAATGACTTGTTGCGATTCAACCTCGCTTCTCCCTTTGTTGTTTTCGCTGCCAAGTAAAGTGTGCAGGGATATGTCCTGGGGTGTCTCCGTTCCGCATCTTTATGTTCCACACTTGCATTTCATGAAGCCAGGCCTCTGCTGCAAAAGCTCAGTTTCCCCATCTGTTTTCACTGAGCGTTTATCATGTTATTTGGTAAACAGTTTACATTGAAGTCTCCACAAACCAGTATATTTGCTTCTTTCTCATCATCATAGATGTCACTTATTATTCGGGAAATTTGATCAATGAAGTGGTCTTGTCGCGTGCTTCCTGTTGCCAATATATGTTTATTAGCAGCAACACGTTTCCAGTATTTCTCAAGAGTCGGTTTTTGGATCTTAACTACTTGTATGTAAGGCGATACCTTTTTGTCAGAAAGAACACGTGCCCCACTTTTGACTTGGACAAGTGTTAAAAGACCAGTCATAGGCCTGTCTTTCAATCCCTTAATTGCTGGATTAAAAGCAGTCTCAAATCCATCGGCAATTGGGTTCTTCAAGAGCCACGTCTCTTGGAGGCATAGGATATCTGTGTCTCCTATTTTTGTAGATTTATTGCTAAAAAGGTGCATATGTCCTCTCGTATTCCAAGAGACAATGCAAAGTTTTTCCAGCGGGCCCATCTCTGAACGTTAACTCTCGTTCACACCATTGATGGTTTTAGCTAACCATGTCCAGTTCTGCTCATCCTTTGAGTCATACTCTATATTCCGGTTTTGCGGATGGGATTTAGTGACCGTGATTCTGATCAAATCCTTTTCAGAGTCCCATCTTTTGGTATTGTTACTGCCATTTGGTGTTTCCGGCTTCACGGTCAACATATGTTCTTTTCTTGAGTCAACAGTATCTTTACTTTGGACTTGTCTATAGGCAGTGGAGCCGTCGCTTCTCTTGGTTAGCTCCTGCCACTTTCCTTCACTGATTTCAGTAATATCGAACCCCAATGTATTTAGAAGAGTGCAAGTGTTGATTAGTGAGTCTAGGATAATTTTGGATGCTATATGAAGTATTACACAATAGTTTGTCTTTTCGTCCTCAAATTCGACTGTTTGGATATCTTCAGAGGCAACCGTCCGAAGTTGTGGTACATGATGGAAAAGCATGAGAGCATTTTTCCTATTTAGGATCAGGCCGTCTTTCGTTTTCAATTCGCTCCAGACGTAACAGAAATTTTACAGCTGTTTTTGTGTTCATAACGGATGGCTAGGGCCTTTACTGTCAAATGAACAGGCTTTTTGCTGGGTCCTGGGTTCCCACCGCTTGGCTTTGGCTAGATCGAAGGTTATCTTGCGGGATAACAATGAACATTTCAAAGTTTTAAAAAAAGAATGACAAGGGCCTCATTACGTGTTTGGTGTGCGAAAGGTGTGGCGTTAGTAATTCCAATGCCGGCAGAAGTGGTGCTGTCTTTTCACTGCACTGCCGAACTCAAGTTTAAAGAAAATACGGTTCATGTTTTAGCTACCAAAAATCCCCATGGGTCGAACGGACTCCCAAAAATGGGGTTTTACAGCACTACCACCACAGGAGGGAGTGGCGAAAACAATCTAGGTGGTAAATCAGCTGATTTACTGACGATTTACCAAACATGCAACAAGACCCAGTATGTAAAATGATCCGACCTCAAAACCTTAACTGCAGCACGCATAAGGAGGCCATGTCTAGTTTAAAGATCCATTCAGCTTTAACGTGGTGGCAATGCAGTAAATTGACAAGATGCAGCAAGGACCTTGCTCAAGGTGAGTGTCAAGCCAGTCACAGGGATCAAATCACAAAGTCTTTCAAATCTTCAAGACTACAAAGCATGTTCCTGTATTCTTATCCAAAAGGTATTTAACTTTATGAATCACTTCATGCAGGGTTCCTCCAACTTCTACGTGCTGATCAGGATTACCTCAGTTTACCATACTCCGAAGGATGCAAGGCTAACTCAGTTCAATCAACATTGGACAATTAGATGAGAAAGACTTTAGCATTGAGCACGTACCTCTGGACCATCTTATCACAACACTTGCATTCCATTAAGTAGTACTCGTTCCGCGAAATAACCATGAATCATCAAAAGACAATTCTGCTATCACACCACAGAATACAAATCATGTTTGCTTTAATCTGATTGGCCAGACGTGGGTCTAGAAAATTGAAATATATATAGAAGAGATCAAATGGGCAGACCTTTGTAGAGTAAGCATGAAAGGCATCTCCATTCTGCAACAAGCTTTAGAAAGAACCAGCTTTAGAGTGGCTGGGAGTTGGTAAACAAAATCGATCTGTTCCTAGGTTGGAAATTCCTTCCATTTTGATTTGCGCAATTAAAGCTACTTGGAGCTTTTCTGATTCCAGAGGCAGCTTTAGACTAGATTTCCGAAAGTCACCATCAATGCTGTATTATTTCTGTCGGCGGAGGAGTTGCACTCCAAGGAGAATTAACCGTTTCTGTTCTATGTGGATGGTGCTCCCAGTGCTGTGGTTATGCTGTACCTTTCTATATGAGGGAAGCTTAGACTGATGCTGCGTCATATTTTTTCGAAGGGTCTTATACTACACACTATTGCCACCTGCATGTTTTTATGGTGCGGCACATGATTGACATTTTCTGTGCGATGGGACTGCAGAATCCTATGCTGTTTCCCATTCTAAGCAAGTGTGCCGTGCATTGCAGAGGCCGTTCACTTACCTGCTAAGTGTGGGATGGAGCTTGCCCTCCTCCCTCCCATGCAGCTCATCCTCCAAGCGAGTCTAGATTCTACTGCTGTGATCCACGAATGATCGGTTCTGTGTGTGACAATTTTGCACTGTTGAGCACCACAGCGTTCCTGTTCTAGATAATTAACAACTGATCTAGCGAGGCCCTGTGGAGAATAGTGAAGTAATTGTAGGCACTCTGCAAAATGAGTGAACATTAGTCATTCTGGGCACACGACCATAGTATGCTTGCCTTGCAGCAAACTCACCCCATTGTTTCGCATGTAACATTTATTCTTGTAACAGTCTCCATGAGTGAAAATAACCCAGAAAGCAGCTGCACTAACAGTAGCCCGAGACCCTGACACTGTTCATGTTTAGCTTATGATTTAACGCCCGTTATTAAGAAATGTAAGACCAGGTGTATAAAGTAGTTTGTTTCCAGAATAACCTCAGAGGTACTAGCAAAGCCGAAGCTCTTGCTTGCTGTCCGCTTATGCACATTCTGAATAAACCACTTCCTTCCATTTGTGAGGGGGGCTTGTGCTACTGCACAGGGTGCGATAACTTAATTTGAGAGACAAACGTGTCTCGTCATATGGACTGCTGCAGCATGATACAGATTTCCATAGACCACTTTGATGGCGATAGTGCGCGGTACAAATATCCTTTAACATAGTTAACTTATTGCATGCTGGATGTCATGTACTCTTTTGCAAAGGAGAAACTTATTTTTACTCCCTTGAAATCAGTTACTCAAACTTTAAAAAATTGGAGTAAAATACTAGCACCTCAAAATCTTATCTGGAGTGCTGATCATGAGCTACCAATGGAAAACAAGGCGATAGATTAAACGTCATAAAATGCAAACATAGGGTTCATAAATATGCTCCAAACAGCTTAGATGTTTCCTGCCGCCCATTATACACGTCTAGAGAGATGTGTCTGGCATTAGTGGCACCTCTGGACCTTGAGTGTAACATACCGCCTGACAGCAGTCGACATGAAGCTAGACAAGTTGCACATTTCCTACAAGCAGAAGATAAATAGTGCCAGCAACTTTGTGTGCTGAAAGGCATGGAAATCTGGCAAATATATGTAACGCAAGATTGTTCCTGCCCAACAGCCTTACCAAGCACATGTGATGCAAAAAACCTTGTGATCATCTTGGACTCTCCTCTTTCTCTCCACACATCATGGACCTTACCAAGAAGTCCAATTTTCAGTTGCACCTCGGGGGCATTCTCCCTTTCCTCACCTGCACCCAGAAGCTCAACGTCTCCAGAGCCATGGTTGTCTCTAGGCTGGACTATTGCAATAGCCTCTTCCTCACCCTTCAAGTGATCTAGAGCAGGACTGCAAGACTTACCCATTGCCTCAAGCCCAGGGACTGCATCCCTCCAACCCTAAAACCTCTCCACTGGCTCCCAGTGAGTGCAAGGATCAAATTCAAAACCTTTGCATCATCCACAAGGCTGTCGGGGACCTGAACATACAGCTTTCCCTCCCTAAATACCTCCTGGCCAGAGTTTCTGCAGGTCAAACGCTTGTCAAGCAGAGAGTGGTAGGCAGATCCCTTTCCCTGGCTGGCCCCTCAGACTTGGACAGGATCCTAAGTTCTGGAAACTTAAGATTTTCTCCTTCTCCTCTTCTCTCTCCCCACCTGCTGCGAGGGTCCTAGTTCCTTCAGAGTCAGACGTGGACCAGACCATCCTGTATAACCTTTCCCCCACCCATCATCCCTTGCTAGCACTTGACCAACCTGGTCCTCTTTGCCTACCGCACCCCTCCTCCCAGCCTTGCAGACACCCCACTCCTGCACTTCTCTCTACCCCCTACCCTTACCACCTTGTCATGCATTTGCACGGTAGTATTGTCACAAGACAAATTGACCGTTTGTTCTACTTTTGTGATTCCATGTTCCCCAACCCCTTCTTGTTTTGGGGCACGAAACACTTGAGTATAGGTGCCATACAAATGTCCAATAAATAAAATTATCCGCGTGCAGCTGTACATTACATTTTATTGCAGCAGCACTTAGGATGCTGGCAAAACTGGATAATATATAGAATACATAACCATACTAGAAGGAGGTGGGGCGAAAGGGAACAGGGTTGCTAAGTAAACTACTCTACACAGCAGCATCCAAGTAAAAATATCCGTCACCAAATCTAAGTTTCTACAACAACCCATTGCTGGATGCACTGCCAACTTCCAATTACATCAACAGGGCCATGGTTTCTCCAACATACCTGTTACTAGTGCTATAAAAAGTCATGTGTAACGCGCCTGTAGTATCTATCAGAGGGGGGGCTTGTCTTAGTACTGTAGATCCGTAATTGCTATGTAGGTTTTATTTCCTGTAACACTGCAATCGTCTCGCCAGGGGTTTGCCCAGTCCATACTGTGTGCGACTTCCACCCTGCAACTAACACTAGAAATTCAGTACAATCAAAAACGGAAACCATGGCAACAGAATACAACACGTCCTGTTGACAAAAGATGGGCACCTGTGAGACAGGGGAATGGAAATCATTGATTATTCACCTGCTCCAGCGATATGCAAGGGGACTGTGCAAGAGCCTAGAGTGACAAGCCGTCAGGCAAACACCCAACAGCTGAGAAGATGCTTTCGGAAATGCAGAGACCTCTGCACTATGCGTGAATACACCAAACCAAAAATAACCACATACTTCCGTGAAGCAGAATAACACACAGGTAAAATTACACAAAGACAACAAAATAAACAGGACAAAAGAAGGAAATAAAGCATGGCCACCTGAGCAAAAGTAACTTTAAAGGGCTGACAACAAACCAGACACAAGTTAACCGACGAGATCTTAAGCCAGCCACTCAAAAAGTAACAGAGATAAATATGCAGAGGAGTAACAGCACCGCCCCCTGCCCATAACTGCTGTCATTGTGACAGTAGCCTCCATGCAAACATCCCAGGAGCTACCACCACAGAACAGCTGCTCCCCGGCCTTATCTGGCACAGCCAGAGCACTGCACACACTGAGCAACCCAGCCACTCTCCCTGCGCCTGGCACAGAGCCATGCACTCAATGCAAAGAGCTCCCCTGGCAAAGAGCAATGCGTGGGCACAGGACAATCACAGAGCACGGGGTGCAAACACCCTGCCCCAGACCCCGCCTGAGAAGGGGGGCAGCCAACAGCTGGCCCCGAGAGTTCAGAAGAGCACAGTGAGCAGCACCTGCTGCAAGCCCCCCCTCTCCTCCTACCTGGCCAGGGCCCCCTCCTGCACAGGCAGCAGCTGCACGCCCCCTCCTCCAAGTCCCACCCTTGCCCCTGGGGGTTTGGTGGGGAGGGGAGAGACACCAGCTGGCCCATACAGGTCAGAGGAGCACAGTGAGCAGCACCTGCTGCAAGCCCCCCCTCTCCTCCTACCTGGCCAGGGCCCCCTCCTGCACAGGCAGCAGCTGCACGCCCCCTCCTCCAAGTGCAAAGACCCACCCTTGCCCCTGGGGGTTGGGCAGGGGTGGCAGCATCTGCCGCCACGCCCATGAAGACAGGCTCCAGCCCTGCCTTTAGCAATGGTCAGGGAATAAGGCCCAGCAATAACAGCCCGGGCAGTACTGACAGCTGGAGCCCGTCCTGACTCGCGCCCTCCCAGAAAGCAACGTCTCCTGGTTCCCGGGCGTACCTGCTACCTGCCGGCCGGGATGTGTCACTCCGTGCGTGCGGTAGGTCGGTGGCTCTCCCGTGACACACTACGTCTCTCCCAGGCCTCTCCTCTGTCTCCTGCCCGCGCTCACCCTTGGACTGCTGTACACTTAGTTTAACCGCCAACTTTCAAAACTGACACGGAGCACGCAGCCAATCGCTGGCTCCCGGGGCTGCAGTAGAACACAAGCCTGTCTGCGTCAGGACGCACGCAACGCGGACACGCACGGGCAGGAAGTACTGGAGACGGGAAACCACACAGACACAAGCGGCCCTACAGACTGATCTGCCAGAACGGCCTCAGCGCCAGGCTGCAGGGAAATAGACATAGACAAGGGACCTGGCTAGCAGCCGACATCTGAAGCTTGGGCGGCCCAGTCCCGGCTGGAGAAGAGGGCGGCCATTTTCAAAAGGGGTTCGCTTGAATGTTTTTAGGCGGAGCAACAACAAAAAAAAGAGACAATGAAGACTGTTGTTTTTCAAGTAATGCGGTCAATTTATGCGAATGTTTATGATGATTTTAAAAATATTTGTGAAGTATCGGCAAGACTCCTTATAAGGTGCAAGCAATCCAAGTTTATTTATATACATATATGACCGGGCTCCCTGCACTGCATGCACTCGCTTCTCCACCCGTTCATCCGCTGACTCACTCACCTCATCGAACCTCGCACAGCTTTCTAATATCAACATTCCACCTCACGCATACGCAGGCAGGGTGCCACATACAATGAACTAATGATTCCATAGCTGATGGCTTAAAGCAGATACTTAAAGAAATACAACACTATCCCCTGCCCTTAAAACAAAAGAAACTAAAAGGTAAAACCAATTTTAAACTAAGAACACTAAAAGCATGTTAACTCAAAATAACTAAACATTTCTCAATATATATATATATATATATATATATATATATATATATATATATATATATGAAAAGGAGAAAGAGGAAAAATGAACCGCACTCTCCGCAGCCGATTAAAAAGCCATGGTCATAGAAAAACGAAGCTCAGCTCACAACAGAATGTAGGTCTAAAAGTTATTTAATGTGTCATACAAAAAAAGGAGACATCGATAAAAAGTATGGTTGGAAAACAGTAGAAAAAACAGAGGCAGGACGCCCATAAGGGCGACCCACACACAACACGTTTCACACTTAACTGAGTGCTTGATCATGTGAAGAAACAAAGGACCTGGGCACATAAGTAGTTGAAAAGATGCAGTCCTTTTGCTATTTCAATGGAACTAAATGGGTGCTTGGGAAGATGGAATGGGCGGCGGCTATGATGGAATGAAAAGGTAGGAATGGCCGGCAATGTAAATAAATGAGCGTGATGGTGGAAAAGGCACTGGAAACCAGTTACGACAAAGTGTCCATAACATATTAACCAAAGCGCCCATTCCATGGCACCCAGACCCAAGGTTTCATAATTCCACCGATGTGATTTGCAATATTAAAACACAATTTGCAGATCATACAATGTACACAGTTGAATGAATGAAGTAGACCCCCACAATTGAAAAAACAAACAAACAAAACCCATCTATGAGAATGGACCAGACCATAAAGTAGCCCCATATTACAAGGACAACACATATAGGATATGTAAATCATGGCTGGACATGGTAAAAGGCTTTCTAATACCAACAAAACAAAGTAAAGTGCAAGCGAATGTAGCAGCAAAATAATATGCAAAAATGCAAAGCCAAGCTGACAATATCCACATATGCAAAAATGCAAAATAGAACATTCTGATGAATTGAGTAAAGTGCAAGTGCGGGCAATAGTAGCAGCATAATGGAGCATAAGTGTGCGAGAACAAGGTTGCAAGATATAGATATAAAAAGTAACATGATGCAACATTCTGGCTGCAATAAAAAATTGAATAATTTTTAAAGTGCAAGTGCATAGCAGCATAATAATGTGCAAATGTACCAGGCCAGAATGTTGAAGTCTATGTGAGCAACATTGCAGAGTATCACGATTATAAAAACGATATACAGCAACCTCAAAATGTGCAAACTTGCAAAGCCAGATTGGTAGCATTAACATATTTAGAATCACATGGTCCACGGCTAGCCAACAAGAAAAGGGGGGAAAATAATATAGGGAATAACAGGTCATAATTTTAACATAGACCGGGGAAGTAAAAGATCACAAGTGTACAGGGGGAAATGGCAGCGATTGTGAGTACAAGTGTACAAATCAGAAGGGAGCAACTGTGTAACAACATGGAAAAGAAGGTGGAATAGAAAAAAATATGTAGAAAAGCAAAAAAGAACTGCACAAAAGATGATCAAAGAAAACAATAAAGAGCTCAGGTCCCATAAAGACATGCTGCAACAGCTAAGAAATTAGACAGCAATAAGTCTAAAGCAAAAAGACAAAAACACCTATTAAATAAGGTGTAAAATAATCCAATACATATATATATATATATTCCACCAAATATTGTTTAACTTAATACAACTATTCGTCCATTATGTAATCCTTGAACTAAACACACTTATTTGTCCATGACGTAATCCTAGGACCAAACAGGTAGTTTCCTAACTCTTGAATCTCGAACAATCCCTCCATCATCAGCATCAATAGAATTGTTCTCTAGATGTACATACACTTCGCCACCTCACTTCCTTGTTGCCCACTCACACCCTCATATTCTGAGCGCAAATCATCCTCAAATAGCTTGATAGCCCTTCTGTTAGCTCTCCTCTTCATCCGTTCTTCCACGTTCTCTTCACCCCTCTAGTTCCATTTAATGACCCTATCAAAATTCCAAACTGACCCACCACGAACTTTAACAGCCCTTCTGAACACTTCAATTACTCTCACAGGATTGGAGTATTTAGACTCACCTTTTCTTATATTATGTCCTATTTTGATTCTTACAAAATCACCAGGTGTAATTTTTAACCTGCTCTGCTCAACACACACCTCTTTGTTATCACACTCTCCCTTTTTCCTATAGTTGACCCACACCGGATTGAGCAAAGTATTTGGTACTCTGCCTCTCATCATCTCAAATGGAGACTTTCCTGTGTCCCTCCTGACAGAAACCCTGCTGCTCCATAACTTCTCCTTAAGTGCCTCTGTTAGGGAGAATTCTCCTCCTAGGGCTGATTTCCCTCACCTACTGATTCCCCCAGCAGCTTTGCTGGATTTCTGGAGTTTATTTTTTCCACCTGGTAAGAGTGTACATCCTTTTTCCACTCTTACATGTGTTTTGGCCTATGTGTTGTTACTCATTGTGTGATCTTGGGCACTGGAGCACACCACTCCAAGTGCCACTGTTCTTGTAAGGGTTACACAGCACCTTTAGTGTAGTAACCCATGGTTGTCTTTTTGACTTCCCTCTGACTCCCTTTCGCTGGGGCTGACTACTGTCCCCCAGAGAAAGGTAAAGTTGCCATTTACTTTACATAGTCATTTTTACCACAGACCCAGTACACCCCATCTTACATGGAGTACTGGAAAGGGCTAATCTCTACCCCTTTCTGTCTGTACCTCCCTGAGCATTGTTTTGCTCTTTTAACATTTAGACTTGGCTGGTGGTAGTGGTATCTACCCTAACATTTCTACTGCGATTATATTAGATAAACGTGGTACTGTTATTGGCTATTATATTAGCCTCGAACATAAACCCGCTTGACCAAATCATCTTTCTTTTGGCTCCGGTTGGGTTTATTCGCCATTTCTTTTTGTTAAAGTCCTTCTTGTGTTTCACTTTGCGGAGCAAACTAGGTTCGCCTTCTTTGTTCACCGTCTTTTGGCGGGCTTCTGCAGAGAAGCCATCCTCTTGGCACCTGGGTGTCCGGGTAGGCTGAATGTGGGGAAGGGGTGTAGTCACCCCCTGCACAGGGTATCCTAGGAAACCCAAGTTGCACTTTGCCATGATTGGCTGAGGTGGTTGTCCCGGCTGGACAACCCCCCTGCTGCGTGATTGACAGCCAGGCTGTGTTAATGGGGGTTTTTGCGCATAAATGGCAGATCTCTTGGGCTAGAAGTCAGAGTCGCCTCTGGAACTACAAGGAACCGAAGAGAAGTGGAGAGAACGACGGCTGCTGCAACTACCCCATTCCAGTGAAGCCCTGCTGCAGCCCTGAGCTATCTTCCCTTTGACGACTGTCATGCCCTCCATCCGACCCACCAGTGATCCCAGGTCCCCCTCGGGCCGAATACACCCCCCACTTACCTTCCGGGGCTCACGTTGGCGGTCCAGGCCGTCTCGCACACAGCTACAGCAGCAGCTTCACGCTACCACTCCACAGTCACGACTGCGACCGTTCCTCCATTGGCAGTTGCCGTGGAGATTAGGCCATCAGAAGATCAAGGTCGCTTCCTCGCCTCGCGTTGCTGGGCCTTTCCGATCACATGACCTGAACTCGCGATCACATGACCTGAACTCGCGATCACGTGACCCGAACTCGCGATCATGTGACCAGGAAGCGAACGGTACTTAAGTAGTGAAGTGCTTCAGTGCCGCACTTCACAGCTGTTTTCTCGGAGACCCTGTTTTGCCTGCGATTCTTACCCTGCTTCATGATTGATCTTGGACCCGGCTACCTCTTCTCGGAACTCCTTTTGGATTACGCTCTATCTGTGCTTTACCAGCTTGGACTGATACACTTGGCTCTTGATCTTGGATCGTCGTCACAGACTTTTTTTTGGATCCCGCCTTTTCATTGTTCTGTCAGCTTGGACTGCTACCGTTGGCTCTCGACCCTGGATTGTTGTCACAGACTTCTTGTGGATTACCCCTCTTCACAGAATCTGGAACATTGTACGAACTACAACTCACCATCACCCTTGCCTACAATCTGGTTCAGTCCTGCCTGCAGGTCTTCCCCAGGTGGGGTCTGGTGTGACTACCAGTAAGTGTCTCCTATTCGGGACCTTTGCCTACGTGAGCCCCGGAATTCCTCCTTCTGTCAATTCCTGGTAAGATCCTTCCTGTTTTTTGGCTACCTGTGCATTACCCTGCTTGCTTGGTACTTAACGCTGTTTTCCTTCACAGCTTCCGTGGGGCTTCCAGTACTTCGCGGTTCCGGATTCTTCTCCATCTGTGGCCTCAAAGGTTGCATAGAGAGTGAATCTGTCATTCTCCCTGTGCGGCACTTGGGGACGGAGGTCTCACATATCTACACGACACTCAAGTTACAACAGTCTGTGAAGCCTTGTCGTGTCAGGTATGGAGGGTACCGCGGAGGACCCCATGGCTGCTACAATCCAAGCAATCACGGTATTACGGGCCGACATGGTCGCTGCCAACACAGCAATTCATCAACGCCTTGAATTATTGCAGAGTGCCCAAAATCCCTTGCCCGCAGACCCAGAGCTCGGGGACGCTGCTCCAGTACCAGTGCCACCTCCCCCTGTAACCCTGGCTCCTACTGCCCCTACTCCCGTTCCCGTCGTTCTGCCCTCTCCTTTTCCCTTGGCAGCCCCAGAAAAGTTCCATGGAGACCCCAGAAAGTTCAGGACCTTCCTTAATCAATGCAAACTACACTTTCTATGCCGACCTCTTGCTTTCCCTGATCCCACCACTAAGGCGGCCTTCACTCTATCACACCTGGCGGGTACAGCTGCAGCTTGGGCAAACCCCCTATTAGAAAATGACCACCCCGCTCTCTATGACTTCGACCAACTGGTATCGGAGATGTCACAAGTATTTGACACCAGGTACAAGGCACAGTCTCATGATTTAGAGCTACTGGAGCTCACCCAGGGTAGGGGGTCCCTCATCGATTACATCACTCGATTTAACCAACTAGCGGCCGAAACATCATGGCCAGAAAGTAAGAAGGCAGTGGTCTTCTACAGAGGGTTAAGCAATCCCATGAAGGATGCATTAGCTGTGGTGCCGTCCCTGCCCTTCCAATTCCCGGCCCTTGTGGGTCTGACCCTTCAAGTAGACGCACAGCGTTCTGAACGGAGAGCTGAGGCTGGGTTTCCCCATTCCACAGGCCCCGCCATCTCTTCGTCCACCTCAGACACCACCGGGGAGCCTATGCAGATTGGAGGTATCAGGAGTCCCATCACATCTAGGGAAAGGGAACGTAGAAGAGCAGAGAATGCCTGTTTCTACTGCGGGTTGGGGGGCCATTTCGTGAAAGAATGTCCCCGGAGACCGAAACCCAAGAACCAGGTTTTTCACACAGCTCGACCCTAGACACGGGGGGAGAGTCGAGCTCCTCATGTTCCTCCCCAGATCCAGTCCCGATGTTTGGCAGAATTAGACCCATCCAAGTACAAGCCACTCTGCAGCCCACCCCTGGCATCATCCACCCCGTAGTGATCACTCTTGATTCAGGGGCCTCCGGGAACTACATTGATATTACCTTAGCCCAAGCCTTAAACCTGCCCTTGGTAAACAAGAATCGACCCGAACTGGTACAAGCAGTTGATGGGACAGAACTCGCGTCTGGACCCATCAGACAACAAATAGCACCACTCATACTGACGATTCAGTCCGTCCACAAGGAAACCATACATTTCGATTTGATAGCCATGCCTCAGTTCGGTGTTATATTAGGAATGCCATGGTTGCAGGATCACAATCCGCACATTGATTTGGGTACGGGTCACGTGCATTTTGAATCCGAACTGTGCCAGAATTTTTGTCTCCCCATGAATGGAGAGGAGAACACGCCTGCATCAGCGTTGGGCGCTATTGCCCGACTCAGTATCACCAAAAACAATGCTCCTTCTGATCCGCATGCAGTGAGTTTAGTCACCGCAAACATCCCTGCAGAGTACCAGGACTATGCTCCGGTGTTCGATCAAGGCTCTTCTGAAACCCTACCCCCGCACCGTCCCTATGATTGCCTCATTGATCTGACCCCTGGGGCTTCTATACCCTCGGGTCGTATCTATTCCTTGTCACAGTCCGAAGACCAAGCCCTCAAAGAGTACATAGAAAAGTCTTTGCGCCTGGGTCACATACGCCCTTCCACATCTTCAGCTGCCAGCCCGATCTTTTTCGTGCCTAAAAAAGAAGGCGATCTACGTCCGTGTGTGGACTACTGCCGTCTCAATGCCATTACCATTAAGAATCGGTACCCAATACCTATTATCACTCCGCTATTGGACCGATTGACCCATGCCTCTATCTACTCCAAGTTTGATTTGAGAGGCGCCTACAACCTTGTCCGCATTCGAAAGGGGGACGAATGGAAGACCGCATTCTGTACACGATACGGCCTTTATGAGTATACAGTAATGCCTTTCAGACTATGCAACGCCCCAGCTACCTTCCAGCACTTCATGAATGATGTGTTCTGTGACATATTGGACATATACGTGGTTGCATATCTTGACGATATCCTCGTCTTTTCCCATACCCTAGAAGAACATGTGCAACATGTTCGAGAAGTACTGTCCCGGTTACAAAGACACTCGCTCTATGCGAAACATGAGAAATGGCAATTTCATGTGACCAATATCGAGTTCCTGGGGTTCAACATCACACCTGGTGGCTTGGCGATGAATTATTCCAAGGTTCGAGTGATCCTAGAATGGCCGACCCCGCAGACCCTGAAGGCATTACAGTCGTTTCTCGGTTTTGCCAACTTCTACCGGCGTTTTATCACTGGCTTCTCCTCCATAATATCACCTTTCACCTCCCTCACCAGTCCACATGTCCCTTTCAAATGGCTGGAGGTACATCAGCAAGCTTTTGAGGATCTAAAAAACGCCTTCACCACCGCCCCTGTCCTCCAGCATCCTGATCCTGACCTGCCTTTCATTGTTGAGGCGGATGCCTCCTCTTTTGCGCTAGGGGCGGTTTTGTCACAAGTCTGCTCCGCTACTGGAAGCCTACACCCTGTGGCCTTCCATTCCCGCAAATTCAACTCCGCGGAAGCCCACTATACTGTAACCGAGAAGGAGCTTCTGGCGGTGATGGATGCCTTTTGCACTTGGCGACACCATCTGTTGGGGGCCGAACACAGGATCACTGTGTTTACAGATCACCGGAATTTACAGGACCTGGCCTCCCTGAAATGTGTGAACAGCAGGCAGGTCAGGTGGAACCTCTTTTTTGCAGCCTTCGACTTTCAAATTAAACACCGTTTGGGTCTGACGCACGGTAAAGCCGATGCGCTGTCTCGTTCCCCCGGCGGGTGTTTCGCTACCTATCTTTCCCGACACTCTCTTGTCTCATGAGAACGTTGTATGCACGTGTACACCTCCTTTGGCATTGCTGGACGCAATCCGTACTTGGGTCCAGCAACATCCCGAGCAGCTATCCGAATAGGACCCAGTGTACTGTGACGGGCTACCATATGTGCAGAATCGCCTAGTTCTGCCTACCACTGATACCAGAAATCTAGCTTTGGAATGGTCTCATGACGCCCCCTTCAACGGCCACCCAGGCCAGGTCCGTACCCTGGACCTACTGAAACGCTGGTGTTGGTGGCCATCCATGAAACAAGACGTTGTCTGCTATGTAAACACATGTGCAGTATGTGCTCAAAGTAAACACCGCAGGGGTCGTCCGCTTGGCCTCTTACAACCACTACCTATACCTCCCAAGCCCTTGCACACATTGACCATGGATTTTGTGACTGATTTACCTAGGGTCCAGGGTTACGACACGGTCTGGGTGGTGGTTGATACTTTCACCAAAATGGCCCGTTTCATCCTCTGCCGAGGTATTCCGTCTGCCCCTATGTTGGCCAAGCTGTTCTTTGAATCTGTCTTCTGTCTCTTTGGTCTGCCTTCTGTACTCATTTCTGATAGGGGGTCCCAGTTTACGTCCCGGTTCTGGCGTGCCTTGACCAGGTTGCTTGGTATTGATGTACGGTTTTCCTCGGCTTACCATCCTGAGACCGACGGTCAAACTGAGAGAACCAACCAATCCATGGAACAATACCTGCGTTGTTTGACGCTACAACAACAAGCAACCTGGTTGCAGGTCGTGCACTTTGCTGAATTCGCCTACAATAATGCTGTGCATTCCTCCACAGGTTCTTCCCCCTTTTACGCTTTGTATGGCCAACACCCCCGTGTTCTCCCCGTTCCTGACTCTTCTTCTTCTGTCAACTCAGCCGCAGCTGCCTGTGTTAGAGATATGACCTCTATCCATGCCCAGACCGTGGTTCACCTCCAGGAGGCCCGGTCGTCCATGAAAGCTTTCGCTGACTCGAAACGTAGTTCTGCCCCGTCATATGCTGTGGTTTCCCGGGTCTGGTTGTCCACCCGGCATCTCCGTTTAGTGGGTTGTCGGAAACTTCTGCCTCGTTTTGTGGGCCCTTATGTGGTTTCCCGAGTCATCAGTCCAGTGGCCTATCGCCTTGTGCTTCCGTCTTCTTGGCGGATTCACCCTGTTTTCCACACGTCTCTCCTCAAACCTTGTCCTGCCTCCTCCCGCCTCCGTTCCCCGGTTGCCCCGGTGTCCCTGGATGCCCCTGATGTCTTTGAGGTTTCCGGTATGCTGGGTTCCCGCCTCCATAGGGGCAAGTTGCAGTACCTGGTAGACTGGTTGGGCTACGGTCCGGAGGAGCGGTCTTGGTTCTCGGCTTCGGATGTCCAGGCCCCCCGGTTGGTTGCTCAGTTCCATCGGGAGCATCCTTCCTGCCCACGCGGTCGTGGGCCTTTGTGGGGGGGCTCTGTCATGCCCTCCATCCGACCCACCAGTGATCCCAGGTCCCCCTCGTCCCGAATACACCCCCCACTTATCTTCCGGGGCTCACGTTGGCGGTCCAGGCCGTCTCGCACACAGCTACAGCAGCAGCTTCACGCTACCACTCCACAGTCACGACTGCGACCGTTCCTCCATTGGCAGTTGCCGTGGAGATTAGGCCATCAGAAGATCAAGGTCACTTCCTCGCCTCGCGTTGCTGGGCCTATCCGATCACGTGACCTGAACTCGCGATCACGTGACCCGAACTCGCGATCACGTGACCAGGAAGCGAACGGTACTTAAGTAGTGAAGTGCTTCAGTGCCGCGCTTCACAGCTGTTTTCTCTGAGACCCTGTTTTGCCTGCGATTCTTACCCTGCTTCATGATTGATCTTGGACCCGGCTACCTCTTCTCGGAACTCCTTTTGGATTACGCTCTATCTGTGCTTTACCGGCTTGGACTGATACACTTGGCTCTTGATCTCGGATCGTCGTCACAGACTTTTTTTTGGATCCCGCCTTTTCATTGTTCTGTCAGCTTGGACTGCTACCCTTGGCTCTCGACCCTGGATTGTTGTCACGGACCTCTTGTGGATTACCCCTCTTCACAGAATCTGGAACATTGTACGAACTACAACTCACCATCACCCTTGCCTACAATCTGGTTCAGCCATGCCTGCAGGTCTTCCCCAGGTGGGGTCTGGTGTGACTACCAGTAAGTGTCTCCTATTCGGGACCTTTGCCTACGTGAGCCCCGGAATTTCTCCTTCTGTCAATTCCTGGTAAGATCCTTCCTGTTTTTTGGCTACCTGTGCATTATCCTGCTTGCTTGGTACTTAACGCTGTTTTCCTTCACAGCTTCCGTGGGGCTTCCAGTACTTCGCGGTTCCGGATTCTTCTCCACCTGAAGCTTCAAAGTTTGCATAGAGAGTGAATCTGTCATTCTCCCTGTGTGGCACTTGGGGACAGAGGTCTCACATATCTACACAACACTCAAGTTACAACAACGACTAAGAGAAGATCCAGCCCGGAGTCTTCTTCCCTTGAGCCTGGTGGGGATAACCAGCTCATCTTCTTCAGCCAGAGCTCTCCGCCGTGGTCGAAATTTCTGCACACTGCTGTAGTGGTCCGGATAGCCACCTGCTGAGCCTCTCCTGTTTTTAAGGAGCACACCTTTGAGTTGTCGCTGCTGTCGGCTTCATCCCTGTGTGGTGCAGATGCCCTTCAGACGTCCTCCTTCACAACAAAGCTCCAGGAATTGTGGGTCTGCGGGAAACCAACAGGAACAACTGCCAGGGCACCAGCTGCATCGTGGGAATAAGGTACTGTGTTCTACTCGAGGAAACTGGGTGAATCCCTTTTCTTCATCCTCAAGGCTCGTCCTTGTCTTCCCTCCTTCTTATAACTTTTGCTTCCGAACATTGACAATATTCAAGTACTTTTTGGCTACACGGAATCGTGAACTGTCTAACGGTGTGATCTTCGGCACAGTCCTCCGGTGTCACCTAAACCTGGCTCCAACCCTTTGACTTTTGAACTTCTGTTTCTGAGTGTTTCTCGGGTATCCGGTAATATTATCCCCATATATATGGTCGCTGTACATAATATCGCCGGGAAAAGTTTGTGGCAATATTATATGGGTGACCATATATATGGGGATAGGGGCAGCCAAAAAAAAGAAAAAAAAAGGGTTTGGGAGTTGCAGGGGTGTCCCCCGCATGTTCCATGCAATAATGTCCCCACTAAGAACGGCAATTTTTTGGCGATATTTTTGCATGGCGATATTTTTGTGGGGACATTATTACATGGAACCGTTTCTCGATAATGTCTGCCTAACCTAAATATTGCCTCTGATTTTTGCCCCCAACTCCCTCTGGGTATCTCAGGTGCTAAGTGTGTTCTTGCCCCGGTAGCATTTCATGTCACGGATACGCGTTTATTTAGTAGACCGAACTGTCAAAAAGTGATCGCAACCGTATCCGCGGTATCGTGTTTTGTTCAGAACACCGGTTCATTCAAACACAGGGTACTTACCTTGAGACTTACTGTACAAAGTGAATTGGTTAGTTGTAGTATATTTAACGTGTGGTTTTGTTTAAAGTTTAATAGAGGTGTTGTGTTTATAACTGAGGGTTTAAAAATAAATGTACTTATATTTTTTACCTGAAACCTTGAGTCAGTGTTTGCTTGAGTCAAAGTAATTGTGGTCCCTTTGTGTAATCGTTGCTACTGCTCATATACTCTTGAGATAAGCCTGGCTGCTCTACTACTGCTACCACTATAACTTAGTAGTACAGGCTTGTACCAAAGGTAAAACTTGTATTGCCACCTGTGGTCTTAATCAGGTGTAGTGGTCCCTAAGGGCACTGCACAGGATTCTGCCTAACAGCCTCATCAACAGGCATATTATTTCTCAACGCTTGTTCTACTGTCTCAACAATGACCCTATTGCACCTCTCCACTAAACCGTTGGTTTGGGGTGATAAAGCGCAGAGAATCTCCAATCAATCCCTGAACGTTTGGCAAACTCCTTCAATTCTTTGCTCCTGAACTGCACTCCATTGTCACTTATCATAACTTTAGGGTAACCCTCCCTCCTGTAAACTTGTAGCAAAAATGTTATCACTTTGTTGGAATCTACTTTACTCACTAACTTGACTTCCAACCACCCTGAGTAATAATCCACCAACACAATCAAAAATGTTCTTTCATATCTTACATCTCCATATAGACCCACTATGTCAATACCTGACCTGTCCAATGGTGCCTCGGCCTTTGACATGTTGATAGGTTCCAATTTATAACTTTTGCAGCTTTTGTCACTATTTTGGCATGGCCAACAATTTCTGACAAACCTTTCAATCATCAAATCCATACCAGGCCACCAATACTTCGCTCTTACATTGGTTTTCGTCTCTGTCATTCCTGGATGCCCTTGGTGAGCCTTTTGAACTAGTTCCTTACGCAAAACCGGTGGAGGAATTAATTTGTCCCCTCTCACTAAAAGATCATCTTCAATAGAGAACTCATCTCTGATCTCCCAGAACTTTGTACACTCGTCATCAATCAACCTCTTTTCAGGCCAACCTGATTTGGTATATTTCATGACTTTTTGTGGAGTTTCATCCTTAACAAGTTCACTTAACCACCTTTCTTTTGACGTCACTTCAAACACTGTTGCCACTATTTCATAATCTTCTTCAACACAAGTGTTACAATCCACTAAAGGCAACCTAGACAAATAATCAGCTATTACATTCCTCTTTCCTGGGACATACTTTACTATAAAGTGATAATCCTGCAATCTGAGACTCAATCTGGCCAATAGGGGAGAAGCTCTACACATTCCACGTACTGTAAGTACTTCTAGCAATGGTTTGTGATCCATCTGTATTATAAATTTGCTTCCCCATAGATACTTCCTAAAGTAGTTAACTGCCCAAACACAAGCTAACATTTCTCTTTCAATAACTGAATACCTACTTTCCGTATCAGAAATTGCTCTGGATGCATGATTTATGACTTTTTCATGACCATCTTCTGTGATCTGTGACAACACCGCTACTAAACCACTTTCACTGGCATCCACCGTGACTCTGGTCTGTCTTCCAAATACAAACCCTCCCAATTCTATAGCTCCACAAATCTCTGCTTTAATACATTCTGTTGCTTTTTTACACTCCTCATCCCACTCTAACCTCGCATCCCTCTTGAGTAGTTTCCTCAAAGGTTCAGTCACACTGGCAAATTTTTTTACAAACTTATTGTTATATTCGCACAAACCAAGAAACAACCTCATCTCATCCTTATTAGTGGGATCAGGTGAATCTTTAATCGCTTTCATGGCCTCTAACTTGGGTTTGCAATCTCTTCCATTCACCACGCGACCCAGATACTCAACCTCTTTTACTTTGAACTTGCATTTACTTCGCTCTACTTTCAACCCACTGACATCCAACCTTTACAACACCTCATTCAACCTCCTGTCATGTTCTTCAGAACCTTTGCCAAAAATAATAATTATGTCATCCTGGTATACTAATGTTCCAGCTAAACCTCTCAAAACATGCGTCATAATTCTCTGGAACACTGCTGCTCCGGAAGCCAACCCAAAAGGCATAAGCTTGTACCTATATAAACCAAACAGTGCGATAAACGCAGTAATGCCTCTGCAGTCCTCTGTGAGTGATATCTGGTGGTATGCACTTGATAAGTCTAACGTGGTAAATGTATCTGCTTCTCCAATGCGCTTCAACATCTCCGATATTATTGTCAAGGGAAATATTTCTGTGATGATGTTTTTGTTAACATCTCTCAAGTCCACGCAAATTCTTCGCTTCCCATTTTTCTTTATTGCCACAACAATGGGACTCACCCATTGTGATGATTCAATCTTTTCAATCACCCCTTCTAATTCCAGTCTTCCTAATTCTTGTTCTACTTTGTTGATAAGGGCAAACGGTATTGGCCTGGCTTTCGTGTGCGTTACCGGTAGTGCTCCTTGTTTAAGTCGTATTCTATGAGCAAAATTCTTCAGCAATCCCAAACTTGTTTGAAAGACATCTTCTGGATTCGAGTCTGTTTTCCTGGTTTGTTCACTACTACTGTTTACAATTAGAATGTGTTCTTCTTCACACGGATCCAGCCTTATTCTTAATGCTGCTTGATCTCTCCAACCTATTACATTCACTCCCTTCTTAGCCACATAAACTTTTATTTGAGCACGCCTATCTTTGAACTGAATAATGCTTAAAAACCAACCCACTATGTGTATTTTCGATCCTTCGAATCCACTTGGATTCTTTATGTCCGATGCTTTCAACTTGCATCTGAGGCCTTCTGCAACCAGTTTCTGTTACGCTCACCTGGTATCCCTATCATGGGGACGCCACCCAGCCCTGGTTGGATGATTTGCACTCTCGAACCCTCTTCTGGTCCCTTAGTAAGGCCTCTGGTTAAAGATGGGTGTGCAATATCAGAGAGCTGGATTCAATACCAGATTGTCTTTATGTTTTCCTACCTCCCTTGGCCTAAACTCTTTCCTCCCCCTTGGGCCTTCTCCTCACCTTAATATTATAAGAAGTGGATTCTCTGTCCTGCTCCTCGTTGGAGGGGCACATAGATGTGGGGGGCGAGCAGCGACCAAGTTACTTCACTGGTGCAAGCCCCCTGTGGGAATCCAGGCCTGCTGCGACTCTGTAGGTTTGCTGCTTTACAGTCTTTATATTAGGGCTGTACCGAACTTCGGCTTCGAGTCCCTATTCTGCCGAAGTTCGGCTGAAATACAGCTATCCGGCTTCGGCAGAATAGTTTCTGTTTAGGGACTCGAAGCCGAAGTCCACTTTCTATGATTAGCTGCCCTCTCCCTGTTTGGGAGATGACAGCCAATCATAGAATGTTTGACAGTGTTCAGGCTGCAGAAGCCAAACAAGCTGTTTGCCTATTGGCTTCTGCAGTCTGACCACAGCCTAACGTGTTGAAATAGGAAGCGAGGGAAGGGAACAGTTCTTCCCGTCCCTCACTTCCTATGCCAGCACCCGGACCCAATCACCAGGTAAGTGACGCCCCCCCCCCATACCCCCTCATCACGGTGAGGCCGCGGGGCCTCAGGGAACCCCCGCGGCCTCACCGCAATAATGTTCTGTTTGTCGGGCCACCGGTGCAAAGCCGGTGGCCCGACGTTTATTTTGCATTGGGGGGCCGCTCCTACAGGAGCGGCCCCCCCAGACTCATGAGGCCGCCGGGGCACTTTGCCGACCCCGGCGGCCTCGGTGCCCCCCATCCCCCTCACCACGGTGAGGCCGCGGGGCCTCAGGGAACCCCCGCGGCCTCACCGCAATAATGTTTTGTTTGTCGGGCCACCGGTGCAAAGCCGGTGGCCCGACGTTTATTTTGCATTGGGGGGCCGCTCCTACAGGAGCGGCCCCCCCAGACTCATGAGGCCGCCGGGGCACTTTGCCGACCCCGGCGGCCTCGGTGCCCCCCATCCCCCTCACCACGGTGAGGCCGCGGGGCCTCAGGGAACCCCCGCGGCCTCACCGCAATAATGTTTTGTTTGTCGGGCCACCGGTGCAAAGCCGGTGGCCCGACGTTTATTTTGCATTGGGGGGCCGCTCCTACAGGAGCGGCCCCCCCAGACTCATGAGGCCGCCGGGGCACTTTGCCGACCCCGGCGGCCTCGGTGCCCCCCACCCCCCTCACCACGGTGAGGCCGCGGGGCCTCAGGGAACCCCCGCGGCCTCACCGCAATAATGTTCTGTTTGTCGGGCCACCGGTGCAAAGCCGGTGGCCCGACGTTTATTTTGCATTGGGGGGCCGCTCCTACAGGAGCGGCCCCCCCAGACTCATGAGGCCGCCGGGGCACTTTGCCGACCCCGGCGGCCTCGGTGCCCCCCATCCCCCTCACCACGGTGAGGCCGCGGGGCCTCAGGGAACCCCCGCGGCCTCACCGCAATAATGTTCTGTTTGTCGGGCCACCGGTGCAAAGCCGGTGGCCCGACGTTTATTTTGCATTGGGGGGCCGCTCCTACAGGAGCGGCCCCCCAGACTCATGAGGCCGCCGGGGCACTTTGCCGACCCCGGCGGCCTCCGGCCCCCATCCCCCTCACCACGGTGAGGCCGCGGGGCCTCAGGGAACCCCCGCGGCCTCACCGCAATAATGTTCTGTTTGTCGGGCCACCGGTGCAAAGCCGGTGGCCCGACGTTTATTTTGCATTGGGGGGCCGCTCCTACAGGAGCGGCCCCCCAGACTCATGAGGCCGCCGGGGCACTTTGCCGACCCCGGCGGCCTCCGGCCCCCATCCCCCTCACCACGGTGAGGCCGCGGGGCCTCAGGGAACCCCCGCGGCCTCACCGCAATAATGTTTTGTTTGTCGGGCCACCGGTGCAAAGCCGGTGGCCCGATGTTTATTTTGCATTGGGGGGCCGCTCCTACAGGAGCGGCCCCCCAGACTCATGAGGCCGCCGGGGCACTTTGCCGACCCCGGCGGCCTCCGGCCCCCATCCCCCTCACCACGGTGAGGCCGCGGGGCCTCAGGGAACCCCCGCGGCCTCACCGCAATAATGTTGTTTGTCGGGCCACCGGGCCAAAGCCGGTGGCCCGAGATTGTATTGCATAGGGGGGGCCTAAAAAAAAACAAACTATTCGGCTCACTATTCGGCTCCGGCCGAATAGTTGACAAACTATTCGGTATCCGGCCGAATACTAAATATGCTATTCGGTACAGCCCTACTTTATATGCAGTTCTTATGTTCCTCTTAGTTCGAATAATAATGTCTTGCTTCTTTCCTTTTAGGTATGGAAAGGTATTTTGGTGTTGTCATGCAGTTTGAAGATGAGCATGGGCCGGTAGACGAAAGCGCGGAGTGCGCGATGCTGTCCGGTGAGTAAAGTGCGATGCGCGGCGCTGTTTCGCCTTTTATATTGCTAACCTGTGTCTTTTCTCTCCTTGCAGGTTGCGATGTTCCTCGCCGAGCGCTGTAATGTTCCAGCAATTATACTGACCAGGAGATGACTACCCATGTAAGAATTGTGTGGCTTTCTTCATTCGGGAGGAAACATGAATAAACTCTTACTAATGCATCTTTCTTTCTCCTCTTTCCAGTTTATGGTATTCCAGGATGCATGCGGTGCCGTATGATGGAGTTCGTACCTTCAGGTGAGTGGAACTGTAGTCAGCGATGGATTGAAGACAGGATACTGTTCGAGGTATGTTTCGTAGTGTTCTTTATCTCTCTGCAGGTCCTTGGTTTCAGGTAAACTGGCATCGAAGAACTGGACACGGTGAGCGTTACGCTGCCCACAACAGAATAACGCAAAGCATGTTCTGCTGTTTGGGTGTGGTTTAAATAGTCTCAGGTAAAGTAGTCCAGGTAAAATAGTCCCAGGCCTGCCACACCTAAAGTAGTCCAGGTAAAGTAGTCCCTGGCCTGCCACACCCAAAAGACTAGACCGCATAGCTCAGTTCCTTGTAACTGAGCTATGTGTGTGCCTCCATGTTGGCTGAACCCCCCCCCCCCAAGTTAAATAGTCCCAAGTAAATAGTCCCATTCTAATGTTGGTCTTCATGATGGTTATGAGCCTGGCGCCAAGAGAGTCTTGGATGAGGTTTTAAGGCCCTTGACCTGGCCCTAACTGGAAGGCTGACTTGCCAGTGAGGGCCAGGGGCAAGGGTCATGACAGTTTCTGCCAAGTCCTTTCCGTAATGATAGTCCAGGGTGAACAACTATCAACTTTTACTTTCAATTTCCAATTGTCTAATATGACTTCACGACTTGGACATTTAAACTCTCCTCCAGGTGGTTCATGAATTACGAACACTCTCTCTTCATCGGATTCCTCATCCTCTTCTTGAATTGTCGAGACTCTCTTTTTCCGTCTGCAAGTAACCCCAAAATGTCATTTAATCCTGCAATTTCCACATTTTTGCCCAAATGCTGGGCAGTTTCTGGAGTAGGCGTAATGGCCCAACCTACCACAACTGAAGCATCTGTCACCATCTCTTGTCTGCGGGGTTTGGACTCTGGTCTCAGTTTTTGTCCAAAACCTTCCCTTAGGGAAATTGCCTTTCATTTCGGATCCTTTGGTCCTGTTGCTTTTATTCGTAGGAAAATCAACCCGTTCTCTTGTGCATACAGCATTAACTAGACTTTGGTCTTCTATCTCCTGTGTATTCTTGTTACTGGTATGTAACAACATGCCCCGAGTAGCTTCTTGCTTTTTGCTTTTCATCTCCTTCGAACACAACTGGCTGTGTTAAATCCTTTTCGCCATACCAATAGTCTCTGGTAGCGATGGGTTCCCCACCATCCATAACATATCTTGTATTAGAGGGTCTCTTGTATGGATTATGATCTGATCTCTAATAAGTTCATCAAGGGTGATCCCATTTCCAAAATGACATGTACGAGCCAGTAGCCTCAAAGCTGAGACATACTCTTCTATGCTTTCTTGCTCCTTTTGGATCCTTGTGTAGAAATTGTACCTATTGATTGCCACATTCGTCTCTGGGGCATAATATTTATCCAATTGTCTCAGGTCTCTATCGTGCTCATCACTATCACCTGCCTCATCGACAGATAATTCCGGAAGCTCTCTATATTTCCTTTGACCTCCAAACCTAAAGCATGGATTAGTAAAAGTTTCTTCTTTTGAGACGTCAGTCCTTCTTGTTCCACTGTCTGGATGTAGTTTATCCAAAACTCCTTCCATTCGGACCAAACCACTATAGGCTGTCCAGGAGTTGGGAGAAAACTTGCTGACGGCTGAATACTAATACCCTGCATCGCCATAGTCTATACTTTGACCACCACTGTTATCTTCTGTCTTGAACAGTGTTAAGGACTTACTTCCAAAATCACTTTCACTAACGGTTGGAGTTCTTAAAAGTAGGGCTATAAGCTGGCTAGGAGTGGGGATCCTTTACATGGCCATCCTCTAATTACCTGCTTTAGGTAGTGTCCACTTAACTGACTACTGCTTTATTTCCAGTCATTGACAGTTGCAACTTTTGTTTCCAAAAGTGTTGCACTGTGGAGTTTTCCAATCCTGGCTGTTTCAGATTTCCCCCCCAAAAATATTATAATAATTATTATTATTTTTTTAGATACTGGGACGAAGATGAAGCATGTTCAGCAACATCTCCGCCTGTCTTCCTTGTTTGTGACAAGATGGCGTCGCGTCACGTGACGTGCGTGACGTTTAACAATGTCCTTTCTTCTAAAACGTTTGTGTTAAAGAAAACAAAGTTGTCCTGTGCGTGCACTCTCTGAGGTCCTCGGATCTCCTTAGTCATTTCTATTTTGAAAAAAAAAAACAAACACCTCACGACCTTGTTACCTCTGGGATGGCTTCCCATAGAAATCAGCACAAACGAACTCCTTATGTTTGTTCGGAGCAACAGCTCTCTCCTCCTTCGTGGGTGTGAGCGCCGGGTCGATCCTCATCGCCAATTGAAGTATCGGCAAGACTCCTTATAAGATGCAAGCAAACCAAGTTTATTTATATACATATATGGCCCTGCGCCCTGCACTGCATCCACTCGCTTCGCCACCCGTTCATCCACTGACTCACTCACCGTTCATCGAACCTCGCACAGCTTTCTAATATCAACATTCCACCTCACGCATACGCAGGCAGGGTGCCACATACAATGAACTAATGATTCCATAGCTGATGGCTTAAAGCAGATACTTAAAGAAATACAACAATTTGTATTCCTAAAACATAAGTTGGACATTTACTTGGTGTAAATGGTATTATTCTATTTATTTTAATTTATTGCGCATTTGGTTAATAACCCATGACGCACACAAAATAATATATATAAAACCATAACATAATCTGAATGCACAATCTACTATTTAATTAGAAACACATTTAGGACAACTACTTCCAATTGAAAAAAATGATAAAACCCTCTTCTCAACATTGAACATTCATTAATAATATATACTATTCAAAAGAAAATGTAAAATGATAAAATTAAAAGAAAGGTTTGTTCCTCCTCCCAGGGACGTCTTTTTGGGTAGGGTGACCAGACGTCCCAGTTTTGCCGGGACTGTCCCGGTATTTGGGGCTTTATTTATTTATTTATTTATTTATTGATATATATATATATATAAATATATATATATATATATTGAAAAGACCAGAGGAGAAGGGACGGACCGCACTCTCCGTGGACCCAGAGAGGTCCTACAATTCCAGATGGGAAGAGAACCCAAAATTATATAATGCTCACACGGTAAGAATAGGAAGTTTTTAATAGTAAAAAACTGCACAGTTGTACAGAGCAAAAAAGGCTGGGGAAACAGCAAGACAAACAGAGGCAGGACGCCTGGTACACGGCCCACCTACAACGCGTTTCACGCTCAACTGAGCGCTTGATCACGTAGCACAACAGAGGACAAAGACACAATTAAGAATAACATGTAGTCCCTCATCTATGTTAGTTGGAATAGAGGTACAATAGAGGACTGATTCCATGGCGGCCATGTTGGAATGGAGATTCAACAATAAGCCAACAGTGTAACACTTATACCGATCTATAATGTAAAGTACGGAATTAAAAGAAAAAATTCTATACAGACAGCCATGTGAGCCAAATCCCTTGTACCTCGAATTTCCAACATAAGTTACTGGTTTTAGAAACAAGATATAACAATGCATATTTAAAGATCGAATAAGTGCATAGTGCGCTTGAAAAAAATAAGATTACAGCTTATAAAGGTCAATCAGTCAATCGTAAAACAGGCTAAAAAGGCAACGCGATACCATGTGCAATCAGGCTTTGTGCAAATCCACAAAATATCAGCATAAGTATGCAAGATTTGGCTTTGTGCAAATGAGCAAAATAGCAGCATAAACATGTGCAAAATAGCAAACATTGCATTACATTGTCATAGTAGACGGTTCAAACGGCTCAGTGCCGATAAAATAGTCATAGAGGAACCATCAGTGTTATATATATTGCACAAAACCCAGAGGTATCTAGGTGCTTTTGCTTAAGATATTGGTTGCAGTACTTCTGGTTACAGAAAGGAAGTGCAGGGAATGATTACATCATAGAGAAGCGTACAGAGGTAATTACATCACAAGCAAAGTGCAAAAAAAGAGTTCAAAGTGGGCACATTCATGGAGCATAACCCCATGTTGCAGGGCGGCTGCGACAAAGAGATGCAAAAGTCAATCAACTGGGCACATTCATGGAGCCTACCCCCATGTTGCAGGGCGGCTGCGACACAGAGATGCAAAAGTCAATCAAGTGGGCACATTCATGGAGCTTACCCCATGTTGCAGGGCGGCTGCGAAACCAAACAAACTAAATGAGAGGTGTAAAGGAAATAATGCCCACATCTAGCAATCCCTCATATAGGCGAAGCCTTTAACAACAAACAAATTAGCGCTAGGGGGCAGGCCTCTCTATTGCTCAGTGGTGGCTGCCTACCAGTGCTGCTTGAGAGAACCAAAAACCTTTAGTCACACTCATGAGACTAATTTACAAAAAATATAACAGTTTTATTAATATCAATACAATTGTAAAAACATAATCGAAAAATACAATAAAAATTACACAAGTTAATAAAAGACCAGTAATTACTCATAGGTCATCAATTCTGTGCAAAATGCATATCAGACAATTTGCCATATCTGGGGCTTCTACTGGCCCACCCAATGTTATCTCACAGATAAAAGTGTCTTGTGCTGTGCAAATTCAACGCAATGACTCACATCAAGCACTCCATTCATCTTAGTTTTCTCTCACTAATACTCATTCTTTCTCTCTCAAACTCATCCCTGCAAAAGTCAATCAAGTGGTCACATTCATGGGGCTTTGCCCCATGTGGCAGAGGGGCTACGACACAGAGATGCAAAAGTCAATCAAGTGTTCACATTCATGGAGTCTAACCCTATAATGCAGGGATGCACGGCAGCTGCGACGCATCAAGTGTCCCCCTTTCTCAAGATTATGTTCCCATTGGAAACTCCAGTGGTCCCTTTTTTGTAGTAGGTCTTCATAGCTGGCAGGCAGGAATGCACAATCTCACACAGAAGAAATACTGCATTTTACAACTTAAGATAGTGTTAGTGCATGATAAATTAATTACAATATGTGTTTCTTCGAACAGTAACACTTAAACCCCCACACGCTACTGAAATGTAGTGCATTGGCAGCCACTTTCAATAGTTAGTCCTACTTTTACGTTAGTTACCCAGTCCCGTTTTTTTCCCTGAATCCTGGCAGGACCAAACTCAGCCTTTCATCCTTCCGAGGTCAATAAATGAGCACGACACACCGTGGGTAATAAGCAGCGCTCAGATGTTTGAGGATTCGTAGCGCTATATAAATGCAAATTATGATTATTTGTTTCTGGAGTGGCTGGCTTTCTTCTTCAGGCCTCTTAAAAAAGGGGGTTCCACAAGTGTAATACTTTGAGCAGTGACCCTAATTAAGAAAGAATGGGAATAACACATAATTTGTTTTTCTGGAATTCCATACAATATTTGCTAGACTCATTAAAGGTTAGAGGGTGCTAGAGGGCCAACCAAGATGGCCGCCTTGGTCTGAGCTCCCTCACAGCCCCGCATTGATCCTGTGAAATCCTGTTGTATCCGGTACTTTGGCGACCCACCCGCCCGAACCTCTGACTTCCCAATCATCCTGCTGTCATCCACTGAAATTTGGTGTAAAATCGGCCCTCCCTTGACCCCGAACGGCCCACGTAGCTTCGAGGCCGAGTAACCCAAAGTCAACCCTGCAAGCCGCCAGGCCACACATGGCCTCCCCCGCCCCGAACGAGGCCCGGATGTCCTAGACCCCGTGAACGCTCCTGACTGCAGAAGCCTCAACACGAACGGGGAGAAGGCAGCTGCTACCAGCGGGCCTGTGTGGGACCCCCTCCCCTCCTCCTCATCTCAGGCCAACTGGTGAAGTGGGGTTGAGGCGCCGACAACGCACAATCCGTACCGTCGTGTGGGGAAAGGGGCACACAGTGAAGGACGAGCTGTCCCCCCCGCTCTGCTTTCCCTGAGTCGGAGGCGAGAACTCCTCGCGAGGCCCCTGGACCTCACACCATCAACGCAGCCCCAGACAGCTGAGACCTGCCGTCGCCGGCGGAGAGGAGACCAGAGATCCGCCGCATACAGAGGTATGGGGAGAGCGGGGGGTGCGTAGTTCCGAAAGAGCGAGTACGCGCTTGGCAACCCCCCTCCCTGCACATAGACACATGCGGCAGGGCCGCAAGGGAGTTCATTGAGCGGTGGCTCACTCCGCGGCGAGGGCAGCCGTAAGACCCAGCTTGCCAACACCTCCGCTCGCAACGAGGAGAGCGGCGAAGGACGCCCACACCCTCCCGAGAAGGGCCATTCTAACCCCACAGACACAGAGGGAGACTCTCCCCCTCTGCCGCAAACATCAACACGCTCCCCACCTTCAGGGGTCTCGGACACTCCACACGTCGCAGGGAATCTACAGCACCCAACACAACAGAGAGGCAGTTGAAGCCCCACGGCACAGAGGAGGGTTCCCCCCCTCCTCTCACTATAACACACCGAGTACAAAACACCAACACGCTACGCGCTGCCAGGTGCGCCAAAGACCCCCTATCACGCAAGGTAATGTCAATACCCAGCACTATAAGAGACAGCTGAAAATACCCCACTGAGACACCCCCCCTGAGGAGAGTTTGGTGAAAATATTCCTCGACCCTGCCGTGATCAGCCCCGCGCCCTCTCCAGGAAGGCAGAGAGGGAGTCACAACAGATGCTCTACCAAACTGCCCGGGTCACGCCCCCCACAGGAAAACCGCATTAGCTCACGACCGCATCTCCACCTTTCACACAAGATTACGAGCTACCCCGCTTCTTCGAGAACTTGCCAGGGCGCCCAGGGCATGGTGAAACATAAACCAGTACCAAAAACCACCGCCAAAGCCACAAGCAAGATGGGAAAATCAGATAAATCCCAAAGGAAACTGACTTTTGAGTGTGGCACAACTCTGAAAGCTCCCCGGCTGCAAGAAGATCAGGAGCCCCTATCTGGCTGCTCCCACCAAATGGAGTCGGAAAGCGGCTCGTCTGAGATCAAAGAAATCCTGTTAGAACTAAAAGCTGGCATAGGCAGCCTGAACAATAAAATGGATGGTCTCCCTTCCAAGGTAGACCTCCTACAACACCGCATAGATACTCACACAGAACGCCTAAATGAAGTTGATCAAAGAGTGTCTAACCTAGATGATAACACAACAACCCTATCGAGCAAAGTCTCTCAGTTAGAAGCCCAAACGAAAACGACCATCGCCAAATGCGAGGACTTGGAAGGCCGCTCAAGAAGAAATAATATCCGAATCATCGGAGTGAGAGAACACCAGTCACAGGTGAAAATGGAAGACTACGTGGAATCACTCTGTGTATCCCTCTTCGGCCGGGACACCCTGTCTCAATTCTTCATCGTAGAGAGGGCACATAGGATACCATCATCTAGACCTGCCCCCGGGATGCCACCCAGACCAATCATTGCGAAACTGCTTAAAGGATAGTTCCGGGACTTTTTTTTTATTGTCCCTACGGTTCGGCCATGTGTTTTTAAGCATAAATCGGTAGATCGTAGAAAACTTTCCTATGGACCTTACCCGACTTTTCGTCCATTAACGCACTCGAAATCAGCCGCCATTTTGTGATAATCCTATCATTTCCCCCCATCGACCTGGCTCACCTGCGTTTGCGGCACTAAATCAAATCCCCCGCCCCTGAGCCTGACATCAGCAGACGCGTACCGCCCATTTCCCAACGCCAAAGCACGTTTCGTGTCAACAATCGCTGCGCCTCAGCTAATGAAGTGCCGCCATGGAAATGGCAGGACGTCTCTTTCCTCAATAAGTATAAACACACCGTTTCACAACACACAGCAGCAGATTTTCGATTCCATTCCTCTCTCTGTGTTACTTTGAGTATTCTGTGACTCGTTTCTGTGCTCTGGTCAGCTACCTTCGCCGCTTCTAGGCCTTGTGAACACCTGTACCATCTCTGTAAATTATTTTACTTTCTTTACCACATAATGGCTACAATAATGCCGTATATGTACGAGCCCGAGTACACCGAGGAGGAACTACTGGAAAGGCAAGCACGCGAAAACAATGGGGAATCGGACGGCATTGGGAGGACCAGTCAACGGATGAAGAGCCTGGACCATGTCGCATGGACGGCGTCTCCACCTGGTGCACGTGCAATCGGTGCGAGCTAATGCCAACTGAGGAGGAGAACTGCTGCTGCCGTGAAAATTCCGGGTGCTTGGCCTACATTTCGGAAGGCGAGCCAAGTCCGCAATGCATCACCGAGCTGCCAGAGTTCAGGGAAGCCTGCCTCTCACGGACCGTGTTGAGGATGATGATGGTGCTTATGCACGAACTTCGCGGCACTGTTCGTCCGCGTAATCCGAGTAACGAGTAAGTATACTCTGGTTGTGATGTCAGTGATGCCACTACTATTTCATGGTCGTCTCCCACATATAAAATTACATCTACATATCATTCGAACGCATGTAAATTGGTTCCATATTGTGCATTTTCTAGATAGAATTTTTTTCAAAGCAGAATGACATTTTTTACCTGAATCGACATTGATAAGAAAGTTTTGTCATTTTAATACAGTTTGCATCTTTCTTTTTCACAGGTGGTACAGGCTGGTGGCCTATCGTTGCTTCACTTGGTGGCTTCACGGGAGGCTCGGACACCGCGTTCGGAGAGTAATACCTGCCTGTGCGGTACTTGCCATTAGACAACATTTCCCCAGCGACAGTGGACAATACCGCGGATTTTCCCTGGATGTGCTGCAACCGGAACTTTACAATGTGTAATGTTTATTATTTATGTTCAATTGAAATTAAGATCTAAAATAAAACCCAACATATATTTTAACAATGGTTGTTTTGATTTTTTAAATGAATCTAGTGTGTCTCCATCCCGGCCTTGCCTCCTCCCACAAAAATACTTACCACACCACTTTGTTCAAGCGTTGGCAATAAAAGGCAGTTGGATTTTATTGATACAAAACATGGTTATAGGTAAATAATCAATATAGTTGATCATAATAAATCATCCTTTTGGGAACCGGGTACAGAGATGACCCCGTCTGGCCCGTGCCGCCTTGCCACCACAGGCCAGCCTGCTGCTGACTAACTGCCTAGGCATCCAGGGTCTCCAGGGTGAACTGCACCCATATATTCTCCTGGGAGGGTGAGGTATTTATAAACTCACCCCCCTGCCTTCCATGTACTAGATCCTGCAGCCTGCCTCTTACATGCAGTTAGATGGCCTCTCCTTGGTGAGGCCCTGCGGCAAACGAGCCACCGCCCCAATCCACCCCCCGCCCTATCAAAGGCAGTTCGCACCGGGGTACTTGCGCTGGCAAGTGGAGCTGTCAGGGAGCGATAAAGGCCAAGAGGTGCCAAAGACCATGTACACTTCAAAGTGGTCTATAGAGCATGGGTTGTTGTTCCCATGTCTACCTCCAGACCCCGTGTCTCCTGCCAAGCATCCCCCCTCACGCTGGACGCCCCCCTGCAATCCACATAAGTGTGTCTCCATTCACGAGTCTTCCTGTGTCTTGTCTGCACGACCACCGCCCCAATCCACCCCCCGCCCTATCAAAGGCAGTTCGCACCGGGGTACTTGCGCTGGCAAGTGGAGCTGTCAGGGAGCGATAAAGGCCAAGAGGTGGCAAAGACCATGTACACTTCAAAGTGGTCTATAGAGCATGGGTTGTTGTTCCCATGTCTACCTCCAGACCCCGTGTCTCCTGCCAAGCATCCCCCCTCACGCTGGACGCCCGCCCCCCTGCAATCCACATAATGCCACGACATATACACGTCATTCATTCACAAACACACCCCTGTTTCGAATTCTTTATAACCCACTTCATATTTCTAATGAGAACATCTTTGCGCTTTACTAGTCAACCCGTGAAGGTGCTGGTTATCTGCTCTTCGTCTCTGTGAACTTCCGTGACCACTCGAGCAAACTCGTCAGTTTGCAATCTGTGAACTGCTCCCTGTTCTACGACAAGAAACTACTCTGATCCCTGCATCTAACTGTTTGTTCGTCAAGGTAAGGCCATGTACCATAATCATTTGGCGTCCAATTTTTTAATTTATATCTATTTGCTAGTAGTCATCAAATTGCATCCATGTTTTCTTTTTGTTCAAGACAGTACATGCAAGGAACTAGTCACATGTTTGAGTTTAGTCAAATTATTATTTTTTTTTTTAAAGTTATTCAAATACTTATCCGCATGTGAATAACGTGTATAGTTCCAAGAACCAAAACGAACCTTGCATTGAACATTTTATGTGTCATTTAATTTTTTAACACATTGGTATTCATAGAGAATTGTTGATCTTTACTTTTCAGAACTTTCCACAATGCCTGCCTGTTCCATTGGCGGTTGCCCTTCGAAGACCCATAATAAATCTGAAGGTACTATAATGCATGTTTTCCCTAAGACAATAGATCAGATAAGAGAATGGGTCCGATATTGCGGATATCCACCGTCTCAGCTTGAAAGTAGAGTCCTAGTAGTCTTTGCGGACAAGAGGGGTGATCGATACCGCATCTGCAGCAGGCACTTTAGCTCAGACATGTACTCCACATCATTGCTAATAAAGAAGAACACACCGCGAGCGAGGCGAAAATTGCTCCCAACCGCTATTCCCACTCTATTCGTCCACATCCCTCCACTGGTGAGTCAAGTTTACGGATTTAGCTCTCGTCCTTGCGGTAGTGTGTAGCATTAGCTAACAATAATTTCCCCATTTATGTATCCACTCAATATGAAGGCGGAAGATTCTCCATCCGTGTCGTTATTGCAGTCATCAGCCACTTCAAGCGCCTATCGGGTAATCTTACTTAGCTATTCTGCCACTGACTTGTTTTAGGCATGTAAATCAATAGTTTTAATTTATCGTGTAATTATTTTACCTAATGGTACACCCTAGAACTCGTCCTCTAGTCTTTGTTTTCAGTTATAATTATTGTTATCCAAAATAATGCAAGTACTGTCTTTCAGGGAGATGCTGAGGAGTCCAACGCATTGACGACAACCGTTGATGTCACTCAGATGCTCGAGGTACGTTTCCGGACAGTTCCATCGATGGAGATCATCAGATCTTGCATTCTTGTAGCGTGATTGTTACACACAATGTTTCTTTCGTTTTTAGCCATTGATATGTCCTTCTGTCGTCGCCCTCCTATGTGCCTTCTTTTTTCAATATTGTGTTCATTACTAATGAAAGTCCTATGTTTCAGGGAGTCGATGGAGCATTAGTCCAAGAAGAAGGGGGAGCATGCAGTTACGGGTCGGCGCAACAGCTTGCAGAAGTGTGCACCGCAGTTACAGCGTCCCTTGATGTTCTTATGCATTTCGAGGTATGGATACTGACAGTTCGATCAAGCGAGATCATATGACGTGATTACATCCGCTATACTTCCTTCTTTATTAACGCAAGTACTATGTTTCAGGGAGATGACGGACCTTCTTCTACAAGAACATCACCCCTAGTAGTTGATGCAGATCTCTGGGTGGTGACACTTCCAACGATCGAGCAAATCGAATCATATTTAGATATCCATTACTTATTTTAGACAACTGATCATTTGTGCAGGTCTATTTAGATGAGCCGATGACGCCTGCACAAAGTTTATGTTCTTTTTAACAAAATAGAAAACCATACTAATGCAATTACTGTGTTTCAGGGAGTTGCTGAAGCGTCATCTTCAATAATATCATCAATGGAAGTCTATGCGGAGCCCGAGGTATGGATCTTGACAGTTCCATCTAACTAGATCAACAATGCGTGAATAATTGTCGTTTGAATGTTCTACACAATGCCTTCATTCCTGTTTTGCTATTGAGATGTACGTGGGTATTGGTCCCCAAGTACATTTTGTGTTTTCAATATTATTATACATACTAATGAAAGTTCTATGTTTCAGGGAGTCGATGGAGCGTCAGTGCGTGATGGATGTGCTTATCAGGTTAGTGTCCCGGTCACTATATTATGTTGTTTTTCACTGTTAATAGTTCAATACTGTAAGTTGTGTTTAAACTGAACATCCCTTTTCCAATCTGTCCTCTAGTTGCGAGTGGGTGTACAAACTAGATCTACACAGACAGTGAAGCGAACGAGAGATGTTGCTTGTCAAACCTTTTGGCAGGGACTTGAGACTGGAGATGCATCGTGCCAATGGGAACAATATGAAGTGATTGACAACGGAGCTATACCACCACTAGCCATTGATAGTGAATGTCCTCCTGGTAGTTCGTATGCAGTCGGAGATCAATTCACAGAATCCACACCCGCAAAAACTAAGACCGCGAGAAAGTTGAAGAAATTGTTTTATTCACCCATCGCCGGAGAAGGAACAGATGTTGCAATGGAAGAGAATGAAGTGGACGACAATGAAACACCATCAATATCACTGAACATAGCGGAAGACGATATCACAGATTCTACCTTTTATGTGAGTGACATGTCCTCAACATTACATGCCGAACCAGCTGGGATGCAGAGTGACAGTATAAGGAAAGAGGCCAAATTCATTGTATTCGATAGTTGTTTGATTGATATTATTATTAGGATGAAATGTGGGCATTTGGTTGGTGGGGAAGTATGTGGGGAGCCATTGATTAATGTGACTCGTGCGATTCGAGGCACTAACCTTAAAATACATGCCACCTGTACAAAATATCATCCTTTCTCATGGTCTGCACAACCCATGCTGGGGCAACTGCCAGCAGGCAATCTACTTTGTGCAGCGGCCGCACTTTTTAGTGGTTCAAGTTTTAAAAAGTTAGAGTATTTCTTTCAGTTTGTGGGAATCCATTTCATTGCGAAAACTCAGTTCTACAAATACCAAATCGATTATCTATTTCCAGCCATTAGCGAAGCTTGGAGAATGGAAAAAATGTCTATTGATAGTACATTCGCGGGCAAACGGTTCAGGCTAGCCGGTGATGGACAGTGGGATAGCCCAGGATTTTCAGCCAAGTACTGCACCTACCACTTTCAGGACATGGAAAGTAAGAAAATTGTGAGTTCGGTGGTCGTGCAGGTGTCACAAAGTACATCCTCAGTGGCCATGGAGAAAGTTGGCTTTGTAGCATCATTGCAAGAACTACAATCGCGAGGAATGGTGATCGACCTGATAGCCACGGACAGACACGTTTCAATTGCCAAGACAATGAGAGAAGAGTACAAAAATATAAATCACCAATTTGACGTATGGCATCTTGCAAAAACAATCAATAAAAAAATGTCGGCTGCAGGTAAAAAAAAGATATGCAAGGTATTTCACAGTGGTCCAAGTCAATCAGCAACCATCTTTGGTGGAGCTCAAAAACATGTGGAGGGTCGTTGGAAATTCTACTGGAAAAATGGCGGTCAGTAATGCTACACTGTAGCAACGTTGACCGCTGGACCACAAACCAACATTTCCACAATTGTGAACATGGCCATTTGTCCACAGAGGAGGCACGGAAGAAGAAGTGGTTGATTCCTTCATCACCCACTCACAAAGCCATTGAAAAGATTGTATTTGATAAAACTATAACAAGAGATTTGAGGGGACTCACGGAATTCTGCCACACAGGAGATTTGGAGGTGTTCCACAATATGTGCCTAAAGTACAGGCCAAAACGATTGCATTTTGGCATGGAGGGCATGATAAATCGGACTCTTCTAGCGGTCTTGGCACATAACCATAATGTTGGCCGTCAACAAAGTAGGACGACCGGAACTTTAGGGACGCTTCGCTACAATAAGGCCTTCACTAAAAGAAGTAAACAATGGGTGATCAAACCAGTGTTTGAGGATATGCAATATGAGTTTATTGAGAGACTTATTGTTGATGTCCTAGATAGGCACATACATGGAGTTGTGAACGAACCTGTGCAGGGGACAACTGCATTGCCACCCAACATTGCCTCTGTTCCATGTCCACCTAACGCAGAGCTCATTGAGAAATACACATCACGGTTTAAATGATTGTAATTTGATTGTCTGTTCTCTCGAGTCTCCTCATGTTGCAGGCCCATTGAATATGTGTATCTATGTAATGTGTAAATAAAAGTGATTGCTCAGTGTACATGCAATGTGTCTCTCCACCCTTGCCCCTCCCTTCACCGTGCAGTTGTGCGAACCACCCGGGTGTCACCTGTGACTTTGCTCTGGAGTCTCCTCATGTCGCAGGCCCATTGAATATGTGTAGCTATGTATTGTGTAAATAAAAGTGATTGCTCAGTGTACATGCAATGTGTCTATCCAACCTTGTTCATTTGAGCATTAAATTAAACCAAACAGTAATATAAATCATTTTTCAAAAAATATAGAATGTCTCCGTATTTATGGTTCTCTGAGGCTGCAAATGCACGCAGACAAAATGCAAAGATGGAGTGTAAATTTCAAGTCCTGTGAGATGGCCTTACACTGAATGTAGCTAACTAGGAATGTGTGCTCGTTCAAAGTGAAGGTCAGCTGCTTTGATTTTTTGCTCGGGTGCCGGGATGGCCCACGACTCAGTATAAGGTTCTATTGTTATTTGACCTTGACAGGCCGGGACCATCCCGAAAGACTTCTTTTTGGGGGTGTGGTGCAATAACGTAAACGATAATGAATATAATTTCGGAAACGAAAGCCATTTAATGTTCGTTCATTAGAAGAAATAACGTCGGCATAGAAGGAGTGGTATTTCGGGGCTGCCCTACGCACAGACACAATGGAAGATGCAAATATAATGTAAGTAACTCTTTAGATGAGTTTATACCGCAATTTAATTACTATACAGTTGCTTTAAAGACGGGTTAAGTTGTACTTGTTCGTTCTATGTGGCATATTGTTTTGTACCGCGCACTATCTTGAGGAGAACCATCTCCTTTTACGGAAGCACCTCAAAACCTTCCTCTTTGCTTCTGCTTTCTCTCTCCCTCTCCCCTGCTACAACTGGTCCACTGTCTGCGACCTCGGTCCTGGGCCCTTCCACTCTCCACCTGTACTGCCTCCCTGTCAACCCCTGCACTGGGGGACTGTCTCAGTATCCTACAGCCCCCCCTTCCCAGCAATTGTTCTGCACTTACCTTGCACTCGCCACCAGCTGGCCCTATGTATTTATTATTTTATGCTACTTATCTTGTACTCCACTTCCCCCCTCCCCTTCCCCTTGCACTTTTACCTTCCCCCTACCCCTGCATTATATCATATCAGTGACGAAGTGGTCCACTGGCGCTCAGGCGGCTCTGAAAAAGGCGGAGGAGAGGGGGTGGGTTATTGGAAATGACGTATAATACCCAGTTGCACTGTCCTAGCTATGAAATAATTTCCCAACCTAATATATAAAATGAATCATTTTAATAAAGATCTGATGGTGAGACTAATTTCATTTTTTATGTTTTTAAAACAGGTACATCCTTCATTATTGTCTGTGTCACGAGTACCAGACACCGGCGGATGGCTTTTACAACCGCCAGTTGCTTCTCCGCGTGAACAACGTTACCACCCTGACCATTTTATGGGACGATCGCCAAGTACAAGTATGCCCTTACGCGGTACTAATGGCTAGATGCAACATACATACCGTTGTGGTGGCCTAGTGCCTCGTTGTTGGAACAGCCATGCGATTATCAGTGCGACCGAAGAGCTTATTTTATCCTAAACCAACACCCTGTGTACTGCACACGAACATCGCTTGCCTCAAGACGAACTATTTTGGATCGAGAGCAAATAAAAATGCAAATCGCTGAATATTCTCTAAACATTTGATGTCAAATAAATGTACTTTACCAAATTTACAATCTTGCGGTTTGATTTAAAAGTACAGTTTCATATTCCGAATTGTGGCGCGCTGTGTTGTGAGCTGATCTGTGTTGGTTTCTGGGTTCTGTGTGGAGTCGCGTAGAAGACGCCTGGGCGCGTTTGCCTACGCAGCACAGTCACGTCACGGATAGAGGCGGGGAATATGAATGTTTTGATAAAGTCTGTTTCAGGGGCGGGGGATTTGATTTAGTGCCGCAAACGCAGGTGAGCCAGGTCGATGGGGGGAAATGATAGGATTATCACAAAATGGCGGCTGATTTCGAGTGCGTTAATGGACGAAAAGTCGGGTAAGGTCCATAGGAAATTTTTCTACGATCTACCGATTTATGCTTAAAAACACATGGCCGAACCGTAGGGACAATAAAAAAAAAGTCCCGGAACTATCCTTTAACTACAGAGACCGCGACACCATTCTCCGACTGGCCAGAGAGAAGGGAGATCTCCTCCACGAAGGGGACAAAATCCACTTCTACCCTGACTTCTCCCCACGGTCCAAACGCAGAGGAGATCCTTCACCAACATCAAACAAAGGCCCAGAGCCAACCAAATGGCCTACTTGATGCTCTTCCCGGCACGGATTAGAGTGCAACATGCCGAGAGGGTCCACTTTTTCCAATCACCAGATGAGGCGAACGCTTTCCTAGACCAGATGGGCTGCCCATACCAAAACCCCAATCATCCGCGACCGCAGAGAGAGAGAAATCACAGGAACCCACCATAGCCTGATGAAGTCAGAAACGGGAAACAATTCAGCTAACCACATTGAATTTACCGGAACAAACACAAAAGTATTACCGCGGGGCTGGGATACTTGGGAGGCCCCGAGTGCCCCTAGCACAGCATCTGTTCGTTTAACAAGTTCTGTTAAAGGGTGGGACCGCCATCTGTTCAAGTTCACAAACGGGCGAGTTGGGGGTTGCCCGTGGAAAGAAAGACTCAGGAAAAGGGGGAGGGAAACGCGCCACTAACCCACCACCCTCCATCGACCCTCCAACTCACCAGTCGTCTACACCTCCACTGCCTCGATCAACTGAGGACCCTCCAAATGCCTACCAAACCTCTGAATCAAAACAAGCTACGACCCCTCCAAACAACATGAGCAAAATCATAGCAAATACACTAATCAAACCGCCCAATTCAAAGTCGCATCATGGAACATAAGAGGAGGCAACCTCCCTTCTAAAACCAGGAAGATCCTACAATACCTACAACGACATGAGATTGACGTGGCACTGATTCAAGAGACGCACCTTCTCCCTGGAAAGGAACATCTTTGGGCTTGGAGCTGGGGATGCCACAGATATTTCTCCTCATACTCGTCCTATTCCAGAGGAGTCGCGATACTAATCAATAGGAGAACCAACTTCCGGCTGGTTCACACAGAGAAAGACTCCGAGGGCAGAACACTCCTGGTGTGCGGCATCATAGCGGGCCAAAAATTCACCTTCGTCAACTCTTATGGGTCCAATGTCAACGGCACCAACAACTTTGACTGGATACTGACCCATCTCTCTACCCAAGACCCAACAAACATAGCCTGGGGAGGCGACATGAAGACAGAACTAGACCCAACGAGAGATAGGTCGCGATCCACACCCCAACCCAACTCCAAGGCTAGCCTTCAAATAAGAGAGATTTGCAAAGCTTTAGACCTCAAAGATGCATGGAGAACAGCAAATGGCGACCAGCAAGCCTACACCTTACATTCCGCAGTGCACAACACGAGTTCCAGGATTGACTACCTATTTACCTCGGCAAACGGCCAGATGACATGGGGCCCCTGCCAAATCCTACCAAAAACCCTATCCGACCACTCTCCAGTAACCCTTAGCTGCAACCCATCCAGCTTCAAACCACCGCCACAACGCTGGCGCTTCAAGGCAGGCTCCATGCACGACCAAGTTTTTGCTTCCGAATTAAGAGAGGAGATCTCCACATTCCTAGACTCCAACATAGGTTCCGTCACCACAGTGAGTGCGATCTGGGAAACATTAAAGTGCTTTACCAGAGGAATCTGCCTGGCCAAGGAAAACGGCATCCTCAAACTCATTAGGCAGGAACTAACCAACAGCAAAGAGCGACTACGACACCTTGAACCTAAGTGCACGAACTTGAGTGACCCAGCTTCACACGCAGTCTTAAAGGAAGAACTAAAAAAATTCAGCCTCGCGGCAGACCGTGAAATAAAATTCCTAAACCGCAATAGACAAGTCTTCCAATACGGCGAAGGCCAAAATCCTGGAGCCCTCCTAGCCAATCTGATAAATGCTGAGAGGAAGCTAACACCGATAGAAGGAATACGTTCCAAACAAGGCGTATTAATACACACCGACGAAG
Source organism: Ambystoma mexicanum (assembly GCF_040938575.1). Classification (NCBI taxonomy): domain Eukaryota; kingdom Metazoa; phylum Chordata; class Amphibia; order Caudata; family Ambystomatidae; genus Ambystoma; species Ambystoma mexicanum. The sequence goes on from NC_090930.1 coordinate 61,780,667, forward strand.
GAATCGCAGAAGAATTCAGAAGAATTCAGACTCTTCTACCAAGAACTATATAGCTCTAAACACAACGATACCTCAACGATACCACAACGATACCTCGAAAACACAACGATACCTCGAAAACACAGAACTATACTGGGTGGAGGGACAGTTACGAGAACCCCTCAATGAATTTATCACACCGGAAGAGATCACTCAGGCAATCAAAACCCTCCCCAACTCAAAGGCCCCGGCCCAGACGGCCTAACGGGAGAATTCTATAAAGCATTTGCGGACACACAGCCGAAGTCTACCAGGAAGCACTGGAAGGGGGATCCCTCCCACAGTCCACCTGCAAAGCCAACATAGTCCTCTAACACAAACCAGCCAAACCGCCAGAGGAATGCGCATCACATCGCCCCATCTCCTTGCTTAACCTTGACAACAATATCCTGGCTAAAGTGCTCACAAACAGGCTGATGCCACTGATGCCCGCTCTGGTGCTCGCGGACCAGGCAGGTTTCATACCCGGACGCAACACGACCTTTGGTATCAGAAGATTATTTGGCATCATCAAAGCCCTAGACCCCTCCCAAAAGGCAATCGCCGTTTTACTCGAAGCTGAGAAGGCATTCGATTTGGTGGAATGGCCGTTCCTGTTTGCAGTGCTCACTAGGATGGGACTGGGAGCCCGCTTCATCAAGTTAGTATCACTATTATACACTAAACCTCGAGCCAGCATCATCACAGGAGCAGCAAAGTCAGCCCCATTTGAGCTGCAATGCGGCACCGGACAGGGCTGCCCACTCTCGGCCCTAATATTCGCCTTCATAATGTAACCACTAGCCTCCAATCTACGAGAACAACAAAACCTCAGAGGCCTCAACATAGGTTCACACAAACTAATCATATCTCTGTATGCGGACGATGTCGCTTTGTTCATACGTGACCCCACAGAAAACCTGAACCCAGTCATGAGTGAAGTGATCAAGTTCGGAGCACTATCCGGGTGTAAAATTAATCAGAAGAAATCCATCATATTTCCGCTGACTCCAGCCACTCGGCCGTTTACTGATGACTTCCAATTTACATGGCAAACGTCCCGGGTCCGCTGCCTGGGGTTACAGATGTCGCTAAGTTATCAGGACGTATTTCGAGACAACTACGAAGAAGTGGCGAAAACACTACAGGAAAAAGTTTCACGATGGAAGACACTGCCACTAACCCTCTGGGGAAAGGCCTCCTTGGTAAAGATGATGATCCTACCAAAGCTCCTGTACTTGTTCACCAACATCCCTATCATGTTACCACAATCCTTCTTAAAGAGACTGAAAAGTATGGTCCTTGAGGTGTTATGGGCAGACAGACCGGCCAGAGTCGCGCACTCAACACTGACCCTCCCAGTGACCAGCGGAGGACTAGCCCTCCCAGACCTAGAGAAATACTTCTGGGCGGCGCAAGCACAATTTCTCAGTCATTAGTATTCCACACAAAATATCAGACCCCACGTCCAAGTGGAGCGAGCCCTTGCGACGCCCAATCTGCTGAGAGCAGTTATCCTCGGCCAGATTCCGATCCCCAGTAATACTATGAATGTAGTGCTCTCAACATACAAAATCTGGAAGAAAATCCCCCAAAAGTGTGAGGTGCAGACACAATACTCGCCCCTCCTCCCTGTCAAATTTATACCAGGAATCCCGTTGACATCAGAAAAGGTCTTTCATCAATGGGCGAAGAAGTTAGGCATAAACACACTGGGCAAACTCTTCATCGAAGACAGTTTCATGACCCCCCAGCAAGCAAAACAAAAAGGAGGAGACACTGCCCTCCACACATTCATCTATTTCAGAACTAGATATACCTTACAAACAATCTGGCCCACCTTTCCACGTCAACCCCCGACCTGGCAACTTCTACACAACGTAATCAAGGCGCAGGGGGAGGGCAGACTGGTATCGCAAATTTACATATCCATCACTACCGACACAGCCTCCACCAACACTCGTGCAAAAGCAAGATGGGAACGGTCCCTGCAAACAACCATTCCAGAGGAAGACTGGACATTCATATTGCGACAAAAACAAAAGATAGCCCTTAACTCTCACCTTAAGCTGATTCATTTCAATTACCTCCATCAAACCTACTTCACACCAATGACAGCGAACAAACACCACCCCGAGTCCTCCTCCAAATGCGAAAGATGTGGGACCCCCGCGGCTGACTTCTTCCACCTTGCATGGGACTGCCACAAGCTAACCCCATTTTGGAGCCAAGTTCTGGAGACGACAGCGGCAATCGTGGGAGAAGAGATACAACCCACCACGACCGCAGCCCTGCTGGGGATGACGAGACTTCTCCCACCACCAGTAAGAAAACTGGCTGGTCTACTACTAACACTTGCCCGCAGGAGAGTCGCCATGTCCTGTGGCCATGGGCCCCTCCCTACGGTCTCCAGCTGGCGTAAGGACATCCTCTTCTGTCAAGACGCAGAGACAGACTTTATTAAACTGCTGCCCCAACACGCACGTTCACCTGACATTTGGGGCCCAGTGATATTATTCCTGATCAACAAAGCCGAAGAAACCTCCTCCTCTCCCTCAATTACCCAATGAATCCGGGGCACGAACTTGCAACCAACTCAATCCAATGGTCTAACATCTTGAGAGAGGGGATCGGAATGCTAGAAAACAAATCCATGGAGGCATAGAACAATTAGGTGAAGTGGAGCGGGAGGAGTGGGTTGGGGGAGGGGTTGCGGGAATGGCGCAAAGTTAAATGCACCCTAATGTGGGTGAGAATGTTTGTATTAAATTGAAAAAACAAACAAAAATAAAGGTTTAAAAAAAAAATTAAAGGTTTATTTCAGGCACACTTCAGGGGACGAGTCACTGATTTAGTCTGTTCTTAAACAACTCAAATTGACAATGCAGACAAAAACCTCCACAAAGCATTTAGAGTAGAATAGGGCATCCATTTCGGACTATGTATTTTGCTTTTTGAAGATTGCAGTTATAGCATGTTTTTCTCTGCCATTGGGCCTCATTACACGGATGGCGGTATTAGCACAATTACCCAATGAATTTGATGAAATATATATCAAATTACAGTGATATCATAACCATATTTTTCATAGTGTACTTGGGCACAATGCTATGTGATGCCACTTCTTGTTTTGTCAATGGGTGAAAGGTCATGCTCCATCACTTCCCGTGATGTCACTTCACGGTGGGACCAAATTACTTCACTTCCTGTGATGTCATCAGAGCTCAAGGGTCCTTTGATGTCACTTCCGCGACCCCAGGCATTTTGGTGAAATGACATCCCTACCTCCTCCTAGGAAAATTGAAATCATTATAACATATGTACAGAAAGCATTATCAAAATCTCTTTCCAAACATTGTATGCAGCTGCTAGATTACCAGAGGTTCAGTGCTAAAGAAGGAACCCCAAAATGGGTCAGATTGGATTCCATCCTCAGTTAGAAATTTCATGTAGCCCTTAAGATATGTCTGTCGCGGGATTGGGCAATGAGTGCCTGGAGACTGCCCCTGGGTGTTTGCGGTGTGCGGTGTGCGGTTTAAATCAACAAAACATAACATTGAGTAAATATATGATGGTTAGTTTCAATTGTTTGCTGGCACAGCATGCAACATCTTTATTCCACTTATATCCCTCTCCATACCCCCAAATATTCATAACTTGAAAGAATTTTAAGTCAGAGATGTATTACAAAATCTCTGCAACTTTATCGGGCATAACTTCGTCAAATCGGAGGAGAGTACTGTGGCCTAAAGCTCTGCTTACAGTAGTCAACATAACGCTTTTTCTGTGCGTAAAGTGTCATGGTTAACACACATATCCCAATCCAGCCTCTTATTGTTCAGCATAAACTGCATGTTAAATAACCCAAGGGCAGGATCCATATTCAAACCAATATCATTAAGATGTGCAATTACAGACTGTTGCAAATCTTGGATAAACCTATTAGTATCCCCCACCAAGTGTCCGGCAATCAGGCCTAGTAATGTATCAGCAGCCTCATCACTTGAAATACAGTTTGGTGTGCTGGAGGGTCCATAATGATCTGAGAGACTGCAGCCCCAGCTCTAAACGGAGTGCTGCTACTGGGACAGCATTTGGTACTCCCAATATTGAGCATAGAAGTTTGGCCTCGATAGCCTCCAGCCAGGAAGAATGGGAAGATAAGATGGCCTCCAGACCATATAGTGTTCCTGGAATTATACTCTCACACTAAATAGTTAAGAGACCTTCAATGTTGAATCCCCCTTTGTTGGAAATTAATTTCCTGATGATATTCTACTTTCTCATGGTACGAGGTATAATAAATTGGCCCACAAATTGACCAGCTGGATGGGATTCATGAGGAGACCAAGATAAGTGTAACTATCTACAATTTCCAAAGTCTTGTTCGCCAGTTTCCAACAGAAAGTTGACTTGCTTCTGGACCTCTCCACCATGGTCAATATCTTAGAATTTGCTATGTTTATTTTCATGTTATTTATTGCAGGAAAATCAGACAGTGCATTCAATGTCTGTTGAAGTCCAATGGGGGTGAGACCCAGAAGCCCGGTATCATCTGCTTATGCAAATCAGCTACATGGATCATTACTCAACTTAGAGGGGTTATTACTACATTGATCAAGTACCTCATCCATTTCCGAGACAGAAATGTTAAATAGCAGGGGTGCCACTAGGCACCCCTGCTTCAAACCCTTATTTGACTCGATGGGGTGGGAAATGCTCACCAGCTTCATTCATCCTGATTCTGTCGTCTCTGAATAGAGTCATTTTAACAGGAATATTCGTCTAGGGTCTAAACCCCATCCTTCCAATTTCTTCCACAGTGTAGTCCTGAATACACAATCGAAGGCTTTAGCATAGTCGATGAAACATAAATATAATCTACGATCTGGCTGATGATATATCTCTTCTGCCATAGCACATAGGTTATGAACCGCGCTTCAACTTCTTCTAAAACCGGTTTGGTTTTTCTTCAGTCGTTGTTTCTCACTAACCCATATTTTCAGTTTTTGTAAGAGAAGGGAAAAAATATCTTAATGCTTGTGTCAAGCATCGCCAATAGGCAGCAGTTGGAGGTGTCCATCCTGTCTCTTTTCTTAAAGACCGGGACCAGGATGGATTCCCTCCAGCTAGAAGGTATTTCCCCTGTCATTAGGATCCAATCAAATAAGGCGCTCAACAGACCTGCCCAGTAATGAGGGCTTTCTTTAATTACTACATCGGAGATCATGTCTGGGCAAGAGGCCCAAGAGGCCTTTAGTTTTGCAATCACCTCCAAGTTATCTTCGATCTCAAAGCCTTCTATTTTTGGCTGTAAACTCTGGGGGGTGTAATGTTTATGCGTGAAAACAACATGGCGCCGGTGCGCGGCCATATTGGACATTCACTTTCCATCATTATAATAACGGCTATGTTTTTCGTATGCTTTGACTTACTTTGGAGAATATTTATGGGATTGTCTGTTGAAGGAGGAACTGAAAGAGGGAGTCGGAGCACAATGCAGGTGCAGTGATAAGGGGTCCTGGGAATGAATGCAGGGAGAGGAGAGCAGGGTTTTTCCACTTCTGGCTGGATTTTTTCCACTTTTGGCTACTTTTACCTGTGATCTGCTCTTCGGCCGAGGCCAGCCATAACTGAAAGAGACAGGGAAAATCCCCCATAAAGAGGAGAGGCTTGCAAGCCAAAAAGGCAGTCAGAACTTGGATCCCCGGGTGATGTAGTCTCTCAGGTTGGGAGGACGCTCCGCTCCAGATCCCGTTATTACTTGTGATCTCTTTTCCTACCTGCTCTGGGACTAAGCAGTGTCGTGGTGGCCGAGAGGAAGGTGTTTTCTGCTGCAGCATTGACGGTGAAGATGTTTCTTTTTTATGTTCTTATATAACCAATTGTATGTGTATTGGGTGTTTCTATACTTCTATATATCTATATATCTATATATTGGTGTATGTGAAATAAATGGCCTATAACAAGCCTTTTATGATTACCGTTCTTGGCTATTTGGTGTCTGATTTTTTGCCTGTCTGAGTCCTACTGTTCATTGTGCAAGGAGGGTTGGGGAGTGGTAAGTCCAAGGTGTTCCCCTACATGGCCAGGTAAAAGCACAACAGCGGGTTACATACAAGGGTTCAGTGATAACTTGGTTGAAATATAATTCCTGAATATACGTGTGCCATACTAAGTCAGGCAACGAATTTCATTCCTGAACTGAGGAAGCTACTAAGAACCGCCTATAACCTGACCAAAATCATTTATCATCATTCCCCCAAGAAGGGAGAACATGAGCTTCCAATATGAATTATTTAATGAGCTCTTGTGTTGCCTAATCCAGTTTTTGGAGTTGGTAGACAACCAGGTAAGTTTTGACTTCCTTTCTTCAATTGTAAGTAAGGAACACATTTTTATCCCTACAACATCTTCGTCTTTCTTAAATGGATGGCTAAACCAAAAAACACCCACATTTGACTTAGGATGACAAACACGAGTTTGAAACAAATGTACGTTTTTAGCAAATTCTGTCATAATTGAGCGTATATCCCATTTGTGGGCTGCCAAGATTGCTAGTAGTATTATTCTACTGGGTTGCAATCTTCAATACTTTTGTGAACATTTATTAATTATCGAGTTTATGGAATATATTAAAACATACCGTATTTGTTATTCGCTCAAGTATTGATATACTGGTGTATGTATTGATTATTTATTGAGTCCTTCATTGATGTGTGATATATTATTTTTGTTTACTTACTGTTTGAAACGTTTTGTTTTATATGATGATATAAACCATTAGTTATTAAAATGTGGTTTTTGTTTCAAAACTTGATACGTTTTTAGTAGTTAACCTATAAATAGTTACCCACTATTTGCTGCTACTAATTCAGATCTTATGCAATCTATGTTGTGGAGAAGGTATTTAAAAAAATTAAAAAAATGATCATTTATCACATTTTAATTAAATATGAATGATTTCATTATTACTTTAATATACGTGCCAACCCTCCCGATTTGGGTATGACACTCTTGGGTTTTTCACCAAAAACTGCTATTTTGAACTTTCTCCTAAAATATGTTAAACTACAATTCAATCCAATGGCAAAATTCACTTCTTCCGATTTCTGTTCAAAATCTCCCTCCGAGTTGTGGCAAACAAAATGTTGGCATGTATGCTTTAATTAAGCCTTAGTGCCTGGGGGCTGGGGCGGGGAGGCGGTGTGATTGATGACCTATAAGTACTTGAAAGCCCAATGTAATGGTCCCAAGCTAAGCAAGGATCATTAGGGCGGTCTAAGGGCCCTGTTGCATGCACGCCAATCCTCCCGATTAGGCGGGAGACTCCTGATTTTCTATTAAAAATCTTGCTATTTAAAACCTACTCCCTCTTAAAATAATCCTAGCCCCAATGCACTCCAGTGGGAAAATGACCGAAACTCCCGCCCCGGTGCAACAGAAACACCCGCCCCTGTGCAGCAGCAGAAACTCCCGCCCCGGTGCAGCAAAATGTTGTCATGTATTCTATGGGCCATGAACCCCATCCCCAAGGCGAGGCTGAGGCGGGTGATAATGAAAATTAGAAAAGAAAAAAGTCAATGAAAAGGATGTCGCGACTGTACGTTATTTCTTGCTATCGAAGGCCATAGCAAAGGAGAGCAGCACATGGGGGCGTGCCCCTCTGGCCCGAGGGTGGCACACAGGGTGTGTGGGAGGCCAAATGCCCACATGCCCACATTTTGCAGCACAGTAGAGAGACATTTTGTGACAGAAAGCAGGAGATTTACATTTGGATTGCATTGGGGTTGGAATTATTTTAGGAGGAAGAAAGTAACAAATAGGGAAATGTTTTATTACAAAATGAGGGGATTGTAGAGGTCTGGTTTCCATAAATGAGCACACATCACCAATTAGAAGTTGTCAGCATAAAAACCTTTATTTGAGTATATGCCTGCGCCTGAAATGCTAACTGCATATAACTATACAAATGCGCAGGCACGTGCCATGTAGCGGCAATCTGGAGCTCCATCCTCTAGCACTCCTTGCGCCTTTCCCCTCTCCGCGCTCCATTCCCTCATCATCCGCCCCTTGCGCGATGACGGGACGGAGCCTATGTACTGCGCAGTGATGCTGCATTATCCCCTTTTGTTAATAAACAATACATTATTAGTCCATTACATAGTCTTCATAATTACCAGGTGGTCTTCTGATATGATATGATATGGCCTTTATAACGCGCCTATACACAAGTGTTTCAAGGCGCAACGAGGCAAGGGAGGGGGTGACAGGGGAAGACAGACAAACGATCCTACTAGGCCAGGTGTCATTCAGACCGCGCAAGGGAGGGGAAGGAGGAGAAGTGGGGGGGGGGGGGAAATGGAAGAGGAAAGTGCAGTACATGGGATAGAGAACAAAAAAATAAATAACAATAAGTAAGCAATAACTAAGTTCTGCCAGCAGGTGGCAAGTGAAAGAGGTAAGTGCAAACGTCAGTGTCAAGTGCAGGTAGTGGGACCGTAGGGATACAGAAAACAGTCACCAAGTGCAGGGATGGGCAGGAACCGACTAGCGGGGGAGGGATCAGGCCCGAGAAACGGAGGTGGCCAGGTAACCAGTGCAGGTCCCGTGATGGCCAGGGAATCAGCAGGGGAGAAGAGGAGAAAAAGCGGACGAGAAGAGAAACGTTTTGAGGTGCTTGCGGAACCGAAGATGATTCTCCTCAAGTTTCAGGGAGGCAGGGAGGCTGTTCCAGAGGGAGGCCCCAGCCGAAGAGAGAGATCTACCACCAGCTCATTGTTTGGAGAAGCGACTGGCCCTGAGGGAATTGGAGGCAGATGAGCGAAGAGCTCGAGAAGGAAGGTATTTAGGAAGAGATAGTTGAAGGTATTGAGGCCTCAGGCCCCAGAAGGTCTTGTGGACAATGCAGAGGGTTTTGAACTGTATCCTCGCAGCCACTGGGAGCCAGTGCAGAGATTTCAGTCCTGGAGAGATACGGTCCCTGGGCTTGAGGCCAAGGACAAGTCTCGCAGTTCTGTTTTGGATAAGTTGCAAAAGGTGGAGAGTAAAAGCGGGCAGTTTTAGAAAGAGGCTGTTAGAATAGTCCAGCATGGAGAGAACCAGAGCTCTGGAGACAGTGAGCTTCTGGGGGAAGGAGAGGAAAGGCAGAACACCTCTGAGGAGGTGTAGCTTGTAGTATGACTTCTTAGAGACGTCAGAGATATGAGGAGAGAAGGAGAGTTTATAGTCGATGATGACCTCGAGATTTTTAGCCTTGCAGGTGGGAGCAGGGAGGGGGCCAAGAGAGGCCGGCAAGAGAGATACAGGAAAGGGGGGAGTGGGTGTGCCGATGAGGAGAATCTCAGTCTTACTGGCATTAAGGCAGAGATCATTGGCGGCCCACCACTCTTGGATAGCAGACAAACAGTCGGAGATGAGGGAAGTAGAGGAGGAGGCCGAGGGTAGCCTGAAAATGAGCTGAGTGTCATCCGCGTAGCACTGAAAGTTGGTGCAGAGAGCAGCTATACGGTGGGCCAGGAGTGCCAGGTATTGGTTGAAAAGCCAGAGAGAGAAGTTAGACCCCTTGGGGGCAACACAAGTAGAGAAAAAGATAGCAGAGAGGAAAGACCCAAGTTGAACATGGGAGGGTCGGTCGGAGAGGAAAGAGGTCAGCCACGCCAGAGCCTGACCGGTGATACCAAGGTTATCACGGAGACGGTTGAGCAGGATGGCATGGTTGACAGTGTCGAAGGCAGAAGAGAGATCGAGCAAGATGAGGACACAAGGGGTGTTTGAGTCAAGGTTGGAGAGCAGGACTTCACGGATGTTCAGAAGAGCAATTTCCGTGCTTCTGGCAGCTCTGAAGCCAGACTGATGGTCATGAAGACAGCCAACAGATTCAGTGTGGAGATTTAGCTGGGAGATGGCCAATTTCTCCAGGAGCTTGCCCAGGAAGGGAGTGATGGAGATGGGGCGATAATTAGCCGGGCAGGAGGGGTCAGCAGAGGGTTTCTTAAGAAGGGGGTGCACAAGGGAGTGCTTAAGGGCGGATGGGAAGACTCCAGTGGCAAAGGAGGGATTGCAGAAGTCAGCAAGGGCAGGAGCCAGGGAGTCAATGTGGTCCTTTATGGTTTTGGAGGAACAGGGGTGAACCTGTTTTGACAAGGCTTTCATGGATCGGACTTGTCTAGAAACCTCATCAGCGGAGAACAGGGGAAAGGAACAGAAGGAGGGAGGAGAGTAGGCTGCGGAAAGGTCGGAGGAAGAGCAGGGGAGAGGGGGAGGGAGGGGAAAGGAGGAGAGCGAGGACAGGATGACCTGAGTTTTAGAGATGAAGTGAGAAGCCAGGGCCGTGCAGAGGGCCTGGGAAGGGACAGGAAAGGTAGAGACTGCAGCAGGATTGGCCAGTTCCTTGCAGATTTTAAAGAGTTCAGCCGGGTTGTTTGACGCCGAAGAGACGGGGGCTTGGATATGAGCTGTCTTCTTGGTTAGGGCAGAGAGCCGGTATTGCCTCTGGAGCAGGCGGCAGGCCAGTTTGTCAGAGGATGTACTTGAAGCACGCCATTTCCTCTCGGCCACCCTGCATTTGCGTTTGAGGATGACGAGGTCAGAGTCGTACCAGGAGTTGCACTTGGCTTTGGGCTTCAGGCGGATTCTCATGACAGGGGCAAGGATATCAAGAGTATCAGCGGAGTGGAGCGTGGAGAGGGCTGTGTCAGGGTGGGAGTCAGCCAAAGGAGGAGGAGGGATGAGAAGGTGGTGGCGAAAGCCTCAGCTGACACGCGCTTCATGGGTCGGATGACTGAGAAGGTGGGTGGCAGTGATGGAGGTGGCTTGGCCTGGGGGGTAGGGAGGGTGAGGTTGGAGGAGAGGAGACAGTGATCACTCCAGGAGAGAGGAGTGGAGAGGGGAACAGAGAGGGGAAGGTCTGAGGAGATCAGAACATCCAGCGTGTGCCCTGCGGAGTGAATTGGGCCAGAGGGGAGAATGATGAGTGAGAGAGTCGCAGAGGTCACGAAAGAGTACAGAGGGAGGACAGGAGGCATCCAGTTGAGAGGTTGAGACCAGGAGTGAGGAGGAGAGGTCTGCCCACTCAGAAAGGAAGGAGGAGATATGACCAGGTGGCCGATAGATAGTAGCCATAGTAAGGGAATGGCTAGGGGAGAGAGAGAGCCTGCAGATGAGGCATTCAAAAGAGGAGTAGGCCTGCGTAGGAATGACAGAGACAGGAATCCACTCGGGGAAAATCAGGGATACACCCCCACCAGAGCGGTTGGACCTGGGTGCGGAGAGGATCTTGTAGCCGTCAGGTAGTAGCGTGTCAAAGCTAGTGATAGAGCTGGCCGTGAACCATGTCTCAGTGAGACTGAGGACATCAAGGTCAAGTTCTTTAAGAAGTCGGCAGATATCAGAGGAGTGTTTGACAGCAGAGCGAGAGTTGAGAGTGGCAATATGGAGAAGGTTGCCATCCTTGAAGGACTTCCGGGGAGGGGTGCAGGTCTGAGGTGCGCCCTTAGGAGGTGTAGAAGGAGCCCGAGGGGGGCAGCCAGGGAGGGAGAAGGCAAGGTAGCCGAGGAAGAGGCAGAAGGGAGAGATGAGGTAGTCACGGAGGGGAGAGAGGGGACAGGAGGAGAAGAAGGGAAGTTGATGAGGCGCGGGAGGCGTCTGTCAAAGAGGTGAAGGTTGGCCTGAGGGCCTTGGACCAAGACGGTCCCAGTTGAGTATACATTAATGATTACCTTAGAGGAAAGGAAGGAGGCCAGGAGGGCATCCCACCGGGTGCCACCATTAATGCGGGAGGAAGAGAAAGGAGAGAGCACAGAGACCATATGAAGGGTCCATAGGTCAGGTGAAGGAACGACAAAGAGGATGTCGGTGAGAGTTTACTTAGAGGAGGCACTGGTGTAGGTGTCAGCTATAGGGAGGCCTGGGTTGGAGACCAGGATGTCCTTTTTGAACTTCTTCCTACCAGATTTAGTGAGGAGAGCAGGATAGTCGATAGTAAAGCCGTTGGAAAAGATAGGAGAGACAGTGAGCACCATAGAGTAGGTGGGAGAGGTTGAAGGGAGAGGGAGGACGGACAACGAAAGGACAACTAGAGCAGGCAGACAGGATAGCACGAGACAGCAATTTGAGCAACGGGACAAGACAATAAGCAGGATTTGAGGGGATCACAGACAGAGCACAGTTTAGACAGGAGGGGAGACACACCTAAGTTTGAGAATCCAGCAAGAGGGAGAAAGGCCTAGGGTACACAGTGCAATAGTATAGTATTAGGTCACATTTATACACCACCTAAGTTTGAGAATCCTGCAAGAGGGAGAAAGGCCTAGGGTACACAGTGCAATAGTATAGTATTAGGTCACATTTATACACCACCTAAGTTTGAGAATCCTGCAAGAGGGAGAAAGGCCTAGGGTACACAGTGCAACAGTATAGTATTAGGTCACATTTATACACCACCTAAGTTTGAGAATCCTGCAAGAGGGAGAAAGGCCTAGGGTACACAGTGCAATAGTATAGTATTAGGTCACATTTATACACCACCTAAGTTTGAGAATCCTGCAAGAGGGAGAAAGGCCTAGGGTACACAGTGCAATAGTATAGTATTAGGTCACATTTATACACCACCTAAGTTTGAGAATCCTGCAAGAGGGAGAAAGGCCCAGGGTACACAGTGCAACAGTATAGTATTAGGTCACATTTATACACCACCTAAGTTTGAGAATCCTGCAAGAGGGAGAAAGGCCCAGGGTACACAGTGCAACAGTATAGTATTAGGTCACATTTATACACCACCTAAGTTTGAGAATCCTGCAAGAGGGAGAAAGGCCTAGGGTACACAGTGCAATAGTATAGTATCCAGATGGTTACATATAAGAGCTCAGTGGAGGAACTGCCTGCAGGTGGAACGGAATAAGAAAGGTACTCCGAGGGGGGGTGGCTGGCAGCTAGTGTCCCCTGGGGACACCTGCAGACACTTTCTGGGAGCCTCGAGTAAGGAGACGCCCTTTGCCTAGTGGCCCTTAGCCTGGGGCTGCCGACCTGTGGACAGAGCCAAGTATGCGGAAGACGCGAGCAGAGCAAAGGACTATCTTGAGATGTGCTGAAGAAGGTTGGCACTCTGAGCCCGCTGTTGTCTCGGTAGAGCCCTATTTTGCGCTGGATCTTGGAAGACCTGCAAATGTGCTTCAAACCTTTGGAGTTTTGGGAATAATCACTCTCTACGCCTCCTCGTTGCCCTGGAAAAAAGCTTGTTCAGAAGTGTCCCTCGGCCATCCAGTGGACAGTCCAGCTCAAACCTCAGACACCGTGCAGGAGCGTCGCTGTGTTGAGTTTTGACTCAAATTTCTGGTAAACCTAACTTTCACTGCAAAGCACATTTTCACTGCTTTGGGTCACGAGAGAGAAGGCTGTGTCAGATTATTAGGTGCCCATGCGTCACTGTGCTACAGGGACGGTCGCTGAAGGCATTCTCCCGCATTCCTTCTTGTGCCCTGAGACCAGCTGCATCATTGTTTTCTTCTTCACACAAAACAAGAGGTACAGCTCCTATTGCAAACCGGACCTGTATTTGCACCCGCAGCGCCTGTGTACTTTGAAGCTGAACCGAGGGTGGGAAATTGAACCTCTGATGACCCCTTCCATACCTGCCCAGTTTGGACCAAAACCGAGCTACGGCTAGTGAGTACTCAAACCACTTACCGGTGGCCCCTTGTTTATCCATAACATTTTACGCATGTGGTCCTCTCTTTGGTTTGGGTAGCCCTCTGCTTCCTAAAGTGCTCATAAAGTTGGGAATGACTTTGTTCATTGCAGCAGATCCTTCCCTGACTCTTGGAACTTGTTATCACCCTTCAGAATTCTGTCCCTAACTTTTCCAGTTCTTACAAAAGGTTCTTTGTGGCTTTTACGCACGACCAAGCATTTTTCCGCGCACATCGAACATTGAGCACAAGGCTCCATTTGTATTTGTATTTGTATTTATTCTTTTATATAGCACCTTAATCCAAGGTGCTTTACAGTTAACAACAAGAAAACATAAACATGGAACAGTAGAAGCAATAACAGTAAAAATGAATCAAACCAGAAAATTGGCATGTAGAACAATGTGCAGGAGAAAAGGAGAAAGGAGAGGAAGGGGGGGGGGAGAGAAAGTAGTGAGTAGAGTGAGTAGTAGGAGGAAGGAGAATTTAGAAGAGAAGGGGAAAGATAAAGAGAACAAACGTAAGAGTACTAGAGGGAGGGAGAGAAGGGTGAGAGGGGGAAGGAGGTCAGGGAGGGGAATGAAGGAGTGATTTCAAAGAGGAGCGGAAGGAGGAATAGGTGAGGGAGGAGCAGATAGTAAAAGGTAAGGAGTTCCAGTGTAAGGGGGCAAGGAGCTGAAAAGAGCGGAAATGAGAGAAGGCACTTATTTATTTATCATAGGGCTGGACTTATAAAGTTAGGGTTTTCACTTCTGAAGTTCGTCAATGCTCTGAAAGTTATTTGCCCTTTCCTTGGCAGGTATTGGCAGAGATAATAAGTTAATCACATTTGACTTCAGTGATTGTATATATTTTACATAGTGTGTTGCTTGTGTGGTATTTTTCTATTTCTTTTCATCATTCATTTGTGTTGATTCTTGGGCCTAATAAAAAGTATATTTTGTTATACTTCTGTCTAATGGTAATTCTTGGTGTTTCACTGTATGTGCTCACTGAAGACCTCTAATCACTGTCACTCCTCCTGAGATTTAGCCTTGACTGCTCTCCAAGCTACCCTGAATTCGTCTGGCTATTTTACCAGAAGTGTTCCCTGTTTCACTTACAAGGGTGGCCTCCTAAACCTCTGCCCATAAGGTCAGAGTTTAGAAATCCATTCTATCATAAATTCATATGCAATAGCCGCAGCCCTTCTCCAACAGACACCAAAGGAAACCTACATAGTAGCATTTGCATCAAAAGCACTGACAAATACGGAGAAACATTATTCCGTGATAGAAAAAGAAATGCTATCATGCACTTGGGCAGTACACCATTTCCGGACATACTTATGGGGAAGAAGGTAAGTTGTGGACAGATCACAAGCCACTAGTGAACATATTAGAACCCAGGAGCACAGTAAATTAGACACTAAGGCTAGTGCGACTTGAATAATAAATTCAATAATATAACTTCCAGATAGAGCATGTACCTGGATGGGAAAATAGACAAGCAGACTGTTTATCAAGACTACCATTGTCAAGAGAGGAAGAAGGAACCTATCTGAAGGAAGAATGCATCATAGCGTCCATCACAGAGAATGGCAAACAAGGTGATCAAACCATGACTTCAGAGGAATGGCATAGAGAAACAGGAAAGGATGAAAACATTATGAAGACATTGGGGTAAACTAGGAAAGGGCGGCCAGTAAAAGAATGCTTGCACCAGTAATGCAAAGCTACTGGAAAACACAAACTGAATTACCTTAGTATTAAGGAGTTCTAATGAGAGGGAACATGCTGGTACCTCCCACCAGCCTGAGGAGCAAAACAATATGGCTGGCTCATGAAGGACACGCAGGAATGATGCTCACCAAGTGGAGAATAAAGGAGCAATATTTCATAGGACCAATGGAATACCTTCCGACTGAGCAAAAGTATACTAAAGTCATGTGGACTATGCGTCCAAATGGTTGGAGGTTCATTTCATGGTGTAAATAACACCATAGTCAGTTATAGAATGTTTTGAAGATGTGTTCAGGAGAGAAGAATACCCAAAAAAAATATCACGGACAATGGAGTCCAGTTCATCTCTGATGAGATGAGAGAGTACCTGAGGAAGAATGAGGTCAAACATAAGAATTCCACGCTATATCACCCACAAGGGAATGGACATGTGGAAAGAATGAATCGTTATGTGAAAAGGATCATCCAAGCAGCATGCACAGGTGGGATAGATTATCAAGTAAAAGTGAGCAAATGCATAGCAGCACATCGGATGACTCTGAAAAGCATCACAGGGGTTTCTCCGTTTCGCATGATGAGGAAGAGACTAGTGAAAATTAGACTCCCACCGCAATGGATAAAGAAAAATGAAAGGCCAATGGAAAGGGAAGAGAGCAGAAGGAAGAGTGAAAGAAACTCAGAGGAATAGAAAGAAAGAGCATGCTGCGAGGAAAGTAGTTAAAAGATAAGACATCAGACGAGACTGGGTCAATATCAAAATGGCACATGAAGATAAGTGAACATTGTCCAAGTACAATGCTCCTTTCCAAGCAAGCAAGATACATGAATATGGGAAGGAATGAAACAGAGACAAAGTCACACTGTACAGTCGAAGATAAAAAGAGGAGAACCAAATGAGAACAGAAGGAATCGTGGAAAGACCAACATGGAGCAGGAACCGAGAGACGAGAGAAGACCCACCAGACATTCTCCAGACATCCTCCTTACAAATGGAACATGTAGAAAACAACACAGAGGTGGAGCAGCAAAGAGAAACAGACTACCAAACTACACCAGATAAGGTAAGAGAAGGAGGCGTAGGTCCCCAAGAACCAATGGGGTGAGAATGCTCCCACGTTGCCTCCTCTTCCCCGTTGTTCCACCCGCCTCCCTCCTTGTCTTCCCACCCACCCCCCTCCCTGATTGGCTGCCTGAATCCCCCTGGGCTGGTGTTGCCGGACCCTGCGCACCTCGCTCGCAATTTCCACCTCAGCGTGTGCGGGTGCTGCAGCTGGGCTGATCGGCTGGTAAGACCCTCCTGGGCCTGTGTTTTTAAAAGTTAAATATTGTCTGGTGCCCCCCTGGCCCTGTGTTCGTGCTCCCACGTTGCCTCCTCTTCCCCGTTGTTCTGCCCGCCTCCCTCCTTGTCTGGGCGCCCAACCCCCTCCCTCCTCCCTGATTGGCTTTTCCTTTCCTGTTGCTTATCTGCTGGTCTGCACTCAGGACCCCTCCTCATATCTAAAAGTCCAGCGAGTGCTCGCACCCGGTCAGCCACTGAGAAGATCTGCCCCACTCATGCACGCCAGCAGTGGTCCAATCAGGGACCAATGGGGTTCTCATGTCCTAGTGAACACTAGACATTGGCACCAGTAGTGTGGATTGGGACCAGACAGCCCAACTCACTTCATGGGTACCCACTCAGGTGACCTGCAGGACCCGTGAAAGAAGCAGCTTTCACGGGCAACTACATGCCCAAATAAGGAATTCCCAGGTCCCAAAAACCAGGGGAAAGGTCAAAGCACAAAATGGCCAAAGGAACAGAAAAAAAGACCTTGTGGTATGGCCATGACGGACACTAGCCAGAGTCATGAACCAAATGCGGTAAGCGCTGTATGGCTCAGTAAAAAGTTGTAAAAATACAAGATAAAGCTTCTGCTGCCACCAGTCTGTTCTTAGGCACATTTTACAATCACCAATAAATCCTTAGCAGATGACTAGGGCCAGGGAACACAAGGACCCTATTGCGCTGTACGCAATAAAAATTAAAATGTGTGCAATGATAAAATGTTACCAAATGTGGCAACAAAGTCAAAAACTAAGAGAAACAACTTTTCTCGGTACTCACAGCCTGAAGGACATGTCAGTTTCCCAGTAACAATGAGCGAAAGCCCAGTGGAGTGCAGCTGAAGGCAGTGCTTCACTGGATAAAGCCAGGTCAGGATGCTGTAACACATATAGAGGGAAATATGACTTTAGAGACATTTCCCCAAACCACTTCTATCTACAGCTATAATCATTCAATTTCTTGCGTCAAATGGTTTGAGGTTTGGTGCTTCTGTTATGTCCTTCTTCCCATTGTTGAACGTCAACCTGCATTGATCCGTCCATTCAAATGTCTCACCTTTCCTCAGCAGTCTCCTCAAGTCTTCTGTCTTGGTAGAAATGTCTTTTACGAACTTTGCGTAATACTCTGGCATCCTCATGAAGGATTTCAACTGTTCTTTGGTCTGTGGTTCCAGAGCTTCTGCTATCGCTTGCACCTGGCTCTCCTGCGGTTCCATACCTTCTGGTGAGACTGTGTACCCCAGGTGTGTACCCCAGGAAGTCTAATGTGTCCTGGTGCCATTCACACTTTTGTATTTTCAGCCGGATCCTTTCCTCCTCAGTCTTTCCTATCACCTTTCCAGGGCGGTATCATGTTCCTTCTTGGTGATGCCGTAGAGCAATATGTTGTCCTAAAAGAACTTGACCTTTTCTTTCCCCTGCAAAGTTTCTGTCATGATCCTCTGAAAGACCAATGCTACTGAGCACAATGCAAATGGCATCAGTTATTTACTGGTTCGTGCCATATGGAGTCACGAACGGCGTCAAATGTCTTGACTTTGGGTACAATTTGACTTGATTATACTTGCTGGTAATATCGAATTTCAAGAATATGGCGGCTTCTTGCAAGGACTGCATCATCTTGGAAAGATTTGGCATTGGGGAATTATCGCTTTCCACTTCCTGATTCAGTGCTCTCAGGTCTATGCACATCCTGAGCTTGTCAGACCCGTTCCTTCTAGCTAGTACTACAGGACTAAGCCGCTCCGTGGCTTCCACGGTCTCAATGACCTTTTCTTACAGTAGTTTCTTTAGCATCTCTTGCAGCTCTTCGCTTCCCCTGACCAGCACCGGTATCACTTCTTACCGGACTGGCGTGGCTCCTTCTCTCAATTTGATCATATGCATGTACCCTTTCAGTGGTCTTATCGTGGCCTCAAATGTTTCTGGATATTTTTCAAGAATGTCCTGCTTCTCTACGTTGGTCAGTGCCATTGCTTGTTCTATGGCGTTCGGATCTAGCTTGATGCCCAATTCAGTGCGGTGCGGCCATCCCAGAGATGCAATTCCTACATCTGGTACGTGTAGCTTTCCTTTGTTTTCCCTGTCTCTAAATTGGACGTCGTTTTGAAGTACCCTAATATCTTTATTTTCTTGCCACCAACACAACCCGCTATCGATCTAGACTTTTGGAGGTTTGGTACTTCCCATTTCCACTTTTGCTCATACTGCTCTTTGGAGATTATCGTGAGGTCGGATCCTGAGTCAGCCATCATTCTTGTGGACTTTCCTCATTCTTGTACCTCACGGGTCCTTTTTCTTGACCATGTTTATACACACACGTTCACTTATTTCTCTCTACTTGCTTCACAGATTTATTTTGACACATTCTTCCAAAATGGCCTATCATTTGGCACTTTGCGCACTTTCTTCGTCGCGCGGGGCAATCTTTGTCATACATCGTGTGTCTGCGCTTGCCACAATTGTAGCACTCTCTTTGATGAATGGGTTCTTCTGCCTTCTGACCTTTTTTCTGCGTTCTCCCCTCTGGTTTGCGTTACTTCTCTCCCTGTATTTTGTTTTTGTTCTCATTGTTACTGTAGCGTGCTTTTTTCGACACTGTGCGGTATGTTCAGGATTCCTTCTAGTCTAGGTGCTTTACATTGCAGTATCTTCTCTTGTACTTTCGAGCTTCTGCACCCCACTACCTATGAATCCATCAGCATCGAGTCTAGCGTCTCCCTAAAGTGGCAATTGGTCGCTAGCTCTCCTAGTGCCATGAGGTAGTCATCTACTGACACGTTCACTCCTTGCTTCCTTTCATAGTAGTGTAACCTGTACCTCAGTTCGTTCTCTCTATTCTCGAACCTCTTCAGCCTTTTCAGTGCTTGTCCGTTGGGACTCTCTATATTCCATCCATCATTTTCTTTCTATGCCGGCATCGCCTGGAATATTCTCTGAGCTACCCCTTACGCATCGGTCAATATGGCTGCTTTTCTTTTCTCGCTCAGTTCTTGAAGCCCTGATGCCTCCATTTACACATTGAGGTTCTGGAGCCATTGTTGCCAAGGTATGACGGGCTCACCGTGCTTTCTCAGAAACACTTGAGGGGTTGTCACATGCTTCGCTATTTTTCTGTATGTCCTGATGTCTCTTTTATCCTTTCCTCTGCCTGTGATTCTCTTGAACTATGGATCTTTCTCTTCCCCCACCTGTGTGCTGCTCCTTCTTCTCTTTTGCTCCTATCCCATCCTAATCCAATTGAAGAGCCCTGATTTAATAAATGAGCCCACATCATCCGGTGGAAGTTGCCAGTGTAAACAACCTTGTTTGAGGCTCTGCCTGTGGCTGACATGCTAACTGCATATAAGTATACAACTGTGCAGACACACACCATGTAGCGTAGCAGCAATCTGGCGTGCTGTTCTCCAGCAACTTATCCTCTCTCTGTGCTCCGTTTCCTTGTCAGCCATCCCCTGGCGTGATGACAGAACGGTGCTAGCATTCTGCCCGGTGACATGGCTAACCCCTGTTACTATAGGTCTCCTGCCTAAATCGGGAGGGTTGGCATCTGGAAAGGCGCCAAGGCCTTTCAACCTTTTCAGCTGAAAGGGGCCCTCAAGCCGCAGGGGGCCCCCAGCAACTGCCCCCATGTTTCCCCTCTGGCTCACCTGATCTCCTCCTTCTCTACTAATCTGCAGTGTTGTGCTGATGACACACAGCTTTCCTTCAAACTTCCCTCCACTAGCTCCTCTTCCTCCTCTCTCATCCCCGGTTGTCTGACTGCTATTGAGGCATGGTGTGCGGCTAACGTTCTCTGTCTGAATCCCAGTAAGACAGAGATCTTTCTTATTGGGACTCTGGTGCCCTGTTTCCCTCCTATCCTCTGGTCGCCCTCCTTGGGCCCTCTACCCTCACCATCCTGTGAGGCCAAAAATCTTGGGGTCATCTTCGACTGCTCTCTCTCCTTCACCTCTCACATCTTGGACCTTGCCAAGAAGGCCCATTTCCCGCTTCACCTCCTTAGAGGCGTTCTCCCTTTCCTCACCTTTTCCCAGTAGCTCAATGTCTCCAGAGCTCTGGTCCTCTCTAGGCTGGACTACTGCAACCGCCTCTTCCTTAATATCCCCCTTTCCTCTTTATGCCCCTTTCAGATAATCCAGAACAGGGCTGCAAGACTTATCCTTGCCCTCAAAACTAGGAACCGTATCTCTACAGCACTAAAATCTCTCCACTGGCTCACGGTGGCCGCGCGATTCAAATTCAAGACCCTCTGCATCATCCATAAGGCTTTCTGGGGCCGGGGACAACGCTATCTCCAACTTTCTCTCCCTAAATACTGCCCTGCTCTCTGCATGACAAACGTTTCACCAAAAAGAGAGTGCGTGGCAGGTGTCTCTTTTCGGCTGGTGCCTCTCTTTGGAACAGCCTCCGTGCCCCTCTCAGACTTGAGCCGGACCTCCTTAAGTTCCAAAAACGTCACAAAACTCTGCTTTTCTCCACCTCTTTCCCTTCCCTGCTAACCCCCCCACCGCCACTGAGACTAATGGCCTGGTCCATCATGAATCTCACAGGCTACCAGACCCTCTACCCAGTCGACGCCAGCACTCTTCCCCGCCTCAGCACTGCCCTGGCGGGGCCCTCAGCACTGCCCTGGCGGGCCCTCCTGCCTGGCGGCTGCGCTTCCCACCCTTGGGATTCCTCCACCCTAGCACTTAGCCAGTGGCTTCCTCCCTTGGCACCCAAAGGCACTTCCCTCCAGGGCTCCTACCAGCACTTGCCCATTCCTTGCTCCCCCCCGCCCCTCGCTATCTCCAGCACTTCCCCTCACTGCACTTGCACGTCCGAATGTCACAAGGCCGAGTAGGACCACGATTGTAAATTTACTGTTTTGCCATTGTTATTTACCCCCCACCTTGTTACCTCCCTGCTTTACTTTGCCTTGTGGTGCCTGGAAACACCATTTGTTGTATAAGTGCCTAATGAAATGCTCAATAAATAAATAAATTAAATAAATAGTCATATGGCCCATCAATAGATTCCCATCTCTATTACTTTTGTTCTGGGGCTTTAAATGTGTGCTTTTCAGCGCTCGCCTTACAAGCTGCGTTTGCTGGAGCCCTTCCAGCCATCACTCCCCTCAGGGTACACAGATGTGTTATCACCTCGTTGCCTTTAAACACTGGTCCCTCCACATCCGCCACTTGCTGTCAAAGAGGGATTGATAGCTTTTCAGTGGGCATTTCGTGTTTCAGCTCTTCTCCTGATAATCAGCGGCATATTAACCGTTGCTCTATTTATTCGTTTCCATTATAATGTAAGTAAACTACAGGTGCCTCAGACTGTTTTCCACTCGAAGCAAGTGGGGTCCCCAACCATCGTGTTGAAATACGCCCCGACATATCTTCAGCCGGTCCGGTTGGCATGTATGCGTATTGGGAGGGGGCTTCACCAGACTTGATCTCAGAGGAGGCGAGAGATTCAGGAAGTGGGAAGAGCCCGTGCGTAGGGTTGAGAGAGGGGCAGTGAGAGCATCCACCAGCAAGAGCTGGGTAGGGGCAACGGCTTACCAGCTGCGGCATCAGACTGGGGAAGTGGGCCGCGCTGGGGTGCCACTGCCCGGGAAAGGGAAAGTGAGGCGGTAGCCGAGGGGCACAACAATCCGGCGCCTTTCATTTGGTGCAGTGTTGAAAACACGAAAGTATTGAGCACATTTCTGGTGAATGTGCGCGGAATTTCTTGCCATTCTCATTTCTGATTCAGGGAGCCTAAACGCAACATTCTAAAAAGTGTGCTGTTAGATGCTTGTTTCCCGGAGGCCTAGCACGAGGGGCTGGCTCCGGTCCAGGAGGCCGCGTGGCCTTGAGCGCGGCCTAGGCAGGAGCGCTAAATGAAGACACACACACGCTGGTTCACATTCGCCCGGAACTGCCTCCCACTCCAGGGGGCGGGGCTTTTATTTAGCTGCCCTACGTCACCGCGCTGCGGGACGTAGGGCGGATATAACATTCCTCCTTTATTTCAAAATAACCTAACAAAACAACATAAACAACATGCTCAACTATAAACTCCTGCCACTGCTGTTGGCTTAGCATACATAGTCATTCAGCCTCGCGGGCGGTCTCGTGGTCTTTCTCAGACTGTATCGCTTCGCTTGGGGGCTGTCCCCGCTCGGTTCGTAAGTCTGCTCACCTTCGCTGCATGTGTCCTCACTGCTGGGCAGTCTCGGTGATTGCCAGCTGCGATCCCCTGCGGATTCCTCCTCGGGGTCTTGCGCCGGCACGTCGCTGCTTTGTTGCTCGTTGTCGTCGTGAGGCCCCTCGCAATCCGTCCAGTGGTGCTGGGGCACGGGCTTGAACCAGGAGGCGTTCCTTGTTACTTCCCGACCTCCCCGGGTGACAGTTATCATGGTCCCACGCCGGTTGCTGATAGTCCATGGCAGTTCCTCGTACCTGGTGTCTAGCTTGGATTTCGTGGGGTTTCGCAACATGATGACTTGGTCGCCCACTCTGTGGTTTGAGGGCCTTGCTCTTCTCTTGTCGCTCATGTGAGCATTGGCACGTGTTCTCCTCGTTTCCACGCGTGCATGGTCGACGTCGTCAGGGGTCCTGCTTGGATGATGGGGAATCGACGAGTTGATGATAGTTCCGAACATAAGGTCAGCAGGTGGTATGCCCGTGGTGCTGTGGGGGGTGACCCGATAGTTCCTTAGGAACCGGAATAGGTCGATCCTCCACGGGCTGGCGTTTGCCTTTGATACTCTGAGTACCTTGTTGATGGTCCTCATGAATCGCTCGACATCCCCATTGGCCTGTGGCCACCTTGGCATGATGTGGTGGTATTTAATGCCCAGTTCCTGTATGTATGACCTGAATTCCTCCCCTGTGAACGGGGGTCCATTGTCACTCTTAATGGTCGTGGGCAGACCGTGGGTGGCAAACATCTTTTCTATCACCGGGATGACCACTTCCGCGGCGGTGGACTCCAGTATCTCGACCTCTGGATAGCGTGAGTGATCATCGATTGCCACCAGTAGATGTAGACCCTCTCTGATTTTGCAAAAGTGAATGCTGATCGCTTCCCATCGTGCCCGGCCACGCTCGGCCGATAGGATTGGTTCTGGGTCTGGTGGCCCACTCGTTATTTGGCAGGGTAGACATGTGTTCACTAGGTCCTCGACACGATCGTCGATGTGAGGGAACCATACCCTGTGTCTGACCCGGGCCTTTGTTCTTGCAAGCCCTTGGTGTCCTTCATGCGCTAGGGCAACTATCCTGTCTTGCAACCTTGGGGGTATGATGATGCGGGCACCCCTTAGCAGGAGCCCTCCCTCAGTGATTGAGAGGTCTTGTCGAACCGTGAACATGCCTGCTAGGAACTCCTTGGCCCCCTCGGTTCTGTTGCGTGTGTGCGACATGAATTCTTTCCAGTTGCCTGACATGATGGCATCTTTTACCAAATCGCAGCAGGGATCATTCTGGGTTTCTGTTGCAATGTCCTCAATGTTTATCGCTTTGGGCCTCATGGTGTGGACTACTTGACAAATGTGCTCCTCCGTTTCTTCGGCGACTAGCACTTCCTGCTGGGTGGCTGGTCGTGGGTGTCTCGACAGGAAGTCCGCGGGGTTGCCGCTGCCCGGTTGGTAGACAAGTTCGAAATCATATTGCTGGAGGTGTAGCAGCCACTTGGTGATTCTGGCTGGTGGGTGTGCCGATGACCCAATGAAGATTGGTAGCAGGGGCTTGTGGTCGGTGATCGCCGTGAACTTGCGCCCATATAGGTACATGTGGAAGTGTCGACACCCCCATAGAACGGCGATTGCCTCCTTTTCTATATGGGAGTACCTTTGTTCCGTTGCTGTGAGCGCCCTGGATGCATATGCAATCGACCTTTTTGTGCCCTCTTTTGTGACCTGCATCAGGATTGCTCCAAGTCCGACTGGGCTGGCATCCACAAATAGTTCTGTCGGGAGGTCCGTGTCATAGTAGGCCATCTTGGTATCAGTTGACAGGGAGTCTTTTATGCTCTCAAATGCTTCCTGGCATTCGGGCCCCCAGTCCCACTTGGTGCTGGCCTTTGTTAGCTCCCGCAGCGGTTCGGATAGGGTTGCTAGGTTCCGAATGAATCTGCCACAGTAGGTGGCCATTCCCAGGAAACTGCGCACCTCGGTGGGAGTCGTCGGGGGGCTGGCAGCTTGGATATCCGCCACTTTCTGGGGATCAGGTGATATGCCGGTGCGGTCGAACCTGTATCCAAAAAAAGTTATTTCTGGTTTTAGGAATTCGCACTTCTCTCGATGAATTGTGAGTCCGGCGTTTTCCAGCCTGCCCAGTAGTGTCTTGAGTCTCTTGATGTGTTCCTTGGTGTCCGGTGCGTGTATTAGGATGTCATCGCTCACGTTCAATACCCCTGGTATGCCTCTGATGACCTCCTGGATGGTCTGTTGAAAAACCTCTGCGGCCGATGATATGCCGAAGCTCAGGCGCTTGTACCTCCTCAGACCTAGGTGGGTTGAGAACGTGGTGATATAGCGCGACTCTCTGTGGAGCTTCAGCTGGTGGTACCCCGCCTTTAGGTCTACCTTCGAGAACACACACGATCCAGTGAGGTCAGTGATGATTTCATCAATTGTAGGTGTTATGTGTCGCTCTCTTTTTATGGCTGCATTGGGCAGGCGCATATCAATGCAGATCCGAACTTTTCCTGGCTGTTTGGGCTTCCGGGTGACCACCATCGGGGAAACCCACGGTGTTGGTCCCGTGACTTCTTCAATAATGCCAGCGGCTTCGAGTGACCTTAACTCCTTCTCAACTTGTTCCCTCATGTGGAACGGTGTCCTTCGGTGTCTTACCGCGCATGGTTGCACTAATTGATCAATATGTAGTTTGATGGTCTTTCCCTTGAGACAGCCTATCCCCTTCTGTAGCTTGGGGTGTTGCCTGAGGAAGTTCTCGACCTCGGACGTGTCGTCAATGTGGCATATGAATTTGACCACGCCCAGGTCTTCAGCCGCATCTCCGCTCAGCAGGCTTTCAATTCCCGCCTTGACAACATAGATCTTCGACCACAACTTCTGTTCGCCATGCTCAAGAGTGGTGCGGAACCTCCCGATGACTGGTAGAGGTTTCCGACTGCCGTAGGCAAACAGCCGAGTGTCTGTGGATTTTAGCTCGGGCCGTGGTGCGAGGGTTTGGAACACGGTGGTTGGCATGACGTTTACCGAGGCCCCCGTGTCAATGGTCATCTGTATGTCCTGGCCTTGTATGTTGACCATGCATTTTCGTCGCCTGGCGGTTCTTTTCGACGGTGCTGGCCCTTGGTTTAGTGTCGATACTAAGTACACCTTTCGGCCCTTTCCTTCGTTCTCCGTGCCTGCTGTTTGTCGTAGGGCTGAGAGGTCATCTCCTTCTTCTTCCGTCGAGGAGTTGACTACCGCTACCCACCTCGCGCTGGCTTGTTTCTTTTTTTTCGATGACCCTTTTTCCTGGGATCCTTGCGGAGGCTGTAGTGGCGTGTTCACTGATCTGCACACTTTCGCGTAGTGATCCTTCCTGCCACATGCACCGCACGTGGTGCCTTGCGCCGGGCAGTTTCGCCTTCCGTGCCTTTGACCACCACACCATCCACATTCGGTTGGTCCTGGTGCTCGAGGCTGCCACCTGTTCTGGGTGTAACCGCTGCCACTTTCGCTTCTCGTTGATTGTCTGTCCGAGATTTGAGCAACCATCGCCGTGGAGAGAGACGGCTGGAGTTTTTGTAGGGTCACTTCCATGTTAGCGGCCCTGGAGTGGGCAAGTTCCCTCTGTCGACCCAGTTCCAGGATGCGTTGTAGAGGGATGCCCTTTTCGCTGAGCACGAGACGCCTCAGCTTCTCCGAGTGAATTCCATTTATGATTTGCCTCCTAATCTCCCTTTCAGTGTTCGTAAACTCACACGACATGGCCAGCTTCCTCAGCCTCGTGTGGTAGGCGTCGAGAGTCTCATCGGTGGCCTGGATGGTCGTGCAAAAGATAAAAGTTTCATAGTCTGGATTTAGTTGCGGGAGAAAATGTGCTGTTAGAGCGTCCTTTGCACTCCGGTATGCGTCTTGGCCGTCATCCACATCCAGGGAGTTGAAGATGCGCAGCACCTCGTCGCCCACACTGAGGAGTAGATGAGCTTTCATCTTTCTGGATGACGTGACGTCCTTACATTCCATGGCCATCTCAAACTTCTGTAGCCATAGCTGCCATCTGGGCCCACTGGACGATGGGTCTGTGAATGGGTCGAATGGTTGGATCAACGTCGACGAACTCCCCTGCGTGCGAGGCGGTGGTGACGCCATAGACAGGTTTGCCGCCATCCTGGACGGTGTTGAGGGTCCAGGGGTAGATGACCCAGTCGCCATGGTGTTGCGTGCGCTTGGTCAACGATTCTCCGCCCTCTGGGTTCGTGCGCGCCCTGTGGTGAGGCAGTGTCCCACCGGCACTTGTGCTCCGATGGATTGGCGCTTCGTGGCCTGTGTGCCATGCAGGAGACGTCGTGTAGGTGATGACCGGGATGACACGAGAAGAGAAAAAAATTTTTTTCACCCCCTGAGGATGAGGTGTGGGAGGGGAATGAAGAAAAAAAAAACATTTTTTTTATTTATTTATTTTTATTTTATTTTGGGGGTGGGGGTCACGTGATCGTGGGGGCCCCCACCGGGTGTCCAAAAATTTACACGGAGCGTCCGTGTGGCATCCGCGTGCGAAATCGTGGTGGAGCGCGTGGATGCTCGCTCACTTCCTCGTCGCCATTGTTAGATGCTTGTTTCCCGGAGGCCTAGCACGAGGGGCTGGCTCCGGTCCAGGAGGCCGCGTGGCCTTGAGCGCGGCCTAGGCAGGAGCGCTAAATGAAGACACACACACGCTGGTTCACATTCGCCCGGAACTGCCTCCCACTCCAGGGGGCGGGGCTTTTATTTAGCTGCCCTACGTCACCGCGCTGCGGGACGTAGGGCGGATATAACATGTGCTAATAATTATTCAACTTAAAAGATAGATATCATTTAGCAAGAATAAACCTGTGGTTTTGGGATGTTTTTTGTAATTGCTGCAGACCCGGGATCGAACCTGGGTTGCTCCACGTCGTCTTGCTTCCAATGCAAGCTTTGCCCCTGAGCAATGAGGTGTGTGGGGGGCGGGGTAGGGGGGCTGCCCGCCAAGAATGTATTGGCCAGTCTGGTGGCAGATGTTGAATTCTCACGCATGACACCCTGAGCTGCCAACTTTGAAGTGTGTGTATGTGACAGCGACAGTGTCATGTTTACACTTTGCACACATACATCTGAACCTATTGACTCTCCAAGGCAGGTGAAATCTGGTATGTTTGGTGGGTGTGTGGTGGGTCATCCAACTCAAGTAGGGGGACCACTACTCCGTACCCTACACAGACAGTTCAGAAATGGGGACATTTACGTCTGTTTTTTTCAAGTTAAGTCAAGTTTAAGTTTATTCGATAGTAATGAGACAATCCTAAATAGACAATAATAACATACAATCACAATGAATCTAAAATGCATTCCCTAAGAGAGAACATCTTCAGATAAAACAGCACAATTTAGCCAAGAAGCATATTGCCTCAAGGGGAAATGATTTCAAACAAAACACTAAGTACAGCAAGATTTAAAATTACAATTAAAAATGAACAAGAAAATAAAATCCAGCACTTACTGAATAAATTATATTGAAAGAAGTTGTTTGTGCTTGCTCCTGCCCCAATTCCTTCAGCATGCTTTTCCTTAGGCCCAAAGCTCTCTCCATAAACACATGCAGTGCCCAAGAAAGACGTCTTTCACCCAGTCTCTCATCTTCCTGTACTCCTGCCAGCGGAGGGGGGCAAGAGAGAACAGCCAGCCCTACTCTGCTCCACTGGCATTAGCAGATCTATGGGCAGCGAGCCTGCTGCCAGCCTGGCCCCATTGGGAAGCAGGAGTCTAAGTGGGGACAGCCTTCATACCCAATGGACGCTCAGCCCTAGTGTAGTCACAGCATGCTGCTTGCGCTGGCAGAGTGGGACCATGTAGGGAGAGGCCACGGCAGGATGACAGGGCCTTTCCCAACGGAGATGCCCGGGCAGTAGCGGCTGCCTTTTGTGCATGTGCTGTGAGAGGGCCAGTCTTATATAGTCACAGAGAAAGAAAGGTGTTCTCTATGAAGTGAACCCTTGACCGTCAGGGGGCCTCAGAAGACAGGCAGGCAGAGGCTGTACTGTAGGGGCCCGCAGAAGAGAGCCAGGCAGAGGCTGTGCTGTAGGAGGCCCCAGTAAACAGGCAGATGCTGTACTGTAGGAGGCCCCAGAAGACAGGCAGTCACAAGCTGTACTGTAAGGGCACCAGAAGAGAGCCAGGCAGAGGCTGTGCTGTAGAAGCCCCAGTAAAAAGGCAGATGCTGTACTGTAGGAGGCCCCTGAAGACAGCCAGGCAGAGGCTGTACTGTAGGAGTCCCCAGTAAACAGGCAGATGCTGTACTGTAGGAGGCCCCAGAAGACAGGCAGGCACAGGCTGTACTGTAGGGGGCCCAGAAGAGAGCCAAGCAGAGGCTGTGCTGTAGGAGGCCCCAGTAAACAGGCAGATGCTGTACTGTAGGAGGCCCCAGAAGACAGGCAGGCACAGGCTGTACTGTAGGGGCCCCCAGAAGAGAGCCAGGCAGAGGCTGTGCTGTAGGAGGCCCCAGTAAACAGGCAGATGCTGTACTGTAGGAGGCCCCTGAAGACAGCCTTTGCAATTCAGCTACAGCCAAGCAGACGCCACTCAAGTCAAGGCGCCGCAATTTCAAATGAAAACAACGGGTACCACACTGGATGTTGCCGATGCATACACCTCCCATTGATGACAGCTAATTACGCGGTATTAGAGTATTGAACTCTGAAGATTCACCCACATCAAGGTGCTTACCGGTTCCAGACATTGGGTAATATTGAAGATACCCCACAACTATAGCTCCGTGGTCTACAATAATATATGTCGACCACAGAACTGGCTTTTCGTATAAGAAAAGGGTGAAGACTTTAAGCTTCCACAAAATCATCACTGTCCCGAAGATGGCCCAATAACGATTATTTAGACCGCCGTAGACAACGATGGTACTTTCAAGAAGGGCCAAAACATATGTCGACCTATAGAAAAACCAAATGTTTTTTCTGATGTCATGCATACTACTAACAACTAATATGCTAAAAGAAAATGAAAATTGTTGAACCCTTAGTTCACAGAACGAATGAATTGGTATGAAAGGTATGAGTGGGGTATGAAAAAGGCTAAAAATGTATTGTTTTAAGATGTGGTTTTTAATCAAATATTAAAGTGATTTATACATTTATAATTACAACGGTTTCTGTTAAATAATTTGCTCTCCCAAGCGGTAGTTACTGTAGATTCATGAAACAGTACCTGAGCACCTACATCTGTGTTGTCGAGAGACTTTTGAGAGAGGGGTAGTCAGACTGGTTAGTTCCTTTCTCGGCCCCTGAAGACAGCCAGGCACAGGTTGTACTGTTGGTGGCCGCAGAAGACAGCCAGGCAGATGCTGTACTGTAGGAGGCCCCAGAACACAGGCAGATGCTGTACTGTAGGAGGCCCCAGAAGACAGTGAGGCAGAGGCTGTACTGAAGGAGGACCCAGAAGACAGCCAGGCCAAGGCTGTACTGTTGGAGGCCCGAGAAGACAGGCAGGCAGAGGCTGTACTGAAGGAGGGCCCAGAAGAGAGCCAAGCAGAGGCTGTACTGTAGGAGGCCCGAGAAGACAGGCCGGCAGAGGCTGCACTGAAGGAGGGCCCAGAAGACAGCCAGGCCAAGGCTGTACTGTTGGAGGCCCTAGAAGACAGCCAGGAAGAAGCTGTACTGTAGAGGGACCCAGAAGACAGGCAGATGCTGTACTGTATAGGGCCCCAAAAGACAAGCAGGCAGACACTGTACTGTAGGAGGCCCCAGAAGGCAGGCAGATGCTGTACTATAGCAGGCCGCAGAAGACAGGCAGGCAGACGCTGTACTGTAGCGGGCCCCAGAAGACAGCCAGGCAGATGCTGTACTGTAGGAGGCCCAAGATGACAGATAGATGATGTACTGTAGGGGCCCCTGATGACAGGCAGAGGCTGTACTGTAGGAACCCCGAGAAAACAGGCTGATGCTGTACTGTAGAAGGCCCCAGAAGACAGGCAGAGGCTGTACTGTAGGAGGCCCCAGAAGACAGTCAGGCAGAGACTATACTGTAGGAGGCCCCAGAAAACAGCCAGGCAGAGGCTGTACTGTAGGAGGCCCTAGAAGACAGCCAGGCAGAGGCTGTACTGTAGGGGGCCCCAGAAGACAGCCAGTCAGATGCTGTACTGTAGGAGGCCCCAGAAGACAGCCAGTCAGATGCTGTACTGTGGCGGGCCCGAGAAGACAGCCAATCAGGCAGATGCTCTATGGTAGGGGCCCCCAGAAGGCACCCAGGCAGAGGCTTTACTCTAGGAGGCCCCAGAAGACAGGCAGAGGCTGTACTGTAGGAGGCCCCATAAAACAGCCAGGCAGAGGCTGTACTGTAGGAGGCCCCAGAGGACAGGCACACAGATGCTGTACTGTAGGGGGCCCCAGAAGACAGCCAGGCAGAGGCTGTACTGTAGGGGTCCCCAGAAGACACCCAGGCAGAGTCTGTACTGTAGGAGGCCCCAGAAGACAGGCAGGCAGGCAGAGGCTGTACTGTAGGAGGCCCCAGAAGACAGACAGAGGCTGTACTGTAAGAGGCCCCATAAGACAGTCAGGCAGAGGCTGTACTGTAGGGGCCCCAGAAGACAGCCAGGCAGAGGCTGTACTGTAGGAGGCCCCCGATGATAGGCAGAGGCTGTACTGTAGGAGGCCCCATAAGACAGTCAGGCAGAGGCTGTACTGTAGGATAACCCAGAATACAGCCAGGCAGAGGCTGTACTGTAGGAGGCCGCTGAAGACAGCCAGTCCGGGGCTGTACTGTAGGAGGCTGAAGAAGACAGCCAGGCAGAGGCTGTACTGTAGGAGGCCCTTGAAGACAACCAGGCAGAGGCTGTACCGAAGGATGCCCCCGATGACAGGCAGAGGCTGTACTGTAGGGGGCCCAGATGACAGCCAGGCAGAGGCTGTATTGTAGGAGGCCCCAGAAGACAGCCAGGCAGAGGCTGTACTGTAGGAGGCCCCCGATGATATGCAGAGGCTGTACTGTAGGAGGCCCCATAAGACAGTCAGGCAGAGGCTGTACTGTAGGATAACCCAGAATACAGCCAGGCAGAGGCTGTACTGTAGGAGGCCGCTGAAGACAGCCAGTCCGGGGCTGTACTGTAGGAGGCTGAAGAAGACAGCCAGGCAGAGGCTATACTGTAGGAGGCCCTTGAAGACAACCAGGCAGAGGCTGTACTGAAGGATGCCCCCGATGACAGGCAGAGGCTGTACTGTAGGGGGCCCAGATGACAGCCAGGCAGAGGCTGTATTGTAGGAGGCCCCAGAAGACAGCCAGGCAGAGGCTGTACTGTAGGAGGCCCCCGATGATAGGCAGAGGCTCTACTGTAGGAGTCCCCATAAGACAGTCAGGCAGAGGCTGTACTGTAGGATAACCCAGAATACAGCCAGGCAGAGGCTGTACTGTAGGAGGCCACTGAAGACAGCCAGTCCGGGGCTG
Organism: Ambystoma mexicanum; assembly: GCF_040938575.1. Lineage (NCBI taxonomy): Eukaryota > Metazoa > Chordata > Amphibia > Caudata > Ambystomatidae > Ambystoma > Ambystoma mexicanum. The sequence goes on from NC_090930.1 coordinate 61,813,039, forward strand.
TACTGTAGGAGGCCCTTGAAGACAACCAGGCAGAGGCTGTACCGAAGGATGCCCCCGATGACAGGCAGAGGCTGTACTGTAGGGGGCCCCAGAAGACAGTCAGGCAGAGTCTATACTGTAGGAGGCCCCAGAAGACAGCCAGACAGAGGCTGTACTGTAGGAGGCCCTAGAAGACAGCCAGGCAGAGGCTGTACTGTAGGAGGCCCCAGAAGACAGCCAGTCAGATGTTGTACTGTGGCGGGCCTGAGAAGACAGCCAATCAGGCAGATGCTCTATGGTAGGGGCCTCCATAAGACAGCCAGGCAGAGGCTGTACTGTAGGAGGCCCCAGAGGACAGGCACACAGATGCTGTACTGTAGGGGGCCCCAGAAGACAGCCAGGCAGAGGCTGTACTGTAGGAGGCCCCAGAAGACAGGCAGGCAGAGGCTGTACTGTAGGAGGCCCCAGAAGACAGACAGAGGCTGTACTGTAGGAGGCCCCATAAGACAGTCAGGCAGAGGCTGTATTGTAGGAGGCCCCAGAAGACAGCCAGGCAGAGGCTGTACTGTAGGAGGCCCCAGAAGACAGTCAGGCAGAGGCTGTACTGTAGGATAACCCAGAATACAGCCGGCAGAGGCTGTACTGTAGGAGGCCGCTGAAGACAGCCAGTCCGGGGCTGTACTGTAGGAGGCTGAAGAAGACAGCCAGGCAGAGGCTGTACTGTAGGAGGCCCTTGAAGACAACCAGGCAGAGGCTGTACTGAAGGATGCCCCCGATGACAGGCAGAGGCTGTACTGTAGGGGGCCCAGATGACAGCCAGGCAGAGGCTGTATTGTAGGAGGCCCCAGAAGACAGCCAGGCAGAGGCTGTACTGTAGGAGGCCCCCGATGATAGGCAGAGGCTCTACTGTAGGAGTCCCCATAAGACAGTCAGGCAGAGGCTGTACTGTAGGATAACCCAGAATACAGCCAGGCAGAGGCTGTACTGTAGGAGGCCACTGAAGACAGCCAGTCCGGGGCTGTACTGTAGGAGGCCCTTGAAGACAACCAGGCAGAGGCTGTACCGAAGGATGCCCCCGATGACAGGCAGAGGCTGTACTGTAGGGGGCCCCAGAAGACAGTCAGGCAGAGTCTATACTGTAGGAGGCCCCAGAAGACAGCCAGACAGAGGCTGTACTGTAGGAGGCCCTAGAAGACAGCCAGGCAGAGGCTGTACTGTAGGAGGCCCCAGAAGACAGCCAGTCAGATGTTGTACTGTGGCGGGCCTGAGAAGACAGCCAATCAGGCAGATGCTCTATGGTAGGGGCCTCCATAAGACAGCCAGGCAGAGGCTGTACTGTAGGAGGCCCCAGAGGACAGGCACACAGATGCTGTACTGTAGGGGGCCCCAGAAGACAGCCAGGCAGAGGCTGTACTGTAGGAGGCCCCAGAAGACAGGCAGGCAGAGGCTGTACTGTAGGAGGCCCCAGAAGACAGACAGAGGCTGTACTGTAGGAGGCCCCATAAGACAGTCAGGCAGAGGCTGTATTGTAGGAGGCCCCAGAAGACAGCCAGGCAGAGGCTGTACTGTAGGAGGCCCCAGAAGACAGTCAGGCAGAGGCTGTACTGTAGGATAACCCAGAATACAGCCAGGCAGAGGCTGTACTGTAGGAGGCCGCTGAAGACAGCCAGTCCGGGGCTGTACTGTAGGAGGCTGAAGAAGACAGCCAGGCAGAGGCTGTACTGTAGGAGGCCCTTGAAGACAACCAGGCAGATGCTGTACTGTAGGAGGTCCCAGAGGACAGCCAGGCAGAGACTGTTCTGAAGGAGGCCCCAGAAGACAGCCAGGCAGATGCTGTACTCTAGGAGGCCCCAGAAGACAGCCAGGCATAGGCTCTACTGTAGGGGGCCCCAGAAAACAGCCAGGCAGATGCTTTACTGTAGGAGCCCCCAGAAGACAGGCAGGCAGAGGCTGTACTGTAGGAGGCCCCAGAAGACAACCAGGCAGAGGCTGTACCGAAGGATGCCCCCGATGACAGGCAGAGGCTGTACTGTAGGGGTCCCAGAAGACAGTCAGGCAGAGTCTATACTGTAGGAGGCCCCAGAAGACAGCCAGACAGAGGCTGTACTGTAGGAGGCCCTAGAAGACAGCCAGGCAGAGGCTGTACTGTAGGAGGCCCCAGAAGACAGCCAGTCAGATGTTGTACTGTGGCGGGCCTGAGAAGACAGCCAATCAGGCAGATGCTCTATGGTAGGGGCCTCCATAAGACAGCCAGGCAGAGGCTGTACTGTAGGAGGCCCCAGAGGACAGGCACACAGATGCTGTACTGTAGGGGGCCCCAGAAGACAGCCAGGCAGAGGCTGTACTGTAGGAGGCCCCAGAAGACAGGCAGGCAGAGGCTGTACTGTAGGAGGCCCCAGAAGACAGACAGAGGCTGTACTGTAGGAGGCCCCATAAGACAGTCAGGCAGAGGCTGTATTGTAGGAGGCCCCAGAAGACAGCCAGGCAGAGGCTGTACTGTAGGCGGCCCCAGAAGACAGTCAGGCAGAGGCTGTACTGTAGGATAACCCAGAATACAGCCAGGCAGAGGCTGTACTGTAGGAGGCCGCTGAAGACAGCCAGTCCGGGGCTGTACTGTAGGAGGCTGAAGAAGACAGCCAGGCAGAGGCTGTACTGTAGGAGGCCCTTGAAGACAACCAGGCAGATGCTGTACTGTAGGAGGTCCCAGAGGACAGCCAGGCAGAGACTGTTCTGTAGGAGGCCCCAGAAGACAGCCAAGCAGATGCTGTACTCTAGGAGGCCCCAGAAGACAGCCAGGCATAGGCTCTACTGTAGGGGGCCCCAGAAGACAGCCAGGCAGATGCTTTACTGTAGGAGCCCCCAGAAGACAGGCAGGCAGAGGCTGTACTGTAGGAGGCCCCAGAAGACAGACAGAGGCTGTACTGTAGGAGGCCCCCGATGATAGGCAGAGGCTTTACTGTAGGAGGCCCCATAAGACAGTCAGGCAGAGGCTGTATTGTAGGAGGCCCCATAAAACAGTCAGGCAGAGGCTGTACTGTAGGAGGCCCCAGAAGGCAGGCAGATGCTGTACTATAGCAGGCCGCAGAAGACAGGCAGGCAGACGCTGTACTGTAGCGGGCCCCAGAAGAGAGCCAGGCACATGCTGTACTGTAGGAGGCCCAAGATGACAGATAGATGATGTACTGTAGGGGCCCCTGATGACAGGCAGAGGCTGTACTGTAGGAACCCCGAGAAAACAGGCTGATGCTGTACTGTAGAAGGCCCCAGAAGACAGGCAGAGGCTGTACTGTAGGAGGCCCCAGAAGACAGTCAGGCAGAGTCTATACTGTAGGAGGCCCCAGAAAACAGCCAGGCAGAGGCTGTACTGTAGGAGGCCCTAGAAGACAGCCAGGCAGAGGCTGTACTGTAGGAGGCCCCAGAAGACAGCCAGTCAGATGCTGTACTGTAGGAGGCCCCAGAAGACAGCCAGTCAGATGCTGTACTGTGGCGGGCCCGAGAAGACAGCCAATCAGGCAGATGCTCTATGGTAGGGGCCCCCAGAAGGCACCCAGGCAGAGGCTTTACTCTAGGAGGCCCCAGAAGACAGGCAGAGGCTGTACTGTAGGAGGCCCCATAAAACAGCCAGGCAGAGGCTGTACTGTAGGAGGCCCCAGAGGACAGGCACACAGATGCTGTACTGTAGGGGGCCCCAGAAGACAGCCAGGCAGAGGCTGTACTGTAGGGGTCCCCAGAAGACACCCAGGCAGAGTCTGTACTGTAGGAGGCCCCAGAAGACAGGCAGGCAGGCAGAGGCTGTACTGTAGGAGGCCCCAGAAGACAGACAGAGGCTGTACTGTAGGAGGCCCCATAAGACAGTCAGGCAGAGGCTGTACTGTAGGAGGCCCTTGAAGACAACCAGGCAGATGCTGTACTGTAGGAGGTCCCAGAGGAAAGCCAGGCAGAGACTGTTCTGAAGGAGGCCCCAGAAGACAGCCAGGCAGATGCTGTACTCTAGGAGGCCCCAGAAGACAGCCAGGCATAGGCTCTACTGTAGGGGGCCCCAGAAAACAGCCAGGCAGATGCTTTACTGTAGGAGCCCCCAGAAGACAGGCAGGCAGAGGCTGTACTGTAGGAGGCCCCAGAAGACAACCAGGCAGAGGCTGTACCGAAGGATGCCCCCGATGAAAGGCAGAGGCTGTACTGTAGGGGGCCCCAGAAGACAGTCAGGCAGAGTCTATACTGTAGGAGGCCCCAGAAGACAGCCAGACAGAGGCTGTACTGTAGGAGGCCCTAGAAGACAGCCAGGCAGAGGCTGTACTGTAGGAGACCCCAGAAGACAGCCAGTCAGATGTTGTACTGTGGCGGGCCTGAGAAGACAGCCAATCAGGCAGATGCTCTATGGTAGGGGCCTCCATAAGACAGCCAGGCAGAGGCTGTACTGTAGGAGGCCCCAGAGGACAGGCACACAGATGCTGTACTGTAGGGGGCCCCAGAAGACAGCCAGGCAGAGGCTGTACTGTAGGAGGCCCCAGAAGACAGGCAGGCAGAGGCTGTACTGTAGGAGGCCCCAGAAGACAGACAGAGGCTGTACTGTAGGAGGCCCCATAAGACAGTCAGGCAGAGGCTGTATTGTAGGAGGCCCCAGAAGACAGCCAGGCAGAGGCTGTACTGTAGGAGGCCCCAGAAGACAGTCAGGCAGAGGCTGTACTGTAGGATAACCCAGAATACAGCCAGGCAGAGGCTGTACTGTAGGAGGCCGCTGAAGACAGCCAGTCCGGGGCTGTACTGTAGGAGGCTGAAGAAGACAGCCAGGCAGAGGCTGTACTGTAGGAGGCCCTTGAAGACAACCAGGCAGATGCTGTACTGTAGGAGGTCCCAGAGGACAGCCAGGCAGAGACTGTTCTGTAGGAGGCCCCAGAAGACAGCCAAGCAGATGCTGTACTCTAGGAGGCCCCAGAAGACAGCCAGGCATAGGCTCTACTGTAGGGGGCCCCAGAAGACAGCCAGGCAGATGCTTTACTGTAGGAGCCCCCAGAAGACAGGCAGGCAGAGGCTGTACTGTAGGAGGCCCCAGAAGACAGACAGAGGCTGTACTGTAGGAGGCCCCCGATGATAGGCAGAGGCTTTACTGTAGGAGGCCCCATAAGACAGTCAGGCAGAGGCTGTATTGTAGGAGGCCCCATAAAACAGTCAGGCAGAGGCTGTACTGTAGGAGGCCCCAGAAGGCAGGCAGATGCTGTACTATAGCAGGCCGCAGAAGACAGGCAGGCAGACGCTGTACTGTAGCGGGCCCCAGAAGACAGCCAGGCAGATGCTGTACTGTAGGAGGCCCAAGATGACAGATAGATGATGTACTGTAGGGGCCCCTGATGACAGGCAGAGGCTGTACTGTAGGACCCCGAGAAAACAGGCTGATGCTGTACTGTAGAAGGCCCCAGAAGACAGGCAGAGGCTGTACTGTAGGAGGCCCCAGAAGACAGTCAGGCAGAGTCTATACTGTAGGAGGCCCCAGAAAACAGCCAGGCAGAGGCTGTACTGTAGAAGGCCCTAGAAGACAGCCAGGCAGAGGCCGTACTGTAGGAGGCCCCAGAAGACAGCCAGTCAGATGCTGTACTGTAGGAGGCCCCAGAAGACAGCCAGTCAGATGCTGTACTGTGGCGGGCCCGAGAAGACAGCCAATCAGGCAGATGCTCTATGTAGGGGCCCCCAGAAGGCACCCAGGCAGAGGCTTTACTCTAGGAGGCCCCAGAAGACAGGCAGAGGCTGTACTGTAGGAGGCCCCATAAAACAGCCAGGCAGAGGCTGTACTGTAGGAGGCCCCAGAGGACAGGCACACAGATGCTGTACTGTAGGGGGCCCTAGAAGACAGCCAGGCAGAGGCTGTACTGTAGGGGTCCCCAGAAGACACCCAGGCAGAGTCTGTACTGTAGGAGGCCCCAGAAGACAGGCAGGCAGGCAGAGGCTGTACTGTAGGAGGCCCCAGAAGACAGACAGAGGCTGTACTGTAGGAGGCCCCATAAGACAGTCAGGCAGAGGCTGTACTGTAGGGGCCCCAGAAGACAGCCAGGCAGAGGCTGTACTGTAGGAGGCCCTCGATGATAGGCAGAGGCTGTACTGTAGGAGGCCCCATAAGACAGTCAGGCAGAGGCTGTACTGTAGGATAACCCAGAATACAGCCAGGCAGAGGCTGTACTGTAGGAGGCCGCTGAAGACAGCCAGTCCGGGGCTGTACTGTAGGAGGCTGAAGAAGACAGCCAGGCAGAGGCTGTACTGTAGGAGGCCCTTGAAGACAACCAGGCAGAGGCTGTACCGAAGGATGCCCCCGATGACAGGCAGAGGATGTACTGTAGGGGGCCGAGATGACAGCCAGGCAGAGGCTGTATTGTAGGAGGCCCCAGAAGACAGCCAGGCAGAGGCTGTACTGTAGGAGGCCCCCGATGATATGCAGAGGCTGTACTGTAGGAGGCCCCATAAGACAGTCAGGCAGAGGCTGTACTGTAGGATAACCCAGAATACAGCCAGGCAGAGGCTGTACTGTAGGAGGCCGCTGAAGACAGCCAGTCCGGGGCTGTACTGTAGGAGGCTGAAGAAGACAGCCAGGCAGAGGCTGTACTGTAGGAGGCCCTTGAAGACAACCAGGCAGAGGCTGTACTGAAGGATGCCCCCGATGACAGGCAGAGGCTGTACTGTAGGGGGCCCAGATGACAGCCAGGCAGAGGCTGTATTGTAGGAGGCCCCAGAAGACAGCCAGGCAGAGGCTGTACTGTAGGAGGCCCCCGATGATAGGCAGAGGCTCTACTGTAGGAGTCCCCATAAGACAGTCAGGCAGAGGCTGTACTGTAGGATAACCCAGAATACAGCCAGGCAGAGGCTGTACTGTAGGAGGCCACTAAAGACAGCCAGTCCGGGGCTGTACTGTAGGAGGCTGAAGAAGACAGCCAGGCAGAGGCTGTACTGTAGGAGGCCCTTGAAGACAACCAGGCAGAGGCTGTACTGAAGGATGCCCCCGATGACAGGCAGAGGCTGTACTGTAGGGGGCCCCAGAAGACAGTCAGGCAGAGTCTATACTGTAGGAGGCCCCAGAAGACAGCCAGACAGAGGCTGTACTGTAGGAGGCCCTAGAAGACAGCCAGGCAGAGGCTGTACTGTAGGAGGCCCCAGAAGACAGCCAGTCAGATGTTGTACTGTGGCGGGCCTGAGAAGACAGCCAATCAGGCAGATGCTCTATGGTAGGGGCCCCCAGAAGGCACCCAGGCAGAGGTTTTACTGTAGGAGGCCCCAGAAGACAGGCAGAGGCTGTACTATAGGAGGCCCCATAAGACAGCCAGGCAGAGGCTGTACTGTAGGAGGCCCCAGAGGACAGGCACACAGATGCTGTACTGTAGGGGGCCCCAGAAGACAGCCAGGCAGAGGCTGTACTGTAGGAGGCCCAAGAAGACAGGCAGGCAGAGGCTGTACTGTAGGAGGCCCCAGAAGACAGACAGAGGCTGTACTGTAGGAGGCCCCATAAGACAGTCAGGCAGAGGCTGTATTGTAGGAGGCCCCAGAAGACAGCCAGGCAGAGGCTGTACTGAAGGAGGCCCCAGAAGACAGTCAGGCAGAGGCTGTACTGTAGGATACCCCAGAATACAGCCAGGCAGAGGCTGTACTGTAGGAGGCCGCTGAAGACAGCCAGTCCGGGGCTGTACTGTAGGAGGCTGAAGAAGACAGCCAGGCAGAGGCTGTACTGTAGGAGGCCCTTGAAGACAACCAGGCAGATGCTGTACTGTAGGAGGTCCCAGAGGACAGCCAGGCAGAGACTGTTCTGTAGGAGGCCCCAGAAGACAGCCAGGCAGATGCTGTACTCTAGGAGGCCTCAGAAGACAGCCAGACATAGGCTCTACTGTAGGAGGCCCCAGAGGGCAGCCAGGCAGATGCTGTACTCTAGGAGGCCCCAGAAGACAGCCAGGCATAGGCTCTACTGTAGGGGGCCCCAGAAGACAGCCAGGCAGATGCTTTACTGTAGGAGCCCCCAGAAGACAGGCAGGCAGAGGCTGTACTGTAGGAGGCCCCAGAAGACAGACAGAGGCTGTACTGTAGGAGGCCCCCGATGATAGGCAGAGGCTTTACTGTAGGAGGCCCCATAAGACAGTCAGGCAGAGGCTGTATTGTAGGAGGCCCCATAAAAAAGTCAGGCAGAGGCTGTATTGTAGGAGGCCCCAGAAGACAGCCAGGCAGAGGCTGTACTGTAGGAGGCCCCATAAGACAGTCAGGCAGAGGTTGTATTGTAGGAGGCCCCAGAAGACAGCCAGGCAGAGGCTGTACTGTAGGAGGCCCAGGAAGACAGCCAGGCAGGCAGAGGCTGTATTGTAGGAGGCCCCAGAAGATAGCCAGACAGAGGCTGTACTGTAGGAGGCCCCCGATGATAGACAGAGGCTTTACTGTAGGAGGCCCTATAAGACAGTCAGGCAGAGGCTGTATTGTAGGAGGCCCCAGAAGACAGCCAGGCAGAGGCTGTACTGTAGGAGGCCCCCGGTGATAGGCAGAGGCTGTACTGTAGGAGGCCTCAGACGACACCCAGGCAGAGGCTGTACTGTAGGAGGCCCCAGAAGACAGGCAGGCAGAGGCTGTACTGTAGGAGGCCCCATAAAACAGTCAGGCAGAGGCTGTATTGTAGGAGGCCCCAGAAGACAGCCAGGCAGAGGTTGTATTGTAGGAGGCCCCAGAAGACAGCCAGGCAGAGGCTGTACTGTAGGAGGCCCCAGAAGACAGCCAGGCAGGCAGAGGCTGTATTGTAGGAGGCCCCAGAAGACAGCCAGGCAGAGGCTGTACTGTAGGAGGCCCCAGAAGACAGCCAGGCAGGCAGAGGCTGTATTGTAGGAGGCCCCAGAAGACAGCCAGGCAGGCAGATGCTGTACTGTAGGAAGCCCCCGATGACAGGCAGAGGCTGTACTGTAGGGGGCCCGAGAAGACAGCCAATCAGGCAGATGCTCTATGGTAGGGGCTCCCAGAAGGCACCCAGGCAGAGGCTTTACTGTAGGAGGCCCCAGAAGACAGGCAGAGGCTGTACTGTAGGAGGCCCCATAAGACAGCCAGGCAGAGGCTGTACTGTAGGAGGCCCCAGAGGACAGGCACACAGATGCTGTACTGTAGGGGCCCCAGAAGACAGCCAGGCAGAGGCTGTACTGTAGGGTGTCCCCAGAAGACACCCAGGCAGAGTCTGTACTGTAGGAGGCCCCAGAAGACAGGCAAGCAGAGGCTGTACTGTAGGAGGCCCCAGAAGACAGACAGAGGCTGTACTGTAGGAGGCCCCATAAGACAGTCAGGCAGAGGCTGTATTGTAGGAGGCCCCAGAAGACAGCCAGGCAGAGGCTGTACTGTAGGATAATCCAGAATACAGCCAGGCAGAGGTTGTATTGTAGGAGGCCCCAGAAGACAGCCAGGCAGAGGCTATACTGTAGGAGGCCCCAGAAGACAGCCAGGCAGGCAGAGGCTGTATTGTAGGAGGCCCCAGAAGACAGCCAGGCAGAGGCTGTACTGTAGGAGGCCCCAGAAGACAGCCAGGCAGGCAGAGGCTGTATTGTAGGAGGCCCCAGAAGACAGCCAGGCAGGCAGATGCTGTACTGTAGGAAGCCCCCGATGACAGGCAGAGGCTGTACTGTAGGGGGCCCGAGAAGACAGCCAATCAGGCAGATGCTCTATGGTAGGGGCCCCCAGAAGGCACCCAGGCAGAGGCTTTACTGTGGGAGGCCCCAGAAGACAGACAGAGGCTGTACTGTAAGAGGCCCCATAAAACAGCCGGGCAGAGGCTGTACTGTAGGAGGCCCCAGAGGACAGGCACACAGATGCTGTACTGTAGGGGGCCCCAGAAGACAGCCAGGCAGAGGCTGTACTGTAGGGGTCCCCAGAAGACACCCAGGCAGAGTCTGTACTGTAGGAGGCCCCAGAAGACAGGCAGGCAGAGGCTGTACTGTAGGAGGCCCCAGAAGACAGACAGAGGCTGTACTGTAGGAGGCCCCATAAGACAGTCAGGCAGAGGCTGTATTGTAGGAGGCCCCAGAAGACAGCCAGGCAGAGGCTGTACTGTAGGAGGCCGCTGAAGACAGCCAGTCCGGGGCTGTACTGTAGGAGGCAGAAGAAGACAGCCAGGCAGATGCTGTACTGTACGAGGTCCCAGAGGGCAGCCAGGCAGAGACTGTTCTGTAGGAGGCCCCAGAAGACAGCCAGGCAGATGCTGTACTCTAGGAGACCCCAGAAGACAGCCAGGCATAGGCTCTACTGTAGGAGGCCCTAGAGGGCAGCCAGGCAGATGCTGTACTCTAGGAGGCCCCAGAAGACAGCCAGGCATAGGCTCTACTGTAGGGGGCCCCAGAAGACAGCCAGGCAGATGCTTTACTGTAAGAGCCCCCAGAAGACAGGCAGGCAGAGGCTGTACTGTAGGAGGCCCCAGAAGACAGACCGAGGCTGTACTGTAGGAGGCCCCTGATGATAGGCAGAGGCTGTACTGTAGGAGGCCCCATAAGACAGTCAGGCAGAGGCTGTATTGTAGGAGGCCCCAGAAGACAGCCAGGCAGAGGCTGTACTGTAGGAGGCCCCCGATGATAGGCAGAGGCTGTACTGTAGGAGGCCTCAAACGGCACCCAATGCAGAGGTTGTACTGTAGGAGGCCCCAGAAGACAGGCAGGCAGAGGCTGTACTGTAGGAGGCCCCATAAAACAGTCAGGCAGAGGCTGTATTGTAGGAGGCCCCAGAAGATAGCCAGGCAGAGGCTGTACCGTAGGAGGCCCCATAAGACAGTCAGGCAGAGGTTGTATTGTAGGAGGCCCCAGAAGACAGCCAGGCAGAGGCTGTACTGTAGGAGGCCCCTGAAGACAGCCAGGCAGGCAGAGGCTGTATTGTAGGAGGCCCAGAAGACAGCCAGGCAGAGGCTGTACTGTAGGAGGCCCCAGAAGACAGCCAGGCAGGCAGAGGCTGTATTGTAGGAGGCCCCAGAAGACAGCCAGGCAGGCAGATGCTGTACTGTAGGAAGCCCCCGATGACAGGCAGAGGCTGTACTTTAGGGGGCCCCAGAAGACAGTCAGAAGATGTACTGTGTGGGGCCCCAGAAGACAGCCAGCCAGGCAGTTGCGGTACTCTAAGAGGCCCCAGAAGACAGCCAGGCATAGGCGTCTACTGTAGTAGGCCCCTGAGGACAGCCAGGCAGAGGATGTACTGTAGGAGGCCTCAGAGGACAAGCAGGCAGATGCTGTACTGTAGGGGGCCCCAGAAGACAGCCAGGAAGATGCTGTACTATAGGAGCCCCCAGAAGACAGCCAGATGCTGTGCCGTTTTGTGCGGGGCAGAAGACAGCCAGGCAGGCAGATGCTGTACTCTAGGAGGCCGCAGAAGACAGCCAGACAGAGTCTGTACTGTAGGAAGTCCCAGATGACAGCCAAGCAGAGACTGTACTGTAGGAAGCCCCAGATGACAGCCAGGCAGAGGCTGTACTGTAGGAAGCCCAAGATGACAGCCAGGCAGAGGCTGTACTGTAGGAAGCCCCAGATGACAGCCAGGCAGATGCTGTACTGTAGGAGGCCCCAGAGGACAGGCAGGCAGATAGTGGACTCTAGGTGGCCCGAGAATACAGGCGGGCAGCTGCTGTACTGTAGGGGGCCCCAGAAGACAGCCAGGCAGAGGCTGTACTGTAGGAGGCCCCAGAAGACAGCCAGGCAGAGGCTGTACTGAAGAATGCCCCAGAAGACAGGCAGGCAGAGGCTGTACTGTAGGGGGCACCAACAGACAGCCAGGCAGAGGCTGTATTGAAGGATGCCCCAGAAGACAGGCAGGCAGAGGCTGTACTGTAGGGGGCCCAGAAGACAGCCAGCCAGAGGCTGTACTGCAGAAGGCCCCATAAAACAGGCAGATACTGTACTGTAGGGGGCCCGAGAAGACAGCCAGGCAGATGCTGTACTGTAGGTTGCCCCAGAAGGCAGTCAGGCAGAGGCTGTACTGTAGAAGGCCCCAGAAGACATTCAGGCAGAGGCTGTACTGTAGGAGGCCCCAGAAGACAGTCAGGCAGAGGCTGTACTATAGGAGGCCCCAGAAGACAGCCAGGCAGAGGCTGTACTGTAGGAGGCCCCAGAAGCAGTCAGGCAGAGGCTGTACTGTAGGAGGCCCCAGAAGATAGTCAGTCAGAGGCTGTACTGTAGAAGGCCCCAGAAGACAGCCAGGCAGAGGCCGTACTCTAGGAAGCCCCAGAAGACAGTCAGAGGCTATACTGAGGGGGTGGGGGGGCAGAACACTGCTAGGCAGGCAGATGCTGTACTCTAGAGGGTGCAGAAGAAGGCCAGACAGATGATGTACTGTAGGGGTCCCCAGAAGACAGCCAGGAAGATGCTGTACTGTATGAGCCCCCAGAAGACAGCCAGATGCTGTACTGTAGGAGGCCCCAGAAGACAGTCAGGCAGAGGCTGTACTGTAGGAGGCCCCAGAAGACAGCCAGGCAGAGGCTGTACTGTAGGAGGCCCCAGAAGACAGTCAGGCAGAGGCTGTACTGTAGAAGGCCCCAGAAGACAGTCAGGCAGAGGCTGTACTGTAGGAGGCCCCAGAAGACAGTCAGGCAGAGGCTGTACTGCAGAAGGCCCCAGAAGACAGCCAGGCAGATGCTGTACTGTAGGAAGCCCCAGAAGACAGTCAGAGGCTATACTGTGGGGGTGGGGTGGGGGCAGAACCCTGCCAGGCAGGCAGATGCTGTACTCTAGAGGGCCCAGAAGAAGGCCAGGCGGATGCTGTACTGTAGGGGTCCCCAGAAGACAGCCAGGCAGATGCTGTACTGTATGAGCCCCCAGAAGACAGCCAGATGATGTACTGTGGGGGGCCCCCAGAAGACAGCCAGGCAGGCAGATGCTGTACTCTAGGAGGCCCCAAAAGACAGCCAAGCAGAGGCTGTACTGTAGGAGGTTCCAGAAGACAGCCAGGCAGAGGCTGTACTGTAGGAGGCCCCAGAAGACAGTCAGGCAGAGGCTGTACTGTAGAAGGCCCCAGAAGACAGTCAGGCAGAGGCTGTACTGTAGGAGGCCCCAGAAGACAGTCAGGCAGAGGCTGTACTGCAGAAGGCCCCAGAAGACAGCCAGGCAGATGCTGCACTGTAGGAAGCCCCAGAAGACAGTCAGAGGCTATACTGTGGGGGTGGGTGGGGGGGGGGGGCAGAACACTGCCAGGCAGGCAGATGCTGTACTCTAGAGGGCCCAGAAGAAGGCCAGGCGGATGATGTACTGTAGGGGTCCCTAGAAGACAGCCAGGCAGATGCTGTACTGTATGAGCCCCCAGAAGAGAGCCAGATGATGTACTGTGGGGGGCCCCAGAAGACAGCCAGGCAGGCAGATGCTGTACTCTAGGAGGCCCCAAAAGACAGCCAAGCAGAGGCTGTGCTGTAAGAGGTTCCAGAAGACAGCCAGGCAGAGGCTGTACTCTAGGAGGCCCCAAAAGACAGCCAAGCAGAGGCTGTACTGTAGGAGGTTCCAGAAGACAGCCAGGCAGAGGCTGTACTGTAGGAGGCCCCAGAAGACAGTCAGGCAGAGGCTGTACTGTAGAAGGCCCCAGAAGACAGTCAGGCAGAGGCTGTACTGTAGGAGGCCCCAGAAGACAGTCAGGCAGAGGCTGTACTGCAGAAGGCCCCAGAAGACAGCCAGGCAGAGGCTGTACTGTAGGAGCACCCAGAAGACAGCCAGATGCTGTACTCTGGGGGCCTCAGAAGACAGGAAGGCAGGCAGATGCTGTACTCTAGGAGGCCCCAGAAGACAGCCAGGCAGAGGCTGTACTGTAGGAAGCCCCAGATGACAGCCAGGCAGAGGCTGTACTGTAGGAGTCCCCAGAAGACAGCCAGGCAGAGGCTCTACTGTAGGAGGCCCCAGAGGACAGGCAGGCAGGCAGATGCTGTACTCTAGGAGGCCCAAGAAGACAGCCAGGCAGTGGCTCTACTGTAGTAGGCCCCAGAGGACAGGTAGGCAGGCAGATGCTGTACTTTAGGAGGCCCCAGAATACAGGCAGGCAGCTGCTGTACTGTAGGGGGCCCCAGAAGACAGGCAGGCCGCTGCTGTACTGTAGGGGGCCCCAGAAGACAGTCAGGCAGAGACTTTACTGTTGGCGGCCCCAGACGACAGCCAGGCAGAGGCTGTACTGTAGGGGGTCCCAGAAGACAGTCAGACAGATGCTGTACCGTAGGATTACCCAGAAGACAGCCAGATGCTGTACTGTGGGGGGCCCCAGAAGACAGCCAGGCAGGCAGATGCTCTAGTCTAGAGGGCCCCAGACGACAGCCAGGCAGATGCTGTACTGTAGGAGCACCCAGAAGACAGCCAGATGCTGTACTCTGGGGGCCTCAGAAGACAGGCAGGCAGATGCTGTACTCTAGGAGGCCCCAGAAGACAGCCAGGCAGAGGCTGTACTGTAGGAAGCCCCAGATGACAGCCAGGCAGAGGCTGAACTGTAGGAGGCCCCAGAAGACAGCCAGCAGAGGATCTACTGTAGGAGGCCCCAGAGGACAGGCAGGGAGGCTGATGCTGTACTCTAGGAGGCCCCAGAAGACAGCCAGGCAGTGGCTCTACTGTAGTAGGCCCCAGGGGACAGGTAGGCAGGCAGATGCTGTACTTTAGGAGGCCCCAGAATACAGGCAGGCAGCTGCTGTACTGTAGGGGGCCCCAGAAGACAGTCAGGCAGAGGCTTTACTGTTTGGGGGCCCCAGACGACCGCCAGGCAGAGGCTGTACTGTAGGAGGCCACAGAAGACAGCCAGGCAGAGGCTGTTCTGTAGGAGGCCCCAGAAGACAGCCAGGCAGAGGATGTACTGTAGGAGGCCTTAGAAGACACCCAGGCAGATGCTGTTCTGTAGGAGGCCCAGCATGCAGGCGGGCAGAGGCTGTATTGTAGGAGGCCACAGAAGACAGCCAAGCAGAGGATGTACTGTAGGAGGCCCCAGAAGACAAGCTAGACATAGGCTGTACTGTAGTATGCCGCACAAGACAGCAGGCCGAAGCTGTACTGTAGGAGGCTGAAGAAGACAGCCAGGCAGAGGCTGTACTGTAGGAGGCCCCAGAGGACAGGCAGACAGAGGCTGTACTTTAGGAGGACCCAGAATATAGCCAGGCAGAGGATGTACAGGCAGATGCTGTACTGTAGGAGGCCGCGGAAGACAGCCAGGCAGAGGCTGTACTGTAGGAGGCCCCAGAAGACAGCCAGGCCAAGGCTGTACTGTAGGAGGCTCTAGAAGACAGCCAGGCCGAGGCTGTACTGTAGGAGGCCCCAGAAGACAGGCAGGCCGAGGCTGTACTGTAGGAAACCCCCGATGACAGGCAGAGGCTGTACTGTAGGAGGCCACAGAAGACAGCCAGGCAGATGCTGTACTGTAGGAGGCCCCAGAAGACAGCCAGGCAGAGGCTGTACTGTAGGAGCCCCCAGAACACAGTCAGGCAGATGCTGTACTGTAGTGGACTCCAGAAGAAAGCCAGGCCGATGCTGTACTATAGGAGCCCCCAGAAGACATTCAGATGCTGTACTATAGGAGGCCGCAGAAGACAGTCACGCAGAGGCTGTACTGTAGGAGCCCCCAGAAGACAGGCAGATGCTGTACTGTAGGAGCCCCCAGAAGACATTCAGATGCTGTACTATAGGAGGCCGCAGAAGACAGTCACGCAGAGGCTGTACTGTAGGAGCCCCCAGAAGACAGGCAGATGCTGTACTGTAGGAGGCCCCAGAATACAGGCAGGAACATGCTGTACTGTATGAGCCCCCAGAAGACAGCCAGATGCTGTACTGTAGGAGGCCCCAGAAGACAGTCAGGCAGAGGCTGTACTGTAGGAGGCCCCAGAAGACAGCCAGGCAGAGGATGTACTGTAGGAGGCCTTAGAAGACACCCAGGCAGATGCTGTTCTGTAGGAGGCCCAGCATGCAGGCGGGCAGAGGCTGTATTGTAGGAGGCCACAGAAGACAGCCAAGCAGAGGATGTACTGTAGGAGGCCCCAGAAGACAAGCTAGGCATAGGCTGTACTGTAGTATGCCGCAGAAGACAGCAGGCCGAAGCTGTACTGTAGGAGGCTGAAGAAGACAGCAAGGCAGAGGCTGTACTGTAGGAGGCCCCAGAGGACAGGCAGACAGAGGCTGTACTTTAGGAGGACCCAGAATATAGCCAGGCAGAGGATGTACAGGCAGATGCTGTACTGTAGGAGGCCGCGGAAGACAGCCAGGCAGAGGCTGTACTGTAGGAGGCCCCAGAAGACAGCCAGGCCAAGGCTGTACTGTAGGAGGCTCTAGAAGACAGCCAGGCCGAGGCTGTACTGTAGGAGGCCCCAGAAGACAGGCAGGCCGAGGCTGTACTGTAGGAAACCCCCGATGACAGGCAGAGGCTGTACTATAGGAGGCCCCAGAAGACAGCCAGGCAGATGCTGTACTGTAGGAGGCCCCAGAAGACAGCCAGGCAGAGGCTGTACTGTAGAAGCCCCCAGAACACAGTCAGGCAGATGCTGTACTGTAGTGGACTCCAGAAGAAAGCCAGGCCGATGCTGTACTGTAGGAGCCCCCAGAAGACATTCAGATGCTGTACTATAGGAGGCCGCAGAAGACCGTCACGCAGAGGCTGTACTGTAGGAGCCCCCAGAAGACAGGCAGATGCTGTACTGTAGGAGGCCCCAGAATACAGGCAGGAAGATGCTGTACTGTATGAGCCCCCAGAAGACAGCCAGATGCTGTACTGTAGGAGGCCCCAGAAGACAGTCAGGCAGAGGCTGTACTGTAGGAGGCCCCAGAAGACAGCCAGGCAGAGGCTGTACTGTAGGAGGCCCCAGAAGACAGTCAGGCAGAGGCTGTACTGTAGAAGGCCCCAGAAGACAGTCAGGCAGAGGCTGTACTGTAGGAGGCCCCAGAAGACAGTCAGGCAGAGGCTGTACTGTAGAAGGCCCCAGAAGACAGTCAGGCAGAGGCTGTACTGTAGGAGGCCCCAGAAGACAGTCAGGCAGAGGCTGTACTGCAGAAGGCCCCAGAAGACAGCCAGGCAGAGGCTGTACTGTAGGAGCACCCAGAAGACAGCCAGATGCTGTACTCTGGGGGCCTCAGAAGACAGGAAGGCAGGCAGATGCTGTACTCTAGGAGGCCCCAGAAGACAGCCAGGCAGAGGCTGTACTGTAGGAAGCCCCAGATGACAGCCAGGCAGAGGCTGTACTGTAGGAGTCCCCAGAAGACAGCCAGGCAGAGGCTCTACTGTAGGAGGCCCCAGAGGACAGGCAGGCAGGCAGATGCTGTACTCTAGGAGGCCCAAGAAGACAGCTAGGCAGTGGCTCTACTGTAGTAGGCCCCAGAGGACAGGTAGGCAGGCAGATGCTGTACTTTAGGAGGCCCCACAATACAGGCAGGCAGCTGCTGTACTGTAGGGGGCCCCAGAAGACAGGCAGGCCGCTGCTGTACTGTAGGGGGCCCCAGAAGACAGTCAGGCAGAGGCTTTACTGTTGGCGGCCCCAGACGACAGCCAGGCAGAGGCTGTACTGTAGGGGGCCCCAGAAGACAGTCAGACAGATGCTGTACTGTAGGACCACCCAGAAGACAGCCAGATGCTGTACTGTGGGGGGCCCCAGAAGACAGCCAGGCAGGCAGATTCTCTAGTCTAGAGGGCCCCAGACGACAGCCAGGCAGATGCTGTACTGTAGGAGCACCCAGAAGACAGCCAGATGCTGTACTCTGGGGGGCTCAGAAGACAGGCAGGCAGGCAGATGCTGTACTCTAGGAGGCCCCAGAAGACAGCCAGGCAGAGGCTGTACTGTAGGAAGCCCCAGATGACAGCCAGGCAGAGGCTGAACTGTAGGAGGCCCCAGAAGACAGCCAGGCAGAGGCTCTACTGTAGGAGGCCCCAGAGGACAGGCAGGGAGGCTGATGCTGTACTCTAGGAGGCCCCAGAAGACAGCCAGGCAGTGGCTCTACTGTAGTAGGCCCCAGGGGACAGGTAGGCAGGCAGATGCTGTACTTTAGGAGGCCCCAGAATACAGGCAGGCAGCTGCTGTACTGTAGGGGGCCCCAGAAGACAGTCAGGCAGAGGCTTTACTGTTTGGGGGCCCCAGACGACCGCCAGGCAGAGGCTGTACTGTAGGAGGCCACAGAAGACAGCCAGGCAGAGGCTGTTCTGTAGGAGGCCCCAGAAGACAGCCAGGCAGAGGATGTACTGTAGGAGGCCTTAGAAGACACCCAGGCAGATGCTGTTCTGTAGGAGGCCAAGCATGCAGGCGGGCAGAGGCTGTATTGTAGGAGGCCACAGAAGACAGCCAAGCAGAGGATGTACTGTAGGAGGCCCCAGAAGACAAGCTAGGTATAGGCTGTACTGTAGTATGCCGCAGAAGACAGCAGGCCGAAGCTGTACTGTAGGAGGCTGAAGAAGACAGCCAGACAGAGGCTGTACTGTAGGAGGCCCCAGAGGACAGGCAGACAGAGGCTGTACTTTAGGAGGACCCAGAATATAGCCAGGCAGAGGATGTACAGGCAGATGCTGTACTGTAGGAGGCCGCGGAAGACAGCCAGGCAGAGGCTGTACTGTAGGAGGCCCCAGAAGACAGCCAGGCCAAGGCTGTACTGTAGGAGGCTCTAGAAGACAGCCAGGCCGAGGCTGTACTGTAGGAGGCCCCAGAAGACAGGCAGGCCGAGGCTGTACTGTAGGAAACCCCCGATGACAGGCAGAGGCTGTACTGTAGGAGGCCCCAGAAGACAGCCAGGCAGATGCTGTACTGTAGGAGGCCCCAGAAGACAGCCAGGCAGAGGCTGTACTGTAGGAAACCCCCGATGACAGGCAGAGGCTGTACTGTAGGAGGCCCCAGAAGACAGCCAGGCAGATGCTGTACTGTAGGAGGCCCCAGAAGACAGCCAGGCAGAGGCTGTACTGTAGGAGGCCCCAGAAGACAGCCAGGCAGATGCTGTACTGTAGGAGGCCCCAGAAGAAAGCCAGGCCGATGCTGTACTGTAGGAGCCCCCAGAAGACATTCAGATGCTGTACTATAGGAGGCCGCAGAAGACAGCCAGGCAGAGGCTGTACTGTAGGAAACCCCCGATGACAGGCAGAGGCTGTACTGTAGGAGGCCCCATAAGACAGTCAGGCAGAGGCTGTATTGTAGGAGGCCCCAGAAGACAGCCAGGCAGAGGCTGTACTGTAGGAGGCCGCTGAAGACAGCCAGTCCGGGGCTGTACTGTAGGAGGCAGAAGAAGACAGCCAGGCAGATGCTGTACTGCACGAGGTCCCAGAGGACAGCCAGGCAGAGACTGTTCTGTAGGAGGCCCCAGAAGACAGCCAGGCAGATGCTGTACTCTAGGAGACCCCAGAAGACAGCCAGGCATAGGCTCTACTGTAGGAGGCCCTAGAGGGCAGCCAGGCAGATGCTGTACTCTAGGAGGCCCCAGAAGACAGCCAGGCATAGGCTCTACTGTAGGGGGCCCCAGAAGACAGCCAGGCAGATGCTTTACTGTAAGAGCCCCCAGAAGACAGGCAGGCAGAGGCTGTACTGTAGGAGGCCCCAGAAGACAGACCGAGGCTGTACTGTAGGAGGCCCCTGATGATAGGCAGAGGCTGTACTGTAGGAGGCCCCATAAGACAGTCAGGCAGAGGCTGTATTGTAGGAGGCCCCAGAAGACAGCCAGGCAGAGGCTGTACTGTAGGAGGCCCCCGATGATAGGCAGAGGCTGTACTGTAGGAGGCCTCAAACGGCACCCAATGCAGAGGTTGTACTGTAGGAGGCCCCAGAAGACAGGCAGGCAGAGGCTGTACTGTAGGAGGCCCCATAAAACAGTCAGGCAGAGGCTGTATTGTAGGAGGCCCCAGAAGATAGCCAGGCAGAGGCTGTACTGTAGGAGGCCCCATAAGACAGTCAGGCAGAGGTTGTATTGTAGGAGGCCCCAGAAGACAGCCAGGCAGAGGCTGTACTGTAGGAGGCCCCTGAAGACAGCCAGGCAGGCAGAGGCTGTATTGTAGGAGGCCCAGAAGACAGCCAGGCAGAGGCTGTACTGTAGGAGGCCCCAGAAGACAGCCAGGCAGGCAGAGGCTGTATTGTAGGAGGCCCCAGAAGACAGCCAGGCAGGCAGATGCTGTACTGTAGGAAGCCCCCGATGACAGGCAGAGGCTGTACTTTAGGGGGCCCCAGAAGACAGTCAGAAGATGTACTGTGTGGGGCCCCAGAAGACAGCCAGCCAGGCAGTTGCGGTACTCTAAGAGGCCCCAGAAGACAGCCAGGCATAGGCGTCTACTGTAGTAGGCCCCTGAGGACAGCCAGGCAGAGGATGTACTGTAGGAGGCCTCAGAGGACAAGCAGGCAGATGCTGTACTGTAGGGGGCCCCAGAAGACAGCCAGGCAGATGCTGTACTATAGGAGCCCCCAGAAGACAGCCAGATGCTGTGCCGTTTTGTGCGGGGCAGAAGACAGCCAGGCAGGCAGATGCTGTACTCTCGGAGGCCGCAGAAGACAGCCAGACAGAGTCTGTACTGTAGGAAGTCCCAGATGACAGCCAAGCAGAGACTGTACTGTAGGAAGCCCCAGATGACAGCCAGGCAGAGGCTGTACTGTAGGAAGCCCAAGATGACAGCCAGGCAGAGGCTGTACTGTAGGAAGCCCCAGATGACAGCCAGGCAGATGCTGTACTGTAGGAGGCCCCAGAGGACAGGCAGGCAGATAGTGGACTCTAGGTGGCCCGAGAATACAGGCGGGCAGCTGCTGTACTGTAGGGGGCCCCAGAAGACAGCCAGGCAGAGGCTGTACTGTAGGAGGCCCCAGAAGACAGCCAGGCAGAGGCTGTACTGAAGGATGCCCCAGAAGACAGGCAGGCAGAGGCTGTACTGTAGGGGGCACCAACAGACAGCCAGGCAGAGGCTGTATTGAAGGATGCCCCAGAAGACAGGCAGGCAGAGGCTGTACTGTAGGGGGCCCAGAAGACAGCCAGCCAGAGGCTGTACTGCAGAAGGCCCCATAAAACAGGCAGATACTGTACTGTAGGGGGCCCGAGAAGACAGCCAGGCAGATGCTGTACTGTAGGTTGCCCCAGAAGGCAGTCAGGCAGAGGCTGTACTGTAGAAGGCCCCAGAAGACATTCAGGCAGAGGCTGTACTGTAGGAGGCCCCAGAAGACAGTCAGGCAGAGGCTGTACTATAGGAGGCCCCAGAAGACAGCCAGGCAGAGGCTGTACTGTAGGAGGCCCCAGAAGCAGTCAGGCAGAGGCTGTACTGTAGGAGGCCCCAGAAGATAGTCAGTCAGAGGCTGTACTGTAGAAGGCCCCAGAAGACAGCCAGGCAGAGGCCGTACTCTAGGAAGCCCCAGAAGACAGTCAGAGGCTATACTGAGGGGGTGGGGGGGGCAGAACACTGCTAGGCAGGCAGATGCTGTACTCTAGAGGGTGCAGAAGAAGGCCAGACAGATGATGTACTGTAGGGGTCCCCAGAAGACAGCCAGGAAGATGCTGTACTGTATGAGCCCCCAGAAGACAGCCAGATGCTGTACTGTAGGAGGCCCCAGAAGACAGTCAGGCAGAGGCTGTACTGTAGGAGGCCCCAGAAGACAGCCAGGCAGAGGCTGTACTGTAGGAGGCCCCAGAAGACAGTCAGGCAGAGGCTGTACTGTAGAAGGCCCCAGAAGACAGTCAGGCAGAGGCTGTACTGTAGGAGGCACCAGAAGACAGTCAGGCAGAGGCTGTACTGCAGAAGGCCCCAGAAGACAGCCAGGCAGATGCTGTACTGTAGGAAGCCCCAGAAGACAGTCAGAGGCTATACTGTGGGGGTGGGGGGCAGAACCCTGCCAGGCAGGCAGATGCTGTACTCTAGAGGGCCCAGAAGAAGGCCAGGCGGATGCTGTACTGTGGGGGTCCCCAGAAGACAGCCAGGCAGATGCTGTACTGTATGAGCCCCCAGAAGACAGCCAGATGATGTACTGTGGGGGGCCCCCAGAAGACAGCCAGGCAGGCAGATGCTGTACTCTAGGAGGCCCCAAAAGACAGCCAAGCAGAGGCTGTACTGTAGGAGGTTCCAGAAGACAGCCAGGCAGAGGCTGTACTGTAGGAGGCCCCAGAAGACAGTCAGGCAGAGGCTGTACTGTAGAAGGCCCCAGAAGACAGTCAGGCAGAGGCTGTACTGTAGGAGGCCCCAGAAGACAGTCAGGCAGAGGCTGTACTGTAGAAGGCCCCAGAAGACAGTCAGGCAGAGGCTGTACTGTAGGAGGCCCCAGAAGACAGTCAGGCAGATGCTGTACTGTATGAGCCCCCAGAAGAGAGCCAGATGATGTACTGTGGGGGGCCCCAGAAGACAGCCAGGCAGGCAGATGCTGTACTCTAGGAGGCCCCAAAAGACAGCCAAGCAGAGGCTGTGCTGTAAGAGGTTCCAGAAGACAGCCAGGCAGAGGCTGTACTCTAGGAGGCCCCAAAAAACAGCCAAGCAGAGGCTGTACTGTAGGAGGTTCCAGAAGACAGCCAGGCAGAGGCTGTACTGTAGGAGGCCCCAGAAGACAGTCAGGCAGAGGCTGTACTGTAGAAGGCCCCAGAAGACAGTCAGGCAGAGGCTGTACTGTAGGAGGCCCCAGAAGACAGTCAGGCAGAGGCTGTACTGCAGAAGGCCCCAGAAGACAGCCAGGCAGAGGCTGTACTGTAGGAGCACCCAGAAGACAGCCAGATGCTGTACTCTGGGGGCCTCAGAAGACAGGAAGGCAGGCAGATGCTGTACTCTAGGAGGCCCCAGAAGACAGCCAGGCAGAGGCTGTACTGTAGGAAGCCCCAGATGACAGCCAGGCAGAGGCTGTACTGTAGGAGTCCCCAGAAGACAGCCAGGCAGAGGCTCTACTGTAGGAGGCCCCAGAGGACAGGCAGGCAGGCAGATGCTGTACTCTAGGAGGCCCAAGAAGACAGCCAGGCAGTGGCTCTACTGTAGTAGGCCCCAGAGGACAGGTAGGCAGGCAGATGCTGTACTTTAGGAGGCCCCAGAATACAGGCAGGCAGCTGCTGTACTGTAGGGGGCCCCAGAAGACAGGCAGGCCGCTGCTGTACTGTAGGGGGCCCCAGAAGACAGTCAGGCAGAGACTTTACTGTTGGCGGCCCCAGACGACAGCCAGGCAGAGGCTGTACTGTAGGGGGCCCCAGAAGACAGTCAGACAGATGCTGTACCGTAGGATTACCCAGAAGACAGCCAGATGCTGTACTGTGGGGGGCCCCAGAAGACAGCCAGGCAGGCAGATGCTCTAGTCTAGAGGGCCCCAGACGACAGCCAGGCAGATGCTGTACTGTAGGAGCACCCAGAAGACAGCCAGATGCTGTACTCTGGGGGCCTCAGAAGACAGGCAGGCAGATGCTGTACTCTAGGAGGCCCCAGAAGACAGCCAGGCAGAGGCTGTACTGTAGGAAGCCCCAGATGACAGCCAGGCAGAGGCTGAACTGTAGGAGGCCCCAGAAGACAGCCAGCAGAGGATCTACTGTAGGAGGCCCCAGAGGACAGGCAGGGAGGCTGATGCTGTACTCTAGGAGGCCCCAGAAGACAGCCAGGCAGTGGCTCTACTGTAGTAGGCCCCAGGGGACAGGTAGGCAGGCAGATGCTGTACTTTAGGAGGCCCCAGAATACAGGCAGGCAGCTGCTGTACTGTAGGGGGCCCCAGAAGACAGTCAGGCAGAGGCTTTACTGTTTGGGGGCCCCAGACGACCGCCAGGCAGAGGCTGTACTGTAGGAGGCCACAGAAGACAGCCAGGCAGAGGCTGTTCTGTAGGAGGCCCCAGAAGACAGCCAGGCAGAGGATGTACTGTAGGAGGCCTTAGAAGACACCCAGGCAGATGCTGTTCTGTAGGAGGCCCAGCATGCAGGCGGGCAGAGGCTGTATTGTAGGAGGCCACAGAAGACAGCCAAGCAGAGGATGTACTGTAGGAGGCCCCAGAAGACAAGCTAGACATAGGCTGTACTGTAGTATGCCGCACAAGACAGCAGGCCGAAGCTGTACTGTAGGAGGCTGAAGAAGACAGCCAGGCAGAGGCTGTACTGTAGGAGGCCCCAGAGGACAGGCAGACAGAGGCTGTACTTTAGGAGGACCCAGAATATAGCCAGGCAGAGGATGTACAGGCAGATGCTGTACTGTAGGAGGCCGCGGAAGACAGCCAGGCAGAGGCTGTACTGTAGGAGGCCCCAGAAGACAGCCAGGCCAAGGCTGTACTGTAGGAGGCTCTAGAAGACAGCCAGGCCGAGGCTGTACTGTAGGAGGCCCCAGAAGACAGGCAGGCCGAGGCTGTACTGTAGGAAACCCCCGATGACAGGCAGAGGCTGTACTGTAGGAGGCCACAGAAGACAGCCAGGCAGATGCTGTACTGTAGGAGGCCCCAGAAGACAGCCAGGCAGAGGCTGTACTGTAGGAGCCCCCAGAACACAGTCAGGCAGATGCTGTACTGTAGTGGACTCCAGAAGAAAGCCAGGCCGATGCTGTACTATAGGAGCCCCCAGAAGACATTCAGATGCTGTACTATAGGAGGCCGCAGAAGACAGTCACGCAGAGGCTGTACTGTAGGAGCCCCCAGAAGACAGGCAGATGCTGTACTGTAGGAGCCCCCAGAAGACATTCAGATGCTGTACTATAGGAGGCCGCAGAAGACAGTCACGCAGAGGCTGTACTGTAGGAGCCCCCAGAAGACAGGCAGATGCTGTACTGTAGGAGGCCCCAGAATACAGGCAGGAACATGCTGTACTGTATGAGCCCCCAGAAGACAGCCAGATGCTGTACTGTAGGAGGCCCCAGAAGACAGTCAGGCAGAGGCTGTACTGTAGGAGGCCCCAGAAGACAGCCAGGCAGAGGATGTACTGTAGGAGGCCTTAGAAGACACCCAGGCAGATGCTGTTCTGTAGGAGGCCCAGCATGCAGGCGGGCAGAGGCTGTATTGTAGGAGGCCACAGAAGACAGCCAAGCAGAGGATGTACTGTAGGAGGCCCCAGAAGACAAGCTAGGCATAGGCTGTACTGTAGTATGCCGCAGAAGACAGCAGGCCGAAGCTGTACTGTAGGAGGCTGAAGAAGACAGCAAGGCAGAGGCTGTACTGTAGGAGGCCCCAGAGGACAGGCAGACAGAGGCTGTACTTTAGGAGGACCCAGAATATAGCCAGGCAGAGGATGTACAGGCAGATGCTGTACTGTAGGAGGCCGCGGAAGACAGCCAGGCAGAGGCTGTACTGTAGGAGGCCCCAGAAGACAGCCAGGCCAAGGCTGTACTGTAGGAGGCTCTAGAAGACAGCCAGGCCGAGGCTGTACTGTAGGAGGCCCCAGAAGACAGGCAGGCCGAGGCTGTACTGTAGGAAACCCCCGATGACAGGCAGAGGCTGTACTATAGGAGGCCCCAGAAGACAGCCAGGCAGATGCTGTACTGTAGGAGGCCCCAGAAGACAGCCAGGCAGAGGCTGTACTGTAGAAGCCCCCAGAACACAGTCAGGCAGATGCTGTACTGTAGTGGACTCCAGAAGAAAGCCAGGCCGATGCTGTACTGTAGGAGCCCCCAGAAGACATTCAGATGCTGTACTATAGGAGGCCGCAGAAGACAGTCACGCAGAGGCTGTACTGTAGGAGCCCCCAGAAGACAGGCAGATGCTGTACTGTAGGAGGCCCCAGAATACAAGCAGGAAGATGCTGTACTGTATGAGCCCCCAGAAGACAGCCAGATGCTGTACTGTAGGAGGCCCCAGAAGACAGTCAGGCAGAGGCTGTACTGTAGGAGGCCCCAGAAGACAGCCAGGCAGAGGCTGTACTGTAGGAGGCCCCAGAAGACAGTCAGGCAGAGGCTGTACTGTAGAAGGCCCCAGAAGACAGTCAGGCAGAGGCTGTACTGTAGGAGGCCCCAGAAGACAGTCAGGCAGAGGCTGTACTGTAGAAGGCCCCAGAAGACAGTCAGGCAGAGGCTGTACTGTAGGAGGCCCCAGAAGACAGTCAGGCAGAGGCTGTACTGCAGAAGGCCCCAGAAGACAGCCAGGCAGAGGCTGTACTGTAGGAGCACCCAGAAGACAGCCAGATGCTGTACTCTGGGGGCCTCAGAAGACAGGAAGGCAGGCAGATGCTGTACTCTAGGAGGCCCCAGAAGACAGCCAGGCAGAGGCTGTACTGTAGGAAGCCCCAGATGACAGCCAGGCAGAGGCTGTACTGTAGGAGTCCCCAGAAGACAGCCAGGCAGAGGCTCTACTGTAGGAGGCCCCAGAGGACAGGCAGGCAGGCAGATGCTGTACTCTAGGAGGCCCAAGAAGACAGCCAGGCAGTGGCTCTACTGTAGTAGGCCCCAGAGGACAGGTAGGCAGGCAGATGCTGTACTTTAGGAGGCCCCACAATACAGGCAGGCAGCTGCTGTACTGTAGGGGGCCCCAGAAGACAGGCAGGCCGCTGCTGTACTGTAGGGGGCCCCAGAAGACAGTCAGGCAGAGGCTTTACTGTTGGCAGCCCCAGACGACAGCCAGGCAGAGGCTGTACTGTAGGGGGCCCCAGAAGACAGTCAGACAGATGCTGTACTGTAGGACCACCCAGAAGACAGCCAGATGCTGTACTGTGGGGGGCCCCAGAAGACAGCCAGGCAGGCAGATGCTCTAGTCTAGAGGGCCCCAGACGACAGCCAGGCAGATGCTGTACTGTAGGAGCACCCAGAAGACAGCCAGATGCTGTACTCTGGGGGGCTCAGAAGACAGGCAGGCAGGCAGATGCTGTACTCTAGGAGGCCCCAGAAGACAGCCAGGCAGAGGCTGTACTGTAGGAAGCCCCAGATGACAGCCAGGCAGAGGCTGAACTGTAGGAGGCCCCAGAAGACAGCCAGGCAGAGGCTCTACTGTAGGAGGCCCCAGGGGACAGGCAGGGAGGCTGATGCTGTACTCTAGGAGGCCCCAGAAGACAGCCAGGCAGTGGCTCTACTGTAGTAGGCCCCAGGGGACAGGTAGGCAGGCAGATGCTGTACTTTAGGAGGCCCCAGAATACAGGCAGGCAGCTGCTGTACTGTAGGGGGCCCCAGAAGACAGTCAGGCAGAGGCTTTACTGTTTGGGGGCCCCAGACGACCGCCAGGCAGAGGCTGTACTGTAGGCGGCCACATAAGACAGCCAGGCAGAGGCTGTTCTGTAGGAGGCCCCAGAAGACAGCCAGGCAGAGGATGTACTGTAGGAGGCCTTAGAAGACACCCAGGCAGATGCTGTTCTGTAGGAGGCCCAGCATGCAGGCGGGCAGAGGCTGTATTGTAGGAGGCCACAGAAGACAGCCAAGCAGAGGATGTACTGTAGGAGGCCCCAGAAGACAAGCTAGGTATAGGCTGTACTGTAGTATGCCGCAGAAGACAGCAGGCCGAAGCTGTACTGTAGGAGGCTGAAGAAGACAGCCAGACAGAGGCTGTACTGTAGGAGGCCCCAGAGGACAGGCAGACAGAGGCTGTACTTTAGGAGGACCCAGAATATAGCCAGGCAGAGGATGTACAGGCAGATGCTGTACTGTAGGAGGCCGCGGAAGACAGCCAGGCAGAGGCTGTACTGTAGGAGGCCCCAGAAGACAGCCAGGCCAAGGCTGTACTGTAGGAGGCTCTAGAAGACAGCCAGGCCGAGGCTGTACTGTAGGAGGCCCCAGAAGACAGGCAGGCCGAGGCTGTACTGTAGGAAACCCCCGATGACAGGCAGAGGCTGTACTGTAGGAGGCCCCAGAAGACAGCCAGGCAGATGCTGTACTGTAGGAGGCCCCAGAAGACAGCCAGGCAGAGGCTGTACTGTAGGAAACCCCCGATGACAGGCAGAGGCTGTACTGTAGGAGGCCCCAGAAGACAGCCAGGCAGAGGCTGTACTGTAGGAGGCCCCAGAAGACAGCCAGGCAGATGCTGTACTGTAGGAGGCCCCAGAAGAAAGCCAGGCCGATGCTGTACTGTAGGAGCCCCCAGAAGACATTCAGATGCTGTACTAAAGGAGGCCGCAGAAGACAGCCACGCAGAGGCTGTACTGTAGGAGCCCCCAGAAGACAGGCAG
Organism: Ambystoma mexicanum; assembly: GCF_040938575.1. Lineage (NCBI taxonomy): Eukaryota > Metazoa > Chordata > Amphibia > Caudata > Ambystomatidae > Ambystoma > Ambystoma mexicanum. The sequence goes on from NC_090930.1 coordinate 61,840,942, forward strand.
ATGCTGTACTGTAGGAGGCCCCAGAATACAGGCAGGCAGAGGCTGTACTGTAGGAGGCCCCAGACCACAGTTTTGAAAAACATTTTCAAGTATTTTATTTACTTATATACAAAAATACATTCAACGTCACAGGATTGCCACAGCACAACAAATTCAGGGGGGTGGATATTTCACAACACAATGCCTACAAATAACATTAAAATAAAAAATACAGTGTATGTCAAACTTAATTAATCACCACTTTTCTTTTATTTTTTATTAGTTTAAAGTGCAATTCAGTTAATTAAAACCTTATATACTACAGAAAAAATATATGAACAGGAACAATTACATTTCAGTCATAAAACCATTAGACAAGCATATTACAGACAATTATTTTTTCAATCTAAAAATACATCATAAAATACATTAACAGATTGCTTGCTTCCAAATATAAAAAGCTGCCCCTGTATAAACCTTTATCTCTAACAACAAACAGGGTTACGTTGTTGTGAAGAGAGCAAAAAAAGACCACGGTCAAGCCGTTGGTGTCCTTTTAACCGTTAAACAGGGTTGGGCGTGGTAGCACAAAAGCAACGGTTTTATAGGAAAAAGTATTTTATTACTCGAAATATCTGAGGTAAAAATAAAAGTTCATATCCTCGAGCTCAAGTGCAAGGTGTGACAGGAAAGCGGCAAATCCAACAGGGTAGGTACATCGCTGTCCAGAACTGGAGATTAAATTCTGTAGCTGTATGATGGTGGTTCAACCTGGGAAAGGTTAGCTGTTCGTATTCTGTTGTCCTGTGTTATTATTTTAATGGTTCCCGTAGGTCACAGGAAGGTAGACCCGTAGGTCACAGGAAGGTAGAGAAACTTCAGCAGTTGGAAATGCACAAATAAAAATGGCCAAGGGGCCAAAGTAGTGAGGTGAAGCTCTTGTAAAAATAGCACACTCTTTTCATCTGGGTGCGCGTAGGAGTGGTTATTACGTGGCAATATCTTATCCCTTTTCGTACAGATATTTGGTGTAGGTCATGAGAGCCCTCATGGCCTGTGGGGTCGACCGGTTTCGATGGCACTCGTAATTGGGGCCATCTTCGTCAGGACCGTGATTCAAAAGAGGGAGGATAAATCCGAAAGTTTCAGAGTATGTCTGAAACGGGGCCAGGTTACTCCTGTAGGGATACAGACAAGAGGGGGGGGGGGGGGGTTGGGAGAGGGGAGACAAAGGCATGAGAAATCTGGCCTTGTCAAGAAGTGTAAAGTACACCTTACACCAAAAGTGAGAGGAATAATGTGGGTAAGCGTTCAATCTAATTGCGGTGAAGAGTACAGAACTATTAATGGTGCCTGATCACCGGTGTCTAAAACATGTCTCATCAGAAAGGGGAGGGAGGGGAAAAGTGCTGGAGTGGGGTGACACGGGCACAGAATGAAAAGTGCTCTGTGGCAAATTGGAAGAAAGGAACCATGGGTACCTCTACAACGGGGTGTGTTGGAGGAGGTCTGTCTGTCGTAGGCTGGCTGGTGGCTCTGAAAGGCAAGACAGAAAGTCTGTAAACAAACTGCCAGAAACAGACTTGCAAAGGCAGCTGAAGCGCTAGCAAAAGGACTAATACAGAGCCGGCCAGGTAACAAAAGTTGCAAGTGCAACTAGAGCGCTGACTGCTCTGCAAGGCTAGTTGGCAGCAGGGGCTGTACCTGTGTCTTCCGTGGAGGCGTCTGTCTCACTCGGTGCAGGCGCTCGAAATGAGCGCGGTACCGAAATGCGGCCAACCGCCTCTAAAAACAAGGAAAACGGCGCGCGCCCGCCTCGCGTCAGGATGACGTCGGCGGGCGTCTAGGCAACATCCTCGCAAGAGCGGTATGGGTACAAACAGGAAAACATGCCCAACCGCCCGTGAAAAGGACTTGAAAACACGGCTCAGGGATGCCGAAGCTGTGTGGGACTAGGAGGAATTCCTAAGCCGGTGAGGCTGTGTTGGGGCGAGGATAGGAGGGAAGGGGGGAGGGAGAGGAGGGGTGAGTGGGAAGGGAGGGGAAACGGGAAGAGGGGGGGATGGGGGGTGGCCGATGGGAAGCCGGGGGACCAGATCAGAATCAATACAGAGGGGCGGAGGGTCAGCTCCCTCGAGGGACTGGGAACACCGTGGGAGAGTCCTATGGGTGGGGAAGGAAAGGGGAATGCTGGAGGGCGAAAAAAAAAAAAAAATGACCAGTACTGGCGGGCAAGGCGGCCTATGTTAGCACCGCTAGGTCATGCCACTGGATGTTCTCATTCAGTCCTTTAGAACACATGTTGAGTCTGTAGATCCACTGCTGTTCCCTTCTGAACAGCATGTTATTGAAGTTGCCCCCTCTCGCAGGGGGTGTGACCCTTTCTATGATAGTCCATTGGAAAGAGTCTGCAGTATGTCCTTCAGCTGTAAAGTGCTGGACTAGAGGAGCAGTCAGTTTGTTGGTGCGAATGCAGGACCGATGTTCGACCATACGTGTGCGAGCTGTCCTTGTTGTCATGCCAATATACCTAAGGTCACAGGGGCACGTGATCATATAAATCACTCCTTTGGAGTTGCAATTAGTCAATGTCATTTGCCTCCATGGTGTCTGCCATCCTATGTCAATCTCTGTGGTGCGCGATGTCTGGGGGCACATGGAACAATTGCCACAGGGGGCGTGTCCTCTTGGTGGGGCTGTATCCCAGAGGGTACGCTGGCTAGGTCCTGTGATCGGGATGTTGTGTGTAAGCGTTTTTACCACTTTGTCTCGCAGGTTTGGATGTCTTTTGAGAGCAAAGCGTGGTACAGGGATGGTGGTATGTCCAGTATTCAAGATCGGCCATAGAGTTTTTACTTCTTTCTTAATTTTGTTGAGTAGGGGCGAGTAACTGAATACTGCTGTAATGCCTGTGGTGGTGGCTGGTTTTGTGTGTTGTTGCAGGGTTATAGATCTAGGGATATTTCTGGCTCTTTTGTAAGTGTCCCTAATGATTTTCTGCGGGTATCCCCTGTCTGCCAATTGGTCTCTTAGAAGGCTGGACTGTGTGATGTAGGTGGGGGTCTGGCTGCACAACCTGCGGTATCGTAAGAACTGTCCGAAAGGGAGATTGTCTCTGAGTGCTTTTGGGTGGTAGCTGGAGTAGCATAAAAGAGAGTTTCTGTCGGTGGACTTTTTGTAAACACTTGAAACTAGTCTGCCGTTTGATGTGGAGATTGCAAGGTCCAGAAAGTGAGTTGAATGTTTCTCTTTGTCTAGTGTGACCACTGATGCAACGGGCCTACGCCCACCTTCACAGTTTTTTCCTCCACATTGTATGAACTCTCCGGAATCAGTCACCTTTGAACAAGCATTGCTTAAAAAAATCTCAGAGCTGGAGCGGACCATTCCATTCATTAACAACAATTGCACGAAAACCCAACTGACAGCACTTTCCGATCTAGCTAAAAATACAGCCATTACAATAAAACCGGCTGACAAAGGGGGAGCCATTGTCATCATGGACACCACCAACTATATCAACATGGTCAACAATCTGCTGAGCGACAACACCAGCTACAAAATGCTCCGCACGGACCCGACATCTGCTCTTCAAACAACGATAGCTCCCATTATCTACGAAGCTGAGGCTGAAGGATACATCAGCGCCCGCGAGGCCGCTTTTCTCTCCCCGCCTCACCCTCGTATCCCGGCTATGTATGCCCTACCTAAGATTCATAAGGGCATCACGCCTCCGCCAGGACGCCCCATTGTGTCCGGCATTGGCTCTATTTTGGAACCCCTCTCTCAATTCGTAGACTTCTTTATAAAGGAACAAATTCCCAAAATGACTAGTTATGTCAAAGATTCCACCAATATGCTAAACCTACTTGATACCCTGCAGTATGATCCACAACAAGAATGGCTAGTCACTATCGACATCGAGTCTCTATATACTCGAATCCCCCAACAAGAAACCTTGAATATGCTGAGCAGATTATTACACTCTGGGATCGAACTACAAGGTGTGTCACCTACCTTCATTTACCAACTGGCAGAGATCGCATTAACCAAGAACTATTTTGTTTTTCAAAACACCTTCTACCAACAGGTATCTGGCACCGCGATGGGAGCGACCTTTGCCCCCAGCCTTGCCAACTTGTATGTCGACCTTTTTGAACAACAACATATCTACCCCACCTCCAACCCATTTCGTGCCAATCTTGGCATATGGCGCAGATATATAGACGACATCTTCGTAATCTTCAAAGGAACTGAACAAGAACTTGCTTCTTTCCATGCTTGGCTCAACTCTCTCAATCCTCACTTACAGTTCACACTAGACAAAGAGAAACATTCAACTCACTTTCTGGACCTTGCAATCTCCACCTCAAACGGCAGACTAGTTTCAAGTGTTTACAAAAAGTCCACCGACAGAAACTCTCTTTTATGCTACTCCAGCTACCACCCAAAAGCACTCAGAGACAATCTCCCTTTCGGACAGTTCTTACGATACCGCAGGTTGTGCAGCCAGACCCCCACCTACATCACACAGTCCAGCCTTCTACGAGACCAATTGGCAGACAGGGGATACCCGCAGAAAATCATTAGGGACACTTACAAAAGAGCCAGAAATATCCCTAGATCTATAACCCTGCAACAACACACAAAACCAGCCACCACCACAGGCATTACAGCAGTATTCAGTTACTCGCCCCTACTCAACAAAATTAAGAAAGAAGTAAAAACTCTATGGCCGATCTTGAATACTGGACATACCACCATCCCTGTACCACGCTTTGCTCTCAAAAGACGTCCAAACCTGCGAGACAAAGTGGTAAAAACGCTTACACACAACATCCCGATCACAGGACCTAGCCAGCGTACCCTCTGGGATACAGCCCCACCAAGAGGACACGCCCCCTGTGGCAATTGTTCCATGTGCCCCCAGACATCGCGCACCACAGAGATTGACATAGGATGGCAGACACCATGGAGGCAAATGACATTGACTAATTGCAACTCCAAAGGAGTGATTTATATGATCACGTGCCCCTGTGACCTTAGGTATATTGGCATGACAACAAGGACAGCCCGCACACGTATGGTCGAACATCGGTCCTGCATTCGCACCAACAAACTGACTGCTCCTCTAGTCCAGCACTTTACAGCTGAAGGACATACTGCAGACTCTTTCCAATGGACTATCATAGAAAGGGTCACACCCCCTGCGAGAGGGGGCAACTTCAATAACATGCTGTTCAGAAGGGAACAGCAGTGGATCTACAGACTCAACACGTGTTCTAAAGGACTGAATGAGAACATCCAGTGGCATGACCTAGCGGTGCTAACATAGGCCGCCTTGCCCGCCAGTACTGGTCTTTTTTTTTTTTTTTTTCGCCCTCCAGCATTCCCCTTTCCTTCCCCACCCATAGGACTCTCCCACGGTGTTCCCAGTCCCTCGAGGGAGCTGACCCTCCGCCCCTCTGTATTGATTCTGATCTGGTCCCCCGGCTTCCCATCGGCAACCCCCCCACCCCCCCCTTCCCCTTTCCCCTCCTCCCCCCCCTCCTCTCCCTCCCCCCCTTCCCTCCTATCCTCGCCCCAACACAGCCTCACCGGCTTAGGAATTCCTCCTAGTCCCACACAGCTTCGGCATCCCTGAGCCGTGTTTTCAAGTCCTTTTCACGGGCGGTTGGGCATGTTTTCCTGTTTGTACCCATACTGCTCTTGCGAGGATGTTGCCTAGACGCCCGCCGACGTCATCCTGACGCGAGGCGGGCGCGCGCCGTTTTCCTTGTTTTTAGAGGCGGTTGGCCGCATTTCGGTACCGCGCTCATTTCGAGCGCCTGCACCGAGTGAGACAGACGCCTCCACGGAAGACACAGGTACAGCCCCTGCTGCCAACTAGCCTTGCAGAGCAGTCAGCGCTCTAGTTGCACTTGCAACTTTTGTTACCTGGCCGGCTCTGTATTAGTCCTTTTGCTAGCGCTTCAGCTGCCTTTGCAAGTCTGTTTCTGGCAGTTTGTTTACAGACTTTCTGTCTTGCCTTTCAGAGCCACCAGCCAGCCTACGACAGACAGACCTCCTCCAACACACCCCGTTGTAGAGGTACCCATGGTTCCTTTCTTCCAATTTGCCACAGAGCACTTTTCATTCTGTGCCCGTGTCACCCCACTCCAGCACTTTTCCCCTCCCTCCCCTTTCTGATGAGACATGTTTTAGACACCGGTGATCAGGCACCATTAATAGTTCTGTACTCTTCACAGGAATTAGATTGAACGCTTACCCACATTATTCCTCTCACTTTTGGTGTAAGGTGTACTTTACACTTCTTGACAAGGCCAGATTTCTCATGCCTTTGTCTCCCCTCTCCCAACCCCCCCCCCCCCTCTTGTCTGTATCCCTACAGGAGTAACCTGGCCCCGTTTCAGACATACTCTGAAACTTTCGGATTTATCCTCCCTCTTTTGAATCACGGTCCTGACGAAGATGGCCCCAATTACGAGTGCCATCGAAACCGGTCGACCCCACAGGCCATGAGGGCTCTCATGACCTACACCAAATATCTGTACGAAAAGGGATAAGATATTGCCACGTAATAACCACTCCTACGCGCACCCAGATGAAAAGAGTGTGCTATTTTTACAAGAGCTTCACCTCACTACTGTGGCCCCTTGGCCATTTTTATTTGTGCATTTCCAACTGCTGAAGTTTCTCTACCTTCCTGTGACCTACGGGAACCATTAAAATAATAACACAGGACAACAGAATACGAACAGCTAACCTTTCCCAGGTTGAACCACCATCATACAGCTACAGAATTTAATCTCCAGTTCTGGACAGCGATGTACCTACCATGTTGGATTTGCCGCTTTCCTGTCACACCTTGCACTTGAGCTCGAGGATATGAACTTTTATTTTTACCTCAGATATTTCGAGTAATAAAATACTTTTTCCTAAACCTTTATCTCTCCATCAAAAATAACTGACCAAAATTAGTCAGATTCAATCATTTGGGGATCCCCAACTATATGTACATACCCTTTGAGGTACCATTGCTTTAATTTAGTACACATGGTAAGAATATGTCTTGCAGTCTCCACCTCTATTTTGCAGTGCCTGCACAATCTTTCTGCACGGGGGGTGTTTGTCCATGCCTCGGTTACTTCATTACAAGGGAGGGTATTCAGGCGTAATAGCAAAATAAATCTTCTTAAAGCCCTATTACCAGTTTTTAGCAAATATTCTCTTGGAATAGTAGGTTTAAGACCTTGGAGAGCTTAAGTAACGTATCGTGGCTTAGTAAAGAGGAAGGATTGCTTTTCATACAAACCCCAAATACAAGCTTTTTCCTTTAGACTTTTCAAAATGAATACAATATTGTCTTTCACCGTTGGATCCTTATAACCTAAAGCTTCAAGGAAGGTTAATACTGTATTTTGTAGACTTACAGTATAAGTATTCTTGAACCTGCTTTCACTTTTATTTTTCCCTATAAGATTAAGCAGATTTTCTTCCTCCCCGTCCTCCGATATTATTCTGAAATAAAGTTTACAACATCCAATTTTCCATAGGGTCAAAAGGAAAGTCAGCCCCAGTTCGCATCTGATTGCTTGTATAGGCACAGCATTAGGTAGTCCTAGAACAGGTCTCCAGAGCTTCCCTTCAAGTTGATCAAGTTTGCTCAGATATTTGCTCTCAACTGTTCCAAGAGCATACATAATACCCGGGATAATGCAGCTCTTATATACCTCAAGAAAGCCTTCGATGGAGTGACCTCCTTTACGAGCCATATATTTCCGTATAACATTCAATTTCTTGAATATTTTTAAGTTTACCGCCTCTTGGAAAAATTGTATGTAGGGGTTACTCTAAATGGGCATCCCAAGATATGGGTAGGCCTCAACAACTTCCAATTTAATAGAGTTGATGTGCCATCTAGAGGTAAATTTTTTCTTCTCTTTCTTTGTTGCTCCAAATACCATAATCTTGGTCTTATTTATATTAATATTAAGGTTGTTTGCCTCAGAGTAAGAGAACAAACCATTCAACATTCTTTGCAATCCTACCAGAGTTTTATCCATAAGGATAGTATCGTCTGCATACATAAGTCCACATATTGCTTTCCCCCCCCACAATGGGAGGAAAATTGTTTAAGGCAGTAAAACTCTCCCACATATCTGAAACGTACAAATTATACAGTATTGGTGACGTAACACATCCGTGCTTGAGGCCAGTATTGGTGCTGATCTCGGATGATAGCATCCCTCCTTTGCCCAAACAGATGGACACCGTGGTCTCCCTATACATTTCTTCCAAAAAATGGAGAATTTTTGGACAGACCTTTTTTTCCCTCAATCTTTCCCACAATAGGCCCCTATTGACACAGTCAAAAGCTTTCGAATAATCTATAAAACACACGTATAGTTTTCCCCCCTTATCCTTAGAACCAGCTATGATGTGTTTCAACATGGTCAGATTATCTAGAGTACTGTATCTTTTTCTGAAACCAGTTTGTTGGGCAGATAGGAGACCCTTCTCCTCCATCCAGAATTTCAGTCTGTCTACTAGCAGGGAACAAAAGACCTTACAGCTGATATCAGCCATTGCTAGTAATCTATAATTATCCGGCAGTTTTCTGTCCCCTTTTTTAAAAATTGGGATAACTATTGCTTTCCTCCAACTATCTGGTATAATACCTGTTTCCCATATACCAGTAAATAGCTGGAGGAAGAGCACTGCCCATTTCTGAGGATTTTGTTTTATAACAATATTGGCCAGCCCATCCGGGCCAGGGGCACGTGAAGATTTCATTTTTGAGATAACTTTGAGGATGTCCAGAATACCAAAGGGGAACTTATAAGTGCCACATAGGTTTTTAAAGGTAGGGATAGCAGAGATGTGACTTGTCTTGAAGAAGAGATGAGTAATATACTGCTTCCAAGACTCCTGTCCCACGTCATTATTTTCTCTATTATCTTCATCCATCAAGAATTGGCGGTATAGGTACCAAAACATTTTTGAATCATGGGTTTTGCATAACATATATATACACCTCCAATTTGCATTATTGATATTATATTTATAATCCTTTACCCAATTTTTATAGTGAGTCTTAATGTTTCTAGATCTCTTACTTCTCTCTTCATCGTCTAAGTCACATAACTCCTTAAATTCCCGGATATCCACAAGCGAGGATTAGATGGCCCAGTTAAATAAACACAATGCAGCGTGCTGCAAAGCCCAGGCAAAATACACACAGAGTGTGCCGGTGTTCCTTTTTGTAGCCCGCACTTCCGGGGTGGGTGTGGCCTGGCGGCAAGGTCCGCAAGCGAGGATTAGATGGCCCAGTTAAATAAACACAATGCAGCGTTTGTAGATAGCGCTGCTTCAAAGCCCAGGCAAAATACACACAGAGTGTGCCGGTGTTCCTTTTTGTAGCCCGCACTTCCGGGGTGGGCGTGGCCTGGCGTCAAGGTCCGCAAGCGAGGATTAGATGGCCCAGTTAAATAAACACAATGCAGCGTTTGTAGATAGCGCTGCTTCAAAGCCCAGGCAAAATCACCACTTATGCATCCATCTGAATCAAACTATTACACCACTCCTACTCAATCACCCAACACGTTTCATTCCTTCCATTCATTATTAAAAAAGGGTTTTTTATTGATATTGATATTGATATTGATATTTTATTTCCATCGCGCTCGTACACAAGTGTTTCAGAGCGCGACAAGGCAAGGGAGGGGAACAGGGGAGAACAAAACAGCGTTCTTACTAGGCCCAGTGACATTGAGAACGCGCAAGTGCATGGTAGAGGGGAGGGGAAAAGTGCATTGAAGGGGGGAGAAGTGGAAAGTGCGAAGCAGAGGAGAAACAGATAAATAACAATAAATAAATAATAAAGGCAACAAACAGTGGTTGTGCAGCCAGCAATTTGCAAGTGCTAGGTTTAAGGCAGCAGGCAGGGTAGGTCTGATAAGTGCAGGAAGAAAAAGGGGGGGCTGTATGGGTACAGATACAGACCCCAGTGCAAGGGGTGGCCCGGAGGCAGTGCGGGAGGGTGGCGGAGTGAGCAGGTACCTGGGCCCGGAGGACAGAGGGTGGCCAGGTGCAAGGTGCCGAGGGAGCACAGAATCATCAGAGGAGAGGGAGGGCGAAGGCAGAAGCAAAGAGGAAGGTCTTGAGGTGCTTCTGGAACCGGAGATGGTTCTCCTCAAGTTTTAGAGTGGCACGAAGGCTGTTCCAGAGGGAGGCCCCAGCCGAAGACAGAGATCTACCCCCAGCTCGTTTCTTTGAAAAACGACTGACCCCGAGGGAGTTAGAGGTAGAGGAGCAAAGAGGTTGAGAGGGGAGGTATTTGCTGAGGGATAGCTGAAGGTATTTTGGACCCAGACCTCAGAAAGCCATGTGGACAATGCAGAGAGTTTTGAATTTAATTCTTGTATCCACTGGGAGCCAATGGAGAGATTTCAGAGCTGGAGAGACACGATCCCAGGGCTTGAGGCCAAGGACAAGTCTTGCAGTCCTGTTCTGGATTAGTTGCAGAGGGCGGAGAGTAGAGGCAGGTAGATTTAGAAAGAGGCTGTTACAATAGTCCAACAAAGAGAGAACCAGAGCTGGGATACCATGAGCTTCTGCGGGAAGGTGAGGAGGTGCAGTAGGAAATTTGACTTTTTAGAGACCTCAGAGATGTGGGCGGAGAAGGAAAGGTTGGAGTCAAAGATGACCCCGAGGTTCTTAGCCTTGCAGGTGGGGGTAGGAGGAGGGCCAAGGGAGGCCGGCCAGAGAGTGAGGGGAAAGGATGGTGAAGGTGTGCCGTTGAGGAGGATCTCCGTCTTGCTGTTTTCGGAAGTTCTTCAGGGGGCCGGGGGCAATGTTTAATAACCACACAATCCTGTTCAACAATCCCTGTTTTACTTTTTTCCTCAAATCTAACAATGTTGTCTCCAGAATATTTCTGCACAATTCAAAATTAACGACACTTCGCCAGTGTAGGCTCATCTGTGAGAGTGACCTATAGGAGTGATATATGAAGAGGGACCTAGTGCCTCGATTCCAAATTTAATTTTTACAGATCACCTGATTATATAATTATAATCACAATAGGGCACTACTAGTGTGGAAGGGAAAAGCAATCCCCTAGTTTATTATGAGAAAGACTGTCTAGACTGCATACTCACTCTATAAAAGTCTTAATGGTGCTCACAAAACCAAACTGCCACTCTGCTGTCTTCTTGGCCACACTGCCTGCAGTCAAATGTAACCAATACCGCCATGACAGCGTTCTGTCGCTGTCCCCTTACAACCATGTGTCAATTCCTATTGTCCTGAAAAATTATAATAAGGAACTATCTAACTAACATGATTTCATCCGTCAGACGCACTGTAAAACGAACAGGACAAACGGCGGCATCTGTTTCCACTGTTTGAAAGCTGATTTTACTTTTCATTCTGTCGTCTCTGTTTACTTATGACTGGTGGTGTCTGTGCTTTTTGCTCAAATACCTGTGTGTTTTAAGTTTCCCTTAAACTTTATAGGATACTTGCCTCCACGGCGTATCTCTTGTCTGGTTACTTTCCTCACACCCTTTACGTGATGGACATAAAATAATCCAATATAATACATGTAACAACACCAGCCTCCTCCAGTTTGCTTACTTTTATGCCGTAAGCCATTTAATGATTGCAGAGATCTGGGTCATGCTCCATTGTTGAGCATTTCTTTTGTCTGGCGCTCCCTTCGCATAGTTGTACTATGATGAGCCTACACTGGCGAAATTAAGAAGAACCAGGAAGTGTCGTTAATTTGGAATTGTGCAGAAAAATTCTGGAGAAAACATTTTGTTAGATTGGAGGAAGAAAGTAAAACAGGGATTGTTGAACAGGATTGTGTGGTTATTACACATTGCCCCACCTGAAGAATTTCCCAAAAGCCTTTTTTAATAATGAATGGAAGGAATGAAACATGTTGGGTGATTGAGTAGGAGTGGTGTTTGATTCAGATGGATGCATAAGTGGTGATTAATTAAGTGCGATATACAATGTATTTTTTTAGTTTAATGTTATTTGTAGGCATTGTGTTGTGAAATATCCACTCCACCTGCATTTGTTGTGGTGTGGCAATCCTGTGACGTTGAATCTATTTTTGTATATAAGTAAATCAAATACTTGAAAATGTTTTTCAAAAAGGTCTCTCTGAAGATTTGTGACAGATTCTGTGAGGCTAGTTGTAGGCCTGTGAAAGTACCCTTTATGGGAGTGACAGAGAACCATTGGAATACTTTTGGCCAGCACTAAAGGACACCATGATGGGGCGGTGGCAGATGATTCACTTGGTGAAGAGAAAGAAACTGTCCCACAAAGGCCCTTCTTCAAGGTGGAAAGCACCAGCTGCAAGAAGAATGTTTATAGGTCACAAGCTGAAGACCTGCAGAGATCCAAGCTGAAACTCGGAACGGGAACCGATGCATGGCAGATGCCATTCATGCAGCTGGTCTGCCCACAGTTTGGCCATGGGACACATCTGAAGGCTCCAGAGAGCAGGATCAGGAGTTGCAGGCCTGGACTAGTTGGTGCCACAAACCCCAGGGTGGTCGAAAGCACAATTGAGGGTCTTCTAAATATCGATCCAGAGAGGCAGGGCTTAACTGGGACTTGGCTGGAGGCAATGCTGGATACATTGAACAGTTTTCCCTGGTACTGCAGTGGGTTGCAGCTTTTCATGGGGGTCGTGGCGCCAATGACGATCTAAAGAATGGCTGCAGAAGTCCTCCTTTTATCCTAAATTCAAGCCAGGGTCGCTCTCAGCCCACCAATGGTAAGGATCTGCACCATTTAAACTGGCAATTTCCGACCAGTAACGGACAGCCTTTTGGTGAAATCTGCCCAGCAGCAGACACCCCCTACCTGGATTTGCACCAGGCAGTACCAGCCCCCCCATCCGGCCAGATGTTCACACTGCCACTTTGCCCGGAAAAGTTGAGGCCTGGGAAAGGGTTTCCCATATATGGCATTTCCTGACCCGACAAGACGGGAAGAAGGCCAATGGATACTTGAAAATGTTTTTCAAAAAGATGTCTCTGATGATTTGTGACAGATTCTGGTAGGCTCTTTGTAGGTCTGTGAAAGTATCCTTTATGGGAGTGACAGAGAACCATTGGAATACTTTTGTCGAGTGTTTATTTTTGGGGTTGTTCCTGTGGTTGTAAAATATACCCCACCTTCTCTGTTTTGGTTGTATGGGTTCTTTACTGCTGCCCACTTCCATTGTGTCCAGGGGATCGCCTGTCATTGTCACAAACTCGTGGTGGTCTGCATCTAAGTGGGCCTGGGTCATCCAGCAACAAAGCACCAGGCACCATAGCATCAGTGTTCAGAACCGCCACGTAGACGGACCAATCCCAATGTCGAAAAAGGCTACTGCACTCACGATCTCTTGCCCCCCTGTAACCGGATGTAGGTGGCCTCAGTGAATCTAGGAACCCTAGGGGGTGGTTTCCAATGGAATCGGAGTAAGGGAGGTGATCCTGCATAGCTTTTTCCACTACCTGTTTTATGGTTGTACGGGGGCAAAGTCCTGACTCCAACTCTCCCTTGCCATGTTGTGATTAGTGGAGTTGTAGCCAAGAATGCCCCCAGAGCTTGCTCTAGAGTATTGATATTGAGAGAGGGACCCTAATCTTTTGTACTTACCCATATCCTCATTACAGGAACATTTTCCTGACCTGCTGGCTTTAACACTACGTATCTCTACACTTTAAAATGCTCTTAACCTAACAACCCATGTCCCATTTGCTCGAGGTTGTCCAGGTGATCTGTGTTTACGACATGCGTCAACAATTCTTTCTATCAAGTTTTAGTTCCTGATGCCCTTAATATTTCACAATAACCCTCTTCAGAAAAACCTTGCCTCAATCCTGATGGCTAATGCTCCTTGCCTGGTGGAGGGGCTTCTATTCAAGTCCAGGACCAGTGGGCATTCTTCCATCTTCTGGGGCATCGTCAATCTGTGTGTTGGCCTGGACGTGGTAATGAGATGCCTTGGCTTGATGTCTGCAGATTGCTTCTGTGTTTAGGGGTCATCCTCAGGATCCTCTCGTCATAATGCTTGATCCGTCAGCTGCCTTCTATACCTTTGACCGCCAAGGACTTTTAAATCATCTGATTTCTGTGGTTTAGGGGTCGGACGCAGCTCTTGAAACCTTTTCGGCTCTTTTTTCAAACAGGGTGCCTTTGTCACCAGCTCAGATTCATATCCACCCCGGTGTCCCTCAGGGGCCCTCCCTTTCCCTGCTTTTGGTCAAAGCACCTTCCTGATCTTTTACTTACTCTTGACTCAGGCTTTCAATGTTATGCTCACGGGATCCTGTTTCTTTTTAAGCTATCCTGGGAGCCGCCAAAGATAATATCAAACCTAATTTTGTATTAACTTGAGTTAGGCGACGGATAGACCAAAAATGGCTGCATTTTAACACTTCTAAAACAGAACTGAGCATTATCAGATCTAAATCCAGCTTAAAATATCCAGGAAATCCTCACCTAATGATCAACAAGAAGGAGGCCATATCCTTCATGACATTAAATCTTTAGGGGCTCTCTTCGATCCCTTAAATGACACGTTGGCACATATTCATTCAGTGGTCAGTTCCACTACATATTATCTCTGTGTTTCAAGGAAACACCTTCCTTTTCACGAGCAAGCACACTTAAGCCTAATTGCTTGAGACTGGTATGCCCCAAGCTGGACTATTTTAATTCCTTATTGGTTGGATACTCAAAAGCAGTTATCAATGAACTTAAAATTTTACAAAACCAAGCAGCGCGTACAGTTTATAATGCTTTTACATTTACCTAAACATCACTTCCTGGAAGCTACCAGGATACTTTAAAAATATCAATGTGTTGTGGCCTGGATGCGGTGCTGTGCCTTCTCCTGTTCAGGGCTGTGCTCTTGTTCTGTGTTTAAAAATGTAGTAAAAATAAAATGAAACAAATCTTCTATAAACTTAGACAATTAGGTCTTTGGGAGGTAACCACCCACATCAGGCTAACCTGAGCCCACATCGCTCTATCCTTCACAGTCCCACGTTGTTCCTCTCCCTAGTGCAGCAGGGGGTACATCTTGTCCCACGCAGCACTAGTCTGTGCAGTAACACCCGGCCAGTTATACCATTTGAACATTCCAAACTGTGCATCTGGTGAGGATTCACAGAGGTTTACCATGAGAAATTGCTTCATTAATGTTGTTGCTAATGTGTTACACCCAACTCTGGGCCATATTGATGCCTGGCCCGTGCACAACCCAATGGGGAGTGGGGTTCTCACGCTACTCTCCTCATCATTGGACATTCTCCAGTATTGACCTCTTTTAACTGACAGACACATCACATCGTCAGTAATATCATGGAGACTTGGATGTATCGCGGTCTCAGAGCAGTCTCATGTTGACATCATACTCCGCCTGCCAGGGGTTGATAAGTGCATGAGAACCTGGAAACACGACCCACTCATGCTAAAGAACCAAGACTTTAATGGACAGGTGAAAAAGAACTATCATACTTCCTGGAAATATACTGGAATAGTGGTTCTTCCATGGCGGGAGTATGGAAAAGTGTGAAAGCCTATTTAAGGGATCTAGTCATAAAGAAGTGAACCATCACAAATAGGAAATCAGAACAGGAAGTGAGGTCTCTACGGGTAGATCTCATATGACTTCATAAAGAGGTAATGATTAAGGGCATGAGTCGGGAGTAGAAGCAAAAACTAGGAAGGACAGCACTATGGCTTCAACATGTACCATTCTAGAAAGACTGAATCCTCCTTTCTGAGTATAAGGGCAACAGCATGCACCATTCTAGAAAGACTGAATCCTCCTTTCTGAGAAGAAGAGCAACAACATACACCATTCTAGAAAGACTGACTCCTCCTTCCTGAGAAAAAAGGAAAGGACATGAACCCTTCTAGAAAGACACACTCCTCCTTCCTGAGAAGAAGGGCACAGCATGCACCATTCTAGAAAGACTGAATCCTTCTTCCTGAGAAGAAGGGCAACAGCATGCACCATTCTAGAAATACTGACTCCTCCTTCCTTAGAAGAAGGGCAACACCATGCACAATTCTAGAAAGATTGACTCCTCCTTCCTGAGAGGAAGGGAACCACATGCACCATTCTAGAAAGACAGAATCCTCCTTCCTGCGAAGAAGGGCAACTCCACAAACCATTCCAGGAAGACAGAATCCTCCTTCCTGCAAAGAAGGGCAACACCACAAACCATTCTAGAAAGACTGAATCCTCCTTCCTGAGAAGAAAGGCAACAACATGCACCATTCTAGAAAGACTGAATCCTCCTTCCTGAGAAGAAGGGCAATAACATGCACCATTCTAGAAAGACTGAATCCTCCTTCCGGAGAAGAAGGGCAACAGCATGCACCATTCTAGAAAGACTAACTCATCCTTCCTGAGAAGAGGGGCAACAACACGCACCATTCTAGAAAGACTGAATCCTCCTCCCTGAGAAGAAGGGCAATGGCATGCACCATTCTAGAAAGACTAACTCCTCCTTCCTGAGAAGAAGGGCAACACTGTGCACGATTTTAGAAAGACTGACTCCTCCTTCTTGAGAGGAAGGGCAATGTCAGGCACCATTTTAAAAAGACTGAATACCCCTTCCTGAGAAGAAGGGCAACACTATGCACCATTCTAGAAAGACGGAATCCTTCTTCCTGAGAAGAAGGGCAACAACATGCACCATTCTAGAAAGACAGAATCCTCCTTCCTGAGAAGAAGGGCAACAAAATGCACCAATTTTAGAAAGACTGAATCCTTCTTTCCGTCGAAGAAGGGCAACTGCATGCACCATTCTAGAAAGACTGAATCCTGCTTCCTGAGAAGAAGGGCAACAGCATGCACCATTCTAGAAAGACTGACTCCTCCTTCCACAGAAGAAGAGCAACACCATACACAATTCTAGAAAGATTGACTCCTCCTTCCTGAGAGGAAGGGAACCACATGCACCATTCTAGAAAGACAGAATCCTCCTTGCTGACAAGAAAGGCAATAACCTGCACCATTCTAGAAAGACAAAATCCTCCTTCCCGCGAAGAAAGGCAACTCCACGAACCATTCTAGAAAGACAGAATCCTCCTTCCTGCGAAGAAGGGCAACACCACAAACCATTCTAGAAAGACTGAATCCTCCTTCCTGAGAAGAAAGGCAACAGCATGCACCATTCTAGAAAGACTGAATCCTCCTTCCTGAGAAGAAGGGTAACAACATGCACCATTCTAGAAAGACTGAATCCTCCTTCCTGAGAAGAAGGGTAACAGCATGCACCATTCTAGAAAGACTGACTCCTCCTTCCTGAGAAGAAGGGCGACATCATGCACCATTCTAGAAACACTGAATCCTCCTTCCTGAGAAGAGGGGCAACAACATGCACCATTCTATAGAGACTGAATCCTCCTTCCTGAGAAGAAGGGCAACAGCATGCACCATACTAGAAAGACTGAATCCTCCTTCCTGAGAAAAAGGGCAACAGCATGCACCATTCTAGAAAGACTGAATCCTATTTCTTGAGAATAAGGGCAACACCATGCACCATTCTAGAAAGACTGAATCCTCCTTCATGAGAAGAAGGTCAACGACATGCACCATTATAGAAAGACTGAATCTTCCTTCCTGAGTGGAAGGGCAACGACATGCAGCATTATAGAAAGACTGAATCCTCCTTCTTGAGAGGAAGGGCAACAACATGCACCATTCTAGAAAGACTGAATCCTCCTCCCTGAGAAGAAGAGCAACGGCATGCACCATTCTAGAAAGACTGACTCCTCCTTCCTGAGAAGAACAGCAACACCATGCACAATTCTAGAAAGACTTACTCCTCCTTCCTGAGAGGAAGGGCAATGTCAGGCACCATTCTAGAAAGACTGAATACCCCTTCCTGAGAAGAAGGGGAACACTATGCAACATTCTAGAAAGACGGAATCCTTCTTCCTGAGAAGAAGTGCAACAACATGCACCATTCTACAAAGACGGCATCCTCCTTCCTGAGAAGAAGGGCAACAACATGCCCCATTATAGAAAGACTGAATCCTCCTTCCTGAGAAGAAGGGTAAAAACATGCCCCATTCTAGAAAGACGGAATCCTCCTTCCTGAGAAGAAGGGCAACAGCATGCACCATTCTAGAAAGACTGACTCCTCCTTCCTTAGAAGAAGGGCAACACCATGCACAATTCTAGAAATATTGACCCCTCCTTCCTGAGAGGAAGGGAACCACATGCACCATTCTAGAAAGACAGAATCCTCCTTTCTGACAAGAAAGGCAATAACCTGCACCATTCTAGAAAGACAAAATACTCCTTCCTGCAAAGAAGGGCAACACCATGAACCATTCTAGAAAGACAGAATTCTCCTTCCTGAGAAGAAAGGCAACGACATGCACCATTCTAGAAAGACTGAATCCTCCTTCCTGACAAGAAGGGCAACAACATGCACCATTCTAGAAAGACTGAATCCTCCTTCCTGACAAGAAGGGCAACAGCATGCACCATTCTAGAAAGACTGACTCCTCTTTCCTGAGAAGAAGGGCAATGACATGCGCCATTCTAGAAAGACTGAATCCTCCTTCCTCAGAAGAGGGGCAACAACATGCACCCTTCTAGAGAGACTGAATCCTCCTTCCTGAGAAGAAGGGCAACAGCATACACCATACTAGAAAGACTGAATCCTCCTTCCTGAGAAAAAGGAAAACAGGATGCACTATTCTAGAAAGACTGAATCCTATTTCTTGAGAATAAGGGCAACACCATGCACCATTCTAGAAAGACTGAATCCTCCTTCCTGTGAAGAAGGGCAACAGCATTCACCATTCTAGAAAGACTGACTCCTCCTTCCTAAGAAGAAGGGCAACACCATGCACGATTCTAGAAAGACTGACTCCTCCTTCCTGAAAGGAAGGGCAACGACAGGCACCATTCTAGAAAGACTGAATACCCCTTCCTGAGAGGAAGGGCAACAACATGCATCATACTAGAAAGACTGAATACCCCTTCCTGAGAGGAAGGGCAACAACACGCACCATTCTAGGAAAACTGAATCCTCCATCGTAAAAAGAAGGGTATCAACATGCAGCATTCTAGAAAGACTGAATCCTCCTTCCTGAGAGGAAGGGCAAGAACATGGACCATTCTAGAAAGTCTGAATCCTCCTTCTTGAGAGGAAGGGCAAAAACATGCACCAGTCTCGAAAAAGACTGAATCCTCCTTCCTGAGAAGAAAGCAACAAGACGCACCATTCTAGAAAGACTGAATTCTCCTTCCTGCGAAGAAGGACAACACCATGCACCATTCTCGAAAGACTGAATCATCCTTCCTGAGAAGAAGGGCAACTGCATGCACCATTCTAGAAAGACTGAATCCTATTTCCTGAGAAGAAGGGCAACGTCATGCACCATTCTACAAAGACTGAATCCTCCTTCCTGAGAAGAAGGGCAACGACATGCACCATTCTATAAAGACTGAATCCTCCTTCCTGAGAGGAAGGGCAATGACAGGCACCATTCTAGAAAGACTGAATACCCCGTCCTGAGAGGAAGGGCAACAACATGCACTATTCTAGAAAGACTGAATCCTATTTCTTGAGAATAAGAGCAACACCATGCACCATTCTAGAAAGACTGAGTCCTCCTTCCTGAGAAGAAGGGCAACATCATGCACCATTATAGAAAGACTGAATACTCCTTCCTGAGAGGAAGGGCAACAACATGCACCATTCTAGAAAGACTGAATCCTCCCTTCTGAGAAGAAGGGCAACGGCATTCACTATTCTAGAAAGACTGACTCCTCCTTCCTGAGAAGAAGGGCAACACCATGCATGATTCTAGAAAGACTGACTCCTCCTTCCTGAGAGGAAGGGCAATGACAGCACCATTCTAGAAAGACTGAATACCCCTTCCTGACAGGAAGGGCAACAGCATGCACCATGCTAGAAAGACTGAATCCTCATTCCTGGGAAGAAGGGCAACACCATGCACCATACTAGAAAGACTGAATCCTCCTTCCCGAGAAGAAGGGAAACAGCCTGCACCATTCTAGAAAGAGTGAATCCTCGTTCCTGAGAAGAAGGGCAACACCCTGGCGACCGGAGCCGTCAGGGCTGTCTATGGACTGGGCGAGGCTGAGCATGTTTCGCCATTCAGGCGCACTCTAAACTGGCGACCGGAGCTGTCAGGGCTGTTTATGGACTGGGCAAGGCTGAGCATGTCACGCCATTCAGGCATGCTCTTCACTGGCGACCGGAGCCGTCAGGGCTGTCTATGGACTGGGAAGGCTGAGCATGTCACGCCATTTGTGCGCCCTCTTCACTGGCGACAGGGCCATTATGGCTGTCTATGGACTGGTCGAGGCTGAGCATGTCACGCCATTCAGGCGCGCTCTACACTGGCGACCGGAGCCGTCAGGGCTGTCCATGGACTGGGAAGGCGGAGGATGTCACGGCATTCAGGCATGCTCTTCACTGGCGACCGGAGCCGTCAGGGCTGTCTACGGACTGGGCAAGGCTGAGCATGTCACGCCATTCGGGCGCGCTCTTTACTGGCGACCGGAGCTGTCGGGCTGTATATGGACTGGGCAAGGCTGAGCATATCACGCCATTCGGGCACGCTCTTCACTGGCGACGGGGCCATTAGGGCTGTCTATGGACTGGGCTGCTCTGCACCGAAGACCCTTGCATATGCAAACAAGGCACAATCACCATACACCAAGTGATACGACAGACACTAGGTTCGATTTCCAATTACTAGGGTTTTTTGCAAGGCAAATACTCTTAGTCGGCCGACTGGGTCTAACGTCTCGCGACGTGTGTCACTTAGACCTCGTGAGACGCAAGAGAGAGAACATTCTACAACAGTCTCATATATATAAAAAGACAATCGTACAATCTCTTTGTGACACATCAAATCCGCCCATAATGTATCTTCTTGAGCTCGGGTTCGGTAATTGACAATTATGACAAATATGACACATTGTGACACGTTTCTTACTCAATCTATATTACTCATTTTAGCAACAGTTGCAATTTGCAATAAGCAGACATAATTGTTTGTTATGAAGAACACTAGGCACTTGTTCAGCGAGGATACTGTGTTCGTAGGAGAGACACATTCCAAAATGTCTTATCTACTGGTTTCTATTTGTAAACTAGGGGTCAGCCTGATCAAAGGAGAGCACCGAAGGGTGGCCGCTAGGAAAGTATAATTCATGCTTTCCGGTCTGCTTCTACAGTTTCAGCGAGACCGGCCGGCACCTGGTCGCTGATTAAATGCCTCTCTGCTCGCCTTCAAGGACTTGTGAGGGAGGAAAACAATGTATTTCTGTACTGCTTGTCATTTCTGTCTGGGCCGTTCTCTCAACATGTAAACTGTGGCCTTGCTCCGTGCATGAGCTTTATGAAATAAAATACATTTTGCAAAGCGTTGAACAGAAAGGCGAAGAAAGAAAATGGCGGATCTTGCACAAAATGGACGCGCTATGGTTATGCCGACAATTCTCTATTGGCGATGTAGGGTATATGATGCGATTGGTTTTCGGCCAACATAATATACCTTCTATGCTTTGTTAGGGTAGTTTCTAAACTCACAAACCCTCATTTTGGCCATAAGCCAAGAGCATCATCCATACATCGCATCTTCATCTGACCATGTATCTAGTTCTGAGCTAAGCATACTGCTGTAATCGTCATCATCAATTTTAATTCATATGAACTCTTTCATAGTTTCTGTTTCGTGGTTTGCATTCGTATCTACTTTGGAAGTTCTTTTCTCTGTTATCATGTGTACGCATTCATTTGTTATTTCAGAGCAAATGATTGGTAGGCAGTGTATGGAACAACAACATGTCATGATGATCCCAAGTAATGTTACTAAAATTGCAATTAGTTTCCATCCCCAGGAGCGCAGTAACTCCCAAAACCTGGAACTTATATTCTGCTCCCAACCGCCTGTCGGGGTATGAATGTCAGAACTCAGAATGTGCAATTTCTTGATTGCCTCAAAAATCGTAGGGGAGGAGTCACTTACAAATACACAGCACGCTGACCCCACGATTTTGCAAACACCTCCACGGTCTGCCAAAATTATATCAAGAGCCATTCTATTTTGAAGTGTCATTAATCTAACTGCCTTCCCTTCTAGGGTCACATTATACAATATGTCGGTAATTTGGATATGTCTGATGTTTTGGAAAGGAATAGACCAGGGAAAAGGATCGCTAAGTAACAGGTCCCTCCCCAATTTCTAGGCAACCAGGGATAAGCTTTTGGTTCTTCTTCTCTTTCAAGTACTGCAATATTCATGCATCTATTGAATGTCCATACTGAATAGGAACCTTTCTTTCGTAGGCAAAATGGGACAGTGCGAGGATTGTAATTTATAGTATAGGAGGGGGGCACAACGTCCTTGTTCCCTACTGGATTCATGTGAAACGTTATTACAGATGATTTATAAGGCACATAAAGTATATCTACTGGCCTTACCACAGGCTTTATCATGCTTGCTCTTTTAAATATGGAACAACCTACAGGTTCCATTACCACTCTTTCAAACTCATCTATGTTTGTTCCATCAACTGACCCGTATCACTCTTATTCCACTTCCCATAAAATAGTGCACTTAGTGATGCATAGCATGCTGTACTAAGGGGTAATGCTTATACATACCAACCCATTCCTTTCCCACCATGCTGGGGTAAATGGGAGCAGACCCAGCAATTTGTTCTATTCAGGATAGTGTGAGTCACATTCATAATCAAAAGCAATGTGTTATTATCATACCCTTCTCTGTGTTTCTTTTCTAGTGGAGGGAGAGTATAAGAGAGTACATGGACTGGACTGTCCGTGGCAGGTGCATTGGTAGCAGGCAAAAGAGAACTTAATGGATGCACGCTCTCCAGATACCATAATACTGGGATCAGTGTTCTCAGAATACAAAGTAGTATTATAATCATTAGCATGAATTTCCTACAGCAAATCCTTCTAGACATCTTTATAGTCTCTATATCTATTACGTCATCATTGTTGGTGCAAGAGGGAACAGTAGTGAGTATAGGCATTGTGTGCAATCCTTCTCTCCAGCAATGTTCGTCGTGAATAATTTCTTTACAACAGCGCCCGTTAAAACAGCAAAGAAGTTCAAAGAGGTCAGCAAAGGGTCTAGGCCAGTTCTCATTAGCCCGAATTGCTAAACATGTGGCAAGATTATTGTGACTCTGCACAGTGCTCCAAAGACTTTAGAGCAGGCATCAATTGTGTTTGTACCATATGCGCCCCGCTTGTTCGCACGGGGTGATCAACATAGGTCATTAACTTTTGCAACGATAGCACCGGGAAGCTGCGTTCCAGAGCTTTCAATTAGATGCAGATTGACACAGCTCCCACGCTCCACTTCCCTAGGCCTCCGATTCCCAATTCATCCATGTTGGGAATAGAGGCACAACAAAACAATTAGATCAGATCACTTCCGATTTTGAGAACGTAGGTTGTACTTTATCACTCCAGGTACTGTGTGATCTATGAATAATGCAGATTCACTTCCAGATGCAGACTCAGTGTCAGCCTGTGATGCAATAAGTGATGAAGCAGGCTTAATGTCATCCCGCGATGATGCAGGTTCAGCTGGGCAAAGTTGGGGCACCTTTAGCCCTTTCCCCTTCGTGGCAATCTTTTCAGGTATTTTCTCAGGCTCAGGCAGTATTTGTGGCAGAGAACTGGCGATGGTGTCTTTCAAGTCAAGGGCAGCTGTTTCTTTCTTGTCGTCTGGATCAGGCAGCTCTTTCAACAGAAATGGAATTCTTTTCATATGGGAGGCATGAATCCATGCCTTTCGGCCATCCACTCGGACTGCAGTATGTGTTGCCAGGAGAATCTGTTACGGGCCCTTCCACCGGGGTGCGAGCGAAGATTTTCTTTCAAAGTTTTTAACCAGAATCCACTCTCCCGGCTGCAGACAATGCCCTGGGCCTGTGTATCTGACAGAAAGAGCATCCTGCTGATGAATCAAACGTAGTTTCTGAGTTAACACGTTACAATAAGTGCTGAGCAAAGGGTATTCTACTTCATTCAAGCGCCTAGGCTGCAGGGCGCGCCACACATTTGTGGGTGTCCCCATCACGATTTCGTATGGGGAGAGTCCAGTCCTTGCCTGCACAGACGTGCGCATGCACAACAAATCTAAGGGCAGCGCATCAGGCCACCTCAATTGACTCCCTGAACAGATTTTGCTAATCTTATTCTTCAAGATTCCGTTCTGGCGCTCAACAAGACCGGCACTCATCTGGTGTCTGGCCGAATGGAATCGTTTATCAATATGGAGGCCTGCACAAATCTCTAATATCACAGCGGCAACAAAATGCGGGCCGTTGTCTGACCATATGACCGTGGCAGGCCAAATCTAGAGAAGTACCCTTTTCACACTTTTGCTGTGTTCATTGCTGCGCAGTCCTTAAGCGGGTATGCTTCCACCCATTTACTGAATGCACAGACTACCAACAGGATATACTTAAGGTTCTGACATCTTTTCATTTCTATGAAATCAAAATGGATGACTTCAAAGGGCATAGAGGGGGGCAAAACTACCTACTGGAGTAGTTATTCCTTTTCCAATGTTATTTTGCAAACAAGTCATACAATTCTGGACTAGTCTTTCAGCAGTCTTTCTAATGTGTGGATTCTGCCATACTGTGGCCAAATGTTGAATCATTTTTTTAGCACATATGTGTGTGGGGCTGTGAGCCATGATGACCATTGCGGTTACATAGGAGTTGGGCAGCATCCACTTTCTACTCTCTTTGTCTACCCAGCAACCATCTACGTCTAATTCTGCTGAACCCTCAGCCCACGCTTTTATTTAATCTGCAGTTTCTTCTGTTTGCATCTCCTTGACTGTGGCAATCCCATTTTCTATCATGCAGGGCACTTCTTCTGACTTCTCAATAAACATTTTAGTGTGTAGATCAGTGGCAGTTTGTTTCACAATTTTGTCTGAAAATGCGTTTCCTTTTCCAACGTTGCATGTTACTTTCTTATGCGCTTTGCATTTCATTATTGCTAATCGCTTAAGATGCGCAAGTGCAGACAACAATCTTGCTATTAAAGCACCATGTTGAAACTTCGTTCCATGTGATGTTAGAAAACCCCTCTCAGCCCAGAGTCGACCAAAATTGTCTACCACCCCAAATGCGTACTGACTATCAGTATACATGTTTACATTCAAGTTTTCAGACATTTCACATGCTTTTGTCAATGCTATTATCTCTGCAGACTGTGCTGAATTATAAGGGATACTTTTGCTCTCAACAATACTCTTTAGTGTCGTGATGGCATATACAGCAGTTGATGTGCCATCGGGCAATTTAAAACAGGAACCGTCACAAAACAGTTCTCCGTGTGGCTCTTTCTGTTGGGTGTCTGTTAGGTCAATTCTTCCTTTCGGTTCTTGTTCAGTAACCATTATACAATCATGGGGTGGTGATTCCTTTTCCCCCCGTTCTTTGATTGGGAGGGGGCATTTACTCTGCAGGATTCAAAGCGCAACATCTCAAAATTTGAATATGTGGTGCAAATTGGACAATTTCCTATCTCGTCAGTCTAGCTGATGTAAGATGTTGCGTCTGCGTTCTATTTAAAAGAACGTCTACTGTGTGAGGCACTATTAAAGTTAAGGCGTGACCCAAAATCATTCCCTCGATTTGTTTTACTGACACGGCAGCCGCAGCAACAGCTCGCAAACAGCACGGCAAATTGCATGCAACAGGATCCAGCGTGAAAGAAAAATAACCGCATGGTCTATTTCTTCCTCCTTGTTCCTGAGTCAAAACAGCCAACACACAGCCATTACTTTCATGCAGGAATAACTTAAAATCCTTTTCATAATTTGGTGTGCCCAAAACTGGAGCTGAGCACAATGCAACTTTGAGCAGATCAAATGCATTCTGACATTCCACGCACCATGGATAAGGCAAAGCAACATCCTTCTTTGTCAATGCCACCATAGGTTTTACAATCATAGCAAAGTTAGCAGTTCACTGCCTGCAATATGAAGCCATGCCTATTATGGCTCTGACTTCCTTCTTTGTTTTTGGAATAGGCATACCAGGGATGCTTTCTATCCTTTCTGGTGTCAGTCTCCTTCCCTCTTTCGAAAGTAGATTGCCCAAATAGGCCTCCTCCTTTCGACAATACTGGAATTATTTTTAATGAAGCTTTATGTCCATGTGTTGCCAAATGTGTCAACAATTTAGCAGTACTCTCTTTGCAAATGTCTTCTGTGTCAGCAGCAATCAATAGGTCATCAATGTACTACAATAGTACACAACCTGCTGGTAACTCTAGCATGTCTAGCTGCTCTTTTAGTGCTCTGCTATAAATACTTGGGCTCTCAGTGTAACCTTGTGGAATTTGTGTGAATGTGAAAGAACGTCCTCCTAAGGTAAAAGCAAATAGATATCTGCTATCTGGATGTACTGGAATGTTAAAAAATGCGTTCTTTAGATCTACAACACTAAAATGCGAAGCAGATGCTGGAATCATTGTTAAAATGGTAGTGACATCTGGGACCAATGGAAATTGGGGATCAACTACTTTATTAAATAAATGCAAAATAAATTATGAAACGATATGGTATTTCATTCACTCCTTTCTTGTAAACTGGAAGAATTGGACTATTGCAAGTGCTACCAATAATTTCTTCAATTACGTTCTGTTTAATCAAATCAGAAACAATGCATTTCAATGCTTTCTCACCTTCCACCGAAATTGTATACTGTGGGATACGTGGCAATGTAACTCCCTCCTTTAAAACAATTTTCACCGGCTCTATTTTCAAACAACCAACATCGTTGTCATTCATCGCCTATATACAAGTTGGTACCTTACTTAACTCTGTTGGCAGAGGCTTGGACAAGAATTGGGACACTGAGATTTTTTGTGGTGATATTGTCAAATACACTCCATCATAACAATCAATAACCGCACTTAATTTTTCAACAAATTTAAACCCAATAAATTCTCGGCGCAATTTTGTGTCAAAAGGAACAGGCAAGACTCAGTGAATGGACCTAGTGTTATAGGTACCGACTGGGACACTGGACTGATTACTGGTGTACCTGAGAACCCTACTGAGACCTTCTTTTGCCCTGACAGCGGTATTTCTGGAACCAGGTGATGATCTATTGAGCAGTTTTGCGCACCTGTGTCCACTAAAAAGATTTGCTCTCTATTCCCAACTTTCATCTCTACGTAGGGCCCTTTCTGATCAACGGGAATAGATACTGGTTCCGACCCCTGTCTTGGGCTGCCCTAGTTGAACAATACATCATCCGATGTAAAGTCGCCAGAATAGTATGAATTTGACTGAGTATCAAAAACGTTTCCTTCTCCTGCATTATTCTGCTGATGTTGGTTTTGGTTCTGATTCTGGTTGTTATTTCCCTGGTTGTTCTGATTTTGTAGCATCCTTGAGTTTCTATTTTGTTCTTGTGTTCCCGGGCGACCTCTTTTCTGCCTTCTCGGGGCATTTCCATTTCTATTCTGTAAATGTGGGCACTGTGCTCGCCAATGACCTTCTTCTTTACAATAGGCACAGTGATTCAGTCCAATTGACCTCCGTGCATGTTGGAAAAATTCACTCTCAATTGTGCATTTCCTCCGCCCCTATTATTATCCGCTACCTGTTGCAGTAACACTATCGTTTTTAGATTCACCCTATCCCTCGCATCTTTCTGTATCTCTGTATTTACTCTAGTCTCATAGTATTGTGCCATGTGTAATACTTCACTCTGTGATTTTGCTTGCCACGCACTTTCAGACGTCATTATTAAATGTTGAATTTTCGGTAGCAACCCTCTCACATATTTGTTAACAAATAATCTCTTCCCAGGTTCAGTGCTTAAATCTTGACCACTAAAATCTGCAAATACTTCTTCAAATCGATTAAAATAGTCAGTAGCCAATTCATCTTTACCTTGTGCACATGCCGTGAATTTGTCCCAGACAATTATTTTTTCAGGTATTAGTATTTTTAATTTCTGTACTATTCGTGCTGATAAGGCTAATAAAATTGGCGATGGCTTCCCGCCAGCCTTCCTGTCTGAATCCTCTTTAATCAGAGGCTCCCAGGTCCCACCCAAAATATCAATATCATCTACATTTCTAATTTGTTTCTATATATCTATGGGGAGAATCACAGGAAATAATAGGTCAATATCACTCATCGTGAAAATAGACAATTTCAAATAGGACTCAATTTCTTTATAAAATCCTGCAGGATTCTTTCTCAAAGCAGGGATTGTTTGTTTTATATTATTTACCTCTTGCCTAGAAAAAGGGACATGCACAAACTGTGCTTTATAATGGGCTTCTATTACCTGCGTGTCAGACGTTTCAGTGGCAGCAATCTCTACTTTTGGCACAGAGGTGGGAGGGACTTCTCTCATGGGAAATATCGAACTGGGCGTTTCCTCATTGGTTCGCTTATTAAGCACTATAGCTAAATCGAGGGAAAGGGCAGTCTTTCCAGTTTCAGGTGAAAACGCTCTTTTGTATATTGTCATTAAATCGGGGGGGCAACAATACTTCTTTTCAAAACATTAATCTTGTAAATACTCAACCATCACCTGCAATGCCTTCCTCTGCATCTCTACCGTATACTGATCAAACGTATCTAGCACCTCCATTGGAGAAATGTTAGCATCCATAATCCACCTAAGCGCCTCTTGTGTACATATTTTCATCTCCTCACTAACAGGTTTTGACGGTGGAAAAAATCGCTGCTTGACATATGGTACCACCTGTTGTTTCCCTCTTTTCACCTCTGCATGCAATTCATCAAGCTCATTTGTAAACTCAAATAGCCGGTCTACATGCTCTTTTATTTTTGTCGCACTTTCCCGCATACGCGAAAAAGCATTTAGAACCCGCAACTTCTGTGGTGCTATCATACCAGTCAATTTCTTCCATCTATCTATAAGATACTCCCCCATGCATTCTAACAATACCTGTTGTTCACTGAGCTTCTAATAGTCATACATTGCACTCAGCGCGGATCCCTCGTGATTGCCTTCAATGTACGTTTCTGCCCATTCTTTCAGTTCTTCTCTCCTCTCCCTGCTAACCGTACTACGCGTTACTCTGGTGCTTCCTCTCTGTGCAGGCCCCGCCTCCGTATAGCTGCCTTCTCTGGCACCTGCTAATTCATGCTCATTCGGTGGTGGGGGAAATGGTATCACGTGCACAGGGGGAGATGGTGCAGTTGGAACAACAAGAATGGGGGCTGGAAACTGAGGTGGACCAATGTGTATTGGTGCAATTGTGTCAATATTGCTTTGAGGACGTTCTTGTCTCTGTTCATTCCAAATTTTATTTATTAGTTCATCTGATGCATGTAACTCTTGTTGTGGATATATTTTTTGTATACCTAATTGGATGCTCCTATCCCCTCTTCTGATATCCTCAGTCCATTTGAGCTCTTCTAGTTCTAGTGCTTTGTCTGTGTTTGATTTATGGATTCGTGCATGTTTCTCCCTACTTTTTAAACAGAGGTTAGCTTCTTTCCTCGGTCTCTTATGACGTCAAATGTCGAGGGGCGTGCTTTCTTGCGCAGCAGTACTGATTCTAAGTGTTCTATACGGGCCATCTCAAAAGTACCATCTTTCGGCCACTGCAAATCTACTACATGTCTGGTCTGCCTATGCCAAATTTCATTAAACATTATTGCTCCTATTCCATATTTCACATACATCTGAAACGCTGTCGACCCTATGGGTGGCGTAACCTGGCCAGTTTCCAAAGATTGTCTACCGCAGGGGAAAAATCCCACTAGACAGGAAGACAATTTCCCAGGCATGTTGATCTTATTCGTACCTTACCCTGGGTGTTTGATCTTGCAAGAGCAACACTTAACCAATATCAGGGCTGTTAAGAATCGCGGCACGACTCGCCTGATCAATCAGTTAGTCTCCCAAGACGCAATTCGTCCATATACAGACGCAACCAAGAATCGTCGTGACTGCGTATCTGGCTCAATCTGCCTCGTTTCGGGACCCTCGCCTCGATGCTCTCTGGCCGCTGCTCGTTGATCAGGGATCGGTTGTGTACAGATCTGAAAAGGAGTCTCTCATCACTTTCACAGGGGCGCCCCGAACACCTTTCGATCCCGGATCGACGGCCTCGTCCTCGATTCGTTTTCACCTTCTTCAAATTCAACGTACACGATGGAGCAAATGGGGGAGGGTCCCTGTTCGGGCGCCATTTTTTGCTCGGCCCTGAAGACCCTCGCGTATGGAAACAAGGCGCAATCACCATACACCAAGTGATACGACAGACACGAGGTTCGATTTCCAAGTACTAGGGTTTATTGCAAAGCAAATACTCTCAGTCGGCCAACTGGCTCTAACGTCTCGCGACATGTGTCACGCAGACCTTGTGAGACGCACGAGAGAGAACATTCTACAACAGTCTCATATATATAAAAAGACAATCGTACAATCTCTTTGTGACACATCAAATCCACCCATAATGTATCATCTTGAGCTAGGGTTCGGTAATTGACAATTATGACAAATATGACACATTATGACACGTTTCTTACTCAATCTATATTACTCGTTTTAGCAACAGTTGCAATTTGCAATAAGCAGACATAATTTTTTGTTATGAAGAACACTAGGCACTTGTTCAGCGAGGATACTGTGTTCGTAGGAGAGACACATTCCAAAGTGTGTTATCTACTGGTTTCTATTCGTGAACTAGGGGTCAGCCTGATCTAAGGAGAGCCCCGAAGGGGGGCTGCTAGGAAAGTATAATTCATGCTTTAACGGTCTGTTTCTACTGTTTCAGCGAGACCGGCCGGCACCTGGTCGCTGATTAAATGCCTCTCTGCTCGCCTTCAAGGACTTGTGAGGGAGGAAAAGAATGTATTTCTGTACTCCTTGGCATTTCTGTCTGGGCCGGTCTCTCAACATGTAAACTGTGGCCTTGATCCGTGCATGAGCTTTATGAAATAAAATACATTTTGCAAAGCGTTGAACAGAAAGGCGAAGAAAGAAAATGGCGGGTCTTGCACAAAATGGACGTGCTATGGTTATGCTTGCGAGTCTCTATTGGCGATGTAGGGTATATGATGTGATTGGTTTTCGGCCAACATAATATACCTTCTATGCTTTGGTAGTGTAGTTTCTAAACTCACAGGGCGAGGCTAAGCATGTCACGCCATGCAGGCGCGCTCTACACTGGCGACCGGAGCTGTCAGGGCTGTCTATGGACTGGGCAAGGCTGAGCATGTCACGCCATTCGGGCGCTCTCTTCACTGGCGACCGGAGCTGTCAGGGCTGTCTATGGACTGGGAAGGCTGAGCATGTCACGCCATTCGGGCGCGCTCTTCTCTGGCGACGGGGCCATTAGGGCTGTCTATGGACTGGGTGAGGCTGAGCATGTCACGCCATTCAGGATCGCTCTACACTGGCGACCAGAGTTGTCAGGGCTGTCTATGGACTGGGCAAGGCTGAGCATGTCACGCCATTCGGGCGCGCTCTTGACTGGCGACCGGAGCTGTCAGGGCTGTCTATGGACTGGGCAAGGCTGAGCATGTCACGCCATTCGGGCGCTCTCTTCACTGGTGACCGGAGCCGTCTTCGGGTGCTCTCTTCACTGGTGACCGGAGCCGTCAGGGCTGTCTATGGACTGGGCAACGCTGAGCATCTCACGCCATGCGGGCGCGCTCTTGACTGGCGACCGGAGCCGTCAGGGCTGTCTATGGACTGGGAAGGCTGAGCATGTCACGCCATTCGGGCGCGCTCCTCACTGGTAACTGGAGCCATCAGGGCTGTCTATGGACTGGGCAAGGCTAAGCATGTCACACCATTCGGGCGCGCTCTTCACTGATGACCGGAGCCGTCAGGGCTGTCTATGGACTGGGCAAGGCTGAGCATGTCACGCCATTCAGGCGTGCTCTACACTGGCGACCAGAGCCGTCAGGGCTGTCTATTGACTGGGCAAGGCTGAGCATGTCACGCCATTCAGGCGCTCTCTTCACTGGTGACTGGAGCCGTCAGGGCTGTCTATGTACCGGGAAGGCTGAGCATGTCACGCCATTTGGGCGCGCTCTTCACTGGCGACCGGGGCCCTCAGGGCTGTGTATGGACTGGGCAAGGCTGAGCATGTCACGCCATTTGGGCGCGCTCTTCACTGGCGACCGGGGCCGTCAGGGTTGTCTATGGACTGGGCAAGGCTGAGCATGTCACGCCATTCGGGCACGCTCTTCACTGGTGACCGGAGGCGTCAGGGCTGTCTATGGACTGGGCAAGGCTGAGCATGTCACGCCATTTGGGCGCGCTCTTCACTGGCGACCGGGGCCGTCAGGGTTGTCTATGGACTGGGCGTGGCTGAGCATGTCACGCCATTTGGGCGCGCTCTTCACTGGCGACCGGGGCCGTCAGGGTTGTCTATGGACTGGGCAAGGCTGAGCATGTCACGCCATTTGGGCGCGCTCTTCACTGGCGACCGGGGCCCTCAGGGCTGTCTATGGACTGGGCAAGGCTGAGCATGTCACGCCATTTGGGCGTGCTCTTCACTGGCGACCGGGGCCGTCAGGGTTGTCTATGGACTGTGCAAGGCTGAGCATGTCACGCCATTCGGGCACGCTCTTCACTGGTGACCGGAGGCGTCAGGGCTGTCTATGGACTGGGCAAGGCTGAGCATGTCACGCCATTTGGGCGCGCTCTTCACTGGCGACCGGGGCCGTCAGGGTTGTCTATGGACTGGGCATGGCTGAGAATGTCACGCCATTCAGGCGCGCTCTTCACTGTCGACCGGAGTTGTCAGGGCTGTCTATGGATTGGGAAAGGCTGAGCATGTCACGCCATTCGGCCATGCTCTTTACTGATGACCGGAGCCGTCAGGGCTGTCTATGGACTGGGCAAGGCTGAGCATGTCAGCCATTCGGCCATGCTCTTCACTGATGACCGGAGCCGTCAGGGCTGTCTATGGACTGGGCAAGGCTGAGCATGTCACGCTATTCGGGCACGCTCTTCACTGGCGACCGGAGCTGTCAGGGCTGTCTATGGACTGGGCAAGGCTGAGCAAGTCACACCATTTGGGCGTGCTCTTCACTGGCGACGGGGCCATCAGGGCTGTCTGTGGACTGGGCGAGGCTGAGCATGTCACGCCATTCAGGCGCGCTCTACACTGGCGACCGGAGCTGGCAGGGCTGGTTATTGACTGGGAAGGCTGAGCATGTCACACCATTCGGGCGCACACTTCACTGGCGATGGGGCCATCTTAAAGATCTTGGAGCAGTGTCAAGTACTCCGAGACCTCCTAGTAAGAGATTACAGTAGCTCACCAGACCTGCAAGGGAGAGGACCTTGAGAGGCTCTCCTGAGGAGATGATAGACAAAGAAATCACTCCTACTCCACTGGAGTTACTAACTGCAATTTCTAAGCAACCCGAAGCAAAGGGGAAACCCAAGACTTCCAAAAAGAAACCAGCAGAAAGCTGGAGATCTCCTAGGTTGACAAAAATCACACCTGTGATTCCTCCTCCAGCTGAGGCTGAGAGGGAGGTACCACCCTGTGTGGTTGAACTAGAGCCTGAGGATTCCGATCTACTAGAAGGCCAGGATCTTATTGGAGATCTGGACCCTTTGGACCATCCTGAGCTGCAGTCTTTACTGGCAGAAGGTGGCCCAACAGGGCAGACTTCAGTAGGGGACAAAGAGAATGTCCGACTCTGGAAGGTCTTTGCCACCAGGCAGCTTCTCAGCTTGAAGGGCAAGAGCATGGGAAGTATAGGTTACACTGGAAAGATGGCCTCTTTTATAGCCCACGAAGCCGGATTGGAAGCAATTCAATGGCTCATATTAAGATCAGACAAGTGCCAAGGAGACAGACATTTTGTCCTCACCCTCTTGAAATTGGTTCTTAGAAACAATTTCTTTAAATTCCAGGACCGATTTTTCATTCAAACATCAGGCACCAGCATGGGAGCGGCTATGGCACCATGCTACGCAAATGCGTTCATGTACTACCTAGAGTATGAACACGTCCTAACGTCACCAAGATGGATGAGACACCTATCACTTTACGTCAGGTACATTGATGACGTCTTCGGAATATGGACAGGCTCCCATGACGAATTGGAAAACTTCTTTGAGATGATGAACGAGATGAACCCCCGGATTAGATTTACAACGGAGACAAGCAGGACAACGATACAGTTTTTAGATGTGGAGGTATATGCAGCTGAGGCTAGACTTGAGACCAGGATCTACACTAAACAGACCAACAGAAACAGCTTACTACTGGCCACGAGCTTTCACCCAAAAGGAACTGTCGACAGAGTACCACTTAGCCAATTCCTACGCTATAGAAGGAACATTTCAGAGAACACTGAGTATGAACGTCAATCCTCCACAATGGAAACTAAATTCACAGCAAGAGACTATGACCCCACATTGATTACCACCAATGTCAGAAAAGTCAGAAATATAAACCGAGAAACTCTACTGGTACCCAAACCAGCGAAATCTGGAGAACCATTAGTGTATGTCACCATATACTCGGTGCAGAGCATGAGAATCAAGAGAGCCATAATAAAGAATTGGCCCATGTTGCAATTGGACCCACAGCTACAACATCTGTTTCCGGACCTCCCGACGTTCGCATACACAAACAGTAAATCACTACGAAAGAGCCTGGTGAAAGCCGAGATTACATCCCCCGGCGCATCGATTCAATTCAAGGGCACAATTCTGTGCCACAACTGCCAGCACTGCAGCAACATTATAAAAGGCAATTACATTACACACCTCCACTCTGGGAAACCCATAATGTTAAGACACTCTTGCACCTGTGATGCCCAAAACGTTATATATGCACTTAAATGTCCATGTGGACTCTACTATGTAGGAATGACGACTAGGAAGGCAAAAACGAGATGGACTGAACACAAGTCCAATATTCGCACCAAGAGTCAAAAATCACCAGTTGCAGTCCACTTTGTAGAAGCACGCAATACTGTGGCGCAGCTAAAATGCGTAACCCTAGAGCAAGTAACATCAGGTAGCAGAGGGGGTGATGTGCAACGTAAATTGTCACAACGGGAAATCCTATGGATCGAACTTTTAGACTCTTTGAGCCCCCGAGGCATGAACACTGAGTTTAATCTAATGTGTTTTGTGTAAAAGTTTACTGTATGACCATGATGCTCTGTATTTTACAAATTGGTTTTATGCTGTTTGGTGCATTGTGTTCAATTGTGTCTTTTTTGAATCATGGTTTACTTGATTTTATGCCCAAATTATTGGATGGATTGTTTGCTTTACTCTTCTCTGTACCTGAATTTAGTTTCACTGCTCAGCTGGAATTGTCTTTAGGCCCTGTGGCACAAAGACTATGGACAAGGTATATGAAGGTATATTTATGCTGCATTGTTTTAGTGCTACTGCGAAATATCAAATTTTTTGCACTGTGGGATCTAAATTGCCAAACCACCAGTCACCATAGTTGTGGCTAATGCACAACCTCCCCCGAGAAGACCCAGTTTAAACAATACCAAAGATTGGTGCGCTATGGGGGCACCCTGCAGACTCTTTTGTACCGCGGTCATGCCCCCATGCGCATCACCCACTACTCATTTTGCCATTATGCACCCACACGTGATATTTTTGAAACACGTACCATCACGGGGAGCCTGCAGCCCCACGGTTGCTGATGTAGACAAGCAAGATGTATACCAAACAAGCGTTATGCTTGTTTACATGGGAGAGCCATTTTGATCCCCATGACAATGGCGCTTCTGTTGGGTGCCCACACCAAGATGGCCACCGCCCAGCCGCCCTGTGCGCATGCGCGGGGTTGCCGGGACAACATAGAATGCTAACCCCAGTCGCGCCGCGCTCCTTGCAGCGGTCGGTGCGATACGAGAAGCTCTGTGACTAGGTAAGCGTCCCGATTGAGACTAGGAGGGAATTACACAACGGACTCTATGGAGTCACTGAATGTGCGCTACGCACTACGGGGAGACACACTCTCAGTAACGCTTTAAGATTACTCCAATGATCTCTCGCTGATGACCAGGGCATGGACTGTACTACAGTCCTTTGCCTCGTCGTCACTAAATATTGCATGATGTAGAAATGGGTGAATTGACCATCTTAGGGGTATCCCTCTGTGGATCACTTTAAACATTAAAATTAGTTTTCCACCTCTTTCTAGGGTTTTGTCGACCGTGCTTTGCCGCCTCCCAGTCTCCAGTGATCACGATCAGAAGACTGGGTGAGTCTATGGGTCTCACTTTAATTACACTACCGAGTAGTTTGTACAGAGATTAGAAGGTACTTACCTTTTCCACTTTCTCCTTTATTCTTGATAGGTCAAAATTTGGACCTCACCAGTTTCTTGGGAGAGGTTAGTGGCATTTGCCTCTCTATGCCTCTTTCTTCGCGATTCAGCTTTTCTATACTAAAAGCTGTGACTAAAACAAATGTCTATTTGAATTTCCCACAGGAACAGAATTAAGGAAATTACCCACTAACTAGCTCACCTTGTATAGGAACAGTGAAGTCCCTACCCTGAAGATGGATCTATGATCCGAAACACGTTGGTCATTTGTAAAACACACAAAGGGCTTCCCTGGAGGGAGCTGACCACTCCATGAGACAGATGTCTCCAATAAGTCATGTAAACAGCAAAATAGCTGTGTATTCATTGACATGTTTACTTTATGTTTTTTGTGTTTTGTAAATAGATATGTGGTACTATACCTGTGGAATATATCAATCTGTTTGGAAGTTTGATGTTGTCCAAGACTGGAGAATTAAAAAGAATTGATTCTCTAAATAAGTAAAAAGATTGATTTGTACACTGTGTCTATCGAAATATACTTTTTAAATTTTTTTCATTTAATGCTTTGCTGAAAATTGTAAGTAATAATCACTTTCATTTAGAAATACAATTTAGGAATTTGCCTGTGCTAATACAAGCCCATAGGGGCTAAAGTCTACTCATGTGGTAACGAATGAACATTGGAACATAGGTTCTATTGGGAGTGCATTTGGGCTTACTGTGCAGCAATACACAGTTCAGGTTTTGCTCTTCTATAGTGAACCAACTGAGTCCACCCCTGGAGACTACAAAAGACTTATAGTGCCCCAAGAGAACAGACTCCAATTCTTGCAACTAGCCCATGAGATACCTTTGGCTGGTCACTTGAGTTTCAAGAAGACCAAGGAAAGGCTCTCTCTCTACTTTTATTGGCCTAAAATGGGGGCTGAGGTAGATAAGTATTGCAAGAGATGCCACCCTTGCCAAACTTCTGGTAAGAGTGGCTCCAAGAACGTGGCACCTTTAGTTCCTCTCCCTGTAGTGGGAGTACCATTTGAGAGGGTGGGAATCGACATTGTTGGTCCTCTTGACCCTCCAACCTCTTCAGGAAACAGGTTCATCCTTGTTGTAGTAGACCATGCTACTAGGTACCCTGAAGCAATTTCTATGAGGATTGTTACAGCTCAGGCTGTGGCTAAGGCCCTCCTTGGTATTTTTACCAGGGTTGGGTTTCCCAAGGAGGTAATATCCGATAGGGGGTCAAATTTTATGTCCCACTACATGAAGGTCATGTGGAAAAACTGTGGAGTTACCTACAAGTTCTCAACAGCATACCACCTTCAGACAAATGGATTGGTAGAAAGGTTCAACAGAACCATGAAGAGCATGATAGGAGCTTTAGAAGACCCCCTTAAGAAAAAGTAGGATCTTCTACTGCCATGCTTTCTCTTTACATATAGAGAAGTCCCTCAGGAGGGAGTGGGTTACAGTCCCTTCGAACTTCTCTATGGCCACCCGATCAGAGGTCCATTGGCCCTGATCAAGGAGGGGTTGGAGAGTGCTCCTTCCCCCAAGCCAGTCAGAGTGACTATGTGATAGGACTCCGGAGGAGAATGTCACACATGATGGCTGAGGCAAGTGATAACTTGAAAGCAGGTCAGGCTCTGGTTAAGCATTGGCATGACCAGAAGGCCAACATGGTTGAGTTCGCTCAAGACCAGCTAGTTCTTGTTATGGTGCCAACAAGGCAGTGGGCCTTGCAGGACAAGTGGATAGGACCATTTAAGATTGTGGGAAAACTTGGAGCGATGAACTATCTGGTGGACTTAGGCAAGCCTAAGGAGGCTCCCAGAGTCTTTCACATCAACCGTCTAAAAGCTTATGTCTCGAGGCCAGAACTGGGATCTTTGCTTCTAGCTTCAGCTCAAGAGAAGGAGGAGAGGGAACCTCTGCCTGACCTCCTCAGAGGCAAGCCTTTAGATGAGCAAATAGAAGGAGTCAATCTCTCTTCTAACCTGACTTCTGAACAACAGGAGGAGTGCAAGGTTTTGTTAAATCAATTTGCCCCCTTGTTTTCACTTTCACCAGGCTTGACCCCTTGGGGCCAGCATGACATAAACACTGGTGACTGTTTACCTGTCAAAAGCAGGGGTTACAGAATGTCAGAAAATGTAAGAACCCACATCAAAGGAGAGGTCAACAAGATGTTTGATCTCGGGGTAATAGAACCCTCTACTAGTCCATGGTCTAGCCGAGTTGTGTTAGTACCAAAGGCAGGCTCCAAGGAGTTGAGATTCTGCGTGGACTATAGAGCTCTAAATGCAGTCACTAAGACTAATGCCCATCCTTTGCCAAGGACAGATGAGCTGGTGGATAGACTTGGTTCAGCCAAGTTCCTCAGCACATTTGATCTCACGTCAGGCTATTGGCAAATAGCCCTGACTGACCATGCCAAGGAGAAAACTGCATTCTCCACCCCAGTTGGCTTATACCAGTTTAAGATTATGCCTTTTGGCTTAAAGAATGCACCTGCTACATTCCAAAGGATGGTTAGTCAGGTTCTGAATGGGATGGAGGACTTCTGCATGGCATACTTGGATGACATTGCAGTGTTCAGCCCTACTTGGAAATAACATGTTGACCACCTAGGATATGTTTTGTAGGCTCTTAAGCCGGCCCAGCTGACCATAAAGGCAAGCAAATGTCAAATTGGTCAGAGTAAAGTGGTCTACCTTGGTCATGAGGTAGGAGGTGGTAAAATAAGGCCCTTGCTCAGCAAGATAGAAGCTGTGCAAAATTGTACAACACCTACTACTGAAACCCAGATGAGAGCCTTCTTAGGTCTCACTGGGTATTACAGGAATTTCATTGAGAACTATGGGACCATAGCTTCTCCACTGAATGTGATCTCCTCTCCTAAATTCCCTAAAAAGGTCAAATGGAATGAGGAGTGCAAACAGGCCTTTGAAAGCCTAAAAAGAGCCCTTTGTCAAACTTCAGTTCTAAGAGCTCCTGACTGCCACCAACCCTTCATTGTGCAAACAGATGCTTCCAATATAGGTATAGGTGCAGTACTCAGTCAACTGGATGAGAAAGGTAGGGAACACCCCATTTGCTTCATCAGTAGGAAACTGAAGGAACCTGAGACAAGGTGGGCAACATTTGAGAGAGAATGTTTTGCCATTGTGTGGTCTCTGAAGAAGTTTAGGCCATACTTGTATGGTTCTACGTTCACCATTCAGACTGACCACCAACCCTTGAGAAGGTTGATGCAAATGAAAGTGGAAAACCCAAAACTATTCAGATGGTCAATCTGCCTCCAAGGGTTTGATTTTACCATTGAGCACAGGTCAGGATGTCACCACCAAAATGCTGATGGTCTCTGTAGAATGTTTTTAACCGACTAGAGGTAAGAGACTCATCCAGGAGTGGATTAGATCTTCCAGTCCCTTAGTCTGGGGTGGGCGAGTGTTAGGGAGAATTCTCTTCTAAGGCTAATTTCCCTTACCTATAGAGTCTCCCAGCAGCTTTGCTGGATTTTAAGGGTTTATTTTTTTCTCCTGCTAAGAGTGAGACCCTTTTTTCCCACTGTTAGACAGATTGTTAGTGTGTGTTTTAGGCTATCTTGTGTGCTTGTGGTCTATGGGGTTTTTCTCACCCTCATAGGAATTATCTTTTTAACATGTGTGTTAAACAGCACCCTCCGTGCCGTACCACAGGGGTGTCGTAGCGACACCCAAACATAGACTCCATACCCTAGGACTGACTACTGTCTCCCAGGGCATGTAAAGTCCCCATTGACTTTACTAGTCAATAATTATGAACTGAACCAGTGCACCCCATCTTAATATGGAAGTACTAGGAAGGGTTAATAGTTTTTCCCTAGTGTTCATTTTCGAGGGGGTACCGTAAAGTCCCTCTCTCAAAGGTTTCTGGCTGGTGGCAGTGGTTACTACCGTAAATATTCGACCGTGAATATTTCCCTATGGGATTTTCCCATTATTCGAGGGTACCACTTTTACTGACAGCCTCTAACATACCGCCGGTTTATTTTAATATTAACTTTACTCCGGTAGGTTTTTAGTGCCAGAATTTTAATAATATTTCTTTCTCGTGTCTTTCTCTATAACCCTAACCCAGGTCCGGATCCTTTGTTCGTCCGTTTGGCGGGCTTCTGCACAGAAGCCCTCCTCTCTGCACCACTGAGTCTGGGGTAGACAGGATGTGTGGGAGGGGGAATAGGCACCCTGGACAGGGTTGCCTACGTAACCCAAGTCGACCTCTGCCCTGATAGGGTGGGGGGTTCTCCCGCCAGGAGAGCCACCCCAATGTGTGAGTGACAGCTAGGCTGTATGAATGGGGGTCCAGCTGCATAAAAGCAGGGTCCTTAGGACTGGAGGACAAGACGTCACCACTGGAACTAAGAAACCGAAGAGGAGAGAAGCTGAAGACATCTGCAACAACTGGACCACTGGTGAAGCCCTGCTGCAGATCCTCACCACTTTTCTCCAACGACTTGAGAAGATCTTCCTCTGCAAGAGTCTTCTTCCCTTGAGCTGGTGGGGCCAACCAGTTCTCCAATCGCCTTCAAGGACCTGCCTTGGTCGAATCGCCAGTACCCTGCACTCGGAGACCGGATAGCCAGGCACCCGTCCACCACGACTGCGATTTAAAGGAGCGTACCTTTTATTCGTTTTGGCAGCACCATGGCTGGTTTCATCCCTGGGCAGTGCAGTAACTCGAACCTTCCTCCATGACGAGAGACTCTCTTCCTCTGCTGGATCTCCCGAACTGCAGGAACTGCCAGGAACTACCGCCACCGCAGGAGCCTCTTCCACTTTAAAGGTACATTGTTCCGCCTGGCCTCCCGTTTCGTTGGGTATCGCTAAAGGTGTTTTAAATCCTTTACTTACCTACTGGCTTGGCCCCCCCTATCATCTAACCTTGTCTTTCACCTTCTGAAACCGCCTTTTCAAATCGTTAAACAAAGACTTGACTGCAGCTACTAGAACAGTTTGATCCTGGGCACATTGCCTTGTACCATTGACTCTGGTACAGGCCTATTTACTCTGGCTAAATCTGTTACAACTGCCTTCTCTAGATTGCTTCTCACCTAGACATGTGTTGGTGCACCCAACCCTTATACCCACCTTTTTCCTTCCCCTTTTTAAACTTGTGAAGTGCCCTTTTGCTCGGTTTTCACCTCAGTATTGCATATGCTAAAGTACTGCCTTGCCTAACTTGTTCACAATCTACTTGAGAAGTGTTGTTGGTGTGTTAAAGAGTCTAAACCTGTATACCTTGTCCTTTCCCTCCCTTCTGAGAAATTGTTAGAGTGCCATTTCTGCTTGGTTTTCACTGTGCCGTTTTGCTCAGTTTTCACTCTTGCTCAAACTTGTCTACAATTTAAATAGGGAGTTGTGTATACTTTTCTTGACTGATTTAACTTGCTTTAATAATAGTGATTTGTGTGTGATCATCAGAGTGTATAAAATAAATATATATATTCTTTTTGATACAAAGCTTTGGTCAGTGTTTCCTTGATCCATAGTACTGAAGCCCTAATGTGTAAACCCTGAATACTGCTCATCTCCCTCTTGAGATAAGTCTGACTGCTTAGCCACAGCTACCAACTACATCTTTGTGGTACAGACTGATACCAAAGGGGATTTCTTGCATATACCTCTAGTCTTAATCTTCTGTAGTGCTCCCTAAGGGAACTGCACAGGATTCTGCCTAACAGGCCATCAGGGCTGTCTGTGGACTGGGCGAGGCTGAGCATGGCACGCCATTCAGGCGCGCTCTTCACTGGCGACCGGAGCCGTCAGGGCTGTCTTTGGACTGGGCGAGGCTGAGCATGTCACGCCATTCGGGCGCTCTCTTCACTGGCGACCGGAGCTGTCAGGGCTGTCTATGGACTGGGCAAGGCTGAGCATGTCACGCCATTCGGGCGCTCTCTTCACTGGCGACCGAAGCTGTCAGGGCTGTCTATGAACTGGGCAAGGCTGAGCATGTCACGCCATTCGGGCGCTCTCTTCACTGGTGACCGGAGCTGTCTTCAGGCGCTCTCTTTACTGGTGACCGGAGCCGTCAGGGCTGTCTATGGACTGGGCAAGGCTGAGCATGTGACACCATTCGGGCGTGCTCTTTACTGGCGACCGGAGCCGTCAGGGCTGTCTATGGACTGGGCAAGGCTGAGCATGTCACGCCATTCGGGCGCGCTCTTCACTGGCGACCGGAGCCGTCAGGGCTGTCTATGGACTGGGCAAATTCGGGCGCGCTCTTCACTGGAGACCGGGGCCGTCAGGGCTGTCTATGAACTGGGCAAGGCTGAGCATGTCACGCCATTCAGGCGCACTCTTCACTGGCGACCGGAGCCGTCAGGGCTGTCTATGAACTGGGCAAGACTGAGCATATCACACCATTCGGGCGCTCTCTTTACTGGCGACCGGAGCCGTCAGGGCTGTCTATGCACTGGGAAGGCTGAGCATGTCACGCCATTCGGGCGCGCTCCTCACTGGTAACTGGAGCCGTCAGGGCTGTCTATGGACTGGGCAAGGCTCAGCATGTCACGCCATTCGGGCGTGCTCTTCACTGGCGACCTGAGCCGCCAGAGCTGTCTATGGACTGGGCGAGTGTGGGCATGTCACGCCATTCGGGCGCGCTCTTCACTGGCAACAAGAGCCACCAGGGCTGTCTATGGACTGGGCGAGTGTGAGCATGTCACGCCATTCGGGCGCGCTCTTCACTGGAGACCGGAGCCATCAGGGCTGTCTATGGACTGGGCAAGGCTGAGCATGTCACGCCATTCAGGCGCTCTCTTCACTGGCGACCCGAGCTGTCAAGGCAGTCTATGCACTGGGAAGGCTGAGCATGTCACGCCATTCGGGCGCGCTCCTCACTGGTAACATGAGCCGTCAGGGCTGTCTATGGACTGGGAAGGCTGAGCATGTCACGCCATTCGGGCGTGCTCTTCTCTGGTG
Source organism: Ambystoma mexicanum (assembly GCF_040938575.1). Taxonomy (NCBI): domain Eukaryota; kingdom Metazoa; phylum Chordata; class Amphibia; order Caudata; family Ambystomatidae; genus Ambystoma; species Ambystoma mexicanum. Next base: position 61,884,257 of record NC_090930.1, read on the forward strand.
ACGGGGCCATTAGGGCTGTCTATAGACTGGGCAAGGCTGAGCATGTCACGCCATTCAGGCGCTCTCTTCACTGGCGACCGGAGCCATCAGGGCTGTCTATGGACTGGGCAAGGCTGAGTATGTCACGCCATTCGGGCGCGCTCTTCACTGGTGACCGGAGCTGTCAGGGCTGTCTATGGACTGGGCAAGGCTGAGCATGTCACGCCATTCGGGCGCTCTCTTCACTGGCGACCGGAGCTGTCAGGGCTGTCTAAAAAACAGTCTAAAGCCATTCTCCTTGGGGACGTCAACCTAGGCCTCCTGGGCAGCAAGGACTCAGTAGCCAAATCCCTTGATTCAGCCCTCAAGGCACTAGGATACATAAACACCATCTTTAGCCCAACTCACACCCAGGGCAGAACACTCGACTGGATCGCTCAGCACAACTGCCCACTCATCCTCACTGGAAACACTCCCACCCCATGGTCTGACCACCATATCATCACCTTTAGCATCCTCACCACCAGCTCCTCAACCCTGTCACCCCAACCCCTACCACCCTGCCTCGCAAGAAGCCCCTGTCAGCTCACTAAGGAAAGGCTACTGCCCTTCCTCCAAGGCCCAACCTTCAGACCACCTGTCTCCACAAACCCAGAAACACTTGCATCAGCCTATGATGTTGCCATCAAAGCAGCTATCAACTCCATTGACCCACTTAAACCCTGGAAATCCAAACCCACCACCCACTCCAACTCACCCCGGACCTTCTCATACTCCGCAACGAAAAGAAGGCTGCACTTACACAGTGCCAAACGTCCCATTCTGACAAAGATAAGTTTATCTTAAAGCCCGCTCCACCAAATACAAAAAGGCAATCACCCAAGCAAAGGCCAAATCCTTTGAATCCAGAATCTCGGAAGCCCAATCTAGCTCAAAAGAAATCTTCGCCATCTTCAGGGAACTAGAGACTCCCACTCCCGCCCCCCCGAATTTCACCAAAGACAAAGCCTGGTGCGATGAAATACAAACGCCATGCAAACCAAATTGAGCCTTCTCCAAAACAAAATAGCCACGAAACAAGCCCTGCCTAATACGCACATCCCTGTCCCACCACCAGCCTCGGACCCCCCCAACCTTTCTCCTTCAAATCCATACAGGAAAAGACATCACCAACATAATGAGGAACATCAAACCCTCCAACTGTAAAGGTGATGCCTGCCCAGCCACTATCATCAAGGACTGTACTGAAGCACTAGCTCCTTTCCTGACAGCCTTTCTCAATGCCTCCTTTGCCACAGGGAAGGTCCCTGCCTCCCTCAAGGAATCATGGGTCCGCCCCCTCTTAAAAGAAACAACTCTCGATCCCACATCCCCTAACAACTATACCCATCACGACTGTCCCATCCCTCCTTAAAACACTGGACAAAGCAGCCTTCCTGCAGGTTCAGCACTTCATTGAAGAGAACAAACTCCTGGGTCTCTGCCAATCTGGTTTCCGCCCCAGACATGGGACTGAAACCGCCCTAATTAATCTGAAAAACCAGATGGAAGATGCCAGAGACATGGGCAAACCAGCACTTCTCTTACTTCTTGACTTATCCGCGGCTTTCGATCTTGTAGATCACGACGTCCTATGCTACCACCTCTCCTCCACTGCCAAGTTCTCCCCTGACGCCACAGCCTGGATCACATCATTCTTACAAGACAGAACCATGCAAGTATTCTCTGACTTAGCCTCTACCTCGCCCACCATCATGCTTTGTGGTGTGCCCCAAGACTCTTGCCTCCCCCCACCCTCTACAACATCTTCATACGACCCCTCTTCCTCATTCTCGACGCTATGGGTATTTCCTACACCAACTACGCCGACGACACCCAGATCCTCCTCACCCTCACTGGGAACTACGACACTGACTCCTTGACCCTTAACAACCTCTACAACACCATCCAAGCCTGGATGGCAGACAATGGACTATGCCTCAATTCCGACAAGTCCGAAGTCCTCCTGGTAGGTTCCCCCCACACGCTAAAGAATCTAGACTCCCAATTCAGTCACTTCACCATCGACACCATCAGAATACCTGTCTCAGACTCAGTCAAAACTCTTGGAGTCTATTTGGACTCCAACCTATCCATGGAAAGACAAGTCAACGCAATAGCCTCCTCAGCTGCATATCACGCTAAACTAATCAACGCTGTCAGACCCTTTCTCTCCAAAGAGAACTGCACAAACATAGCCAGAGCCCTCACTGGCTCCAGGCTAGACTATTGCAATGTACTCTTTCTAGGAACTTCCAATAAAAACCTGGAGAGGCTACAAGTCATACAGAATAGTGCTCTCCGTGCAGCCCAAGGCATTGCTAAAAGAGAACACATCTCGGAGGCCAGAAAACTAGCCCACTGGCTCCCAATAAAGGAAAGGATTGTCTTCAAAGCTCTGACACTGACCCACAAGTGCATTCACCTCACTGCTCCTGCTTACCTCTCTCAAAATATCCACCCTGTCTCCTCTACATGGCCAACCAGATCACCATATACCAACATGCTCTCTGTGCCACTAGTAAAAAGAGCCAGAGCGAGCGGATCCAGCTTCCCATATCTCACACCCACTCACTGGAAAGCCCTACCTCCTACAATCCGAGGTGAGGCCTCCCTCAGCACCTTCCGCAAAGCTATGAAAACCATCCTCTTCACATAAGGTCTCTCGTATCAGCATGAATACTATGCATATGACCCATTGCAGAAGCTGTAATTACCCATTGCATAAGCTGTAATGATAGAATTATGTCTGTAGTATTTATAATGTATCAACGACTGCTAAAATTCCTGTACCTCCGTAACTAAGCTCTTACAAGTAACAGCGCCTCAATGCCCCTGGGCTGTCTGCGCACTATATAAAAATAAATAAATAAATAAATAAAGTAAGGCTGAGCATGTCACGCCATTCGGGCGCGCTCCTCACTGGCGACCGGAGCCGTCAGGGCTGTCTATGGACTAAGGCTGAGCATGTCACGCCATTCAGGTGCGCTCCTCACTGGCGACCGGAGCTGAGCATGTCACGACCGGAGCCGTCAAGGCTGTCTATGGACTGGGCGAGGCTGAGCATGTCACGACAGGAGCCGTCAGGGCTGTCTATGGAATGGGCGAGGCTGGGCATGTCACGACCGGAGCCGTCAGGGCTGTCTATGGACTGGGCGAGGCTGGGCATGTCACGACCGGAGCCGTCAGGGCTGTCTATGGACTGGGCGAGGCTGGGCATGTCACGACCGGAGCCGTCAGGGCTGTCTATGGACTGGGCGAGGCTGGGCATGTCACGACCGGAGCCGTCAGGGCTGTCTATGGACTGGGCGAGGCTGGGCATGTCACGACCGGAGCCACTGGGCGCGCTCCTCACTGGTGACCGGTGAAGCATCGCATTCAACACAAAGTGATGTCAATGACGCAGAATTGCATCCCAGGCAGCGCTGCTGGCTATTTGAATTCCCGCTTGCAGGTAAAATCTGTCAATAGAACTCTTCATTCCAATCCAGGCATTTTACGATGTCAACCAGGATACACGCTCGCCAAATCTGGAGGCTCCAGTTTTTATAGCTGGGCCCCGAAAATGTGTAATCTCCTTCGAGCTGACCTTCGGAATTTACCTTGTGCAAAAAAAATTCAAAAAGGATTTGAAAACCTTTCTTTTTAATAGGATCCCTGACTGACGTGTCTTTTTCTCCGCCCGCCTCACCCCCCGATGTGTGATTGTTGGTTGTGTATGTCCTGTGTTTGTTGGTCCTGGCGCTCTGAGACCTGTGTGGCGCCCTATGCACAAATGTAAATAAATAAATAAATCAGTGCACCCAGCATAAACCTTCCGCAAGGACACTTCCGCCTTCCTGTCAGCGCCACCCTTAATGGCTTCCTGCGGGGCCCTGGAAGGGCGACCCACCAGGCTTGGAGGACTATCATCTAATTGCGCCGACTAAGGCAGGGGCTTCTCCTCGCCCTGAAGAGGGCGCAGCTTGGACAGAGAATGCGGGGTGGTGATCCGGCCAGGTTCCCTCCAAGCTGCTAAGACTTGGGGCCTCATTACGAGGTTGGCAGCCACGGAATGAACGGTGCCGGTAAGGTACCAGCACCGTTCATTCCGGGCCGCCACATTATGAGTTTGCTCGCGGGTGGCGGTATGCACGTCTGGGCCAGACCAGACGTGCATATCGCCACCCGCGAGCAGACCAGGATGCCAACAACGAACCCGTCATTAATAGGTCAGTTGTTAGCATTCTCCCCATTCCCATTGAGCCCTATGTGGGCTCGAATGGGAATGTACCGGGTCCGGGTCCCAAGAAAAGGGAATTCCCGGGCCCACAAAAGTCGGATTGGCCCAGTAATTCCCTTTTTTTGGGGACCCGGAGCCAGACACGAGTTTGGAGGCAGCCATGCCGCTAAGAACAGCATGGCTACCTCCAAACTCGTAATGAGGCCCTTGCTCCTTAATTTCAGTCAGAACAGGAAGGCCAGTCTTTAGAGGTTTCTTAAACAGAGTAGGAGGAACCCTGGGGTCCCCACCGTAGGGACAACATCAGGATACAGTGAGGCAAAGTCCTATGTAATTCCCCACCTGGATAAGCACAGACGCCACTGCCTTCTTATCCAAATATTTCCCCCATATCTCCCCAACTCAGGATTCCAGGGAGTCTGAAGAATCAGACTCAAGGAGGAGGAAGGACTGGATGGCGCAGTGCAAATGTTGTATAATAATGATAATGACACACAGGAGGCTGCTGGGTTGCTGATGAGAGTTATTTATTCAATTATAAACATCAGCTTCTTACTTGCATAATAACTCTGCTTCAAATGAATGGGCAAAAGGCCCTGCAACCTTGCTCCACGTATGGGAGTCTCTGGTCTCTGAAATGTCCTTTATGCCAGTCCCGTGGAGGAGCACACGGAAGTCGATGTTGCACCGTGCCTTCTCTCCAGCTCTCTGTGCTGCACGCGAAGCACGGGAGCCGCGCTTCCGCCTGCCACACGAGATCTCGCGAGACCCGGAAGTCTCGCAATATCTCTACATTGATAATGCAAAGCAAATTACTGCAGGACATAGTCATTGTATTTCACCAGTCTTCCGTGTTCCCTTCTCGGTTGGCCATCCCTCTCGCCAGTGGCGTCCTGCTTATGATCATCTTCTAGCTCCACCATGGGTGCATCTGCTTCAGTTTCTTCTTCTTCGACTTCTCTTCTGCCTTTCTCTGGTTATCGTTCTCTCTCCGCCTCTTTGTTCGGTACTTCATAGGTTTCGGGTCTTTCATGGGTCTTTTCTCTTTCTTTCCTCTTTTCAAAAATCGCTACTCTCTCCATGTTCCATGTGTGGCCGTCCTTGGTGCGGACGTGGTTGGTTCCTCTGTGGATCACTTTTATGGGTCTGCTGAACCTTGAGCAAGTCATTTGATCTTTGGTTGGTAAACGTATTTCCGTCTTTTACCTCCCCCCCTTGTTTTGTCCTTCTTCTTCTGTCGCTCCACCTTTTCATGCATGCTTTGCTGTTCTTTATTCTCCACACTACTTCCAACATGTCTACTTCCTTGTCTTCTCTTACTCTGGCCAGCCATGGTGGCACTAGTGTGGAGACCGCTCTCCTCCTTCTCAACATGCGAAATGGGGAGATTTGGGTGATACCGTTGGGAGTCAGTGTGTGAACTGCAATGGCCTCTTTGGTCATCTTGAGGGGATCCATTCCCGAGGCGGTCGCTAATTGGATGGCTCCTTTGATAAATCTGTTGGCCCTCTCCACAAGCACATTGGCTTGGGGATGATATAACCCTACTTTCTTCTGGTAAATGTTGTGTTTCTTCAGGAACAGTTCCAGGTCTCTGGATATTAACTGCACCCCATTGTCTGTTGTTAGGCAGAATCCTGTGCAGTTCTCTTAGGGAGCACTACAGAAAATTAAGACTACAGGTATGAGCAATAAATCCTCTTTGGTATCAGTTCGTACCACAAAGATTTAGTTGGTAGCTGTGGCTAAGCAGTCAGACTTATCTCAAGAGGGAGATGAGCAGTATTCAGGGTTTACACAATAGGGCTAAAGCACTATGGACCAAGGAAACACTGAACAAAGCTATGTATTAAAAAAGAATACATATATTTATTTTACACACTTCTAGTTCAACACATTAATCACAGTTAATAAAGCAAGTTAAAATCAGTCAAGAAAAGTATACACAAGTCCCTAGTTAAATTGTAGACAAGTTTGAGCAAGAGTGAAAACTGAGCAAAACGGCACAGTGAAAACCAACCACAAATGGCACTCTAGCAAATTCTCACAAGGGAGGGAAAGCACAAGTTATACAGGAATATGTTCTTAGACACCTTAGGAACCCTTCCCATAAGTTTGTGAACAGGTTTTGGCAAGGCAGTACTTTAGCATATAGAATACTTAAATGAAAACCGAGCAAAATGGCACTTCACAAGTTTTAAAAGTGGGAAGGAAAAGGTGGTTATAAGAAATAGGTGCACCAACACAGTTCTAGTTGAGAAGCAATCTAGAGAAGGCAGTTCTAACAAATTCAGCCAGAGTCAATAGGCCTGTGCCAGAGTCAGTGGTACAGGGCAAAGGGCCCAGGAGCAAAATGTTCTTGTAGCTGCAGTCAAGTCTTTGGTTAACGATTCTAAAAGATAGATGCAGAAGGTGAAAGACAATGTTAGACGATGGGGGCGGCTAACACAACAGGTAGGTAAAGGATCTAAAACAGCTTTAGCGCTACCACACGAAAAGGGAGGCCTGGTGGAACACAGTACCTTAAAATGAAGAAGAGTCTCCTGCGGTGGCGGTTGTTCGTGCAGTTCGGGAGATCCAGCAGAGGAAGAGATGCTCTCGTTGTGGAGGAAGGTTCGGGTTACTGCACTACCCAGGGATGAAACCAGCCGCGGTGCTGCCCAACTAATAAAAGGTATGCTCCTTTAAATCGTGGTGCGGGTGGACAGGTGCCTGGCTATTCGGTCTCCGAGTACAGAGTACTGGGGATTCGACCAAGGCAGGTCTAGGAAGGCGAATGGCAAACTGGTTGGCCCCACCAGCTTAAGGGAAGAAGCCTCTTGCAGGTGAAGATCTTCTCTCGTCGTGTGGAGAAAAGTGGTGAGATGCTGCAGCAGGGCTTCACCGGTGGTTCAGTCGTTGCAGATGTCTTTGGCTTCTCTCTTCTTCGGTTCCTCAGTTCCAGTGGTGACGTCTTGCTCTTCCAGTCCTCAGGACCCTGCTTTTATGCAAAAAGATCCCCATTCATAAAGACTAGCTGTCACTCACCCAGTGGAGTGGTCATCTTGGCGGGAGACCCTCCAGCCTATCAGGGCAGAGTGCGACATGGGTTGCTGCGGCAACTCTGTCCAGGGGTCCTACTCCCCCTCCCACACAGTGGCCCACCCCAGACTCAGTGGCGCCGAAAGGAGGGCTTCTTGGCAGAAGCCCGCCAAAAGGACAAACAAAGAATCCCCAACCTGGGTTAGGAGTTTAGAGAAAGACAGGAGAAAGAATTTATATAAAGATTCTGGCAAACAAAACCTACCGGAGTAAAGTTAATATGAAAATAAACCAGCAGTATGTTAGAGGCTGTCAGTAAATGTGATAGCCTCGAACAATGGGAAAATCCCATAGGGAAATATTCGCGGTCGAATATTTTTGGTAGTAACCACTGCCACCAGCCAGAAACTTTTGAGAGAGGCACTGTACGGTACCGTCTCGAAAATGAACACCGAGGAAACACTATTAACCCTTCCCAGTACCTCCATAGTAAGATGGGTTGTACTGGTTTAGTTCATAAAAATTGACTAGTAAAGTCAATGGGGACTTTACATGCCCGGGGAGACAGTAGTCAGTCCCAGGGTATGGAGTCTATGTTTGGGGGTCACTATGACACCCCTGTGTCACTGCACTGAGGGTGCTGTGTAACACATGTGTATAAAGATGGTCCTATGAGGGTGGGATAAACCCCATAGACATTAAACACAAAATATAGCCTAGAACACACATAGCAAATATGCCAAAGAGTGGGAAAAAGGGTCACACTCTTAGCAGGAGAAAAAAACAAACCCTTCAAATCCAGCAAAGCTGCTGGGGGACTCTATAGGTAAGGGGAATTAGCCATAGAATGAGAATTCTCCCTAACACTCGCCCCACCAGACTAAGGGACAGGAGGATCTAATCCATTCCTGGATGAGTCTCTTACCTCTAGTCGGTTATAAACATCCTAGAGAGACCATCAGCATTTTGGTGGTGACATCCTGACCTGTTCTCAACGGTAAAATCAAACCCTTGGAGGCAGATTGACCATTTTAGAAGTTTTGGGTTTTCCCCTTTCATTTGCATCAACCATCTCAAGGGTTGGTGGTCGGTTTGAATAATGAAAGTAGATCCATACAAGCATGAGCTAAACTTCTTCAAAGACCACACAATGGCAAAACATTCTCTCTCAATAGTTGCCCACCTTGTTTCAGGTTCCTTCAGTTTCCTACTGATGAAGCAAATGGGCTGCTCCCTACCTTTCTCATCCAGTTGACTGAGGACTGCACCTATGCCTATATTAGAAGCATCTGTCTGCACAATGAAGGGTTAGTGGTAGTCAGGAGCTCTGAGAAATGGAGCTTGACAAAGGGCTTTCTTCAGGCTTTCAAAGGCCTGATTGCACTCTTCATTCCATTTGACCTTTTTAGGGAATTTTGGAGAGGAGATTACATTCAGAGGAGAAGCTATAGATCCATAGTTCTCAATGAAATTCCTGTAGTGCCCAGTGAGGCCTAGGAAGGCTCTCACTTGGGTTTGAGTAGAAGGGGTTGTCCAATTTTGCACAGCTTCAATCTTGCTGAGCAAAGGCCTTATTTCACCTCCTCCTACCTCATGCCCAAGGTAGACCACTTTACTCTAACCAATTTGACATTTGCTTGCCTTTATGGTCAGATGGGCCTGTTCAAGAGCCTGCAAAACATATCCTAGGTGGTCAACGTGTTCTTTCCAAGTAGGGCTGAACACTGCAATGTCATTCAAGTATGCCATGCAGAAGTCCTCCATCCCATTCAGAACCTGATTAACCATCCTTTGGAATGTAGCAGGTGCATTCCTTAGTCCAAAAGGCATAACCTTAAACTGGTACAAGCCAACTGGGTTGGAGAATGCAGTTTTCGCCTTGGCATGGTCAGTCAGGGCTATTTGCAAATAGCCTGACGTGAGATCAAATGTGCTGAGGAACTTGGCTGAACCAAGTCTATCCATCAGCTCATCTGTCCTTGGCAAAGAATGGGCATCAGTCTTAATGACTGCATTTAGAGCTCTATAGTCCACGCAGAATCTCAACTCCTTGGATCCTGCCTTTGGTACTAACACAACTGGGCTAGACCATGGACTAGTAGAGGGCTCTATTACCCCGAGATCAAGCATCTTGTTGACCTCTCCTTTGATGTGGGTTATTACATTTTCTGACATCCTGTAACCCCTGCTTTTGACAGGCAAACAGTCACCAGTATTGATATCATGCTGGCCCCAAGGTGTCAAGACTGGTGCTAGAGAAAACAGAGGGGCAAATTGATTTAACAAAACTTTGCACTCCTCCTGTTGTTCAGGTGTCAGATTAGAAGAGAGATTAACTCCTACTTTCTCATCTAAAGGTTTTCCTCTGAGGAGGTCAGGTAGAGGTTCACTCTCCTCCTCCTCTTGACCTGAAGCTAGAAGCAAAGCTCCCAGTTCTGGTCTTGAGACATAAGCTTTTAGACGGTTGGTGTGAAAGACTCTAGGAGCCTCCTTAGGATTGCCTAAATCCACCAGATAGTTCACCTCTCCAAGTTTTCCCACAATCTTGAAGGGTCCCATCCATTTGTCCTGCAAGGCCCTCTGCCTTGTTGGGACCATAACAAGAACTAGCTGGTCTTGAGCGAACTCACCCATGTTAGCCTTCTGGTCATGCCAATGCTTCACCAGAGCCTGACCTGCTTTCAAGTTATCACTTGCTTCAGCCATCATGTGTGACATTCTGTCAGGATTCGACCATGGAAACTCTGGCATGCTTGGAAACGCACTGTAGTTTAGAGTTCCTTATCAGGCGGTCTAGTCCTCACCTAATATGCCGTGTGTATATTACTAAGGCCCACCCACCAACCGGTGCGTTGTATCTGCTTACTGATACTCAGTGCTCCGCAGCTAACCACGCTTAGCAGCCCTCCTTTGCCTTCCTAAAGAGTTTGTTAATACCTTTTTTTCTCCTTCCAGTCCGGCTACTTCGCCGAGCTTCCTCTGAGGTTTTCTGCTTCCTTTTCTTTTCAGCACCCGCTCGCTACTATCCTCCTCTCTTTTGTTTTCCTTGCCGGCGGCTACGCCATTCTAGCTTTCGCTTCTGCTTCTCCGGTTCCGCCTTGTCCTATGGCTCTCTGTGCTCGCTACTGTTTTTTTTCATGGGATCTCTCTATATCTGGTAAGTGGGTTCCTAATTTATTGCTTCTTACCTTTACTTCCACGTTACTCCAAACTGTCTCTCCTTCATTCTACGTGTGCTCACACTTCGTTCACACCGCGGCTGACATCGGCCGCATCATTCTAGTTTCCAAACCTATTCCTTGGATTTACGCTGCAGTCATACTCACCCAATCCTTCGGTATCTTCAAGATCTGCACCCTGGAGTATATCTTCTTGTCAAAGTCAAGGCCCAGGACATACTCATTTTCCCAATTGTGTGCATTCCCTTGACAACCCGGACCTACCCACAGAAGGACACTGCATCACGGTTTTTTGGCGCCATCCGTCATGTTTCCCTGATCTTTCGAGTTTGGCTCCCCTGAGTTCCCCTCAGACAAGTACCAATCCCTGTCATGGTGGCCTCTGAGGGAGCCAGACCTTATCTACACAATAGGAAATCAAAGGATAAGACATCAATGGAAAATTCAAGATCCCAGAAGAAATCATCATCCTCTTCCAAGGACAGCAGATCAGAAGGTTCAGGTGAGGAGCAGGAGAAGGGCAGAGCACGTTCTGACAGAATACAATGCCAGACCAAACAGATGGCTTCCCTAGAACAATACCAAGAACTAGTAACTGCTCTGCAGGGCCTCACAATTGAGGTGAAATCTCTCAAAACTCAAAACGCTGTACTTCGTCAACAAGTAGTGCTACACAGAGATGATCAGGGTGACTTACCACCCATGCCGTTGTCATTTGGTAAATATGATGGCTATCCAGGAGGTCTTAAGGATTTTTTAGATGCCTGCCAGGTGCATTTTGCCTTTAGACCCCATGCCTATGAGACAGCCAGATCCAAGGTGGGTTTTCTTATTGCAAACCTAACAGAGGCAACCACTCTGGTCCAGCTTTTAATGATTTCGACAGGGAAAGCCTGTGGCAGAAGGGCTTTGCGAATCTGTTTAGCTGTGGCGGCAGTGTGACCTATTTATTCATTCTACTGTGCTTCACATATTGGATTGTTTGGCGAGCGAACGGAGAGTAAGTGGGGAGTAAGAAGCAGTCTCCTTTGCTCCACCCTGCAGCCGGCAGGAACTTCAGAACTTCAGAAAAAGTAAAAGGTGAAAAGGACGCCTTTACTTTTAAAAAGCACACAAACTTTTACTTTCTTTTTTTTTTTTTTTTCTTCCAGTGACTCCCATGTCACGTGTGTAGCAGCTGAGCTCATTAGGACACCTGGTGCACCCTTGCGGCGAAAGCCCTGTGGAAGAAGGGCTGTGCGAATCTGTTTAGCTGTGGCGGCAGTGTGACCTATTTATTCATTCTACTGTGCTTCACTTATTGGATTGTTTGGCGAGCGAACGGAGAGTAAGTGGGGAGTAAGAAGCAGTCTCCTTTGCTCCACCCTGCAGCCGGCAGGAACTTCAGAACTTCAGAAAAAGTAAAAGGTGAAAAGGACGCCTTTACTTTTAAAAAGCACACAAACTTTTACTTTCTTTTTTTTTTTTTTTTTCTTCCAGTGACTCCCATGTCACGTGTGTAGCAGCTGAGCTCATTAGGACACCTGGTGCACCCTTGCGGCGAAAGTCCTGTGGCAGAAGGGCTGTGCGAATCTGTTTAGCTGTTTGGCGGCTTTGGCGTGCGTGCCAGAACTTACATTATAAAAGGAAAGCTCGAGTGTGAGAAGGGCAAGTGATTTTTTCTTTTCTTTTCACTGTTTGGCGGTTTGCTGCTTTGTTGCCTGGCTGCCTGGCCGGATTGCTTCCCCTGGGCAACTTGTGGCTATCCGGGAATAACATAAAGCACAAGAAAGTACTGTTTGCTGGGACTGAATGCTCCTGCATTAAGGATTGTGTTTTGAACTCTGCCGCCTTTGTAGAACAGCTGAGTCTTCGCCGCGCGGACGTTTTTTCCCGCGGCACGGGAAGCTGCCTGACTTCAACCTGTGAAACTATCTACTGATTGGCTCGTGGCTCTTGCCTTTTTTTTCTTTTTTTTTTTTAATTTTTTTTAAAATTTATTAATTAATTTATTAGTTAAAGTTGTCTTTATTTTTTTAAGTGGTTTTTGTGTATCAATCTTATTTAACTGTGTGGGGATTCTGGTGGCAAACTACGAAAAGAGAAAGTTAAAATCCTTTTGCAAATTGCACAAGTGAATTGCTAAGTGCTTTCCTGTCTCGCTGTGTCTCGCCGGGTTGCCAGAGGATTCTTGTCGGACAAACACATTGCTGGACACGCTTTCCTGCTTTTGAAGGACTGATCCTATTGGGTTTTACTTTATAATATACCTGTGTTCTTATTTGAAGAATTATACAATCTTTCTTTATGTCACGTCAAATCAACTCGCTAAAAGCGGGAATGCCTGAGTCTGTAGCTAATACGTATAACCTAGTGCCACCTTTACCTAAAAAGACCTTGATCACTAAAAGAATTAAAGGAAATAAAGAGAGGAAACGAGCGACTTCTCTTAATGTGGATATTCGTTCCTATTGCATCACAGATGTTGTAGGATCAGAAAAAACTTCAGCAATGCCCTTACAAATGGAAAAAACTCTGTCGTCAATAACTGTTTCCTCGGCGCCAGAGCTAGCTATGGCCAATCAGGTGATTTGCCCTAATGTGTTTGAGACGGCCATTATTCAGCACTTGGTCTGTCCTAACACTACACTTCTGTGCGGAGTCTCGTCGCCCATAATTCCTGTCTCTAAAGAGTCTGTAATAAATTCAGTGCCCTTAAGTACTAACTTAGAGATGGATGTGATTGCCTCAAAAACATGTATTACTAGTGTTCAACTTCAACAAGCAAGAACAGAAGTAGCGGATGCCTCAATTGCATTAGCCTATACATCAGGCGAAACATGCACATCACAAGCAGTTACTACTGTAGCGGCTAAACCGTATGCACCCCCCCTGTACCTCTATGCTCTGTTGAAGCTCAGCAGTTACTACGAACTGAATATGCTAAATTGACAGCGGTTGGTGAATTTGGAGATGATACATTAACATCTATTTTAGCATCCAGTCCTCATGAATCCGCAACATCTGACATAATGTATATTTGCTCAAACACGGGTGATCTGATCCAATTGGCTGATCACTCACACATCCATACAAGTGAGTGTATAGACCATGCTCAAAAGCTAAATACCACCCCACCAGTTGAGACTGAGAATCCTGATTTATACAAATCTCCGGTCTTATTCGACAAATCTCCATCATCAATCTCAAATACATCTTTTGTGGCCCCAACACCTAGACATACCAGGTTCATAGACCCTGATACTAGTCATCCTTATTTTATTCGTGATAGTCAGATGCCATTTAAAGAAAATACGTTCTCTTTTCCTGAAGCACCAGCTTTAAACAACACGTTGAGTGCCATGAATACCGCCCTATTGTCTTTGGCTAAGCTTTACGAATCATTAGATGAAAAGATGCGTTGCCAGAATAGCGAACTACATGTGTTACACATGCTTCTTAAAAAAGAACAGAAGGCACGCGTTCTGACATCTCGCTCTACTATACTCAAGATGACAAATCAATCTATGCAAACAAATACAAGTGATGCACTAGATGTGATGGTAGGCTTGCCGTCAAATTCAATACCAAATATAAAGTCAGTCTCAAGTATCACCCTTGATGCTGGAGCTCATATAGTGCCTATCAATCCTTCTGAGGTAATGACAAAAGAACAGAGTATTTTGCCTCCAATTCCACAAGTTTCTATCCAGTCAGCACCTCTTATGCCGATTGGGATAATCCCAAAAGTACAAGGTGTATCATTTGCTACAATATTCAGTACCTTGAAAGCTCTTCCTGTGTCCATCTTAGGTCAAACTCTACTTGAACCGGAACCAAAAAAGCGTCTACCATTTGTCAATACAAGTTCTAAGTTAAAAGTAAAGAAAGCTGTTAGACTTGTGACATCAGTCAGGAAAAAATGAAAATTGAGCATAGACATTGAAAATCAGACTACACAAGATGCTTTACAATATCAAGCACTTGATGATATGCTTGTTAGTGTAACAACATTATCTCTAAATCCATTAGATCAGAGCATTCAGACTCAAAATGGGGCAACTATATCCCAGTCTGCAATTGTAGGGGGTCCTCAACCACCATCCGTTGAAGAAAGGACATTGGCTAAGAGCTTATGTGCTGATCGAGTTCAATCCTCTGCTGTTTTTGAAAATGCTTCAAGTACTACTGATGACATCTTACACGATTTACGAGCTGAACTACGAGCCTCTTTTGACAAACAGATTAAAGTCAATGAAGCTCTTGTACAGTGTTACATTGTGCCAACTAATGAGAATAAGATTAAACAAACGAATATTACCCGCCTGCAAGATGATAAAATGCAAGCGCTTCGTGCTGATGGGATACTACAAGATTTGCGTGAGGAGATACGAGCTTCTTTCACAAGATATACTAGAGAAAATGAAGCATTTACACAAACTGTTAGGTCAGTTAACCAGGGCTCACTGGGTAAAATTGATTTAACTGCCCAGGATTATCAAAGGGCTATACCCAGTACTAAACCCTTGTTAGTTGGACCTCCAAAACTTCAAAAAATAACAGCACAGGACACTGTGGATGTGGGAATTAGGGGTTCATCATCTTCTATCATGCTACCTATGAGCAAACAGAGTGAGCATATCCCAGGGTCATCTAGACTTGTCGGTAAGTCGCAATTTAAAAATCACCATCGCCTTCTTATAAAATGTCGTGGTCACCCATTCCCCACTTATGACCTTAATCGAACCAGCTTTTTGAATATCTGTGCTGATATCGCTGCTCTCGAAGATTTAACATCAGCTGATATTAGCTTGGTTGAATTTACTAGTGACCAAGATCTAACAGAAGCACGTTTATATGTACAATCAAGAGTGGTTTTAAACACGCTCTGGCTGGCTCGGACTGCCTTCTATAATTTGGGCTTTCTACTATCACAAGATGTGCTCCATAATGATCTGAAACAATCCAATAATCAACATCCTAAAAGTCGAATGTATGGTGACAACATAGCCTCCACAAGATCGGGGGCAGGAGCTGCACATAATGTATGGACCCGTGACAGTGACAATTTGAGATCATAACCATCCCAGAAGATGGAATCTGTTAGTCTACTCTCTTGGAACACTAGAGGTCATAGAGACTTTATTAATAATGGAAACAACAACCTCTTCCAGTTTGATATACTAGTGTTTCAGGAGACATGGCTTCACGATACACCAACATGGGATCAATATAATATCTTTGTGGTACCAGCCATAGAGCCGGTGAAGGGACGAC
This sequence comes from Ambystoma mexicanum, assembly GCF_040938575.1. Taxonomy (NCBI): domain Eukaryota; kingdom Metazoa; phylum Chordata; class Amphibia; order Caudata; family Ambystomatidae; genus Ambystoma; species Ambystoma mexicanum. The sequence continues at coordinate 61,899,953 of NC_090930.1, forward strand.
CTATGGTCGGGCTCCTCATGGCCTTCCGAAAGAATAAGAACATTGAAATTATTTGGCACAGATCACCGTCACCCTGCTTTCAGTATGTAAAGCTTCATGTTGGAGAAAGCTTTTATGCCATGATAAACATCTATTGGGGGAAAAAACATATATCCTCGAAGGTTTTCTTTGAAACTTTGATCATGATCCTTGATCAATTATTATTAGATGTTACCATTACCAACACGTTTATAATGGGGGATCTGAATCTTCACCTCTTAGCTCCTAATCTCTCGAGTCCCATGTCTGATGAACGTCGCTGGTTAACTCTAATGGCTGATTGCAATTTTGTAATGGTTAATGGATCTATACCTGGGGATGTACCTCCTAAACCTACATGGCACAATGCTAATAACCATGTAACGTTGGATTACATCTTTGTTAATACTCTTTTTTTTAATAATATAACTATGTTCTCCATTAAACCAACTATTCTGAGTGATCATAGTTTACTACATCTAAAATATGATTGGGCTGAAACGAAGAAACTCCCTCAGAATATGAATGTGACTAATCTATACATTAATAATGCTGGTAATCGATTAAAATGGACTCACAGAAAAATATGTCAGCTCAGAGATACCTTGTGGGAACAGTATACTGGTAATAATGAATGTCTTAGTGGTTGTTATGTACATGCCATACAGCGCTTTTCAATACAGAGGGCGTGTCCTAAAGGCTCCACCCAGGTTCATCGTCATGCCTTCGATTTAGAAGTAAAATATAGGAAGAGTGAATTGAGAAGGCTTGTTAGGAGGCTATCAAATGGGTACACTCTTGTCCCGGGCTCTAAACAAGATCAGACCAAACGATTACAAAAGGAGTATAAAAATTGGCTTAGACATCGCCGTGCCTCCCAATACCAACTTGATGGGGAGGCGATGTTGAAACAAATCATCCTCAAATCATCGGCAGGAATATGGGCTCTGTTAAATAACACCGCGGTTAAAAACCAACATTCATTACAGGTGAATTCCATCCCCCAAGAATCTTGGAATTATTTTTATGGCAATATATACACCTCACCTTTCCTAGATCTTGACATAACCTGGGATAACATTACAGCTAATCATACTGTTAACGTTGGCCGCGAGGATATACTGTTTTTTATATCTAAATTGAGTGTATCCAGAGCTGCCGGACCAGATGGGCTACATAATGCCATGATAAAGCAAAATAAACATTTGTGGTCAGACCTTCTATTTCATATGTTTCAACACATTATGTTAACAGGTTTAGTGCCCGCGAATCGGAAAACATCAATTATTCTCCCCATATTCAAGAAAGGATACAGGACAAATCCAGCATCATATAGACCCATTGCTTTGCTTGACTGTCCGGGAAGATTTTTTGCCCGCTTGATCCTAGGTGAGTTTAACCATTGGTTAAATCAACTCAATTACAGAGATCCTTTTCAAACTGGGTTTGTTCCAGGTTAGGCACTGCCATCAACTTGATCACTTTAAAGGTTATTATTCACCTGAACAACCAACGCAACCAGCCAATTTATATGGCTTTTGTTGATTTTAGGGCAGCTTTTGATTTGGTCCCAAGAGAATTGTTATTTAAAAAATTGATGGATTTAAAGTGCCCCTGGCATATCCTAAAATGGATAATTCAATTACATTCAAACACCTCAATTTCTATTCGCCTGAACAACGAGGGCCTCTTGTCCGAACCCATACAGACCACTCGGGGTCTGAAACAAGGATGCCTGTTAGCATCTGCCTTGTTTAATTACTTTCTTTTGGATTTTGGCACTAGTATTGAGGGGCTGATTGTTGATTCTCCGAAATTACAAGGTGTAGCAATTAAGTGGCTCTTGTACGCCGATGACATGGTATTACTGTCCAAAACGCCCATTGGCCTATGTAATTTGCTAAATGCATTAGATATATATGCTAAACGTAATTGTATTAGCATTAATACTAAAAAAACTCAAGTAATGCAATTTGGAGTTAATAGAGGTCAGAAACCTTGTCGTTGGCAACTTCAAGGCACTGATTTGCTGCTTGTAAGATCATACATCTATTTGGGGGTCTGTGTGGCAAGCAAATTGTCCGAAAAAATGCAGGAACATCGTCTGCAACTAAAACATTCGAGTGCATTATCTCTACTACGAATAATCCGGGCAAAATATTGCAAATTTTCTATTGACCCTATGGTTATATTTTACAAGCAAAAATATGTGCCTACCATTTTGTATGGTTCTGAAGCCGAGATATGCCAAACATACACATATTGGGTTAAATATGAAAGCAAGTTTTGGAAAAGATCGCTCATGCTTCCAAATTCTGAATCTATTTCTATCATTAGATACGAACTGGGGCTTATATCCCTTTACGCTGTGTATAAATGGAAGGTTTGTTTATTATATCGAAAATGTATCATGAAAGATAGCACTAATGGGCTACTTGACATCATAGCTAGCTACTTATTGTTATCAGATGAAATCTTTCCAATGAAATGGCGTACTTCTGCTAGAAAATTCTTGAAAGGAGCTGATGTCTCTGAAATCTTGCTTATCGAAAATCCCAATAAAGCCAAAACTAAGTTGTGGGAATCCGACTGGATCAAAACCCGTGATGCATGCATGAAAATAATTAAATTCGGGTCGAATCCTTTTGCCTTAAAAGCACAAGGCCATATAGAAACTTATTTAAGACAATCTCCAAATCCGAGACATCGTGCAGATTTCATGCACTTTAGATTGAACATTTGGCCTACAAGAGAGATTCTGTTTAGATGGAAGAAGACATCTGCTCAAACTTGTCGATTCTGTCATAAACAGATAGAAACGATGAAACACTTAGTGGTAGAATGTGTTAGTCTTTTATCATCAAGAATAAACTATTTTAAGCACTTGATCAACAAGACGGTGGTTATGCATGATGAATTATGGTTAATATTATTTAGAGGACACTCAAAACAATTAAGGTATGCGCTTGTGAATTATCTAAATTCATTGAAAATTAGGTTACCAGAGATTAATGCTGTTCAAGAAGAAGAGATGTAACAACTATATGTATCTCATGTTATTTAACTCTGAGAGTGAATCAGGTCCAAATCATGTGCAAAATCTGAAGGTGAATTATTTAAAAATTAGTGAAATTTAAGTTATCAGAGATTAACGATGTTAAAGAAAGAGCGATGTGATAAATCTTTCAATTTTATGTTATAATTTCGAAAAGTGATGTATGTAATAACTGCATAAAGATTCGACGGTTGTTTATTATGAAATATTGTAAAATTGAATGTAATATATTTTATCTTTATATATTTTTCTTTTTAAAATTTGTAATGATATGTTGAAAGGTCAGGTTTTAATGATCAAAACAACAATAAAAAAAAATTTAAAAAAAAGATTTCGACAGATTTCTGGAACAGTTAAAGGGGAGATTCGACCGTCCTGAAGTCCTGTACACGTCGCTGGAGGCTATTCTGGATGTCAAACAAGGAACCACAGATTTACAGACTTACATCTCCCGCTTTCTGAGATTGGCCGCTAAGCTCTGGCCGGATTCAGCAAAACAGACAATTTTTAGAAGAACTCCACAACGATATAAAGGACGAACTGGCTCGAGTAGCACGACCTCCCTCCTTTCAAGACCTTATGACACTCTCCTTAAAGATCGAATACCGGCTATCTGAACGCCAAAAGGAAAGACGAAAACCTTGATTATTCTCTCCATCTCCTAACCCTGCTCCTTAAGCATCTAGAGAACCTCCAACTACGGAAGAACCTATGCAGATAGGAGCCACCCATGGACCCTTAACACCAACCGAACGAAAGAGGCGCAGAGACTCAGGTCTCTGTATGTATTGTGGCTCCTCCAAACACCTACTCAGAGACTGTCCAGAGGTACCTCCATGATGGAAGGAAAACTACAGCCCCCGGTCCTATGCAAGGGAGGTGTTGGGGGAAAAGTCTATCAACCTTGCTATCTCACAAGACCCATCGAAGTAAAGGAGGATAACAGTCTGATGGTTTTTCATGTCAAATTGTGGACTACAGGTACAAAACCCATGGAGGTATTAGCCATGTTGGACTGTGGGGTGGCAGGCAACTTCATGGACATAAATTGGGCCAGAGAGAATCAAGTACCTGTACAACATAAGGAAAGGCTGATACCTGTTGAAGGGGTGGATGGTACCCCATTGTCCTCGGGTCCCATAAGTATGGAGTCCTTACCCTTACAGATGGCATTAAGCGAACACCAAGACTTGGTAGTATTTGATTTAATCCGAGCAGCACATTTTCCTCTGGTGATTGGAATACCCTGGTTGAGGAAGCATAACCCCAACATAGATTGGGCCTCTAACCAAGTAAGTTTTGACTCTTCCTTTTGTAAGAACCATTGCATGACCACTCCTCAGAGGAAGGAAGAGATTGTTGAGAACAGATCATTCAACCTCAAGATAGTATCCTCAATTCCTATTCAATACCAGGAATATGCTGAGGTATTTAAGGACACCATACCCAGACTTTTACCTCCGCATAGACCGGAAGACTGTGCTATCGAAACACTCCCAGGGTCGGATGTTCCTTTTGGAGGAATGTACCTATTATCGCTTTCTGAGAGACAGGCTCTAAGACAATATTTAGACGCTAATCTACAGAAAGGACTCATCCAAGAATCAAGGTCTTCCGGGGGGGGGGGTCATTGTTTTTCATTCCAAAAAAGGATTTGTCAGAATTGCGACCTTGTATAGACTACAGAGGTCTCAATCAAATCACCATGAGAGACCGCTACCCCATGCCATTGCTAAGAGACATTTTGGAATCTGTTAAAGGGGCAAGATATTTCACCAAACTGGACCTCAGAGGGGCATATCATCTCCTGAGAATAAGAAGAGGGGATGAATGGAAGACTGCATTTAGAACCCCATTTGGGTTATTCGAATATAAAGTGAGGCTGTTTGCTCTAGTAAATGCCCGGGCTATATTTCAAAGATTCATCGACAAGGTGTTCTCTGACATGTTGTTTATTTCAGTAGTCATCTACTTGGACGATATTCTGATATTTTCACGAGAACTTCAGGATCATCGCACTTTGGTAAAGAAAGTTCTACGCCGTCTCCAAACCAACCAACTCCTAGTGAAGCCAGAAAAATGCCAATTCGAAGTCACATCAGTCTCTTATTTGGGATTTATCCTCTCAAAGGATGGTATAGAGATGGACCCTTGTAAGATTAAGGCTACCCTGGAATGGAAGGAACCAAGGTGTGTTAAGGACATACAAAGATTTTTGGGTTTGGCTAATTTGTATCGCCAATTTATCCCAAACTTTTCAAATCTAATGCTACCCTTTACAGTGTTACTTAAAAAAGGAATCAAGTTTCAATTCGGCCAAGAACAAAGAGAAGCTTTCTCTCATCTCAAGAAATTATTTACCTCTGCACCGATATTGATACAACCAAATCAAGATAAACCCTTTTTACTTGAGACGGACGCCTCTGGAGGAGCTGTTGGCGCAGTTCTATTACAAGAAGCAGATGATGGACTAACCCACCCTGTTGCGTATTATTCTAAGACTCTGACAAAGAGTGAGTGTAACTACTCTGTCCTGGAAAGGGAGCTCCTAGCCATTAAGCTAGCCTGTCAGGAATGGCGACATCATCTTCAGGGGGCAACACACTGTTTCCTTATCCAAACGGATCATCGAAATCGACGAGTATTACAACAAATGGCGTGTTCTAATGCCCGACATGCTAGATGGGCTTACTTTTTCTCCCAATTTGACTTTCAAATAACATACATACCTGGATCAGAAAATAAGATGGCTGATGCCCTCTATCGCACTCAAGGAGATGAGACAGGTTTTTACCAAGAGCATGATCTCTTATTCCCAGAACTAAAGGTGATAGCTAATGTGTCACCTTTTCTTCATGAACTCATAACCTTGTATGCTCAACAACACAGCTTCCCCGTCACTGTAAACCAAGGGTGCAACAACCTTTACTATCATGGCACGGCTCTGCACCTTCCTTCTGAGAAACTTCAGGATCAGGTCCTTTCATGGTGTCATGATTTACCCCTCTACGGACACCCGGGTATCAAGAAGACCTATGATCTGATCAGTCGGCGCTTCTGGTGGCCCGACTTACGCAAGGATGTCGACAAATATGTGTCCTCATGTCCTGTGTGTGCTGCAAACAAATACAGAATGGGCAAACCTCTTGGAATGCTTCAACAACCCCAGTTACCCGGTCGTCCATGGGAGCACATATCCATGGATTTTATTGTAGACCTGCCCAGTTCGGGGCATATGACTGCCATCATGGTCACAATAGACTCCTACAGCAAGATGGCACATTTTTTCTGCTTTATCCCAACTTCCTTCAGCTCCTGAAACTGCCTCCATTTTTCTCAGAGATGTGGTACGCCTCCACGGACTACCTCGAACGATAGTCTCCGACAGAGGGACTCAAATGACTTCAAAGTTTTGGGCCACTTTATGTCAACAACAAGGAACTCACAGAGCTCTTTCTTCCGGTTACCACCCTCAAAGTAACGGACAAACAGAAAGACTCAACGCGACACTCGAACAATATCGGAGATGCTTTTGCAGCAACAAACAGGAAAGGTGGTTGAGTTCTCTTATAACAACTCTCATCACACTTCCATCCAAATGAGTCCATTCTATTGCACCTATGGATACCATCCTCAGCAAATAACCCTGTAGCTTTCAAACTACGTTTACCCAAGAGTCTTCAACGGGTACACCCGGTGTTCCATGCCTCTTTGCTCAAGGAATGTAAAGAGGATCCATATCAACGGAGGACGCAGAGGATGAAGACCCCCACTAGACAGGAGCCACAGGAATATGAAGTCGAGTATTTGGTGGATTCTCGTTATCGTAGAGGCAGAGTCCAGTACTTGGTCCACTGGAAGGGATATTAAGCTGAAGAAAGAACATGGGAACCCAGACACCATATACATGCTCCTAGGTTGTTGAGACGCTTTCATGTGCGACACCCTGGGAAGCCCGGGGGTCTCCGGAGGGGAAGGGGTTATACTGTCAGGATTCGACCATGGAAACTCTGGCATGCTTGGAAACGCACTGCAGTTTAGAGTTCCTTATCTGGCGGTCTAGTCCTCACCTAATATGGCTGCCGTGTGTATATTACTAAGCCCCGCCCACCAACCGGTGCGTTGTATCTGCTTACTGATACTCAGCGCTCCGCAGCTAACCACGCTTAGCAGCCCTCCTTTGCCTTCCTAAAGAGTTCGTTAATACCTCTTTTTCTCCTTTCAGTCCGGCTACTACGCCAAGCTTCCTCAGAGATGTTTTCTGCTTCCTTTTCATTTCAGCGCCCGCTCGCTACTATCCTCCTCTCTTTTGTTTTCCCTGCCGGCAGCTACGCCACTCTAGCTTTCGGTTCTGCTTCTCCGGTACCGCCTTCTCCTACGGCTCTCCATGCTCCCTACTGTTTTCTTTCGTGGGATCTCTCTATATCTGGTAAGTGGGTTCCTAATTTATTGCTTCTTACCTTTTCTTCCACGGTACTCCAAACTGTCTCTCCTTCATTCTACGTGTGCTCACACTTCGTTCACACCGCGGCTGACATCGGCCGCATCATTCTAGTTTCCAGACCTATTCCTTGGATTTGAGCTGCAGTCATACTCACCCAATCCTTCGGTATCTTCAAGGTCTGCACCCCGGAGTATGTCTTCTTGTCAAAGTCAAGACCCAGGACATACTCATTTTCCCAATTGTGTGCATTCCCTTGACAACCCGGAACTACCCACAGCAGGACACTGCATCAGGGTTTTTTGGCGCCATCTGGCTTTTTCCCTGATCTTTGGGGTTTGGCTCCCCGGAGTTCCCCTCAGACAGGTACCAATCCCTGTCAAGGAGGCCTCTGAGGGAGCCAGACCTTATCTACACAATAGGAGATCAAAGGATAAGACACCAAGGGAGAATTCAAGATCCCAGAAGAAATCATCATCCTCTTCCAAGGACAGCAGATCAGAAGGTTCAGGTGAGGAGCAGGGGAAGGGCAGGGCACGTTCTGACACATTCTCCTCCGGAGTCCTATCACATAGTCAGTGACTCTGACTGGTGTGGGGGAAGGAGCACTCTCCAACCCTTCCTTGATCAGGGCCAATGGACCTCTGACCGGATGGCCATAGAGAAGTTCGAAGGGACTGTAACCCACTCCCTCCTGAGGAAGTTCTCTATATGCAAAGAGAAGGCATGGCAGTAGAAGGTCCCACTTTTTCTTAAGGGGGTCCTCTAAAGCTCCTGTCATGCTGTTCATGGTTCTGTTAAACCTTTCTACCAAGCCATTGGTCTGGGGGTGGTAGGCTGTTGAGAACTTGTAGGTAACTCCACAGTTTTTCCACATGGCCTTCATGTAGTGGGACCTATAATTTGACCCCCTGTCGGATATTACCTCCTTAGGAAACCCAACCCTGGTAAAAATATCAAGGAGGGCCTTAGCTACAGCCTGAGCTGCAACAGTCCTCATAGGAATTGCTTCAGGGTACCTAGTAGCATGGTCTACTACAACAAGTATAAACCTGTTGCCTGAAGATGTTGGAGGATCAAGGGGACCAACAATGTTGATTCCTACCCTCTCAAATGGTACTCCCACCACAGGGAGAGGCACTAAAGGTGTCACGTTCTTGGAGCCACCTTTACCAGAAGTTTGGCAAGTGTGGCAACTCTTGCAATACTTATCTACTTCAGCCCCCATTTTAGACCAATAAAAGTAGAAAGAGAGCCTTTCCTTGGTCTTCTTGAAACTCAAGTGACCAGCCAAAGGTATTTCATGGGCTAGTTGCAAGAATTGGAGTAGGTTCTCTTGGGGCACTACAAGTCTTTTGTAGTCTCCAGGGATTGACTCTATTGGTTCACTGTAGAAGATGCCATCTTATCAGTGTAACCTATACTTCCCAGGCTCTTGCGCTTTAAGCTGAGAAGCTGCCTGGCGGCGAAGACCTTCCAGAGTTGGACATTCTCTTTGTCCCCTACTGAAGTCTGCCCTGTTGGGGCCACCTTCTGCCAGTAAAGACTGCAGCTCAGGATGGTCCACAGGGTCAAGATCTCCAATGAGTTCCTGGCCTTCTACTAGATATGAGTCCTCAGGCTCTAGTCCAACCACACAGGGTGGTACCTCACTCTCAGCCTCAGCTGGAGGAGGAATCACTGGTGTGATTTTGGACACCCTAGGAGATTTCCTGGTTGGAAGCACTGTATTGCTTTCTGCGGGTTTCTTCTTAGAAGTCTTGGGTTTCCCCTTTGCTTCTGGTTGCTTTGAAATAGTAGTTAGTAACTCCAGTGGAGTAGGAGTGATCTCTTTGTCCATCATCTCCTCAGGAGAGACCCTCAAGGTCCTCTCCCTTGCAGGTACTTGACACTACCCCAGTTCCTTAAAGTCATTCCCTAAAATAACCATTCCAGGCACTTCAGATTGCACACTAACAGGTATCCTCACAGTCATTTCATTGCACTGGATGAGAGCTGGTAATTGGGGAAGCATCTGCCCAGGCCCTCCAGCTAACTTGGTGAGGCGTTTGGGTGCCCAAGCAACACCCTCCACTTTGAAAAATGATTCATCCCCCACAGTTATGCTGGCTCCAGTGTCTCTGATGGCAGGGGTCTCCTGACCATTCACGAGGACACTGTCTTTATAATACTCTTTAGTATTAGGAGGGATAGAATTATACACATCTAAATTCTGTTGTTCCCACAACCCTAGGGATACTAAAGATACACTAGCTGAGACTCTGATGGGGTCTTCAGCTAGTAGCTGAAAGTTTCAACTGGCCATATGTACATCTTCCTCTGGAGCAAAGGCTGAGGAGACAGTGTGGACCCCTGAAGGTTTACCCTTACATCTGGGATCCCCTTTCACATGGTCAGTAGAGCCACAAACATAACATTTCCCAAATGTCTTTATGAATGGTGGCTTGTTCTGACCTCCTTCCGGTCTGGGACCAGAAGGTACACTAGCCTGATTAGGTTTCCCTTGGGGCTTACCCTTAGAATTTTGTTTAGGGGCCTCTTTGGAACTGGAATTATTTGAATTCACTTTGTTGTCTTTCTTAGGCTGCTTTCCCTCATCCTTTTTCTGAGTGACCCCTGAATCCTTGTGAGTAGCACTGTTGGCAACCCACAAGTCAGCAGCCTTAGCCAGTTTCTTAGAATCTAGTTCTTTCGAATCAGCCAAGTGCTGTCTGAGCAGAGGAGAGCAGGCATCATAAATAGATTCCAACATTACAAGATTTCTCCTTCCATCATAAGTGTTAACTCTGTAACCCTTAATCCATCCATCTAAGTTCTTCAAACACTCATTCACACAAGTAGCCCAAGGGGTACTATCATGCTTTTGGAGGGTCCTAAACCTCTTAAGGTACTGGGAAGTAGTCTTCGCAAATCTAGCTATTACAGATAGTTTCACACATTTATAATCCATCCTATCCACCTCCCCCAACTCCATTACCACATCAGATGCAACAGGGGGGAGCCTAGAGAATAACCAGGGGATCAACTGATTCTCTGTAATATCTTGGAGCCCATGATTGCATTCAAACATAGTTAACCAATCTAATACATCCAACGTAGGTTCATACATACCCACAATCTCTTTAGGCATCCAGGGTCTTTATGGACTGGAAGATCTAGAGGATTCGGGGAGAGAAGCATTTTCCAAAGACAATTTCTTCATCTGAAGCTCATGATTGAGCTCTAATTCTTTGAGCCTTAGTTCTTGATGTCTCTGTTCAGTTTGGGCACTACTTCTTTTGAATTCTAGCTCAAGTCTCATTTTTTCTAGAGTGATAAATTCAGGACTTAATGTGGGACCTGATAAGGGTCCAGTAGCCACAGGTTGAGACCTTTGAGCAGGTAGAGGGCCAAAGGTGGTGACATTGTTATCCTCCTCTTCCTCATCTGCTTCAACAATACCATTTTCAACATTATCATCCTCAATGTTAGCTACATTTGCTGGAGTAGTAGGCACTACAGCACCACTATCCAGACTTTGTTTTTCTAACAGTCTATCAATAATTTCTGATTTCTTGCCTTTGACAGGAAGACCTTTCTGTGTACACAGATCCCTTAAATAATCAGCAGTATTAGTAAGGAGGGTCTTCTGGCTGTGACTTTCCATACTTTTACTTTGTTTAAAATAAACTTTTTGTGATTGTTAGCCTTGTGGTTAATTGCACCAAGGTACTAGCAGCACACTAAAATGTAAATCCAATACTTTTATCCTCACCGCTGTACTCCAGTGTTAGGCAGAATCCTGTGCAGTTCCCTTAGGGAGCACTACAGAAGATTAAGACTACAGGTATGAGCAATAAATCCCCTTTGGTATCAGTCCGTAACACAAAGATTTAGTTGGTAGCTGTGGCTAAGCAGTCAGACTTATTTCAAGAGGGAGATGAGCAGTATTCAGGGTTTACACAATAGGGCTACAGCACTATCGCACAAGGAAACACTGACCAAAGCTTTGCATTAAAAATAATATATATATATTTATTTACACACTTCTAGTTCAACACATTAATCACAGTTAATAAAGCAAGTTAAAATCAGTCAAGAAAAGTATACACAACTCCCTAGTTAAATTGTAGACAAGTTTGAGCAAGAGTGAAAACTGAGCAAAACGGCACAGTGAAAACCAACCACAAATGGCACTCTAGCAATTTCTCACAAGGGAGGGAAAGCACAAGTTATACAGGAATATCTTCATAGATAGCTTAGCAACACTTCCCATAAGTTTGTGAACAAGTTTTGGCAAGGCAGTACTTTAGCATATAGAATACTTAAATGAGCAAAATGGCACTTCACAAGTCTTAAAAGTGGGAAGGAAAAGGTGGTTATAAGAAATAGGTGCACCAACACAGTTCTAGTTGAGAAGCAATCTAGAGAAGGCAGTTCTAACAAATTCAGCCAGAGTCAATAGGCCTGTGCCAGAGTCAGTGGTACAGGGCAAAGGGCCCAGGAGCAAAATGTTCTTGTAGCTGCAGTCAACTCTTTGGTTAACGATTCGAAAAGGTGGATGCAGAAGGTGAAAGACAATGTTAGACGATGGGGGCGGCCAACCTAACAGGTAGGTAAAGGATTTAAAACACCTTTAGCGCTACCACACGAAAAGCGAGGCCTGGCAGAACACAGTACCTTAAAATGAAGAAGAGGCTCGTGCAGTGGCGGTTGTTCCTGGTAGTTCCTGCAGTTCGGGAGATCCAGCAGAGGAAGAGATGCTCTCGTCGTGGAGGAAGGTTCGAGTTACTGCACTATCCAGGGATGAAACCAGCCGCAGTGCTGCCCAACAAATAAAAGGTACGCTCCTTTAAATCGCTGTCCGGGTGGACGGGTGCCTGGCTATCCGGTCTCCGAGTACAGGGTACTGGGGATTCGACCAAGGCAGGTCCAGGAAGGCGATTGGCAAACTGGTTGGCCCCACCAGCTCAAGGGAAGAAGGCTCTTGCAGGTGAAGATCTTCTCTCGTTGTGTGGAGAAAAGTGGTGAGACGCTGCAGCAGGGCTTCACCGGTGGTTCAGTCGTTGCAGATGTCTTTGGCTTCTCTCCTCTTCAGTTCCTCAGTTCCAGTGGCGACATCTTGCTCTTCCAGTCCTCAGGACCCTGCTTTTATGCAAAAAGATCCCCATTCATACAGCCTAGCTGTCACTCACACAGTGGAGTGGTCATCTTGGCGGGAGACCATTCAGCCTATCAGGGCAGAGTGCGACATTTGTTGCTGCGCAACCCTGTCCAGGGGTCCTACTCCCCCTCCCACACGGTGGACCCACCCCAGACTCAGTGCCACCGAAAGGAGGGCTTCTTGGCAGAAACCCGCCAAAAGGACGAACAAAGGATCCCCAACCTGGGTTAGGAGTTTAGAGAAAGACACAAGAAAGAATTTATATAAAGGTTCTGGCAAATAAAACCTACCGGAGTAAAGTTAATATAAGAATAAACTGGCAGTATGTTAGAGGCTGTCAGTAAATGTGGTAGCCTCGAACAATGGGAAAGTCCCATAGGGAAATATTCACGGTCGAATATTTTTGGTAGTAACCACTGCCACCAGCCAGAAACCTTTGAGAGAGGCACTGTACGGTACCCTCCCGAAAATGAACACCGAGGAAACACTATTAACCCTTCCCAGTACCTCCATAGTAAGATGGGTTGTACTGGTTTAGTTCATAAAAATTGCCTAGTAAAGTCAATGGGGACTTTACATGCCCTGGGAGACAGTAGTCAGTCCCAGGGTATGGAGTCTATGTTTGGGGGTCGCTACGACACCCCTGTGTCACTGCACGGAGGGTGCTGTGTAACACATGTGTATAAAGATGGTTCCTATGAGGGTGAGATAAACCCCATAGACATTAAACACAAAAAATAGCCTAGAACACACATAGCAAATATGCCAAAGAGTGGGAAAAAGGGTCACACTCTTAGCAGGAGAAAAAAACAAACCCTTCAAATCCAGCAAAGCTGCTGGGGGACTCTATAGATAAGGGAAATTAGCCATAGAATGGGAATTCTCCCTAACATCTGTCACTAACTCACTGGGGAGCCCTTCCTTCTGGCAGATGGCGGTAAGGACTTCTATCACAGTGGCAGTTGTGATGTTGGGGACAAACTCTGCTTCGACCTACTTCGATAGGTAATCCACTAACACTATGCCATATTGATGTTCGGGTACCATTGCTTCCGGTGGTCCAATAAAGTCCAGGCCTACTTTTGACCACACAGTTTCAGGGATTTCTGTGGGAATCATGGGAGCTTGTCTGATCTTCAAGTGTTTGTCACTGTTGAGACACTCATGGCATCTCTCAATCATTGTACAAATATCCTGATCCATGGAGGGCCACCAGTAAGCTTTCCTCACTCTGCGTCGCGTCATGGTGTTTCCTAAATGTCCTGCATGGGCTCTGCACAGATTGGTTTTCCTCATGCCTGTGGACGGGATTACTTGGTCAGTTTTCATGATTATGCCTTCAGTCTCTGAGATTTCATCTGCCACTTTCCAATATGGTCTCATTCCTTCTGGCACTGCCCTTTCATCTGGCCATCCATTCTTTATCCATTCCCTGATTCTCACCCTGGTGGAGTCTTTCCCGTCTTCTTCCATCCAATGTCTCTGGCTCAGCTCTAGGTAGTCTGGGGCCCTGAGATCTGTGATGATGCTACAATGCATTCTTCTTGCAAGAAGGTGGTGGCATTGTCTTTTCCTTCTGGCAGTCTTGACATGCAGTCTGCCTGCAAGTTCTTCCACCCCGAGATGTGTTGTACCTCGAAAGTGTATTCTTGCAGTTTGGCTGCTATGCGTGCTAATCTGGGTGTTGACACTTTGGTGCCTCCTGGGCTGAGCATATGGATGAGGGGCTTGTGGTCGGTGACTAACTTGACCTTAGTGCCCCATTCATACGTCCTGAAATGTTCCACAGCCCATGCACAAGCCAGCATCTCTTTCCCAACTGTGGAATAATTTTGTTCAGCTGGTGATAGGGCCTTGGAGGCAAATGCAACCACATGTTCTGTGTCGCCCTTTTTATGGGTGAGAACGGCTCCTAGTCCATACGTGCTGGCGTCTGTGGTAATGACTGTACACCAGTCTGGATTGAGCGGTTGCAAGCACGGCTCTTCCACTATGTTTCGTTTGATGCTTTCTACCGCTTTCTTCTGGGCTTCTTGCCACCTGTACTCTGACCCTTTTTTGAGGAGCTCACGAAGTGGTGCTGAGGTTTCTGCGAATTTGGGGATAAATTTGGCATAATATTCAGCCAGACCTAGGAATGACCTCACATCGTCTTTGTTGGTGGGTTCAGAAGCTTTGATTATTGCTCGCAGCAGGTTTTGCTTGCGGCTTATGCCTTGCCATGATATCTTGTACCCCAAATACTCGACTACTTGTGCTTTGAATACACATTTCTCGTACCTTAGTTTCACTCCCGCTTCTTGGAGCTTGGTAAGGACTGTCTTCAACGTGGCATCATGTGTCTGTTCGTCTGCAGTGTATACCAGGATTTCATCCTGGAAATAGGACATGTTCCTGACATCCCGTAGTAGCACGTCCATCATGCGTTGAAATGCTGAGGCTGCGAATGATAGGCCAAACGGCCTCTTCGTAAACTGATAGGTGCCAAACGGAGTGATGAATGTGGTCAATGGCTTGGATTCCTTATGTAACTGTATTTGATGGTACGCATTCCTCATGTCCAACTTTGAGAACACTCTGGCCTCCTTCATCATGAGGATTAACTCGTTGATGCTCGGCAGGGGGTGGCTGTCCGCGATTACTTCCAGGTTTAGACTGCGGAGATCAATGCATACCCTTAACTCTTGTGAATTTTATTTTTTTATAAGCACAACTGTGCTCAGCCACTGTGATGCTTCGTGATGCTTCGATCTCCTTGATGGTGCCTTCTTTCTTCATTTTGTCCAGTTGGCTTCTGAGTGTGTCTCTTGCAGTCGCAGGTACTGGCCTTACTCTGTGTTTGACTGGAACTGCGTTGGCTTTGAGTAGTATTTTGTGGACAAAGTCTTTGAAGTGTCCAGGCCCTTCCGAAAATAATTTTGTATAGTCTTCTCTTGCTACCGGCGCTCCTCTGGAATTGACTGACAGTACCTGGTCCTCTGTGCTGGGGTCTAGCTTAATTTTCAGTTTTGCCTGATCATCCCACCCTAATACTGCTGGGCCTTCTTGACTGAAGTAAACTTTTGTGGTGGTCTCTCTCCCTTTGAACTCCACTTTTCCTTTGATGTAGCCTAGTAGGTCTATGGACGCGCCTCCGAACACTGTGGGCTTGTGCCGAGTGCTGAACACTTTGACTGTCTCTGTGCCCATCATCTCCTTGTACGTGCACAGGGGTATTATAGTTAGATCAGAGCCCGAGTCAGCCATGACTCTCGTTTCCAGTCTGTTTATTTTGATGGCACAGTGGGGCTTTTCCCTCCTGGCCCGAGGGTTGTTCACCATTATAACATTCGGCCTCCCCTCTTTGTCAGAGGATGAGTCCCTCTCCGTGTTGTGTTCAGCGTTGACACTGGTGACTTTTTTGTTTCGCCATCGGCACACTACTGAGAAATGTCCAATCTTTTTTGCACACTGAGCATTCTTTGTCCCTTGTTGGGCGCACTTTGTCAAAGGCCAAGTGCTTCGTGCTGGTGCACCTGTGGCATTTTAATGGTTCTTTCCTGGCCCACTTCCCTTCTCTCGTGTCAAAGATCGGCTTCTCCTTCTTTGGGCGGAAAGCTATCACTTTTACTTCAGCCAGGCTGTGCCCACTTGCGTATTCCTTCCTCCTACCTGCGGTCTCTTTCACTGCTCGCTATTTCGACGGCTTTCTCCAACTGCAGTTCTTTCTCTAGAATGAACTTGTCCTGCACGTTTCTGCTGTTGGTATGAACCACAAGCATGTCGCAGATCAATACTTCTGCGTTGTTTCTGAAGTTGCACAGCGCCGCCAATTTGCGCAGTTTGGTCACATAATCGTCTACTGGTTCTGACGCCTCCTGTTTGCGGCTGTAAAACCTTATCCTGTGTAGGACGGTATTCTCCTTGCTGGCGAACCTTTTGACTATTCTTCTCACAGCTTTCTTGAATACATCGTCATTGTCGCGGGCCACTGGCTCCGGGGTGAGACTTTCAAACACTCTTTGCCCTTCGACGCCCAGGACATTCAGTAGTATCGCTCTGCGTCTCACTGCCGTGTAGCCTGCACCAACCAAGGCCTCTAAATACGTGGTGAATAAGGGCTGCCATTGTGGCCAAGGAATGGAAGGCCTACCTGGTGTTTGCAGGAAAGGCGGTGGTGGTGTTGCTCCTTACATGGCGCCGCGTGGGTGATCCTTGTCGCCAATTATGTTGTATAATAATGATAATGACACACAGGAGGCTTCTCGGTTGCTGAGAGTTATTTATTCAATTATAAACATCAGCTTCTTACTTGCATAATAACTCTGCTTCAAATGAATGGGCAACAGGCCCTGCAACCTTGCTCCACGTATGGGAGTCTCTATTCTCTGAAATGTCCTTTATGCCAGTCTAGTGGAGGAGCACACGGGAGCCGATGTTGCTCCGTGCCTTCTCTCCGGCTCTCCGTGCCACGCGCGAAGCGCGGGAGCCGCGCTTCCGCCTTCCACGCGAGATCTCGCGAGACCCAGAAGTCTCGCGATATCTCTACAGCAAGTCGGATCCCTCCCCCTGCAGCGTTTGGATTTTACTTCTTGGAGAGCCTTGCTATAAACCTGTAAGAGCTGCTTGTCTGCCCATTCAGCCTTCCGTTTAGAAGCCGCTCAGAGAAGGACTGCAATGAAGAAGAGGAGCACACCAGGTGCTTCCTCTTTTTCTTGTGCTTCTCCATGTAGACGAGAGTATGACAGAGCCTGACCCGGAGCCAAGATCACAAGAATGTCCACTGCAGTAGCAGGTAGTGAATACTTAAAAAAAAGGTGGACGAGGGAGGTGCCATAGCGCAAGGGCAAGGAGTGACAGCACAAGGGGAGGTGCAACACCGCAAAGTGGAGGTGTGACACTGCAAGGGGGAGGAGTCCAAGTAGTCAGATGAGGGATTAGCTAATCCAGCATAGGTCAAATCCGCTGAATTCCTGTGGACTGGATAAATCAGAAGTTAGTGGCATTTGCATGTGTACGTAATCCAACGAGAGTAGACACAACATCTCAAAACAAGGACGTTGCGTGCATGGCTCGTAAAACACACAAATCCGGGTCCCTGCAGGAGAGTCTGGCAGCCTCTCGCCATCTGTTGCAGGACAAGCGTGCAAGTGAGGTAGGAGGGACAGCACAGGGGGGACGGAGCGACAGTGCAAGAGGGAAGGGGTGACAGCACATAGGAAAAGGAGCAACACTGCAAGGTTTGGGGAGAAGGGACAGCACAGGGGAGGGAGGAGGGACAGCACAAGGGGCAGGAGGGACGGTGCAAGTGGGGAACAGCACAGGGGGGAGGGGAACAGCTTAATGATGAGGAGGGAAAGTGCAAGGGGGACACTTTAAGGGGGAGTGCCAGCACAAGTGAGAGAGAAGTGACAGTGCACGGGAGAGAGAAGGGGCAGCGCAAGGGAGAAGGTGTGACAGTGCAAGTGGGAAGGAACAATAGCACAAGTGCAGAAGGAGCGACAGCCCAAGGGGTGGGGAGGAGAGACAATTCAGGGGTCGGAGAAGGGACAGCACAAGGGGTTGGAGGGACAGCACAATGGAGGGACGAAAGACAAAAAAAAGTGAGGAGGAGAAACAGCACAAGTAGGGAGTGACACCTGTTGGTTTATGTATAATTGCAGCCTTTGGTCGTAGTTGTCCTATATTGTAGTTTTGATCGCAATGTGATTTCTTACAAGGGCACCTGTATGTTGTCAGTAGTACTGCACCTTTCTAATAAACCTGCAGGTGTCCTACAACATATTTTATTGGCGAGGTGCAGTACCACTGACAGCAGATAGATGTACTTATAAGAAATGACTTTGAGATTTATTATGAGGACATCTAAAGCATGACAGTACTAGTGCTCCTCTCCAAATAATACAATAAGGAACCATGGAAACATGAAATAGAAATAGAAGCAGGTTGTGAGCAGCAGAAAGCATTTGTCAGTTTTACTGCACCTCTCCAATGAACTACAGCTTACTGATGGCTTCACAACTTATTTTATCAGAGAAGTGCAGTACCACTGGCAACATACAGATGTCCTCATAAGAAATCACACTGGTATTGCATGAGTGCAGTACCACTGACAACATACAGATGTCCTCATAAGAACTCACATTGACATTGGAGAGGTGTAGTACCACTGACAACAGATAGATGTCTTCATAGGACATCACTTTGAGATTTATTTTGAGGACACCTATATGTTGACAATGCTAGTGCTCCTCTCCAAATAATAAAATAAGGAACCAGGGAAACATGAGCTAGAAATAGAAGCAGGTTGTGAGCAGCAGAAAGCATTTGTCAGTGGTACTGCACCTCTCCAATGAACTACAGCTTACTGGTGTCTTCACAATTTATCAGAGAAGTGCAGTACCACTGTTAACATCTAGATGTCCTCATAAGAAATCACATTGATATTGCAGGAGTGCAGTACCACTGACAACATACAGATGTCCTCATGCTTTTGATTGAAGGAGGACATCTGTATGTTGTCATTGGTATTGCACCTCTTCAAAAAATAATCACTTGCATCTATCCAGAAAGGGGACCTTCATGTAATCAAATCAGCCAGGAAAGTAGCCCAGATTTCGCCCAACTCCATCTGGATGCAAAAAGAAATATCACTGTGATAGCCCAGCATTGAAAGTGACATGGTACAAAACTCCCGATTTGGAGAAAATCATTCAAATAAGCCACTATTGGATTACATTAATTTAATGAAACTACAGAAATAACATTCAGTGCCTGAATCTGTGCTAAAGGTAGTGTGGAAAGCCAACATTCTCCCCTCCAGTTTCCAGCACCACCATTCCGAGGTGGGTGGAAGTACTGGAGGGGAGATGTGCTTCCCTGCAATAAAAGCTGCTAAAATCTCTCTTTGTGGGAGAGACATGTGCATCTGTGGCAGTACAAGCATTTCTCTAAAGACTGCGGGCACAATTCATGGAATTATCAGCGCAGAAAATAGGGCACTTGCGCATGCAACTGCCCGCAAATCTGCCTTTGTCGATTCATGGAATCGAATGCGTGGTTCTTTTCCTGGACTTGCTTGAAGTTCGCGCTGGCGCGGAACGTCTGTGTGAGCCATCATGGACCTTGCGCAAGACTCCAAACAGAGCCCGGGCGTGGCTTACACAGAGGGCTGGGAATCGGGTGGAACACCAAAAATGGGGAAGAACTTGCGAAAAAGTGGGCGTTCCGAGGGACGACCTACCGGCAGTATATCATACACCCACGTATTCATGGATTCTATCGCGCAACGTCTCGGCTGGGAAATGGCCACGTAAATCCTTCATACTGTCCGCCACCCGAAGGCAGGCGTAAGTACACTTGTGCTTAGGATGTACAGTGTGCAGGTGGGGTTCCATGTTGGATTTCGGGGTGCATGCACTTAATCAGGTATCCGATGTAACTTATGGGTGCGCCTAAACTGTGTAGCGGGGTGCAGGACCGTTTTACAGGGGTTTGCATGCAGATTTCCCAAGTTATTGCTGAGTTACGATTTTTCATACGCATGTTGTCAGTGTGCTGGATACAGTTATAGGGGACCCCTGCGCAGGACCACCAAGTCGCAGGCCTGCTTACTGGGGACCCCACGCACTGTTTGAAAGGTGTGTGTATTTGTAATTGGGGGAGCGCGCAAATGTTGCTGTTCTGGCTGTTTATACTTTGTGTGTGGGCGTGTCGGGGCGGTCGTGCGTGACTTGTGAATACGGTTACTTTGCGCTGTAGATTCCATGAATATGCGGGGTGTGCATTTTCCTTGGTACATGCAGGCTCGTGCAGTGTCCTTCTCGGGGTGCTGCCCTTGCAGGATTTCTGCACGAATTTCCATGAATCGGGTCCTGTCACTTTTCTAATTTGTGAAAGTACTTTCAGCAATTTAGAAAAGTGCTGCTGCCGTCTGAAAATGCTATTTTTAGACAGGGAAAACACATGTACAGTAGAAGGGAACGGCGCCTAGCAGGAGTGGTATTTCCCTTCCTGGAGGTATAAATGCATCCTCCCCTGACCCAGAATCCCAGTTTCCTTTACCCACCATGATCATGGCCCCTCCATCATGGGAGGGTGGGACAGGAAATCACTACTGTGATGAGGAAGAGGAAGAGTGGGAGTAATGAAGATTACCAATACAGGCTATGGGCTGGAGCAGCAAAGAAAGAGGAGTTTATTCGGGCAGGGAAGGTCAATGCAGGGAAGGAGCGTGATAGGAGACAAATATCACGTGGATTTAACACCCTATCAAGTGCAAACTGCAAGGACACTGTGCTATCTTGCATGTTGTTGTTTTTCATTGAATTGTGTGTTGTTATATTTGTTTGAGCAATGCTGCTGGAGAAGTAAAGAGTAGAGTTGGGCCTAATCCTTCCCTCTGTGTCTTTGGCTGTCACTGGGTCTATAATGTAGCACTCCAGGGGGCTAATTCATGGTAATATTAGTGCAGTGCTTTGCACTGGTGAAAATGAACGTTCCCTGAATCCTGCCCTAGAGCTCCCATGCTGAGGACTGCGAAGCCCCTCCCTCGTACCACGCCCCCTTCGCAAATAACCCTTGGAAAATATCAGTTTACCCATGATGCCGTGCGTGTAATCTGCAGCAAATAACCCTTGGAAAATATCAGTTTACCCATGATGCCGTGCGTGTAATCTGCATTCTTCTAATCGTCTGTTTCATCCCAAATATCTTTTCTTTTCTTACATAAAATCCTATTTACTGTCTTCACACTGTTGCGGTTTTGTTTCCCCATAATACATATATGTCTATAGTCCACTCGCAGAAAGCACCATAGATGAGCAGTGCCTTTATTATTATCACTTCTACATTTTTTCACGTTTTTTTTAAACATACTGATTCTAATGTTGCATGCGCTCTGTCACTTGCACTTCGTGTGGCAGTGATAACGCATAAAAACAATTTTTGGGAGACCTCCGTTAGTGTGGAGGTCTATATTGCTGTATAAGGAAGTTAATAACGCTCGTAGCTGCATGGAAAGCTGCACAGTTGGTGCTGGGGCTCGCTGCAGCTACCTGGAAAGCTGCACAGTTGATGCTGGGGCTCGCTGCAGCTACCTGGAAAGCTGCACAGTTGCTGCTGGGCTACCTGGAAAGGTGCACAGTTGCTGCTGGGGCTCGCTGCAGCTACCTGGAAGACCGGGAAAGCTGCACAGTTGCTGCTGGGGCTCACTGCAGCTACCTGGAAAGGTGCACAGTTGCTGCTGGGGCTCACTGCAGCTACCTGGAAAGGTGCACAGTTGCAGCCCAATGCAGCTACCTGGAAAGGTGCTTGCTGTGCGTGTAATCTGCATCCTGCTAATCTTCTGTGTGATCACAAATAACTTTTCTTACATAAACTCCTATTTACGGTCTGCAGACGCTTGTGGTTTTATTTTCCCCATGATGTATGTCTGTCTGTCTATAGTCCAATCGTCGAAGGCACCTTAGGCCTGCAGTATCCTTATTTTTATCATTTGTAAAGATTGTTTTCTCTTTTTATGGACCTAAAAAATATTGGCTTATGCACGTTGTTACTTGCACGCCATCTGGCAGTGATAACGGGTAGAAGCAATTTTTGGAAGACCTCATTTTTATGAGGGCTGTAATGCTGTATAGGGAAATGTAGCAACTGCCGCAGCTGCATGGAAAGCTGCATAGTTGCTGCTGCGGCTCAATGCAGCTGCATGGAAAGCTGCACAGTTGTTGCTGCAGCTCAATGAAGCGGCATGGAAAGCTGCTCAGTTGCTGTTTCGGCGGCTCAATACAGCTGCATAGAAAGTTGCACAGTTGCTGCTGCGGCAAAGTTGCCCAAATGACGGGAAACGCGGCTCAGGCACTGAGAAATCACGACAAGCAAAGTCTGAGGCTTGGCGGCATTGCACAGGGTCTCCCACAGCCCCATTACAAGCTTTGCCAAGCCCCTCACAGAGGGAGAAGAGACATACAAGATAAGATGAACATTCATGTAAGCAGGGAGCTCGAACAGAGGTAAAGGACTGGACCTCTGGCACACATGGGGGCCACAGGAGCTGCAACACCGGCAAAGGTCTGGGCCTCTGACACACACGGGGGGCACAGGAGCTGCAACAGAGGTAAAGGAATGGGCCTCTGGCACACACGGGGGCCACAGGAGCTGCAACAGAGGTAAAGGAATGGGCCTCTGGCACACAAGGGGGCCACATGAGCTGCAACAGAGGTAAGGGACTGGGCCTCTGGCACACAAGGGGGCCACATGAGCTGCAACAGAGGTAAAGGACTGGACCTCTGGCACACGCGGGGGGCCACAGGAGCTGTAACAGAGGTGAAAGACTGGGCCTCTGGCACACGCGGGGGGCCACAGGAGCTGTAACAGAGGTAAAGGACTGGACCTCTGGCACACATGGGGGCCACAGGAGCTGTAACAGAGGTAAAGGACTGGGCCTCTGGCACACATGGGGGCCGCAGGAGCTGTAACAGAGGTGAAGGACTCGGCCTCTGGCACGCATGGGGGCCACAGGAGATGTAACAGAGGTGAAGGACTAGGCCTCTGGCAAACACAGGGGCCACAGGAGCTGCAACAGAGGGAAAGGACTGGGCCTCTGGCACACGCGGGGGGCCACTGGAGCTGTAACAGAGGTAAAGGACTGGGCCTCTGGCACACACAGGGGCCACAGGAGCTGCAACAGAGGTAAAGGACTGGGCCTCTGGCACACGCGGGGGGCCACAGGAGCTGTAATAGAGGTGAAGGACTGGGCCTCTGGCACACGCGGGGGGCCACAGGAGCTGTAACAGAGGTAAAGAACTGGGCCTCTGGCAAACATGGGGGCCACAGAAGCTGTAGCAGAGGTAAAGGACTGGGCCTCTGGCACACATGGGGCCACAGGAGCTGTAACAGAGGCAAAGGACTGGACCTCTGGCACACGCGGGGGGCCACAGGAGCTGTAACATAGGTAAATGACTGGGCCTCTGGCACGCATGGGGGCCACAGGAGCTGTAACAGAGGTAAAGGACTGGGCCTCTGGCAAACACAGGGGCCACAGGAGCTGCAACAGAGGTGAAGGACTGGGCCTCTGGCACACGCGGGGGGCCACAGGAGCTGTAACAGAGGTAAAGGACTGGCCTCTGGCACACATGGGGGCCACAGGAGCTGTAACAGAGGTAAAGGACTGGGCCTCTGGCACACGCGGGGGCCACAATGCTGGAAATAAAACAGTGGGTAATAGAGAGAGAGTGCACGATTTCATTAATCAGAGAGTAGGAAGGGCTACCCTGCTACACAGGACAGGTTGAGTGAAACATCACCTTGTGCAATATGAACTCATATCTAGTGCACTTAGATCATTTAGTTAAGTGCGGACGGACACCGAATGCACACCATGTCATGGTGGTCAAAGGATAGCCGTAAACTCTAATGCTACTGATGATAGAGAGCTAAGAAAGAAAGAAAGAAAGAAAGAAAGGTGAATAAGAGGGCGGTGAACTAGAGGAAAAGAGAAAGGAACCCTCAGGGACGTCATTCACCAAAATGCCTGGTGAAGCTGAAGTGACATCATGCAACCCATGACCTCTGATGTCATCACAGGAAGTGATGTCATATGGCCCCACCTCAAAGTGACATCACGGGAAGCGATGCAACCTGCCTTTCACCCCTTGACAAAACAGGAAGTGGCATCACATAGCACTGTTCCTAAGTACACTACGAAAAATATGGTAACAATATCACTAGAATGTGATATACATTTCAAACAAGAATGGATCACCAAATCAG
This sequence comes from Ambystoma mexicanum, assembly GCF_040938575.1. NCBI lineage: Eukaryota > Metazoa > Chordata > Amphibia > Caudata > Ambystomatidae > Ambystoma > Ambystoma mexicanum. The sequence continues at coordinate 61,924,358 of NC_090930.1, forward strand.
TGTGTATATGTCGATATTACCAAATTACTGTGAATGCAAGCAGACGTACTGGGGCAAATGATAATGATGTGTTATTATATAACACTGAGGCTTAAGTACTTTATATAGAACAAATATACATACAATATCACCCAACCTCTATTGGTACTAATTTATGGACATCAGAAGGATGAAAGGCTGAGTTGAGGTGTTTAAGAACAGACTAAATCGTTGCCTCACCCCTGAAGTGTGCCTGTAATAAAGCTTCAATGAGTCTTGCAATTACTTGTTGTTCCTATTCTTTCTTATTTAGGGTCATAGGGTCACTGCTCAGTGTTACACTTGTGGAACACCCTGTGTTTTTAAGAGGCCTGAACAAGCAAGCCAGCCACTCCAGAAACAAAGAGTCACGTGGCGCTGGCCACAGCCCAGGAGCTTACATTTAAAAAAACCTGTTTTTAAAAAATAATAATTTTATCAGGAAAGACTTGAACCCACAGATTCTGGAAACGAAAATATGCCCAGAAGGCCGATTTACAGCGGTCAAATGATGGGAGACCTATATACCCTCATCTCAGTGTACGCCCCTAACACTGGACAGTCATGCTTTTATGACTACTTGGGCACATCTCTCGCTAGCTTTGTGGAGGGCCAAACAATTGTCGGTGGGGATTTCAATGGGGTTCCCGACCCTACCAAAGACTGATCGCACCCCCCGACTCCAGGCGACTTCGCCCAAGCACTTAGCCTCCTCCGATTCTTCAGGACCCTGGAGATAATAGACTCATGGCGGGTGTTCCACCCTGACGAAAAAGATTTCTCCTTTTACTCTTTCGTCCATCGCACCTTTTCAAGGATCGACCTATTCCTGATCTCCCCGCAAACGTTCCCCTCAGTCAAAGAAGTCTCCATAGGCACAAGAGCAATATCCGATCACGCCCCAGTGCTCCTGGAACTCCGGGTTCATAACCCTAACCCCAATAACCCACGTAAATGGATGTTGTACGACCCAATCCTTAACGACATGGCCACCAGAGACAAGATCGCAACAGGAATAAGAAATTTCTTTAACGAAAACCCAGCCTCAGACACCTCATTAGCGAACAACTGGGACGCCATGAAGGCAGTAATCAGGGGCTCCCTGATAGCCCAAGGTGCGGCCTACCACCGAGACAGGCGTCATACCCGGACGGCCCTAGAGAACGAACTAAGAGAGGCTGAGGCACTCCATAAGGAGAAAGGCTGGTCCCCCAAAACACAACGGATCATCCGTACGGCACGGAAAAAACTGGAAGCCCACTATGCGGAAACAAACCGCCCAACTAATGGCGAAGGCCAAACAGTCATATTACGCGAAAGGTAACAAGGCGAACACATTCCTGGTGGCCAAACTAGCCAAGCAGAGACGTGTCAACGCAATCACGGACCTGCGTGATTCCAATGGAGTCACACTATACTCAGTGCCCGAAAAGCAACGCCTCGCAATAGATTATTTGACCCAAATCATGAAGGCAACCCCACGAAACTTACCACAACAGAAGGAATACCTGCAGGAGGCAGCAGAGCCCCGGCTCTCCGACGCAGCAAGAGACGAACTGGAGGAGCCCATTACAGGGGAGGAAATTGAGGAGGCCATCAAATCACTTAAAACACAGGCCCCCGGCCGGACGGCTTCTCAACCAGGTTTTACAAACTATTCAGAGCACAATTGACCCCCCACCTGGCTACCCTATTCAACTCCTTCATGGAAACGGGAGCGGTGACCCCATCGATGCAGGAATCAACCACCATCCTCCTGCCTAAACCTCGAAAAGATCCAAGAAGCATAACATCCTACAGACCGATCGCACTTTTAAACATCGATGCGAGCATATACTCAAAAATTCTAGCAACCCGCTTAAACCGCATCTTGCCGAAGATCATTCACCCTGACCAGGCAGGTTTCATCCTACACCGGACAGCAGGTGACAACATCCGGAGAACCCTGAACCTGGTGGACCTTGCCTCCTGGAGCTCCCAAAAACTAGTCTTGGTGGCTCTCGACGCAGATAAGGCGTTTGATAGGGTGGACTGGACGTTCATGAGACACACCCTAGGGGCCTTCGGCTTCGGGCCAGCTTTCCAAACGATGATTCTAGCCAACTATGATAGCCCTAAAACAAGCCTGAGGATCAACGGTCATAACTCGGCCCCAATCCCCTTATCATGCGGAACCCGGCAAGGCTGCCCACTGTCGCCCTTGCTCTTTGCACTCACCATGGAGCCCTTCGCACAAAAGATCAGGCGAAATGACCAAATCAAGGGCATACAAAGTGGCCCCACGCATCACAAATTCGCCCTATATGCGGATGACATTCTGCTCACGATCTCGGAGGTCCACTCATCTCTCAAACACGTGATACGTGAAATCGCCAGCTACGGCGAAGTCTCAGGCCTCACCATAAACTTCGATAAATCATCCGCCTTGGGTATCGGCCTCACCCCAGCAGAACGAGAACCATTGACTAAGATGTGCCCGATAACATGCCATCCCCTATCTAGGGGTCCACATCCCGGCTGACCCAAGGGACACGTACAAAGCCAATTTCCCCCGCCTCTTTAAAGAACTGGAAGGCGACTTGAAGCGCTGGGAGACCCAAGAGATCTCACTGCTCGGGCGCATCACTGCATGCAAGATGAACCTCCTTCCGAGATTCCTATACGTCTGTGCCTCCCTACCAGTAGCAATCCCCACGCCAACTCTTCGAGGGATCCAGAGAAAAATGCTGAACTTTATCTGGAGAGGTAAGAAAGCGAGAATCCCTCTCAGAACTATGCTGGGGAGTTCCAAATTGGGAGGGCTGGGGGTCCCAGACTTGCAGGCCTACAGAGTGGCAGCCCAACTGGCCCAGGTCCAGGCCTGTCAAAATACGACAAACCGCCCCAGATGGGTAGAGCTTGAACAATCACGGGCACCCCTACCCCTGCGATTTCTACCACACATCCCGCCCCCCCTCAGGACCCAATGGGGAGAACTGCTGCTATCAACCAAACACACCCTTAGCACCTGGGACTGGGCGCTAAAACGAAAGGGAGTGCCAAGAAGACTGAGCCCACATTCCCCGGTCTTCCATAATCCAACGTTCGCACCGGGAACGAATCCTCGCAATTTTCGTAACTGGATCAAAGGCGGGCTGGAGACCATAGACCAGCTCTATACGGGGGAGAGACCTCTCACATTCGCCCAATGCAAGGAGAAATTCCAACTCCAGGAACGGGATAGATTCACATACATTCAACTACGCCACTGGTGCTCACATCCCCAAACTTTAAAAGCAGCGACACGCCCTCCTACTGCCCTAGAACTCACTCTGGGAGACCTTCCAACCCATGGCAGAGTATCCAGCCTATACAGACGCTTCCTAAGCGACTTCCTGACCACAAGAACCCGCTGCATGGCCCAATGGGAGGCAGACCTGGGTCACCCGATAGAGGATCAAACCTGGGTTGACATATGGACCAGAACACACACCTCGTCCACCTGCATCACCAATAGGGAATGTGCGTACAAGATCACGCTGCGGTGGTACTATCCGCCCCTCAGACTTCACCATATGAACCCCCAGGTGGATCATTCTTGCTGGAGAGGATGCGGCCACCCAGGCTCCTTCTTCCACATGTGGTGGGCTTGCCCGAAGATCCAACAATTCTGGAAAGCTTGCCTAGGGTCCATCACACAAATTACCGGAACAGCGATTCCCCTGGAACCAGAACCGGTTTTGCTGGGAGCGCCAATTCCCGGGACCTACCCGCGCTCCGGACCCAGAGCAAAACTACTAACCCACTGCCTACTAGCAGGGAAAACGGTGGTGGCCCGAGCTTGGAAAACCCCGGAAGGCCCTCACATAGCCCAATGGTGGATCAAACTTTGAGACATTTTGGTGGCGGAGAAGGTGACGGCAGCGCAAGCGGGAACTCTTCATAGTTTCCAGAATATCTGGGCCCCAGTGCTAGAATTCGACCAGTGCTTCCCCGCCCTGACCTATAAACCTACCGGGGCCCGCTGGATCTTAAAAAATCAGGAGATCCCGGAGGAAGATACATAGACGCTGAGGCCCTACCTGAACAGCCCGGGAGGTAAGAGCCCGCCTACAGGGCCTAAGGGACAGTTGGACCAAGGGGAGGGGGGAGGGAAGAAACGCAGGGGGGATAAAAGACTGGGGAGCAACATGCCTAAATAACCACTGCTTATAATGTTTGTACTTGTCATCCTGCCTTGATTTAAAATAAACAAAGTTTAAAAAAAAAATAATAATTTTAGCGGTAGCAAGGGAGACCTCAGGGGTCGCAGCTGCGACCCTTTGGCGACTCCCAAATGATGCCCTTGGGCTCCTTAAGAGGAAGGAAGAGGGAACATGCTGCGGGTCAAATGGCGCATGACTATGCTTGTATCCTATGGAGGAAAACCTGCATATCGGGGTCTGTTGCAACTAGAGAATGGCTGCGTTGTGACAGCTTTTGAGCTGACTATATAAATCATGGATCAAATGTAACTTGGGGAGCAGTGTGGAGGGTGGAGCTCAGCCAGGAACGCTTAAGAGTTAACTTGTGTCCACATCAGGGGGTGCACTAACATTGCTACCACTAGAGTAAGATTAAGGGGGCTTGTGTGCTGCAGGGAATTGATTTGCGGGTGTGGTGTTGGGATGGAGAGCGTTTGGGAACTTTTCTAGGGGATTCCAGATCACTGAGCATTGTGTCAATGCATTTGTATCTTCACATATTATTTTTTCTGATCTATGTGTCAAGCAGATAGAGTTCCTCCAGGCTCTGTGCGATGGTGGATCCTGGCTCTTCCAATTGGATGAAATGCATTGGATGGTCTCTGCCAAGCGAGTGTCTAGTAGCAATGTCTGTTTGCAGTTAGGATTCTTGCTTCGCTATTTATGCCCAGAGTGTTGAGGCAAAGACCTTTTAATGATAACCTTGGGTTTACCTGAAGAATATCTAAGATGTTTTTTGTTATCTCACTCAATAATTTGGGCAAGCGAGAGCATGAGAATAGCATAGGCTCTAGGGCCCCTATTATTTGATTTTCTTTGCTTCTCCAGGAGTATGCGTTGGTGTCAATTTTGGCCGCATGCATTATTTCTGGTGTCCGAAGTGCCCTTTGCAGAACAAAGAAGAGGGTTTGGGATTTGCTAGCTGATCTTGATGCTTTCCCTAAAGTAATGGCTAAACCTTCTTCCCATTTCTTAATGGTTTCAGAGTTGAGTGTTACTGAATTGTTAGAGGGAGTGTTATTTATGTAAAATGCACTGGCCTTGTAAAGTGTGTTGTCTATTGCAATGTTCTGTGCGCTGTTGGAGATCGCTCACTGGCTGGGCATTTGTTTTGAACTTCATAATAACTTTAAATAGATACCAAACTCATTAGATGGAAGCCCATATTTGTCTTGGAGAGCTGCGAAACCGAGAGGCGAGTTAGCGCCCCAAAATTGGTGTACGTAGAAAATCTTCCTATCAATCCATTTGTCTCAATATAGGGGATATTGATTGTTATAGTGGGGTTCATCTTTCTATCTATCCATGTGTCCCAATGTAGGTGATATTAATTGTTAAAGTGGGGTTCATCGTTTTATATATTTGTGTGTCTCACTGTTGGTGATATTGGTTGTTAAAGTGGGGTTCATCTTTCTATCAATCCTTGTGTCTCACTGTAGGTGATATTGGTTGTTAAAGTGGGGTTCATCTTTCTATCTATCCATGTGTCCCAATGTAGGGGATATTGATTGTTAAAGTGGGGTTCATCTTTCTATCTATCCATGTGTCCCAATGTAGGGGATATTGATTGTTAAAGTGGGGTTCATCGTTCTATATATTTGTGTGTCTCAATGTAGCTGATATTGATTGTTAAAGTGGGGTTCATATTCCTATCTATCCATGTGTCTGAATGTAGGGGATATTAATTGTTAAAGTGGGGTTCATATTCCTATCTATCCATGTGTCTGAATGTTGGGGATATTGATTGTTAAAGTGGGGTTCATCTTTCTATCTATCCATGTGTCTCAGTGTAGGTGATATTGATTGTTAAAGTGGGGTTCAACTTTCTATCAATCCATGTGTCCCAATGTATGTGATATTGGTTGTTAAAGTGGGGTTCATCTTTATATCTATTCATGTGTCCCAAAGTAGGGGATATTGATTGTTAAAGTGGGGTTCATCTTTCTATCTATCCATGTGTCTCAATGTAGGGGATATTGATTGTTAAAGTGGGGTTCATATTCCTATCTATCCATGTGTCTGAATGTAGGGGATATTGATTGTTAAAGTGGGGTTCATATTCCTATCTATCCATGTGTCTGAATGTTGGGGATATTGATTGTTAAAGTGGGGTTCATCGTTCTATATATTCGTGTGTCTCAATGTAGGTGATATTGATTGTTAAAGTGGGGTTCATCGTTCTATATATTCGTGTGTCTTAATGTAGGTGATATTGATTGTTAAAGTGGGGTTCATCTTTATATCTATTCATGTGTCCCAAAGTAGGGGATATTGGTTGTTAAAGTGGGGTTCATCTTTCTATCTCTCCATGTGTCTCAAGGTAGGTGATATTGATTGTTAAAGTGGGGTTCATCTTTCTATCTATCCATGTGTCTCAAGGTAGGTGATATTGATTGTTAAAGTGGGGTTCATCTTTCTATCTATCCATGTGTCTCAATAGGGGATATTGGTTGTTAAAGTGGGGTTCATCTTTATATCTATTCATGTGTCTCAAGGTAGGTGATATTGATTATTAAAGTGGGGTTCATCTTTCTATCTATCCATGTGTCTCAAGGTAGGTGATATTGATTATTAAAGTGGGGTTCATCTTTCTATCTATCCATGTGTCCCAATGTAGGTGATATTGATTGTTAAAGTGGGGTTCATATTCCTATCTATCCATGTGTCTGAATGTTGGGGATATTGATTGTTAAAGTGGGGTTCATATTCCTATCTATCCATGTGTCTGAATGTTGGGGATATTGATTGTTAAAGTGGGGTTCATCGTTCTATATATTCGTGTGTCGCAATGTAGCTGATATTGATTGTTAAAGTGGGGTTCATCTTTCTATCAATCCATGTGTCCCAATGTATGTGATATTGGTTGTTAAAGTGGGGTTCATCTTTCTATCTATCCATGTGTCCCAATGTAGGTGATATTGATTGTTAAAGTGGGGTTCATATTCCTATCTATCCATGTGTCTGAATGTTGGGGATATTGATTGTTAAAGTGGGGTTCATCTTTCTATCTATCCATGTGTCTGAATGTAGGGGATATTGATTGTTAAAGTGGGGTTCATATTCCTATCTATCCATGTGTCTGAATGTTGGGGATATTGATTGTTAAAGTGGGGTTCATCGTTCTATATATTCGTGTGTCTCAATGTAGCTGATATTGATTGTTAAAGTGGGGTTCATCTTTATATCTATCCATGTGTCCCAATGTAGGGGATATTGATTGTTAAAGTGGGGTTCATCTTTCTATCAATCCGTGTGTCTCAATGTATGTGATATTGGTTGTTAAAGTGGGGTTCATCTTTATATCTATCCATGTGTCCCAATGTAGGGGATATTGATTGTTAAAGTGGGGTTCATCTTTCTATCAATCCGTGTGTCTCAATGTATGTGATATTGGTTGTTAAAGTGGGGTTCATCTTTATATCTATCCATGTGTCTCAATAGGGGATATTGGTTGTTAAAGTGGGGTTCATCTTTATATCTATCCATGTGTCTCAATAGGGGATATTGGTTGTTAAAGTGGGGTTCATCTTTATTTCTATCCATGTGTCTCAATGTAGCTGATATTGATTGTTATAGTGGGGTTCATCTTTCTATCTATCCATGTGTCCCAATGTAGGGGATATTGATTGTTAAAGTGGGGTTCATCTTTCTATCAATCCGTGTGTCTCAATGTAGCTGATATTGATTGTTAAAGTGGGGATCATATTCCTATCTATCCATGTGTCTGAATGTTGGGGATATTGATTGTTAAAGTGGGGTTCATCGTTCTATATATTCGTGTGTCTCAATGTAGGTGATATTGATTGTTAAAGTGGGGTTCATCTTTCTATCTATCCATGTGTCCCAATGTAGCTGATATTGATTGTTAAAGTGGGGATCATATTCCTATCTATCCATGTGTCTGAATGTTGGGGATATTGATTGTTAAAGTGGGGTTCATCGTTCTATATATTCGTGTGTCTCAATGTAGGTGATATTGATTGTTAAAGTGGGGTTCATCGTTCTATATATTCGTGTGTCTCAATGTAGCTGATATTGATTGTTAAAGTGGGGTTCATCTTTCTATCTATCCATGTGTCTCAATAGGGGATATTGGTTGTTAAAGTGGGGTTCATCTTTCTATCAATCCGTGTGTCTCAATGTAGCTGATATTGATTGTTAAAGTGGGGTTCATCTTTATATCTATCCATGTGTCTCAATAGGGGATATTGGTTGTTAAAGTGTGGTTCATCTTTCTATCTATCCATGTGTCTGAATGTTGGGGATATTGATTGTTAAAGTAGGGTTCATCGTTCTATCTGTCCATGTGTCTGAATGTAGGGGTTATTGATTGTTGAAGTGGGGTCCATCTTTCTATCTATCCATTTGTCCCAATGTTGGTGATATTGGTTGTTAAAGTGGGGTTCATCTTGCTATCTATCCATGTGTTCGAATGTAGGGGATATTGAGTGTTACAGTGGGGTTCATCTTTCTATCTATCCATGTGTCTGAATGTTGGGGATGGTGATTGGTAAAGTGGGGTTCATATTCCTATCTGTCCATGTGTCTGAATGCAGGCGATGTTGATTGTTAAAGTGGGGTTCATCTTTCTATCTGTCCATGTGTCTCAATGTAGGGGATATTGGTTGTTAAAGTGGGGTTCATCTTTCTATCTATCCATGTGTCTGAATGTAGGGGATATTGATTGTTATAGTGGGGTTCATCTTTCTATCTATCCATGTGTCTGAATGTTGGGGAAATTGATTGTTAAAGTGGGGTTCATCGTTCTATCTGTCCATGTGTCTGAATGTAGGGGATATCGATTGTTAAAGTGGGGTTCATATTTCTATCTATCCATGTGTCTGAATGTTGGGGAAATTGATTGTTAAAGTGGGGTTCATCGTTCTATCTGTCCATGTGTCTGAATGTAGGGGATATCGATTGTTAAAGTGGGGTTCATATTTCTATCTATCCATGTGTCTGAATGTACAGGATATCGATTGTTATAGTGGGGTTCATCTTTCTGTCTATCCATGTGTCTCAATGTAGGGGATATTGATTTTTAAAGTGGGGTTCATCATTCTATCTATCCATGTGTCCCAATGTAGGGGATATTGATTGTTAAAGTGGGGTTCATCTTTCTATCTATCCATGTGTCCCAATGTAGGTGATATTGGTTGTTAAAGTGGGGTTCATCTTGCTATCTATCCATGTGTTCGAATGTAGGGGATATTGATTGTTAAAGTGGGGTTCATCTTTCTATCTATCCATGTGTCCCAATGTAGGTGATATTGGTTGTTAAAGTGGGGTTCATTTTGCTATCTATCCATGTGTCCCAATGTAGGGGATATTGATGGTTAAAGTGGGGTTCATCTTTCTATCTATCCATGTGTCCCAATGTAGGTGATATTGGTTGTTAAAGTGGGGTTCATTTTGCTATCTATCCATGTGTCCCAATGTAGGGGATATTGATGGTTAAAGTGGGGTTCATCTTTCTATCTATCCATGTGTTCCAATGTAGGTGATATTGATGGTTAAAGTGGGGTTTATCTTTCTATCTATCCATGTGTCCCAATGTAGGGGATATTGACCATTAAAGTGGGGTTCATCTTCCTATCTATCCATGTGTCTCAATGTAGGTGATATTGATTGTAAACGTGGGCTTCATCTTCCTATCTATCCATGTGTCACAATGCAGGTGATATTGACTGTTAAAGTGAGGTTAATCTTTCTATCTATCCATGGATCTCAATGTAGGTGGAATAGTGTTCACCTCTTTGTCAAACTTGTTATTGAAGGGGATTGGGATCATTGCAGGAGGGTAAAGTATTATCGGGGCAGTAATCATGTTAATGGTGTCCAGTCTGCCCCACCAGGAGAGGCATGAAGGCGACCAACCTTCACGTTTATTCTATACATTCTCTCTTATGGTATTTTGGGTTTTGGCCACGGTTGTGTCAATGTTTGGGGTACATTCAATACCCACGTATATGATGTAGTCTAATTTTCAGCAAAAAGCCCAGATCATCAAGGTTGCTCTTTATACATGATACAGAAAAAGGAAGGAGCTTAGTTTTGTCTTTATTTAATTTGTACCCATAGTTTTCTGACTGTGATTAGGGTTAGAGTGAAACAAGATAACATCCTCTACATATGCGGCTAGTTTCATGTTAAGGTTTAGGGCTTGAAGGCCCGTAATGAATACATCATTTCTGATTAATTCCAACATCGGTTCAAGTTCTAATACATATAGAAGTGGGGAAAGCAGGCATCCTTGCCTGGTGTCTCTGTTTAAGGGGAATACAGGCGAGATTGTGTTATTAACTGTTATGGAGGCTTAAGGGGAGTGGTAACGGCATTTCGTTAAGTCAATAAAGGGATTGCCAATTCCATGCCACCTTAGTGCTTTAAACATAAAATGCCACTGTAGGCGACCAAACGCTTTTTCAGCGTCCAAGGCCATTAAATGCCTGAGTTCTAGTGTGCTGTAGCACCTTGAAGCATCTTCTTTGTGCTACATGGGATTACCAGTAAATGATGCAGACCAAAAATAATCAGACAACACAAGGTAGATGGAAAAATATTGCTTTTATCTCAAAGAAGAAAAGCAGGGTCAATCGGCATTCATAAAATCAAATGCTTGCTGAATCACACACAATCTTGTCTGGACAAAACCTATATAACTCTGTTCATGTCATTTGTTACATCACTCTATGTAACTTCTTACAAAACATATCGACGGAAGGGATTGGATTACGGGAATATATCTATCTAAAGAAAATATAAGTATTAGTATCTCATTGGCGGCGCCTTGTCTGTAGGACACGGCCCAAGCTACGTCTGCACGTGTAAGACACTGATTATAGCACAGAATATGGCAGCAGAATAATATCTTGGCACACTGTATGTAGAAGCGCTGTACTGGCCTTCTCATTGGTTGGCAACCCTACCCAATCTTGGGCGATCGGCTCGTTAGCAGCATGCACGTGGAAATGAAACCCAGGTGCAGAATGAACCGTCAGCTCTCCCCTATGTTCCCCAATTAGTAGACTATCTTTTGTCTACAGGCTTTCTGCCAATGTCTGCTGTTTGAAGTCAGCCTTGCCAGAGTGCTCACTGTCCGGAAACATTCAGACTCCTATCTCTCAATAGCTGCGTCTAATGAATAGTCTATGTTAGTGAATTCTTCATCACGTGTCAAGAGACCACAAATTTGTCCATCTTGCCATCGTATTTATTGCAAATTGATTTTATTCTGTCATGGTGTAACTGTACTGTCTATTTTTTAGAGACGTGCTCGCTCTGTCCTACATAGACTTTCGCCACATTGACCATCCAGCAATTGCCTTCTTTAAGGTTCTCATCCTGCTTTATTCTTAAAGAAATGTTCTGAAACACATGATCTATTCATTCAATCCGTCTGCTCTTCGGACTCGTCTCCTGAAATAGCATCCTTGGTTTCAGGCCAGCGTGCCTGTCTATTGTGCGCACAGAAGCCGTTTCTTGATCGTGTTTTCATTTCCCACACTGGGCTCGTATTTAAAGTAAACTGGGTTGGTTTTGACATGAGCTGGCGTCCACCTTTTATCAATGGCCTTCCGAAACGTTGTGTATATACCGCTTTTATCAAGCTTCTATATGCTTCTTCTACCTTGCGTTACTGCTTATTTTCAGGTAATGGGTCTAAGTACCTTCGTCTTCACTTCTGGGTTCATGTTTCTAATAGTGCTTCAGTTACATCGTTATCTTTAAGTATTGTTACATCGTTTCATCATAGGTTCATATATTCTTCTTAGGACGTCTTGCTGCTGCCATCAGATTTTGTTTAATGTTCATTCATATCCTGCACAGCAGCCTTTTCGACAGCTGGGCAAGGCACATCCTTCTTAGTAACTTCCCTCCATTATTTCAGCTCGAGGGTAAACTCTGAGGGGGTAATTAATAGAAATCAGCGCACAAGTGGTGCACACGGCTGGCGCACAGTGTGTGCGTGTAGCAGTCTGTGCCAGGCGCGTGCGCCAAAACCCATTTCAGCACACAGCGTATTCATGGATTTCAACATCTGTGACCAGCCGTGGCGCAGAGTGGCAAAGCGACCCTGCAGTAGCGCCAGTTACGCCCCCAACCCCACCCTGTGCGTCATGAACAGCGCACAAATCCAGTACATGGTGCAAAGGCCAGTGGACCAGCATACAGCCCCTCGCGAGAGGGGTACGTGTATTCTGAGGGGTGCGTGGGGAGTTTTACATGCGATTTGGTAGTGTGGGAACTCCCGGGTGTGCCCCCTCCCCAAGCCCTGCAGGCAGCCCACACCACAGAGGACTACCCTACACCCCTGGCCATGCCCTCCAGACAGTCCATCTAGCCTGGCCATGCACCAACACATGTCTCCCTGAACCCCCAGCCACCCAGCATTGACGGGCACCTGCCAGCAGGCCCCAACTCATGTCCCCCTGCATCCCCAGCCACCCAGCATTGATGGGCACCTGCCAGCAGGCCCCGACTCATGTCCCCCGCCAACACGTCATCACGATCCACACTCATTGCCCTTATGGCCGCCCAAATCCCACCCCACGGCACCCCTGCCCAAACACCCAACCAAGTATCCCATGCACCCCACATTGAAATCCCCATTACATGATACATCCCAAATGGCAAGTATGCACATCAATACATGTCTGTCACACACACACAATGGGTGCAAGTGAATGAGAAAACCCACATCGTGACATGCATGAAACCAATGATAGAATACCACACAAATGAAGTATGAAACCAAAATGTATTAAATATAAAAGCAAGGGAATGAAAGAAAACCACACAATAATAGAAATAATGAACAAAAGGCTGCATGTCCAAAATAATAGAAAAAAAGAATATGAAGACAGAATATAATACATCCAAATGAAAATGGCTCCAAAGGGTTCGTCCATCAAAGGAAATCCAAAGGAAAAAAGAAAAATTAACATCCATTGTTTCATGGTAAAAAATTGAAAAAGTGAAGTCTAATCCAGTCTTCAACTATATACAATGTAGAAATCCAGGTTCCATGAGCCCAACAATCCAAATGAAACCTAAAAAAAATCCTACCTAATAAACAACTATATACAAAAAGGTGGGGCATAGTCCATGTGGCCCAAATTAAATAAAAATGGAAATGAAACCTAACACCAATTAATTATATACAATGGCGGCGGGCAAGTCCTACGGCTCACTCTGTGATGTTCCGGGCCACGGCATCATCGAACTCTGCGTCGATGTCCTGGAGGTAGGCCTCTTCCCTGTCCTCGAGGTCTCACAGGGATGCAGTTATGGCCTGTTCCAACTCCCTGCGAGTTGCCTCGAGGCACTTAGCCCGCCTCAATGCCCTGTGCATGGAGTTCTCCGCCCTGACCATAGCTCCTCTGCCCGCCACTGCTCCGCATCTATCCGCTGGCCCAACCGCTGCCACGCGGATGACACTCCCATTCCAGGGTCCTCCTGCCCTCCGGCCGATGCCTGCCCCTCTGATGTTGATGGCCCGAACCATGATGCCTCCCACGTTGAGCCTGCCGCTGCCTCTGATGCAACTGCCTCTGCCAGCACGACGGCATCTGTGCTGATGGTATCCACCGGCGCCGTCGTGCACGTTCCCATCCCTGATGTTGCCGGCACATCTTCCATCTGCTGGGGTCCAGTTGCTGGGGTGTCCTGTGCAGTGCCCTTAGGGACCACTACACACAATTAAGACTACAGGTGGCAACACAAGTGTTACCTTTGGTACAAGCCTGTACTACTATGTCAGAGTGGTAGCAGTGGCGGAGCAGCCAGGATTATCTCAAGAGTATATGAGCAGTAGCAGAGATTACACAAAGGGACCACAATTACTGTGACTCAAGCAAACACTGACTCAAGGTTTCAGGTAAAAAATATAAGTACATTTATTTTTAAACCATTCGTTATAAACACAACACTTCTATTAAACTCAAATAAAAACCACACGTTAAATATACCACAACTAACCAATTCACTTTGTACAGTAAGTCTCAAGGTAAGTACCCTGTGTTTGAATGAACCGGTGTTACGAACAAAACAAGTTACCGCGAATATGATTGCGATCACTTTTTGACAGTTCCGTCTACTAAATAAGCGCGTATCCGTGACATGAAATACTACCGGCGCAAAAACACACTTAGGACCTGAGATACCCAGAGGGAGTTGGAGGCAAAAATCCCAAGCAATATTTTGGTTAGGCAGGCAGAATCAAGAAACACTCAGAGACAGGAGTTCAAAAGTCAAAGGGTCGGAGCCAGGGTCGAAAGACACCGGGGCCTGTTGCCGATGATCACACAATCAGACAGTTCACGATTCAACATAGCAAAAAGTACTTCGATATTGTCAATGTTCGAAAGCAAAATTTATAAGAAGGAGGGAAGACAAGGGCAAGCCTTGGAAAATGAAGAAAAGGGATTCACCCAGTTTCTTCAAGTAGAACACAGTACTTTGTTCCAATGGTGCAGCTGGTGCCCTGGCAGTTGTTCCTGTTGGTTTCCCGCAGACCCACGATTCCTGGAGCTTCGTTGTTAAGGAGGACGTCTGAAGGGGGTCTGCACCACACAGGGATGAAGCTGGCAGCAGCGACGAGGAATAAAAGGTGCCCTTCTTAAAAACAGGAGAGGCTCTTCAGGTGGCTATCCGGACCACTACAGCAGCGTGCAGCAATTTCAACCAAGGAAGAGGATCCTCTGGCTGTAGAAGATGAGCTGGTTATCCCCACCAGCTCAAGGGAAGAAGACTCCGGACTGGATCTTCTCTAAGTCGTTGAAGGGAAGATAGCTCAGGACTGCAGCAGGGTTTCACCGGGATGGGGTAGTTGCAGCAGCCGTCGTTCTCTCCGCTTCTCTTTTTCCTTGTAGTTCCAGTGGCGACTCTCTGACTTCTAGCCCAAGAGACCTGCCTTTTATGCGAAAAAACCCCCATTCACACAACCTGGCTGTCAATCACCCAGCAGGGAGGTTGTCCAGCCCGGACAACTACCCTGGCCAACCTATACACCTCCCTCACATTCAGCCAATCTAGACACCCAGGCGCCTTGAGGAGGGCTTCTGAGCAGAAGCCCGCCAAAAGACAGTGAACAAAGAATGCGAACCTAGTTTGCGCGCAAAGTAAAACCCAAGGAGGACTTTAACAAAAAGAAATGGCGAATAAACCAACCGGAACCAAAGGAAAGATGATTTAGTCAAGCGGGTTTATGTTCGAGGCTAATATAATAGCCAAGAACAGTACCACGTTTATCTAATATAATCGCGGTAGAAAAGTTAGGGTAGATAACACTGCCACCAGCCAAGCCTAAATGTTAAAAGAGCAAAACAATGCTCTAGGAGGTACAGATACAAAGGGATATGAATTAACCCTTTCCAGCACTTCATTGAAGATGGGGTGTACTGGATCTGTGGTAGATTGACTAAGTAAAGTTAATGGTAACTTTACCCTTTTCTGGGAGACGGTAGTCAGCCTCAGAAATGGAGTTGAGGGAAGTCTCAAAGACAACCCTGTGTCACGGCACTGAAGGTGCTGGGTGAAGGTGCTGGTGTATAAGCATCCTGTAACCAAGCTTTGAATCACCTTGCTGCTCATGCGCCCTCATACCCTCGGGTCTGGTGCGCAATACAAATGAATAAACTAAACTAAACTAAACTAAACACACAAAAAGAAGAGGGCTACTGAAGTGGTGTACTTCAGAGTCCACAATCACAATAACAGGTGGAAACACATAGCAAAACACAGGTAAGAGGGGGGGAAAAGCTCTCACTCTTACCAAGTGGAAAAAAAATAAACTCCATAAATCCAGCAAAGCTGCTGGGGGACTCACTAGGTGAGGGAAATTAGCCATAGAGGAGAATTCTCCCTAACATCCACCCCTGCTGAACCTCCGACTCCCGACTGTGGCAGGGATGGGATCTCCACCGAGCTGGCTACGTTGGTCAGGGCAGGTCCACAGCGGTCCCTGGTGGCATCTGGGCCGGGAGACGCCATGGAGAATGACTGGCGCACAGAGGAGGAGAGGGCCGCCAGAGTGCCCGACACATATAGAAAAACCCCGACCATGGCCCCTCCCGACTGGGCCACGTTGGCACGCAGATCTTCGTGATGACGTGCATGCTCCCCCCAGGAAGCACGCATGTCATCACAAATGTCACACGTGTGCGACGGTCTCTATACGGTCACAGGTCCCCTTGTCCGCAGGTAAAGGAGGGCCAGATTACGTGGACCTCCCCCCTATCTGTGGATGGGCCTGGGATAGGGCATCCCTGCTGGTGCATGGTGGTGCAGTCACAGTGTCAGGGACAGTGACATGCACAGGCCCCTCTACGGCAACCTGTGCTGCCTCCTGCCTCTGGACTGCACCACTTGCACCAGTTGTACCACCCCCACCAGGCCCCATGTGCGGCTCAGTAGTGGCCTCTTCCTCCTCTGTGCAAACCACCAATCCGTCTTCTGCCATCACAAGCCCCTGTCGGGGCTCACCCACCCATTCCGCTGCAGCCGTAGTGGCAGACGCGGCACCAGTCCCCTCGCTCCCGGATGATGGTAATTCCTGGGAGGTTGAATAGGCCTTGCATCACCGGCCGGTGGAGGCATCCCCGCCGCTTTGCTCCACAGCGCCGTCTCCGCCCTCTTCTTCACTCGCCACTTTGTAGAGGGAGACATGGAACACAAGCATCAGGGTACTGTACAATAGTCCCCTATACACGAAGCAATAGCTCATGAGTGGCACTGTCAAACGTCACTTCCATCATGTCCCTACACAACAGATGGGTCAGTGCAGGCAACACACATGCATAAACAGGCATGGCGCATGCAAAGAACATTTGCATACATGTCCAAGGAACTGTTGAAACATACAATGGTGGTTTGAAACTAACATGCATCATGGGTCATACTGATCACATGCACACACATCACCGTAGTTTCATGCATCTGGCCTCGTACACCCCAGACACAGTGGATACAAGGATGACAAGGCTGCATCAGTGAATCAGAACATCGTCACGGGCATGTGTCATGCATCCAAGGCGTTTAGAAGTCTCACACACACGCTACTCAGACACACAGACATGTACACCATACATGTCCATGACAGCAGCACTCATCTCTCACACCCCATCCATGTCCAAGAACAGAGACGGGCATGCATTCATGTGTGCATTCCGCATGCTGCTCCGCATGTTGCATTGTAACCATGCACCATCCATGTGGTTCCCGCATGACTGGTCTCACTTGCAGCACCATGATGTCCCTGCACACACCCATCCATACATGGCCTATGTCACACATAAAGGCAAGTAGCTGACTACCAGCACACTGCAAAATGCCCTGTTTCACACAGCAATGCATGGCCACTTACCGCTCGACTCCAGACGGGTCTGCATCCTGAGGATCTGGTGGTGAAGCACTGGGCGAATGCGCTCCAGGATCCTCATCTGCTGGTTGGTAAACTGGCCCCAGCTCCCCACTGCATCCTCTGCATCTAAGAGGTGCCGGGCCTTCTCGAGGGTCCTGGACTTGTAGTCCTCCCAGCGCTTCTGGACGTGGTTGATGTTACGGGGTGCCACCCCCTCCGCGTTGATGGCACCCACTATGTCCGTCCAGATCCTCCTCCGTTTTTCCTTGTTGGCACGCGATGATGTGAAGAGGGCATCGTACTGCCCCAGGACTTGCTCCACCAGGATGCCAACATCATTGGAAGTCAAGCCATTAGCCCTCTGCCTCTCAGCTGGGGGGTTGCCACTGGTTCCGGATGGTGTTGGGTCGGACATGGCAACCCCCGAGGCAGGTGTGGGTGGGCAACTGGGTCCTGGGGCTGGGCTGTGGAGCGATGGAATACCAGTCGGGAGTCCTCTGTTCCAGCACGGGTGGTCACGGCAACTGGACCCCTGGAGAGGGCAGATGTGCAGGCACCAAATGGCAGGGCACATGCAGGGCAGGGCAGGGCAGGGAAACACGTGCAGAGCCTTCCATGAATCGCTTGCTTTTTCACGCTTGCGCCGATATTTTCGGTGGCACATTTCTTCCATGAATCGGCCCCTAAATGGTTGTCCGAGTGAATATCGTCTCTCATACACTCAACATGGTCCTTGGGTATTGCAAGGATTCATAAATGGGGTCCCCAACATAGCCATATGTCTGCTCTTCCAATTTGATGGTGGCAAGGCGGCTCAGACCACGCAGAAGGGCTCTACCCCCTCCTCTACACTAGGCTAGGGTTAGGAAGAGAAAGCATTTCAGCAACGGGTCTAGTGTTTGCATTGGTGTGTCTACCTTTTATAAAACTGACTTGTTCATTTTGTATCAGGGATTTAAGCAGTTTTTGTAGTCTAGAGGCAAGAATTTTGGCAAATATGTTACAGTCTGTGTTTATTAATGATATGGGTCTGTAGTTGTCTCTAGTTGTTTGGGTCCGAAAGTCCTAGAACATAGGGATTTGTTTCGCAAGTGGTTGTACAAATGTAGGAAATTTGGGAGTTAAAATATTTATGAAGGTTTGATAAAATTCTATGGGGAAACCATCCGGTCCTGGTGATTTCCTTTTCTTCATAGAAGAGATTGCTTTCATTATTTCTTTGATTGTGATCAGAGAGACTAGGCCCTTCAGGTCAATATTGTTTGGTTTCTTTTTGTGGATATTGTCTAAAGATGTATCTATGTCTACTCGGATGTTGGGATCTGAAGAGCTTTCAGATGAATCAAGTGCGCAATGGTAGTCTGTGAATACCTGAGCAATATCTATACCTTAGGTACATGTTTCCCCTAATTCGTTTCTGATGGAGGCCATTTTTGTTTTCTCTTTTCTTCCTTTCAAGTAACTCACCAGAAGTCTGCCAGCTTTATCTGAGCCACTATGATATTTTTCCTTTATATTTAACAACGTTATGTTGGCCGCTATGGTTTATTTTTATTGAAATCGATGTTTAATTTCATTCAGAATTTTTAGGGTGGAATCTGAGTTATCCAACTGAGGCTGTTTATCTAGCTATTTGACTTTTGTAAGGGATTCTTGCAATTCCTTCGCAAATGTTTTTTTTTTGCATGCAACTCTGCTGATGATTTCGCCTCTCAAAGTAGCTTTGAAAGCGTCCCAAGTTCTTTAAATGTTAGTGATATCAGGTCGAATGATTAAGAAAAACTCCTGGCAAAAATCAGCTAATTCTTTTGTATTTGAGGGGTCAGCTGTCTGATGAATGATGTTGCTATATGTGCTGCTGCCATGATGCAGGAAGGACCACCCAACGCAAAATTCCCCCGAAAACCGTAGATAAAATGGTTTCCTGCTTCCTTAAAAGTAAAAGTAAATGGTAAGGAGACAGCATAGAGAAAGGAAAGACAAAACAAAGGGAAATCTAGAGATAGGAATTAGAGAATAGCTAGTGATCTCATTGATAGCCAAATGGGATATTATGAATGTGAGAAGGGCAGGGAGCATTAAAAGCCTTAAGATGGAGGCTGAGCAGAGCGGCTCAGTACTGAACAGCTCGCATGGTCATCCCCATCCAGTGAATGTTGCGAGAAGAGAAGACGAGCAAGCAGATATGGTAGGTTATTTATAACGCGCTTAATACCCAGAGGCTTCTAAGCGCGGACCCGGGGATCGGACCTGTGTTGCTCTGTGTCGTCTTGCTTCCAAGGCGAGCAGGTTGCCCCTGAGCTATCCTCACGAGACCACAATACAGACCTAGCACCTAACACAAGCAGTAGTAATGCGTAGTGCTTATTCCTTATAGCATAAAAAATGTTCAAGGGAACTGTGAATGGTAAGAGAAATATAACAGTATAAAACAATATAACCTGGTACTCCCTGGGAGAAGGAGTTAAACCTTTAACAAAGTCTGCACTTGTTACTGGAATATTAAGCGAGAACAACAAAGAACAAGGTCATGATACTATAACAATATGCAGGCACAATAGGCCTCGGATCGCATGACCGAGTTGTGTGAAGTATGTAAAGGTTGCTTCGTGAGAAGGGTTATTGTAATAAGTGAGTACCTGTGAGTAATTTGTAGTGTGAAGTTGAATGCGAGAGAGAAACTGTGCCTTGCATGTCAGCCTAGAGGGCGAGATATTGAGTGGCATGTAGAAATGCATGTTATCCAGTGTGAATATGGGAGTGTGGGAGTACGAAGCATTCACCAGGCTGGGAATGCATGATATAAAAGAAAGGCATCACATCAGAATGCATAGCTAAAGCGACTAATCTAAAGGAAAGGCATCACATCAGAATGCATAGCTAAAGCGGCTAATCTAAAGGAAAGGCATCACATCAGAATGCATAGCTAAAGCAGCTAATCTAAAAGAAAGGCATCACATCAGAATGCATAGCTAAAGCGGCTAATTTAAAAGAAAGGCATCACATCAGAATGCATAGCTAAAGCGACTAATCTAAAGGAAAGGCATCACATCAGAATGCATAGCTAAAGCGGCTAATCTAAAGGAAAGGCATCACATCAGAATGCATAGCTAGAGCTGATGATCTAAAAGAAAGTCATCACATCAGTATGCCTAGCTAAAGCGACTAATCTAAAAGAAAGGCATCACATCTGAGTGCATAGCTAAAGCGGCTAATCTAAAAGAAAGGCATCACATCAGAATGCATAGCTGAAGTGGCTAATAAGAAAGGCATCACATCCGAATGCATAGCTAAAGCGACTAATCTAAAAGAAAGGCATCACATCTGAGTGCATAGCTAAAGCGGCTAATCTAAAGGAAAGGCATCACATCAGAATACCTAGCTAAAGTGACTAATCTAAAAGAAAGGCATCACATCAGAATGCATAGCTAAAGTGGCTAATAAGAAAGGCATCACATCCGAATGCATAGCTAAAGCGACTAATCTAAAAAAAGGCATCACATCAGAATGCATAGCTAAAGCGACTAATCTAAAGGAAAGGCATCACATCAGAATGCATAGCTAGAGCTGTTAATCTAAAGGAAAGGCATCACATCAGAATACCTAGCTAAAGTGACTAATCTAAAAGAAAGGCATCACATCAGAATGCATAGCTAAAGTGGCTAATAAGAAAGGCATCACATCCGAATGCATAGCTAAAGCGACTAATCTAAAAGAAAGGCATCACATCTGAGTGCATAGCTAAAGCGGCTAATCTAAAGGAAAGGCATCACATCAGAATACCTAGCTAAAGTGACTAATCTAAAAGAAAGGCATCACATCAGAATGCATAGCTAAAGTGACTAATCTAAAAGAAAGGCATCACATCAGAATGCATAGCTAAAGTGGCTAATAAGAAAGGCATCACATCCGAATGCATAGCTAAAGCGACTAATCTAAAAGAAAGGCATCACATCTGAGTGCATAGCTAAAGCGGCTAATCTAAAGGAAAGGCATCACATCAGAATACCTAGCTAAAGTGACTAATCTAAAAGAAAGGCATCACATCAGAATGCATAGCTAAAGTGGCTAATAAGAAAGGCATCACATCCGAATGCATAGCTAAAGCGACTAATCTAAAAGAAAGGCATCACATCTGAGTGCATAGCTAAAGCGGCTAATCTAAAGGAAAGGCATCACATCAGAATACCTAGCTAAAGTGACTAATCTAAAAGAAAGGCATCACATCAGAATGCATAGCTAAAGTGGCTAATAAGAAAGGCATCACATCCGAATGCATAGCTAAAGCGACTAATCTAAAAAAAGGCATCACATCAGAATGCATAGCTAAAGCGACTAATCTAAAGGAAAGGCATCACATCAGAATGCATAGCTAGAGCTGTTAATCTAAAGGAAAGGCATCACATCAGAATGCATAGCTAAAGCGACTAATCTAAAAAAAGGCATCACATCAGAATGCATAGCTAAAGCGACTAATCTAAAGGAAAGGCATCACATCAGAATGCCTAGCTAAAGCGACAAATCTAAAAGAAAGGCATCACATCAGAATGCATAGCTAGAGCTGTTAATCTAAAGGAAAGGCATCACATCAGAATGCATAGCTAAAGCGACTAATCTAAAGGAAAGGCATCACATCAGAATGCCTAGCTAAAGCGACAAATCTAAAAGAAAGGCATCACATCAGAATGCATAGCTAGAGCTGTTAATCTAAAGGAAAGGCATCACATCAGAATGCATAGCTAAAGCGACTAATCTAAGGAAAGGCATCACATCAGAATACCCAGCTAAAGCGACTAATCTAAAAGAAAGGCATCACATCAGAATGCATAGCTAGAGCTGTTAATCTAAAGGAAAGGCATCACATCAGAATGCATAGCTAAAGCGACTCATCTAAAGGAAAGGCATCACATCAGAATGCATAGCTAAAGTGGCTAATAAGAAAGGCATCACATCAGAATGCATAGCTAGAGCTGTTAATCTAAAGGAAAGGCATCACATCAGAATGCATAGCTAAAGCGACTCATCTAAAGGAAAGGCATCACATCAGAATGCATAGCTAAAGCGACTCATCTAAAGGAAAGGCATCACATCAGAATGCATAGCTAAAGCGACTCATCTAAAGGAAAGGCATCACATCAGAATGCATAGCTAAAGCGACTAATCTAAAAGAAAGGCATCACATCTGAGTGCATAGCTAAAGCGGCTAATCTAAAGGAAAGGCATCACATCAGAATACCTAGCTAAAGTGACTAATCTAAAAGAAAGGCATCACATCAGAATGCATAGCTAAAGTGGCTAATAAGAAAGGCATCACATCCGAATGCATAGCTAAAGCGACTAATCTAAAAAAAGGCATCACATCAGAATGCCTAGCTAAAGCGACTAATCTAAAGGAAAGGCATCACATCAGAATGCATAGCTAGAGCTGTTAATCTAAAGGAAAGGCATCACATCAGAATGCATAGCTAAAGCGACTAATCTAAAAAAAAGGCATCACATCAGAATGCATAGCTAAAGCGACAAATCTAAAAGAAAGGCATCACATCAGAATGCATAGCTAGAGCTGTTAATCTAAAGGAAAGGCATCACATCAGAATGCATAGCTAAAGCGTCTAAGCTAAGGAAAGGCATCACATCAGAATACCCAGCTAAAGCGACTAATCTAAAAGAAAGGCATCACATCAGAATGCATAGCTAGAGCTGATGATCTAAAAGAAAGGCATCACATCAGTATGCCTAGCTAAAGCGACTAATCTAAAAGAAAGGCATCACATCTGAGTGCATAGCTAAAGTGACTAATCTAAAAGAAAGGCATCACATCAGAATGCATAGCTAGAGCTGTTAATCTAAAGGAAAGGCATCACATCAGAATGCATAGCTAAAGCGACTAATCTAAGGAAAGGCATCACATCAGAATACCCAGCTTAAGCGACTAATCTAAAAGAAAGGCATCACATCAGAATGCATAGCTAGAGCTGATGATCTAAAAGAAAGGCATCACATCAGTATGCCTAGCTAAAGCGACTAATCTAAAAGAAAGGCATCACATCTGAGTGCATAGCTAAAGTGACTAATCTAAAAGAAAGGCATCACATCAGAATGCATAGCTAAAGTGGCTAATAAGAAAGGCATCACATCCGAATGCATAGCTAAAGCGACTAATCTAAAAAAAGGCATCACATCGGAATGCATAGCTAGAGCTGTTAATCTAAAGGAAAGGCATCACATCAGAATGCATAGCTAAAGCGACTAATCTAAAGGAAAGGCATCACATCAGAATGCATAGCTAGAGCTGTTAATCTAAAGGAAAGGCATCACATCAGAATGCATAGCTAAAGCGACTAATCTAAGGAAAGGCATCACATCAGAATACCCAGCTAAAGCGACTAATCTAAAAGAAAGGCATCACATCAGAATGCATAGCTTAAGCGACTAATCTAAAGGAAAGGCATCACATCAGAATGCATAGCTAAAGCGACTAATCTAAGGAAAGGCATCACATCAGAATACCCAGCTAAAGCGACTAATCTAAAAGAAAGGCATCACATCAGAATGCATAGCTAGAGCTGTTAATCTAAAGGAAAGGCATCACATCAGAATGCATAGCTAAAGCGACTAATCTAAAGGAAAGGCATCACATCAGAATGCATAGCTAGAGCTGTTAATCTAAAGGAAAGGCATCACATCAGAATGCATAGCTAAAGCGACTAATCTAAGGAAAGGCATCACATCAGAATACCCAGCTAAAGCGACTAATCTAAAAGAAAGGCATCACATCAGAATGCATAGCTTAAGCGACTAATCTAAAGGAAAGGCATCACATCAGAATGCATAGCTAAAGCGACTCATCTAAAGGAAAGGCATCACATCAGAATGCATAGCTAGAGCTGTTAATCTAAAGGAAAGGCATCACATCAGAATGCATAGCGAAAGCGACTAATCTAAAGGAAAGGCATCACATCAGAATGCATAGCTAGAGCTGTTAATCTAAAGGAAAGGCATCACATCAGAATGCATAGCTTAAGCGACTAATCTAAAGGAAAGGCATCACATCCGAATGCATAGCTAAAGCGACTAATCTAAAGGAAAGGCATCACATCAGAATGCATAGCTAGAGCTGTTAATCTAAAGGAAAGGCATCACATCAGAATGCATAGCTAAAGCGACTAATCTAAAGGAAAGGCATCACATCAGAATGCATAGCTAGAGCTGTTAATCTAAAGGAAAGGCATCACATCAGAATGCATAGCTAAAGCGACTAATCTAAGGAAAGGCATCACATCAGAATACCCAGCTAAAGCGACTAATCTAAAAGAAAGGCATCACATCAGAATGCATAGCTTAAGCGACTAATCTAAAGGAAAGGCATCACATCAGAATGCATAGCTAAAGCGACTAATCTAAGGAAAGGCATCACATCAGAATACCCAGCTAAAGCGACTAATCTAAAAGAAAGGCATCACATCAGAATGCATAGCTAGAGCTGTTAATCTAAAGGAAAGGCATCACATCAGAATGCATAGCTAAAGCGACTAATCTAAAGGAAAGGCATCACATCAGAATGCATAGCTAGAGCTGTTAATCTAAAGGAAAGGCATCACATCAGAATGCATAGCTAAAGCGACTAATCTAAGGAAAGGCATCACATCAGAATACCCAGCTAAAGCGACTAATCTAAAAGAAAGGCATCACATCAGAATGCATAGCTAGAGCTGTTAATCTAAAGGAAAGGCATCACATCAGAATGCATAGCTAAAGCGACTAATCTAAAGGAAAGGCATCACATCAGAATGCATAGCTAGAGCTGTTAATCTAAAGGAAAGGCATCACATCAGAATGCATAGCTAAAGCGACTAATCTAAGGAAAGGCATCACATCAGAATACCCAGCTAAAGCGACTAATCTAAAAGAAAGGCATCACATCAGAATGCATAGCTTAAGCGACTAATCTAAAGGAAAGGCATCACATCAGAATGCATAGCTAAAGCGACTCATCTAAAGGAAAGGCATCACATCAGAATGCATAGCTAGAGCTGTTAATCTAAAGGAAAGGCATCACATCAGAATGCATAGCTAAAGCGACTAATCTAAAGGAAAGGCATCACATCAGAATGCATAGCTAGAGCTGTTAATCTAAAGGAAAGGCATCACATCAGAATGCATAGCTTAAGCGAGTAATCTAAAGGAAAGGCATCACATCCGAATGCATAGCTAAAGCGACTAATCTAAAGGAAAGGCATCACATCAGAATGCATAGCTAGAGCTGTTAATCTAAAGGAAAGGCATCACATCAGAATGCATAGCTAAAGCGACTAATCTAAGGAAAGGCATCACATCAGAATACCCAGCTAAAGCGACTAATCTAAAAGAAAGGCATCACATCAGAATGCATAGCTTAAGCGACTAATCTAAAGGAAAGGCATCACATCAGAATGCATAGCTAAAGCGACAAATCTAAAGAAAGGCATCACATCAGAATGCATAGCTAAAGCGACAAATCTAAAAGAAAGGCATCACATCAGAATGCATAGCTAAAGCGACAAATCTTAAAGAAAGGCATCACATCAGAATGCATAGCTAAAGCGACAAATCTAAAAGAAAGGCATCACATCAGAATGCATAGCTAGAGCTGTTAATCTAAAGGAAAGGCATCACATCAGAATGCATAGCTAAAGCGACAAATCTTAAAGAAAGGCATCACATCAGAATGCATAGCTAAAGCGACAAATCTAAAGAAAGGCATCACATCAGAATGCATAGCTAAAGCGGCTCATCTAAAGGAAAGGCATCACATCAGAATGCATAGCTAAAGCGACAAATCTTAAAGAAAGGCATCACATCAGAATGAATCGCTAAAGCGACTCATCTAAAAGAAAGGCATCACATCAGAATGCCTAGCTAAAGTGACTAATCTATTATGAAACCCATTATCATGTGGAGGTGGATGAAAGCAAATTACTTACAGACGATGCCCAACCGCCTTAGAGAGTAGATAACATTGCACAACCCAACTAGAAAGTAAGGGAGCAGGTGAACGCCAACTTGCCTAATCTCAAGAAGTACAATACACAAAACTTAGTGGGTTTAGAACAGCTGAGGACATGGAGGAGGAGAAAGGGAAATAACAAGCAGGATATCGCACATTGTTCTTTGCGCTCAGTTCTTACTCAGGTTACTAAGGGTACTTGAAGGCAGCTGGCAAGTAAGACGTGACTGCTATCCGTTGGTGCTCCATTGATCTCCATTTCTTCTGTGGTGATATTGTTCAGGAAGCGAGATAGGGCGTTTGGACCATCAAAATCATGGTTCTGTCCCTGTGGGTGATCTTGCATCTACCGGAGTGGAGAAGGCTGTATCGTGAGTTCAGTTGTTTCATTTTAAGCCTCAGACCTAAACATTGTTTCTTTCTTGCTGCTGTTACCTTGGATACATCCTGTGATATATAGATGTTATGTGCCATATGTGTCATCTTCTTTTTCCTTGCAGCCTCCAGAACTTGCATGGTCTGAGTATATTCCAGAAAATACATGAGCAAACCTCTGCGTCTCACGATGGAGGCATGAGTAATGGTATTATTCTGACCCAGGGGATGAACTTGTTGGATATTCAGCTTGGTTCTGGGATCTAAGTTGAGTATTTTGGGTAGGAGTCATTGTAGAAACCTTCTTCGGCCTTCCTTCTCCACTCTCTCTCTGGTATACCGTAGAGGCGGACGTTGTTTCTCCTGTTGTGGTTTTTGTGGTCTTCGCACCATACATTGAAGATCTCCAACTCCATTGTTTTGATTTTGGGTGGGAGATTTTCCAGTTGCTAAACTATTTTCTCAGTCTCTTGTTCTTTAAGTTCCATTTTATTTCATTTTTCTTCTACGGTGTCCATTTTGGCAGTGGTTGCCTCCACAAAAGGCTTGAGACCTTTGACCTCTGGAAGGATTGGGGCCAGTAGTAGGTTGCCCAGAGATTTGAGAGGTGACATAGGCTCAGATTTGGGTCTCTTTAATTGCTGTTGATCCGTTCCTTTCTGTGGGGGTTGCTAGCCTTGTGTTGGGTGATGTTTTTGCCTTTGAGTGTACGGAGCAGTAGGAGCAGAGGTTGATGGAGGCTGTGAAGACTCTATAATAGAATATGTATCATTGTTGGGAAAGGCTTCTTTAAGTGGATCTTCCATTGTAAGAATGTTTCCTTAACTTGTGTTTTCCCTTGTAAATCCCCAGTGGCTGTGGTTATCTGATTCTGGGATATTAATTGGTGGGATTGCAGACCCGATAATGAAACAAGAACGTTAATTGGTTAGAGTTTCCTTCTGCAGCCCTTTGCTCCACTTTATCATCAATGGATTGTGTAACTCATACTTGACTCACAGACTCAGTATTGATCACAGTTTATGTGTTATGAGGGGAGAGCAGGAGCTGAGTGTTGACATCTGCACTGACCGGTTTTCCATTGGTTTATCAGGATTACATTTCAATTAGGCATGGCTTGTTAATTATTTTTTCATATCCTGCTCGTGAGTGCTCGTGGTCCCAGGCTGCAGCTGCAGGTTAATACTAGGAGTGAGCAGGAATTACATGCTCGACTGCCTCAGACCCAGGATAATGGAGCGGTGCAGAGAGACTCTCTATCTGCTGGATCTCACTTTGAGGAGGCTACCGTGTTACAGCTATTGCAGCTCATACCACACCGCCCTTCTCTGACAGGTGCACATGGACCCATGCACCTCCTGCTTATGCCTCTAGCCCAGTGCAATGGGAGTGCATGGAGTACTCGTGCCACACCGCCATTCTCTGACAGGTGCACATGGACCCATGCACCTCCTGCTTATGCCTCTAGCCCAGTGCAATGGGAGTGCATGGAGTACTCGTGCCACACCGCCATTCTCTGACAGGTGCACATGGACCCATGCACCTCCTGCTTATGCCTCCAGCCCAGTGCAATGGGAGTGCATGGAGTACTCGTGCCACACCGCCATTCTCTGACAGGTGCACATGGACCCATGCACCTCCTGCTTATGCCTCCAGCCCAGTGCAATGGGAGTGCATGGAGTACTCGTGCCACACCGCCATTCTCTGACAGGTGCACATGGACCCATGCACCTCCTGCTTATGCCTCCAGCCCAGTGCAATGGGAGTGCATGGAGTACTCGTGCCACACCACCCTTCGCTGACAGGTGCACATGAACCCATGCACCTCCTGCTTATGCCTCTAGCCCAGTGCAATGGGAGTGCATGGAGTACTCGTGCCACACCGCCATTCTCTCACAGCGTGCACATGAACCCATGCACCTCCTGCTTATGGCTCTAGCCCTGTGCATGGAGTACTCGTGCCACTCTGCCATTCTCTCACAGCGTGCATATGAACCCATGCACCTCGTGCTTATGCCTCCAGCCCAGTGCAATGGGAGTGCATGGAGTACTCGTGCCACACCGCCATTCTCTGACAGGTGCACATGGACCCATGTACCTCCTGCTTATGGCTCTAGCCCAGTATAATGGTAGTGGCTGGAGTACTCGTGCCACACCGCCCTTCTCTGACAGGTGCACATGAACCCATGCACCTCCTGCTTATGGCTCTAGCCCAGTATAATGGTAGTGGCTGGAGTACTCGTGCCACACCGCCCTTCTCTGACAGGTGCACATGAACCCATGCACCTCCTGCTTATGCCTCTAGCCCAGTGCAATGGGAGTGCATGGAGTACTCGTGCCACACCGCCATTCTCTCACAGCGTGCACATGAACCCATGCACCTCCTGCTTATGGCTCTAGCCCTGTGCATGGAGTACTCGTGCCACACTGCCATTCTCTCACAGCGTGCATATGAACCCATGCACCTCGTGCTTATGCCTCCAGCCAAGTGCAATGGGAGTGCATGGAGTACTCGTGCCACACCGCCATTCTCTGACAGGTGCACATGGACCCATGTACCTCCTGCTTATGGCTCTAGCCCAGTATAATGGTAGTGGCTGGAGTACTCGTGCCACACCGCCCTTCTCTGACAGGTGCACATGAACCCATGCACCTCCTGCTTATGGCTCTAGCCCAGTATAATGGTAGTGGCTGGAGTACTCGTGCCACACCGCCCTTCTCTGACAGGTGCACATGAACCCATGCACCTCCTGCTTATGCCTCCAGCCCAGTGCAATGGGAGTGCATGGAGTACTCGTGCCACACCGCCATTCTCTCACAGCGTGCACATGAACCCATGCACCTCCTGCTTATGGCTCTAGCCCTGCGCATGGAGTACTCGTGCCACACTGCCATTCTCTCACAGCGTGCATATGAACCCATGCACCTCGTGCTTATGCCTCCAGCCCAGTGCAATGGGAGTGCATGGAGTACTCGTGCCACACCGCCATTCTCTGACAGGTGCACATGGACCTATGTACCTCCTGCTTATGGCTCTAGCCCAGTATAATGGTACTGGCTGGAGTACTCGTGCCACACCGCCCTTCTCTGACAGGTGCACATGAACCCATGCACCTCCTGCTTATGGCTCTAGCCCAGTATAATGGTAGTGGCTGGAGTACTCGTGCCACACCGCCCTTCTCTGACAGGTGCACATGAACCCATGCACCTCCTGCTTATGCCTCTAGCCCAGTGCAATGGGAGTGCATGGAGTACTCGTGCCACACCGCCATTCTCTCACAGCGTGCACATGAACCCATGCACCTCCTGCTTATGGCTCTAGCCCTGTGCATGGAGTACTCGTGCCACACTGCCATTCTCTCACAGCGTGCATATGAACCCATGCACCTCGTGCTTATGCCTCCAGCCCAGTGCAATGGGAGTGCATGGAGTACTCGTGCCACACCGCCATTCTCTGACAGGTGCACATGGACCCATGTACCTCCTGCTTATGGCTCTAGCCCAGTATAATGGTAGTGGCTGGAGTACTCGTGCCACACCGCCCTTCTCTGACAGGTGCACATGAACCCATGCACCTCCTGCTTATGGCTCTAGCCCAGTATAATGGTAGTGGCTGGAGTACTCGTGCCACACCGCCCTTCTCTGACAGGTGCACATGAACCCATGCACCTCCTGCTTATGCCTCCAGCCCAGTGCAATGGGAGTGCATGGAGTACTCGTGCCACACCGCCATTCTCTCACAGCGTGCACATGAACCCATGCACCTCCTGCTTATGGCTCTAGCCCTGCGCATGGAGTACTCGTGCCACACTGCCATTCTCTCACAGCGTGCATATGAACCCATGCACCTCGTGCTTATGCCTCCAGCCCAGTGCAATGGGAGTGCATGGAGTACTCGTGCCACACCGCCATTCTCTGACAGGTGCACATGGACCTATGTACCTCCTGCTTATGGCTCTAGCCCAGTATAATGGTAGTGGCTGGAGTACTCGTGCCACACCGCCCTTCTCTGACAGGTGCACATGAACCCATGCACCTCCTGCTTATGGCTCTAGCCCAGTATAATGGTAGTGGCTGGAGTACTCGTGCCACACCGCCCTTCTCTGACAGGTGCACATGAACCCATGCACCTCCTGCTTATGCCTCCAGCCCAGTGCAATGGGAGTGCATGGAGTACTCGTGCCACACCGCCATTCTCTCACAGCGTGCACATGAACCCATGCACCTCCTGCTTATGGCTCTAGCCCTGCGCATGGAGTACTCGTGCCACACTGCCATTCTCTCACAGCGTGCATATGAACCCATGCACCTCGTGCTTATGCCTCCAGCCCAGTGCAATGGGAGTGCATGGAGTACTCGTGCCACACCACCATTCTCTGACAGGTGCACATGGACCTATGTACCTCCTGCTTATGGCTCTAGCCCAGTATAATGGTAGTGGCTGGAGTACTCGTGCCACACCGCCCTTCTCTGACAGGTGCACATGAACCCATGCACCTCCTGCTTATGGCTCTAGCCCCGTGCATGGAGTACTCGTGCCACACCGCCATTCTCTCACAGTGTGCATATGAACCCATGCACCTCGTGCTTATGCCTCCAGCCCAGTGCAATGGGAGTGCATGGAGTACTCGTGCCACACCGCCATTCTCTGACAGGTGCACATGGACCCATGTACCTCCGGCTTATGGCTCTAGCCCAGTATAATGGTAGTGGCTGGAGTACTTGTGCCACACTGCCATTCTCTGACAGATGCTCAGGAACCCATGCACCTCCTGCTTATGGCAATAGCCCAGTGCAGTGGGAGTGCCTGGAGTACTTGTGCCACACAGCCATTCTCTCACAGTGAGCACATGGACCCATGCCCCGCCTGCTTATGGCTCTATCCCAGTATAATGGTAGTGGCTGGAGTACTTGTGCCACACTGCCATTCTCTGACAGGTGCACATGAGCCCATGCACCTCCTGCTTATGGCTCTAGCCCAGTGCAGTGGGAGTGCCTGGAGTACTTGTGCCACACAGCCATTCTCTCACAGTGAGCACATGGACCCATGCCCCGCCCGCTTATGGCTCTATCCCAGTATAATGGTAGTGGCTGGAGTACTTGTGCCACACTGCCATTCTCTGACAGGTGCACATGAGCCCATGCACCTCCTGCTTATGGCTCTAGCCCAGTGCAGTGGGAGTGCATGGAGTACTCGTGCCACACCGCCATTCTCTGACAGGTGCACATGAGCCCATGCACCTCCTGCTTATGGCTCTAGCCCAGTGCAGTGGGAGTGCATGGAGTACTCGTGCCACACCGCCATTCTCTGACAGGTGCACATGAGCCCATGCACCTCCTGCTTATGGCTCTAGCCCAGTGCAGTGGGAGTGCATGGAGTACTCGTGCCACACCGCCATTCTCTGACAGGTGCACATGAGCCCATGCACCTCCTGCTTATGGCTCTAGCCCAGTGCAGTGGGAGTGCATGGAGTACTCGTGCCACACCGCCCTTCTCTGACAGGTGCACATGAACCCATGCACCTCCTGCTTATGGCTCTAGTCCAGTATAATGGTAGTGGCTGGAGTACTCGTGCCACACCGCCCTTCTCTGACAGGTGCACATGAACCCATGCACCTCCTGCTTATGCCTCCAGCCCAGTGCAATGGGAGTGCATGGAGTACTCGTGCCACACCGCCATTCTCTCACAGCGTGCACATGAACCCATGCACCTCCTGCTTATGGCTCTAGCCCTGCGCATGGAGTACTCGTGCCACACTGCCATTCTCTCACAGCGTGCATATGAACCCATGCACCTCGTGCTTATGCCTCCAGCCCAGTGCAATGGGAGTGCATGGAGTACTCGTGCCACACCACCATTCTCTGACAGGTGCACATGGACCTATGTACCTCCTGCTTATGGCTCTAGCCCAGTATAATGGTAGTGGCTGGAGTACTCGTGCCACACCGCCCTTCTCTGACAGGTGCACATGAACCCATGCACCTCCTGCTTATGGCTCTAGCCCCGTGCATGGAGTACTCGTGCCACACCGCCATTCTCTCACAGTGTGCATATGAACCCATGCACCTCGTGCTTATGCCTCCAGCCCAGTGCAATGGGAGTGCATGGAGTACTCGTGCCACACCGCCATTCTCTGACAGGTGCACATGGACCCATGTACCTCCGGCTTATGGCTCTAGCCCAGTATAATGGTAGTGGCTGGAGTACTTGTGCCACACTGCCATTCTCTGACAGATGCTCAGGAACCCATGCACCTCCTGCTTATGGCAATAGCCCAGTGCAGTGGGAGTGCCTGGAGTACTTGTGCCACACAGCCATTCTCTCACAGTGAGCACATGGACCCATGCCCCGCCTGCTTATGGCTCTATCCCAGTATAATGGTAGTGGCTGGAGTACTTGTGCCACACTGCCATTCTCTGACAGGTGCACATGAGCCCATGCACCTCCTGCTTATGGCTCTAGCCCAGTGCAGTGGGAGTGCCTGGAGTACTTGTGCCACACAGCCATTCTCTCACAGTGAGCACATGGACCCATGCCCCGCCCGCTTATGGCTCTATCCCAGTATAATGGTAGTGGCTGGAGTACTTGTGCCACACTGCCATTCTCTGACAGGTGCACATGAGCCCATGCACCTCCTGCTTATGGCTCTAGCCCAGTGCAGTGGGAGTGCATGGAGTACTCGTGCCACACCGCCATTCTCTGACAGGTGCACATGAGCCCATGCACCTCCTGCTTATGGCTCTAGCCCAGTGCAGTGGGAGTGCATGGAGTACTCGTGCCACACCGCCATTCTCTGACAGGTGCACATGAGCCCATGCACCTC
The DNA here is from genome assembly GCF_040938575.1 of Ambystoma mexicanum. Lineage (NCBI taxonomy): Eukaryota > Metazoa > Chordata > Amphibia > Caudata > Ambystomatidae > Ambystoma > Ambystoma mexicanum. The sequence continues at coordinate 61,958,148 of NC_090930.1, forward strand.
CTGCTTATGGCTCTAGCCCAGTGCAGTGGGAGTGCATGGAGTACTCGTGCCACATCGCCATTCTCTGACAGGTGCTCAGGAACCCATGCACCTCCTGCTTATGGCTCTAGCCCAGTGCAGTAGGAGTGCACGGAGTAGAAAGTTTCCAAGCAGGACATCAGAAACGAGGTCCGGTGTTCCAGGCACCCCTCAATACGAGGCTGATGCAAGGACAGGGGTCTTGAGGTGCTCCCGGGTGGTGGCTGGTAGGAGAGGGCTGGAGCCAAACACTGCGCACCTGGCACTGACTGCTCTAAAGTTGAACTCCACCTCTTACTATACACTCCTGGTGTGCCGCTTCTCCCGCTTGTCTGTGCTTGTTGCCGAAGATCTATTTCCCGCTACTCCGCCATTTTCTCACTGCACACTTATGGTTGAGCTTGTTGTGACTCTGTGGGGGCGGGGGGTGGCTGTGATGCGCAGTACGGTGGTGTAATGAAGAAGCACACAAAGGGGTGTATTCTACAGGTCCCGCTCCCCGGTCTGCCCAAAGTCTGCCAGGATGGGCCTCTTTATTTCCTGGCACGGGTTGCGATCACATGACACAACACTCCTGCCAAATTTAATGAAAACAAAACATTCTTGACAACGTGTCAGAAGAAAGAACACAAATGGGACCAGTCAACATAAGGCATAAAACATTCGAACCCTAAACACTGTGGGGTTGTGCACGACCCTGGGGGAAGTTCTCTTTCTAGTGCCTGTCACAGTTCAGGTACCTAGATCATAATCTGTCTGGACTATGGGCAGTCCTGGACAAGAGTCGGGAGCTCTAGAGTGACCCACTCAGTGAGGCGCCATTATGGGGGTAATCGCCTCAGCGAGGCGCTATGAAGGGGGAAATCGAAATTCACATTTATAAAAAAATAGTGAGGCATCTTGCAGAATTCACAGCAGCTTCTCACGACATTCAACGATGGAGGCCTGTCTGGGTCTAGCAGGAACACCTCTTCCTGCAGAGAAGGAGCCGCGATGGGGGCCTGTCTGGGTCTAGCAGGAACATCTCTCCCTGCAGAGAAGGAACCGCGATGGGGGCCTGTCTGGGTCTAGGCAGGAACACCTCTTCCTGCAGAGAAGGAGCCGCGATGGGGGCCTGTCTGGGTCTAGGCAGGAACACCTCTCCCTGCAGAGAAGGAACCGCGATGGGGGCCTGTCTGGGTCTAGGCAGGAACACCTCTTCCTGCAGAGAAGGAGCCGCCGCGATGCAGGCCTGTCTGGGTCTAGGCAGGAACACCTCTTCCTGCAGAGAAGGAACCTCGATGGGGGCCTGTCTGGGTCTAGGCAGGAACGGCGATGGGGGCCTGTCTGAGTCTAGGCAGGAACACCTCTTCCTGCAGAGAAGGAGCCGCGATGGGGGCCTGTCTGGGTCTAGGCAGGAACACCTCTTCCTGCAGAGAAGGAGCCGCGATGGAGGCCTGTCTGGGTCTAGGCAGGAACACCTCTTCCTGCAGAGAAGGAGCCGCGATGGAGGCCCGTCTGGGTCTAGGCAGGAACACCTCTTCCTGCAGAGAAGGAACCGTGATGGGGGCCCGTCTGGGTCTATGCAGGAACACCTCTTCCTGCAGAGAAGGAGCCGCGATGGGGGCCCGTCTGGGTCTAGGCAGGAACACCTCTTCCTGCAGAGAAGGAACCGCGATGGGGGCCTGGAGGCCTGTCTGGGTCTAGGCAGGAACACCTCTTCCTGCAGAGAAGGAACCGCGATGGGGGCCCGTCTGGGTCTAGGCAGGAACACCTCTTCCTGCAGAGAAGGAGCCGCGGTGGAGGCCCGTCTGGCGATGCCACAGCTATTATTTGAACAGCATTATAGACCCCCACGGTGTAGTGCAGTGTAGGAGTGGGAGGTCCCCAAAAATTGATTGCCTCGCCCGCTCTCACTGCCACACGAAGTGCAAGTGACCACGAGCAAGTCAATCCGTGAAAATATTACACTCACAAATTAGTTATGTGTTTCCAATAAGAATCAGTACACTGAACACGTATGGAGGTTTCAACAAATGTTCCATAGATATACAATATATATTTATATATGGTTTGGAAAACAGAACCACAAGCGTCGTCAGAAAAAATGCATTTATGTAAGAATAGAAAAGATACTTTTGATCACACTAAAGATTGCACGGATGCAGATTACACGCAATGCATTGTGGGTAAACTGATATTTACCACGGGTTGCCAGAAGAAGGAGGCGGGGTTTGAGGGCGGGGCTTCACAGTCCTGGGCAGGAGTTTGGAGCTCTAGAGTGACCCACTCAGTGAGGCGCTATGATGGGGGTAATCGCGTCAGTGAGGCGCTATGATGGGGTAATCGAAATTCACTTAATTAAAAAATAGTGAGACATCTTGGAGAATTCACAGCAGCTTCTCACAACATACACCACAATGCACTTTATGGATAAGACAAGCTGGACAGACATTGCAAAAGTAACTACACTGATGTGCACAGTTTTACATTCTCTTCAGCAGTGATTTTGCTTTTCAGCTTCTCCAGACGTCCCTATTGGTTCATGCTCTGTCTGTGCCTTCTTTGGTGGCATGAATAGTTCTCTCTGCTAATTCTGTTGCTGCCCGAGGATGACGTGGGAGCGCAGCAACCACTGGGCTTCAGCACCGCCCCAAATGTTGGCTTATGCTTGAACCTGCACACCAATACAAACAAGCATTGGCAACTGTGGCGTTGCCCCTTTAAGGGTACGCACGCGACGGAGTGACGTCAACTCCGTCGCGTGCCAGTTTAAATAAACGGGGCGGCTCCTGGTGACGTCAGTTCACCGGGGAGCCCACACCGACAACATCTCCGTCTCTGTGTCTGATTACCACAGGGGGTGGGGGGCTCACGGAGGCGGCCCATCGGAGACCGCCAACAGTGGCGACGAGACCGGGATCGCTTCCTGGGACACGCGGGGGAGTTTCGCCGCAGCGCAGATGATCGTGTGTGAGCGCGCGACGAACTCCGACCGCAGAGAAGGGAGCGACGCACGCGGCTGGCGGCCATTTTGATGAACAGGCCTCGGAGACTCACGGCTTCATAACGAAGCGTCGGTGAGCCATCCGGGCTTAATTTTTGGAAACTTCAGCGGCGGATGGTCGCTGAACACAGCACATGTCAATTTCATGAGGAAACTTTGACAATTTCCACCATTATCGTCGAGCAGAGGCAGGGGAACTCCATGGGGAGCCTGCTGTTGCACTAGGAGTCTGTCCCTTCCTCTACTCAATTTTTGGACACATCATTGTCTGCATGCTGGCTGGAGTGACACCTTCACGAAGATCACGGCTAGTGGTGAGTTGCGGCCCCTTTCTTGCCAATCTTGTGGGGTGCCTGTGCGCTTTCCACCATGAACCAGGATGCTGCTGCTGCTGCTGCTCCTGCTGCTGTGGGTCCAGTACCGCCTGTGCTTCCACCTGCCCCTCCGCCGAAACCACCGGGGTCCCTACAGCCAATGCCTGAGTTTGATATCTCGGGTGCTCCATCGGGCCTGGGACAGAGGTGGAAGATGTGGATGGATAGGCTGGAGATGTATTTCAGGGCCACAATGGAAACAACGGACGACGGCAAGCTGGCCACCCTCCTGTACTCGGCTGGTCCGGCGGTGCATGAGGTATTTATGTCCCTGCAGCCGGTGGACGGATCGTTTGCTGCGGCAAAGGAGGCACTCCATAACCATTTTCTGCCAATGGCCAATGCGGACTATGAACGTTTTCTTATGGGAACGGCTCGCCAAAAAGATGATGAGACTCTGGATGTATTCGTTGGGCGGCTGCGGCGTCTGGCAGCACCGTGTGCTTGGAATGACCCCGAGGTCATGATTAGGAACCAACTCATTCAGGGGTGCAGCTCTGGGAAACTGAGACGCCAGATCCTGCGGGAGCCGGGCATCACCCTCCCTCGCATCCTAGAACTGGGGAGATGCCACGAGGTCGCTGAACTGCGTGCGACCAGGATGGAAGCGGGTGTTCGCCCAGCCAAGGTGGAGGAGATCTGTGCGGTCGGAAGAGGCCGCGGGTTAAGGCGCCCTATGAACAATCAGAGCCAGCGCGCGCAGGGGTCGAATATCTCCTGCCCGAAGTGTGGCTATGATCTCCCGCACCCCGCGGAGTGCCCGGCAACGGGAGTCAAGTGTGGCAGATGCGGAGGCCCTGACCACTTCGCCAGAATGTGTAAGTCTGCCGCCCCCAAAATTGTGCCGAGGGGACCAGTTCGAGCCGGCTTCTTCCGGCCCCAGAGGGCCTCCAACGTTGCCCAGCTGGACCAGGGTGACGAAGGAGCCTGTCAGGAGGAGGAGGAGGAGGACGAGGATGAGGAGAACGTGTTTTTCGTGTCCAGTGTGAGCGTGCTCAAGTCCCGCTCCAAAAGACAACCCAGGTGTAACGTGCTGGTTAATGGAAACTCTGTGCCGATGCTAGTGGACACTGGCGCTTCTGTAAATGTAATGGCCCGCCAGCATTACAAGACCATGCTCGAGCAGTTGTGGAGAGTGAGAGAGGAACTAATGTTCTCCGAGTCGGGGCTACTGCTAAGAGGGGAAAGGATCGTAGTGCCCCAGGCCAAAGTGGCACAGGTCATCGCGCTGGCGCACCAAGGGCATCAAGGGGCCCCCAAAACCAAAGCTCGCCTCCGTCAGAAGGTGTGGTTTCCTGAGTTGGAGCGGAAGGTGGAGGCGTTCGTGGCCTCTTGTGTGTGGTGTCAGGCGGCGGCCCCGGCCCAGAAAGAACCATCCATTGAAGCAATGCCCCGCGGGACTCGACCATGGGAAGTGGTGCACGCCGACTCCGGGTCCACATCCAGAGGCACGCATTTTCTAGTGGTGGTAGACGAGTGGTCGAGGTACCCGGAAGTTGAGTTTATAGACTCAGTGGCGTTTGAGAACGTGGTGGTGGCGCTAGAGAAGATCTTTGCCACTCATGGCCTCCCCTCGGTGCTGTGCTCGGACAACGGAGCCCCATTCCAGGGGGAGAGTTTCGCAGAACTCATGAAAGAGTATGGAATTCAACACCGGCGGGTCACCCCACTGTGGCCCCGCGCCAACGGGGAGGCCGAGCGAATGATGCGCACCCTCAATAAGGTGTTCCGCATTGCCCATGGAAGAGGGGAGTGTTTGCAGAGGGCTCTGTACGTATTCCTACGAGGGTACCGCACCACCCCTCATTCGTCTACGGGGGTGGCTCCGGCAGAAGCACTATTCCAGCGGTGCCCGAGAGATGTCATACCGGAGGTGGGGGACAGAGACCCCGCCGTCATCGACAATGAGCAGGTGGAAGAGGACAGACAGGTCAGGACACAGATGGAGAACATCCGGAGGGGGCTCAGACCCCCACACATCGCGCTGGGGGATGAGGTGCTGGTAAGAAATCGTCACCCTCATGGAAAACTGTCTCTCACGTATGAACCCGCCCCCCTGGACGTGGTGGCCGTAAAAGGGTCAATGGTGACTGCATCGGATGGAACTTCATCGGTAACCAGGAATGCGTCGTTCTTCAGGAAGATTGGTGACCCCAGAGTGGACAACCCGGACAACCGAGAAGGGGAAGGCGCTCTGGATGAAGGTGGGGGAGAACGCGCCGTAGTGGAATCACCCGCTCGAGGCGGACCCGGTCCAGGAACACCAGCCAGGGACGGTGGCAGGAGGTACCCCCTGAGATCAGGGCGTGGGAAACCTGCCCGTCTCAGTGACTATGTTACGGACTGAGCTGGGAGGCTGACCGGGGACTAATGGTCAGGCCATGACAGGTACACACGGGGGATCCGGGGTGGCTGTCAATAAATGGGGGTTTTTGTTGAAACTTATAGAGTGATATGTGTCATAGATGTGTGCTAGTTAAGTACTCCTATTTCCAATTTGTTGTTATGGAAAAGGAGGAGTGTGGCGTTGCCCCTTTAAGGGTACGCACGCGACGGAGTGACGTCAACTCCGTTGCGTGCCAGTTTAAATAAACGGGGCGGCTCCTGGTGACGTCAGTTCACCGGGGAGCCCACACCGACAACATCTCCGTCTCTGTGTCTGATTACCACAGGGGGTGGGGGGCTCACGGAGGCGGCCCATCGGAGACCGCCAACAGCAACGCCAATAGTTTGGGTGTTTGTAGTTTATTGCATTTTTGCATTTAGCATGGACGGAAGGAAAGTGAAATGACAGCACAGCGAGGAAGACATTACAGCATGGGAGGCAATGAAAGGCAGTGCCGGGGCAGGGGGGCAGTGGGGAGCCCTGTGGGGAGGAATAAGAAATAAATGGGTAAACGAGGGAGAATATGAAAATCCAATAGATGAAAGCTAGGCCAGCAACACTACACAGGAGCACTGGAGAACATTTAAAGGAAAGATTGAAAGTGCAAATGGGGGGAAGGAACGACAGGGCAAAGAGGGGGCGGAGCAAGAGCACAAAGGGGGGCTGAGCAGCAGCGCAAAAGCTGTGCGGAGCGACAGCACTAGAGAGAGAAAGAGCGTCAGTGCAAGGGCCAGGAGCGACAGCGTAAAACGGGAGGGGTGACAGCACAAGGGGAAGGAGTGACAGTGCAAGGGGGAAGGAGTGACAGGGCAAGGGGAAGGAGCGACAGTGCAAGGGAAAGGAGTGACAGTGCAAGGGGGAAAGAGTGACAGCGTAAAACGGGAGGGGTGACAGCACAAGGGGGAGGAACAATAGCCCAAGGGGCAGAAGCGACAGCGTAAGGGGGAAGGAGGAACAGCACAAGGGGAAGGAGTGACAGTGCAAGGGGGAAGGAGTGACAGGGCAAGGCGGGAGGGGCGGCAGCACAAGGGGAGGTACACCAGCGCAAGGGTGAGGGGCAATAGCGCAAAGGGACAGGGCAGAGAGGGGGCAGAGCAGCAGCACAAAGGGGGGGCTAATCAACAGCACACAGCTGTGTGGGGTAACAGCACTAGAGAGAAAGAGCGCAAGGGCCAGGAGCGACAGTGCAAGGCGGGAGAGGCCACATCGCAAAGAGAGGTACACCAGCGCAGGGGTGAGGGGCAATAGCGCAAGGTGGGAGAAGCAACAGTGCAAAGGAAAAGGAGGGACAGCGCAATGTTGTATTTCGAATTTGAAACGTGGAACAGGATTCTAGGTGCTTCAACCCTAGACCTAAATCACATTGTATTTGAGAGCATCAATGTTTGATTAGTGATGAAGAATGAATCTAACACCAAACACCTTATGGAAGCAGAAAATATTGCATGCTGGGCCCCAGCAGAAACATGGGTCATTAGCAACTTCACTTCAATCCTCGATATCTGGGCTCCTGTAAACTCAATAATCCTGGTCAAAATTTGACAACACAGAAAAGGGTGGGCACATAACCTGGATGAACCCCAACACATTGAAGTGCCACATTATTGAAAGAAAAACCACCACTTCCTGTGATCACGCAGCCTTACAAGCTCATCCAAACTCCTACAACTGTAGTCTGATCATCATGGCCCACTGCTTCCCTGGAAGCAGTCCCACCTTTATCACAGAATGGGGAGACCTGGAGTCCATACTTGAGAATGCAGCAGACAGCTCACTGTTGATGGGTGTTCTCAATACCTGGATTGATATGAACAACTCTGGCCAAGATCTCAACCTACTAGTACCAAAGATCTGTGTTGTGAACAAGGACCAGGGAAACAGGAAATAGAACTCGAAGCAGGTTGGGAGCAGGAGAAAACATGTGTCAATGTTTCTGCACCTCTCCAATGAACTACAACGTACAGATGCCCTCATAACGTTGTTTATTTGGGAGGTGCAGTACCACTGACAACATACAGATGTCCTCATTCTTTAGAGTGAAGGAGGACATCAGTGGAACTGCACCTTTCAAAAAAATAATGGCTTGTTTGGTAACTATTCAGAAAGGGAAACCTACATGTAGCCAAATACGGTCAGGAAAGTAGTCCAAATATAGCCCAAATCCCTCTGGCTGTGAAAAGAAAGATCAGTAGGCAGCCCCAGCTTTGAAAGTGACACAGGCAGGTGACATGGTACAACAAACATGCTCCTCCACTGTTTTCAAGGGGAATAACTCATTTCAAAGTATTTTTAGAGTGGAATTATTTAAAATAAACAGAATTTAGAAATGCATATTGGATTTATTGAAAATAAATTTGAGCATATCAATCATGAATGTAAAATAAATATGCAAAATTTAAAGGTTTGTAATACAGGTGAGACCTAAAAACAAAAGACATTATCATACAGTAAAAAAGTGTGAGTGCATGACACCCTGCGTGTAAACAGGTCCCACATTCAACCCAGACATACCAAACATAGAAGCAAACCAATCATACCACATTCGCTCATGCACAAACTGATTCATAAAAACAAATGAGACACAAGATGGAACTATTAATTCATCTCAACACCCGTCACTCTAAAACTCGATGCCTTGAATGGTTTGCTTCAACAGGCCGGCTATGTTGAATTACATGTACTACGGCCATACATTAGAAACCAGAAAGCAAATTACAACCAAGTGAGAATTTCTTGCCAACTCGAGTTTCGGCTCTGGGGTCCCTCCTTCCAACCCGACCCAGCCATCTCCAGGACAAAGATTTATAAAACCACCAAAGAGAACATCTTGTAATCTGAAAAATAGCCAACAAGCAAAGGGAATCTAAATTAATACTTTATCAATGAAGTTCACGCACTGATGTTCATAAGAGATACAAAAGAAAACATGGAAAGAAAATTTGAAAACCATTTTGGTATTCTAACCTTGTTTTTGAATGCACATAGGTGACATGTCCAATTTATAAATGTCACCCTGGCCGACAGCCATGCTACCAAAGATCGGCGCCTTGTCCAAGAAACAAGAACAGAGAATACATCTTTTCAACACATTCATTATTGAAAGTCATGATTCTATTAAAGACTCAGAGGCGAAGGATCATGCTCAACTCAACTCATTACTTCTCGAGCAGCCAACCAATTAATATTTACATAAACCAAACTATCAAATGAACTACAATATCCATGATCATAGGAGAAATTTGAAGTTTGTGCTCTATTGGTTAAACAGTACCACATGATCTCAACAGTCCAATCATGTCTTAACAGTCCAATATAAACATCCACATCTTCCTTGTATCTTCCGCTTTCTGAAAATGGTCGACAACTGAACTTACGTCCCAACCGGCAAACTCCTGAACTCTCTTATCCTCATTGATTATTCTTCATGTACCAACCGGCTTAGACACTGCATCTGTCAAAACAGATATAACAACGATAACGTAACCATTCCAGGACAGGTGGGCAATCGCTAAATACAACAGTCATGTGCATTGACGAAAACATTACATGATTAACAACATATTTCCAGTCATGTCTCAATTTAGCGATTGAAAGGGTGGAATGGTCCTTCGCCTTCGAAAAGGGAGAAAGAAATAAGCAAAGCTCATATGTGCCGCCGGGGTGTCCGGTTCTACGTAAGTGCAAGGAGGCAGGGGACGGTAGGGTTGCAGATACAGTTCCTAGTGCATGGTAGGCCCGGAGGCAGTGCATGGGCCACTTGGTCATGAAGGAGCCTAGTCACCATAAGGTACCGAGGGGGGCTAGGTAACCTGTTAGTCCTGTTAGTGCAGCAGACAAGAACGTCAGCATGGGCGAGAGAGAGCGAGAAAGCAGAAGCGAAAAGGAAGGTCTTGAGTTGCCTCCAAAACCTCAGGTGGTACTGATTGAGTTTGAGAGAGACAGGGAGGCTGTTCCAGAGAGAGGCAGCAGCTGAGGAGAGAGATCTACCCCTCACTCTCAGCCTGGACCTGGAGAAGTGCCTGACCCTTAGAGAGTTTGAGGTGGATGAGCGGAAGGCTCGAGAAGGAAAGTGCTCAGGAAGTGACAGTTGGATGTAGTGTGAACCCCAGCCCCAGAAAGCCTTATGGACAATGCAGAGGGTCTTGAACTTGATCCTTGCAGCCATCGGGAGCCAGTGGAGAGATTTCAGGGCTGGAGAGATACAATCCCTGGTCTTGAGGCCAAGGGCAAGTCTCATAGTCCTGTTCTGGATTAGTTGCAGAGGGCGAAGAGTAGAGGAAGACACATTTAGAAAGAGGCTGTTGCTGTAGTCCATCCTAGAGAGAACCAGGGCTCTGGAGACAGTGAGCTTCTGGGGAAGTTAGAAAAGGAAGACTACCTCTAAGGAGGTGCAGCTGGTAGTGGGACTTCTTAGAGATGACGGTGATGAGAGGAGAGAAGGAGAGGGTGAGTCAAAGATAACACCAATGTTTTCTGCCTCGCAGGAAGGCACAGGTAGTGGGCCCAAGGAGGGCGGCCAGAGGGAAAGCGGGTGTGGGGATCGCAATGAGAGGGATCTCAGTCTTACTGGTGTTCAGGAAGAGATTGTTAGAGGCACACTATTCCTGAATCGTGGATAGACAATCAGGAATGAGCGAGAGAGGAAAGGAGGCTAAGGGGAGCCTGATGGAGAGCTGAGTGTCATCCGCATAACACTGAAAGTTAGTAGAGAAGGTAGAGATGAGATGGGCCAAAGGTGCCAAGTAAAGGTTGAAGAGCCAGGGTGAGAGGCTAGAGCCCTGGGGAACACCACATGTGGAGAGAGAGGTGGACCTGGGATGGTCGATCAGAGAGGAAGGAGGCCAACCAGGATAGGGCCTGATCCGTGATGCTCAGGTTGTCACAGAGACGATTGATCAGGATGGCGTGGCTGACCTTGTTGAAAGCAGAGGAAATATCGGGGAGGATGAGGACAGAAGGAAGGCTGGAGTTAAGATTTGAGAGCAGGTCTTCACGGGTGTTCAGGAGAGCAGTTTCGTGCTTCTGGCTGCTCTAAAGCCAGATTGATGGTCATGGAGACAACCAACAGATTCGGTATGGAGAGTAAGCTGGGAGATGGCCAGCTTTTCCGGGGGTTTGCCCACGAAAGGAGTGATAGGGATTGGGCGGTAGTTTTCCACAGAGGAAGGATCGGCAGAAGGCTTCTTCAAGAGGGGATGCACAAGGGAGTGCTTTAGGGGGAGGGAAAGATCCTGTAGCAAAAGAGTGGTTGCAGAAATTGGCCAAGGCGTTAGCGAGGGTGTCGATGTGGTCCTTGATGGTTCTGGAGGATCAGGGGAGTATCTGCTTGGATGATCCTTTCATAGATCGGACTTGCCTAGAAACATCGTCAGGAGTGAATATGGTAAAAGCAGAGAACTGAGTAGGAGTTAGAGAGGCGGCTGGAGAGGGGCCAAGAGAGGTAGAGGGAGAGGAAGAGGAAGAGGAGAGAGCGGACAGGATGTCCTGAATTTCAGTGGTGAAGTGAGAAGCCAGTGCCGAGCAGAAGGCCTGGGAGGGAACAGGAGAGGTGGAGACTGCAGCAGAATTGGCCAGCTCCTTGCAGATTCTGAAGAGTTTGGCCGTGTTGTTGGAGGCTGCAGAGATGCAGGCTTGAATGTAGGCTCTCTTCTTGGACAGGACAGAGAGTCTGTATTGCCTTTGGAGCAGGCGATAGGTCAGTTTGTCAGAGGATGCGCCTGATGCCCTCCACTTCCTCTCAGCTAACATGCACTTGCGTTTAAGGGTGGAGAGGTCGGAGTCATGCCAAGAGTTGCACTTGGAGGTGGGCTTCAAGCGGGTCCTCATGAAAGGGGCAAGGACATCAAGAGTGTTAGAGAGATGCAGGTTAGAGAAGGCTGTGTCAGAGTGTAAGTCAGCCACAGGCGTAGGAGGATGTGAGAAAGTAGCAGCAAAAGCCTCCACTGACACACGCTTCATGGGCCGGATGGCCGAGAAGGTGGGTTGGCAGTGCTGGGGTCAGCTTCACCTGGGCTACATAGAGCGTCAGGTGGGAAGAGAGAACAAAGTGGTCAGTCCAGGAGAGAGGAGTGGTGAGAGGATTTGAGAGGGGGATGTCAGGGGAGATGAGAACATCCAGATTGTGCCCGGCGGAGTGAGTGGGGCCCGAGGGTAGAACAGAAAGAGAGAGAGAGTCTCAGAACAGAAAGAGAGAGAGAGTCTCAGAGATTGCGAAATAACCCAGAGGAAAGGTTAAACACATCTAGATGGATGTTGAGGTATCCAAGGAGGAGAAGTTGAGAGGTTGAGGCAAGGAGAGAGGGGGAGAGGTCAGCCCACTCAGAGAGGAAGAGGGCAACCTGACCAGGTGGCCTGTAGATGGTGGCCACAGTAGGAGAGTGGCCAGGAGAGATGGGGAGTCTGCAGACCAGGCATTCAATGGAGGAGTAGGCCTGCATAGGAATGACAGAAGCAGGGATCCGCTCTGGAAAGGTCAGAGCTATTACACCTCCTGTACAGTTGTTTCTGAGTACGGATAGGATCTTGTAACCATTGTAGAGGAGAGTGTCAAAACACGTGAAAGAGCTGGCCGTGAACCATGTCTCAGAGAGAGAGTTGAGAGTAGCAACGTGTAATAGATTGCCACATTTGAATGACTTCCATTGAGGGGTACAGGCAAGAGGTCCACCCTGCAGAGGTGGTAGAGGGCCCGAGAGTGAGCAGAGGAGGAAGAAGGAGATGGCAGAGTAGACAGAGAGGATGGAGAGGGTGCCAGAGGGGTGGCAGCGGAAGAACGTGGCAGAGTAGCCAGAGAAGATGAGGGTGGTGCCAGAGAGGTGGCGGCAGAAGAGGGAGGTAGCGGAGGAGCCAGAGAGGTGTAGGTAGGAGAAACATGAGAAGGAAGGAAATTGATAAGACACCAGAAATGCCTATTGAAAATGAGTAGATTGGGCTCAGTGCCCTGGAACAAGACAGTGCCATTCAGATAGACAATAATGATGGTCTTGGAGGAGTGGAAGGAGGCCAGGATCACATCCCATCGAGTGCCACCATTAATGGAAGAGGAGGAAAAAGGGGACGGAACAGAGACCATATGGGGGGTCCATAGGCCTGAAGAAGTAAAGACAAAGAGGATATTGGTAAGGGTCTGTCTGGAGTAAGAACTGATGTAGGTATCAGCGATAGGGAAGCCTGGGTTGGAGACCAGGATGTCCCTTTTGAGGTACTTCCTATCAGACTTAGTGAGAGGAATAGGAAAGGAGATAGAGTAGCCGTTAGAGAAGATAGGAAAGATGGTTAGCACCATAGAGGGTGCGAAGGAAAGAGGAGACAGGCCTGAGGGAACGGAGAGAGATGCACAGCCCTGTGGCACACAACTGGGGATGTGCAGTGGGGGGGAGGCCGGGGTGACAACAAAGGAAGACACAGGGGGAGAACAAGTAACATACAACAGTGAACGGCAAGCCTTAAGGGGGGTCTAGGGTGGGAGGGAGCATAAAGAGACCCAGTAACAGTGCCACAGTTACCAGAATGCAAAACACCCAGTTTCAACTTTCCCAGAGGGAGGAAAAAGGCTCTATTTTTAAACACAGCACAATACAAAACACCCACATTCAACTTTCCTAGAGGGGGGGAAAGGCTCTGTTTTTAAACACAGCACAATGCAAAAGACCCAGATTCGACTTACCTGGAGAGTTGCAGCAGGTTGACGGCTGCAGGCCTGCCATGGCGGACACTGGCAGACACCAACTGGAGTGGTCCTTAGCCTTGGGGTCCGTTGCCGAGGTTGCTTAGAAGGCTAAAGGAAAAAGGGCCCAGTTCCACCAATGGGAGCACGTGGGCAGGAGGTAGGGGAACAGGAAGCAGGGAGGTGAGGTAGTGGGAGCCAGGCATTGTGCTGCACGTAGCACCAACAAAGTAAATTAAATAAATGAATTCCCCAAGGCAGGAGCCTTGCAGCTAGTGAGGCAGCGGTGGAAGCGCACATAAAATAAATGAATTTAGCCCAGGGGCTGCAGTGGAACACTCACCCCAGGTAGGAGGATGCCAAGTGCTGGCAACGGAGCCCAGAGGGTATATAACCTTATGAGGACGGGCCCGTTCCACCAATGGGAGCGCGTGGGCGGGAGGGAGAGGAGCAGGGAGGCGAGGTAGGGGGAGGGAGCAGTTGGTCAAAAAACATTGCCTTTCGTGCGACACAAATGCCATCCCCACCCCAAGTAAGAACATTTATGTTGCCTTTGACCATACTACCAGTTAAACAAAACGATGTCAAAATAAGGAAGCATGCCCTCACCCATGTAAGAACACTCATCATGTTAGCTTTGCCCTTAATGTGAGTACAACATGCCATGCTACAGTAGGGCCCAGCCAGCCCAACTGCCATACCCTCACCCCACATTCACATAATAGCACTCAAGTTGGCTTTCCTTTGCCAAAAAACGTTCATGCTCCAAGGCCTCTCCCGTGCCACAGCTTGCATATACACACATATACACACACTGACACACACAGATACACACATACATATATAACACACATTTACACACATACATATATATATATATATATATTACAAAAAAAACTTTGTTAAGGGGACATTATGGTTAAGTTTCGCTACTAAAAACCTGTGAAATTCCCTAAAAAAACCTTTATAAAAGTCATATTATGGTTCTAAGTTAAACCGAAAAACCCCTGAAATTCGCCAGTTATGGTAGCCTAGGCAACCATAACTGCCCGCACCACTGTGCACTGGTAACACTGGTAACACTAACACCCAGTACATCCAAGATGACAGCGCAACTTAACCATAACGTCCTCTTAACAACGTTTGTTTTGTGAATTTCACAGGTTTTTTGAAGGGGAACCTAATCATAACATCGTGTTAATAAAGTTTTTTGCTCAATATACACTATCATCATGTGATCTTGGGAGATATATTGTATAATCTGCTTACTTTATATACATGTAACATAGAACATACAGAACCCCCTGGCATTTCATATTTGAAAGGTACGACTGAGCGCCTGTCTGGGAACAGGCGCGGACGAGACGAACAGTACCCAAACAGTCATGGGGTATCTGAAATTGTACTATTGTCTTACACAAAAAATGCTCAACTTAGAAAAAGGACACATAAAGACATTGGCCCTCATTACGACCCTGGCGGATTTTTTCCGCCATCGACGGACTTTCCGGCCATGGCGTAAAGTCCGTTTACGCCATGGCGGATGGTGGACTTACCGCCCCATTCCGAGGTCGGCGGGGCGGTAAGTCCCCATTGACCCATTTACCCTTCCCCATTCCCATTTCGGCCCCATAGGGTATAATGGGAGTGGGGAAGGAGTTAATTACGCCACCGTAAATTACGGTGGCGTAATTAACACCAAGGTCCCATAGCGCCATGGATTTCTCCGCCCGCAAAAAGCGGGCGGAAAAATGACCATGGCGCTTTGGGAACTCGTAGTTGGCGGTAAGGGGTCGGCGCAGCTAACGCTGGCGCAAACACCTTACCGCCAGGGTCCTAATGAGGCCCATTATAAGTACTAGTAAATAAATAGGGAAACCTAAACGTCTGAAACAAAAACAATGCATTTAATGACCATGTGGAATGAAATGGATTATACCATAAGAAAAAAAGTATGCCTCCAACGTAATTACCTCACAGAAACTCTGCAGCCAGGACCAGCAGTAGATGCACGCACTACAACGAATACAAATTACAACAAAATAATAAGTGAACTTCATTTTTCTCATATGCCTGTGTACTTTTCTTGCTATGAGGGACAGAAAAAATAATTTCCTTCTGATGTTTTGCCACAGAAATGTGCAGTATTTTGAAGTGGCTTGAGGAGAATTTCCCGCATGGGGAAATGTCCGAAGATAGCGATAATAATGGTACACAGTGCTCTGCATATGCAAAATAATGGTCAGTCATGTATGGGCATTTAACATATATATATTTATTTTTATCAGACAAGGAAAAAAAAAAGAAAGGCCAACAAACGACACAGAGGAAGACAGGCTGAAAAGAGTAGAACTGAAAATGGACACACTAAATGACAATTTTAACAGTTTAAGGCAATTTGTGGAGGAATTTGTGAGAGGAAAAATACGTTATCACTGTCCCACCTGTACCTGCCCCCCTTCTCCATTTCCTAGTGAACCATACCAAACCTTCAAGAAGAAAATAGATGTTTTGATGAAACATCCATCACTTCATCCCATCACAAATCATCTCCTGACAATCTGCCCGTGTTGAACCCTAATTCCCCTATATTCGTGCCAGTATCTGCTTCCCCCGGTATTTCTGTTGATTGAAGTGTGTGTGTTGTTTTAGAAAGTTTTTGTATGTTTACTGTAGTGGAACTGTTTGAGGATTTTTTTTGTTTTAAAAGACTTAAAATGTTCGCGAACAGCGCGCCTGTTCGAGCTAGCCGTAAGCAATAGAATATGGATGTTCTAACGGCAATACACCTACCCGTACCAATGCCAACCAAGATGAAACTGATCTTAGAACGCACCATCTGTGCAAGTTATGCGTACATTAACAGAATGGGGCATTCTAAGGACTTTGTACCTCTCTGTACCACTCACAAACAAGATTAAACATGTTCCTAGAGCTCACCAGGAAGCGGGAATGTCTGTAAAAGAGAAAAATTGTAGTGTCCTAAGGACACTATAACCGTCCATATCGTCCTCAGCCAAGATGGAACCATCCGTAGAACAGGTGCAGTGGCCAGCATGTTTGTACTCAAACAAAATGGAGGTGTCCTAAGGACCCTGGACCTGTCTGTACAGTCATCAGAACATCTACGCACATGCGCAGTACACCCATAAGTACTGCGAACATCGCGCCTGTCCCTAACTGTCCGTCTCACTTGTTTCGCACTTTTAATTAGTTTCGGGACCCAAACACTGTCTGTAGAACACTGGCGCACATGCGCACATTTGTCAGTCTGCATTTGCTGTCCAGCGGGCACGCATTTCCCTCGCAGATGTGTTCAGGACGTCATCATGTGATCTCACCCACCCTGAGCGTGTGGACTAATTTACGCAGTTTGTCTGCTTCCCCAACATTGCAAAAGAAGTTATACATACATGGGAAATTATTTTACAGTGAAAAATCACCATTTCACATATCGCATGCAATAGCTCTACCTGAGATCGTGTCGTTTAGAATTTTTGCAGTGCTTTTGAGTGATCAATATGGTCACAAGGCACACCCCTCCACCCCTATAAATGGCCACACCCCCGAGCTCATCTTCATTGTGCTTCCTGCTATAGCTGTTTGAGGTGTGCTACCTTTACTGCTGTAGCGACCATTAGGTAACTAATCCTTATGGCATCCATGGCTACTGTAGCTTCATTAGCCTCAGTACCACCCCCAAACCCTCCAATGCCACCACCTCCCCAAGGGCCTGCAGAGGGATATACGGGTGAGGATGTAGAGATGGAGGAAGAATAGGAAGAAGAGAATGAGGTGGAGGAACTCTGCACTACTAACACTCGGCAGGAGTCGTGGGTGTGGCGGTTGTTTTCCATTTTAGGGAGCGTACCAAAAGAACGTGCAGACATTCGCAAGGTGGTGCCATGCGAAGAACGTAGTAGACTGTGTTCCTCCACAGCATCCTCCGTGTCCGATCCTCTCACCACAAGTGACACTCCTGTGGGGGAACGCATCCCTCCAGCTGCCTCACAAGCCATTCACAATGCTGTTGACCCTTACCTTTCGAGGGTCACAATATTGTGATTGTATTGTGACGCAGTACTCTGCAGGGGGGAGAGTCTTGGAAGTGCTTTTCAGGCTACGGTCACGGAGCACCAGAAGAACTGCTCCCTACCTAAGTAAATGTCAATTTATATCTTTCTCTCTCCACCTTCCCCTTCTTATCCCTGTGGTTGGTGTCCTTTCCTTACCCTCCTTTGCCTTCCTCTCCTAGTGTCTCGTCTCGTCAAAAGCAGTAAACTGGAAAATAACAAAAATTAATAAAAAGGCTCTTTTCAGAGCCGCCTCTCTCAGTTTAAGAATAGAACTATCAAGTGACCGTTGTAGGCCCCCGTGCATTTTTGGAAAAGTCAGCGGACAGTCGTAGGACACACAGAGTAAGCATAACAAAACCAATGGACTTTTCGCTGGGAGTAAGTGGTGGCTCTGAAAAGAGCCTTTCGGGGGTGGTGTTTGTGCCTTAAAAAAATGTAGCTTAGAAAAAACGGATTGTCAAATAGGTGACTATGATGCCAAAAAAAGTCGCAATGCATTTTGTACATTGCGAAGAAAGATCTGATTGCCAGCATATGTGAGTTGGGCTCCATCTCTACGAAAAATGAAAGAGATGCGAAACAAAATGTTTTCATTGTGGAATGAGGACATGCCAACATCTCTTAGGAAGGCACAAACAGCCTTATTCACATTGTGCCTCGCTTTCTCCATTTGTGGATCAAATGCAGAGGAACGCAACCATATCTGTCTTTGTGCAATACGGGAAAAAACAATTTGGCAATTTGGAAACATGTTCATGACCTTTGCAAGTCCTTCCTTCATTGCAAATTGCAAAGAAATTCCAGACACATGGCCTAAACTGTTTCCTCTGCAATGAATGATAAGTATGTCAGGATGACGCTCTGTCTGTAAAGTTGCACAGAGAGGTACCAAGTCCAGCCACCTCATTCCATGCCAGTGCACTTCTACATTAGGAAATCCAAGATCTGCACATAGACCACAACTTTCTGCATGCACCTTCAACCAATGTATCCATGAGTCTCCCAAAATCCAGATAATCTGTTTTTGAACACACAGAGCCATGGCTGCCTGGTCTCCTGTCAGGGAAAAGACGTTCTCAATAAATGTCTCAGTACAAAACACACCCACTGAACTTTACTGACCAATCCCTAGCTTTGCACATTCTCATTTGCATGCGTCTCCACCCCAGAATCGGCGCCGCCTGCAAACTACCGCCATGTTCGTGGACACATACAGGATCAGAGCGTGAGGACTGTACATTTAAATATTATTCCCCTTTTCCCCTTTAAGGTGGGATCTGAAAAGAGACTTTTTTATTTTTTGGGCAGATGCCTTACAGACATCTGTTATTTTGTATTTTTTTTTTCTTCTTACTATACTCCTACAACCATTACAGAACCTTCTCTAAAGCAAGCCTCACATTCCAAAAGAACATAGCATTTCCCAAAGAAGATAAAGCAACACCATCTGCTTCAAAATAAGCTGCATTACTGGGAACAATGTTCTTGTGGCTGCAGAAAAACATACCAGCGCGTAACATAAAAGCATGCATGCCGCGTTTGATGGTACACCTCCCAATTCTTTGATCAGGACAGAAAACAGAACTGTTCTCCCAATTTCCTCTAGGGAGTAACCCAGAAAAAATGTATTTTGCAGTTGGAAAGATGTTCATGACTGCTTGCACCAACTGTTCCAAATAGTCCAACAAAGTACGTGCACTCACGTAGCCCAAATGACAAGCACCGTAGTGCAAAAGTACCACATGAGGAGTGGTCATCGCACGCATCTCGGTGCAAACTCAGAGAATTGCTGCAACATTGCGATCTGTCTCAGCACTCCACACCACCTCTACTCCTCTCACATCGAAATGGTGCGCTACATTCCTACTTTCGGCACAATGCTGTAAACCATGCACAGAAATATCTCCAAGGACCAAAACCTTGACCCTCTGCACCTCTGCCATCTTCAGTATACGCACCGTCTTTCAACACAAAAGAGCAATGTGAACATCTGATTGGCTGATGCCTACAGTTCCCTGTCCATGCTGGATTTGCTGTAGAAACCCGTATGTGACACGCCCCACCCGCGCACAAGCATTGTGTACGTGCAGCACGTAACTCTTAACTAGTCCTTCTACCCTATCCACATCACTCACAAATCCATTCCCTCATTGGACACAGCTAAGCAGTCACACAACCATCCACCAATCACATTCAACGTCCCTACATCTAACTCCGTCATCAAAATTTCGCACTTCAAATGTACTATTGATCACTCTGAAAAGAAGTCGCATATCATTGCAAAGCACCTACTTCGAAAAGTACTGTACAAGTGTCGCAGATTTCTACGTACAGCTCCATGGATGTGCACATGCATGCGTATAAAGTACAGGTATGCATATTTTAATCACAGGACATGTGCAACCCGTATGATTCAATTTAAACAAATTAATGCCACTAAATCTGCATAGCCAACACATACCAGCGCTCCCCCTTTAAGTGCAAGATGTCCGATTCTTCATTAACAAACCACACTACTTCTTACTGTCTCCCGCATAACCTATACATACGTTACAACCGTCCCTATGGCACAATTTTTTACTGTGTACCGCCTATATAAGTGCTACTTCCAATGAGATCGTATGAGAAAAATAAACGCTCCCGATTGCTGTGGTGACATGTCCCTCTGAGGGTCTCCTGATTTTTTGACATCGTACTTATAATATGAAAGTACCGAAACGTTTCCCATCTACTTTAATGACCTATCGCTTACAAACCTCTCTGCTATAGATAACAAAGCTTCAAAGAAACAAGGCATTTTCATAATGTAAAAATTGTACTAATTTCTGAAGCACGTGCAACTAACATACTGCAAGTAACATACAAAGGCGGCACATAGTGAAGTGAAATGCACACATGCACTGTGTTAAATATCAAAGGAGAATACTCTGACGAAAGATGCAAAATTGACGTGTACAGTAACTTCACTACTTTAAACACACAAAGTTACTAGCTTCTTCTTTTTACAATCGCAGTGAAGACTACTGTCCTGAAAATCAACAGTATCTACATTGCAAATGGCATATCTGAAGAAACCTGGTCATTATGCAAAAATAAGTAAGTACAGGACGACCTTTATATTCTAACTATTCCTGAAACAGACTGTGTGGGTTATGTATTTAATTTGCACACCAAAGCAAATAGTGATTTCTGAACCATTCTACCCACAAATCCCCATTTATTAAACAAAGATTAACAGGCAGAATGGCTCACAAATCCCCGTCTGTTTGGAACCCAAATAACATACAGACACCTTACAATGTTAGCACTAGAAAACAAATAGCTGTTTCAATTTTATGCCATTACATTTACTATTAATGCTTCTCCTCACTACTAGGCCTCTTTATACTCTCATCTGAAGCACATTGTAGTAGTATACAAAAAGAAAAATATCCTTCCCAAATCATTGTAAGAGACCAATGCACATTCACACACCACCACAAAAAGCTTCCCCATCAAACTCATGCACGCATGCAAACAGCACACATACATTGTACAACAGACCAAACCATGCCTTCTTTTTTTCAACAGACCCCGAAGAATGCCTACCAAAAATCAAGTCCGTAGAAAGGAACGCAGAAGTAGAGCCAATAAAAATAAAAGTGTCCAACCTAACCATCCATCTGTAGCAGAGTTTGTAGAGAACGCTGGAACAAAACAGCTAATACAGTTGTTTAGCGAAACAAAGGAAGCTTCAACTACTGAAACTTTACCTCCTCCAACAAAATGTGGCACCAAACACAAAACCCTTCACAAAAAATCAGCTACCAGTACTCCTAACAATGCTGCTATTAATCCTGATATAGTGACAAGAACCTATAGTAGAAAAGGTATTTTAGCCAAAATGTTTCACCACAGAGTCCTTCAGAATCTAATAAGAAGAGGACCGAAATCATCCTCAACCCTTAAAACCTGCTGTAGAAAATTAATCTTACAAGGTCTTGTGGACAGTGCAATCCTTCTGAAAAGGAAGTTGTTCATGTTAGTATTAAATAGGATGAAACCACTAACAAAACTAAGTACCAAGCTACAAAAGAAACTTATCAATAAACGGGATATGAACAAAAATAACTTCTTACATATTTGTGGAGGTGAATGGGGTCACACAACAATCACAGAACCATATTTTAATGAAGAAGCATACAAACAAAATCAAACAAACACAAATACCATCCATAGCAGTGGGCGAGGGTATGAAAAAATCAATCATAACATCATGGAACAAGAAACAGTGCTTAGAAAAGTATGCCCTGAAAACTCAGAATTACCTCTCGATTTGACTGAACCAGACTGTCCAGTATACAAATGGCCGTGCACATCAATGTGTGGCATTCCTAACAAATTATTCAAATCTTTACGTCAGTTCCTAAATCAGTATGTGAAAGGTAAAGACAAAATTAAAATTAAACTGCTGCAAAATATAGATATCTGTCCAGTGCGCAAATACACATGACTACAAGGACATTCATTAGCCTGCATTTCTGGACCTATTTGCAAAAGCACCTTCCATGATATCAAAAGGATATCAATACATCATACAAATGTAAGAAATCTAGTGTGTACAATATACTATGCAAAAAGTCCAGCTTCAGAATTAGCCAATTTAAATAACACTCTTCTGCATGGTACACCCAAATATCTACAAGAAGAAATGGACCGTATCCAGAGAAAATATTTTGGAAGTGAAAGCCACTTACAAAATGCAATAGTTGTAGAACAGAGAACCAACAATTCTGCACATAGCAACCTTCTATTACACACATACATAAAAGAAATACTAAAATGTAAAAGTGCATCGGCTGAAATACCAAACCATGTGTGTGTGTGTTGCCGCAGAACGTTTTACAAAAGGAACACAAAAAATATAGACATAGCATTCAAAATAGAAGACAATGAAGATTCCAAATGGTTTGAATTAGCTCTCTACCTTTTAGCCGAAAACAAATATCAAATAAGTGAACCACTAATATGTTGCAGTTACTGCACTACAAAACTAGACAACAACCAAACTCCTTCACGTGCTATCACAAATAATTTGAAATTGTTCCCACTACCAAAAACACTGCAACAACTCAATTTGTATGAGAGCATCATAATTCAAACAGTTCAACCATTTCAAGCAATTATACGCCTTCATCCAAAAACAGCAAAAGTACCTCCCTCTGAATTGGTGAAAGGCATTCGTGGCAAAGTAGTTTACTTGCAATTAGATCTAACAGAAAATGTACTCACTCTAGGAGTGGAACTTTCAATAGAGCATTCTTTAATTGTCTTGGTAAATGGTGTACCAACAAAAGACAAAAAAAATTGGCAACAACTGGTGGACTTACATAAAGTTAGAGAAGCCTTGCAATATCTAAAAGACAATAACGAATACTACAAGGAAATAAATATTGAAGAAAGCTTAAGGGAAACTACTGAAATAATTGAAGAGTCAACAGAAACTGGACAATTCGAACTTATGGATCCTGCTGCAGTATCCGCTCTTTTGGACCAGTACACAATTCATCCATTGCATTCCAATGAAAGCATAGATGATGCACTAGAAACTTACCAAATGCGACAAACCAAAGGTTCACCAATGAGCATATGGGAAAAAAGTATAGAAGCACATGCTTTTCCACTGCTATTTCCTACTAGCAAAGGTGGAAGGTACGATGATAGACCCACTCAGATTACAGCATCAGAATACCGCTCATTACGAATGTATTCGGAAGATCCCAGGTTTAGACAAAATGTAGAATACATATTCCACCTACTCTTTGAAAGTGAACGAGCAACCCTATGTTACAGATTTGCACATATTTTGAAATCTGAAACCCACTTTCAAAATATGTCAGCTACAGAATTAATACAAAAAGTACAAGAAAAAGATGAGGTTTTACAATCAAATATAACAAATTTGTTTGCAAACATGTGTGGTACAAAAGAATACTGGTTCTGACGGCACTGAGACGCACGTTGTATGATCAGAAACCTTGGACCACCAACTTGGTTTGTTACACTAAGTTGTGCAGAATATGCATGGGAAGATTTACATGAGTTCCTATGCATATCAAACAACAACAAAACCAACATACATTTATTAACACCTGGAGAACGTTGCTCCCTAGAACCAGTTCATGTGTCAAGATATTTCCATCATCGTTTCATTGCTATGCTACACTTTATTTGCAATAAAACTGTTCCTCCCCTCGGAGAAGTGCAACACTTCTTTTGGAGAAAAGAATACCAAGCGAGAGGAGCACCACATATTCACATGCGGTTATGGATCAAAGGTGCACCTAAATTCGGTCACAACACTGATGCCACTGTTTTGCAGTTCATCAAAAAATATGTCACTTGTGAAATCCCTTCACAACAGACACATAGTGACCTGCATGGGCAGATTTTACAATTTCAAAGACACAAATGTGGCAAATATTGTCGTCGCAAATACAAAAACAAAGGGAAATACTACACCAAATGCCGCTTTGGTTTCCCTAGACCAGTTACAGAAACAGGTGAAGTCAACAACTTCATGTCTTCAGTTAGACATAGTGTTAAAGGTAAATCACCGAAGAACACGTATTACATAAAAAGAAAAGAAGAATCAAAATACATCAATGATTACAATGCAATCATTGCCCTCTTATGGAATGCAAACATAGATGTGCAGTACATTGCAGACAATTCCACTGCTGTTGCACGATATGTTACAGCCTACCTAACAAAAGCAGAAAAAACAGAGCTTCAAGACCTCTGGGATGACCTGTCATCAGACAAAACACTATCTCAGAAATTGTACAGCCTAGGCATAAAAATGCTCTCTCATAGAGAATGTGGCGCCTATGAAGCAGCAGATCATTTAACCCGTACTGCTTTGCATGGAAAATCAGAGAACATAGTATGGCTATGGCTAAGTCTTGGTCCTGCTAAATGTAGAAAAAGAGTTCTGAAATCATACGAGGACATAGAAACAATTGCCAGAAATGATCCTAACAGCGAAGACATTTTAAAAAAACAATTTACAGGACACATACTATCCGAACAGGAGTAGGACTTTGGAAAGCATGTGTCTATACCACATAGCTCAAAACTTTGCAAACAAAAATAATATAAAACCAGATGAAAACAAAGGCAGATATAGAGTGACAGATTGTGAAGGCAGCTTAGTGAAACTTACCAAACGAAGCTTAATTAATCATGTTAAATTGTCATTAAAAACTCCTCAACAGAAACAACTATATTACATGTCTCTGCTACAACTTTTTAAACCATGGAGAAAAGAGGAAGAGATACTAGATAACTATGACTGCTATGAAGATGCTTTCAAAGCAAATGAAAGCGCTATCACCGATGTGAACTTTACGCAGCACAAAACAGTGTTGCACAATGAACAGCAACACGAAGAACTTCAAGCCCAGCTAGATAAGGACTCTTCCAAAAGTAGTCAACGTTCTGTAACAGGAAGCCAAGAACCACTAGGACAGCCACTAATAGCAAATGAGGCAGATTTAGCTATGACCGAGGTGGAAAACACCATGTGTCACTATCAAGAAAATATAGAAGACTTAACTGTACAACAAGCAAAACTTAACAAAGATCAGCGCACCATTTTTCAAGACGTAACAAAACAAATTGCACATGGTGTACAACACAAAATAAAGAATGTACCTGCCAAAATTACAAACCAATACTGCTGTACGTCAGTGGTGAAGCTGGATCAGGAAAAACATTCTTAATCAAAATCATCAGCAAGTTCCTTCAGCAACTGACAAACAACAAACTGTAAGCTGTTGTAACTGCCCCCACAGGTTTAGCTGCCTAAAACATAGGCCGATTACTACTTCTTCCAGTAGAACACCAAAACAAATTAGACTATGACAAACTTTCTGCAGAAGCTGCAATGGAACTACACAGAGTATTAAAGCAAATGAAAATGCTACTAATAGATGAAGTGATCATGGTCTCCAACCTAATGTTGGCTTTGATTCACCTCAGATTGCAAGAAGTACTTAAAACAAACTACAAAGAACTCTTTGCAGGGGAACACATTATCATTTTCGGAGATCTTCTACAATTGACACGAGTGAAAGGTGAACCTATTTTTAAAACCTTAGGACACAAACTCTGCCGTAAAATGGTTGGCAGCATAGGCAATGTCAACATTTGGCAACATTTCCAATACAGAGAATTAACAGAAAACATGTGGCAATCTGCAGATCTCACTTATGCCAACATCCTAAAAAATATTAGAGTTGGTGTACTATCACAAGAAGCACAAGCAATATTGAAAAACTGGCACATTCATGCACTTTATGGCGATGATGCATGCGCTACTGATGTTATGGAACAATTAGCGCACAAAAATGTCAATTGTACGACCTTAATGCCAACTCTTGCAAGCTGTTTCAAATTCAATGAAACCACGTTAAATAAAGAAATGCAACCAATAATGGAAATTTGCGCCACAGACAAACTAGACGTTCATGGTATGACACTACCCAGGTGTGAGCAAGCCACAACAAGACTAAATAGCTTAGAAAATTCAATCTCTAACACAGCTGGGTTGGAAAAAATATTAAAATTATCCTTAAATTGTAGAGTAATGCTTTAACGTAACCTTGATGTGGAGCAAGGGCTAGTTAATGGAGCACTGGGTACAGTTGTTGGCTTTCAATCATACCCACATGACACCAACATTCAGTTTGTCAATATTCGCTTTGACAAACTTTCAAAAGTGAAAAGGATAGGGTGCTCAACTGCTTGATTCCTTCTCTTCAAAGACATGTATGTATGCAGAGAACAATTTTCTCTAACTCTTGCATATGCAGTCACCATTCATAAATCCCAAAGTCTTACCCTAGACAAAGCATTGATAGATATAGGAAACACAGTCTTTAAAGAAGGCATGAGCTACGTAGCACTATCACGCTTACGTACACTTGACGGTCAATTTCTAATCAACTTTGATGCAAGTAAAGTGAACGCTGATATTCCTTGCATTTTAGAATGCAATAGACTACGTTCACTGTACACCCCCCATCTCAAACAATATCCTGTTCCAGAAAAAGTTAAACGTGGTAAAAGAAAACTAATTCAAACAGAAATGGAACAGAATCTCACAGCAAATCCTTCAAAGAAACCAAAGGAAGGTAAAAGTTCATCAATTACCACAAGCAAAGAAGAACCTATTAGGGAAAGTAAACCAGGTACTTCTTTAAAGAAGGAAGAGGAACTCTGAAAAAAGCCCTCAGATACAGAACTAGCTGGTCCATACAAATTTTCTAATGAAACTGGTGTAAGTTGCTACTGTTAAGACGGATTTCTGAACTCTGTCCTGGAGGTGCAGAGGTTCAGAAGGCCAGCCTAGTTTCTTGGAACAGGGTAACCTCTGGACAAGCCAGACCAATCAAGGTAGCGATTGCGGCGGTCAAGACTAGGTCTCAAGAGGGGTGAGGGTGACTGAAAGCCCGCAATGAGCACACAAAGCAAGGACACTTACAAATTACTCCAAGCAGGTGTTATATTAAAAATATATACACATTTATTACAAGACCTTTGTAACATTGACCGTAGCGAGAAATCACAATAAAACTCAAGTAAACCAACACATACCAAACCAATACAATATATATACAAATACAAACGAGTCTAACGAGTTAGACGCACGAAATGTGTAGTCCACCTAGATGGGGAGGAAAACAGGCAGTGCGAATAATAATTAGACCCGGTTCGCCTTCGGAGGCACCTAACTAAAAGAAAGTCCAAGCCCTACGAAGAGTGGAGCCTTGTGCTCAAAAGTACCTGCACACGCTGGTGCCAACGGGCAAAAAGGGGAGTCTCTTCGAGGGAATCAGGCAGTTTAGTTCGGTGAACAAATGAAGATGAACAGAGCTCTACGACTCAAGCGCAGCCTCCACTGTGGGCAGAAGCATACGGAAAGGCGTGCTGTTAGACACAGCGGGGAAAAGATATGGGCTCTGCAGGAGTGCGACCAGTTCCTAGCTATGCTACTCACTGGTCCCGGATGCAAGCAGACCCAGGCTTCTCTGCGTTAGTTTCAGTGCTGGCAGGTTCAGATAGGAGCAGGGGACGTCTCGTCGTCGTGTAGATTCCGCAGCAGCAGAAGTTGAGTTGAGGGCATCCCAAACGCAGTGAACCCGCACAGTTTGTTACCACAGCAGGGCAACGGAGCGGCTGTGTGTATTTCAGCCCAATGTACACTACTCACTTCAGACCTGGGAATGCCAAATGTACGAATCGCGTGAGAATGACAAGGACTTGTAATACAACACTACCTGACGGCGGTTACAGAGCAAGGCTCCTGGGTAGGCTGGTCATTCTGCTGGATGGCCCAGAGACACTTCCGAAGGCTTACGTGCAGGAGATGGTGAAGATGCCGAGAATAGTTGTTCCCACTATTCCAAGGGTCGAACTACCAGCCCAGGCCTTCTCGTTCGATCAGAGGTAGAAAGGGTTGCACAAAGCGACAGCAGTGCAGAGGAGCAGTCCTTCAGCGGGTCACCAGCGATTCATCGGTTCAGCCTCGTGGTTGCAGGATACTTGGCTCCTGTATTCCTTTGTTCGTGAGAACTCAGGAGATCGACCTGGTAGTGGCGTTTCCAGCCCCCTCTTATCCACGGTTCCCTTCGCGCCAAAACAGAGGGGACCCAATGGGAGATCCACTCATAAATCACTCACACCATCTGTGGACCTCATCACAGGGGTCCCAGGCATTCACACCACCCTAGACTCTCTGGTGCCCGGATGTGTATTGGGACCAGACATCCCAGCCCCCATCCTGGAGGCACACACAGGCCTGTAGAAGCCCGCGAAAGCATCTCTGTTTCGCTGGAAAGTACATGCCCAAATAAGGAAGGCCCTGGGTCGGCTCGACCTGGGGGAGGTGAAGGGGGCAAGACGGTCAGCAGACAGGACAAAGAGCCTCGTGGTCTGGCCATTTTGGGAGCCAGGCCACCCTTTTGGGCTAAGCACGAGAAACGCGCCTAAAATGCCAAAAGGAGCTCAAAAACACAAGAAACGATTGCTGCCACCAATCCCGTCCGTGATTCACTTGCACCGTTCATTTACAATCCAAAGAGAGTATCTAGGGCCTGTAGAAGACTAGAGACCCAAGAGAGCAGTAACTTAGCTTACAGTGCCCTCTTGTGCCATGTTGCGCGAAAGCTGCAACATGATGAAGAAACTACGGAAAACAACGTTTCCCGGTACTGACTGTCTTGAGAGCATGTCAGTTTCCCCGTAAGAATGGAGCGAAAGCCCAGAGGAGTGCGGCAGAAGGCTGCACTTCTCTGGCAAAGTCTAGATCATGGTGGAAACAACAGCAAAAAGTTTAGGGGTTGCCACATGGAAGGAAAATTACCCACAATTAAGAAATCATTCCTAACACTCGCCCCTCCCAGACTATGGACAGGGGGAACTAATCCACCCCTGTATGAGTCTCGTGTTCAGGTCGGTTAAACATTCTGGACAACCCATCAGCATTGCTATGTTGGACACCTGGCCTATGCTCAATAGTGAAGACGAAGCCTTGTAGACTTATGGACCACCTAAGCAACTTTGTATTCTGTCCCTTCATGTTCATTAGCCACTTTAAGGGCTTATGGTCAGTTTGCACAGTGAAGTGGGTCCCATAGAGGTAGGGCCTCAGCTTCCGTAGGGCCCACACAACAGAGAAACATTCTTTCTCCACTGTGGACCATCTGAGCTCTCTGTCCTTAAGCTGGCGACTAATAAAACCAATAGGGTGTTCCTTACCCTTCTCATCTACTTGCAAGAGTACAGCTCCTATCCCAGTGTCAGAGGTGTCCGTCTGCACAATAAAAGGTCTTTGATAATCAGGGGCCCTGAGGACAGGGGCCTGACACAAGGAGTCTTTTAAGCCATTGAAGGCCTTCTCACACTCGTCGGTCCAAGTTACCTTCTTGGGTTTCTTCGGAGTGGTGAGGGCAGTCAGAGGGGCAGCTATGGTGCCATAGTCTGCCACGAAGTTGCGGTAATACCCCGTGAGTCCTAAGAAGGATCTCACTTGGGTCTGTGTAGTGGGGGTAGGCCAGTCTTGTACTGCTTGTACTTTACTGGGAAGAGGCTGTATCCTCCCTCCACCTACTTCATGTCCAAGGTAAACCACTGAGCCTTGTCCAATCTGGCATTTACTAGCCTTTATGGTCAAGTGTGCTTTCTGAAGAGCCTGGAGCACAATCCCGAGGTGTTTCACATGGTCTTCCCAGGTGGCACTGAAAACTGCTGTATCGTCCAGATATGCAAGACATAATTCGTCCAACCCATTCAACACATGATTCACAAGCCTCTGGAAAGTGGCAGGTGCATTTTTCAACCCGAACGGCATTACCCTGAATTGGTAAAGGCCGTCTGGGGTAGAAAGCGCTGTCTTCTCATTGGCATGTTCTGCTAAAGCTATTTGCCAATAGCCAGCAGTGAGGTCAAACGTGCTGAGTTACTTGGAGGCACCCAAAGTATCCACCAGCTCATCTGTTCGAGGCAAGGGGTGTGCATCTGTCTTGGTGATAGCATTCAGAGCCCTGTAATCCACGCAGAACCTCAATTCAGAAGTGCCTGCCTTTGGAACCAAAACCACAGGGCTGGACCAAGGACTACTAGAGGGTTCAATCACCCCAAGGTCTAACATCTTGTTGACCTCGGTCTTAATGTAAAACCGTACTTTGTCTGACATCCTGTATTCCCTACTTTTGGTAGGTACACTGTCTCCTGTGTCTATGTTATGTTTGCACCAAGGTGTCAAACCAGGCGACTGTGAAAACAGGGGGGAAAACTGCCTAAGCAAACTTTTCACCTCAGCCTGCTGATTAGAAGTCAGATGAGGGGCCACTCAGACACCCTCAAAGGAGCTATCTGAAGGACTGCTTTGGAACAGGTTGGGGAGAGGTTCAGACTCCTCTTCCTCAACATCTGAAGCCAGTAGCAGTGCTGCGATTTCGACTCTTGGGACGAAAGCCTTCAGCCGATTTACGTGGAACACTTTTGGAGCCTGTACAGGCCTTCCAAGGTCCACTAAATAGTTAACCTCACCCAGGGGCTCCACCACTGTGTAAGGGCCTGACCATTTGTCCTGTAAAGCTCGAGGCCTTATGGGATTCATGATCAGGACTTGCTGACCAGGTGTAAAGTTGATGAGGGAAGCTTTCTGGTCATACCAATGTTTCACCAGCGCTTGTCCTGCCTTCAATTCACCACTAGCCAAGCCCATCAGAAGTACCATCCGTTTTCTGAGCCCCAGCACATAATCTACTACGTTGGTAGTAACAGGGGGAGTGGGCATCTCCATCCCTCTTTGACTATGGCTAAGGGTCCCCGTACAGGATGACCGAACAGAAGTTCAAAGGGGCTGAAGCCAACACCCTCCTGTGGTACCTCTCGGTAGGCAAACAGTAAGCATGGTAAAAGAAGATCCCATTTTCTTCTCTGAGGTTCTTCCAGAGCCCCAATCATGCTCTTTAACGTTCTGTTGAAACGTTCCACCAGACCATTGGTCTGGGGGTGGTATGCAGTAGAGAACTTGTAGGTGACCCCACATTCTTTCCACATAGCTTGAATATACTTTGACATAATGTTGCTGCCTCTGTCAGGCACAACTTCTTTAGGGAAGCCTACCCTAGTAAAAATGCCAAGTAACGCTTTTGCAACTGACTTGGCAGTTACAGTTTTCAATGGGATGGCCTCAGGATATCTGGTAGCATAGTCGACTAGCACCAAGATAAACCTATTGCCTGAGGATGTCTGCGGGTCAAGGGGACCAACAATGTCAATCCCTACCCTTTCGAATGGTATTCCCACTACTGGGAGTGGTACCAATGGAGCTTGGATTGTTGAGCCACTCTTACCAGATAACTGTCAGGAGGCACAACTCCTGCAGTGACTTTCTACTTGCACCCCCATCTTGGGCCAGTAGAAGTGCATGGATAACCTTTGCTTGGTCCTCTTAATACCAAGGTGACCAGCAAGGGGCACTTCATGCGCCAACTGCATGAGGAAGGGTCTTACAGCAAGGGGAACCACCAACCTCCTATGGTCTCCTTCTGTAGACTCTGTGGGCTCACTATACAGGAGTCCACCATCCCAATAAATCCGATGCGTCCCAGGAGGTTCACCCTCAAGCTGGGAGCAGGCCTCTCTCCTTAGGCCTTCCAGAGATGGGCACTCACGTTGGCCTTTACTGAATTCTTCCCTGTCAGGACCACCTTCTACTAACAAGTCTTTTAGTTCAGGATGGTCGTTGGGGAAATACTTCAGGCATCGCCACCTCCTCGTCAGGCCCGGGCGATTGACCAACTTCCTCCACCGCAGTGGTAGGCGAGCTCGGGGGAATGTTCTCTTTCCCTCATCTTGACTTGTTTACTCCTTTTGCCTTGGATTTCCCCTTCGGCTAGGGCGGCGTATTGGTCTTGGCCAATGCTGCCTGTGTTTGAGACCGTGTGCAGGGTCTGTTGGCAGTGTCTCCTACGAGCCCTAAAGCCCGGAGATCATTGCCTAGCAAGACCTTTCCTGGGACGTTTCTCTGAATGCTCAATGGAATCCTGACTGCTGTACCATTTAAAGTAAGATTTACAGGTATTACTGGGAACATGCGAGGTGGGCCGTCAGCCAACTTAGTGGGCATCAGGGTAGCTCTGGCAACTTCCTCTGAGTCTACCAAGGTAGAATCCACTACAGTTCGACTGCACCCACTATCCCTAAGAGCTGGAGTATCCACTTCATTGATCAGCACACTGGGCCTCATTACGACCCAGGCGGTAAGTTACCGCCTGGGTCGTACCTTTACCACCATGGCGTAAACTATGTTTACGCCATGGTGGTTGGCGGACTTACCGCCCCATTCCGAGGTTGGCGGGGCGGTAAGTCCCCAATCCCCATTTACCCTTCCCCATCCCATTTTTGCCCCATAGGGCATAATGGGAGTGGGGAAGGCGTTAATTACGCCACCGTAAATTACGGTGGCGTAATTAACAACAAGGGGCCTCATTACGACCCAGGCGGTAAGGGTTTTACGGCGGCGTAAACAGCGCCGACCCTTACCGCCTGAGTACGAGGTCCCTTAGCGCCATGGCGGACTTAACACCTGCTTTTAGCAGGTGTTAAAATCCATGGCGCTAAGGGACCATGGAGTTAATTACGCCACCGTAATTTACGGTGGCGTAATTAACGCCTTCCCCACTCCCATTATGCCCTATGGGGCAAAAATGGGAATGGGGAAGGGTAAATGGGGATTGGGGACTTACCGCCCCGCCAAGGTCGGAATGGGGCGGTAAGTCCGCCAACCACCATGGCGTAAACATAGTTTACGCCATGGTGGTAAAGTCACGGCCCAGGCGGTAACTTACCGCCTGGGTCGTAATGAGGCCCAAGGTCCCTTAGCGCCATGGATTTTAACACCTGCTAAAAGCAGGTGTTAAATCCTCCATGGCGCTAAGGGACCTCGGAATCAGGCGGTAAGGGTCGGCGCTGTTTACGCCGCCGTAAACCCCTTACCTCATGGGTCCTAATGAGGCCCACTGGCCCTCATTACAACCTTGTCGGAGGACCATGGTGCTATTAGCACCATGGTCCATGCCGCTAAGGTTACGATTCCGCCATGGTGGATGGTGGAATTACGGCCCCATTCCAAGGTGAGTGGGGCGGTAATTCCCCATTCACCATTTGCCCTTCCCCATTCCCATTTTTGCCCCATAGGGCATAATGGGAATGGGGAAAGGCGCTAAGAACGGTGCCGCAAATTGCGGCACCGTACTTAGCACCAAGGTCACTTTGCGGTATGGGTTTTAACGCTTGCAAAAAGCAGGCGTTAAAACCCGGGACCTCTTAATCAGGCGTTAAGGGTTTAACGGCGCCGACGGCGCCGTTAAACCCTTAACGCCTGACTTGTAATGAGGGCCACTGTCTTTAAAGTAGTGCTTGGTATTATCTGGAATCCTAGCATAAGCCTCTGTGACTTTAGGCTCCCAGGAACCCAGGGAAACTAAAACTACCTCCGCTTCTATCCCGCTGGGGAAGGAGTCTGAGGAGAAGAATGCTCCTGTAATCTCTTCTTCCTCGTAGGAGGAAAAGGCCAGATTAGCGGAGTGGACCCCCAAAGGTTTAACCTTACACCGGGGATCCCCCTTCACGTGGTCAGTTGCTCCACAAGCAAAACAAGATCCATTGGGTCTGTTTACATAGGGACGCTTATTGTAACCAGAGTTCTGTTTCGGAGGCTGACCTCCACTACCCTGTGAGTTCTCTTGTGTCTTACCCTTATTTTTCTTTTTGTGGCCCTTTTGAGAAGAAGATTTATCAGATTCTCTACCCTCCTTATCTTTGGACTTTTTCCCTTCCTCCTGTTTTCCAGGATGAGTTTTGTTCTTATGGGACACTCGATGTGACACCCATAAATCTGCTGCAATGGCTAGCTTCTTAGGATCTATCTCCTTTGAATCTGCCAAGTGCTGCTTAAGCTCAGGGGAAGAAGATGCAAAAATATGTTCCAGCATGACAAGACTAATCATGCCTTCAAAGGTAGAAACCTTATAACCTTCGACCCAGCCAGTCAAGTTTTTTAAGGATTCGGTTACATAAGATACCCAAGTACCACCTTCTTTTTTCTTATACTCTCGGAATCGTTTTAAATATTGGGCAGGAGTCTTTCCAAACTTAAAAATGAGAGTTTGCTTTAACATTACGAAATCCGCTTGCTCAGCCTTCGACATTTCCATAATGGCACTACAGCCAGAATGGGGCAGTCTGCTGAGTAACCGGGCAATCTTATCAGCATTGTCAACTTGTTGAACTTCACATGCATACTAAAACGTATTCAGCCAGTCCATAATGTCATTCTTTTCCTCATACACACTGAGCAGATCTTTTGGAAACCGTGGATGAGAGGAGGCCCCAGACCCATGTCCAGGACCCTTGGATCCATTTGCAACCTGAAGCTTGGCCAGTTCCAACTGGTGATCCCTGTCTTTCTTTTTTTCAGCCTGTTCGATTCTTATTTTGGTTATGTTAAACTCAAGCTCCTTCTGCCTAAACCGCAGCTCTTGCTTCTTGAATTCAAGCATGGCCTCCCCATCGACACTGGCCCAGGAAACATTAGGCATCCGTCGGTTCTACCAGTGAGAGCAGCCCCACCTCCTTCCGCACTGTCCTCAGAAGTTATAGCATCAAGCTGAGCTTCTTGCCACGCCACGATTCTTTGGATCATATCCAATTTGGTGCCTTGAGAGGAGACACCTCTCTCTGCACACATCTTTTTCAATGTTTCGGATTTAGATGCATTTAAAGTTAACAAGGTATTTGCTTACATACTGTTAGATAGGACTATGGCCTTTTAAAAGTTATACTACGACAATTCACTACGTGTCCTGGTAGGAATAACTTGAAATGCCTTCGCTCATGCGCAACACTGGATACCTTCAGTCATATCCCACCGCTGTGCACCAATTTGTTAAGATGGATTTCTGAACTCTGTCCTGGAGGCGCAGAGGTTCAGAAGGCCAGCCTAGTTTCTTGGAACAGGGTAACCTCTGGACAAGCCAGACCATTCAAGGTAGCGATCGCGGAGGTCAAGACTAGGTCTCAAGAGGGGTGAGGGTGACTGAAAGCCCGCAATGAGCACACAAAGCAAGGACACTTACAAATTACTCCAAGCAGGTGTTATATTAAAAATATATACACATTTATTACAAGGCCTTTGTAACATTGACCGTAGCGAGAAATCACAATAAAACTCAAGTAAACCAACACATAGCAAACCAATACAATATATATACAAATACAAACGAGTCTAACGAGTTAGACGCACGAAATGTGTAGTCCACCTAGATGGGGAGGAAAACAGGCAGTGCGAATAATAATTAGACCCAGTCCGCCTTCAGAGGCACCTAACTAAAAGGAAGTCCAAGCCCTACGAAGAGTGGAGCCTTGTGCTCAAAAGTACCTGCACACGCTGGTGCTAACGGGCAAAAATGGGAGTCTCTTCGAGAGAATCAGGCAGTTTAGTTCGGTGAACAAATGAAGATGAACAGAGCTCCGCGACTCAAGTTCAGCCTCCAGTGTGGGCAGAAGCAGAGCGCGAGTACGGAAAGGTGTGCTGTTAGACACAGCGGGGAAAAGCTATGGGCTCTGCAGGAGGGCGACCAGTTCCTAGCTATGCTACTCACCGGTCCCCGATGCAAGCAGACCCAGGCTTCTCCGCATTAGTTTCAGTGCTGGCAGGTTCAGATAGGAGCAGGGGATGTCTCGTCGTCGTGTAGATTCCGCAGCAGCAGAAGTTGAGTTGAGGGTGTCCCAAATGCAGTGAACCCACACAGTTTGTTACCACAGCAGGGCAACGGAGCGGCTGTGTGTATTTCAGCCCAATGTACACTACTCACTTCAGACCTGGGAATGCCAAGTGTACGAATCGTGTGAGAGTGACAAGGACTCGTAATACAACACTACCTGACGGTGGTTACAGAGCAAGGCTCCTGGGTAGGCTGGTCAGTCTGCTGGATGGCCCAGAGACACTTCCGAAGGCTTACGTGCAGGAGATGGTGAAGATGCCGAGAATAGTTGTTCCCACTATTCCAAGGGTCGAAGTACCAGTACAGGCCTTCTCGTTCGATCAGATGTAGAAAGGGTTTCACAAAGCGACAGCAGTGCAGAGGAGCAGTCCTTCAGCGGGTCACCAGCGATTCATCGGTTCAGCCTCGTGGTTGCAGGATACTTGGCTCCTGTATTCCTTTGTTCGTGAGAACTCAGGAGATCGACCTGGTAGTGGCGTTTCCAGCCCCCTTTTATCCACGGTTCCCTTCGCGCCAAAACAGAGGGGACCCAATGGGAGATCCGCTCATAAAACACTCACACCATCTGTGGACCTCATCACGGACCACGGGGGTCCCAGGGATTCACACCACCCTAGACTCTCTGGCGCCCAGGATGTGTATTGGGACCAGACATCCCAGCCCCATCCTGGAGGCACACACAGGCCTGTAGAAGCCCGCGAAAGCATCTGTGTTTCGCGGGAAAGTACATGCCCAAATAAGGAAGGCCCCGGGTCGGCTCGACCTGGGGGAGGTGAAGGGGGCAAGACGGTCAGCGGACAGGACAAAGAGCCTCGTGGTCTGGCCATTTTGGGAGCCAGGCCACCATTTTGGGCTAAGCACGAGAAACGTGCTTAAAACGCCAAAAGGAGCTCAAAAACACAAGAAACGATTGCTGCCACCAATCCCGTCCGTGATTCACTTGCACCGTTCATTTACAATCCAAAGAGAGTATCTAGGGCCTGTAGAAGACTAGAGACCCAAGAGAGCAGTAACTTAGCTTACAGTGCCCTCTTGTGCCATGTTGCGCGAAAGCTGCAACATGATAAAGAAACTACGGAAAACAACGTTTCCCGGTACTGACTGTCTTAAGGGCATGTCAGTTTCCCCGTAAGAATGGAGCGAAAGCCCAGAGGAGTGCGGCAGAAGGCTGCACTTCTCTGGCAAAGTCTAGATCATGGTGAAAACAACAGCAAAAAGTTTAGGGGTTGCCACATGGAAGAATATTACCCACAATTAAGAAATCTTTCCTAACAGCTATGCAAATGTAGCAATAAATATTCTATTTAAATTGGCACCAATTGTTAACAACATTTACTTACACAGTACAGACCAATTGTGTTTACAAATGTTAGTCCTTCATAGAACGCAACAAACAATCCTGACAACACGTACAGTGTTCACGGAATAAGACAAGACTACTGTGCTGGAATAGTGAAATTCACTATAAACTCACAAGAAGATCCACAAGAATTTCTAATGTACTTACTACAAGTACTGGAAAACAAAAGCATACATATAAATGAAATCTTCTAGATTTCATACATGTGGAAACATACATGCACTCTCTGTAGCAATTTGATACCTTTGGCCATGCACCCAAGACTCTGGGTCCTGGAGAGAACCACCAAAGCATATTGCAACCATTGTGGCTTCTAATTTCAGTACGTATAAACTTGGTTTTGGGAGCAGGGCCTTCAGCCATGCTCCCAAAACGGAACGCCCTCCCCACAACCACCTGAATGATGTGTCATAGTACAAGTGTACCTATACCTGTGATATGCTGCAGTAGTTGTGGCCACAGGCTCCAGACTTGGATGTAAGTCCATAGATTTCTCAATGTATGGGTATGCAGTATATAAAATCCATAGTCGGTTACAACTGCAGTGCTTACATCTTTGTTCTTGGCTCCATGCCCTTTGGCCATGCACCAAAACTCTACGTCTGGGCCACAACTACCACACCATATCATACCCATTTTGCTTTTAACAACACTACGTATGAATATGCTGTTGGGTGCATGGCCTTTGGCCATGCACCCATGACTGCAGGCCCTCCCCACAGCCACCTGAGTGATGTTCAATACTACGGGGGTATCTATAGCTGTGATATGCTGCACTGCTTCTGGCCAGGGCCTAAAGTCTTAGGTGTATATCCATACATATTTGAATGTGTGGGTGTGAAGGGGCTTATAGCTCCAGTGCTTACAACTTTGTTCTTGGGTGCATGGCCTTTGGCCATGCAGCCAAGACTCTACACACTCCCCACAACCATCTGAGCGATAACGAATACTACAGATGTACCCATTGTTGTGACATGCTGCGGTGGTTGTGGTTAGGGCCTAAAGTTTTGTAAGTATGCCTTTGGCCTACGGCCATGCACCCAAGAGTCTAGGCCCTGCCTACACCTACCAGATACATACTCGATTGTTTGGGTGTGATGTATGAATATGATATGCTGCAGTGGTTGTGGGCAGTGTGTACATACTGGGTGCAAGGCATACAGCCTGCAGCCATACATCCAAAAGTCTACTTCTTGCCCACAACCACCGTAGTATATAAAACCCATGTTGGCTGATAAGTTAAGAGGTTATAACTTTGTTGTTGGGTGCACGGCCTTCGGCCATGCACCCA
The DNA here is from genome assembly GCF_040938575.1 of Ambystoma mexicanum. Classification (NCBI taxonomy): domain Eukaryota; kingdom Metazoa; phylum Chordata; class Amphibia; order Caudata; family Ambystomatidae; genus Ambystoma; species Ambystoma mexicanum. The sequence goes on from NC_090930.1 coordinate 61,996,646, forward strand.
AGAATGCAGGGCCTCCCCACAACCACCTGAGTTATGTGCAATACTACGGGTGTGTCTATAGGTGTGTATGCTGCAGTGGATGTGGCGAGAGTATAGACTCTTAGCTGTATGTCCATAGATATTACAATGTATGGGTGAACAGTAGCTTATTACTCTCATGCTTACAACTTTATTCTTGGGTACATGGCCTTCGGCAATGCACCCAAATCTGTGCACACTCTCCACAACCAAATCTGACCCATTAGCAATACTACAGGTGTATCCAATGGAGTGACATGCTGCGGTGGTTGTGGCCAGGGCCTACAGTCTTGGAAGTATGGCCTTCGACCTATGGCCTACGGCCATGCACCCAAGACTCTAGGCCCTGGCCACAACCACTGCAGCATATTACACCCATGGTCGCTTATACATGAGTAACACACCCATACAATGAAACATTATAACTGTAGTATGTACTCATTTTGTACCCAGGACTCTAGGTCATGCCCACACCTACCAGATACATAATGGAATGTATGGGTGTGATGCCCTGGTGAGGGTCTACAGCCTGCAGCCATGCAGCCAAAACTCTACGTCCTGGCCACAACCAGCACACTATGTAAAATCCATGTTGGCTTCTAACTTTAGAGTTCACAAGTTTGTTCTCAGGTCCAGCTTGTCTTATCCATAAAGTGCATTGTGTTGTGTGTTGTGAGAAGCTGCTGTGAATTCTACAAGATGTCTCACTATTTTTTAATAAAGTGAATTTCGATTACCCCCATCATAGCGCCTCACTGACGCGATTACCCGCGTACACGCTCTCGAATCATGGTGCCTCACTGAGTGGGTCACTCTAGAGCTCCAGATTCCTGGCCAGGACTGTGAAGCCCCGCCCTCAAACCCCATCCCTTCTTCAGGCAACCCTGGTAAATATCAGGTTACCCACAATGCATTGCGTCTTATCTGCATCCTTGCAATCTTTAGTGTGATCAAAAGTATCTTTTCTATTCTTACATAAATGCATTTTTCCTGATGACCCTTTTGATTTCGTTTTCCAAACAATATATAAAATATATATTATACATCTATGGAACATTTGTAGGAAGCACCCTAAGAGAATCAGTATGCTCATAGATACTCGTTGTTGCCTGCACCAGGATATTTTTTGCGGTGCACATCATCCTTTAGGATGGGGAAGCGCCTGCGTGGGTCCGCCCATGCTTCCGATAATTAAGAAGAAGAAGAAGGGATATTTTTTGATTAGGTGTGAGAGACATGTTGCATATAGAGAATTGATGAGGGTTCGGTTGACTGCAGTTGGGTGTGGCTGAGCTGAGTGGGAGGACTTTACTGGGAGGTGATGGAGAGAGAGGCAGGAGGAGGAGTAGTGTGATGTTGGATGGAGCTAAATAATAATTAGTGGGTATGGTGCACATCAGGAAGCGCCAGCGTGGTCCGCCCACGCCTCCGATAATTAAGAAGAAGTAGAAGAAGAATGCGTGACTGTGAAGACCCTGTGAAACCAGCTCTACTGTGACAAGACAACACAGACCAAGAAGAAAACAAACCCACGACTACATACTCAACCCGAGAAGATGGAGTAATGAGGCTCAAGCCTCGGTATCTAAAAAAGTATCCAAAAATCACTGATGATGGATAAAAATCTATCAGCAAGAAGAAGAACAAGCAGCTGCGTGGCTGCGATAACGGGTACAATCCATTTTTGGGAGATCTCCGTCAGCGTGGAAATCTATAATGCTGTACAAAGAATAGTTGTTGCATCTCCTCCTCCTCCTCCTCCTTCTTCTTATAGAGCAGAAGCATCCTTTGGCCCAGACAGGAAATGCCCAAATAAAGGAAGTCGCAGGAGAAACCGACAAGTAATATTTGGTGCCCCGCATTTATGACCCGAACATGATTTGCATATGTGCAATGTCTGCACACTCACCACCCTCTGTAAGGAGTGGGCCGGCCTATAACCCCATATAAACATCTATACTCAACCGCCACGGGCATTATCAGTAAATTAATGTTACTGTTGCTGGAATACACAGGGAATCCGTTTTAATTTGTCCAGTTGCGCTTAATTGCTGTCCACCCCCTGCCCAGGCCCATCATCCTGTCTGCCCAATCACTGTTGCAACACACACCCTGCCGCCATTACCTCCACAGGCCCTCTTCCTTGTCCCAATACTTACCTTTGAAGTTTCTACGGGACGAGGAAGAGTATGACTATGAGTAGTGGAGATTACTGGTAAGTAAGAGGTACAGCGTCCTGGACGCCTTTTAATGACCTGCCAAGGGCTTGGGAGGGATAAAGACCCCCCCAGTCCCCCAGTTTGAGGCAACAGGCATCACTCTACTGTGACGCCCAGCCAGGGATCAGACAGCAAGAACCTGTCACATTTCTCACATCTGAGCAGTGTATTTACTTTTAAGTAAGTAAATACACCCTCTCAGACCAGTCATTTACATGACTGCTGGCAGCAGCAAGGGTAGAGGCACAGGACAAAAACCTGCCCAGAGATATCACTAGACCCCCCTCTATGTTGAAGCTAAAGGACTAACTGCTGGGCGCCGCTTTTAGATGGCCCACGCCTCCAATAATTAGCATTAACTAATAGCCTCTGAGTTGCAGAGGTGTGGACAGGGCAGGGCCTGAGCAATCTGGAGGGAAATGGATAAGGAGGAAATAACGTATTTGGTGGTGTGCATGCGTGTATGAACATATGCGTGTATGCATGCGAGAGAGTGTGTAAGTGAGGTGTATGTCTGCGAGGAGGTGGCTGTAAGTGCATACATATGAATGCATGCAGTGCAAATGGTGTGCATGGATGCGAATCAGTGAATAAGTAGTGTAACTGACTCTGGGTGGGGATAGAGCAGGTAGGAAAGAAGCAACTGTGCAACACAGTTTTCAAGGGTTGCAATCATGCTGGTTGACAGCCAATTGAGTTGAAATAGATTTCAGTTTAGCCATAGCTCTCAACTCACACGCCTTTGGCGGGTGTCACCCGCCTTGTAAAGGGCTGACTCACCCGCCAAGCCTCCTGCACGCCCATTCATTCCAATGGGCGTCTCACCCGCCAAAAACAAAATCGGGTGATTTCACCCGCCTTTGCGACACAAATGGTTGAGAGCTATGGCTTAGCTGTAACTGATATCCGGTGGTAAAGTGGAGAAGTGTGCTTTAACCTCATAATGAACAGCTCTGCAATGGTGGAAATGGTTGAAAAAAGTAGTGTAGGTGTGAACAGGTAAAAATAAAAGTAGTGGACGACCACTCCCGACTGTTCCGGTTCACTTTGATCGCTAGTGCGACTTCGTGTGTTAATGAGAGCACAGTGTAAATCTTCTGGGTGCTTGTAAGAATGACAGATCACCTTTGTGGGTGTGTGACTTGCTGGTGAATATATATATATATAAAACAAAAAAGACACTGGAATCCAGTCTTGGGTGCAACGGCACTCCGGCTATAGTTGTCTTGAAAAACATCATTTGTCCTCATAAATCCACACGCAGACCGTGTTTACTGTGCAGCAGAAAGTCCTTTATTAGTATAAAAGGTATGTGGACAAGGAAAGCAGCAGCACCATAACCCAAGAAAGAACGACGCGCTTCACCCCACTCGGGCTTCGTCTGGTATGTGTAATGGAGAGAGGACTGCATTGTTACAGACAAATAGTATAAGTCCATCTTCACTGTTTAGCACTCTTGAGTGTTGGTATAGTATCCAACTCTTTTCTATAGAAAACAGCCATTTTTAAATGTTTTTTTTTACCAATGCTTTCATACTATTTAGATGTCTGACACTTAAACAATACAAATGAAAAATACAGGTTATGCATATCCCATGGTTTTCACCGCACTTCATTATCACAATGAATTTGACTAAAGTGCTCGGTGCTGTTGATGACAATATTACATTGGATTATTAACAATTAATTCATTCTATTCAAATGTTTATCAACAAAATGATGAAAGCAAAAGTAATTTCTTTGCATGTATCATAGTATTCACTGAGTTTCATTGTCCCTAGTTGGTATAATAAAGTGCTTAGTGCTACTAATGACATCCCGATGACCCTTTAAAAGCCGTATGTTTATATAACTATGTTAAAGTGCACAGCGCCTTATTATTGCAATTGATGATAAGTACTAAAGTGCTATGTGCTATGAAAAACACAGTTGGACTGATAAATACTAAAGTGCTATGTGCTATGAAAAACACAGTTGGACTGATAAACATTAAAGTGCTATGTGCTTGTAGTATGAATATTACAAATCTGTGGATAAATCAATGGCTGTGTGTTGCCCTTGCGGGTGGCTCTAATATATTGGTGGACCAACTAGATTTGAACATTTTAAAAGAAAAGAATCTGTAACTAGATCATTGATTTAAAATGGAGACTGTGGGTGGCCCTTGCGGATACCTCTATGTTATAGCTAGTCCATCTTGGTTTTAACATTAAAGGACAGGGGGATTTATGAAGAGATCATTAAATCTAATTGGAGGCTGTGTGTTACCCTTGCGGGTGCCTCTGTAATGTAGATTGACCAACTTGTATTTTAATATTACGAAATCGGGGGAAATTGTACAAAAAATCTTTAATTCGAATGGGAGACTGTGTGTTACCCTTGCGGGCGTCTCGTTCGAATTATATATATTTAAAAAAATATATATATTTCTATAGGTGGCAATAAAAAATGGGAGACTGTATGTTGCCCTTACGGGTGATCCTTGTGATGCTTAGGGCATGGAAAAGTCCCTAATACTTTGTAATCAAAAAATCTTAAAGTGCATTCTGCTTTATGCCTGGATCACATATTTCTACCAAAAGGTAAAGCATACTTATTTGTTTAACTCACAATGTCATAAATGGAGTCACTTTGTAGTAAAAAAGGTTAAAAGTTAAAGTGCATAATGCTTGGTAAACACATCACATGTTAAAACCAAAGAGTAAACACAATGACGAAATTGTCTCCAAAGGTAGAATTGCCACTTTTTCATGATGACGTTGGTTATGATTTTAAAATCCCATCCAATATATTCATATTGTTAAACAATATTTCCCTTTGAATTTCACAGATGTAAGATTCTGGCACATTGGAAACCTACAAATGCAGCATACTTTGACTATAAGTGCAAATAAATCTCTCCTATTAACAAGTGATAAAGCAATAATTTGAAAAAACCTTTAAGAAAAATCAATAAGAAAAGCGTGCAAAAACTGCAGACAGATGCTTGAATGTCTGATTCGTACTTAGTGTACTATAAACTCTTAACTAGTTCTTTATGTACAAAAAATATTTTAAAAAATGCATTTCTAAATCTAGGATAGACAAAGTGTATACTCAATGAACCATTGGAGATGAAGAGTAAAGAATATAAATTAGTTATAAACCTTATTTTCATATTTTCCTAAACATTTTAAAATGCATTTCATTCATCTTTTTGAATTTGGGAACACAGTCTATTTAACATGGTGGTCATATTTTTAGGATCCTAAAAATGCATATAATTCTTCGTCACAGTTGTGACCTCCCGGAAACTTGGTGTTAAATCCCCTATGTATCTTGATTCCATTTGTCTCAATTTTCGTAATCTGTCCCCACCTCATGGGTGTACCTCCACTGTGTCAATAATAAAATATTTGAATGATCCAATATCATTCTGATGAATGTCTTCAAAATGTTTGGCAAGTGGATAGGACATATCATGATTCTTAATTGCACGTAAATGTTGTAATATCCGTAATTTGGCTTCCAGTTTTGTGCTACCAATGTACCACAAATTACATGAGCATGTCATTGCGTAAATGACAAATTGTGTGAAACACCTCCAATCTTGTTTGATCTTGATTTCCTTTTTGGTTCGAGGGTGTAAGAAAGCCTTGGTGTTCATTCCATAGCGATACGCTTTGCATTTACCACAAGTGTAAAAACCTGATAGTTTTTTTTTAACCAGGTATTGGTGCTCTGTTTTTCTGGGTGACTGAAACATACTGGGTGACAGTTTTGTTTGTATTGATGGTGGCTTCCTATAGATTATTGTGACATGTGACGGTAGATGTGGACTGATGTCAAAATCTCGTTTCAAAAGATACCAATGCTTGTTCAAAATCTGTTTTGTTTCTTTGGCTCCGGAATTGTACGTCGTAATGAATCTAATAATGGAGGCCTCTTTCTGTTTATCTTTTGGCTGTTCTTTATACGAGCTCTTTGCTAGAATAATTTCCCGACTTTTATTGCAACTACGGTCATAGGCTTTACTTATGATTCCTTTCTTATATCCTCGCATTAGAAATCTTGCTGCAGTCTTTTTTGCATTGATCTCCCACACTTCATTCTCTCTGCGATTCCTTTTAATCCTTAGGAACTCACCGTACGGAATGCTATTTTTAAGGCATCTTGGGTGAGCACTTGTCACATGTAAAAGTGTATTGGTACTTGTGTCTTTTCTGTGTAGCTCTGTGGTTATGCTATTTCCAATAACTTTCACTTTTATGTCTAAATAGACTATTTCCGACTTGTTGTGTTGTGCTGTAAATTTCAGATTCTGATGGTTTTGGTTAAAGCTGTGAAAGAAACAAGTCCATTAATTTGCCGTTCCATTCCAGATGATGAATAAATCATCAATATATCTTTGCCACATAATTATGTTGTCTGTATGTTTCTTCTGGTTGTCACTGGAAAAGAGTTCCTCCTCCCACGCACCCATGTACAAATTTGCAAAGATTGGGGCTACTGCTGTGCCCATTGCTGTTCCACAGATTCGATTATAATACGTGGAATCAAACATAAAAGAATTGTGGGTCAAAATAAAAGACAGCATGTCCAAGAGCATACGTGAGTGTTCTCGATAGCTTAGTGATCTGGTGAACAGAAATCTTTTGACCGCATCTATGCCCTTGGAATGTGAAATACAGGTGTATAGGCAAACTACGTCCAATGTAACCAGAAGAAAGTCCGGTTGCCAAGGAATGTTTGCAATTTGATTCAAAAAAGCTGTTGTGTCCTTGGTGTAAGAGGGTAAAGTTTCCACAAACGGGAACAGAAAATGATCTACATATTTCAAGGTTTTTTCTAATGAGTCTATTGATGCCACAATCGGTCTTCCTCGTGGCCGGGACATAGATTTATGGATCTTGGGTATGAAAAGTATGATTGGAGTCTTGGGATGATCTTTTGTTAAAAATTGTTTCTCTTTGATTGTAATGAGATCCAACTTGTGCCATTTATCCAACATGATATCATACTGTACTTTGTATTGAGGATACGGATCATTGGGTAATCTTACATAGCTGCTGGTGTCTTTCAATTGTCTTTCTTCCTCCCTCTGGTAGTCTTTGGTGTTAAGAACTACAACAGTGCCACCTTTGTCTGAAGACCTTATTGTGATGGAGTTGTCTGCTTGTAGATTTTCTATGGCTGTGTGTTGTAGCTTAGATAGATTATATTTCAATTTGACTGTTCCAGGTCAAGCCGCCAGTTTTTTTAGATCATCCACAACAAGGTCCTCAAATAAATCTATTGTGGGACATAGAATATTGGAGGGGTTAAATTTTGATTTATTTTTCATTTTGCTTGGAGCCGCCATGCCAGTGTCAATTTCTGTTGATAATTGTATTTGCCACTCGTCTTGTGCTTCATGGGGGGAAATCATAGTAGCTTCCTCTTCTCCTAGCGTTGCTAGGTCCGTTATCGCCGGTATGTCACAGATGTTAAGATCTGATGGAATTATCTTTTCACTTGGAGTTTGTATATAATCCAAGTTGGCATGGAGTTTTGTTAGTCTCAGTTTGCGAATGAAGTAATATAAATCAATTCTTGCTTGGGAATAATGGGATTTGGCGGTGGGGCAGAAAGAGAGGCCTTTTCCCAATACTTCATGTTCACATTGTGTCAAGCTTCTGTCCGACAAATTGATTACTTGCATTACGTCTTTGTCTGTGTATTCTTCTTGTTTTTTCCAGAGCATATCTGACGGCCTGTTGATTGATGCCACTTTCCTCCTCTGCCCCCGACACCCCCTTGTTGACCTTCCTTTGCTGACTTTGATTTCTGGAATTGTTTGACTTTATTTGTATTTCACACTTGTGTTGTTTTGCCCACCTGATGTAATAATCTCATTTCCTCTAAAATATGTGACCTGATAGGGGTATCTTCATTGCTGGAGTTTGAGACATCTGTGGAATTGCTGGCAGTTTCCTCTATATATATATTCAATGAAAAAACTGTGTGAAAGGTATGTTATGGTTAAGTAGATGATATTTGTGATGTCATCTTTGATGTCTTGGGTGTTAGTCTTAGCAGTGTATGGTGATGGCACGAGTTATGGTTGCTTAGCTTACCATAACTGGCAAATTTCAGGGGTTTTTCAATTTTACTTGTAAGCATAACGTCCTTTTAACAACGTTTTTCACTGAATTTCATAGGTTTTTAGTAGCGCAACTTAACCATAACGTCCCTTTAACAATGTTTTTTCACTGAATGTCATAAGTTTTTAGTAGTGCAACTTAACCATAACGTCCCTTTAACAGTTTTTTCATTGGATTTCATAGGTTTTTATTACTGCAACTTAACCATTACGTTCCTTTAACAATGTTTTTTCAGTGAATTTCAAAGGTTTTTATGAGTGCAACTTAACCATTACGTCCCTTTAACAAAGTTTTTTCATTGAATTTCATGGGTTTTTACCAGTGCGTGCTATTTTCCTACAACTTACTAATATCATACTTACCCAATATAGCAATAATATTTGTGTCTAATGTACAAAGTGTCAGCTTAAAGCTCTGCCATTTCCTACCTTCTAGAATCATTTTTAACACTTCTATACACTTTTTGCAACTATTTCAACTAGTTTTGCATCCGTGGACGTCTACGAACATCTGACTTCATTGCGGACGTTCTGGACAGTGCCACATGACCATATGCTGGTGCGCAGCATGATGACGTGTCCGAGAACCCGTCCGCACTTCACAATAAGATCCGTGCTTCGCGGACAGTTCGGAACTGCATTTTCTACTGATCTTGGAACTTTCAACTTCAAAATTTCCCTTGCACAGCTCCAACACCTATTCCTACTCATTATCCATTAACAATCTAGTACACAGTACATACTTTTAGCAAAACTGCTATTTATCTTAAAATTGCATCAGCTGTTGCCATCCCACCTTCCCAAGAGCCACCACCACTGATTTAATCAAGGAGCACCTTAGAAATAACACACGCTCAACATTTTCCCCTGTCCACCTAACCCTCCATATTAGTGCTTGGTGCCTCTTTCCTCATTTCCTGCCCACATTTCGTTCTTAGCTCTCCTGCCAAAACAAATGCACCCAAAAACAACAAAAGAAATCGGAACCAACTTTCACAGTAAAAAAAACGTATAGACTTCATCTACTTTATATTTCTCAGTAAAGTATATAGACTCAATAAGATTTTCCAACATTTCCATTTGCATTTTGTGTTATGCTAATGGGAATATTGTGGCGTTCATCCTCTGTTCCAGGGCTGGAATGGTGGATACCGGCCGGGCAGCCCAAGTTATCAGCACAAGCAAAGCAAGGGTGGATAATGAAGTCTCTGGACCATTAACCCCCCATTCCAGCCCCCGTAATGGGGGATGAAGGCCATTAGCACCCTAGGTTCCCAAATCGGGAACCCGGGGTGCTGAAAAAAAGGATTTTTCTTCCTACACTGGGACGTCTGCGTCATCCCGGTGTAGGAAGGAAAGTGCTTTTCCAAGATGGCCACCATCGAAAGGGAAGGGGGGGGGTTCCATACAGGACTCCTCTTTGCTTTCCATGGAAGCCTGTTTCCAAGATGGCCACCATCGAAAGGGAAGGCAGGGTTCCATACAGGGCCCCTCTATGCTTTCCGTGGAAGCCTGTAGAAGGCGAAAAAGAACCCTATGACCTTATTACCACAAGCACATTTTTCTTCCCTTTGAAATCTATCCCAATTTCGAATAACTTTACCACATAGCCAGTCCCAGGTGGACATGGCCCCTTTAACCACCTATGTTGTCCCTCGTGGTCATGGCCAGTAGCCAGATTGTCCGGATCATGACCTTATTCCATGACCTGGACAATCTGGCCACTGCCCATGGCCACATGCTACTCCCCAGTCACCAAATATATATCACTATTTTTTGTACCTGCATTATGACACTTGTCAAAAAATAAAACACAGGCACATTTGCAAAACCATGCTTTCAGGTCCTTGCCAATGCTCCCTACACAAGTTTGCTGGAAATCTACCCATGTTTTATTTTTTCCAAAGTGTAAAATGTATGCACATGCAATCGTCATATAACCTAGCCCCCAATTAACAAAATCCATTCAGACTTTACGAAAACATGTATATCTAGTTTTATAATCTTTTTGCAAACCTTTGTATAGATTTGTCAAATGACACCACATTTATAAGCCTTTATAAAATTGTGGGACCCCCCCTCTAATTCCGCTCCCTCTTGACAAAATCCTACCAAACTTTGCAAAAACATTTATATCTAGATCTTTTATCAGTTTGCCAAATTAAGTGTAGATTCGACAAATGCCACCTCATTTATAAGCCTTTACATTATTTTGGGACCCCCCTCTAATTTTGCCCCCTCTTGGCAAAATCCCACCAAACCTCACAAAAACATTTATATCTAGATCTATTATCAGTTTGCCAAATTAAGTGTAGATTCGACAAATGGCACCTCATTTATAAGCCTTTACATAATTGTGGGACCCCCCTCTAATTTTGCCCCCTCTTAACAGAATCCCAGCACACTTTGTATACTCATTCGGGATCAGGTCAGGAATACAATTGCATAATTTCATGCATTTTCATTAAGTAGCGCCAAAGTTATAAGCCATCCAAAAACTGGCCCCAAACATCTGAAGAGTCCCCGAACTTCTCAGGACTGTTCACAGACTTTCACGGCACAAACCCCTCGTTTTTTTGCTTCTTGCAACCATATTCCATCCCATCCTCATCACCCCTCACCTCCCCAGAGATGATTTGATAAATTTGTCAAGTGCAACGTTGTGTTTTTTAATCTGTTTTTACCACGATGTCCGCGGACACTGGCATAAGTCAGCGAATCCAAGATGGCGGGCGTTTCCAAAAATCTGATGCACCTCACGCTTCACGCCAACCAATCAGTGAACACGTTGAGTGTCCGTGGACATGATGCAAGTCTATTAGCCAATCGGTGTCCTGTCTGCGGAGCGAACAGGGAAGTGTGTCCGGACATAGATATCACTCATTTTTTTACCTTATGTTTTGGTCATTTTAAAAAAAACTATTGGACGGATTTACACCAAATGAACAAAAGCACACTTTTGGGACCAAGCCACCGCTCCTGCTGCAAATTTGGTGAAATTCCGTCCAGCGGTTTGGGCTGTAGGCGTGAGCAAATTTTTTCCCCATTATGTCAATGGGGAAAAAAAAATTGGGATCCCCTTATAACTCCCGCCCCCCTGGACCAAACATCACCAAACTTTGCAAAAACATTCAGATTGGCCCATGTACTTATTTTGCAAAGTTTGGTGAGGATTCGTCCAGGGGGAGCGAAGTTATTAGCCGCCCAAAAAGTGCTCTTCCTATGGGATTAGCAACTTAACCATAACTACAGGCCGCTACCGCAGGCCATGTAATTAATATTGGAGCATGAACGTATTTTAGCAGGAGCATGGCATGTTTTACTGCCGTTTTTGGCAGAGGAAAGCCAACTTGAGTGCTATCTATCTATTATGGTTTTTATATAGCGCAATCACGCCCATGGGCCTCAGAGTGTTCACAGAGACAAACAACAGAAAACATATAAACTAGTACTGCAGAGGTTTGTAGCACATGGAGATGGTTCGCAAGATTCTAGTTTTCTCCCTCGCCAAACAGGTGTGTCTTGAGTAGTTTCTTGCAAACAGTAAGGGACACACTATTTTTAATCAGAGGCGGCGTAGAGTTCTAAATCATTGGTGCACAAAAGGCAAAGTTTGTACCTCCTACTCTTTTCAAATTTTGTCGTGGCTGAAATAAATCATGGTGATTGTTTGAGGAAAGGTCTCTTCTGAAGGGAGCTTTCATTATTTATTTGACGAGATAGTTAGGCGCGGAACCAGCCAAACATTTATAGACCATAACGGGACCCTTGAATTTAATCCTTAATTCCTGGCTGCTGAGATTTTTTCATATTGGCTCATTCCAAAGACTGCCCTGACCGCTCGGTTTTGTATGGTTTGCATTTTTATAATATTGCTCTTAGATGTGCCCATCAAAAGACTATTGCAATAGTCTAATTTTGAGTTAATTATGCCCCGCAATCAAGGCGAAGTTTTGCTCAGTTAGGTAGGGTCTAATTTGCCATATTAGAATAGAACGCACAGGTTGATTTCAGTTATGACACGTCTCTTGAATCAGAGGCGCGAGTCCATGAAGATACCTGATGTTTTAATCTGGTGTAGGACTTCAATATTGCTGTTGTTAATTTTAAATTTTCTATATTGGTTATTCAGTGTTTTCATTTTCTGGGGAGTGCCGAGTATCAGAAGTTCGGTCTTGGCTTCATTAAGTGCGAGAGTTTGTCGCCATCCTTTCTTGGATGGCACCAAACACCTCGTTAACTCTTTGCGCATCTTTTTCATAAGTACATGACAATTAAAAAAACAATTGGGTGTCGCCGGCGTAGTCAGTAAACCAGGCACCCAGAGTTTGTAGTATGTCACACAAAAGTTTTGAAAAAATATTAAAAAGCAATGGGGACAAGCATGAGCCTTGTGGGGCGCCACAAGTTAGCAAGGGCTTGAGGTAAGAGAAGTGTCCCTTTGCCACAGCAGCCATCCTTGGGCACAAAAAGGATCTAAACCACTTCGCTGCTTGTGGGGAGCATCTGCCAACTGTTGTCAACCTCTCGGCGAGTAGATCATGATCAATAAGATCCAATGCCGAAGAGAGATCAAGTAACAGAAGTAAGGCAGTGTTTCCTTGTTCAATAATACCAGCAATGTTGGCCTGGAAATCCAAGAGGGCTGTCTCCGTGCCCTGTTTTGCTCGGAAGCTGGATTGTTCACTGGCCAATATATTATTTGTTTCTACAAACTTTTGATATTGAAGGTATGCATTCCTGTCAATAATTTTGAGCAAGAATAGCACATTAATAATAGGCCTAAAATAACAAGGAGGATCCAGGTTTTCCTTTTTAATAAGTGGGGTGATCCATGCTTCTTTAAGGTCTCCTGGGGCATATTCCTCTTCAAAGGATTGGTTCACAAATTGTGCCACCCAAGGTGGTAAAGTCTCTGCAAAGTGCTTGAATAGTTTAGTGGGGAAGATATCACCCTGACAGGAGGAAGGCCTAAGTTTATGAATAACCTCCAGTACCTCTGTCACAGAAACTTTGTCAAAAGTGAAGGATTCCAGAGAGTCCCTCTCGGTGGCTGACACAGTGTAAGGCATATCCTTGTTGTCAGATAACAGGATTTTCTGGGCTTCAATGGCCTGTTGGTGTTTGTTGTTTTTTTGGGAGAAACCATCATGTATTTCTTGACACCAAGCATTGGTCTCTTGTGCTAGATAACTGGAGGGGGGATTTTTTTTAATTCTTGGAGAATTGAAAAGATTTCTTTGGATTGTGACTTAGCTTGTAGAATTCTCTTATTAATATTTTCTATTAAAAATGCCATTTTTTTGGTATATGGTCAGTTTATAGGCCTTTGCAGCCTGTTTATTATTTGCGATTGAGACCGCTGATGGGTCTTTTCTCCAAAGACGCTCAGCTTTGCGCTTGGTTCTTCTCGCATCTAACATATCACAAGAAAACCATTTGTTTGAGTTGGTAGATTTGTTATTTTTTTCTGATTTCAATGGAGCCAGCACATCAAAAGCTTGATCAGTTGCTTTTCTTAAAGACTGGGTGAAATGATCAAGGGGCGTGAGTTGTTGTAATGATGGCAGAAGCGGAAAGACCTCTCTAAATGCCTCACTAGTTACTCCCCTACAATTCCGCCTGGTCCCCAGAGGCTAACTCCTTTCTGGGCGTGGCATCTGGATGGCGGAAGTGAGACATATAAAGTTAACCAGGTAATGGTCAGACCTGGCACATTCTAAGATAGACGTGAATATTATGTCCTGATCTTTGACCATGATCCAGTCAGGTATATTGCCGGCATTATGAATGGGGTTTGCAATTAACTGCTTAAAGTCAATGGATTCAAGGGACAATTTGAGGTCCTTCGCCACAGAATTGGAAGGATTGTTATCCCAAGGGTTAAAATCTCTAAGTATAACACATGCGGAGGTATCTTTAGAGGAATTGCCAATGCTAGCCATTCGTTGTTCTTGAAATTTGTGGTTTAATCTAGGTGGACGGTACAGTAATAAAAAGCTTGTGGATGAGACATGATTAAAATTAAGCTTAACATGAATAGATTCACAGTTCTCTAAATCTGGTGTGCTAGCAATGTGTATATTTCGTTTTTTTAAAAGGTGATAGCGACCCCCCCCCCCCCCGCTCACCTCCCTTCTGCTCGATCCATATTGAGGTTTGAATAGCCCTCAGGCTTGGCCAGATTTATAGCATGGGGTGTTGTTTGGGTCATCCAGGTCTCAGTAGTGAACAAGATGTCCACATTTTTCTTGAATCATGTCTGCAATTCCTGTGGAATGTTCAACAAGGGAGCAGGTATTAAGTAGGCAACATTTAAGTTTGCCAGCTAGTGAGGGTGAAACACTATCTTTCGCTGAGTCGCTATCAGCCATGAGATGATCACACACTACGGAATCTTCACAACCGAAGGCCTTGAAAGCTGCCTCTCATACATGGGAGTCAACGGTGTTAAAGACCTGGCTAACAGCAGTTTGAGCAATAAAGGAGGTTATAGTGTTCACAGGCATGTTGTTACTGGTTTGCACCCCGGAATCTGTATAGTATAGTTCTTCTAATTCGTTTGTCAGAGGAACTATTGGCAAGGTCAGAATAAGAGCTGCTAATGGGAGTACAGGCCCTGCATGTGTAGGTGTGTTTGCGGGAGAGGATGCAGCTTGGCCAAGACTCTGGCTACGGCTCTGAGTTCTGAGAGTGGACATCAATGCATTTCTGTTTGTCTGGAAACAATCACTTCTTACCTGAGACTGTTCGCGGACAAGTTTCAATGTCTCCAGTACCTCCATGATCCCCACAATTGGTACAGAGGCTGAATAGATCGGCCCATACCTATACGGACCGTTACAGACCGTCCCCAATGCGCTGGGGCTGACGCGCCTGTCATGGGAATATAACGACCAGAAGGACTACAAGTGCACTGGGAGTTGTAGTTCTTAACTAGCAAAGACATGTGGCTGTCTTCAAACAGCTGCAGCGTCAGCCCAAGGCTTCTACACAGTTATTGTGCTATTATGTGAATCTGGGTTGGTTGGAGTGGTGGGAGGGTATGGCAGTTGGGCTGGCTGGGTCCTACTGTAGCATGGCATGTTGTACTCACATTAAGGGCAAAGACAAAATGATGAATGTTCTTACATGGGGGGGACATGCCTCCTTATTTTGACGTAGCTTTTTAAAAAACTGGTGGTAAGGCAAGGCAAGCTAAATAGTCTTACATTGGTGGGGAGGGCTTTTGTGTTGCATGCAAGGCTATGTTTTTTGACCAACTGCTCCCACCCCCTACGTCGCCTCCCTGCTTCCTGTTCCCCTCCCACCCAGGCGCTCCCATTGGTGGAATGGGCATGTCGCCATGAGGGTCTACACCCTCTGGACTCCTTTCCCAGCACTTGG
The DNA here is from genome assembly GCF_040938575.1 of Ambystoma mexicanum. NCBI lineage: Eukaryota > Metazoa > Chordata > Amphibia > Caudata > Ambystomatidae > Ambystoma > Ambystoma mexicanum. The sequence continues at coordinate 62,012,390 of NC_090930.1, forward strand.
CATCCGCCTACCTAGGGTGAGTGTACCACCGCAGCCCCTGGGCTTAATTCAGTTTTTTGTGTGCGCTTCTAGTGCTGCCTGACCTGGTGCAAGGCTCCTGCTTTGGGGAATTCATTTATTTAATTTACTTTGTTGGCGCTCCGAGCAGCACAGTGCCTGGCTCCCCCTGCCCCTATCCCGCCTCCCTGCTTCCTGTAACCCTCCCTCCCTCCCGCACACGCGCTCCCATTGGTGGAACTGGACACTTTTTCCTGTGGCCTTCTAGGCAGCCTCGCCTGGCAGCCCCCTTGGTGAAGGACCCTGAGTCTAAGGACCGCTCCAGTCGGTGTCCTCCGATGTCCGCCATGACAGGCCTGCAGCCGTCAACCTGCTGCAACTCTCCAGGTAAATCGAATCTGGGTGTTTTGCATTGTGCTGAGTTTAACAACTGAGCCTTTTCACCCTCTCTAGGAAAGTTGAATCTGGGTGTTTTGCATTGTGCAGTGTTTAAAAAAAGAGCCTTTTCCCCCCTCTAGGAAAGTTGAATCTGGGTGTTTTGCATTGTGCTGTGTTTAACAACAGAGCCTTTTCCCCCCTCTAGGAAAGTTGAATCTGGGTGTTTTGCATTGTGCAGTGTTTAAAAAAAGAGCCTTTTCCCCCCTCTAGGAAAGTTGAATCTGGGTGTTTTACATTGTGCTATGTTTAAAAAAAAAGCCCTCCCCACCCGCACCTCTGGTAAAGTTGAATCTGGGTGTTTTGCATTGTGCTGTGTTTAAAAACGGAGCCCTTTCCCCCCCCTCTATGAAAGTTAAAGCTGGGTGCTTTGCATTCTGGTAACTGTAGCACTGTTACTGGGTCTCTTTATGCTCCCTCCTACCCTAGATCTCACCGTAAGGCGTGCCGTTCACTGTTGTATGTTACTTGTTCTCCCCCTGTGTCTTCCTTTGTTGTCACCCTGGCCTCTCCACCACTGCACATCCCCAGTTGTGTGCCACAGGGCTGTGCGTCTCTCTCCGTTCCCTCAGGCCCATCTCCTCCCTCCTTCACACCCTCTAGGGTGCTCTCCATCTTTCCTATCTTCTCTAACTGCTACTCTATCTCCTATCCTATTCCTCCCACTACGTCTGATAGGAAGTACCTCAAAAGGGACATCCTGGTCTCCAACCCAGGCTTCCCTATCGCTGATACCTACACCATCGCTTCCTCCAGACAGACCCTTACCAATATCCTCTTTGTCTTTCCCTCTTAAGGCCTATGGACCCCCCATATGGTCTCTGTGCTGTCCCCTTTTTCCTCCTCCCCCATTAATGGTGGCACTCTGTGGGAGGACCCCCTGGCCTACTTCCACTCCTCCAAGACCATCATTAATGTCTATCTGAATGGCACCGTCTTGGTCCAGGGCCCTCAGTCCAATCTCTTCCTTTTCGATCGGTGTCTCTCGCGTCTTCTCAACTTCCTTCCTTCCCCTGCTACTCCTACCTACACCTCTCTTCCTCCTCTGCTACCTCCCTCTCCCCGCCACCTGGAACCATCCTCATCTTCTCTGGCTACTCTGCCATGTTCTCCCTCCACCACCTCTCTGGCACCCCACCATCCTCTCTGTCTACTCTGCCATCTCCTTCCTCCTCCTCTGCCCACTCTCGGTCCCCTCTACCACCTCTGCAGGGTGTACCTCTTGCCTGTACCCCTCCACGGAAGTCTTTCAAATGTGGCAATCTACTCCACGTCGCTACTCTGAACTCTCGCTCTGCTGTCAAACACTCCGACATCTGTCAACTCCTCGAAGAATTTGATCTGGATGTCCTCGGACTCACCGAGACATGGTTCACGGCCAGCTCTCTCACAAGTTTTGACACTCTCCTCTACAATGGTTACAAGATCCTCTCCGAACCCAGAAACAACTGTCCAGGAGGTGGAATAGCTCTGACCTTTCCAGAGTGGATCCCTGTTTCTGTCATTCCTGTGCAGGCCTACTCCTCCTTTGAATGCCAGGTCTGCACGCTCCCTATCTCTCCTGGCCGCTCTCCTACTGTGGCCGCCATCTACAGGCCACCTGGTCAGGTTGCCCTCTTCCTCTCTGAGTGGGCTGACCTCTCATCCTCTCTCCTTGCCTCTACCTCTCAACTTCTCCACCTTGGAGACCTCAACATCAATCTGGGTGCTTCTAACCCCTCTTCTGGGCTCTTTCGTAATCTCTGTGACTTTCTCTCTCTTTCTATTCTACCCTCGAGCCCCACTCACTCCGTAGGGCACACTCTGGATGTTCTCATCTCCTCTGGCTTCCTCTCAAATCCTCTCACCACTCCTCTCTCCTGGACCAACTACTTTCTTCTCTCTTCCCACCTGACGCTCCCTGTTGCCCAGGTAAAGCTGACCCCAGCACTGCCACCCACCTTCTCGGCCATCCGGCTCATGAAGTGAGTGTCAGTAGAGGCTTTTGCTGCTACTTTCTCACCTCCTCCTACGCCTGTGGCTGACTTACTTTCTGACACAGCCCTCTCTAACCTGCATCTCTCTAACACTCTTGATGTCCTTGCCCCTTTCATGAGGACCCGTTTGAAGCCTACCTCCAAGTGCAACTCTTGGTATGACTAGAACCTTGTCACCCTTAAACGCAAGTGCATGTTGGCTGAGAGGAAGTGGAGTTCCTCAGTCCCATCCTCTGACAAACTGACCTGTCGCCTGCTCCAAAGGCAATACAGACTCTCTGTCCTGTCCAAACTAGTGTCTCTGCGGCCTCTAACAACACGGCCAAACTCTTCAAAATCTGCAAGGACTGGCCAATCCTGCTGCAGTCTCCACATCTCCTCTTCCCTCCAAGGCTCTCTACTCAGCACTGGCTTCTCACTTCACCACTGAAACTCAGGACATCCTGAACTGCAGACTCCAGCCCCTTTGATGAGTAGCAATTACCCTGGAGATGGATGGGGATGCAGATTTTAATCATACATCAATAATCAAGACGACTCAGGTAGTTTGGCAAAAGGAAGTCTGTTTTAATATCAACTATCTAAAACAGGGAGTACAACGAACATCAACACTCGCTCGATGCTCTGCTCTTACCCTCCGAATCTTACAAAAAACTGAGGTTATATTAAGCAAACTCATCATCAGTGATGTGTTGACATGCGTCATTACCAACGTCATCCTGCGTGGCAAACTACAAAAACCTGTTGAAGGAAGTGATAGGCTCTAACAGAATATCTAAGCATATGTTCCATATCAGTATAGAACTGATAGGATACTTAACATCAGGTGGGGCAACTAAACCCTCCCCTCAAAATGGCCACTATGAACGTCACTAAATACACAACGTCCCATTGACTATACAACTATAGGACCCTTAATTATGCGGTCCTCTACAATTGGTTGGCTTTTAACCCTTGTCAGTAATTTTCCACCTACGTCTAGCAGCATGCAGACTGCACATTCAGGTTCTGGTGAGCTCGTCTTAACACTAGCTTCCCACCAATTAGCCTATCAATCCATAATCACCTCATTGGTCCAGTGTCAATTAGTGCTTTGAAGCTCAGCCTTGAATTTGTACTGTGCTCTTAGTAATTTAAGGAGTGTGGGCACACTCTGGCCTTGTACGTAGGTGTGACCACCTCAATCGTCCAACTTCATGCTTCCACGTGACTGGAGACCATGGAATCGAGCCTTTTCGTGTTTTCGTGTTTCTTTAATAGTCCTCTGACGTCTTTTGTTTTGTTCATGCCTTATTAACAGGAGTTCTGTTCTTTCACACAATATGTATCCAATGTCAGCGCATTCCAGTTTGATAGGACCTTGGCTTCTTTGGCTCGTACAACTCTTTCTGCTGAGATTAATTTTGTAATTGAATTAGCTTTTTAACTGCGACACACTGAAATGAGGCCTTCTTGCTAATGTCCAGCACTGCTTATAATGCATAGTGGAAACATCCATTCTTTACTCGTCCATATGCATATATATATATATATATATATTGGCGCTTGCTGCAATCTATTTACTATAAAGATAGCCTCAAGATTACTTTGTCTGCTTGCGTTTCTGTTGCATATGTACACGTATAAACCAGCTTAATATCCTCATCTGTTTCTGCAGCATCAGCTTCTTCACCTTGATCACATGATGTCACTTATCCTTGGTACTTTCTTGATGCCTTATAGACTACCTGCATCCTCTGGTCTCTACATCTCTTCTGTATGACATCACCATTTATCCATGCCTTTTTATCTACTCTGTTTCTTCAGGAATCTCATTCAAATGGCCATCATATTATCTTGTATGCAGGTACGGTTTTCTCAATGGGTATCTTGCCTCCCAGATTCTCTTAGGTATGGGTATTTACACTGGTACTGCACAGAGTCCATTCTCTGCTCTTTGCTTTTCAACTGCTGTGTGTATGTCTCATACTCTGGTTTTCAATAGACAGGTAATATGAGCAGGGCAGTTGAAGTGGGGGTACTTAGCTCCTTCTCTACACATTCTCTCTCTCCTCTTCTTCTCCCTCTACCTCTCTTGGCCCCTCTCCGGCCACCTCTCTAACTCCTACTCAGTTCTCTGCTTTCCCCATATTCACTCCTGACAATGTTTCTAGGTAAGTCCGATCTATGAAAGGATCATCCAAGCAGATACTCCCCTGATCCTCCAGAACCATAAAGGACCACATCGACACCCTCGCTCCAGCCATAGCCAATTTCTGCAACCACTCTTTTGCCACAGGAACTTTCCCTCCCCCTAAAGCACTCCCTTGTGCACCCCCTCCTGAAGAAGCCTTCTGCCGATCATTCCTCTGTGGAAAACTACCGCCCAATCTCTATCACGCCTTTCCTAGGCAAACGCCTGGAAAAGCTGGCCATCTCACAGCTTACTCTCCATACCGAATCTGTTGGTTGTCTCCATGACCATTGTAATGATCTGGAGTTTGCTGTCTGGTCAGTGACTCATTCATGCAGCTATGGGGATGTCATAGGAATGGATCTTGGAGAGGTGTGGAATGTTACGTGTGTTTGGGTTCTGAGTTTGACAGTTAGTGAGGAAGTGTGGCTGACCATGGGGGCTGTTGGATGTACATGTCTTCATCTTGATCTGTAACTGAGAACTGAACTCTGGCACTACAATAAACTAAAGTGCTCTCACAGCAAAGGTCTCACAAAGTTTATATAGAACACTACTTCGTTACAACCATCAATCTGGCTTTAGAGCAGCTAGAAGCACAAAACGACTCTCCTGAACACTCGTGAAGACCTGCTCTCAAATCTTGACTCCAGCCTTCCTTCTGTCCTCATCCTCCTCAATATTTCCTCTGCTTTTGACAAGGTCAACCACGCCATCCTGATCAATCGTCTCAGTGACAACCATCACGGATCAGGCCCTAGCCTGGTTCACTTCCTTCATCTTTGATCGACCTTCCCAGTTACAACTGGGGTCCTTTCTCTCCACCACCTATCTCTCCACATGTGGTGTTCCCCAGGGCTCTAACCTCTCACCCTAGCTCTTCAACCGTTACTTGGAACCTCTGGCCCATCTCATCTCTACCTTCTCTCCTAACTTTTAGTGTTATGCGGATGACACTCAGCTCTCCATCAGGCTCCCCTCAGCCTCCTCTGCTCTCTCGCTCCTTCCTGATTGTCTATCCATGTTTCAGTAATGGTGTGCCCCTAACGATCTGTGCCTTAACACCAGTATGACTGAGATCCTTCTCATTGCGATCCCTGCTCCTGCTTTCTCTCTGGCCGTCTTCCTTAGGCCCTCTAGCTGTGCCTTCCTGCGAGGCAAAAAACCTTGGTGTCATCTTTTACTCCACCCTCTCCTTCTCTCCTCACATCACGGACATCTCTATGAAGTCCCACTACCAGCTGCACCTCCTCAGAGGTAGTCTTCCTTTTCTCACTTCCCCAGAAGCTCACTGTCTCCAGAGTCCTGGTTCTCTCTAGGCTGGACTACTTCAACAGCCTCTTTCTAAATATGCCTGCCACTACACTTCGCCCTCTGTAACTAATCCAGAACAGGACCGTGAGACTTGTCCTTGGCCTCAAGCCCAGGGATCGTATCTCTCCAGCCCTGAAAAATCTCTACACGCTCCCGATGGCTGCAAGGATCAAGTTCAAGACCCTCTGCATTGTCCACAAGGCTTTCCGAGGCCGGGGACCACACTATATCCATCTCTCACTTCCTAAGCACTTTCCTTCTCGAGCCTTCCGCCCATCCACCTCAAACTCTCTGAGGGTCAGACGCTTCTCCAGGTCCAGGCTGAGAGTGGGGGGTACATCTCTGTCCTCGGCTGGTGCCTCACTCTGGAACAGTCTCCCTGCCTCTCTCAAACTTGAGCAGGACCACCTAAGTTTCCGGAAGCAACTCAAGACCTTCCTTTTCGCTTCTGCTTTTTTCTCTCTCTCTCTCTCTCTCTCTCTCTCTCTCTCTCTCTCTCTTTCTCTCTCTCCCCTGCTGATGTTCTTGTCTGATGCACTAACTGGTTACCTGGCCCCCTCTGTACCTTATGGTGACCAGACTCCTTAACGAGCAAGTTGCCCCATGCACTGCCCCAGGGCCTACCATGCTCTAGGGACTGTACCTGCAACCCTACAGTCCCCTGCCTCCTTGCACTCACTTAGAAATGGCCACCCCAGAGGCACTTATGAGCTGTGCTTATTGCTCTCTCCCTTTCCCTCTCCCTGGAACTTCTCCTCTCCTGGTCCCATGATTGAGCCAAAACGCAGCTTCAAACTATTTGAGAGTCAAACCGTCATCGAAAACCAAGATACTTCGACTTTCCAGTCGATAAATAGTTGAAAATCATTTTTGGTGAATTTCCGCTTAGGCATTCTCTAGCTCAGCATATATCATTTATAATTTCCCAATAGTAAGGACATGTATGTCAGCTGTATGGTCAGTTAGGCCCAGCTATTGGAGTCATAGGTCCTTAATGTTGGGTCAACGCATGTGTCTTGTCTCTGAACATTTGAATGTTTGAAACTATCTGTACGTTTTTTTATTTCTGCAATGCAATGTTTTATTTGTGATCATATGTATATGAATGTATTTCATGGATTTTCTATGTATGCTTTTGGCAGGAAGAAAGTTACTAATAATTAGAAACATCAGATCAGAGTTACACGGCTAGAATTGGTCAATTCTAACGGTGTTCGCTTTCTTTTCAGACACTATTGTCCAAGGTGTATCGCGCATGTATGTGTATTTATGTGTTGCACGTATGGGTGAGTGAAGTGGCCTTGTGTGTTTGTTTTATGTTCCCAACAGGCACTGGATATGTTTTTTTTTAAAGATTCCTATTTCCTTACTTTGAATTTGGTTGAATAGCTATGCACACACGGCCACAGATGATGAACTGCTCTTTCTAAATGCGCATCAATGAAGTAACGTCACATTTCCCAAAACCTATGCTGTTGAATAAATGTGTCTCTTTTTGGTTTGGGCTGATATTTTGGTGGTGCGTTTTGGTGGCACATCGCCAACGCCATTGCTACAGAGAAGAGAGTGTAAAGGGGTGCCAGAAAGCTGACTTTGTGGTTGGCATGACAACAGGAAATACTGTGGCATAATCTGCCGACACACTAATGTTATTTCTTGTCCCATTACGCTGATGTAATCCAATAGTGGCTTGTTTAAATAATGTTCTCACAATCAGGAGTGCTGCTTGGCATCTGGCAGGGAACGGAGGAGGATCTTAAGAGCATCATTGTATGGCCCAACCAGTGCAACAGACATCTGACATTTTTCTGCTCTTTTGACAAGTGCCCTTACACTTTTTAGACCTTCGTCATCTGCCACCGGAATGGGTATCTGTGCACGAATCTATACCGGAAAGAAACTGATCGGAACACCCCATTGGTCTACACAAGTCAACACCCAAGAGCTTTGAAAGATAACGGGCCTCATTACATGGAAGGCGGTGAGCCATGGCGCTATTAGCGCCATGGCTCATGCCGGTAAAATACCGGCACCGCCTTGGCGGAAAGGGGATTTACCGCCCCATTCCAAGGTTGGTGGGGCGGTAAATCCCTCTTCCGCCATTGCCCTTCCCCATTCCCATTTCTGCCCCATAGGGCTCTATGGGAATGGGGAAGGCGCTAATTACGGCACCGCAATTTTGCGGTGCCGTAATTAGCTCCGAGGTCCCTTAGCGGGTTGGTTTTTAATGCCTGCAAAAAGCAGGCGTTAAAGCACCAACCCGCTAAGGGACCTCGTAGTAAGGCGGTAATGGTTAACGGTCACCGTTACCATTAACGGTGGCCGTTAACCATTACCGCCTCCTTACGGGCAATTCCTGCGAGGAAGACGCAATTGTACGTTTAAAGAAGATTTTGAACGTCAGTTTCAGGTAGTGGCAGCCAAACTCTCGGAAAGAAGCTATCCGAGGAGGTAAGTCAAACACTCCGCCAAGAGGGCACGATTTAGTAATATGGAGCTGTTACCGATACCTCGAGTCAGCGAGTGTGCGTGGTGACAACGTTTTCCAGACACAACACACTCTTGAAAAAGTTAATTAAAAAACATTGGTATATGTTTTGTCAGGTGGGCACCTTTATTTGCCCTCAAAAGAGGAAAAAACTTGCGGGACGGTTTGGTCCATTCAAGATTTTTACAAGGGAGTTCAAACACTATGGAGATGCCTTGGAAGCATCACCCATGTGCTGACTGCAGCGTGTGTAGATTCACAGAGAAAATCACTGTGTTCACAGACAATGCATTCAGATGGAATTGTAACTTTTTTACCAACTGCAATTCCACAAAAGGGGTTCATGTAATTAAATGTCTGTGTAACCTTCTTTACGTTGGCATAGCCACGCGTAGGGTGGCCACAACTATTAATGAACACCGTTCTAGAATCCGAATGGCTTACGAGGCCGCCCCCCTGGTCCATCATGGTTGCTTTGCAATCACAGTGTAGATGCTTGGAAATGGTTGGTGATTGATTGGCTCAAATCTGATACAATGGTGAACAGGCTGCTCACGTTTCATCGTTTATGCACTCAATAATGTGGCCTAAACGTGGAATTACAGTGACAAGTGTTATTAACATGAATAATCAAACACTCAACCTTGATGCTATAGGTTTTTGCCTTCCATATGGCTCTGCAGGATTCTTGATATGAGATAACTTATCTGGGTGCAGGGGCCATGAAAGTGTAACTGACCAACTAACAGCCAGCTGCAATACTTGCAGCAGAGATATCCTGCTTATTTTAAGCACAAGTGTGTGTTGGGCTGACACCAATGAGCTCCACAAGATGGCCTCTGTGTGTACCCACACCATAAGACCGGCAGCAACGCTCTAGTCTACAGCCAACATGGCCGCTGGGGCCCTGCAGATCTGTGTGGCTTGTTAAACACAGGGATGCCGTCAGCCATTGTTGTATTGCAGCGGCATGTCATGACAGTTCCAGCAAATGATTGCAAATCTAATTAAAGTAAGAGTGGGTTTGTATAAGTTAATGACAGGTGTAACACTGATTGGCCAGGATCATTAGATACAGCAATGCCCTGGTGAAGGATACTTTTGCCATGTATATTCTCTGTACAATTCGAAATTCTGTTCGATTGAAATACCCGCAGGCGCGATTGCACTTTGATCTGCACAATATCAATTTTTAAAAACATTTTTTTATTGAACTTTACTCAGTTACAACTAAGTTTTGTCAAAAAAGCTTTTACGGCGTCCTACGATTCTCAAGAAGGACGAGGCGACGGAAAAATATCTTTTTTGAATGGTGGCTGTCTTTGACATGCAGGTACAGTTAATCCAGCGTGTCTTCACTGTGTGTGGCTGCGTTGCACGTATCAGATGGTTTGTGCGTCTCTGTTTTTTCATATGTTCTGCCAATTGATCTAGTCTTTGTAATTGGTTCTTTCTAACGTGCTTAATACCCAGAGGTTTCTAAGCGCAGTGTTGCTCCTCGTCGTCTTGCTTCCGAGGCGAGCGCATTGCCCCTGAGCTATCCTCCACTCGTCCCTCTGGCAGGGAGTCGATTGGTCGACAGGCATGATTATGCGTTAATGTGTTTAGGGTTGGGCCACATTGAGGCTGCTCCCTATTTTCAGGTATGGCAGATTCAGTTTTCTTGCATGGTGGTTGCGCTTGCAAACCGTGAGTGGATTGTGTTTTTTTGGGCTCTCCGCGTGATTCTCTGTTCTTGTTTCTCAGACAGAGCATCGATCATTGGGCGCGTGGCTACCGGCCAGGGTGACATTTATAAATTGGACATGACGCCCATGTTCATTCAAAAACAAGGTTAGAATACCAAAATAGGTTGCCACTTTTTTTCCCCATGTATCTCTTATGAAAATCAGTGCGTTAACTTCATTGATGGAGTATTAATTTAGATTCCCTTTGCTTGTTGGCTATTTTTCAGATTACAGGATGTTCTCTTTGGTGGTTTTATAAATCTTTGTCCTGGAGATGGCTGGGTCGGGTTGGAAGGAGGGACCCCAGACCCGAAACTCGAGTTGGCAAGAAATTCTCACTTGGTTGTAATTTGCTTTCTGGTTTCTAATGTATGGCCGTAGTACATGTAATTCAACATAGCCGGCCTGTTGAAGCAAACCATTCAAGGCATCAAGTTTTAAAGTGACAGGTGTTTGGATGATTTAATAGTTCCATCTTGTGTCTCATTTGCTTTTATGAATCAGTTTGTGCACGAGCGAATGTGGTATGATTGGTTTGCTTCTATGTTTGGTATGTCTGGGTTGAATGTGGGACCTGTTTACACGCAGGGAGTCATGCACTCACACTTTTTTACTGTATGATATGGGCCTCATTATGAGTTTGGCAGTAGCCGTGCCGTTAAAAACGGCGCAGATGCCACCAAACTCGTGATTTTACCGGCACCCGCCAATGGAGATGAATGTGCGCATTCCGACTTTGGCGGATCCGGTCCATCCCCATTGCCGGTAATGAGGAACTCCCCATTCCCATTTGAGCCCCATAGGGCTCAATGGGAATGGGGAGGTCGGATGCACCGGCACCGTTCGTAACAGTGCCGGTGCATCCGACATGCTGTGCACGCGGGTGCTGTTCTGCCTGCCAGGACAGACCTGGTGGCCAGAAAAACACCAGCAATCACAACTCGTAGTATGGCGGTCCGGGAACTACGGTACCGGCATGCTAACCGGTACCGTAGTTCCCGGACCGCCATAATCGTAATGACCCCCAATGTCTTTTGTTTTTTGCAATTTAGGTCTCACCAGTGTTCCAAATGTTTAACTTTTGCATATTTTTCTTTACATTCATGATTGATATTTTCACATTTATTTTCAATAAATCCAATATGCATTTCTAAATTCTGTTTATTTTTTTAAATAATTCCATTCTAAAAATACTTTGAAATGAGTTATTCCCAGTGAAAACAGTGGAGGAGCATGTTTGTTGTACCATGTCACCTGCCTGTGTCACTTTCAAAGCTGGGGCTGCCCACTGATCTTTCTTTTCACAGCCAGAGGGATTTGGGCTATATTTGGGCTACTTTCCTGACCTTATTTGGCTACATGTAGGTTTCCCTTTCGGAATACAGTTAATATACAAGTCATTATTATTTGGAGAGGTGCAGTTCCACTGATGTCCTCCTTCACTCAAGGGAATGAGGACATCTGTATGTTGTCAGTGGTACTGCACTTCTCTTATCTCAATGTGATTTCTTATGAGGACATCTGTATGTTGTAGTTCATTGGAGAGGTGCAGAAACACTGACACATGTTTTCTCCTGCTCCCCACCTGTTTCTATTTCTATTTCCTGTTTCCCTGGTCCTTGTTCACAACACAGATCTTTGATACTAGTAGGTTGAGATCTTGGCCAGAGTTGTTCATATCAATCCAGGTATTGAGAACACCCATCAACAGTGAGCTGTCTGCTGCATTCTCAAGTATGGACTCCAGGTCTCCCCATTCTGTGATAAAGGTGGGACTGCTTCCAGGGAAGCAGTGGGCCATGATGATCAGACTACAGTTGTAGGAGTTTTGATGAGCTTGTAAGGCTGCGTGATCATAGGAAGTGGTGATTTTTCTTTCAGTAATGTGGCACTTCAATGTGTTGGGGTTCATCCGGGTTATGTGCCCATCCTTTTCGGTGTTGTCAAATTTTGACCAGGATTATTGAGTTTACAGGAGCCAAGATATCGAGGATCGAAGTGAAGTTGCCAATGACCCATGTTTCTGCTGGGGCCCAGCATGCAATATTTTCTGCTTCCATAAGGTGTTTGGTGTTAGATTCATTCTTCATCAATAATCAAACATTGATGCTCTCAAATACAATGTGATTTAGGTCTAGCGTTGAAGCACCTAGAATCCAGTTCCACGTTTCAAATTCTAATTGAACATTCTTGTCATATTTTAAATTGTACTGTGCAGTTTTATAACTAAATTATCCACCTAGAAGTGATTTAAAGCAATCATTCTACTTTTGCTTATTTTTCTTCTTCAAAAGGACTGTATATCAGAATGCATGTTTTATACTCCTTTACTTATCCAACAGAAAGTTTATCTTATTTCATATTTTTGAGAGATGAAGTACCACTGACAACAAACAGATACCCTGACAAGAAATATCAATGTGATGTCTTATGAGGACATCTGCAGGTTATCAGTGGTACTGCACCTCACCAATCACAATATGATTTCACATGAGGACATCTGCAGGTTGTCAGTGCTACTGCACTTCTCCAATAAAGTCAGTTGTGAGGACATCTGCAGGTTGCAGTTGATTGGAGAGGTGCAGTACCACTGACAGCATAAAGGTGTCATTGTAAGAAATCACATTGAGATAAGAATTCCAATGTAGGACAAGTACGACTAAAGCCTGCATGCACAAAACATGCACAATAATAATTGTATAAAGAATTATATATACAATTGAAAGATGTCACCCCACATTTGCGCTGTTGCTCCTTCCCCTCCCGTGCTGTCTCGCCTATTTCTTGTGCTACCCCTACTCCCCCTTGACTGTCCCTCCTCCCCTCTTACATTGTTGCTCCTTACCCTTTGCACTATTGCTCCTTTCCCTACTTGTGCTGTACTTTCTACTCTCTTTTTGCTATCCCTCCTCACTCCTTCCCCCATTTGCACTGTCACTCCTTCCCCCTTGTGCTGACCCTCCTCCCCTTGTGCTGCCTCTCCTGCCCCCTTGGGCTGGCGCTCTTTCCCTCTCTCGTGCTGTCACTCTGCACACCTTTGTGCTGTCGATCAGGCCCTTTCCTACAGTTGCGCTGTCTCATTGCCCTCACTCCTTCCCCCATTTGCCCTGTCACTCCTTCCCCCTTGTGCTGACACTCCTTTGCTATCTGCTGACCCTCCTTCCCAACCTGCTGTCACTCCTTCCCCTTTATGCTTTTGCTTTTCCCCCTTACACTTGTGCTCCTCACCCTGGTGCTGTTGTACCCCCTTGCGCTGTTGCCCCTCCTGCCCTAAGCTACCGCTCCATCCCCTTGTGTTGCTGTTCCTTCCCCCTTGGGCTGGCGCTCTTTCCCTCTCTCGTGCTGTCACTCTGCACATCTTTGTGCTGTCGATCAGGCCCTTTCCTACAGTTGCGCTGTCTCATTGCCCTCACTCCTTCCCCCATTTGCCCTGTCACTCCTTCCCCCTTGTGCTGACACTCCTTTGCTATCTGCTGACCCTCCTTCCCAACCTGCTGTCACTCCTTCCCCTTTATGCTTTTGCTTTTCCCCCTTACACTTGTGCTCCTCACCCTGGTGCTGGTGTACCCCCTTGCGCTGTTGCCCCTCCTGCCCTGCGCTACCGCTCCATCCCCTTGTGTTGCCGTTCCTTCCCCCTTGTGCTGGCGCTCTTTCCCTCTCTCGTGCTGTCACTCTGCACATCTTTGTGCTGTCGATCAGGCCCTTTCCTACAGTTGCGCTGTCTCATTGCCCTCACTCCTTCCCCCATTTGCCCTGTCACTCCTTCCCCCTTGTGCTGACACTCCTTTGCTATCTGCTGACCCTCCTTCCCAACCTGCTGTCACTCCTTCCCCTTTATGCTTTTGCTTTTCCCCCTTACACTTGTGCTCCTCACCCTGGTGCTGGTGTACCCCCTTGCGCTGTTGCCCCTCCTGCCCTGCGCTACCGCTCCATCCCCTTGTGTTGCCGTTCCTTCCCCCTTGTGCTGGCGCTCTTTCCCTCTCTCGTGCTGTCACTCTGCACACCTTTGTGCTGTCGATCAGGCCCTTTCCTACAGTTGTGCTGTCTCATTGCCCTCACTCCTTCCCCCATTTGCCCTGTCACTCCTTCCCCCTTGTGCTGACACTCCTCCCCTTGTGCTGTCGCTTCTTCCACTTGCACTTTGGATCCTCCCCCTTGTGCTGTCGTACCCAGAGGAGTAACTTTGCTGAAAATGTTGGGGGGCACATCTTGACAACTGAAAGAAAGGGGTGGTGTGGATTGGGCGAACGTTGGAACTGAGGGATAAGACTAAACTACTACTCCTACCTTACCACCCCCCCACGCACTGGCATCTTCCTCCTCACCCTGTCTATCATGCAACACCTTGCCTTGCCCTCCGCATGACGCGCCACCAGCTCACTCAGCTGTGCCACCTCACATTTCCTGTGCCCTGCAATTCCCCTGCTCACCCAACCCCTGCTCCACTACTTCACTAGACCATGGGCAGGCCTCCTCTGCTAACTCTAGACCCACCTTATCATCCCCCACCCCTTCAGAATGACCCCTGAGGCGTTGTTAGACCCTTGGCCACTAGTTTTCTCACGGCTTTCCTGTTCTGCTTATTACTGCACTTCTCTTATCCCCTTACATGCCCCATAGAATGTCCCTAATCTTCAAGTACCTGTCTACCTCATCTCAGATTCTCCTATGTATGTGCCCACTCCTCATCGCAGCTCAACCCCCTTCACTCGCCCTTGCAGTACCCAACACTTCCCTAGCCATGACTCCCTTCCTCTCCCCGAAGCCACTCTTCCATCACCTCACCTACCTATCTACCCCCGGTCTCCCCTCCGACGTGGCATCTCACATCCCCCTGGACAAGTCACCCATCACCTCATGTTCACCTGTTTACCCCTTACACACGGCACCTCACCCGCCCCCACTTGTCGCCTTCTCACTGTGCTGCTGCCTGTCTCCCATCATCTCACCTACACCTGGTAGCCCCTCCCACGTGGCACCTCACATCCCTTGTCCGCTTCTAACTACGCTGCTGGAGGCCAGCATGAAAAAAGAGTTCCTGGTAGTAGGAACATACTCAAAGGAAAGTACTTGGACGAGGAAGAGTAGGACTAGAAGTAATAAATATTACCGGTAAGTAATCCGGGCAATGGTTTATGGATTGGAAATCTCCCATGCAAAGATCAGCAGGTAGTGTGTTGCCCCAATAATGGCTGGATGTGTCCTAAACACGTTGCTGCTATCCCGTTGTGAAGTAAATGGTTGTGCATTTATAATTTAGAAAGCTATTTAAAAAAAAAAGAGAAATGTATTACTATAATAAAAGGTGCACGCCTTTTTTTTAATTGATAATCACGTTTATAAAGCTCCTTTCCTCTTTAAGGAAGCAGTCATCACCATTTCGTTTTGTTTAATTTGCGACATTTTTTCAGGGGTGACAGTAACCAAAACAAGCAACGCCAACAGTTTTGGCTTTTGTGTAGGCATGACACAGGCCTTTTCCAGGTACTGCTATAGTGGTACAACCTGGCCACAGCTGGTAAATGGTATGATGATGACCTGATCATACAATGTCAGTGACTGGCAAATGCCTTTCTAATACCTAAACGCACAACACGGATGCCATTGCTATTGCTTGCCGGTCAGGAACAGGTGCAAGGACCCACATATAGCCTATGAATCAAGTGGCTGCAGGCACATTTGGTTAAGATGTTTTTACTTCATTGAGCTAATTTACAGCTGCCACTAAACCATTAACGCCCAGAAAACTGCTTAAAAACAACACTCGTGGGCCCTATACTGCACAAGCGGTGATATAAATGGGTGATAGATATAGCTCAAAAAGATGCCAGGTCGGAGTGTTTTGGGCAGGGAGAGGCATGTGGTGGGTTGGACTTGCCATAGTGATTACTATTGCCCTGGCCGGCAATGGGTTGGTAAAAAGCCAAACATCCACAAGCTGTGTCAATCCTGACATCCCATATCCCCTATCTTTACTCCAATGCCATGGGCGGCGATAAAGTGACACCTAACAGCCAGAACTTCAAAGTAGATTGGAGTCACTTTCATTTTACTGTAAAGACTGTCAAGTAAGACCACGTTCCACCAATTTTACTTTCTTCTTAAAAGAAAAGACAGATCTGTAATATGTATTAAGTTTTGTCCCAATTAGATATATTTTTGGCTTAACAGATCGAGTTTTTAAACAGACATTTCCTTAGGTGCGTTCCAGAACTTGCACAAATTTAGACAGTGCAGGTACTGGTTGTGTGACAAGATACCAATATGAGGGCTCACAATCAGCAATATAGCCGAACTCCCCAAACGGACCGGCGCTGGCGGTGCATTTGCACACAGTGTGGGTGACTTGCACACGTCACAGGCTGATGTTTTACAGTCATTGAGATTGCCCTGTGAACTCTCTATGGCTAATTGCAAAATAAAATTGAATTCAGCTCACCTGGTGGTCACAATGCAATGCGGCCCTCAGGCTCTCCTGCCAAAAATGGGGGGGGACAAAAAGGCATGACACATAAGTTGGGGGGGGACAAAACCCCCTCTACCCCCTATAATTAAGCCCATGGTCGTACCTACCCTTGCACTGTCGCTCCTGGCCCTTGCGCTCTTTCTCTCTAGTGCTGTTAACCCACACAGCTTTGTGCTGTCGATTAGCCCCCCCTTTGTGCTGTTGCTCTGCCCCCTCTCTGTCCTGTCATTCCTTTCCCCATTTGTGCTATCCCTCCTTTCCCTTTGCACTATTGCCCCTCACCCTTGCGCTGGTGTACCTCCCCTTGTGCTGCCGCCCCTCCTGCCTTGCCCTGTCACTCCTTCCCCCTTGCACTGTCACTCCTTCCCCTTGCGCTGTTCCTCCTTCCCCCTTACGCTGTCGCTTCTGCCCCTTGGGCTATTGTTCTTCAAACTTAGGGACGTCTGGAGAAGCTGGAAAGCAAAATCACTGCTGAAGAGAATGTAAAACTGTGCACATCAGTGTATTTACTTTGGCAATGTCTGTCCAGCTTGTCTTATCCATAAAGTGCATTGTGTTGTGTTGAATGTTGTGAGAAGCTGCTGTGAATTCTGCATGATGTCTCACTATTTTTTTAATAAAGTGAATTTCGATTACCCCCATCATAGCGCCTCACTGAGGCAATTACCCCCTTCATGGCGCCACACTGAGTGGTTCACTCTAGAGCTCCAGACTCCTGCCCAGGACTGTGAAGCCCCGCCCTCAAACCCCGCCCCCTTCTTCAGGCAACCCGTGGTAAATATCAGTGTACCCACAACGCATTGCGTGTAATCTGCATCCATGTAATCTTTAGTGTGATCAAAAGTATCTTTTCTATTCTTACACAAATGCATTTTTCCTGACGATGCTTGTGGTTTTGTTTTCCAACAAATATATAAATATATATTGTTCTTCTATGGAACATTTGTAGAAACTACCGTACGTGTTCAGTGTGCTTATGATTATCGGTTCCACATAACTGTTGACACCATTCTATTCAACTTTCATATGCTCGTGATCACTTGCACTTCGTGTGGCAGTGAAAGCGGGATTCAACCCAATTTTTGGGGACCTCCACACTACACCGTGGGGGTCTACAATGCTGTACAAAGAATAGCTGTGGCATCACCACCTGGTCAGGGGCAGAGGTGTTCCTGCTTGGACCCAGACAGGCCTCCATCGTGGCGCCTTCTCTGCAGGAAGAGGTGATTCTGCCTAGACCCAGACAGGCCCCCATCGCGGTTCCTTCTCTGCAGGAAGAGGTGTTCCTGCCTAGACCCAGACAGGCCCCCATCGCGGTTCCTTCTGGTGCTCCTGCCTAGACCCAGACAGGCCTCCATCGCGGTTCCTTCTCTGCAGGAAGAGGTGTTCCTGCCTAGACCCACGCAGGCCCCCATCGCGGCTCCCCCATCGCGGTTCCTTCTCTGCAGGAAGAGGTGTTCCTGCCTAGACCCAGACGGGCCCCCATCGCGGCTCTTTCTCTGCAGGAAGAGGTGTTCCTGCCTAGACCCAGGCGGGCCCCCATCGCGGCTCCTTCTCTGCAGGGAGTGGTGTTCCTGCTAGACCCAGACGGGCCCCCTTTGCGGTTCCTTCTCTGCAGGAAGAGGTGTTCCTGCCTAGACCCAGACGGGCCCCCCATCGCGGTTCCTTCTCTGCAGGAAGAGGTGTTCCTACCTAGAGCCAGGCGGGCCTCCATCGCGGCTCCCCCATTGCGGTTCCTTCTCTGCAGGAATAGGTGTTCCTGCCTAGACCCAGACGGGCCCCCATCGCGGCTCTTTCTCTGCAGGAAGAGGTGTTCCTGCCTAGACCCAGGCGGGCCCCCATCGCGGCGCCTTCTCTGCAGGGAGAGGTGTTCCTGCCAGACCCAGACGGGCCCCCTTTGCGGTTCCTTCTCTGCAGGAAGAGGTGTTCCTGCCTAGACCCAGACGGGCCCCCCATCGCGGTTCCTTCTCTGCAGGAAGAGGTGTTCCTACCTAGAGCCAGGCGGGCCTCCATCGCGGCTCCTTCTCTGCAGAGAGAGGTGTTCCTGCCAAGACCCAGATGGGCCCCCATCGCGGTTCCTTCTCTGCAGGGAGAGGTGTTCCTGCCTAGACCCAGACGGGCCCCCATCGCGGTTCCTTCTCTGCAGGAAGAGGTGTTCCTGCCTCGACCCAGGCGGGCCCCCATCGCGGCTCTTTCTCTGCAGGAAGAGGTGTTCCTGCCTAGACCCAGGCGGGCCCCCATCGCGGCTCCTTCTCAGCAGGGAGAGGTGTTCCTGCTAGACCCAGACGGGCCCCCTTTGCGGTTCCTTCTCTGCAGGAAGAAGTGTTCCTGCCTAGACCCCAGGAAGAGGTGTTCCTGCCTAGACCCAGACAGGCCCCCATCGCGGTTCCTTCTCTGCAGGAAGAGGTGTTCCTGCCTAGACCCAGACAGGCCTCCATCGCGGTTCCTTCTCTGCAGGAAGAGGTGTTCCTGCCTAGACCCAGACAGGCCCCCATCGCGGCTCCTTCTCTGCATGAAGAGGTGTTCCTGCCTAGACCCAGACAGGCCCCCATCGCGGTTCCTTCTCTGCAGGAAGAGGTGTTCCTGCCTAGACCCAGACAGGCCTCCACCGCGGTTCCTTCTCTGCAGGAAGAGGTGTTCCTGCATAGACCCAGACAGGCCTCCATCGCGGCTCCTTCTCTGCAGGAAAGACCCAAATGAAGGAAATCGCAGGAGAAACCGAGAAGTAATATCTGAGGCCCAGCGATAATGAACCGGATAACATTTGCATATGTGTAATGTCTGCACACTCACCACCCTCTGTAAGGAGTGGGCCGGCTTATCACCCTATGTAGATATCTACACCGTAGCGCCACAGGCCAGTTTCAGTAAATTGATGTTCTTGGCGCTGGAATCCACAGGGTATCTGTTAGAATGTGGAGACGCTGCTGTAACGCGGAAACGCTACTTTATATTTTGTTGCAACTGCAAGTGACAGCGGAGCCCGTGAGAAATCGTTAACTAATCACTTACCATAATCTGGTTCTCAATTGAATCAAACCTGACTTCAGCCTCAGTGGAAGGGCAAGTGCCCGAAACACGTGTCAGGCTACTTCAGCTTTCATTAAAAATCATTATACCATTTTGGTCTTAATTAGTGTCGCTGTGCAGTGTGCTTGCAAAACTCACAATTTTTTTCTACTTACCTGGCGGTAGATTTGGCAAATCCCCCTGCATCCACCTGCAGAATCTTTCACCACACCCAAATTTAACAGGCCCTTGCGCTGAACCTCGTCTTTTCCCCCTTTGCCAACCCAGCTTAAAAACAAAGCCCCCCTGCCCCTCAAGGAAAGTTGAATCTGGGTGTTTTGCATTCTGGTAACTGTGGCACTGTTACTGGGTCTCTTTATGCTCCCTTCGACCCTAGATCCAATCGTAAGGCATGCCGTTCACTGTTGTATGTTACTTGTTCTCCCCCAGTGTCTTCCTTTGTTGTCACCCTGGCCTCCCACCCACGGCGCATCCCCAGTTGTGTGCCAAAGGGCTGTGCGTCTCTCTCTGTTCCCTCGGGCCCATCTCCTCTTTCCTTTGCACCCTCTATGGTGCTCTCCATCTTTCCTATCTTCTCTAACTGCTACTCTATCTCCTATCCTATTCCTCCCACTACGTCTGATAGGAAGTACCTCAAAAGGGACATCCTGGTCTCCAAACCGGGCCTCCCTATCGCTGATACATACACCATCGCTTCCTCCAGACAGACCCTTACCAATATCCTCTTTGTCTTTACCTCTTCAGGCCTATGAACCCCCCATATGGTCTCTGTGCTGTCCTCCTTTTCCTCCTCCCCCATTAATTGTGGCACTCAGTGGGAGGATCCATGGCCACCTTTCACTCCTTCAAGACCATCATTAATGTCTATCTGAATGGCACCGTCTTGGTCCAGGGCCCTATGCCCAATCTCCTCCTTTTCGATAGGTGTCTCCCGCGTCTTCTCAACTTCCTTCCTCTGCTACTCCTACCTACACCCCTCGGACTCCTCCGCTACCCCCCTCTCCCCGCCACCTCTCTGGAACCATCCTCATCTTCTCTCGCTACTCTGCCATGTTCTCCGTCCGCAACCTCTCTGGCACCCCCACCATTCTCTCTGTCTACTCTGCCATTTCCTTCCTCCTCCTCTGCCCACTCTCGGTCCCCTCTACCACCTCTGCAGGGTGTACCTCTTGCCTGTATCCCTCCACGGAAGTCTTTCAAATGTGGCAATCTAATTCACGTCGCTACTCTGAACTCTCGCTCTGCTGTCAAACACTCCGACATCTGCCAACTCCTCGAAGAACTTGATCTGGATGTCCTGGGTTTCACCGAGACATGGTTTACGGCCAGCTCTCTCACAAGATTTAACACTCTCCACCCTGATGGTTAAAAGATCCTCTCCAAACGCAGAAACAACCTTCTAAGTACGGCCTGCGGATCAGGGCAAGGCTGCACATAAATTATGGCAGAAAATGCCACTTTAAGTTACACCGAAGAACAGACATTAGATCTACTTCTGGGACCCTCTTTTTTTGATCCCCTAGGTCCGAATACACCTGTGTCTTCAACGAATATGGGAAACGACATCTTAAAATTTAAGAAAAAAGTCTTTAGGACAGAGCTACATGGACACTTTTTTGAAAGTATATTTAAGAGCAAGCATCATCCCCACTGGCTTGATCGTTCGAAATGAACCTTGTCTCTTCGAGTAGAAGCCAAAGAATATACCACAAATTTCAGTTACATTGCTACAAAATGTAGCAGAGACCTCATGGTCCTTACAATAACAACTGCACAGAGGATTAGCTCAGAACTCCAAAAATCCTTAGAAGACGAAGAGAGGAAATTCACAAACAATACACTTATAACTGAAGCCAAAAATCAAATAGAAGCAATTAATAAACAATTTGCCATTTTTAAAACTAACACCCTAACCAGGAAAACCAATAAACTACAGAAGGATATTAAAGAGTTCAAAACCGAACTAGTTTATCCCTATACAACTGAAGAATATTCTAAAAATATCAAACAGACGGTAACTCTCAATCGGGACAACAAAGACCTAGGAGGAGACTTGTCACCTTCTCAGGGTCAAGCAGCAGCACATCAAGTGTCAACTCCATTTGGGGCTATAACCCATTTCAACAGAACCAATTCGGCCCCCCACAACCACAAAATTACCCATCACCTCCTCTACAACCTTTTTTAGGCCGAGGAGGGATAGGTGGGGGATGGGATCCCCACCGTGGAACCCAGCCTTCCCAGGCCAACGCAGACGGCCGAGACGCAGGAAAAGACAAACTTAGAGCTAGATCAAGAATTGCCTATTTTCAACTTGGCAAAGGCCCAACTTATGGCTACACACATTTCAGTACTCTCGAAGGGTTTATCATTCGTACCAACCAGTAATACGGATTGGTATAACAGTGAGATGGAAATCCGGAGGTTCTTACGCACTGTAAGATTACGCGCATTCTTTCATGAACATGAAGAGACAGAAACCATCCAAGACACAGGTTTACATCCCAGATCTATCTTTACGCCCTCGGATAATCAAGTTCCAGAAGACCTCCTCACATTTGAAAGATGTGTCCTGCGGGACCTCAGAGTACTGAGTAAGAGAAATAGTCCCCCCGCCAAAATATCACCAGACAAGAAAGAGAAGCCCTCTCCGAATTATCTAAGCAACCAGAACTCATTATCAAACCTACGGACAAGGGGGGAGGGATCGTGATTATGAAATCAGATCAATATCATTGTATGATAATGGAACTTCTGAATGACTCGGAGAGTTATAAATTGCTCAAAAGAGACCCTACCAAAGATTTTAAAACAGAAATTACTGCTATGGTCTTATTTGCACTAGAAAGGGATTGGATATCAGAGAAAGAATCGGAATTTCTCCAGACATCACAGGGCAGAACACCCTGTCTATATGCACTACCTAAAATCCACAAAGACTCGATTAACCCCCCTGGAAGACCAATTGTGTCAGGTTGCGGGTCCATACTCGAACCCCTATGTAAATTTGTTGATCATTTTTTAAAACCCATCAGCAGTAAAACAGAAACATACATCAGGGACACGATGCATACTATCCAGTTATTTGAAAACCTAGACTTTGACCAACAAAAACAGCTACTGGTTACTCTTGACATTAAGGCATTATACACAAGCATTCCCCCGCAGGCGGCAATTGACTGTGTATATGAACATCTGACTGCAACAAACACTCAGACGAAAACTCCTCCAGAATTCATTATTGAAATTATGACATTGGCCTTATGTAAAAACGTTTTTGAATTTAACCAACAGTTTTATTTACAAACAAAAGGCACAGCCATGGGTGCAGCATTTGCCCCCAGTTTGGCTATTTTATTTATGGCCAATTTTGAACACAAATTTTTCCTCAACCAAGTTAACAGATGGAGAGATCACATTAAACAATGGCGTTGATATATAGACAACGTGATATGCCTATGGGAAGGCACAGAGGAGGCTCTACTAGAGTTCTGCTCTTGGCTAAATACATGCAGCCAATATATTCAATTTACATTTGAATACAGTAATTCTTCCATTCACTTTCTAGACTTAAGAATTGAACACGACCAAGGCAAACTAATATGCATAAACTTTCGCAAAACCACAGACCGCAATACCTTGTTACACTTTCACAGTGATCACCCCCAACACATCAAAGATAATTTGCCATATGGGCAATTCTTAAGACTGCGCAGAAATTGCACGTCCTTGGATAACTTCTATCATGATGCCAGCCTTTTAAGCGACAGACTAAGACAACGAGGCTACCATAAAAAACTGGTAGCAAGATTACTCAAAAGAGCCTGATTCACATGCCGTGATTCACTTCTAACACCAAAAACGCGGAATGTAGAGAACAATCAAATCACATGTGCCATCACTCACGGCCAGCACGCTTTTCAGATTTAAAAAATCATCCATAAATACTGGCCCATAGTCGGACGCTGCCTACCAGACCAGGAAAAACCCAGATTTGCGTTTAAAAGGGGACGAAATCTGAGAGAACATTTGGTTCACTCTATGTACAATAAAAAATCCCCCCAGACAAATATCTGGAACCTGTGACCACTTAAATGGCACTATCCATGCAGAACCTGCTCAATATGCCAATTTACCACCAAATCACAATTTCAATTCGGAGAAAAAACATGGACCTTAAATGACATTTCAAATTGCAAAACAAACCAAGTGGTTTATTGCATTGAGTGTCCATGCAATTTGCGCTACGCCGGACAAACCATGTGGAATGTTGGCACACGGATATCTGAGAATCCGCTGCAAAAATATGACATCTCCATTAGTACAGCACTATATGGAGAAAAAACACAATACTCACGACATCAAATGGTGGGTCATCGAACGGGTATGAAGTGGACCAAACATTCAGGGCCGTCTGCTAGACCTAGAATGCAGATGGATACACAGAATGGACTCTGTGACCCACGGCCTCAATGAACAACAACTCTTTCCACAAAGATAATTAGTGGTTACAGAAAACTCAGTTGCTTCCTTCTACCCCTTATCCTTCTCCTTAGATTCAAGATCCAGAACTTTCGAACACGCAGCACTCAAGCGGCACTAACGTGATCCTAGATGACCAATTAGATCGCACCAGGACAGTTTTCAATCATTCTTCTTTTTCGTTACACTTAATATACCACATTCCCAAATGTGAGTCATGTCTACATAAAACCCGTTTAAATGTAATTATGGTAGCACCCATGATATAGCCAGAGACTGTGGATGCAAGAGAGTTCTTGTTAAAAGGAGTCACACCATGATACAAAATCTGTTTTGCACTCAGAATGCACTATCCACATCGTTCTTGGATCCGACACCTGCAGCAGTATGACTATTGATCACGTGATCACTTGAAACATACCCTTAAGGGGCGAGTTAGATCACGCAACCTCCATACTGCAAAGAAAAGCAGTTACATGCACAATCATTCACATTTTGAACACTACCTCCGAACTATGTCGTTGATAAGATCTTTAGATGTGCAAGCAATCTAACTCAGAACACCTTTATCAGCACGGAGACACAGGCAACACTGGTATTATTCTGTTCCGCATTGCAAACACTAGAGCCAATCAGAACTCTGAACCTAGCAGCATCCAGATTGGCTCCCAGTCGAGTATGACTGCTTGATATTCAAACTGCTAAACAAAGCAGCCGCCCGCACCACCATTTGCATTTTTTCAACAATACCTTACGATTGCATCCACCGTTTAGTTCGTGGATGTTCAAGTTATCCAACTGAGAACATTTTTCTAAACACGGAGACAAAGATAACAACGTAGTTGTCCACTTCCGCATTATTTGTAACACAGCCAAACGGGACTCCGAACCTCTATTGGATCTAAAAATCCTATAGATGAAAGCTAGTCCAGCAACACTACACAGGAGCACTGGATAAAATTTAAAGGAAAGATTGAAAGCGCAAATGGGGGGAGGAACGACAGGGCAAAGAGGGGGTGGAGCAAGAGCACAAAAGGGGGCTAATCAGCAGCGCAAAACTGTGCGGAGCGACAGCACTAGAGAGAGAAAGAGCGTCAGTGCAAGGGCCAGGAGCGACAGCGTAAAACGGGTGGGGTGACAGCACAAGGGGGAGGAACAATAGCCCAAGCGGCCGAAGCGACAACGTAAGGGGGAAGGAGGAACAGCGCAAGGGGAAGGAGTGACAGTGCAAGGGGGAAGGAGCGACAGGGCAAGGCGGAAGGGGCGGCAGCACAAGGGGAGGTACACCAGCGCAAGGGTCAGGGGCAATAGTGCAAAGGGAAAGGAGGGACAGCGCAAATGGGGGAAGGAATAACAGGGTAGAGAGGGGGCAGAGCAACAGCACAAAGGGGGGGCTAATCGACAGCACAAAGCTGTGTGGGGTAACATCACTAGAGAGGAAGAGCGCAAGGGCCAGAAGCGACAGTGCAAGGCGGGAGGGGCGACAGCGCAAGGGGAGGTTTGACCATGGGCGTAATTATAGGGGGGAGAGGGAGTTTTGTCCCCTCCCAACTTAGGTGTCATGCCTTTTTGTCCCCCCCCCCATCTTTTGGCAGGAGGGCCGGGGGCTGCATTGCATTGTGCCGCCGGGTGAGCTGAATTCAATTTTATTTTGCAATTAGCCATAGAGAGTTCACAGGGCAATCTCAATGACTGTAAAACATCAGCCTGTGACGTGTGCAAGTCACCCACACTGTGTGCAAATGATATGATATGATATGGTATTTGTAACGCGCATATACACAAGTGTTTCAAGGCGCGACGAGGCGGGGGGGACAAGGGGAGACAGACAACGATCCTACTAGGCCAGGTGTCATTCAGACCGCGCAAGTGCAAGGGGGGAGGGGACTGGGAAAAGTGCAAGGTAGGGGAGAGGGGGAAAGTGCTGTACATGGTTAGTAGAATACAAGATAATTAATAGGGCCAGCTGGTGGCAAGTGCAAGGAAAGTGCAATACGTGGTTAATACAATACAAGATAAATAATAGGGCCAGCTGGTGGCAAGTGCAAGGTAAGTGCCGGGAGAAGGGGCTGTGGGATACAGAGACAGTCCCGTAGTACAGGTAGGCAGTGCAGGGAAGAGAGGCTGGGCCAAGGACCAATATCGGTGAGTGGCCCAGGAGCAGATTCGGTGCAGGTTCAGTGATTTTAGCAGGGGAGAGAGGGAGAGAAAGCGGAGGCAAAGAGGAAGGTTTTGAGGTGCTTCCGGAACCGGAGATGGTTCTCCTCAAGTTTCAGGGAGGCAGGAAGGCTGTTCCAGAGGGAGGCCCCTGCTGCGGAGAGAGATCTACCCCCAGCTCGTTGCTTGGAGAAGCGGCTGACCCTGAGGTAGTTGGAGGTGGATGAGCGAAGAGCTCGAGAAGGAAGATATTTAGGAAGAGAGAGTTGAAGGTATTTTGGCCCAAGGCCCCAGAAGGCCTTGTGGACAATGCAGAGAGTTTTGAACTTAATCCTCGCAGCCACTGGGAGCCAGTGTAGAGATTTTAGTCTTGGAGAGATACAGTCCTTGGGCTTGAGGCCAAGGACAAGTCTCGCAGTCCTGTTCTGGATGAGTTGCAAAGGGCGGAGAGTAGAGGCAGGAAGATTTAGATAGAGGCTGTTACAGCCAGCGCCGGTCCGTTTGGGGAGTTCGGCTATAGTGCTGATTGTGAGCCCTCATATTAATATCTTGTCACACAACCAGTACCTGCACTGTCTAAGTTTGTGCAATTTCTGGAACGCACCTAAGGAAATGTCTTGTTTAAAAACTCGATCTGTTAAGCCAAAAATATATCTAATTGGGACAAAACTTAATACATGTTGCAGATCTGTCTTTTCTTTTAAGAAGAAAGTAAAATCGGTGGAACGTGGTCTTACTTGACAGTCTTTACAGTAAAATGAAAGAGACTCCAATCTACTGTGAAGTTTTGGCTATTAGGTGGCACTTTATCGCTGCCCATGGCATTAGAATAAAGATAGGGGATATGGGATGTCAGGATTGACACAGCTTGTGGATGTTTGGCTTTTTACCAACCCATTGCTGGCGAGGGCAATAGTAATCACTATGGCAAGTCCAACCCACCCCATACCCCTTCCTGTCCAAAACACTCCGACCTGGCATCTTTTTGAGCTATATCTATCACCCATTTATATCACCCTTTGTGCAGTATAGGGCCCACAAGTGTTGTTTTTAAGCAGTTTTCTGGGCGTAAATGGTATAGGCTATATGTGTGTCCTTGCACCTGTTCCTGACCAGCAAGCAATAGCAATGGCATCCGTGTTGGTGCGTTTAGGTATTAGAAAGGCATTTGCCAGTCACTGACATTGTATGATCAGGTCATCATCATACCATTTACCAGCTGTGGCCAGGTTGTACCACTATAGCAGTGCCTGGAAAAGGCCTGTGCCATGCCTACACAAAAGCCAAAACTGTTGGCATTGCCGTTGCTTGTTTTGGTTACTGTCACCCCTGAAAAGATGTCGCAAATTAAACAAAACAAGATGGTGATGACTGCTTCCTTAAAGAGGATAGGAGCTTTGTAAACATGATTATTAATTTTAAAAAAAGGCATGCACCTTTTATTATAGTAATACATTTCTCTTTTTTTTTAAAATAGCTTTCTAAATTATAAATGCACAACCATTTACTTCACAACGGGATAGCAGCAATGTGTTTAGGATACATCCAGCAAGTATTGGGGCAACACACTACCTGCCGATCTTTGCATGGGAGATTTCCAAACCATAAACCATTGCCCGGATTACTTACCAGTAATATTCAATACTTCTAGTCCTACTCTTCCTCGTCCCAGTACTTACCTTTGAGTATGTTCCTACTACCAGGAACTCTTTTTTTCAAGCTGGCCTCCAGTTTCGTAGTTAGAAGCGGACAAGGGATGTGAGGTGCGACGTGGGAGGGGCTGCCAGGCGTAGGTGAGGTGATGGGAGACAGGCAGCAGCACAGTGAGAAGGCGCGAAGTGGGGCGGGTGAGGTGCCGTGTGTAAGGGGTGAACAGGTGAACATGAGGTGATGGGTGACTTGTAAAGGGGGATGTGAGATGCCACGTGGGAGGGGAGACCATGGGTAGATAGGTAGGTGCGGTGATGGAAGAGGGGCTTCGGGGAGAGGAAGAAGGGAGTCATGGCTAGGGAAGTGTGGGGAACTGCGAGGGCGAGTGAAGGGGGTTGAGCTGCGATGGGGAGTGGGCACATACATAGGAGAATCTGAGATGGGGCAGACAGGTACTTGAAGATTAGGGACATTGTATGGGGCATGTAAGGGGATAAGAGAAGTGCAGTAATAAGCAGAACAGGAAAGCCCAGAGAAAACGAGTGGCCGAGGGTCTAGCAACGCCTCAGGGGTCATTCCGAAGGGGTGGAGGATGATAAGGTGGGTCTAGAGTTAGCAGAGGGGGCTTGCCCATGGTCTAGTGAAGTAGTGGAGCCGGGGTTGGGTGAGCAGGGGAATTGCACGGCATGGGAAATGTGAAGTGGCACAGCTGTGTGAGCTGGTGGCGAGTCACACGCAGGGCAAGGCGTTGCTTGATAGACAGGGTGAGGAGTAACATGCCAGTGCGTGGGAGGGGGGGTGGTAAGGTTCGAGTAGTAGTTTAGTCTTATCCCTCAGTTCCAACATTCTCCCAATCCACACCGCCCCTTTCTTTCAGTTGTCATGATGTCCCCCCCAACATTTTCAGCAAAGTTACTCCTCTGGGTACGACTGCACAACGGGGAGCATCAAAAGTGCAAGTGTAAGAAGCAACAGCAGAATGGGAGGAGGGTCAGCACAAGGGGGAAGGAACAGCAACACAAAGGGGATGGAGCGGTAGCGCTGGGCAGGGGGGGCAACAGCGCAAGGGGGTACACCAGCACCAGGGTGAGGAGCACAAGTGTAAGTGGGAAAAGCAAAAGCATAAAGGGGAAGGAGTGACAGTAGGTTGGGAAGGAGGGTCAGCAGGTTTGGAAGGAGGGACAACAGATAGCGAAGGAGTGAACGCAAGTGGAAGGAGGGACAGTGCAACTGGGAGGAGGCACAGCGCAAGGAGGGAGGATGGGCAGTGCAAGGGGTAAGAAAGGACAGTACAAGGAGAAGGAGAGACAGCGGAAGGAGTGAGGATGGATAGCACAAGGAGAGTAGAAAGTACAGCACAAGTAGGGAAAGGAGCAATAGTGCAAGGGCTAAGGAGCAACAATGTAAGAGGGGAGGAGGGACAGTTCAAGGGGGAGGAGGGATAGCACAATAAATAGGTGAGACAGCACGGGAGGGGGAGGAGCAATAGCGCAAATGGGGGGTGACATCTTTCAATTGTATATTAATTCTTTATACAATTATTATTGTGCATGTTTAATTGCAGACTTTGGTCGTACTTGTCCTACATTGGAATTCTTATCTCAATGTGATTTCTTACAATGACACCTTTATGCTGTCAGTTGTACTGCACCTCTGCAATCAACTGCAACATGCAGATGTCCTCACAACTGACTTTATTGGAGAAGTGCAGTAGCACTGACAACCTGCAGATGTCCTCACAACTGACTTTATTGGAGAAGTGCAGTAGCACTGACAACCTGCAGATGTCCTCACAACGGACTTTATTGGAGAAGTGCAGTAGCACTGACAACCTGCAGATGTCCTCATGTGAAATCACACTGTGATTGGTGAGGTGCAGTACCAGTGATAACCTACAGATGTCCTCATAAGACATCACATTGATATTTCTTGTCAGGGTATCTGTTTGTTGTCAGTGGTACTTCACCTCTCTAAAATATAAAATAAGATAAACTTTCTGTTGGATAAGTAAAGGAGTATAAAACATGAATTCTGTTATACAGTCCTTTTGAATAAGAAAAATAAGCAAAAGTAGAATGATTGCTTTAAATCACTTTCGGGTGGATAATTTAGTTATAAAACTGCACAATACAATTTAAAATATGACATGAATGTTGTATTGCGAATTTGAAACGTGGAACTGGATTCTAGGTGCTTCAACGCTAGACCTAAATCACATTGGCCCTCATTACGACCCTGGCGGAAAGTGACTGACCGGAGCGCCACAGCGTAAATAGCGTTTCCGCCATTGCACGAAGGAGCAAAGTGCGGCCCATTCCGACCCATCGGGCACGAGCACCACGCCACGGCGGAAGTGCAAAGTCCGCGATGGCGGAAATGACCCCAAAACGGCCCACACCGCCGCCGTACGGCGCCCTAGGTGCAATACCGCCACCCCTCTTAGCGGTCACCGCAGTGTGCGCCTACCGGAAAGTACGGTGACCGGAAATATACGGAAACGGAAGTAAAAACATGGGCCCGGAACGGGAAACATCCCGCCGTACACCTATAAAACCACACAACCACTAAAATCACTACCCTGAAACACACCCCAACCCGTCACCCACCCTAGCGAAACCAAGACAAATGGGAAAAGTAGCGAAGAAAGCGTGCGACCGCAAGCGGCAGGTCCACTTCTCCCGTGAGGAACTCACCGTGCTAACAGAGACCCTCCAGGAGAATGCTGCCGTCGTCTTCTTCACGCAAATGACCAGAACGGCACTTGCAAACAAGAAGACCATATGGGCTCTGGTGGCACAGCGGGTAAGTGCGGTGGGGACCGCACCCCGCACCCCACAGCAATGCCGCAAGCGATGGGACGACCTGCGGATACGCGTCCGCAGCATACTCTCTGCCAACCGCAACATTGCCACAGCCACCGGGGGAGGTCCTGAATCACCCATCAAGTTGACCCCCTGGGAAGAAATCTGTGCCTCCACCATCGGAATGGAGAGCATAGAGGGAGTCGGAGGGATGGAGAAAGGAGTGCAGACATCCGAAGATTCAGGTAGGTGGGCCAGATAAAACAATGCCAAATCCACACAGTCCATCCATGTGAAGTACCATGCGTCCACATAGTGCAACAGAAACACATGTCCAGGAGAACGTCCACACACATCGGCCTGATAGCGCACGTTAAAACCCACAATAAATACATAAATAATTAAAAACCCCTAATACACGCACTACACGTGCAGCAGGCACACCCTAACTGCAGGCTGCCAAACAACTGCACCCTCACTCCACACACAAATCAAAGCACCTCCAAGGACCCGACCCAAATCACCCTCAGGTACCACCCCAAAGCATGTGATACAATGCCATTCCAATTCCCACAGACCCATCATTAACCCTCGCCCTCCTTTACTCCACCACAGGGTCCGATCCAAACGACGAGCTACAGGACACCCCTACCAGCACACCTGCAAAGAGGGCCAAGACCAACGGCCAGAGACCCTCCACCTCAGCTGCACGCATCAAGACACGGCAACAGCACAAATCAGGTGGCAGCACAGAGGAGGGAACATCAACAGGCACCCCAGCAGCCAGCATGCCCACAACACCACCACCACAGGTCCCCCCAATGGATGCCACAGAAGGCACTGCCTCTGGTGGCAGCAGCACCATAGGTGACACCCCATTGATGGCAGCATGCTCGGACACAGAAAACGGGGATGTCGAAGTCAGATCCATCCATGACCTGTCCCAATCCCCCTGTCTGTCCCATCCCGTACAACATGAGGATACCACGCAGGGGCACCCACAAGACGACGACTGGCCATCCCCCACAAGCCCTGTGGCAAGGCAACATGAGGACAACAGCCCCTCTGTGACACCCCCGCAAATGGCCATGGCCCAGCAGAGGCAACAGTCCCTCGACCAGTTAATCGTACAACAGCAGCAACTGGCCACACTCCTCAAGGACAATGCCGATGAATGTGGGGGCACTAAGGCAGACATAGAAACATCAACTGAGACACTTAGGGCAGAAATGGAGAGAGGTACAGAGACGCTAAGGGCACAAATGGAGAGAAGCACCGAGAGCCTGAGGGGGGAACTGCATGCGACGTCCAAAGACGTATGTGCCGAACTTGCCGCAGTGCGCGTGTGCTCACTGAGCTCTCGCAAACCCTTAGGGACATGCATGGACGTGAGCAGGCAGACACATCATCCGTTGCAAGTTCCGTCCAGGGCAGCCCCCAACGTAGATCTGGAAGGAACCTGCGCTCCACAGGCAGGGGTGCCCCTGATACCCGCAGAGGGGGCTTGCAATAGCGACAGCCCACTGACAATGAGCATCTTTGGACACTGGTGTTCGGGGGGGAGGTAGGAGGGTGGAGGGGGTGTGTTGGGCTCACTTGGGTGGCGGGTCGATAGGGTGTTCAACATGACATCACATATGCCATAAATAGTGCACGATCAACCAATGAGATGTGTGGACATTGATCTTTGTGTACTAGGCCATCATAGGCGTACAGTCCATATTGTGCATGTCCCAGACACACGCAGTGCCACGAGTCCCGTGTCCATGTATCAGCCACCAGGCGTGAGTGCTAGAAGCATACATCAATGAGATGCTGACGAATGTCACGGGCCTCCGGTGCCTCGCAGACTCCATGAGGTGCTGCCACATCCCCACCCTCATCATGACCATCATCAGGTGCTTGCAGTTCTGCGTCAGGGGGCATGGGCACATTTCTACGTACACACATGTTGTGGAGCATGACACATGCCATGACCATCTTTGCAACCTTCTCATGGCGGTACAGGAGTGCCCCGCCAGACCTGCTGAGGCAGCGGAAACGAGTCTTCAGTAGGCCGAATGCCTGTTCAATGACTACACGGGTACGTGAGTGGGCATGGTTGTAGTCCTCCTCATGCTGGTCCCGTGGGTTCCGGACTGGTGTGAGGAGCCATCTCTTCAGTGGATATCCAGCATCACCTGTATGTGGACGAGAAACGTATGATGTGGAATGCCATTGCTACGTACGCACACCCCCCCCCCCCTTCCTGCCAGGTCATTGCCAAATCACATACCCCACATAATCATGCATGTAATGAGACTCACCGAGTAGCCAGGATCTGTTCCCTGCGTGTCGCTCCATGTAGCGTGGTATTGTAGAGTTCCTCAAGACCATAGAATCATGGGTTGATCCAGGGAATCGGGCACAACAATGTGTAATGATCCTGTTGGAGTCACACACCATTTGTACATTCAGGGAATGAAATTGTTTTCGGTTGCGGTACTGGGACTCCATGGCATGTGGGACGACCAATTCCACATGGGTGCAGTCGATGGCACCAATGCAACCCGGTATGCCGGCAAGTGCATGGAATCCCACTTTTGTGTTGGTAATTTCCTGCTCCGAGCGTGGTAGAGAGATGTAGTCGTCTGCGTGCTGCAGGAGGGCATCGAGCACTTGAAATAGTGTCCGTGAGAACAGTGGCTGAGAAATGCCATGCAACTGTCCGACTGTGTGCTGGTAGGTGCCTGTGGCCAGGAAGTGGAGTACAGACACCACCTTCAGTAGGGGTGGGTTGGCGGTTGGGCTATCTATCATGCTGACAAGGTCAGCCTGTGTCATGTCCACAATGGCGGCTATGGTGTCCCGGTCCAGACGGTAGAGGGTGTGGATCTGCTCATCAGTGAGGTTGAACGGATGTGCTCGGAGGCGTGGGATTGCGGGCTGCCTGCGTGGTGGTAGTGGCTGTGCTGGCGGCCCTTGCTGGCCCTGCCTTGGCCTCCTCCTCCTCCTGCGTCTCCTTCGTGCGGCCGGTTGCAGTTGGTGTTCGTCTTCTTCTTGGAGTTGGAGTACTTGCAGTGCTATCAGGTCCCCCAGGGCCAACATCGCGAGTCCTGCCGGTAGCATTTCGGTGTGGTTGTGGGAGGAGACTGGCTGTGCAATTTATGTGTTTTCAGGCTGTATGGCCTCCACCTGTGGTGATTAATTCCACCTGTGCAAACTGCTCTCCCCTTTGGCCGAGCACGTCCCGCGCACAACGCTGCAATTCGGGGAATGGCATCTTGCTATTGCAATCATGTATTTGTACCCGATGGCCGTGTAAGATTGGTTGATATGTTCATTCTGCTGTGGTCCCATTGTTTCACATACTATCTGTGCAGTCGCGAACAGACTTGTGAAGGGTCAGTGGAACGTAGTACTCGAGTAACGGTGGGCCCTCATGCATCACTGTACCGAGTTGCAACGACGGGCGGGGCGTCCCATTTGTGGGTGAAGGCAGTTGCCATTTTCACACACAGCCGCACTCGATGGAATAATTAGTGATTTCAAACGGCCACAGATGCCTTTTCGACGTGATGTTGCAAATGAGGAATTCGAAGGGCGGCGCTTTCGGTTTCCAGCTAGCGGCGAGGAGATGCCCACAGGGCTGACTGCAAATATAACGTTCTATTGTTCAATGTCCTTGAGACAGGGCCCATGGCGAGGAAGCAATGATTGATATGAATAGTTTGGGATGCGCAATTGCTACGTGGGCGATGAGGCCGGCCGTTCCCAAATACATGTTACTTCACAACACTGGAATTACGGGCTGGGGCACTGTGGATTTTGCAGGCTGCATAACGCACAGACTCAATGGATGTTTCTAATGTTATGTGAGTAATTATTCAGGCGTTTTGATCCCGGGATGAGGGAATGATGAATGGATGCATGGGCAGGTGATTTGATACAGAGTTTGCCATGTACAGGGCTTCTTGGGATCTATCCGCCTCCCCTACGCTATGTGATGCAGGGCTGCCATAGTGGGACCATCGTCTATCTGGCCTTGTTGAGCCCTCCCTGTCTCGACGCGCCCTCAGACACTTGTGTCCATGCACGTTAACATTCCCATCTGATGGATTCTGTTTTGACAGACGCATGCACAGGTACACTCGTTTGTGATGGTGTTTGCACCTCGATATAGATGGTTATGAGTCGCAAGTGGTTTTTGGGTGGTGATGATCCTTTGGAGTGGGCTAGCATGCATATGGCTGTGGATTTCGTGTGATCATTGAAGTGAGTTGTTGGAATGTAGTTCTGATGGCCATTCTGTTTTTTTTCTATTCTTTTGGTTGACAGGTATCTCCTCCCCTTTTGCCACTGCCATCTGTATGCCACTCCTGCAGATGGGTTTTACTCCCGACACCTGCTGCTTCGTGTTAATCAGTGGAGCAGCATTACGATCTTATGGGACGATCGCCAATGGCCCACATGCCCTTACGCAGTACTGGTGGCTCGGAGCAACATTTCGGCCTTTCAGCTGGACTAGTGCCTCCCCATTGGGATGGCCCTGCGGTTCTGTGCGCTTCCATGTTGCCTTTTCGTACGTGAATGTGGCTCTGTGTACCATGAGGGAACAGGGCGACACACAAGTAGTGGCTGGTCATTTCTTGCGGATGCAGCCCACAATGGTGATTAGTGTTTTGGAGTTCATGGCCTGATGGCTGTATGGGCTTGGTGACTTTGATGTGCATTAAATTTCTATTCTGATTTGGCCCGTGTAGCGTTTTTCTTTGCAAGTGATGTGGCATATGCCTATTTGGGGGGCGATGTATTGTGAGGAGATCTGCATTGGGTTCCAGCTTCGGAGTTTAGTTGCGTGGTACTGTACTGGGCGCGTTTGCCTACTAAGCCCGTGAGGTCAGGGATGGGGGCTGCCAATATGACAGTTTGAATGTTGTCATGCTCAGGGGCGGGGGATTGGGTTTTGTGTAACAGATGCCGGTCAGCCAGGTGGACTGGTGGAATGATGTGATTCTCGGAATATTGCTGGTCACAGGTGCCTGTGTTTGCGTGCGTTTCTTGGTGGGGGACTGTGGTCATGTCCATTGGGATGGCTTCTGTATTCGTGCCATCTGTGCCCTGCAGCTCCCATTGGCCCCTCTTGTGTTTCTTTTGTTCGTTGCCATGCATGGGTGACTTGTACATTTCAATGGTTGCATTGTGACTTCATTGCACCTACGGGGAGTTGTACTTTGTGGGCAGGGAGCGGTGTACAGGCACTCAGTGGGGCCGTTTACGGTTGATTCGCGATGCCATACTTCTCACCATGGCGGAATGGTACATTACGCCATGCCTGATGGCGTTAGGTACATGTCCGCTAGGGTCGGAATTGGCGTACCCTTGCGCCATGGTGGTGTTTGCGGTTTCGCATGGCGCGCGCGCGCGTGCTTGGTGCAGTTAGCGTTGGCGTTCACTACGGTGTCGCTAATGGCTTCGTACTTTGCGGTGACGGGTCATAGTCGCACCGAGCGCTATTCGATGGCGGTATTGCATTTCCGCCATCGTTTTCCGATTTCCGCAAGGGTCGTAATGAGGCCCATTGTATTTGAGAGCATCAATGTTTGATTATTGATGAAGAATGAATCTAATACCAAACACCTTATGGAAGCAGAAAATATTGCATGCTGGGCCCCAGCAGAAACATGGGTCATTGGCAACTTCACTTCAATCCTCGATATCTGGGCCCCTGTAAACTCAACAATCCTGGTCACAAACTGACAACACAGAAAAGGATGGGCACATAACCTGGATGAACCCCAACACATTGAAGTGACACATTATTGAAAGCAAAATCACCACTTCCTATGATCACGCAGCCTTACAAGCTCATCAAAACTCCTACAACCGTAGTCTGATCATCATGGCCCACTGCTTCCCTGGAAGCAGTCCCACCTTTATCACAGAATGGGGAGACCTTGAGTCCATACTTGAGAATGCAGCAGACAGCTCACTGTTGATGGGTGTTCTCAATACCTGGATTGATATAAACAACTCTGGCCAAGATCTCAACCTACTAGAATCAAAGATCTGTGTTGTGAACAAGGACCAGGGAAACAGGAAATAGAAATAGAAGCAGGTGGGGAGCAGGAGAAAACATGTGTCAGTGTTTCTGCACCTCTCCAATGAACTACAATGTACAGATGTCCTCATAACTTTGTTTATTTGGGAGGTGCAGTACCACTGACAACATACAGATGTCCTCATTCTTATGAGTGAAGGAGAACCTCAGTGGAACTGCACCTCTCCAAATAATAATGACTTGTATAGTAACTGTATTCCGAAAGGGAAACCTACACGTAGCCAAATAAGGTCAGGAAAGTAGCCCAAATATAGCCCAAATCCCTCTGGCTGTGAAAAGAAAGATCAGTGGGCAGCCCCAGCTTTGAACGTGACACAGGCAGGCGACATGGTACAACAAACATGCTCCTCCACTGTTTTCAAGGGGAATAACTAATTTCAAAGTATTTTTAGAGTGGAATTATTTAAAATAGACAGAATTTAGAAATGCATATTGGATTTATTGAAAATAAATTTGAGCATATCAATCATGAATGTAAAATAAATATGCAAAAGTTAAAGGTTTGTAATAATGGTGAGACCTAAAAACAAAAGACATTATCATACAGTAAAAAAAGTGTGAGTGCATGACTCCCTGCGTGTAAACAGGTCCCACATTCAACCCAGACATACCAAACATAGAAGCAAACCAATCATACCACATTCGCTCGTGCACAAACTGATTCATAAAAATAAATGAGACACAAGATGGAACTATTAATTCATCCCAAAGCCCGTCACTTTAAAACTCGATGCCTTGAATGGTTTGCTTCAACAGGCCGGCTATGTTGAATTACATGTACTACGGCCATACATTAGAAACCAGAAAGCAAATTACAACCAAATGAGAATTTCTTGCCAACTCGAGTTTCGGCTCTGGGGTCCCTCCTTCCAACCCGACCCAGCCATCTTCAGGAAAAAGATTTATAAAACCACCAAAGAGAACATCCTGTAATCTGAAAAATAGCCAACAAGCAAAGGGAATCTAAATTATTACTCCATCAATGAAGTTCACACACTGTTTTTCATAAGAGATACAAAAGAAAACATGGAAAGAAAATGGGAAAACCATTTTGGTATTCTAACCTTGTTTTTGAATGCACATAGGTGACATGTCCAATTTATAAATGTCACCCTGGCCGACAGCCATGCTCCCAATGATCGGCGCCTTATCCAAGAAACAA
The DNA here is from genome assembly GCF_040938575.1 of Ambystoma mexicanum. Lineage (NCBI taxonomy): Eukaryota > Metazoa > Chordata > Amphibia > Caudata > Ambystomatidae > Ambystoma > Ambystoma mexicanum. The sequence continues at coordinate 62,050,348 of NC_090930.1, forward strand.
GAACAGAGAATACAGCTTTTCAAAACATTCATTATAGAAAGTCATGATTCTGTTAAAGACTCAGAGGCGAAGGATCATGCTCAACTCAACTCATTACTTCTCGAGCAGCCAACCAATTAATATTTACATAAACCAAACTATCAAATGAACTACAATATCCATGATCATAGGAGAAATTTGAAGTTTGTGTTCTATTGGTTAAACAGTACCACATGATCTCAACAGTCCAATCACGTCTTAACAGTCCAATATGAACATCCTCATCTTCCTTATATCTTCCGCTTTCTGAAACTGGTCGACAACTGAACTTGCGTCCCAACCAGCAAACTCCTGAACTCTCTTATCCTCATCGATTATTCTTCATGTACCCACCGGCTCAGACACTGCATCTGTCAAAACATATATAACAACGATAACGTAACCATTCCAGGACAGGTGGGCAGTCACTAAATACAACAGTCATGTGCATTGACGAAAACATTACATGATTAACAACATATTTTCAGTCATGTCTCAACTTAGCGATTGAAAGGGTGGAATAATCCTTCGGCGCCGAGTCTTTAATAGAACCATTACTTTCTATAACGAATGTGTTGAAAATCTGTATTTTATATCAAGACTCAGAGCCTCCGATTATACTATTTTAAAGCTTACTTACCAGCAACGTAGCCACCTGATCTATTGGTCTATAATACAAGTTTTTAAAAGTCGTCTCATGCGAGCAATCGGCCGCCTTCCAGATATCCTCCAGGCGTGCTCCCATTATAAAAGCTGTGTATGCCATCGACTCTCTGAGTGAGCGCCAAACTGTTCCACGTCAATGCCCGCTTGAACCATGCACCATTTTACCAATCTTGCTAACATAGCTGACGCTGCAGCTCTAAAAGGCTTCCTTACTGCAATCGAAAGCTGAGATTCTCCAGGGGGGTCTTAACTGCTATGCCATGGCCTTGTAAGCTTTCAAGCACCTGACTGGACATAACCTGGGTCGCTGGAAAGGCAGCATCATCCATAGTCCTGATCCCTGTTTTTGTCCTTGTTTCTATGTACAATGTAACACCCGTAGGTGAAAAAGATTTTCTGGCTACCTCCAAAGCTTTGACTTCTGAAACCCTCTTGCATGAAATAAGGCACAGCAGTGTGGTCAGTTTCGCCAAAAGTATTTGCCTGCATAATTGTACGTTATCTAACTCCTTTCAATAATCTACAAATCAAGGGATGTTCACCCAAGGGTTTACCCTGACGTATACGTGACCAGCCGAGATCGCCGACCGATAGGCGTTAATCGTTCTGTATGCTTTGGTCTGTGCCGCTTGATTAGCTAGGAAGTTCACCACATAAATGACATCTGTTTGAGCGGGATGTATCTCCCTCTCCATGCACCAACTACTCCACTTACGCCATGCGGCTCTGTAAGCCTTCCCGGTCCCCGGGGCCCAGGATTCTCTGATGAACCCTTGAGCTTCTCCCAAAAGGCCCGGCTTGGCCTAGGATCTCCTGAAATCGCCCAGGCTATCAGACTCAACTTCCCTGTCTGAACAAGTGGGTGACGCTCCCCTGCAAGGCCAGTACTGTGTCAGACCGGCAGGCAGAGCGGCACCCGCTTGCACAGCATGTCGGATGCACCGGCACCGTTATGAATGGTGCCGCTTCATCCGGCCTCCCCATTCCCATTGAGCCCTATGGGGCCCTATGGGGCCCTATGGGGCTCATATAGGAATGAGGAGTTCCTCATTTCTGGCACTCGGGCAATGGGGAAGGACCGGGTCCGCCAAAGTTGGAATGCCCATGTTCGTCCCCACTGGCGGGTGTGGTAAAATCACAGGTTTGGCGGCAGCCGCGCCATTTTTAATGGCACGGCAAATGCCAAATTCGTAATGAGGTCCATTGTTCCTTTTGGGTACGATGGTGCATCTTACACTTTCTTGCATCCGGCAGTGGACTGCGAATAAACCCATAGCAGTTCGAGACAATTGATGTGGAAGGCTAACTCCTCCGACCACCTTCCCCCGGTAGACACTTCACTGCACCGGGCTCCCCAAGCCCATCGACTGGCGTCCCACTCTATCACGAGGTCCGGGGAGGAGCCAAATATTGCCCTGCCATTCCAGGCCTCCATGTGGTGATACCACCACTCTGGTTACATCCTCGCATCCTGTGAGATCGGGACTTCCTGATCGTACGACAGCCCCTGTCTGATTTGTTCTATCTTTAGTTGTTGTAATGCTCTGTAATGGAGCAGACCTGGGAAAATGGCTTGAATCGAGAATGACAGTCACCCGACCAGCCTGGCTATCCGTCTCAAGGATATCCTCTCCTTTGCCATCTTTTGATAGAGTTCACCTTCTCTAACGGTAAGCTGAGTGCGATCTGTACTATTTCCAGAATGAACCCCAGGAATCCCATCGACTGGGATGGGACTAGTTCCGATTTCTCCCAGTTTATCAAGAAACCTAAATGCTGTAAGAAGAGAACATATTTACATAAATTATATCACCCAACCGAAGTCTACACTTATTTATCGAGCTTTCAAGAAAGAATGGCTATGTTGTTTTGCGGGGATTTACTGCCAGAAAACCAGCAAGGTTGTAATGAGGCCCATTATCATTACAAAAATCCCCCCATATAAGAACACTAATGTTCCACTCATCATATATTTGACTTGTAACGCCAGTAAGAAATGTCATACCACAATGATATGATATGATATGCCATTTATAAAGCACCTGTACACAAGTGTTTCTAGGAACAACAAGACAAGGAAGGGGAGACAAAACAAACAATCTTACTAGGCCTTGTGACATTCAGATCATGCAGGGGGAAGGGAGAGGAGAAGTGCCAGGGAGAAGGAAATGGAGAGAGCAATAAGCACAGCTCATAAGTGCCGCTGGGGTGGCCGGTTCTAAGTAAGTGCAAGGAGGCAGGGGACTGTAGGGTTGCAGATACAGTCCCTAGTACACGGCAGGCCCGGGGGCAGTGTATGGGGCAACTTGCTCATTAAGGAGTCTAGTCACCATAAGGTACCGAGGGGGCCAGGTAACCAGTTAGTGCAGCAGACAAGAACATCAGCAGGGGAGAGAGAGAGAGAGAGAGAAAGCAGAAGCGAAAAGGAAGGTCTTGAGTTTCTTCCGGAACCTTAGGTGGGCCTGCTCAAGTTTGAGAGAGGCTGGGAGGCTGTTCCAGGGGGAGGCACCAGCCGAGGAGAGAGATCTACCCCTCACTCTCAGCCTGGACCTGAAGAAGCGCCTGACCCTCAGAGAGTATGAGGTGGATGAGCGGAAGGCTTGAGAAGGAAAGGTTTTTTGAAGTTAGAGTTGGATGTATTGTGGACCCTGGCCCCAGAAAGCCTTATGGAAAATGCAGAGGGTCTTGAACTTGATCCTTGCAGCCACCGGGAGCCAGTGGAGAGAATTCAGGGCTAGAGAGATACGATCCCTTGGCTTGAACCCAAGGACAAGTCTCACGGTCCTGTTCTGGATTAGATGCAGAAGGCGAAGAGTAGAGGCAGGCAGATTTAGAAAGAGGCTGTTGCAGTAGTTCAGCCTATAGAGAACCAGGGATCTAGAGACAGTGAGCTTCTGGGGAAGTGAGAAAAGGAAGAATATCTCTGAGGAGGTGCAGCTGGTAGTGGGACTTCTTAGAGATGTCTGTGATATGAGGAGAGAAGGAGAGGGTGGAGTCAAAGATGACACCAAGGTTTTTTGCCTCGCAGGAAGGCACAGTTAGAGGGCCCAAGGAGGATGGCCAGAGTGAAAGAGGGAAAGCGGGAGAGGGGATCGCAACGAGAAGGGCCTCAGTCTTACTGGCGTTCAGGCAGAGATCGTTAGAGGCACACCATTCCTGAATCACGGATAGACAATCAAGAATGAGTGAGAGAGGAGAGGAGAGGAGGCTGAGGGGAGCCTGATGGAGAGCTGAGTGTCATTAAAATAACACTGAACGTTAGGAGAGAAGGTAGAGATGAGATGAGCCATAGGTGCCAAGTAAAGGTTGAAGAGCCGGGGTGAGAGGTTAGAGCCCTGGGGAACACCACATGTGGAGAGAGAGGTGGTGGAGAGAAAGGAGCCCAGTTGGACATGGGAGGGTCAATCAGAGGAAGGAAGTCAACCAGGCTAGGGCCTGATCTGTGATGCGCGGGTTGTCATGATATGATATGGCATTAATACTGCGCCTATACACAAGTGTTTCATGGAGATGATTGATCAGGAATGCGTGGTTGACCATGTCGAAAGCAGATGAGAGATCGAGGAGGTTGAGGACATAAGGAAGGCTAGAGTCGAGATTTGACAGCAGGTCTTCATGGGTGTTCAGGAGAGTAGTTTCCTTGCTTTGGGCTGCTATAAAGCAAGACTGGTGGTCATGGAGACAACCAACAGATTCGGTATGGAGAGTAAGCTAGCAGATGGCCAGATCTTCCAGGAGTTTGCGTAGGAAAGGAGTGATAGAGATTGGGCAGTAGTTTTTCACAGAGGAAGGCTCGGCAAATGGCTTCTTCAGGACAGGATGCACAAGGGAGTGCTTTAGGGCGAGGGAAAGTTCCTGTGGCAACAGAGTGGTTGCAGAATTTGGCCTAGGCTGGAGCAAGGGTGTCAAAGTGGTCCTGGATGTTTCTGGAGGAGCAGGGGAGAATCTGCTTGGACGATCCTTTCATAGATCGGACTCATCTTGAAACATCGTCAGGAGTGAACAAGGGGAAAGAGGAGAATATAGTAGGAGTTTGAGAGGCAGCTGGAGAGGGGCCGAGAGATGTAGAGGAGAGAGCGGACATGATGTCCTTAATTTCAGTGGTGAAGTGAGAAGCCAGTGCCGAGCAAAAGGCCTGCAAGGGAACAGGAGAGGTGGAGACTGCAGCAGAATTGGCCAGCTCCTTTCAGATGTTGAAGAGTGCGGCCATATTGTTAGAGGTCGCAGAGATGCAGGCTTGAATGTAGGCTCTCTTCGTGGAGAGAGGACAGAGAGTCTGTATTGCCTTTGGAGCAGGTGACAGGCAGTGTACAAAGTGTACAAAAAGAAGTAGTGGAACTATGTTCCCTGCTGGTCAGCCCCGCTCCCCACAAACCCCATCCCTGCTCCCCTCCCACACTCAATCCAACCCCCCCAAACAAACACACCTGCTATTTATGGGAATTTGCACTGAAGTGCAAGCTTCAAATTCTTCCTACACTTTTATTTTAAAACTAAACCATTCTAGAATGGTTTCCTTCTAAAATAAAAGTATAGGGACAGTAAAACATAAAAATAAAAAGTATGGGAGCACTGCTCCAGACCGCTCCCGCCTACTTCGACCTCTGGTGACAGGCCAGTTTGTCAGAGGATGCGCCTGAGGCCCTCCACTTCCTCTGAACCACCATGCACTTGCGTTTAAGGGTGGCGAAAGAGCCCTGAGGAGGGGTTAGAACCATCCAGATGGATGTTGCAGTCTCCAAGGTGGGGAAGTTGAGAGGTAGAGGCAAGGAGAGAGGAGAAGAGGTCAGCCCACTCAGAGAGGAAGAGGGCAACCTGACCCTGTGCCCTGTAGATGGTGGTCACAGTAAGAGAGAGGCCAGAAGAGATAGAGAGCCTGCAGACCAGGCATTCAAAGGAGGAGCAGGCATGCATAGGAATGACAGAAGCATGGATCCACTCTGGAAAGATCAGAGCTACTCTACCTCTTAGAAGGTTGTTTCCGCGTTCGGAGAGGATCTTTTAACCATCAGGGAGGAGAGTGTCAAAACTCGTGAGAGAGCTGGCCGTGAACCATGTCTCGGTGAAACCCAGTAGTACAAAGAAAGTAATGCAGCTACTGCGAGAGGTTTGTCCTGATTATTTGTCATTGAATAAAGCATGACCAATTTATAATATCAAGGAACCTTAACTTTGTTTACTAATAGATTATATCTTGAATAAATTGACCCAAAGAAAATGTCCAGAGGAAAAAACCAACATCTACTACAAGGGCTGTGAAAACAAATGTCTTGTATTGAAAACACATATTTATAAATATATACAAAACATTTTTAGCTTTTTTGATTGTAAACAACAACAAATCAAAATATTTACAAAAAAACAATGCAGCTTAAACAAAGTGTTGTAGAGAAATATCCTGAAATAAAACATGTAATAAGAAACAAGGAAAGAAAAAACAAAGAGGTGTTTAGAGTGTGCAAGGAATATAGCACATATCTATATTAGTCGACAGCTTGTGTTCTTTAGAAGTATTTTTGTGAAAAAATAATTCCTGGGTTGTTCCACTAGTCTTGGCACTATCTAGTTGGGTAGATTCTATCTGGGTACCAATGAACAAATGTCTGTGCTGGTAAGTTCTATTGGGACCAAGTGAGCCCAACTAGCTGTATGCCAACGTCGCAGGGGGTATATTGGTTAAAGTTCCACATCGAAGTGAAAAAGTAAACATGCAGTATTGTTTTACTGAACCACAATAAATTGGTTCATAAGTCCCCCTTGCTTCAAAAATGATGTTTCGGCGGCTGTGGCATCCATCTTGTAACCAAATTTGAGGGACGTGAAAGCCACCTTCTTCAGGGCGATTGAGTGGCCCCTGTAATGGAGAAACCAAGAGAAAAACGAAGATCAATTTTTCTCCTGGTGTAGTGGTATTTCCCTACTGGACTTTTCTGGGTATATTAGTAAACAGAGGTGGAAAAAAATCAGAACCTGAGGGGAAATAATTCCCTGTAGATAAATGCTTTTAAGCGCTGCCCCCTCCTTCCCATACCAGACCCCAAGGATCTTGATGAAATCCTTCTCGATTGGGAAGGGAAGGGGCTCCTGGTTGCTATCCCAGTGTCCAAACAGCATGGTTTGGGATTTTGCTGCATTTATCTTTGCGCCCGCTGCCTGGCCAAAGTCTTCGCAGGTCCTCAGAAGCTCTGACACCGATTGACTGTCTGCACAGAAGAGGGTGACGTCATCCATGTAGAGCAAACACTTCACCTCTCTTCTCGCGTCGCCTGGTGAAGGGATGCCTCTGATGTCTGGGTTGTGCCGGATGTACTCCGCCAAGAGCTCTATAATGCAAACAAACAGAGGGGGCGAGAGAGGACAGCCCTGCCTAACCCCAGACTTTACTGGAAAGGGGTCGGTTTTCTAACCATTCACCATGACTGAACTGAATATGTCTTTATACATTACTCTAACATAACTGCAGAAGAATTCCCCCAGCCCAAACCCTTTGAGGACCCTGTCCATGAACTCATGGGAGACGCGGTCGAAGGCCTTCTCCTGGTCAAGGCACACCAGCGCTGCCCGAACCTTGCGGTCCGTGACATACTGGATTGTGTCCTTGATCAGGGCGAGGCTGTCAGCGACCCTATGTCCAGGGACTGTCTGGTCGGAGTGTACAATCTCACCGATAGCACCCCTGAGTCTAGTCGCCATTGTCTTTGCCAGAATCTTGTAGTCCACGTTTAGGAGAGAGATGGGCCTCCAGTTCTTGAGGTCATACCTCTTTCCCTTCCATTTGTACAAGAGCGTGATGATACTTTCTCTCATAGACTGTGGCATGCTATCACCTGCGACCATCTCTTTGTACACCTCGAGTAGGTCTGGTCCTACTATGTCCCACATAGTGACGTAAAATTCGACTGGGAGACCGTCACTTCCCGGTGTTTTGCCTGCCAGCGGCCACAGTTACCCAGGTGTGGGAAAATGTGGCATCAAACAAACTCCTGAACATTCACAAGGACATTGCCTGGCAGACGGTGAGGGGGGCACTATCTGTGCGAGCATTCATGAACAGGCAGGGCCTCTGCCCACACAGGAGCTGCCCAAGGGGGTGCCCGGCAGAGGAAACAGCGTACCACCTCTTCTGGGCATGCCCCTTTGCAAGGAAACTGCGCAGGGCCCTGAACACTGAGTTGAGTGCTCACATCCCGCCCCAAGACATTATACACCAGTCTGTGCTGTATGGACTCTTTGCATAGACCCACACAGTAGAGGCAATCCAGAACTGCTGGAGGATCCTCTGCTGCCTGAAGGACATTCTCCTCTATGCAAGGAAACGCCTGGTCCTCAATGATGACATTTGTGATGTCATCTTTGATGTCCTGGGTGTTAGTGTTAGCAGTGCACGGTGGCGCGAGTTATGGGTGCTTATCTTACCATAACCGCCGCATTTCAGGGGTTTTTCGGTTTTACTTTGAACCATAACGTCCCTTTAACAAAGTTTTTTTCACTGAATCTCATAAGTTTTTAGTAGCGCAACTTAACCATAACGTCCCTTTAACAAAGTTTTTTCACTGAATTTCATAGGTTTTTAGTAGCGCAACTTAACACTAACGTCCCTTTAACAAAGTTTTTTCACCGAATTTCATAGCACAACTTAACCATAATATCCCTGACTTCATATACATGTAACATAGAACATACTGAACCCCCACGTAGTGATTTTGATGTCCGCGGACTACCGCCATGTCCACGGACATATCGAGAATCTGAGCGTGGTGAATGTAAATCTAAATAGTGTGCCCCATTTCCCCTTTGAAGTTGGCTCTGAAAAGAGCCGTTTTTTTTGTTTTTTTTACAGATGCTTGACAGACACCTGTTATTTTGTATTTTTTTTCTTGTTTTCTTTTCTTACTTTACTCCTAAAATCTTCACATAACCTTCTCCAAAGCAACCCTTACATTCCAAAATAGGAAGGCATTTCCCGTAAAAGATAAAGAGATGCCATCTTCTTTAAAATTAACAGTATTACTGGCATCAATATTCTCATTATTACAGAAGAACATACCAGCTCTAAGCATGAAGGCACACATGCCTCGGTTGATGACACACCTAGCAATGTTTTGCTGAGGACAAAAACTGAACTATTGTCACCTGCCCTAGGTAGTAATCCAGAAAAAATTACTTTCGCATTTGGAAGGATCTTCATTACGGCTTGAACCAAGCGTTCCAAATCAGCCAACAAAGTAGGGGCACTGAGGTTGCCCAAATGGAAAGAACCATAGTGCAAAACTACTACATGCAGACTGTTCATCGTGGCCATATCCTCACAAACGTGTACAATTCCCTGTACATTGCAATCAGGCACAGTGCTCCACACCACCTCCACTCCTTTCACATCAAAGTTCTTTTCAACATGCCTGCATCGAGCGTACTGTTGTAAACCATGCACAAACATATCTCCAAGCACCAACACCCTGACTTTCTCTGCTTCTGCCATCTTCACCACACACAGTTTCTTTCAACATAAAGCCACAACCTCGACATCTGATTGGCTAATCTGTACAGTCTTCTTTCCATGTTGGATTTGCTGGAAAACCCCGGATGTAGCACGCCCTGTCCACGGACAGCCACGGTGTCCGCGGACCGCGTAACTCTTCGACACCCTTTCTACCATTTCCACTTTACTCTCTGTGCCATTCCCTCATTTCATACAGGTAAGCAGTCACACAATACGAAGAACGTCCTCAGAACACCCCCATTTTGTTTATTTTCGAACATTTCAGGACAATTATCATTTCATTATTCAACATATGAACATTACAAATATTATACTTTCATCTTGTACTCTGCACACAATGCTATGTTTCTCCATTAGTAGCTCAGTATACTAGATAGAACCCCATAATACAATGCAATTTATATCAATGCATCGTTCAAAGCACTAATTACGGTATGATATTTATTGCAATGATCCTTGACACTCTTTTCGCAACATTATAATAAAAATCCCTAGTACACAAATTTCATGAAAAGTAAATGCACATGTGATGTCATCAGTGATGTCATCAATGACATTTGCGATGTCATCTTTGATGTCCTGGGTGTTAGTCTTAGCAGTGCACGGTGGTGGCGCGAGTTATGGTTGCTTAGCTTACCATAACTGGCGAATTTCAGGGGTTTTTCAACTTTACTTGGAACCATAACGTCCCTTAAACAAACTTTTTTTATTAGCACGCAAACAATATACAAAGATGTAGTGTAAATAGCAAGTTCTCACAGATGGCTTTACACAGAATGTTGCAAAGTAAGCATTTATGCTCATTCACAGTGAAGGTCAGCTGCTTCCATTTTTTTCTTGCGGCCCGGAGAGGCCCACGACTCCCAGTATAAGGTTCTATTTTTTTTTTTACCTTGACAGACAGAGATTGTGCTGAAAGACTTATTTTGAAGAAGTGTAGCAAAAACGTAAGACACGATAAAGATGAAATTTCTGAAACGAAACCACTTTTGTATATTATATCACTTTGAGAAAGATCGTTGGCACACGCAGAGTCGTATTTTGGGACTGCACTACACTTGGACAATGGAAAATGCAATTATATAGTAAGTAACCCTTTAGATTATTTTATACCGGAATATAATAACAATAGCGTGGCATTAAAGCCCGGTCAAGTTGTACTTGTTCGTTCAATGTGGCATATTGTTTTCTACCGCGCACTATCACTGCCAAATTGATCCCCTGTCGTTTAGAGGGCTCTGAAAAAGGCAAACGACACAGGGTGGGTTAATTGAAATAATTTAACCGGTCTGTAGCCGGTCAAGCGCTCTACTCGCTGTGCCATTTCACTGTAGCCGGTCAAGTGGCACAGCACTCGCTTTGACATCCGTGCACAGCTTGCTAACGCAGGTTCGAATCCCGGCACAGCCAAACTCAGCCTTTCATCCTTCCGTGGTCGATAAATGAGCACCACACACCATGGGTAATAATAAGCAGCGCTGAGATACCTGACGGTTCTTAGCGCTATATAAATGCGAAAATATTATTATTTTATTATTAACATACTCCGTTGCACTATCTTCGCTAGCAAATGGTTTCACGCCCTAATAAATAAAATGAATATTTTTAATAAAGATCGGCTGGTGAGACTAATTTATGTTTTTTAAAACAGGTATGTTGCCCCATTTTGCCAATGTCGCGATTTTCAGACTCCAGCGGATGGATTTTTCAACTGCCAGGTGCAGCTCCATGTAAGCAACTTCAGGACCCTCACCATTTTATGGGACAATCGCCAAGGACCAATATACCCTTACGCAGTACTAGCGGCTAGAAGCAACATACCAACCATTATGGTGGTCTAATGCCTCGTTGTTGGAGCAACCTTCCGATTATCAGAGCGACCATTTACTGCTTTTATCATAAACCAACAGCCTATCTACCGCAAAGGAACAACGCGTGGCTCAAAATAAACTTTTGCTGATCGACAGCAGAGACAATAGCAAATCGCTGAATATTCACTAGACATTTCATGTGAAATAAATGTACAATCCTGCTGTTTACTTTTAAACCACAGTTTCATATTCCGAATTGTGGCGCACTGTGTTCTAAGCTGATCTAACACCCTCTGTACCGCAAAGGAACATTGCGTGGCTCAACATGAACTTTTGCGGATCGACAACAAAGACAAATGCAAATCGCTGAATATTCTCTAAACATTTGATGTCAAATAAATGTACTTTACAAAATTTACAATCTTGCTGTTTGCTTTTAAAAAACAGTTTCATATTCCGAATTGTGGCACGCTGTGTTGTGACATAATGTGTGTTGTCTTCTGGGTTCTGTGTAAAGTCGCGTAGGACTGGAGACGACTGGGCGCATTTGATGACGCACCCTGTAACGTCACAGAGAGAGGCGGGGAATATGAATGCTTTCATAATGTCAGGCTTAGGGGCGGGAGATATGATTTAGTGTCGCAAAAGCAAGTCAGCCAGGTCAATAGCGCCAGTCATAGGATTATCACATAATGTCGGCGCGCACCAGCCTGATTTATCGTTTCTTTAGTGGACAAAAAGTCGGGTGAGGCCCATAGGAAATTGTACTATCAGCGGACAAAAGGAGGGTTCGTAGAACAGTTTCAACCTGACAACGAACAATACAAACAACGTTCTCAGAACACCCCCATTTTTTGTAATTGCAACCATTTCGGGACACCGCGAGTGTTCTTAGAACACATTCAACTTGACAGATTACAATACGGACAGCATCCTCAGGACACCCCCAGTTTGTGTATTTACGAACATTTAAATACACCGTGAGTGTTTTTAGCTCAATTTTACCTTCCTTGCGAACAAAAAGGATACATACTCCGTCCTCTGAACACCCCACCATTTAGTTTATTTACAAAATGTCAGAACAGCCGTGTTCTCCGCGGACAAATCGAACACAACAAAAGCGTATAGCACATAAAAAACAAAACATTGAACCTATTTCTTACTCCCTGTTAAGACGGATTTCTGAACTCTGTCCTGGTGGCGCAGAAGTTCAGAAGGCCAACCTAATTACTTGGAACAGGGTAACCTCTGGACAAGCCAGACCAATCAAGGTAGCGATCGCGGCGGTCAAGACTAGGTCTCAAGAGGGGTGAGGGTGACTGAAAGCCCGCAGTGAGCACACAAAGCAAGAGCGCTTACAAACTACTCCAGACAGTTGTTATATCAAAAATAGATACACATTTATTTTAAGGCCTTTAAAATAATGACCGTAGCGAGAAAATCACAATATCACAATATTAAACCAACACATACCATATCAACACAATATATATACCAATACACAGTCGCAAGCGTTTAAAGCACGAAATATGTATTCCACCTGAAAGGAAAGGAAAACAGGCAGTGCGATAACGCTTTAGACTCAGTTCGCCTTCAGAGGCACCTAACTAGATGGAAGTCCGAGCCCTGCGAAGAGTGGAGCCTTGTGCTCAAAGTACCTGCCACGCCGGTGCCAACGGGCAAAAGGGGAAGCTCTTCGGAGGAAGTCAGGCAGTTCGGGTTAGTGCACAGCAGAAGGAGAACAGGTTCCGCAACTCAAGCGCAGCCTCCACAGCGGGCAGAAGCAGAGCGCGAGTACGGCCAAAAGGGTGCTGTTTTTACACAGCAGGGAAAAGCAATGGGATACTGCAGGAGGGCGACCAGATCCTAGCTAAACTACTCGCCGGTCCCCGAAGCAAGCAGACCCAGGCTTCTCCACGTTAGTTTCAGCAGCTGGCAGGTTCAGAAGAGCAGGGAACGCCTCGTAGTCGTGTAGAGCAAAAAGACGTCCCAATCGACGAAACCAGCACAGTTTGTTGCCGCAGCAGGACAACGGAGCGGCCGTGTGTATTCAAGCCAAATGTACACTCCTCCCTTCAGACTTGGGAACGCCAAGCGTACGAAGCGTGGGAGAGTGACCAGGACTCGAAATACAACACAACCTGGCGGCGGTTACAGAGCAGGACTCCCTTGTAAGCTGGTCAGTCAACTGGATGGCCCAGAGACACTTCCGAAGGCTTACTTGGCAGGAGAGGATGAAGTCGCTGGGAATAGCTGTTCCTGGTATTCCAAAGGTCGAAGCACCAGTACAGGCCTTCTGGTTCGATCCAAGGAGGAAAGGGTTTCACAGGACGACAGCAGTGCAAAGGAGGATTCCTTCAGCGGGTCACCAGCGATTCCTCGGTCCAGCCTCTTAGTTGCAGGATACTTGGCTCCTGTATTCCTTCGTTCGTGAGAACTCAGGAGATCGACCTGGTAGTGGTGTTTCCAGCTCCCTCTTATCCACGGTTCCCTTCGCGCCAAAACGGAGGGGAGCCAATGGGAGATCCGCTCATCAACACACATACCATACGTGGACCAATCACGGACCACGGTGGTCCCAGGCATTCACACCACCCTAGACTCTCTGGCACCCAGGATGTGTATTGGGACCAGACATCCCAGCCCACACCCTGGAGGCACACAAACGACATGTAGAAGCCCGCGAAAGCAACCACGTTTCGCGGGAAAGTACATGCCCAAATAAGGAAGGCCCCGGGTCGCCCGACCTGGGGAAGGTGAAGGGAGCAAGACGGTCAGTGGACAGGACAAAGGAGCCTCGTGGACTGGCCATTTTGGGAGCCAGGCCACCATTTTGGGTTCAGTGCGAAAAACGTGCTCAGAATGCCAAAAGGAGCTCAAAATAAACAAAACGATCGCTGCCACCATTCCAGTCCCTGAATGACTTGCACCGATCAAAATACCATCCTAAAAGAGTATCTAGGGCCTGTAGAAGGCTAGAGACCCAAGAGAGCTGTAACTTAGCTTACAGTGCCCTCTTGTGTCATGTTGCACTAAAGCCGCAACACGATAAAAGAAACTACGGGAAACAGCGTTCCCCGGTACTGACTGTCTTAAGGGCATGTCAGTTTCCCTATAAGAAAAGGAGCGAAAGCCCAGAGGAGTGCGGCAGAAGGCTGCACTTCTCTGGCAAAGTCAAGAACAAGGTGAAAACAACAGCAAAAAGTTTAGGGGTTGCCCCATGGAAGGAAAATTACCTACAATTACGAAATCTTTCCTAACACTCGCCCCTCCCAGACTATGGACAGGGGGAACTAATCCACCCCTGGATGAGTCTCTTGTTCAGGTCGGTTAAACATTCTGGACAACCCATCAGCATTGCTATGTTGGACACTTGGCCTATGCTCAATAGTGAAGTCGAAGCCTTGTAGACTTATGGACCACCTAAGCAACTTTGGATTCTCCCCCTTCATGTTCATTAGCCACTTTAACGGCTTATGGTCAGTCTGCACAGTGAAGTGGGTCCCATAGAGGTAGGGCCTCAGCTTCCTTAGGGCCCACACAACAGAGAAACATTCTTTCTCTACCGTGGACCATCTGAGCTCTCTGTCCTTAAGCTGGCGACTAATAAAACCGATAGGGTGTTCCTTACCCTTCTCATCTACTTGTGATAGTACAGCTCCTATCCCAGTGTCAGAGGCATCCGTCTGCACGATAAAAGGTCTTTGATAATCAGGGGCCCTGAGCACAGGGGCCTGGCACAAGGAGTCTTTTAAGCCATTGAAGGCCTTCTCACACTCGTCGGTCCAAGTTACCTTCTTGGGTTTCTTCGGAGTTGTGAGGGCAGTCAGAGGAGCAGCTATGGTACCATAGTCTTCCACAAAATTGCGGTAATACCCTGTGAGTCCTAAAAAGGCTCTCACTTGGGTTTGCGTAGTGGGGGTAGGCCAGTCTTGTACTGCTTGTACTTTACTGGGTAGAGGCTGTATCCTCCCTCCACCTTCTTCATGTCCAAGGTAAACCACTGAGCCTTGTCCAATCTGGCATTTACTAGCCTTTATGGTCAAGTGGGCTTTCTGAAGAGCCTGGAGCACAATCCTGAGGTGTTTCACATGGTCTTCCCAGGTGGCACTGAAAACTGCTATATCGTCCAGATATGCAAGACAGAATTCGTCCAACCCATTCAACACATGATTCACAAGCCTCTGGAAAGTGGCAGGTGCATTCTTCAACCCGAACGGCATTACCCGGAATTGGTAAAGGCCGTCTGGAGTAGAAAATGCTGTCTTCTCCTTGGCATGTTCTGCTAAAGCTATTTGCCAATAGCCAGCAGTGAGGTCAAACGTGCTGAGGTACTTGGAGGCACCCAAAGTATCCACCAGCTCATCTGTTCGAGGCAAGGGGTGTGCATCTGTCTTGGTGACAGCATTCAGAGCCCTGTAATCCACGCAGAACCTCAATTCAGAAGTGCCTGCTTTTGGAACCAAAACCACAGGACTGGACCAAGGACTACTAGAGGGTTCAATCACCCCAAGGTCTAACATCTTGTTGACCTCGGTCTTAATATAAGACCGTACTTTATCTGACATCCTGTATCCCCTACTTTTGGTAGGTACACTGTCTCCTGTGTCAATGTTATGTTTGCACCAAGGTGTCAAACCAGGGGACTGTGAAAACAGGGGGGAAAACTGCCTAAGCAAACTTTTCACCTCAGCCTGCTGATCAGAAGTCAGGTGAGGGGCCACTCGGACACCCTCAACGGAGCTATCTGAAGGACCGCTTTGGAACAGGTCGGGGAGAGGTTCTGACTCCTCTTCCTCAACATCTGAAGCCAGTAGCAGTGCTGCGATTTCGACTCTTGGGACGAAAGCCTTCAGCCTATTCACGTGAAACACTTTTGGAGCCTGTCCAGGCCTTCCAAGGTCCACTAAATAGTTCACCTCACCCAGGGGCTCCACCACTGTGTAAGCGCCTGACCATTTGTCCTGTAAAGCTCGAGGCCTTATTGGATTCATGATCAGGACTTGCTGACCAGGTGTAAAGTTGATGAGGGAAGCTTTCTGGTCGTACCAATGTTTCACCAGCGCTTGCCCTGCCTTCAATTTATCACTAGCCAAGCCCATCAGAAGTACCATCCGTTTTCTGAGCCCTAGCACATAATCAACTACATTGGTAGTAACAGGGGGAGTGGGCATCTCCCATCCCTCTTTGACGATGGCTAAGGGTCCCCGTACGGGATGACCGAACAGAAGTTCGAAGGGGCTGAAGCCAACACCCTCCTGTGGTACCTCTTGGTAGGCAAACAGTAAGCATGGTAAAAGAAGATCCCATTTTCTTCTCTGGGGCTCCTCCAGAGCCCCAATCATGCTCTTTAACGTTCTGTTGAAACGTTCCACCAGACCATTGGTCTGGGGGTGGTATGCAGAAGAGAACTTGTAGGTGACCCCACATTCTTTCCACATAGCCTGCATATACTTCGACATAAAGTTGCTGCCACGATCTGACACAACTTCTTTAGGGAAGCCAACCCTAGTAAATATGCAGAGTAAAGCTTTTGCAACTGACTTGGCAGTTACAGTTTTCAATGGGATGGCCTCAGGATACCTGGTTGCATGGTCGACCAGCACCAGGATAAACCTATTGCCCGAGGATGTTTGCGGGTCAAGGGGACCAACGATGTCGATCCCTACCCTTTCAAATGGTACCCCCACAACTGGGAGCGGTACCAACGGAGCTTGGATTGTCGCGCCAACCTTACCAGACAACTGGCAGGAGGCACAACTCCTGCAGTGACTTTCTACTTGCACCCCCATCTTGGGCCAGTAGAAGTGCATGGATAACCTTTGCTTGGTCCTCTTCATACCAAGGTGACCAGCAAGGGGAACTTCATGCGCCAACTGCAGGAGGAAGGGCCTAACAGCAAGGGGAACCACCAACCTCCTATGGTCTCCTTCTGTAGACTCTGTGGGCTCACTATACAGGAGTCCACCTTCCCAATAAATCCTATGCTTCCCAGGAGGTTCACCCTCAAGCTGGGAGCAGGCCTGTCTCCTTAGGCCTTCCAGAGATGGGCACTCACGTTGGCCTTTACTGAATTCGTCCCTATCAGGACCTCCTTCAACTAACAAGTCTTTTAGTTCAGGATGATCGTTGGGGTCGAATACTTCAGGCATCGCCACCTCCTCGTCAGGCCCGGGCGATTGACCAACTTCCTCCACCGCAGTGGTAGGCGAGCTCGGGGGAATATTCTCTTTCCCTCGTTTTGACTTGTAGACTCCTTTCGCCTTGGGTTTCCCCTTCGGCTGGGGCGGCGTATTGGGCTTGGCCAATGCTGCCCGTGCTTGAGACCGTGTGTAGGGTCTTTCGGCAGTGTCTCCTACGAGCCCTAAAGCTCTGAGATCATTACCCAACAAGACCTTTCCCGGGACATTTCTCTGAATGCTCACTGGAATCCTGACTGCTGTACCATTTAAAGTAAGATTTACAGGGATCACGGGAAACATACGGAGGGGGCCGTCAGCCAACTTAGTGGGCATCAGAGTAGCTCTGGCAACTTCCTCTGAGTCTACCAAGGTAGAATCCACTACAGTGCGACTGCACCCACTATCCCTAAGAGCTGGAGTATCCACTCCATTGATCAGCACACTGTCTTTAAAGTAGTGCTTGGTATTATCCGGAATCCTAGCATAAGCCTCTGCGACTTTAGGCTCCCAGGAACCCAGGGACACTAAAACTACCTCAGCCTCTATCCCGCTGGGAAATGAGTCTGAGGAGAAGGATGCTCCTGTAATCTCTTCTTCCTCGTAGGAGGAGAAGGCCAGATTAGCGGAGTGGACCCCCAAAGGTCTAACCTTACAACGGGGATCCCCCTTCACATGGTCAGTTGCTCCACAAGAAAAACAAGCCCCAGTGGGTCTGTTTACGTAGGGAGGCTTATTGTAACCAGAGTTCTGTTTCGGAGGCTGACCTCCACTACCCTGTGAGTTCTCTTGTGTCTTACCCTTGTTTTTCTTTTTGTGGCCCTTATGGGAAGAAGATTTAGCAGATTCCCCACCCTCCATATCTTTGGACTTTTTCCCTTCCTCCTGCTTACCAGGATGAGTTTTGTCCTTATGGGACACTCGATGTGACACCCATAAGTCTGCTGCAATGGCCAGCTTCTTAGGATCTATCTCCTTCGAATCGGCCAAATGCTGCTTAAGCTCCGGGGAAGAAGAAGCAAAAATATGTTCCAGCATGACAAGATTTATCATGCCTTCGAAGGTAGAAACCTTATAACCTTCGACCCAGCCAGTTAAGTTTTTCAAAGATTCAGCGACATAAGATACCCAAGTACCACCTTCCTTTTTCTTATACTCTCGAAAACGCTTTAAATATTGGGCCGGAGTCTTCCCAAACTTTAAAATGAGAGTTTGCTTTAACATTGCGAAATCAGCCCGCTCAGCCTTCGACATTTCCATAATGGCACTACAGCCAGAATGGGGCGGTCTACTGAGCAACCACGCAATCTTATCAGCATTGTCAACTTCTTGAACTTCGCATGCATACTCAAACGCATTCAGCCAGTCCATAATGTCATTCCTTTCTTCATACACACTGAGCAGATCTTTCGGAAACCGTGGATGAGAGGAAGCCCCAGACCCATGTCTAGGACCCTTGGATCCATTTGCAACCTGAAGCTTGGCCAGTTCCAACTGGTGATCCCTGTCTTTCTGTTTTTCTGCCTGTTCGATTTTTAGTTTGGCTATGCTGAATTCAAGCTCCTGCTGCCTAAACCGCAGCTCTTGCTTCTTGAATTCAAGCATAGCCTCCCCATCAACACTGGCAGAGGAAACATTAGACATCACATCCTCCCTGTCCTCGTGGTCGCGATGGATCAGTGCAGCGGCAGAACCGTCGGTTCTGCCAGTGAGAGCAGCCCCACCACCTTCTGCACTGTCCTCGGAAGTTATAGCGTCAAGCTGCGCTTCTTGCCACGCCACGATTCTTTGGATCATTTCCAATTTAGTGCCTTGAGAGGAAACACCTCTCTCCGCACACATCTTTTTCAGCGTTTCTGATTTGGAAGCATTTAAAGTTAACAATGTATTTGTTTCCATACTGTTTGATAGGACTATGGCCTTTTAAAAGGTATACTACAACAATTCACTACGTGTACTGTTTGGAATAACCTGAAATGCCTTAGTTCGAGCGCAACACTGGATACCTTCAGTCGTATCCCACCGCTGTACACCAAATTTGTTAAGACGGATTTCTGAACTCTGTCCTGGTGGCGCAGAAGTTCAGAAGGCCAACCTAATTACTTGGAACAGGGTAACCTCTGGACAAGCCAGACCAATCAAGGTAGCGATCGCGGCGGTCAAGACTAGGTCTCAAGAGGGGTGAGGGTGACTGAAAGCCCGCAGTGAGCACACAAAGCAAGAGCGCTTACAAACTACTCCAAACAGTTGTTATATCAAAAATAGATACACATTTATTTTAAGGCCTTTAAAATAATGACCGTAGCGAGAAAATCACAATATCACAATATTAAACCAACACATACCATATCAACACAATATATATACCAATACACAGTCGCAAGCGTTTAAAGCACGAAATATGTAGTCCACCTGAAAGGAAAGGAAAACAGGCAGTGCGATAACGCTTTAGACTCAGTTCGCCTTCAGAGGCACCTAACTAGATGGAAGTCCGAGCCCTGCGAAGAGTGGAGCCTTGTGCTCAAAGTACCTGCCACGCCGGTGCCAACGGGCAAAAGGGGAAGCTCTTCGGAGGAAGTCAGGCAGTTCGGGTTAGTGCACAGCAGAAGGAGAACAGGTTCCGCAACTCAAGCGCAGCCTCCACAGCGGGCAGAAGCAGAGCGCGAGTACGGCCAAAAGGGTGCTGTTTTTACACAGCAGGGAAAAGCAATGGGATACTGCAGGAGGGCGACCAGATCCTAGCTAAACTACTCACCGGTCCCCGAAGCAAGCAGACCCAGGCTTCTCCACGTTAGTTTCAGCAGCTGGCAGGTCCAGAAGAGCAGGGAACGCCTCGTAGTCGTGTAGAGCAAAAAGACGTCCCAATCGACGAAACCAGCACAGTTTGTTGCCACAGCAGGACAACGGAGCGGCCGTGTGTATTCAAGCCAAATGTACACTCCTCCCTTCAGACTTGGGAACGCCAAGCGTACGAAGCGTGGGAGAGTGACCAGGACTCGAAATACAACACAACCTGGCGGCGGTTACAGAGCAGGACTCCCTTGTAAGCTGGTCAGTCAACTGGATGGCCCAGAGACACTTCCGAAGGCTTACTTGGCAGGAGAGGATGAAGTCGCCGGGAATAGCTGTTCCTGCTATTCCAAAGGTCGAAGCACCAGTACAGGCCTTCTGGTTCGATCCAAGGAGGAAAGGGTTTCACAGGACGACAGCAGTGCAAAGGAGGATTCCTTCAGCGGGTCACCAGCGATTCCTCGGTCCAGCCTCTTGGTTGCAGGATACTTGGCTCCTGTATTCCTTCGTTCATGAGAACTCAGGAGATCGACCTGGTAGTGGTGTTTCCAGCTCCCTCTTATCCACGGTTCCCTTCGCGCCAAAACGGAGGGGAGCCAATGGGAGATCCGCTCATCAACACACATACCATACGTGGACCAATCACGGACCACGGTGGTCCCAGGCATTCACACCACCCTAGACTCTCTGGCACCCAGGATGTGTATTGGGACCAGACATCCCAGCCCACACCCTGGAGGCACACAAACGACATGTAGAAGCCCGCGAAAGCAACCACGTTTCGCGGGAAAGTACATGCCCAAATAAGGAAGGCCCCGGGTCGCCCGACCTGGGGAAGGTGAAGGGAGCAAGACGGTCAGTGGACAGGACAAAGGAGCCTCGTGGACTGGCCATTTTGGGAGCCAGGCCACCATTTTGGGTTCAGTGTGAAAAACGTGCTCAGAATGCCAAAAGGAGCTCAAAATAAACAAAACGATCGCTGCCACCATTCCGGTCCCTGAATGACTTGCACCGATCAAAATACCATCCTAAAAGAGTATCTAGGGCCTGTAGAAGGCTAGAGACCCAAGAGAGCTGTAACTTAGCTTACAGTGCCCTCTTGTGTCATGTTGCACTAAAGCCGCAACACGATAAAAGAAACTACGGGAAACAGCGTTCCCCGGTACTGACTGTCTTAAGGGCATGTCAGTTTCCCCATAAGAAAAGGAGCGAAAGCCCAGAGGAGTGCGGCAGAAGGCTGCACTTCTCTGGCAAAGTCAAGAACAAGGTGAAAACAACAGCAAAAATTTAGGGGTTGCCCCATGGAAGGAAAATTACCTACAATTACGAAATCTTTCCTAACACTCCCCCACCCTCCCCAAACACTCGTACAGACCAACACACTCCACTAAATACAATTTTTAATCCAAGTTTCACCGCGCTGTCCGCGGTCGACAGCGAATACAAGATGGCGGGCGCCACAGAAAATCTGACGCGCTCCACGCCCCACGCCGTCCAATCAGCGAACATGTCGCATGTCCGCGGACATGACGAAAGCCCATGGGCCAATCGGGGTGCTGTCCACGGAGCGAACAGGGAAGTCCGTCCGCGAGGCGAACACAGATATCACTAATATTTTTGCCTTACATTTTGGTCATTTTAAAAAAAACTACTGGACGGATTTACACCAAATTTGCAAAAGCACGCTTTCGGGACCAAGCCGCTGCTCCTTCCTTGGTGTAAATCCGTCCAGCGGTTCGGGCTGTAGCCGTGCGCAAAGTTTTTTCCCATTATGTCTATGGGAAAAAACAAATGTTTTGGGACCCCCCCTATAACATTGCCCCCCCTGGACCAAACCTCTCCAAACTTTGCAAACAAGTTCAGAGTGGGCCATATACTTGGTGAGGATTCCTCCAGAGGGAGCGAAGTTATAAGCCACCCAAAAAGTGCTCTTCCTATGGAAACACCAACTTAACCATAACTAAATGGACGCTACAACGTCCATGTATTATATATATATATATATATATAAATATATATATATATATATATATATATATATATATATATATATATATATATATATATATATATATATATATATTTCTGTGTGTGTATGTGTGTGTGTATGCAAGATGTGGTCCAGGGAGGGGCATTGGAGCATGAACGTTTTTTGGCAGGAGCATGGCATGTTTTACTGCCATTTTTGGGCAAAGGAAAGCCAACTTGAGTGTTATTATGTGAATGTGGGGTTGGAGTGGGGGGAGGGTATGGCAGTTGGGCTGGCCGAGTCCTACTGTAACATGGAATGTTGTACTCTCATTAAGGGCAAAGCCAACATGATGAGTGTTCTTACATGGGTGAGTGCATGCTTCCTCATTTTGTCGTACCTTTTTTTAAAACTGGGGGTATAGTCAAAGGCAACATAAATATTCTTACATGGGGTGGGGAGGGCATTTGTGTTGCACGCAGAGCAATGTTTTTTGACCACCTGCTCCCGCCCCCTACCTCGCCTCCCTACTCCCTGTTCCACTCCCTCATGCCCACATGCTCCCATTGGTGGAGCGGGCCAGTCTCCACATGGGTCTACACCCTCTGGGCTCCGTTCCCAGCACTATGCATTCTCCTACCTGGGGTGAGTGTTCCACCGCAGCCCCTGGGGTAAATTACATTTTTTTGTGTGCGCTTCTAGCTTCTCACTAGTTGCAAGGCTCCTTCCTTGGGGAATTCATTCATTTACTTTGTTGGTGCTCCGAGCGGTACATGTGCCTGGCTTCCCCACGCCCTACCTCGCCTCCCTGCTTCCTGTTCCCCTCACTCCATCCCACCCACGCGCTCCGATTGGTGGAACTGGGCCCTTTTTTCTTTGGCTTTCTAGGCAGCCTCTGCCTGACAGCCCCCTCCCCAAAGGACCCCGAGGCCAGGGACCGCTGCAGTTGGTGTCCGCTGGTGTCCGCCATGGCAGGCCTGCAGCCGTCATCCTGCTGTAACTCTCCAGGTAAGTCGAATCGGGTGTTTTTCATTGTGCTGTGTTTAAAAACAAAGCCCCCCTGCCCCTCAAGGAAAGTTGAATCTGGGTGTTTTGCATTCTGGTAACTGTGGCACTGTTACTGGGTCTCTTTATGCTCCCTCCTACCCTAGATCCCACCGTAAGACATGCCATTCACTGTTGTATGTTACTTGTTCTCCCCCTGTGTCTTCCTTTGTTGTCACCCTGGCCTCTCCCCCACTGCGCATACCCAGTTGTGTGCCAAATGGCTGGGCGTCTCTCTCTGTTCCCTCAGGCCCATCTCCTCTTTCCTTTGCACCTTCTATGGTCCTCTCCATCTTTCCTATCTTCTCTAACTGCTACTCTATCTCCTATCCTATTCCTCCCACTAAGTCTGATAGGAAGTACCTCAAAAGGGACATCCTGGTCTCCAACCCAGTCCTCCCTATCACTGATACCTACACCATCGCTTCCTCCAGACAGACCCTTACCAATATCCTCTTTGTCTTTCCCTCTTCAGGCCTATGGACCCCCCATATAGTCTCTGTGCTGTCCCCCTTTTCCACCTCCCCCATTAATTGTGGCACTCAGTGGGAGGTCCTCATGGCCTCCTTTCACTCCTCCAAGACCATCATTAATGTCTATCTGAATGGCACCGTCTTGGTCAAGGGCCCTAAGCCCAATCTCCTCCTTTTCGGTAGGTGTCTCCCGCGTCTTCTCAACTTCCTTCCTTCTCCTGCTACTCCAACCTACACCTCTCGGACTCCTCCGCTACCTCCCTCCCCCTGCCACCTCTCTGGCACCATCCTCATCTTCTCTGGCTCCTCCGCTACCTCCCTCTCCCCACCACCTCTCTGGAACCATCCTCATCTTCTCTCGCTACTCTGCCATGTTCTCCGTCCGCAACCTCTCTGGCACCCCCACCATTCTCTCTGTCTACTCTGCCATTTCCTTCCTCCTCCTCTGCCCACTCTCGGTCCCCTCTACCACCTCTGCAGGGTGTACCTCTTGCCTGTATCCCTCCACGGAAGTCTTTCAAATGTGGCAATCTAATTCATGTCGCTACTCTGAACTCTCGCTCTGCTGTCAAACACTCCGACATCTGCCAACTCCTCGAAGAACTTGATCTGGATGTCCTGGATTTCACCGAGACATGGTTTACGGCCAGCTCTCTCACAAGTTTTAACACTCTCCACCCTGATGGTTAAAAGATCCTCTCCAAACGCAGAAACAACCTTCTAAGTATGGCCTGCGGATCAGGGCAAAGCTGCACATAAATTATGGCAGAAAATGCCACTTTAAGTTACACCGAAGAACAGACATTAGATCTACTTCCTGAACCCTCTTTTTTTGATCCCCTAGGTCCGAATACACCTGTGTCTTCAACGAATATGGGAGACGACATCTTAAAGCTTAAGAAAAAAGTCTTTAGGACAGAGCTACATGGACACTTTTTTTTAATTTTTTTAACTTTGTTTATTTTAAATCAAGGCAGGATGGCAAATATACAAATCATGACATATCACAAGCAATGCTTATTCAGGTTCTTCGATCCCCAGTCCTCATTTCCCCCATCAGGCTTCCTCTCTCCCACCTCTCTTCGGCCTCTCCCCCCCCAGGTTTGGAGGCGGAATTTTCCCTTCTGGGTTGTCCAGTTCGCCCCTTAGCGTCTATGTGTCTTCTCCAGGGTCCTCTTGGTGTTTCAAGATCCATCGGGCCCTGGTCGGTTTGTAGGTCTGGGCGGGGAAGCGCTGGTCGTATTCCAGCACCGGGCTCCAAACATTCTGAAAGCGGTGGAGCGTTCCCGCCTGTGCTGCCGTGACCTTCTCCGCGATCAGGATGTCCTAGAGTTTAGACCACCATTGGGCTATGTGAGGTCCTTCTGGGGATTTCCAGGCCCTGGCCAACACCGTTTTCCCCGCCAGAAGGCAGTGTGTCAACAGTTTAGACTTGGTCCCGGAGCGTGGGTAGATCACGGGGATCGAGGCTCGCAGTAAGACTGGTTCAGGTTCCAGAGGAATCGTTGTTCCCGTAATTTGTGCGATGGTCTCTAGGCATGTCCTCCAGAACTGTCGTATCTTTGGGCAGGCCCACCACATATGGAAGAAAGAGCCTGGGTGACCACATCCTCTCCAGCAGGCATGATCCACATGTGGGTTCATGTGGTGAAGTCGAATGGGCGGGTAACACCACCGGAGGAGCACCTAGTACGCACATTCCCTATTAGTAACGCAGGTGGAGGCGGTATGTGTTCTGGTCCAGATGTCTACCCAGGTTTGGTCCTCGACCGGATGGCCTAGGTCCGCCTCCCATTGAGCCATGCAGCGGGTCTTTGTGGACAGGAAGTCCCTTAAGAAGCGCCTATATAGGTTGGATACCCTGCCTCGGGTTGGACGGTCCCCCAGTGTCAGCTCCAGGGCGGTGGGCGGGCGAGTTGCTGCCTGCAGAGTCTGGGGGTGCGAGCACCAGTGGCGTAGCTGGATGTAGGTGAATCTGTCCCCTTCCTGGAGTTGGAACTTCTCCTTTCATTGGGCGAAGGTAAGGGGTGTCCCTCCCATATATAGCTGGTCTATGGTCTCCAGCCCGCCCTTTATCAAGTTCCGGAAATTGCGGGGGTCTGCTCCGGGTGAGAAGGATGGGTTATGGAAGACCGGGGAGCGTGGGCTCAGTCCTCTGGGCACTCCCTTCTGCTTTAGAGCCCAGTCCCAGGAGCTAAGGGTGTGTTTAGTTGATAGGAGGAGGTCTCCCCAGTGTGTTCTAAGGGGGGGCGGAATGTGTGGCAGAAATCGCAAGGGTAAAGGTGTTTGTGATTGTTCCAGCTCTACCCACCTGGGGCGGTTTGTTATTGTTTGCCATGCCTGCCACACTATAGGCCCTCAAGTCCGGGACCCCCAGACCTCCTAGCTTGGAGCCCCCCAGCATCGTTTTGAGAGGGATTCTCGCTCTCTTACCTTTCCAGATGAATTTCAGCATTTTCCTTTGGATGTCCTTGAGGGTTGGTGTGGGGATCGCTACTGGGAGGGAGGCGCAGGCGTATAGGAACCTCGGCAGTAGGTTCATCTTGCATGCTGTGATGCGCCCCAGCAGTGAGATCTCTTGGGTCTCCCATCGTTTCAAATCGCCTTCCACTTCTTTCAGTAGCCGGGGGAAGTTGGCTTTGTATGTGTCTCTTGGGTTAGCCGGGATGTGGACCCCTAGGTAGGGGATGGCCTTCTTCACCCATGTCATCAGGCCCATCGTCGTCAGTGGCTCCCGTTCTGCTGGGGTGAGCCCGATGCCCATGGCCGAGGATTTGTCAAAGTTTATAGTGAAGCCAGAGACCTCACCATAGGTGGTAAGTTCTCGTATTGCCTTTTTCAATGATGATTGGGCTTCTGAGATCGTGAGTAGGACATCGTCCGCGTATTGGGCGATGTTATGTTGGTTGGGGCTGTCCTGCAGCCCTTTAATTTGATCGTTTCCCCTAATCCTTTGGGCCAAAGGCTCCATGGTGAGAGCGAAGAGTAAGGGCGATAGCGGGCATCCCTGCCGGGTTCCGCATGATAGGGGGATCGGAGCTGAGCTGTGTCCATTAATTCTTAGACTCGTACTTGGGCTCTTATAATTGGCCAGCACCATTGTTTGAAAAGTTGACCCGAAGCCGAAGGCCTCTAGGGTAAGTTTCATAAAGGGCCAATCTACTCGATCAAATGCCTTGGCTGCGTCCAGAGCCACTAAGACCAGTTTTTGGGAGTTCCGGGAGGCGAGGTCCCCCAGGTTCAGGGTTCTCCGTATGTTGTCTCCCGCTGATCGATGGAGGATGAAGCCTGCTTGGTTGGGATTAATGATCTTCGGGAGAACGCGATTCAGGCGGTTTGCCAGGATTTTTGAATATATATTTGCATCAATGTTTAAGAGTGCTATCGGTCTGTAAGAGGCTAGACTCCTTGGGTCCTTTCCTGGTTTGGGCAGGAGGATGGTGGTTGATTCCTGCATCGATGGGGTGACCGCGCCTTTGTCTCTGAAGGTGTTGAACAGGGTCACCAGATGGGGGGTCAGTTGTGGCCTGAATAGTTTATAGAATCTGGTTGAAAAGCCGTCCGGGCCTGGGGCTCGTGTTTTAAGCGACTTGATGGCCTCCTCGACCTCCTCCCCCGTGATGGGATCCTCCAATTCGTCTCTCGTTGTGTTGGCGAGGCGGGGAACCGCTGCCCTCTGTAGATATTCCACCTGTTGCGGTCGGTTCCGAGGGATTGCCTTCATGATTTGGGTCAGGTAGTCTGTCGCGAGCTGTTGTTTTTCGGGCTCCGAGTATCGGGTGACCCTCTCAGGATCACGCAGGCCTGCAATCGTGTTGACGCGTCTCCGTTTGGGTAGTTTGGCCACCAGGAACCTGTTCGCCTTGTTGCCCTTCGCGTAATATGATTGTTTGGCTTTTGCCATCATTAGGGCGGTTTGTTCTGTGTAGTGGGCTTCAAGCTTTTTCCTCGCTGTTCGCATGATCCGTTGCGTCTTAGGGGACCAGCCTTTTTCTTTGTGGATTGCCTCAGCCTCTCTCAGCTCGTCCTCTAAAGCTATTCGGGTCTGGCGTCTGTTCCGGTGGTAGGCCGCTCCCTGAGTGATGAGGTAGCCCCTAATTACTGCCTTCATGGTGTCCCAGTTATTTGCCAGTGAGGTGTCCGAGGCTGGGTTTTCGTCAAAGAAGTTTTTAATTCCTGTCGCGATCTTGTCTCTCGTAGCCATGTCATTGAGAATCGGGTCGTATAGGGACCATTTGCGTGGGTTATTGAAATTGGGGTCCTGAACCCGGAGTTCCAAGAACACTGGAGCATGGTCGGACCTGCCTCTTGTGCCGATGGAGACCTCTTTGACTGAGGGGAAGGTGTGTGGGGAGATCAGGAATAAGTCGATCCTTGAGAAAGTGCGGTGTACGAACGAGTAGAAGTGAAACACCCGCCACGAGTCGAGTCTATTATCTCCAGAGACCTGAACAGCCGGAGGAGGCTGAGTGCTTGGGCGAAATCGCTTGGAGTCGGGGGGTGCGACCGGTCTTTAGTGGGGTCGGGAACCCCATTGAAGTCCCCTCCGACAATTGTTTGGCCCTCCACAAAACTAGCGAGAGTCGTGCCCAAGGAGTCGTAGAAGAGTGATTGTCCCGTGTTAGGGGCATATACCGAGATGAGGGTGTATAGGTCTCCCAACAGGAGGCATTTGACTGCTGTGTATCGGCCTTCCGGGCATGTTTTTGTTTCCAGGATTTGTGGGTTCAAGTCATTTCTAAAGAGAATCGCCGTGCCCCCCTTTTTGCTTGGGCCGGAGGCAAAAAATTGAAGCGGGAATGATCGAGAACGAAGCCGGGTCACGTCCGCCGGCAGCAAGTGGGTCTCTTGGAGCATAGCTATCGCAGCGTTTTCGTCCTGGAGCTTTAGTAAAATTGCCTTTCGTTTGTTAGGGGAGTTCAGTCCGTTAACATTTAGGGAGCGGATCCGCAGAACTTGGTGGTCCAGAGGTGTCCCATTCTCTATCTCTTGAGTTGGGGGGGGAGTTTGGGTCGATGGTTCAGCTGCCATGTTTGTCATGAGATCTTGTAGTACCATCCTGCACTTGAGGTTTTAACGCGAGACCCCAATGGGGGGCCGCAACTTTAACTGGTGGGTAGACCGACATTGTAGGTATGGGCATACCCTTGGCGACGGGGCCGGTAGTCCCATCGTGTATCAAGTACTGTGGGTTTCCAAGGAACGAAAGTTGGAAAGTGTCCTTGGAGTGGGTATGAACCGTGGGTATGGTCCGCCGTCTCCGCCCTCGAGGCTCGTCAGACTAGGCGTTATGTGGCGGATCCGAATTCAGGCCGGGTCAGAGGAGACCAGGGAGAGATGCAGTTGGAACCTGGAGGTGCGGGGGGCGCCATTGTTCATCTCTTTTTGTTGATCCGCTGGGTTGATGACCATGGCGTACGTTTAGGTTTCGGGGAGGAAAGCAGCCCGGAGTCCTCAGCTCCCTCCGGGGTTGGTGTGGAGAGTTCCTGGGGATGCATGATCCTCTCCGCATCCTCCAAGTGAATTGTAGAGCCGCTGGAAACAGCCATCTGTAGCGGACTTGCTGCTCCTGGAGGGTGAGTGGTGAGAGGTCCTGATATATTTGGAGTGGCGTGCTCTGAAATGTAATTTCCTCCCCTTGGCGGCTGATCGCCAAAATCGCTTCCTTGGTCGTAAAGAAGTGGACCCTCGTAATGACATCTGGGGGGGGGGGTCAGAGACTGCCCCACGACACGGGCGAAGTCTGTGGGTGCGATCTAGCAAGAGCTGAGATTTATCCAGGTCTGGGAGGAGGGCCTCAAAGAAGCGTCCCACGTAGTCCGCTAGCTTGTTGTCGGGGACGGAGGTTGGGACCCCCTGAATGCGGAGATTGTTGCGGCTCGCCCTACTTTCAAGGTCCTCATG
Source organism: Ambystoma mexicanum (assembly GCF_040938575.1). Lineage (NCBI taxonomy): Eukaryota > Metazoa > Chordata > Amphibia > Caudata > Ambystomatidae > Ambystoma > Ambystoma mexicanum. Next base: position 62,079,702 of record NC_090930.1, read on the forward strand.
TTTAAACTCCAGGATCTCGCATTTCTGATGCAGGGAGTCAATGGCTCTTCGCATTTCCCCTAGAGTGGTGGCGTGGTCCCGCGAGTGGTCTTCGATTTCTCCGAGCCTCTGTTCAGCCTCCGTAACCCTTTGGTCTGTCTGTTCGATTTTGGTGGTGAGCTCTGATAGGCATGAGCGAAACTCTGACTTGATGTCTGCCATGAAGGCTATCAGGTCCCCTTTGGTAGCGAGGGCTCCCCCGTCCTCTTGTTGTTTCTGTGGAGTGAGTTTGGGAGGCTCTTGTTTCTTGTTTTTATCTAGCGTAGTGAGCATGGTGGAGATATCTGCGCCCTTGCCAACCTTCGTTTGCCTAGACATGATGATCGTGTTTGGCGGTCTTGGCTGGAAGAGTTGCGGCGGGGCCAAAGCTGTGCGCCAGCCGCCTAGGAGAGATCAAGCATGGGAGTGCGAGTGAGACGTCGGGGTAGCTGTGATTCCGCAGTAGACTGGGTCGCTAGCTGGATGGGTGGGCCGGGGCACCCCAGGAAGCACTGAGTGGTGCGTGAAGGGAGGGCCCGCGAGGTTGAGCTTCTCTGGGTGGCTCTCGGGGCTTATCTCGTGGCCTGCGTGTTTCCCCTGTCGACCTGGCCAAGTGCAGCCCCCGATGAAGTTCTCACATGTTCTCCGGGCAACCCCGGCATGATCTGGCTGGATCCGTATTGGCGGGTCCGTCTGCTACTCCTCTTTGGTCCCCCTGAAGTCTGTCACCATCAGATTTGCAGTATGCTGTTGAGTTCCGGTGCGGCCGCCATCTTGGTTTCTTCGAATGGCGACGGGAGAGCGGTTCGTTCGCTAAGTTCTAGGAGAACGCTCCAGCGTTCGGAGGTCATTGTAAGCCAGGTTGTGCCTCATCGGTTCCGATCGCCGTGGATGGCATTGGCGACTTGGATACTCGGTCAGAACCGCTTGAATTTGGCGGCGGCGGCAGCGGACATCCCACGGGCGGCCTCAAGGGAGCGACCACATCGATGGCGCTCCAAGCCACGCCCCCACATGGACACTTTTTGAAAGAATATTTAAGAGCAAGCATCATCCCCACTGGCCTGATCGTTCGAAATGAACCTTGTCTCTTCGCGTAGAAGCCAAAGAATATACCACAAATTTCAGTTACATTGCTACAAAATGTAGCAGAGACCTCATGGTCCTTACAGTAACAACTGCACAGAGGATTAGCTCAGAACTCCATAAATCCTTAGAAGACGAAGAGAGGAAATTCACAAACAATACACTTATCACTGAAGCCAAAAATCAAATAGAAGCAATTAGTAAACAATTTGCCATTTTTAAAACTAACACCCTAACCAGGAAAACCAATAAACTACAGAAGGATATTAAAGAGTTCAAAACAAAACTAGTTTATCCCTATACAACTGAAGAATATTCTAAAAATATCAAACAGACGGTAACTCTCAATCGGGACAACAAAGACCTAGGAGGAGACTTGTCACCTTCTCAGGGTCAAGCAGCAGCACATCAAGTGTCAACTCCAATTGAGGCTATAACCCATTTCAACAGAACCAATTCGGCCCCCACAACCACAAAATTACCCATCACCTCCTCTACAACCTTTTTTAGGCCGAGGAGGGATAGGTGGGGGATGGGGTCCCCCACAGTGGAACCCAGCCTTCCCAGGTCAACACAGACGGCCGAGACGCAGGAGAAGACAAACTTAGAGCTAGATCAAGAATTACCTATTTTCAACTTAGCAAAGGCCCAACATATGGCTACACACATTTCAGTACTCTCGAAGGGTTTATCATTCGTACCAACCAGTAATACGGATTGGTATAACAGTGAGATGGAAATCCGGAGGTTCTTACGCACTGTAAGATTACGCGCATTCTTTCATGAACATGAAGAGACAGAAACCATCCAAGACACAGGTTTACATCCCAGATCTACCTTTACGCCCTCGGATAATCAAGTTCCAGAAGACCTCCTCACATTTGAAAGATGTGTCCTGCGGGACCTCAGAGTACTGAGTAAGAGAAATAGTCCCCCCGCCAAAATATCCCCAGACAAGAAAGAGAAGCCCTCTCCGAATTATCTAAGCAACCAGAACTCATTATCAAACCTACGGACAAGGGGGGAGGGAACGTGATTATGAAATCGGATCAATATCATCGTATGATAATGGAACTTCTGAATGACTCAGAGAGTTATAAATTGCTCAAAAAAGACCCTACCAAAGATTTAAAAACAGAAATTACTGCTATGGTCTTATTTGCACTAGAAAGGGATTGGATATCAGAGAAAGAATCGGAATTTCTCCAGACATCACAGGGCAGAACACCCTGTCTATATGCACTACCTAAAATCCGCAAAGACTCGATTAACCCCCCCGGAAGGCCAATTGTGTCAGGTTGCGGGTCCATACCCGAACCCCTATGTAAATTTGTTGATAATTTTTTAAAACCCATCAGCAGTAAAACAGAAACATACATCAGGGACACGATGCATACTATCCAGTTATTTGAAAACCTAGACCTTGACCAACAAAAACAGCTATTGGTTACTCTTGACATTAAGGCACTATACACAAGCATTCCCGAACAGGCGGCAATTGACTGTGTATATGAACATCTGACTGCAACAAACACTCAGACGAAAACTCCTCCAGAATTCATTATTGAAATTATGACATTGGCCTAATGTAAAAACGTTTTTGAATTTAACCAACAGTTTTATTTACAAACAAAAGGCACCGCCATGGGGGCAGAATTTGCCCCCAGTTTGGCTATTTTATTTATGGCCAATTTTGAACACAAATTTGTCCTCAACCAAGTTAACAGATGGAGAGATCACATTAAACAATGGCGTTGATATATAGACAACGTGATATGCCTATGGGAAGGCACAGAGGAGGCTCTACTAGAGTTCTGCTCTTGGCTAAATACATGTAGCCAAGATATTCAATTTACATTTGAATACAGTAATTCTTCCATTCACTTTCTAGACTTAAGAATTGAACACGACCAAGGCAAACTAATATGCATAAACTTTCGCAAAACCACAGACCGCAATACCTTGTTACACTTTCACAGTGATCACCCCCAACACATCAAAGATAATTTGCCATATGGGCAATTCTTAAAACTGCGCAGAAATTGCACGTCCTTGGATAACTTCTATCATGATGCCAGCCTTTTAAGCGACAGACTAAGACAACAAGGCTACCCTAAAAAACTTGTGGCAAGATCACTCAAAAGAGCCCCATTCACATGCCGTGATTCACTTCTAACACCAAAAAAGCGGAATGTAGAGAACAATCAAATCACATGTGCCATCACTCACGGCCAGCACGCTTTTCAGATTGAAAAATTCATCCATAAATACTGGCCCATAGTCCGACTCTGCCTACCAGACCAGGAAAAACCCAGATTTGCGTTTAAAAGGGGACGAAATCTGAGAGAACATTTGGTTCACTCTATGTACAATAAAAAATCCCCCCAGACAAATATCTGGAACCTGTGACCACTTAAAGGGCACTATCCATGCGGAACCTGCTCAGTATGCCAATTTACCACCAAATCACAATTTCAAATCGGAGCAAAAACATGGACCTTAAATGACGTTTCAAATTGCAAAACAAACCAAGTGGTTTATTGCATTGAGTGTCCATGCCATTTGCGCTACGTCGGACAAACCATGCGGAATGTTGGCACACGGATATCTGAGAATCCGCGGCAAAAATATGACATCTCCATTAGTACAGCACTATATGGAGAAAAAACACAATACTCACGACATCAAATGGTGGGTCATCGAACGGGTATGAAGTGGACCAAACATTCAGGGCCGTCTGCTAGACCTAGAATGCAGATGGATACACAGAATGGACTCTGTGACCCACGGCCTCAATGAACAACAACTCTTTCCACAAAGATAATTAGTGGTTACAGAAAACTCAGTTGCTTCCTTCTACCCCTTATCCTTCTCCTTAGATTCAAGATCCAGAACTTTCGAACACGCAGCACTCAAGCGGCACTAACGTGATCCTAGATGACCAATTAGATCGCACCAGGACAGTTTTCAATCATTCTTCTTTTTCGTTACACTTAATATACCACATTCCCAAATGTGAGTCATGTCTACACAAGACCCGTTTAAATGTAATTATGGTAGCACCCATGATATAGCCAGAGACTGTGGATGCAAGAGAGTTCTTGTTAAAAGGAGTCACACCATGATTTAAAATCTGTTTTGCACTCAGAATGCACTATCCACATCGTTCTTGGATCCGACACCTGCAGCAGTATGACTATTGATCACGTGATCACTTGAAACATACCCTTAAGGGGCGAGTTAGATCACGCAACCTCCATACTGCAAAGAAAAGCAGTTACATGCACAATCATTCACATTTTGAACACTACCTCCGAACTATGTCGTTGATAAGATCTTTAGATGTGCAAGCAATCCAACTCAGAACACCTTTATCAGCACGGAGACACAGGCAACACTGGTATTATTCTGTTCCGCATTGCAAACACTAGAGCCAGTCAGAACTCTGAACCTAGCAGCATCCAGATTGGCTCCCAGTCGAGTATGACTGCTTGATATTCAAACTGCTAAACAAAGCAGCCGCCCGCACCACCATTTGCATTTTTTCAACAATACCTTACGATTGCATCCACCGTTTAGTTCGTGGATGTTCAAGTTATCCAACTGAGAACATTTTTCTAAACACGGAGACAAAGATAACAACGTAGTTGTCCACTTCCGCATTATTTGTAACACAGCCAAACGGGACTCCGAACCTCTATTGGATCTAAAAATCCTATAGATGAAAGCTAGTCCAGCAACACTACACAGGAGCACTGGATAAAATTTAAAGGAAAGATTGAAAGCGCAAATGGGGGGAGGAACGACAGGGCAAAGAGGGGGTGGAGCAAGAGCACAAAAGGGGGCTAATCAGCAGCGCAAAACTGTGCGGAGCGACAGCACTAGAGAGAGAAAGAGCGTCAGTGCAAGGGCCAGGAGCGACAGCGTAAAACGGGTGGGGTGACAGCACAAGGGGGAGGAACAATAGCCCAAGCGGCCGAAGCGACAACTTAAGGGGGAAGGAGGAACAGCGCAAGGGGAAGGAGTGACAGCGCAAGGGGGAAGGAGCGACAGGGCAAGGCGGAAGGGGCGGCAGTACAAGGGGAGGTACACCAGCGCAAGGGTCAGGGGCAATAGTGCAAAGGGAAAGGAGGGACAGCGCAAATGGGGGAAGGAATAACAGGGTAGAGAGGGGGCAGAGCAACAGCACAAAGGGGGGGCTAATCGACAGCACAAAGCTGTGTGGGGTAACATCACTAGAGAGGAAGAGCGCAAGGGCCAGAAGCGACAGTGCAAGGCGGGAGGGGCGACAGCGCAAGGGGAGGTTTGACCATGGGCGTAATTATAGGGGGGAGAGGGAGTTTTGTCCCCTCCCAACTTAGGTGTCATGCCTTTTTGTCCCCCCCCCCATCTTTTGGCAGGAGGGCCGGGGGCTGCATTGCATTGTGCCGCCGGGTGAGCTGAATTCAATTTTATTTTGCAATTAGCCATAGAGAGTTCACAGGGCAATCTCAATGACTGTAAAACATCAGCCTGTGACGTGTGCAAGTCACCCACACTGTGTGCAAATGATATGATATGATATGGTATTTGTAACGCGCATATACACAAGTGTTTCAAGGCGCGACGAGGCGGGGGGGACAAGGGGAGACAGACAACGATCCTACTAGGCCAGGTGTCATTCAGACCGCGCAAGTGCAAGGGAGGAGGGGACTGGGAAAAGTGCAAGGGAAGGGGAGAGGGGGAAAGTGCTGTACATGGTTAGTAGAATACAAGATAATTAATAGGGCCAGCTGGTGGCAAGTGCAAGGAAAGTGCAATACGTGGTTAATACAATACAAGATAAATAATAGGGCCAGCTGGTGGCAAGTGCAAGGTAAGTGCCGGGAGAAGGGGCTGTGGGATACAGAGACAGTCCCGTAGTACAGGTAGGCAGTGCAGGGAAGAGAGGCTGGGCCAAGGACCAATATCGGTGAGTGGCCCAGGAGCAGATTCGGTGCAGGTTCAGTGATTTTAGCAGGGGAGAGAGGGAGAGAAAGCGGAGGCAAAGAGGAAGGTTTTGAGGTGCTTCCGGAACCGGAGATGGTTCTCCTCAAGTTTCAGGGAGGCAGGAAGGCTGTTCCAGAGGGAGGCCCCTGCTGCGGAGAGAGATCTACCCCCAGCTCGTTGCTTGGAGAAGCGGCTGACCCTGAGGTAGTTGGAGGTGGATGAGCGAAGAGCTCGAGAAGGAAGATATTTAGGAAGAGAGAGTTGAAGGTATTTTGGCCCAAGGCCCCAGAAGGCCTTGTGGACAATGCAGAGAGTTTTGAACTTAATCCTCGCAGCCACTGGGAGCCAGTGTAGAGATTTTAGTCTTGGAGAGATACAGTCCTTGGGCTTGAGGCCAAGGACAAGTCTCGCAGTCCTGTTCTGGATGAGTTGCAAAGGGCGGAGAGTAGAGGCAGGAAGATTTAGATAGAGGCTGTTACAGCCAGCGCCGGTCCGTTTGGGGAGTTCGGCTATAGTGCTGATTGTGAGCCCTCATATTAATATCTTGTCACACAACCAGTACCTGCACTGTCTAAGTTTGTGCAATTTCTGGAACGCACCTAAGGAAATGTCTTGTTTAAAAACTCGATCTGTTAAGCCAAAAATATATCTAATTGGGACAAAACTTAATACATGTTGAAGATCTGTCTTTTCTTTTAAGAAGAAAGTAAAATCGGTGGAACGTGTTCTTACTTGACAGTCTTTACAGTAAAATGAAAGAGACTCCAATCTACTGTGAAGTTTTGGCTATTAGGTGGCACTTTATCGCTGCCCATGGCATTAGAATAAAGATAGGGGATATGGGATGTCAGGATTGACACAGCTTGTGGATGTTTGGCTTTTTACCAACCCATTGCTGGCGAGGGCAATAGTAATCACTATGGCAAGTCCAACCCACCCCATACCCCTTCCTGTCCAAAACACTCCGACCTGGCATCTTTTTGAGCTATATCTATCACCCATTTATATCACCCTTTGTGCAGTATAGGGCCCACAAGTGTTGTTTTTAAGCAGTTTTCTGGGCGTAAATGGTATAGGCTATATGTGTGTCCTTGCACCTGTTCCTGACCAGCAAGCAATAGCAATGGCATCCGTGTTGGTGCGTTTAGGTATTAGAAAGGCATTTGCCAGTCACTGACATTGTATGATCAGGTCATCATCATACCATTTACCAGCTGTGGCCAGGTTGTACCACTATAGCAGTGCCTGGAAAAGGCCTGTGCCATGCCTACACAAAAGCCAAAACTGTTGGCATTGCCGTTGCTTGTTTTGGTTACTGTCACCCCTGAAAAGATGTCGCAAATTAAACAAAACAAGATGGTGATGACTGCTTCCTTAAAGAGGATAGGAGCTTTGTAAACATGATTATTAATTTTAAAAAAAGGCATGCACCTTTTATTATAGTAATACATTTCTCTTTTTTTTAAAAATAGCTTTCTTAATTATAAATGCACAACCATTTACTTCACAACGGGATAGCAGCAATGTGTTTAGGATACATCCAGCAAGTATTGGGGCAACACACTACCTGCCGATCTTTGCATGGGAGATTTCCAAACCATAAACCATTGCCCGGATTACTTACCAGTAATATTCAATACTTCTAGTCCTACTCTTCCTCGTCCCAGTACTTACCTTTGAGTATGTTCCTACTACCAGGAACTCTTTTTTTCAAGCTGGCCTCCAGTTTCGTAGTTAGATGCGGACAAGGGATGTGAGGTGCGACGTGGGAGGGGCTGCCAGGCGTAGGTGAGGTGATGGGAGACAGGCAGCAGCACAGTGAGAAGGCGCGAAGTGGGGCGGGTGAGGTGCCGTGTGTAAGGGGTGAACAGGTGAACATGAGGTGATGGGTGACTTGTAAAGGGGGATGTGAGATGCCACGTGGGAGGGGAGACCATGGGTAGATAGGTAGGTGCGGTGATGGAAGAGGGGCTTCGGGGAGAGGAAGAAGGGAGTCATGGCTAGGGAAGTGTGGGGAACTGCGAGGGCGAGTGAAGGGGGTTGAGCTGCGATGGGGAGTGGGCACATACATAGGAGAATCTGAGATGGGGCAGACAGGTACTTGAAGATTAGGGACATTGTATGGGGCATGTAAGGGGATAAGAGAAGTGCAGTAATAAGCAGAACAGGAAAGCCCAGAGAAAACGAGTGGCCGAGGGTCTAGCAACGCCTCAGGGGTCATTCCGAAGGGGTGGAGGATGATAAGGTGGGTCTAGAGTTAGCAGAGGGGGCTTGCCCATGGTCTAGTGAAGTAGTGGAGCCGGGGTTGGGTGAGCAGGGGAATTGCACGGCATGGGAAATGTGAAGTGGCACAGCTGTGTGAGCTGGTGGCGAGTCACACGCAGGGCAAGGCGTTGCTTGATAGACAGGGTGAGGAGTAACATGCCAGTGCGTGGGAGGGGGGGTGGTAAGGTTCGAGTAGTAGTTTAGTCTTATCCCTCAGTTCCAACATTCTCCCAATCCACACCGCCCCTTTCTTTCAGTTGTCATGATGTCCCCCCCAACATTTTCAGCAAAGTTACTCCTCTGGGTACGACTGCACAACGGGGAGCATCAAAAGTGCAAGTGTAAGAAGCAACAGCAGAATGGGAGGAGGGTCAGCACAAGGGGGAAGGAACAGCAACACAAAGGGGATGGAGCGGTAGCGCTGGGCAGGGGGGGCAACAGCGCAAGGGGGTACACCAGCACCAGGGTGAGGAGCACAAGTGTAAGTGGGAAAAGCAAAAGCATAAAGGGGAAGGAGTGACAGTAGGTTGGGAAGGAGGGTCAGCAGGTTTGGAAGGAGGGACAACAGATAGCGAAGGAGTGAACGCAAGTGGAAGGAGGGACAGTGCAACTGGGAGGAGGCACAGCGCAAGGAGGGAGGATGGGCAGTGCAAGGGGTAAGAAAGGACAGTACAAGGAGAAGGAGAGACAGCGGAAGGAGTGAGGATGGATAGCACAAGGAGAGTAGAAAGTACAGCACAAGTAGGGAAAGGAGCAATAGTGCAAGGGGTAAGGAGCAACAATGTAAGAGGGGAGGAGGGACAGTTCAAGGGGGAGGAGGGATAGCACAATAAATAGGTGAGACAGCACGGGAGGGGGAGGAGCAATAGCGCAAATGCGGGGTGACATCTTTCAATTGTATATTAATTCTTTATACAATTATTATTGTGCATGTTTAATTGCAGACTTTGGTCGTACTTGTCCTACATTGGAATTCTTATCTCAATGTGATTTCTTACAATGACACCTTTATGCTGTCAGTTGTACTGCACCTCTGCAATCAACTGCAACATGCAGATGTCCTCACAACTGACTTTATTGGAGAAGTGCAGTAGCACTGACAACCTGCAGATGTCCTCACAACTGACTTTATTGGAGAAGTGCAGTAGCACTGACAACCTGCAGATGTCCTCACAACGGACTTTATTGGAGAAGTGCAGTAGCACTGACAACCTGCAGATGTCCTCATGTGAAATCACACTGTGATTGGTGAGGTGCAGTACCAGTGATAACCTACAGATGTCCTCATAAGACATCACATTGATATTTCTTGTCAGGGTATCTGTTGTCAGTGGTACTTCACCTCTCAAAAATATAAAATAAGATAAACTTTCTGTTGGATAAGTAAAGGAGTATAAAACATGAATTCTGTTATACAGTCCTTTTGAATAAGAAAAATAAGCAAAAGTAGAATGATTGCTTTAAATCACTTTCGGGTGGATAATTTAGTTATAAAACTGCACAATACAATTTAAAATATGACATGAATGTTGTATTGCGAATTTGAAACGTGGAACTGGATTCTAGGTGCTTCAACGCTAGACCTAAATCACATTGGCCCTCATTACGACCCTGGCGGAAAGTGACTGACCGGAGCGCCACAGCGTAAATAGCGTTTCCGCCATTGCACGAAGGAGCAAAGTGCGGCCCATTCCGACCCATCGGGCACGAGCACCACGCCACGGCGGAAGTGCAAAGTCCGCGATGGCGGAAATGACTCCAAAACGGCCCACACCGCCGCCGTACGGCGCCCTAGGTGCAATACCGCCACCCCTCTTAGCGGTCACCGCAGTGTGCGCCTACCGGAAAGTACGGTGACCGGAAATATACGGAAACGGAAGTAAAAACATGGGCCCGGAACGGGAAACATCCCGCCGTACACCTATAAAACCACTAAAACCACACAACCACTAAAATCACTACCCTGAAACACACCCCAACCCGTCACCCACCCTAGCGAAACCAAGACAAATGGGAAAAGTAGCGAAGAAAGCGTGCGACCGCAAGCGGCAGGTCCACTTCTCCCGTGAGGAACTCACCGTGCTAACAGAGACCCTCCAGGAGAATGCTGCCGTCGTCTTCTCCACGCAAATGACCAGAATGGCACTTGCAAACAAGAAGACCATATGGGCTCTGGTGGCACAGCGGGTAAGTGCGGTGGGGACCGCACCCCGCACCCCACAGCAATGCCGCAAGCGATGGGACGACCTGCGGATACGCGTCCGCAGCATACTCTCTGCCAACCGCAACATTGCCACAGCCACCGGGGGAGGTCCTGAATCACCCATCAAGTTGACCCCCTGGGAAGAAATCTGTGCCTCCACCATCGGAATGGAGAGCATAGAGGGAGTCGGAGGGATGGAGAAAGGAGTGCAGACATCCGAAGATTCAGGTAGGTGGGCCAGATAAAACAATGCCAAATCCACACAGTCCATCCATGTGAAGTACCATGCGTCCACATAGTGCAACAGAAACACATGTCCAGGAGAACGTCCACACACATCGGCCTGATAGCGCACGTTAAAACCCACAATAAATACATAAATAATTAAAAACCCCTAATACACGCACTACACGTGCAGCAGGCACACCCTAACTGCAGGCTGCCAAACAACTGCACCCTCACTCCACACACAAATCAAAGCACCTCCAAGGACCCGACCCAAATCACCCTCAGGTACCACCCCAAAGCATGTGATACAATGCCATTCCAATTCCCACAGACCCATCATTAACCCTCGCCCTCCTTTACTCCACCACAGGGTCCGATCCAAACGACGAGCTACAGGACACCCCTACCAGCACACCTGCAAAGAGGGCCAAGACCAACGGCCAGAGACCCTCCACCTCAGCTGCACGCATCAAGACACGGCAACAGCACAAATCAGGTGGCAGCACAGAGGAGGGAACATCAACAGGCACCCCAGCAGCCAGCATGCCCACAACACCACCACCACAGGTCCCCCCAATGGATGCCACAGAAGGCACTGCCTCTGGTGGCAGCAGCACCATAGGTGACACCCCATTGATGGCAGCATGCTCGGACACAGAAAACGGGGATGTCGAAGTCAGATCCATCCATGACCTGTCCCAATCCCCCTGTCTGTCCCATCCCGTACAACATGAGGATACCACGCAGGGGCACCCACAAGACGACGACTGGCCATCCCCCACAAGCCCTGTGGCAAGGCAACATGAGGACAACAGCCCCTCTGTGACACCCCCGCAAATGGCCATGGCCCAGCAGAGGCAACAGTCCCTCGACCAGTTAATCGTACAACAGCAGCAACTGGCCACACTCCTCAAGGACAATGCCGATGAATGTGGGGGCACTAAGGCAGACATAGAAACATCAACTGAGACACTTAGGGCAGAAATGGAGAGAGGTACAGAGACGCTAAGGGCACAAATGGAGAGAAGCACCGAGAGCCTGAGGGGGGAACTGCATGCGACGTCCAAAGACGTATGTGCCGAACTTGCCGAAGTGCGCCGTGTGCTCACTGAGCTCTCGCAAACCCTTAGGGACATGCATGGACGTGAGCAGGCAGACACATCATCCGTTGCAAGTTCCGTCCAGGGCAGCCCCCAACGTAGATCTGGAAGGAACCTGCGCTCCACAGGCAGGGGTGCCCCTGATACCCGCAGAGGGGGCTTGCAATAGCGACAGCCCACTGACAATGAGCATCTTTGGACACTGGTGTTCGGGGGGGAGGTAGGAGGGTGGAGGGGGTGTGTTGGGCTCACTTGGGTGGCGGGTCGATAGGGTGTTCAACATGACATCACATATGCCATAAAAAGTGCACGATCAACCAATGAGATGTGTGGACATTGATCTTTGTGTACTAGGCCATCATAGGCGTACAGTCCATATTGTGCATGTCCCAGACACACGCAGTGCCACGAGTCCCGTGTCCATGTATCAGCCACCAGGCGTGAGTGCTAGAAGCATACATCAATGAGATGCTGACGAATGTCACGGGCCTCCGGTGCCTCGCAGACTCCATGAGGTGCTGCCACATCCCCACCCTCATCATGACCATCATCAGGTGCTTGCAGTTCTGCGTCAGGGGGCATGGGCACATTTCTACGTACGCACATGTTGTGGAGCATGACACATGCCATGACCATCTTTGCAACCTTCTCATGGCGGTACAGGAGTGCCCCGCCAGACCTGCTGAGGCAGCGGAAACGAGTCTTCAGTAGGCCGAATGCCTGTTCAATGACTACACGGGTACGTGAGTGGGCATGGTTGTAGTCCTCCTCATGCTGGTCCCGTGGGTTCCGGACTGGTGTGAGGAGCCATCTCTTCAGTGGATATCCAGCATCACCTGTATGTGGACGAGAAACGTATGATGTGGAATGCCATTGCTACGTACGCACACCCCCCCCCCTTCCTGCCAGGTCATTGCCAAATCACACACCCCACATAATCATGCATGTAATGAGACTCACCGAGTAGCCAGGATCTGTTCCCTGCGTGTCGCTCCATGTAGCGTGGTATTGTAGAGTTCCTCAAGACCATAGAATCATGGGTTGATCCAGGGAATCGGGCACAACAATGTGTAATGATCCTGTTGGAGTCACACACCATTTGTACATTCAGGGAATGAAATTGTTTTCGGTTGCGGTACTGGGACTCCATGGCATGTGGGACGACCAATTCCACATGGGTGCAGTCGATGGCACCAATGCAACCCGGTATGCCGGCAAGTGCATGGAATCCCACTTTTGTGTTGGTAATTTCCTGCTCCGAGCGTGGTAGAGAGATGTAGTCGTCTGCGTGCTGCAGGAGGGCATCGAGCACTTGAAATAGTGTCCGTGAGAACAGTGGCTGAGAAATGCCATGCAACTGTCCGACTGTGTGCTGGTAGGTGCCTGTGGCCAGGAAGTGGAGTACAGACACCACCTTCAGTAGGGGTGGGATGGCGGTTGGGCTATCTATCATGCTGACAAGGTCAGCCTGTGTCATGTCCACAATGGCGGCTATGGTGTCCCGGTCCAGACGGTAGAGGGTGTGGATCTGCTCATCAGTGAGGTTGAACGGATGTGCTCGGAGGCGTGGGATTGCGGGCTGCCTGCGTGGTGGTAGTGGCTGTGCTGGCGGCCCTTGCTGGCCCTGCCTTGGCCTCCTCCTCCTCCTGCGTCTCCTTCGTGCGGCCGGTTGCAGTTGGTGTTCGTCTTCTTCTTGGAGTTGGAGTACTTGCAGTGCTATCAGGTCCCCCAGGGCCAACATCGCGAGTCCTGCCGGTAGCATTTCGGTGTGGTTGTGGGAGGAGACTGGCTGTGCAATTTATGTGTTTTCAGGCTGTATGGCCTCCACCTGTGGTGATTAATTCCACCTGTGCAAACTGCTCTCCCCTTTGGCCGAGCACGTCCCGCGCACAACGCTGCAATTCGGGGAATGGCATCTTGCTATTGCAATCATGTATTTGTACCCGATGGCCGTGTAAGATTGGTTGATATGTTCATTCTGCTGTGGTCCCATTGTTTCACATACTATCTGTGCAGTCGCGAACAGACTTGTGAAGGGTCAGTGGAACGTAGTACTCGAGTAACGGTGGGCCCTCATGCATCACTGTACCGAGTTGCAACGACGGGCGGGGCGTCCCATTTGTGGGTGAAGGCAGTTGCCATTTTCACACACAGCCGCACTCGATGGAATAATTAGTGATTTCAAACGGCCACAGATGCCTTTTCGACGTGATGTTGCAAATGAGGAATTCGAAGGGCGGCGCTTTCGGTTTCCAGCTAGCGGCGAGGAGATGCCCACAGGTCTGACTGCAAATATAACGTTCTATTGTTCAATGTCCTTGAGACAGGGCCCATGGCGAGGAAGCAATGATTGATATGAATAGTTTGGGATGCGCAATTGCTACGTGGGCGATGAGGCCGGCCGTTCCCAAATACATGTTACTTCACAACACTGGAATTACGGGCTGGGGCACTGTGGATTTTGCAGGCTGCATAACGCACAGACTCAATGGATGTTTCTAATGTTATGTGAGTAATTATTCAGGCGTTTTGATCCCGGGATGAGGGAATGATGAATGGATGCATGGGCAGGTGATTTGATACAGAGTTTGCCATGTACAGGGCTTCTTGGGATCTATCCGCCTCCCCTACGCTATGTGATGCAGGGCTGCCATAGTGGGACCATCGTCTATCTGGCCTTGTTGAGCCCTCCCTGTCTCGACGCGCCCTCAGACACTTGTGTCCATGCACGTTAACATTCCCATCTGATGGATTCTGTTTTGACAGACGCATGCACAGGTACACTCGTTTGTGATGGTGTTTGCACCTCGATATAGATGGTTATGAGTCGCAAGTGGTCTTTGGGTGGTGATGATCCTTTGGAGTGGGCTAGCATGCATATGGCTGTGGATTTCGTGTGATCATTGAAGTGAGTTGTTGGAATGTAGTTCTGATGGCCATTCTGTTCTTTTTCTATTCTTTTGGTTGACAGGTATCTCCTCCCCTTTTGCCACTGCCATCTGTATGCCACTCCTGCAGGTGGGTTTTACTCCCGACACCTGCTGCTTCGTGTTAATCAGTGGAGCAGCATTACGATCTTATGGGACGATCGCCAATGGCCCACATGCCCTTACGCAGTACTGGTGGCTCGGAGCAACATTTCGGCCTTTCAGCTGGACTAGTGCCTCCCCATTGGGATGGCCCTGCGGTTCTGTGCGCTTCCATGTTGCCTTTTCGTACGTGAATGTGGCTCTGTGTACCATGAGGGAACAGGGCGACACACAAGTAGTGGCTGGTCATTTCTTGCGGATGCAGCCCACAATGGTGATTAGTGTTTTGGAGTTCATGGCCTGATGGCTGTATGGGCTTGGTGACTTTGATGTGCATTAAATTTCTATTCTGATTTGGCCCGTGTAGCGTTTTTCTTTGCAAGTGATGTGGCATATGCCTATTTGGGGGGCGATGTATTGTGAGGAGATCTGCATTGGGTTCCAGCTTCGGAGTTTAGTTGCGTGGTACTGTACTGGGCGCGTTTGCCTACTAAGCCCGTGAGGTCAGGGATGGGGGCTGCCAATATGACAGTTTGAATGTTGTCATGCTCAGGGGCGGGGGATTGGGTTTTGTGTAACAGATGCCGGTCAGCCAGGTGGACTGGTGGAATGATGTGATTCTCGGAATATTGCTGGTCACAGGTGCCTGTGTTTGCGTGCGTTTCTTGGTGGGGGACTGTGGTCATGTCCATTGGGATGGCTTCTGTATTCGTGCCATCTGTGCCCTGCAGCTCCCATTGGCCCCTCTTGTGTTTCTTTTGTTCGTTGCCATGCATGGGTGACTTGTACATTTCAATGGTTGCATTGTGACTTCATTGCACCTACGGGGAGTTGTACTTTGTGGGCAGGGAGCGGTGTACAGGCACTCAGTGGGGCCGTTTACGGTTGATTCGCGATGCCATACTTCTCACCATGGCGGAATGGTACATTACGCCATGCCTGATGGCGTTAGGTACATGTCCGCTAGGGTCGGAATTGGCGTACCCTTGCGCCATGGTGGTGTTTGCGGTTTCGCATGGCGCGCGCGCGCGTGCTTGGTGCAGTTAGCGTTGGCGTTCACTACGGTGTCGCTAATGGCTTCGTACTTTGCGGTGACGGGTCATAGTCGCACCGAGCGCTATTCGATGGCGGTATTGCATTTCCGCCATCGTTTTCCGATTTCCGCAAGGGTCGTAATGAGGCCCATTGTATTTGAGAGCATCAATGTTTGATTATTGATGAAGAATGAATCTAATACCAAACACCTTATGGAAGCAGAAAATATTGCATGCTGGGCCCCAGCAGAAACATGGGTCATTGGCAACTTCACTTCAATCCTCGATATCTGGGCCCCTGTAAACTCAACAATCCTGGTCACAAACTGACAACACAGAAAAGGATGGGCACATAACCTGGATGAACCCCAACACATTGAAGTGACACATTATTGAAAGCAAAATCACCACTTCCTATGATCACGCAGCCTTACAAGCTCATCAAAACTCCTACAACCGTAGTCTGATCATCATGGCCCACTGCTTCCCTGGAAGCAGTCCCACCTTTATCACAGAATGGGGAGACCTTGAGTCCATACTTGA
This sequence comes from Ambystoma mexicanum, assembly GCF_040938575.1. Taxonomy (NCBI): domain Eukaryota; kingdom Metazoa; phylum Chordata; class Amphibia; order Caudata; family Ambystomatidae; genus Ambystoma; species Ambystoma mexicanum. Next base: position 62,096,176 of record NC_090930.1, read on the forward strand.
GAATGCAGCAGACAGCTCACTGTTGATGGGTGTTCTCAATACCTGGATTGATATAAACAACTCTGGCCAAGATCTCAACCTACTAGAATCAAAGATCTGTGTTGTGAACAAGGACCAGGGAAACAGGAAATAGAAATAGAAGCAGGTGGGGAGCAGGAGAAAACATGTGTCAGTGTTTCTGCACCTCTCCAATGAACTACAATGTACAGATGTCCTCATAACTTTGTTTATTTGGGAGGTGCAGTACCACTGACAACATACAGATGTCCTCATTCTTATGAGTGAAGGAGAACCTCAGTGGAACTGCACCTCTCCAAATAATAATGACTTGTATAGTAACTGTATTCCGAAAGGGAAACCTACACGTAGCCAAATAAGGTCAGGAAAGTAGCCCAAATATAGCCCAAATCCCTCTGGCTGTGAAAAGAAAGATCAGTGGGCAGCCCCAGCTTTGAACGTGACACAGGCAGGCGACATGGTACAACAAACATGCTCCTCCACTGTTTTCAAGGGGAATAACTAATTTCAAAGTATTTTTAGAGTGGAATTATTTAAAATAGACAGAATTTAGAAATGCATATTGGATTTATTGAAAATAAATTTGAGCATATCAATCATGAATGTAAAATAAATATGCAAAAGTTAAAGGTTTGTAATAATGGTGAGACCTAAAAACAAAAGACATTATCATACAGTAAAAAAAGTGTGAGTGCATGACTCCCTGCGTGTAAACAGGTCCCACATTCAACCCAGACATACCAAACATAGAAGCAAACCAATCATACCACATTCGCTCATGCACAAACTGATTCATAAAAACAAATGAGACACAAGATGGAACTATTAATTCATCCCAAAGCCCGTAACTTTAAAACTCGATGCGTTGAATGGTTTGCTTCAACAGGCCGGCTATGATGAATTACATGTACTACGGCCATACATTGGAAACCAGAAAGCAAATTACAACCAAATGAGAATTTCTTGCCAACTCGAGTTTCGGCTCTGGGGTCCCTCCTTCCACATGCACTGCACCGACCCAGCCATCTTCAGGACAAAGATTTATAAAACCACCAAAGAGAACATCCTGTAATCTGAAAAATAGCCAACAAGCAAAGGGAATCTAAATTATTACTCCATCAATGAAGTTCACACACTGTTTTTCATAAGAGATACAAAAGAAAACATGGAAAGAAAATGGGAAAACCATTTTGGTATTCTAACCTTGTTTTTGAATGCACATAGGTGACATGTCCAATTTATAAATGTCACCCTGGCCGACAGCCATGCTCCCAATGATCGGCGCCTTATCCAAGAAACAAGAACAGAGAATACAGCTTTTCAACACATTCATTATAGAAAGTCATGATTCTGTTAAAGACTCAGAGGCGAAGGATCATGCTCAACTCAACTCATTACTTCTCGAGCAGCCAACCAATTAATATTTACATAAACCAAACTATCAAATGAACTACAATATCCATGATCATAGGAGAAATTTGAAGTTTGTGTTCTATTGGTTAAACAGTACCACATGATGTCAACAGTCCAATCACGTCTTAACAGTCCAATATGAACATCCTCATCTTCCTTATATCTTCCGCTTTCTGAAACTGGTCGACAACTGAACTTGCGTCCCAACCAGCAAACTCCTGAACTCTCTTATCCTCATCGATTATTCTTCATGTACCCACCGGCTCAGACACTGCATCTGTCAAAACATATATAACAACGATAACGTAACCATTCCAGGACAGGTGGGCAATCACTAAATACAACAGTCATGTGCATTGACGAAAACATTACATGATTAACAACATATTTCCAGTCATGTCTCAATTTAGCGATTGAAAGGGCGAATAATCCTTCGGCGCCGAGTCTTTAATAGAACCATTACTTTCTATAACGAATGTGTTGAAAATCTGTATTCTATGTCAAGACTCAGAGCCTCGGATTATCCTAATTTAAAGCTTACTTACCAGCAACGTAGCCACCTGATCTATTGGTCTATAATACAAGTTTTTAAAAGTCGTCTCATGCGAGCAATCGGCCGCCTTCCAGATATCCTCCAGGCGTGCTCCCATTATAAAAGCTGTGTATGCCATCGACTCTCTGAGTGAGCGCCAAACTGTTCCACGTCAATGCCCGCTTGAACCATGCACCATTTTACCAATCTTGCTAACATAGCTGACGCTGCAGCTCTAAAAGGCTTCCTTACTGCAATCGAAAGCTGAGATTCTCCAGGGGGGTCTTAACTGCTATGCCATGGCCTTGTAAGCTTTCAAGCACCTGACTGGACATAACCTGGGTCGCTGGAAAGGCAGCATCATCCATAGTCCTGATCCCTGTTTTTGTCCTTGTTTCTATGTACAATGTAACACCCGTAGGTGAAAAAGATTTTCTGGCTACCTCCAAAGCTTTGACTTCTGAAACCCTCTTGCATGAAATAAGGCACAGCAGTGTGGTCAGTTTCGCCAAAAGTATTTGCCTGCATAATTGTACGTTATCTAACTCCTTTCAATAATCTACAAATCAAGGGATGTTCACCCAAGGGTTTACCCTGACGTATACGTGACCAGCCGAGATCGCCGACCGATAGGCGTTAATCGTTCTGTATGCTTTGGTCTGTGCCGCTTGATTAGCTAGGAAGTTCACCACATAAATGACATCTGTTTGAGCGGGATGTATCTCCCTCTCCATGCACCAACTACTCCACTTACGCCATGCGGCTCTGTAAGCCTTCCCGGTCCCCGGGGCCCAGGATTCTCTGATGAACCCTTGAGCTTCTCCCAAAAGGCCCGGCTTGGCCTAGGATCTCCTGAAATCGCCCAGGCTATCAGACTCAACTTCCCTGTCTGAACAAGTGGGTGACGCTCCCCTGCAAGGCCAGTACTGTGTCAGACCGGCAGGCAGAGCGGCACCCGCTTGCACAGCATGTCGGATGCACCGGCACCGTTATGAATGGTGCCGCTTCATCCGGCCTCCCCATTCCCATTGAGCCCTATGGGGCCCTATGGGGCCCTATGGGGCTCATATAGGAATGAGGAGTTCCTCATTTCTGGCACTCGGGCAATGGGGAAGGACCGGGTCCGCCAAAGTTGGAATGCCCATGTTCGTCCCCACTGGCGGGTGTGGTAAAATCACAGGTTTGGCGGCAGCCGCGCCATTTTTAATGGCACGGCAAATGCCAAATTCGTAATGAGGTCCATTGTTCCTTTTGGGTACGATGGTGCATCTTACACTTTCTTGCATCCGGCAGTGGACTGCGAATAAACCCATAGCAGTTCGAGACAATTGATGTGGAAGGCTAACTCCTCCGACCACCTTCCCCCGGTAGACACTTCACTGCACCGGGCTCCCCAAGCCCATCGACTGGCGTCCCACTCTATCACGAGGTCCGGGGAGGAGCCAAATATTGCCCTGCCATTCCAGGCCTCCATGTGGTGATACCACCACTCTGGTTACATCCTCGCATCCTGTGAGATCGGGACTTCCTGATCGTACGACAGCCCCTGTCTGATTTGTTCTATCTTTAGTTGTTGTAATGCTCTGTAATGGAGCAGACCTGGGAAAATGGCTTGAATCGAGAATGACAGTCACCCGACCAGCCTGGCTATCCGTCTCAAGGATATCCTCTCCTTTGCCATCTTTTGATAGAGTTCACCTTCTCTAACGGTAAGCTGAGTGCGATCTGTACTATTTCCAGAATGAACCCCAGGAATCCCATCGACTGGGATGGGACTAGTTCCGATTTCTCCCAGTTTATCAAGAAACCTAAATGCTGTAAGAAGAGAACATATTTACATAAATTATATCACCCAACCGAAGTCTACACTTATTTATCGAGCTTTCAAGAAAGAATGGCTATGTTGTTTTGCGGGGATTTACTGCCAGAAAACCAGCAAGGTTGTAATGAGGCCCATTATCATTACAAAAATCCCCCCATATAAGAACACTAATGTTCCACTCATCATATATTTGACTTGTAACGCCAGTAAGAAATGTCATACCACAATGATATGATATGATATGCCATTTATAAAGCACCTGTACACAAGTGTTTCTAGGAACAACAAGACAAGGAAGGGGAGACAAAACAAACAATCTTACTAGGCCTTGTGACATTCAGATCATGCAGGGGGAAGGGAGAGGAGAAGTGCCAGGGAGAAGGAAATGGAGAGAGCAATAAGCACAGCTCATAAGTGCCGCTGGGGTGGCCGGTTCTAAGTAAGTGCAAGGAGGCAGGGGACTGTAGGGTTGCAGATACAGTCCCTAGTACACGGCAGGCCCGGGGGCAGTGTATGGGGCAACTTGCTCATTAAGGAGTCTAGTCACCATAAGGTACCGAGGGGGCCAGGTAACCAGTTAGTGCAGCAGACAAGAACATCAGCAGGGGAGAGAGAGAGAGAGAGAGAAAGCAGAAGCGAAAAGGAAGGTCTTGAGTTTCTTCCGGAACCTTAGGTGGGCCTGCTCAAGTTTGAGAGAGGCTGGGAGGCTGTTCCAGGGGGAGGCACCAGCCGAGGAGAGAGATCTACCCCTCACTCTCAGCCTGGACCTGAAGAAGCGTCTGACCCTCAGAGAGTATGAGGTGGATGAGCGGAAGGCTTGAGAAGGAAAGGTTTTTTGAAGTTAGAGTTGGATGTATTGTGGACCCTGGCCCCAGAAAGCCTTATGGAAAATGCAGAGGGTCTTGAACTTGATCCTTGCAGCCACCGGGAGCCAGTGGAGAGAATTCAGGGCTAGAGAGATACGATCCCTTGGCTTGAACCCAAGGACAAGTCTCACGGTCCTGTTCTGGATTAGATGCAGAAGGCGAAGAGTAGAGGCAGGCAGATTTAGAAAGAGGCTGTTGCAGTAGTTCAGCCTATAGAGAACCAGGGATCTAGAGACAGTGAGCTTCTGGGGAAGTGAGAAAAGGAAGAATATCTCTGAGGAGGTGCAGCTGGTAGTGGGACTTCTTAGAGATGTCTGTGATATGAGGAGAGAAGGAGAGGGTGGAGTCAAAGATGACACCAAGGTTTTTTGCCTCGCAGGAAGGCACAGTTAGAGGGCCCAAGGAGGATGGCCAGAGTGAAAGAGGGAAAGCGGGAGAGGGGATCGCAACGAGAAGGGCCTCAGTCTTACTGGCGTTCAGGCAGAGATCGTTAGAGGCACACCATTCCTGAATCACGGATAGACAATCAAGAATGAGTGAGAGAGGAGAGGAGAGGAGGCTGAGGGGAGCCTGATGGAGAGCTGAGTGTCATTAAAATAACACTGAACGTTAGGAGAGAAGGTAGAGATGAGATGAGCCATAGGTGCCAAGTAAAGGTTGAAGAGCCGGGGTGAGAGGTTAGAGCCCTGGGGAACACCACATGTGGAGAGAGAGGTGGTGGAGAGAAAGGAGCCCAGTTGGACATGGGAGGGTCAATCAGAGGAAGGAAGTCAACCAGGCTAGGGCCTGATCTGTGATGCGCGGGTTGTCATGATATGATATGGCATTAATACTGCGCATATACACAAGTGTTTCATGGAGATGATTGATCAGGAATGCGTGGTTGACCATGTCGAAAGCAGATGAGAGATCGAGGAGGTTGAGGACATAAGGAAGGCTAGAGTCGAGATTTGACAGCAGGTCTTCATGGGTGTTCAGGAGAGTAGTTTCCTTGCTTTGGGCTGCTATAAAGCAAGACTGGTGGTCATGGAGACAACCAACAGATTCGGTATGGAGAGTAAGCTAGCAGATGGCCAGATCTTCCAGGAGTTTGCGTAGGAAAGGAGTGATAGAGATTGGGCAGTAGTTTTTCACAGAGGAAGGCTCGGCAAATGGCTTCTTCAGGACAGGATGCACAAGGGAGTGCTTTAGGGCGAGGGAAAGTTCCTGTGGCAACAGAGTGGTTGCAGAATTTGGCCTAGGCTGGAGCAAGGGTGTCAAAGTGGTCCTGGATGTTTCTGGAGGAGCAGGGGAGAATCTGCTTGGACGATCCTTTCATAGATCGGACTCATCTTGAAACATCGTCAGGAGTGAACAAGGGGAAAGAGGAGAATATAGTAGGAGTTTGAGAGGCAGCTGGAGAGGGGCCGAGAGATGTAGAGGAGAGAGCGGACATGATGTCCTTAATTTCAGTGGTGAAGTGAGAAGCCAGTGCCGAGCAAAAGGCCTGCAAGGGAACAGGAGAGGTGGAGACTGCAGCAGAATTGGCCAGCTCCTTTCAGATGTTGAAGAGTGCGGCCATATTGTTAGAGGCCGCAGAGATGCAGGCTTGAATGTAGGCTCTCTTCGTGGAGAGAGGACAGAGAGTCTGTATTGCCTTTGGAGCAGGTGACAGGCAGTGTACAAAGTGTACAAAAAGAAGAAGTGGAACTATGTTCCCTGCTGGTCAGCCCCGCTCCCCACAAACCCCATCCCTGCTCCCCTCCCACACTCAATCCAACCCCCCCAAACAAACACACCTGCTATTTATGGGAATTTGCACTGAAGTGCAAGCTTCAAATTCTTCCTACACTTTTATTTTAAAACTAAACCATTCTAGAATGGTTTCCTTCTAAAATAAAAGTATAGGGACAGTAAAACATAAAAATAAAAAGTATGGGAGCACTGCTCCAGACCGCTCCCGCCTACTTCGACCTCTGGTGACAGGCCAGTTTGTCAGAGGATGCGCCTGAGGCCCTCCACTTCCTCTGAACCACCATGCACTTGCGTTTAAGGGTGGCGAAAGAGCCCTGAGGAGGGGTTAGAACCATCCAGATGGATGTTGCAGTCTCCAAGGTGGGGAAGTTGAGAGGTAGAGGCAAGGAGAGAGGAGAAGAGGTCAGCCCACTCAGAGAGGAAGAGGGCAACCTGACCCTGTGCCCTGTAGATGGTGGTCACAGTAAGAGAGAGGCCAGAAGAGATAGAGAGCCTGCAGACCAGGCATTCAAAGGAGGAGCAGGCATGCATAGGAATGACAGAAGCATGGATCCACTCTGGAAAGATCAGAGCTACTCTACCTCTTAGAAGGTTGTTTCCGCGTTCGGAGAGGATCTTTTAACCATCAGGGAGGAGAGTGTCAAAACTCGTGAGAGAGCTGGCCGTGAACCATGTCTCGGTGAAACCCAGTAGTACAAAGAAAGTAATGCAGCTACTGCGAGAGGTTTGTCCTGATTATTTGTCATTGAATAAAGCATGACCAATTTATAATATCAAGGAACCTTAACTTTGTTTACTAATAGATTATATCTTGAATAAATTGACCCAAAGAAAATGTCCAGAGGAAAAAACCAACATCTACTACAAGGGCTGTGAAAACAAATGTCTTGTATTGAAAACACATATTTATAAATATATACAAAACATTTTTAGCTTTTTTGATTGTAAACAACAACAAATCAAAATATTTACAAAAAAACAATGCAGCTTAAACAAAGTGTTGTAGAGAAATATCCTGAAATAAAACATGTAATAAGAAACAAGGAAAGAAAAAACAAAGAGGTGTTTAGAGTGTGCAAGGAATATAGCACATATCTATATTAGTCGACAGCTTGTGTTCTTTAGAAGTATTTTTGTGAAAAAATAATTCCTGGGTTGTTCCACTAGTCTTGGCACTATCTAGTTGGGTAGATTCTATCTGGGTACCAATGAACAAATGTCTGTGCTGGTAAGTTCTATTGGGACCAAGTGAGCCCAACTAGCTGTATGCCAACGTCGCAGGGGGTATATTGGTTAAAGTTCCACATCGAAGTGAAAAAGTAAACATGCAGTATTGTTTTACTGAACCACAATAAATTGGTTCATAAGTCCCCCTTGCTTCAAAAATGATGTTTCGGCGGCTGTGGCATCCATCTTGTAACCAAATTTGAGGGACGTGAAAGCCACCTTCTTCAGGGCGATTGAGTGGCCCCTGTAATGGAGAAACCAAGAGAAAAACGAAGATCAATTTTTCTCCTGGTGTAGTGGTATTTCCCTACTGGACTTTTCTGGGTATATTAGTAAACAGAGGTGGAAAAAAATCAGAACCTGAGGGGAAATAATTCCCTGTAGATAAATGCTTTTAAGCGCTGCCCCCTCCTTCCCATACCAGACCCCAAGGATCTTGATGAAATCCTTCTCGATTGGGAAGGGAAGGGGCTCCTGGTTGCTATCCCAGTGTCCAAACAGCATGGTTTGGGATTTTGCTGCATTTATCTTTGCGCCCGCTGCCTGGCCAAAGTCTTCGCAGGTCCTCAGAAGCTCTGACACCGATTGACTGTCTGCACAGAAGAGGGTGACGTCATCCATGTAGAGCAAACACTTCACCTCTCTTCTCGCGTCGCCTGGTGAAGGGATGCCTCTGATGTCTGGGTTGTGCCGGATGTACTCCGCCAAGAGCTCTATAATGCAAACAAACAGAGGGGGCGAGAGAGGACAGCCCTGCCTAACCCCAGACTTTACTGGAAAGGGGTCGGTTTTCCAACCATTCACCATGACTGAACTGAATATGTCTTTATACATTACTCTAACATAACTGCAGAAGAATTCCCCCAGCCCAAACCCTTTGAGGACCCTGTCCATGAACTCATGGGAGACGCGGTCGAAGGCCTTCTCCTGGTCAAGGCACACCAGCGCTGCCCGAACCTTGCGGTCCGTGACATACTGGATTGTGTCCTTGATCAGGGCGAGGCTGTCAGCGACCCTATGTCCAGGGACTGTCTGGTCGGAGTGTACAATCTCACCGATAGCACCCCTGAGTCTAGTCGCCATTGTCTTTGCCAGAATCTTGTAGTCCACGTTTAGGAGAGAGATGGGCCTCCAGTTCTTGAGGTCATACCTCTTTCCCTTCCATTTGTACAAGAGCGTGATGATACTTTCTCTCATAGACTGTGGCATGCTATCACCTGCGACCATCTCTTTGTACACCTCGAGTAGGTCTGGTCCTACTATGTCCCACATAGTGACGTAAAATTCGACTGGGAGACCGTCACTTCCCGGTGTTTTGCCTGCCAGCGGCCACAGTTACCCAGGTGTGGGAAAATGTGGCATCAAACAAACTCCTGAACATTCACAAGGACATTGCCTGGCAGACGGTGAGGGGGGCACTATCTGTGCGAGCATTCATGAACAGGCAGGGCCTCTGCCCACACAGGAGCTGCCCAAGGGGGTGCCCGGCAGAGGAAACAGCGTACCACCTCTTCTGGGCATGCCCCTTTGCAAGGAAACTGCGCAGGGCCCTGAACACTGAGTTGAGTGCTCACATCCCGCCCCAAGACATTATACACCAGTCTGTGCTGTATGGACTCTTTGCATAGACCCACACAGTAGAGGCAATCCAGAACTGCTGGAGGATCCTCTGCTGCCTGAAGGACATTCTCCTCTATGCAAGGAAACGCCTGGTCCTCAATGATGACATTTGTGATGTCATCTTTGATGTCCTGGGTGTTAGTGTTAGCAGTGCACGGTGGCGCGAGTTATGGGTGCTTATCTTACCATAACCGCCGCATTTCAGGGGTTTTTCGGTTTTACTTTGAACCATAACGTCCCTTTAACAAAGTTTTTTTCACTGAATCTCATAAGTTTTTAGTAGCGCAACTTAACCATAACGTCCCTTTAACAAAGTTTTTTCACTGAATTTCATAGGTTTTTAGTAGCGCAACTTAACACTAACGTCCCTTTAACAAAGTTTTTTCACCGAATTTCATAGCACAACTTAACCATAATATCCCTGACTTCATATACATGTAACATAGAACATACTGAACCCCCACGTAGTGATTTTGATGTCCGCGGACTACCGCCATGTCCACGGACATATCGAGAATCTGAGCGTGGTGAATGTAAATCTAAATAGTGTGCCCCATTTCCCCTTTGAAGTTGGCTCTGAAAAGAGCCGTTTTTTTTGTTTTTTTTACAGATGCTTGACAGACACCTGTTATTTTGTATTTTTTTTCTTGTTTTCTTTTCTTACTTTACTCCTAAAATCTTCACATAACCTTCTCCAAAGCAACCCTTACATTCCAAAATAGGAAGGCATTTCCCGTAAAAGATAAAGAGATGCCATCTTCTTTAAAATTAACAGTATTACTGGCATCAATATTCTCATTATTACAGAAGAACATACCAGCTCTAAGCATGAAGGCACACATGCCTCGGTTGATGACACACCTAGCAATGTTTTGCTGAGGACAAAAAACTGAACTATTGTCACCTGCCCTAGGTAGTAATCCAGAAAAAATTACTTTCGCATTTGGAAGGATCTTCATTACGGCTTGAACCAAGCGTTCCAAATCAGCCAACAAAGTAGGGGCACTGAGGTTGCCCAAATGGAAAGAACCATAGTGCAAAACAACTACATGCAGACTGTTCATCGTGGCCATATCCTCACAAACGTGTACAATTCCCTGTACATTGCAATCAGGCACAGTGCTCCACACCACCTCCACTCCTTTCACATCAAAGTTCTTTTCAACATGCCTGCATCGAGCGTACTGTTGTAAACCATGCACAAACATATCTCCAAGCACCAACACCCTGACTTTCTCTGCTTCTGCCATCTTCACCACACACAGTTTCTTTCAACATAAATCCACAACCTCGACATCTGATTGGCTAATCCGTACAGTCTTCTTTCCATGTTGGATTTGCTGGAAAACCCCGGATGTAGCACGCCCTGTCCACGGACAGCCACGGTGTCCGCGGACCGCGTAACTCTTCGACACCCTTTCTACCATTTCCACTTTACTCTCTGTGCCATTCCCTCATTTCATACAGGTAAGCAGTCACACAATACGAAGAACGTCCTCAGAACACCCCCATTTTGTTTATTTTCGAACATTTCAGGACAATTATCATTTCATTATTCAACATATGAACATTACAAATATTATACTTTCATCTTGTACTCTGCACACAATGCTATGTTTCTCCATTAGTAGCTCAGTATACTAGATAGAACCCCATAATACAATGCAATTTATATCAATGCATCGTTCAAAGCACTAATTACGGTATGATATTTATTGCAATGATCCTTGACACTCTTTTCGCAACATTATAATAAAAATCCCTAGTACACAAATTTCATGAAAAGTAAATGCACATGTGATGTCATCAGTGATGTCAGCAATGACATTTGCGATGTCATCTTTGATGTCCTGGGTGTTAGTCTTAGCAGTGCACGGTGGTGGCGCGAGTTATGGTTGCTTAGCTTACCATAACTGGCGAATTTCAGGGGTTTTTCAACTTTACTTGGAACCATAACGTCCCTTAAACAAACTTTTTTTATTAGCACGCAAACAATATACAAAGATGTAGTGTAAATAGCAAGTTCTCACAGATGGCTTTACACAGAATGTTGCAAAGTAAGCATTTATGCTCATTCACAGTGAAGGTCAGCTGCTTCCATTTTTTTCTTGCGGCCCGGAGAGGCCCACGACTCCCAGTATAAGGTTCTATTTTTTTTTTTACCTTGACAGACAGAGATTGTGCTGAAAGACTTATTTTGAAGAAGTGTAGCAAAAACGTAAGACACGATAAAGATGAAATTTCTGAAACGAAACCACTTTTGTATATTATATCACTTTGAGAAAGATCGTTGGCACACGCAGAGTCGTATTTTGGGACTGCACTACACTTGGACAATGGAAAATGCAATTATATAGTAAGTAACCCTTTAGATTATTTTATACCGGAATATAATAACAATAGCGTGGCATTAAAGCCCGGTCAAGTTGTACTTGTTCGTTCAATGTGGCATATTGTTTTCTACCGCGCACTATCACTGCCAAATTGATCCCCTGTCGTTTAGAGGGCTCTGAAAAAGGCAAACGACACAGGGTGGGTTAATTGAAATAATTTAACCGGTCTGTAGCCGGTCAAGCGCTCTACTCGCTGTGCCATTTCACTGTAGCCGGTCAAGTGGCACAGCACTCGCTTTGACATCCGTGCACAGCTTGCTAACGCAGGTTCGAATCCCGGCACAGCCAAACTCAGCCTTTCATCCTTCCGTGGTCGATAAATGAGCACCACACACCATGGGTAATAATAAGCAGCGCTGAGATACCTGACGGTTCTTAGCGCTATATAAATGCGAAAATATTATTATTTTATTATTAACATACTCCGTTGCACTATCTTCGCTAGCAAATGGTTTCACGCCCTAATAAATAAAATGAATATTTTTAATAAAGATCGGCTGGTGAGACTAATTTATGTTTTTTAAAACAGGTATGTTGCCCCATTTTGCCAATGTCGCAATTTTCAGACTCCAGCGGATGGATTTTTCAACTGCCAGGTGCAGCTCCATGTAAGCAACTTCAGGACCCTCACCATTTTATGGGACAATCGCCAAGGACCAATATACCCTTACGCAGTACTAGCGGCTAGAAGCAACATACCAACCATTATGGTGGTCTAATGCCTCGTTGTTGGAGCAACCTTCCGATTATCAGAGCGACCATTTACTGCTTTTATCATAAACCAACAGCCTATCTACCGCAAAGGAACAACGCGTGGCTCAAAATAAACTTTTGCTGATCGACAGCAGAGACAATAGCAAATCGCTGAATATTCACTAGACATTTCATGTGAAATAAATGTACAATCCTGCTGTTTACTTTTAAACCACAGTTTCATATTCCGAATTGTGGCGCACTGTGTTCTAAGCTGATCTAACACCCTCTGTACCGCAAAGGAACATTGCGTGGCTCAACATGAACTTTTGCGGATCGACAACAAAGACAAATGCAAATCGCTGAATATTCTCTAAACATTTGATGTCAAATAAATGTACTTTACAAAATTTACAATCTTGCTGTTTGCTTTTAAATAACAGTTTCATATTCCGAATTGTGGCACGCTGTGTTGTGACATAATGTGTGTTGTCTTCTGGGTTCTGTGTAAAGTCGCGTAGGACTGGAGACGACTGGGCGCATTTGATGACGCACCCTGTAACGTCACGGAGAGAGGCGGGGAATATGAATGCTTTCATAATGTCAGGCTTAGGGGCGGGAGATATGATTTAGTGTCGCAAAAGCAAGTCAGCCAGGTCAATAGCGCCAGTCATAGGATTATCACATAATGTCGGCGCGCACCAGCCTGATTTATCGTTTCTTTAGTGGACAAAAAGTCGGGTGAGGCCCATAGGAAATTGTACTATCAGCGGACAAAAGGAGGGTTCGTAGAACAGTTTCAACCTGACAACGAACAATACAAACAACGTTCTCAGAACACCCCCATTTTTTGTAATTGCAACCATTTCGGGACACCGCGAGTGTTCTTAGAACACATTCAACTTGACAGATTACAATACGGACAGCATCCTCAGGACACCACCAGTTTGTGTATTTACGAACATTTAAATACACCGTGAGTGTTTTTAGCTCAATTTTACCTTCCTTGCGAACAAAAAGGATACATACTCCGTCCTCTGAACACCCCACCATTTAGTTTATTTACAAAATGTCAGAACAGCCGTGTTCTCCGCGGACAAATCGAACACAACAAAAGCGTATAGCACATAAAAAACAAAACATTGAACCTATTTCTTACTCCCTGTTAAGACGGATTTCTGAACTCTGTCCTGGTGGCGCAGAAGTTCAGAAGGCCAACCTAATTACTTGGAACAGGGTAACCTCTGGACAAGCCAGACCAATCAAGGTAGCGATCGCGGCGGTCAAGACTAGGTCTCAAGAGGGGTGAGGGTGACTGAAAGCCCGCAGTGAGCACACAAAGCAAGAGCGCTTACAAACTACTCCAGACAGTTGTTATATCAAAAATAGATACACATTTATTTTAAGGCCTTTAAAATAATGACCGTAGTGAGAAAATCACAATATCACAATATTAAACCAACACATACCATATCAACACAATATATATACCAATACACAGTCGCAAGCGTTTAAAGCACGAAATATGTATTCCACCTGAAAGGAAAGGAAAACAGGCAGTGCGATAACGCTTTAGACTCAGTTCGCCTTCAGAGGCACCTAACTAGATGGAAGTCCGAGCCCTGCGAAGAGTGGAGCCTTGTGCTCAAAGTACCTGCCACGCCGGTGCCAACGGGCAAAAGGGGAAGCTCTTCGGAGGAAGTCAGGCAGTTCGGGTTAGTGCACAGCAGAAGAAGAACAGGTTCCGCAACTCAAGCGCAGCCTCCACAGCGGGCAGAAGCAGAGCGCGAGTACGGCCAAAAGGGTGCTGTTTTTACACAGCAGGGAAAAGCAATGGGATACTGCAGGAGGGCGACCAGATCCTAGCTAAACTACTCGCCGGTCCCCGAAGCAAGCAGACCCAGGCTTCTCCACGTTAGTTTCAGCAGCTGGCAGGTTCAGAAGAGCAGGGAACGCCTCGTAGTCGTGTAGAGCAAAAAGACGTCCCAATCGACGAAACCAGCACAGTTTGTTGCCGCAGCAGGACAACGGAGCGGCCGTGTGTATTCAAGCCAAATGTACACTCCTCCCTTCAGACTTGGGAACGCCAAGCGTACGAAGCGTGGGAGAGTGACCAGGACTCGAAATACAACACAACCTGGCGGCGGTTACAGAGCAGGACTCCCTTGTAAGCTGGTCAGTCAACTGGATGGCCCAGAGACACTTCCGAAGGCTTACTTGGCAGGAGAGGATGAAGTCGCCGGGAATAGCTGTTCCTGGTATTCCAAAGGTCGAAGCACCAGTACAGGCCTTCTGGTTCGATCCAAGGAGGAAAGGGTTTCACAGGACGACAGCAGTGCAAAGGAGGATTCCTTCAGTGGGTCACCAGCGATTCCTCGGTCCAGCCTCTTAGTTGCAGGATACTTGGCTCCTGTATTCCTTCGTTCGTGAGAACTCAGGAGATCGACCTGGTAGTGGTGTTTCCAGCTCCCTCTTATCCACGGTTCCCTTCGCGCCAAAACGGAGGGGAGCCAATGGGAGATCCGCTCATCAACACACATACCATACGTGGACCAATCACGGACCACGGTGGTCCCAGGCATTCACACCACCCTAGACTCTCTGGCACCCAGGATGTGTATTGGGACCAGACATCCCAGCCCACACCCTGGAGGCACACAAACGACATGTAGAAGCCCGCGAAAGCAACCACGTTTCGCGGGAAAGTACATGCCCAAATAAGGAAGGCCCCGGGTCGCCCGACCTGGGGAAGGTGAAGGGAGCAAGACGGTCAGTGGACAGGACAAAGGAGCCTCGTGGACTGGCCATTTTGGGAGCCAGGCCACCATTTTGGGTTCAGTGCGAAAAACGTGCTCAGAATGCCAAAAGGAGCTCAAAATAAACAAAACGATCGCTGCCACCATTCCAGTCCCTGAATGACTTGCACCGATCAAAATACCATCCTAAAAGAGTATCTAGGGCCTGTAGAAGGCTAGAGACCCAAGAGAGCTGTAACTTAGCTTACAGTGCCCTCTTGTGTCATGTTGCACTAAAGCCGCAACACGATAAAAGAAACTACGGGAAACAGCGTTCCCCGGTACTGACTGTCTTAAGGGCATGTCAGTTTCCCTATAAGAAAAGGAGCGAAAGCCCAGAGGAGTGCGGCAGAAGGCTGCACTTCTCTGGCAAAGTCAAGAACAAGGTGAAAACAACAGCAAAAAGTTTAGGGGTTGCCCCATGGAAGGAAAATTACCTACAATTACGAAATCTTTCCTAACACTCGCCCCTCCCAGACTATGGACAGGGGGAACTAATCCACCCCTGGATGAGTCTCTTGTTCAGGTCGGTTAAACATTCTGGACAACCCATCAGCATTGCTATGTTGGACACTTGGCCTATGCTCAATAGTGAAGTCGAAGCCTTGTAGACTTATGGACCACCTAAGCAACTTTGGATTCTCCCCCTTCATGTTCATTAGCCACTTTAACGGCTTATGGTCAGTCTGCACAGTGAAGTGGGTCCCATAGAGGTAGGGCCTCAGCTTCCTTAGGGCCCACACAACAGAGAAACATTCTTTCTCTACCGTGGACCATCTGAGCTCTCTGTCCTTAAGCTGGCGACTAATAAAACCGATAGGGTGTTCCTTACCCTTCTCATCTACTTGTGATAGTACAGCTCCTATCCCAGTGTCAGAGGCATCCGTCTGCACGATAAAAGGTCTTTGATAATCAGGGGCCCTGAGCACAGGGGCCTGGCACAAGGAGTCTTTTAAGCCATTGAAGGCCTTCTCACACTCGTCGGTCCAAGTTACCTTCTTGGGTTTCTTCGGAGTTGTGAGGGCAGTCAGAGGAGCAGCTATGGTACCATAGTCTTCCACAAAATTGCGGTAATACCCTGTGAGTCCTAAAAAGGCTCTCACTTGGGTTTGCGTAGTGGGGGTAGGCCAGTCTTGTACTGCTTGTAATTTACTGGGTAGAGGCTGTATCCTCCCTCCACCTTCTTCATGTCCAAGGTAAACCACTGAGCCTTGTCCAATCTGGCATTTACTAGCCTTTATGGTCAAGTGGGCTTTCTGAAGAGCCTGGAGCACAATCCTGAGGTGTTTCACATGGTCTTCCCAGGTGGCACTGAAAACTGCTATATCGTCCAGATATGCAAGACAGAATTCGTCCAACCCATTCAACACATGATTCACAAGCCTCTGGAAAGTGGCAGGTGCATTCTTCAACCCGAACGGCATTACCCGGAATTGGTAAAGGCCGTCTGGAGTAGAAAATGCTGTCTTCTCCTTGGCATGTTCTGCTAAAGCTATTTGCCAATAGCCAGCAGTGAGGTCAAACGTGCTGAGGTACTTGGAGGCACCCAAAGTATCCACCAGCTCATCTGTTCGAGGCAAGGGGTGTGCATCTGTCTTGGTGACAGCATTCAGAGCCCTGTAATCCACGCAGAACCTCAATTCAGAAGTGCCTGCTTTTGGAACCAAAACCACAGGACTGGACCAAGGACTACTAGAGGGTTCAATCACCCCAAGGTCTAACATCTTGTTGACCTCGGTCTTAATATAAGACCGTACTTTATCTGACATCCTGTATCCCCTACTTTTGGTAGGTACACTGTCTCCTGTGTCAATGTTATGTTTGCACCAAGGTGTCAAACCAGGGGACTGTGAAAACAGGGGGGAAAACTGCCTAAGCAAACTTTTCACCTCAGCCTGCTGATCAGAAGTCAGGTGAGGGGCCACTCGGACACCCTCAACGGAGCTATCTGAAGGACCGCTTTGGAACAGGTCGGGGAGAGGTTCTGACTCCTCTTCCTCAACATCTGAAGCCAGTAGCAGTGCTGCGATTTCGACTCTTGGGACGAAAGCCTTCAGCCTATTCACGTGAAACACTTTTGGAGCCTGTCCAGGCCTTCCAAGGTCCACTAAATAGTTCACCTCACCCAGGGGCTCCACCACTGTGTAAGGGCCTGACCATTTGTCCTGTAAAGCTCGAGGCCTTATTGGATTCATGATCAGGACTTGCTGACCAGGTGTAAAGTTGATGAGGGAAGCTTTCTGGTCGTACCAATGTTTCACCAGCGCTTGCCCTGCCTTCAATTTATCACTAGCCAAGCCCATCAGAAGTACCATCCGTTTTCTGAGCCCTAGCACATAATCAACTACATTGGTAGTAACAGGGGGAGTGGGCATCTCCCATCCCTCTTTGACGATGGCTAAGGGTCCCCGTACGGGATGACCGAACAGAAGTTCGAAGGGGCTGAAGCCAACACCCTCCTGTGGTACCTCTTGGTAGGCAAACAGTAAGCATGGTAAAAGAAGATCCCATTTTCTTCTCTGGGGCTCCTCCAGAGCCCCAATCATGCTCTTTAACGTTCTGTTGAAACGTTCCACCAGACCATTGGTCTGGGGGTGGTATGCAGAAGAGAACTTGTAGGTGACCCCACATTCTTTCCACATAGCCTGCATATACTTCGACATAAAGTTGCTGCCACGATCTGACACAACTTCTTTAGGGAAGCCAACCCTAGTAAATATGCAGAGTAAAGCTTTTGCAACTGACTTGGCAGTTACAGTTTTCAATGGGATGGCCTCAGGATACCTGGTTGCATGGTCGACCAGCACCAGGATAAACCTATTGCCCGAGGATGTTTGCGGGTCAAGGGGTCCAACGATGTCGATCCCTACCCTTTCAAATGGTACCCCCACAACTGGGAGCGGTACCAACGGAGCTTGGATTGTCGCGCCAACCTTACCAGACAACTGGCAGGAGGCACAACTCCTGCAGTGACTTTCTACTTGCACCCCCATCTTGGGCCAGTAGAAGTGCATGGATAACCTTTGCTTGGTCCTCTTCATACCAAGGTGACCAGCAAGGGGAACTTCATGCGCCAACTGCAGGAGGAAGGGCCTAACAGCAAGGGGAACCACCAACCTCCTATGGTCTCCTTCTGTAGACTCTGTGGGCTCACTATACAGGAGTCCACCTTCCCAATAAATCCTATGCTTCCCAGGAGGTTCACCCTCAAGCTGGGAGCAGGCCTGTCTCCTTAGGCCTTCCAGAGATGGGCACTCACGTTGGCCTTTACTGAATTCGTCCCTATCAGGACCTCCTTCAACTAACAAGTCTTTTAGTTCAGGATGATCGTTGGGGTCGAATACTTCAGGCATCGCCACCTCCTCGTCAGGCCCGGGCGATTGACCAACTTCCTCCACCGCAGTGGTAGGCGAGCTCGGGGGAATATTCTCTTTCCCTCGTTTTGACTTGTAGACTCCTTTCGCCTTGGGTTTCCCCTTCGGCTGGGGCGGCGTATTGGGCTTGGCCAATGCTGCCCGTGCTTGAGACCGTGTGTAGGGTCTTTCGGCAGTGTCTCCTACGAGCCCTAAAGCTCTGAGATCATTACCCAACAAGACCTTTCCCGGGACATTTCTCTGAATGCTCACTGGAATCCTGACTGCTGTACCATTTAAAGTAAGATTTACAGGGATCACGGGAAACATACGGAGGGGGCCGTCAGCCAACTTAGTGGGCATCAGAGTAGCTCTGGCAACTTCCTCTGAGTCTACCAAGGTAGAATCCACTACAGTGCGACTGCACCCACTATCCCTAAGAGCTGGAGTATCCACTCCATTGATCAGCACACTGTCTTTAAAGTAGTGCTTGGTATTATCCGGAATCCTAGCATAAGCCTCTGCGACTTTAGGCTCCCAGGAACCCAGGGACACTAAAACTACCTCAGCCTCTATCCCGCTGGGAAATGAGTCTGAGGAGAAGGATGCTCCTGTAATCTCTTCTTCCTCGTAGGAGGAGAAGGCCAGATTAGCGGAGTGGACCCCCAAAGGTCTAACCTTACAACGGGGATCCCCCTTCACATGGTCAGTTGCTCCACAAGAAAAACAAGCCCCAGTGGGTCTGTTTACGTAGGGAGGCTTATTGTAACCAGAGTTCTGTTTCGGAGGCTGACCTCCACTACCCTGTGAGTTCTCTTGTGTCTTACCCTTGTTTTTCTTTTTGTGGCCCTTATGGGAAGAAGATTTAGCAGATTCCCCACCCTCCATATCTTTGGACTTTTTCCCTTCCTCCTGCTTACCAGGATGAGTTTTGTCCTTATGGGACACTCGATGTGACACCCATAAGTCTGCTGCAATGGCCAGCTTCTTAGGATCTATCTCCTTCGAATCGGCCAAATGCTGCTTAAGCTCCGGGGAAGAAGAAGCAAAAATATGTTCCAGCATGACAAGATTTATCATGCCTTCGAAGGTAGAAACCTTATAACCTTCGACCCAGCCAGTTAAGTTTTTCAAAGATTCAGCGACATAAGATACCCAAGTACCACCTTCCTTTTTCTTATACTCTCGAAAACGCTTTAAATATTGGGCCGGAGTCTTCCCAAACTTTAAAATGAGAGTTTGCTTTAACATTGCGAAATCAGCCCGCTCAGCCTTCGACATTTCCATAATGGCACTACAGCCAGAATGGGGCGGTCTACTGAGCAACCACGCAATCTTATCAGCATTGTCAACTTCTTGAACTTCGCATGCATACTCAAACGCATTCAGCCAGTCCATAATGTCATTCCTTTCTTCATACACACTGAGCAGATCTTTCGGAAACCGTGGATGAGAGGAAGCCCCAGACCCATGTCTAGGACCCTTGGATCCATTTGCAACCTGAAGCTTGGCCAGTTCCAACTGGTGATCCCTGTCTTTCTGTTTTTCTGCCTGTTCGATTTTTAGTTTGGCTATGCTGAATTCAAGCTCCTGCTGCCTAAACCGCAGCTCTTGCTTCTTGAATTCAAGCATAGCCTCCCCATCAACACTGGCAGAGGAAACATTAGACATCACATCCTCCCTGTCCTCGTGGTCGCGATGGATCAGTGCAGCGGCAGAACCGTCGGTTCTGCCAGTGAGAGCAGCCCCACCACCTTCTGCACTGTCCTCGGAAGTTATAGCGTCAAGCTGCGCTTCTTGCCACGCCACGATTCTTTGGATCATTTCCAATTTAGTGCCTTGAGAGGAAACACCTCTCTCCGCACACATCTTTTTCAGCGTTTCTGATTTGGAAGCATTTAAAGTTAACAATGTATTTGTTTCCATACTGTTTGATAGGACTATGGCCTTTTAAAAGGTATACTACAACAATTCACTACGTGTACTGTTTGGAATAACCTGAAATGCCTTAGTTCGAGCGCAACACTGGATACCTTCAGTCGTATCCCACCGCTGTACACCAAATTTGTTAAGACGGATTTCTGAACTCTGTCCTGGTGGCGCAGAAGTTCAGAAGGCCAACCTAATTACTTGGAACAGGGTAACCTCTGGACAAGCCAGACCAATCAAGGTAGCGATCGCGGCGGTCAAGACTAGGTCTCAAGAGGGGTGAGGGTGACTGAAAGCCCGCAGTGAGCACACAAAGCAAGAGCGCTTACAAACTACTCCAAACAGTTGTTATATCAAAAATAGATACACATTTATTTTAAGGCCTTTAAAATAATGACCGTAGCGAGAAAATCACAATATCACAATATTAAACCAACACATACCATATCAACACAATATATATACCAATACACAGTCGCAAGCGTTTAAAGCACGAAATATGTAGTCCACCTGAAAGGAAAGGAAAACAGGCAGTGCGATAACGCTTTAGACTCAGTTCGCCTTCAGAGGCACCTAACTAGATGGAAGTCCGAGCCCTGCGAAGAGTGGAGCCTTGTGCTCAAAGTACCTGCCACGCCGGTGCCAACGGGCAAAAGGGGAAGCTCTTCGGAGGAAGTCAGGCAGTTCGGGTTAGTGCACAGCAGAAGGAGAACAGGTTCCGCAACTCAAGCGCAGCCTCCACAGCGGGCAGAAGCAGAGCGCGAGTACGGCCAAAAGGGTGCTGTTTTTACACAGCAGGGAAAAGCAATGGGATACTGCAGGAGGGCGACCAGATCCTAGCTAAACTACTCACCGGTCCCCGAAGCAAGCAGACCCAGGCTTCTCCACGTTAGTTTCAGCAGCTGGCAGGTCCAGAAGAGCAGGGAACGCCTCGTAGTCGTGTAGAGCAAAAAGACGTCCCAATCGACGAAACCAGCACAGTTTGTTGCCACAGCAGGACAACGGAGCGGCCGTGTGTATTCAAGCCAAATGTACACTCCTCCCTTCAGACTTGGGAACGCCAAGCGTACGAAGCGTGGGAGAGTGACCAGGACTCGAAATACAACACAACCTGGCGGCGGTTACAGAGCAGGACTCCCTTGTAAGCTGGTCAGTCAACTGGATGGCCCAGAGACACTTCCGAAGGCTTACTTGGCAGGAGAGGATGAAGTCGCCGGGAATAGCTGTTCCTGCTATTCCAAAGGTCGAAGCACCAGTACAGGCCTTCTGGTTCGATCCAAGGAGGAAAGGGTTTCACAGGACGACAGCAGTGCAAAGGAGGATTCCTTCAGCGGGTCACCAGCGATTCCTCGGTCCAGCCTCTTGGTTGCAGGATACTTGGCTCCTGTATTCCTTCGTTCATGAGAACTCAGGAGATCGACCTGGTAGTGGTGTTTCCAGCTCCCTCTTATCCACGGTTCCCTTCGCGCCAAAACGGAGGGGAGCCAATGGGAGATCCGCTCATCAACACACATACCATACGTGGACCAATCACGGACCACGGTGGTCCCAGGCATTCACACCACCCTAGACTCTCTGGCACCCAGGATGTGTATTGGGACCAGACATCCCAGCCCACACCCTGGAGGCACACAAACGACATGTAGAAGCCCGCGAAAGCAACCACGTTTCGCGGGAAAGTACATGCCCAAATAAGGAAGGCCCCGGGTCGCCCGACCTGGGGAAGGTGAAGGGAGCAAGACGGTCAGTGGACAGGACAAAGGAGCCTCGTGGACTGGCCATTTTGGGAGCCAGGCCACCATTTTGGGTTCAGTGCGAAAAACGTGCTCAGAATGCCAAAAGGAGCTCAAAATAAACAAAACGATCGCTGCCACCATTCCAGTCCCTGAATGACTTGCACCGATCAAAATACCATCCTAAAAGAGTATCTAGGGCCTGTAGAAGGCTAGAGACCCAAGAGAGCTGTAACTTAGCTTACAGTGCCCTCTTGTGTCATGTTGCACTAAAGCCGCAACACGATAAAAGAAACTACGGGAAACAGCGTTCCCCGGTACTGACTGTCTTAAGGGCATGTCAGTTTCCCCATAAGAAAAGGAGCGAAAGCCCAGAGGAGTGCGGCAGAAGGCTGCACTTCTCTGGCAAAGTCAAGAACAAGGTGAAAACAACAGCAAAAATTTAGGGGTTGCCCCATGGAAGGAAAATTACCTACAATTACGAAATCTTTCCTAACACTCCCCCACCCTCCCCAAACACTCGTACACACCAACACACTCCACTAAATACAATTTTTAATCCAAGTTTCACCGCGCTGTCCGCGGTCGACAGCGAATACAAGATGGCGGGCGCCACAGAAAATCTGACGCGCTCCACGCCCCACACCGTCCAATCAGCGAACATGTCGCATGTCCGCGGACATGACGAAAGCCCATGGGCCAATCGGGGTGCTGTCCACGGAGCGAACAGGGAAGTCCGTCCGCGAGGCGAACACAGATATCACTAATATTTTTGCCTTACATTTTGGTCATTTTAAAAAAAACTACTGGACGGATTTACACCAAATTTGCAAAAGCACGCTTTCGGGACCAAGCCGCTGCTCCTTCCTTGGTGTAAATCCGTCCAGCGGTTCGGGCTGTAGCCGTGCGCAAAGTTTTTTCCCATTATGTCTATGGGAAAAAACAAATGTTTTGGGACCCCCCCTATAACATTGCCCCCCCTGGACCAAACCTCTCCAAACTTTGCAAACAAGTTCAGAGTGGGCCATATACTTGGTGAGGATTCCTCCAGAGGGAGCGAAGTTATAAGCCACCCAAAAAGTGCTCTTCCTATGGAAACACCAACTTAACCATAACTAAATGGACGCTACAACGTCCATGTATTATATATATATATATATATATATATATATATATATATATATATCTGTGTGTGTATGTGTGTGTGTATGCAAGATGTGGTCCAGGGAGGGGCATTGGAGCATGAACGTTTTTTGGCAGGAGCATGGCATGTTTTACTGCCATTTTTGGGCAAAGGAAAGCCAACTTGAGTGTTATTATGTGAATGTGGGGTTGGAGGGGGGGGAGGGTATGGCAGTTGGGCTGGCCGAGTCCTACTGTAACATGGAATGTTGTACTCTCATTAAGGGCAAAGCCAACATGATGAGTGTTCTTACATGGGTGAGTGCATGCTTCCTCATTTTGTCGTACCTTTTTTTAAAACTGGGGGTATAGTCAAAGGCAACATAAATATTCTTACATGGGGTGGGGAGGGCATTTGTGTTGCACGCAGAGCAATGTTTTTTGACCACCTGCTCCCGCCCCCTACCTCGCCTCCCTACTCCCTGTTCCACTCCCTCATGCCCACATGCTCCCATTGGTGGAGCGGGCCAGTCTCCACATGGGTCTACACCCTCTGGGCTCCGTTCCCAGCACTATGCATTCTCCTACCTGGGGTGAGTGTTCCACCGCAGCCCCTGGGGTAAATTACATTTTTTTGTGTGCGCTTCTAGCTTCTCACTAGTTGCAAGGCTCCTTCCTTGGGGAATTCATTCATTTACTTTGTTGGTGCTCCGAGCGGTACATGTGCCTGGCTTCCCCACGCCCTACCTCGCCTCCCTGCTTCCTGTTCCCCTCACTCCATCCCACCCACGCGCTCCGATTGGTGGAACTGAGCCCTTTTTTCTTTGGCTTTCTAGGCAGCCTCTGCCTGACAGCCCCCTCCCCAAAGGACCCCGAGGCCAGGGACCGCTGCAGTTGGTGTCCGCTGGTGTCCGCCATGGCAGGCCTGCAGCCGTCATCCTGCTGTAACTCTCCAGGTAAGTCGAATCGGGTGTTTTTCATTGTGCTGTGTTTAAAAACAAAGCCCCCCTGCCCCTCAAGGAAAGTTGAATCTGGGTGTTTTGCATTCTGGTAACTGTGGCACTGTTACTGGGTCTCTTTATGCTCCCTCCTACCCTAGATCCCACCGTAAGACATGCCATTCACTGTTGTATGTTACTTGTTCTCCCCCTGTGTCTTCCTTTGTTGTCACCCTGGCCTCTCCCCCACTGCGCATACCCAGTTGTGTGCCAAATGGCTGGGCGTCTCTCTCTGTTCCCTCAGGCCCATCTCCTCTTTCCTTTGCACCTTCTATGGTCCTCTCCATCTTTCCTATCTTCTCTAACTGCTACTCTATCTCCTATCCTATTCCTCCCACTAAGTCTGATAGGAAGTACCTCAAAAGGGACATCCTGGTCTCCAACCCAGTCCTCCCTATCACTGATACCTACACCATCGCTTCCTCCAGACAGACCCTTACCAATATCCTCTTTGTCTTTCCCTCTTCAGGCCTATGGACCCCCCATATGGTCTCTGTGCTGTCCCCCTTTTCCACCTCCCCCATTAATTGTGGCACTCAGTGGGAGGTCCTCATGGCCTCCTTTCACTCCTCCAAGACCATCATTAATGTCTATCTGAATGGCACCGTCTTGGTCCAGGGCCCTAAGCCCAATCTCCTCCTTTTCGGTAGGTGTCTCCCGCGTCTTCTCAACTTCCTTCCTTCTCCTGCTACTCCAACCTACACCTCTCGGACTCCTCCGCTACCTCCCTCCCCCTGCCACCTCTCTGGCACCATCCTCATCTTCTCTGGCTCCTCCGCTACCTCCCTCTCCCCACCACCTCTCTGGAACCATCCTCATCTTCTCTCGCTACTCTGCCATGTTCTCCGTCCGCAACCTCTCTGGCACCCCCACCATTCTCTCTGTCTACTCTGCCATTTCCTTCCTCCTCCTCTGCCCACTCTCGGTCCCCTCTACCACCTCTGCAGGGTGTACCTCTTGCCTGTATCCCTCCACGGAAGTCTTTCAAATGTGGCAATCTAATTCATGTCGCTACTCTGAACTCTCGCTCTGCTGTCAAACACTCCGACATCTGCCAACTCCTCGAAGAACTTGATCTGGATGTCCTGGATTTCACCGAGACATGGTTTACGGCCAGCTCTCTCACAAGTTTTAACACTCTCCACCCTGATGGTTAAAAGATCCTCTCCAAACGCAGAAACAACCTTCTAAGTATGGCCTGCGGATCAGGGCAAAGCTGCACATAAATTATGGCAGAAAATGCCACTTTAAGTTACACCGAAGAACAGACATTAGATCTACTTCCTGAACCCTCTTTTTTTGATCCCCTAGGTCCGAATACACCTGTGTCTTCAACGAATATGGGAGACGACATCTTAAAGCTTAAGAAAAAAGTCTTTAGGACAGAGCTACATGGACACTTTTTTTTAATTTTTTTAACTTTGTTTATTTTAAATCAAGGCAGGATGGCAAATATACAAATCATGACATATCACAAGCAATGCTTATTCAGGTTCTTCGATCCCCAGTCCTCATTTCCCCCATCAGGCTTCCTCTCTCCCACCTCTCTTCGGCCTCTCCCCCCCCAGGTTTGGAGGCGGAATTTTCCCTTCTGGGTTGTCCAGTTCGCCCCTTAGCGTCTATGTGTCTTCTCCAGGGTCCTCTTGGTGTTTCAAGATCCATCGGGCCCTGGTCGGTTTGTAGGTCTGGGCGGGGAAGCGCTGGTCGTATTCCAGCACCGGGCTCCAAACATTCTGAAAGCGGTGGAGCGTTCCCGCCTGTGCTGCCGTGACCTTCTCCGCGATCAGGATGTCCTAGAGTTTAGACCACCATTGGGCTATGTGAGGTCCTTCTGGGGATTTCCAGGCCCTGGCCAACACCGTTTTCCCCGCCAGAAGGCAGTGTGTCAACAGTTTAGACTTGGTCCCGGAGCGTGGGTAGATCACGGGGATCGAGGCTCGCAGTAAGACTGGTTCAGGTTCCAGAGGAATCGTTGTTCCCATAATTTGTGCGATGGTCTCTAGGCATGTCCTCCAGAACTGTCGTATCTTTGGGCAGGCCCACCACATATGGAAGAAAGAGCCTGGGTGACCACATCCTCTCCAGCAGGCATGATCCACATGTGGGTTCATGTGGTGAAGTCGAATGGGCGGGTAATACCACCGGAGGAGCACCTAGTACGCACATTCCCTATTAGTAACGCAGGTGGAGGCGGTATGTGTTCTGGTCCAGATGTCTACCCAGGTTTGGTCCTCGACCGGATGGCCTAGGTCCGCCTCCCATTGAGCCATGCAGCGGGTCTTTGTGGACAGGAAGTCCCTTAAGAAGCGCCTATATAGGGTGGATACCCTGCCTCGGGTTGGACGGTCCCCCAGTGTCAGCTCCAGGGCGGTGGGCGGGCGAGTTGCTGCCTGCAGAGTCTGGGGGTGCGAGCACCAGTGGCGTAGCTGGATGTAGGTGAATCTGTCCCCTTCCTGGAGTTGGAACTTCTCCTTTCATTGGGCGAAGGTAAGGGGTGTCCCTCCCATATATAGCTGGTCTATGGTCTCCAGCCCGCCCTTTATCAAGTTCCGGAAATTGCGGGGGTCTGCTCCGGGTGAGAAGGATGGGTTATGGAAGACCGGGGAGCGTGGGCTCAGTCCTCTGGGCACTCCCTTCTGCTTTAGAGCCCAGTCCCAGGAGCTAAGGGTGTGTTTAGTTGATAGGAGGAGGTCTCCCCAGTGTGTTCTAAGGGGGGGCGGAATGTGTGGCAGAAATCGCAAGGGTAAAGGTGTTTGTGATTGTTCCAGCTCTACCCACCTGGGGCGGTTTGTTATTGTTTGCCATGCCTGCCACACTATAGGCCCTCAAGTCCGGGACCCCCAGACCTCCTAGCTTGGAACCCCCCAGCATCGTTTTGAGAGGGATTCTCGCTCTCTTACCTTTCCAGATGAATTTCAGCATTTTCCTTTGGATGTCCTTGAGGGTTGGTGTGGGGATCGCTACTGGGAGGGAGGCGCAGGCGTATAGGAACCTCGGCAGTAGGTTCATCTTGCATGCTGTGATGCGCCCCAGCAGTGAGATCTCTTGGGTCTCCCATCGTTTCAAATCGCCTTCCACTTCTTTCAGTAGCCGGGGGAAGTTGGCTTTGTATGTGTCTCTTGGGTTAGCCGGGATGTGGACCCCTAGGTAGGGGATGGCCTTCTTCACCCATGTCATCAGGCCCATCGTCGTCAGTGGCTCCCGTTCTGCTGGGGTGAGCCCGATGCCCATGGCCGAGGATTTGTCAAAGTTTATAGTGAAGCCAGAGACCTCACCATAGGTGGTAAGTTCTCGTATTGCCTTTTTCAATGATGATTGGGCTTCTGAGATCGTGAGTAGGACATCGTCCGCGTATAGGGCGATGTTATGTTGGTTGGGGCTGTCCTGCAGCCCTTTAATTTGATCGTTTCCCCTAATCCTTTGGGCCAAAGGCTCCATGGTGAGAGCGAAGAGTAAGGGCGATAGCGGGCATCCCTGCCGGGTTCCGCATGATAGGGGGATCGGAGCTGAGCTGTGTCCATTAATTCTTAGACTCGTACTTGGGCTCTTATAATTGGCCAGCACCATTGTTTGAAAAGTTGACCCGAAGCCGAAGGCCTCTAGGGTAAGTTTCATAAAGGGCCAATCTACTCGATCAAATGCCTTGGCTGCGTCCAGAGCCACTAAGACCAGTTTTTGGGAGTTCCGGGAGGCGAGGTCCCCCAGGTTCAGGGTTCTCCGTATGTTGTCTCCCGCTGATCGATGGAGGATGAAGCCTGCTTGGTTGGGATGAATGATCTTCGGGAGAACGCGATTCAGGCGGTTTGCCAGGATTTTTGAATATATATTTGCATCAATGTTTAAGAGTGCTATCGGTCTGTAAGAGGCTAGACTCCTCAGGTCCTTTCCTGGTTTGGGCAGGAGGATGGTGGTTGATTCCTGCATCGATGGGGTGACCGCGCCTTTGTCTCTGAAGGTGTTGAACAGGGTCACCAGATGGGGGGTCAGTTGTGGCCTGAATAGTTTATAGAATCTGGTTGAAAAGCCGTCCGGGCCTGGGGCTCGTGTTTTAAGCGACTTGATGGCCTCCTCGACCTCCTCCCCCGTGATGGGATCCTCCAATTCGTCTCTCGTTGTGTTGGCGAGGCGGGGAACCGCTGCCCTCTGTAGATATTCCACCTGTTGCGGTCGGTTCCGAGGGATTGCCTTCATGATTTGGGTCAGGTAGTCTGTCGCGAGCTGTTGTTTTTCGGGCTCCGAGTATCGGGTGACCCTCTCAGGATCACGCAGGCCTGCAATCGTGTTGACGCGTCTCCGTTTGGGTAGTTTGGCCACCAGGAACCTGTTCGCCTTGTTGCCCTTCGCGTAATATGATTGTTTGGCTTTTGCCATCATTAGGGCGGTTTGTTCTGTGTAGTGGGCTTCAAGCTTTTTCCTCGCTGTTCGCATGATCCGTTGCGTCTTAGGGGACCAGCCTTTTTCTTTGTGGATTGCCTCAGCCTCTCTCAGCTCGTCCTCTAAAGCTATTCGGGTCTGGCGTCTGTTCCGGTGGTAGGCCGCTCCCTGAGTGATGAGGTAGCCCCTAATTACTGCCTTCATGGTGTCCCAGTTATTTGCCAGTGAGGTGTCCGAGGCTGGGTTTTCGTCAAAGAAGTTTTTAATTCCTGTCGCGATCTTGTCTCTCGTAGCCATGTCATTGAGAATCGGGTCGTATAGGGACCATTTGCGTGGGTTATTGAAATTGGGGTCCTGAACCCGGAGTTCCAAGAACACTGGAGCATGGTCGGACCTGCCTCTTGTGCCGATGGAGACCTCTTTGACTGAGGGGAAGGTGTGTGGGGAGATCAGGAATAAGTCGATCCTTGAGAAAGTGCGGTGTACGAACGAGTAGAAGTGAAACACCCGCCACGAGTCGAGTCTATTATCTCCAGAGACCTGAACAGCCGGAGGAGGCTGAGTGCTTGGGCAAAATCGCTTGGAGTCGGGGGGTGTGACCGGTCTTTAGTGGGGTCGGGAACCCCATTGAAGTCCCCTCCGACAATTGTTTGGCCCTCCACAAAACTAGCGAGAGTCGTGCCCAAGGAGTCGTAGAAGAGTGATTGTCCCGTGTTAGGGGCATATACCGAGATGAGGGTGTATAGGTCTCCCAACAGGAGGCATTTGACTGCTGTGTATCGGCCTTCCGGGCATGTTTTTGTTTCCAGGATTTGTGGGTTCAAGTCATTTCTAAAGAGAATCGCCGTGCCCCCCTTTTTGCTTGGGCCGGAGGCAAAAAATTGAAGCGGGAATGATCGAGAACGAAGCCGGGTCACGTCCGCCGGCAGCAAGTGGGTCTCTTGGAGCATAGCTATCGCAGCGTTTTCGTCCTGGAGCTTTAGTAAAATTGCCTTTCGTTTGTTAGGGGAGTTCAGTCCGTTAACATTTAGGGAGCGGATCCGCAGAACTTGGTGGTCCAGAGGTGTCCCATTCTCTATCTCTTGAGTTGGGGGGGAGTTTGGGTCGATGGTTCAGCTGCCATGTTTGTCATGAGATCTTGTAGTACCATCCTGCACTTGAGGTTTTAACGCGAGACCCCAATGGGGGGCCGCAACTTTAACTGGTGGGTAGACCGACATTGTAGGTATGGGCATACCCTTGGCGACGGGGCCGGTAGTCCCATCGTGTATCAAGTACTGTGGGTTTCCAAGGAACGAAAGTTGGAAAGTGTCCTTGGAGTGGGTATGAACCGTGGGTATGGTCCGCCGTCTCCGCCCTCGAGGCTCGTCAGACTAGGCGTTATGTGGCGGATCCGAATTCAGGCCGGGTCAGAGGAGACCAGGGAGAGATGCAGTTGGAACCTGGAGGTGCGGGGGGCGCCATTGTTCATCTCTTTTTGTTGATCCGCTGGGTTGATGACCATGGCGTACGTTTAGGTTTCGGGGAGGAAAGCAGCCCGGAGTCCTCAGCTCCCTCCGGGGTTGGTGTGGAGAGTTCCTGGGGATGCATGATCCTCTCCGCATCCTCCAAGTGAATTGTAGAGCCGCTGGAAACAGCCATCTGTAGCGGACTTGCTGCTCCTGGAGGGTGAGTGGTGAGAGGTCCTGATATATTTGGAGTGGCGTGCTCTGAAATGTAATTTCCTCCCCTTGGCGGCTGATCGCCAAAATCGCTTCCTTGGTCGTAAAGAAGTGGACCCTCGTAATGACATCTGGGGGGGGTCAGAGACTGCCCCACGACACGGGCGAAGTCTGTGGGTGCGATCTAGCAAGAGCTGAGATTTATCCAGGTCTGGGAGGAGGGCCTCAAAGAAGCGTCCCACGTAGTCCGCTAGCTTGTTGTCCGGGACGGATGTTGGGACCCCCTGAATGCGGAGATTATTGCGGCTCGCCCTATTCAGCCTCCGTAACCCTTTGGTCTGTCTGTTCGATTTTGGTGGTGAGCTCTGATAGGCATGAGCGAAACTCTGACTTGATGTCTGCCATGAAGGCTATCAGGTCCCCTTTGGTAGCGAGGGCTCCCCCGTCCTCTTGTTGTTTCTGTGGAGTGAGTTTGGGAGGCTCTTGTTTCTTGTTTTTATCTAGCGTAGTGAGCATGGTGGAGATATCTGCGCCCTTGCCAACCTTCGTTTGCCTAGACATGATGATCGTGTTTGGCGGTCTTGGCTGGAAGAGTTGCGGCGGGGCCAAAGCTGTGCGCCAGCCGCCTAGGAGAGATCAAGCATGGGAGTGCGAGTGAGACGTCGGGGTAGCTGTGATTCCGCAGTAGACTGGGTCGCTAGCTGGATGGGTGGGCCGGGGCACCCCAGGAAGCACTGAGTGGTGCGTGAAGGGAGGGCCCGCGAGGTTGAGCTTCTCTGGGTGGCTCTCGGGGCTTATCTCGTGGCCTGCGTGTTTCTCCTGTCGACCTGGCCAAGTGCAGCCCCCGATGAAGTTCTCACATGTTCTCCGGGCAACCCCGGCATGATCTGGCTGGATCCGTATTGGCGGGTCCGTCTGCTACTCCTCTTTGGTCCCCCTGAAGTCTGTCACCATCAGATTTGCAGTATGCTGTTGAGTTCCGGTGCGGCCGCCATCTTGGTTTCTTCGAATGGCGACGGGAGAGCGGTTCGTTCGCTAAGTTCTAGGAGAACGCTCCAGCGTTCGGAGGTCATTGTAAGCCAGGTTGTGCCTCATCGGTTCCGATCGCCGTGGATGGCATTGGCGACTTGGATACTCGGTCAGAACCGCTTGAATTTGGCGGCGGCGGCAGCGGACATCCCACGGGCGGCCTCAAGGGAGCGACCACATCGATGGCGCTCCAAGCCACGCCCCCACATGGACACTTTTTGAAAGAATATTTAAGAGCAAGCATCATCCCCACTGGCCTGATCGTTCGAAATGAACCTTGTCTCTTCGCGTAGAAGCCAAAGAATATACCACAAATTTCAGTTACATTGCTACAAAATGTAGCAGAGACCTCATGGTCCTTACAGTAACAACTGCACAGAGGATTAGCTCAGAACTCCATAAATCCTTAGAAGACGAAGAGAGGAAATTCACAAACAATACACTTATCACTGAAGCCAAAAATCAAATAGAAGCAATTAGTAAACAATTTGCCATTTTTAAAACTAACACCCTAACCAGGAAAACCAATAAACTACAGAAGGATATTAAAGAGTTCAAAACAAAACTAGTTTATCCCTATACAACTGAAGAATTTTCTAAAAATATCAAACAGACGGTAACTCTCAATCGGGACAACAAAGACCTAGGAGGAGACTTGTCACCTTCTCAGGGTCAAGCAGCAGCACATCAAGTGTCAACTCCAATTGAGGCTATAACCCATTTCAACAGAACCAATTCGGCCCCCACAACCACAAAATTACCCATCACCTCCTCTACAACCTTTTTTAGGCCGAGGAGGGATAGGTGGGGGATGGGGTCCCCCACAGTGGAACCCAGCCTTCCCAGGTCAACACAGACGGCCGAGACGCAGGAGAAGACAAACTTAGAGCTAGATCAAGAATTACCTATTTTCAACTTAGCAAAGGCCCAACATATGGCTACACACATTTCAGTACTCTCGAAGGGTTTATCATTCGTACCAACCAGTAATACGGATTGGTATAACAGTGAGATGGAAATCCGGAGGTTCTTACGCACTGTAAGATTACGCGCATTCTTTCATGAACATGAAGAGACAGAAACCATCCAAGACACAGGTTTACATCCCAGATCTACCTTTACGCCCTCGGATAATCAAGTTCCAGAAGACCTCCTCACATTTGAAAGATGTGTCCTGCGGGACCTCAGAGTACTGAGTAAGAGAAATAGTCCCCCCGCCAAAATATCCCCAGACAAGAAAGAGAAGCCCTCTCCGAATTATCTAAGCAACCAGAACTCATTATCAAACCTACGGACAAGGGGGGAGGGAACGTGATTATGAAATCGGATCAATATCATCGTATGATAATGGAACTTCTGAATGACTCAGAGAGTTATAAATTGCTCAAAAAAGACCCTACCAAAGATTTAAAAACAGAAATTACTGCTATGGTCTTATTTGCACTAGAAAGGGATTGGATATCAGAGAAAGAATCGGAATTTCTCCAGACATCACAGGGCAGAACACCCTGTCTATATGCACTACCTAAAATCCGCAAAGACTCGATTAACCCCCCCGGAAGGCCAATTGTGTCAGGTTGCGGGTCCATACCCGAACCCCTATGTAAATTTGTTGATAATTTTTTAAAACCCATCAGCAGTAAAACAGAAACATACATCAGGGACACGATGCATACTATCCAGTTATTTGAAAACCTAGACCTTGACCAACAAAAACAGCTATTGGTTACTCTTGACATTAAGGCACTATACACAAGCATTCCCGAACAGGCGGCAATTGACTGTGTATATGAACATCTGACTGCAACAAACACTCAGACGAAAACTCCTCCAGAATTCATTATTGAAATTATGACATTGGCCTTATGTAAAAACGTTTTTGAATTTAACCAACAGTTTTATTTACAAACAAAAGGCACCGCCATGGGGGCAGAATTTGCCCCCAGTTTGGCTATTTTATTTATGGCCAATTTTGAACACAAATTTGTCCTCAACCAAGTTAACAGATGGAGAGATCACATTAAACAATGGCGTTGATATATAGACAACGTGATATGCCTATGGGAAGGCACAGAGGAGGCTCTACTAGAGTTCTGCTCTTGGCTAAATACATGTAGCCAAGATATTCAATTTACATTTGAATACAGTAATTCTTCCATTCACTTTCTAGACTTAAGAATTGAACACGACCAAGGCAAACTAATATGCATAAACTTTCGCAAAACCACAGACCGCAATACCTTGTTACACTTTCACAGTGATCACCCCCAACACATCAAAGATAATTTGCCATATGGGCAATTCTTAAAACTGCGCAGAAATTGCACGTCCTTGGATAACTTCTATCATGATGCCAGCCTTTTAAGCGACAGACTAAGACAACAAGGCTACCCTAAAAAACTTGTGGCAAGATCACTCAAAAGAGCCCCATTCACATGCCGTGATTCACTTCTAACACCAAAAAAGCGGAATGTAGAGAACAATCAAATCACATGTGCCATCACTCACGGCCAGCACGCTTTTCAGATTGAAAAATTCATCCATAAATACTGGCCCATAGTCCGACTCTGCCTACCAGACCAGGAAAAACCCAGATTTGCGTTTAAAAGGGGACGAAATCTGAGAGAACATTTGGTTCACTCTATGTACAATAAAAAATCCCCCCAGACAAATATCTGGAACCTGTGACCACTTAAAGGGCACTATCCATGCGGAACCTGCTCAGTATGCCAATTTACCACCAAATCACAATTTCAAATCGGAGCAAAAACATGGACCTTAAATGACGTTTCAAATTGCAAAACAAACCAAGTGGTTTATTGCATTGAGTGTCCATGCCATTTGCGCTACGTCGGACAAACCATGCGGAATATTGGCACACGGATATCTGAGAATCCGCTGCAAAAATATGACATCTCCATTAGTACAGCACTATATGGAGAAAAAACACAATACTCACGACATCAAATGGTGGGTCATCGAACGGGTATGAAGTGGACCAAACATTCAGGGCCGTCTGCTAGACCTAGAATGCAGATGGATACACAGAATGGACTCTGTGACCCACGGCCTCAATGAACAACAACTCTTTCCACAAAGATAATTAGTGGTTACAGAAAACTCAGTTGCTTCCTTCTACCCCTTATCCTTCTCCTTAGATTCAAGATCCAGAACTTTCGAACACACAGCACTCAAGCGGCACTAACGTGATCCTAGATGACCAATTAGATCGCACCAGGACAGTTTTCAATCATTCTTCTTTTTCGTTACACTTAATATAGCACATTCCCAAATGTGAGTCATGTCTACATAAGACCCGTTTAAATGTAATTATGTTAGCACCCATGATATAGCCAGAGCCTGTGGATGCAAGAGAGTTCTTGTTAAAAGGAGTCACACCATGATACAAAATCTGTTTTGCACTCAGAATGCACTATCCACATCGTTTTTGGATCCGACACCTGCAGCAGTATGACTATTGATCACGTGATCACTTGAAACATACCCTTAAGGGGCGAGTTAGATCACGCAACCTCCATACTGCAAAGAAAAGCAGTTACATGCACAATCATTCACATTTTGAACACTACCTCCGAACTATGTCGTTGATAAGATCTTTAGATGTGCAAGCAATCTAACTCAGAACACCTTTATCAGCACGGAGACACAGGCAACACTGGTATTATTCTGTTCCGCATTGCAAACACTAGAGCCAGTCAGAACTCTGAACCTAGCAGCATCCAGATTGGCTCCCAGTCGAGTATGACTGCTTGATATTCAAACTGCTAAACAAAGCAGCCGCCCGCACCACCATTTGCATTTTTTCAACAATACCTTACGATTGCATCCACCGTTTAGTTCGTGGATGTTCAAGTTATCCAACTGAGAACATTTTTCTAAACACGGAGACAAAGATAACAACGTAGTTGTCCACTTCCGCATTATTTGTAACACAGCCAAACGGGACTCCGAACCTCTATTGGATCTAAAAATCCTATAGATGAAAGCTAGTCCAGCAACACTACACAGGAGCACTGGATAAAATTTAAAGGAAAGATTGAAAGCGCAAATGGGGGGAAGGAACGACAGGACAAAGAGGGGACAGAGCAAGAGCACAAAGGGGGGCTGAGCAGCAGCGCAAAGCTGTGCGGAGCGACAGCACTAGAGGGAGAAAGAGCGTCAGTGCAAGGGCCAGGAGCGACAGCGTAAAACGGGAGGGGTGACAGCACAAGGGGGTCGAACAATAGCCCAAGGGGCAGAAGCAACAGCGTAAGGGGGAAGGAGGAACAGCACAAGGGGAAGGAGTGACAGTGCAAGGGGGAAGGAGCGACGGCAAGGCGGAAGGGGCGGCAGCACAAGGGGAGGTACACCAGCGCAAGGGTGAGGGGCAATAGTGCAAAGGGAAAGGAGGGACAGCGCAAATGGGGGAAGGAATAACAGGATAGAGAGGGGGCAGAGCAACAGCACAAAGGGGGGGCTAATCGACAGCACAAAGCTGTGTGGGGTAACATCACTAGAGAGGAAGAGCGCAAGGGCCAGAAGCGACAGTGCAAGGCGGGAGGGGCGACAGCGCAAGGGGAGGTTTGACCATGGGCGTAATTATAGGGGGGAGAGGGAGTTTTGTCCCCCCCCCAACTTAGGTGTCATGCCTTTTTGTCCCCCCCATCTTTTGGCAGGAGGGCCGGGGGCTGCATTGCATTGTGACCGCCGGGTGAGCTGAATTCAATTTTATTTTGCAATTAGCCATAGAGAGTTCACAGGGCAATCTCAATGACTGTAAAACATCACCCTGTGACGTGTGCAAGTCACCCACACTGTGTGCAAATGATATGATATGATATGGCATTTGTAACGCGCATATACACAAGTGTTTCAAGGCGCGACGAGGCGGGGGGACAAAGGGAGACAGACAACGATCCTACTAGGCCAGGTGTCATTCAGACCGCGCAAGTGTAAGGGGGGAGGGGACTGGGAAAAGTGCAAGGGGAAGGGGAGAGGGGGAAAGTGCTGTACATGGTTAGTAGAATACAAGATAATTAATAGGACCAGCTGGTGGGAAGTGCAAGGAAAGTGCAATACGTGGTTAATACAATACAAGATAAATAATAGGGCCAGCTGGTGGCAAGTGCAAGGTAAGTGCCGGGAGAAGGGGCTGTGGGATACAGAGACAGTCCCGTAGTGCAGGTAGGCAGTGCAGGGAAGAGAGGCTGGGCCAAGGACCAATATCGGTGAGTGGCCCAGTAGCAGATTCGGTGCAGGTTCAGTGATTTTAGCAGGGGAGAGAGGGAGAGAAAGCGGAGGCAAAGAGGAAGGTTTTGAGGTTCTTCCGGAACCGGAGATGGTTCTCCTCAAGTTTCAGGGAGGCAGGAAGGCTGTTCCAGAGGGAGGCCCCTGCTGCGGAGAGAGATCTACCCCCAGCTCGTTGCTTGGAGAAGCGGCTGACCCTGAGGTAGTTGGAGGTGGATGAGCGAAGAGCTCGAGAAGGAAGATATTTATGAAGAGAGAGTTGAAGGTATTTTGGCCCAAGGCCCCAGAAGGCCTTGTGGACAATGCAGAGAGTTTTGAACTTAATCCTCGCAGCCACTGGGAGCCAGTGTAGAGATTTTAGTCCTGGAGAGATACAGTCCTTGGGCTTGAGGCCAAGGACAAGTCTCGCAGTCCTGTTCTGGATGAGTTGCAAAGGACGGAGAGTAGAGGCAGGAAGATTTAGATAGAGGCTGTTACAGCCAGCGCCGGTCCGTTTGGGGAGTTCGGCTATATTGCTGATTGTGAGCCCTCATATTAATATCTTGTCACACAACCAGTACCTGCACTGTCTAAGTTTGTGCAATTTCTGGAACGCACCTAAGGAAATGTCTTGTTTAAAAACTCGATCTGTTAAGCCAAAAATATATCTAATTGGGACAAAACTTAATACATGTTGCAGATCTGTCTTTTCTTTTAAGAAGAAAGTAAAATCTGTGGAACGTGTTCTTACTTGACAGTCTTTACAGTAAAATGAAAGAGACTCCAATCTACTGTGAAGTTTTGGCTATTAGGTGGCACTTTATCGCTGCCCATGGCATTAGAATAAAGATAGGGGATATGGGATGTCAGGATTGACACAGCTTGTGGATGTTTGGCTTTTTACCAACCCATTGCTGGCGAGGGCAATAGTAATCACTATGGCAAGTCCAACCCACCCCATACCCCTTCCTGTCCAAAACACTCCAACCTGGCATCTTTTTGAGCTATATCTATCACCCATTTATATCACCCTTTGTGCAGTATAGGGCCCACAAGTGTTGTTTTTAAGCAGTTTTCTGGGCGTAAATGGTATAGGCTATATGTGTGTCCTTGCACCTGTTCCTGACCAGCAAGCAATAGCAATGGCATCCGTGTTGGTGCGTTTAGGTATTAGAAAGGCATTTGCCAGTCACTGACATTGTATGATCAGGTCATCATCATACCATTTACCAGCTGTGGCCAGGTTGTACCACTATAGCAGTGCCTGGAAAAGGCCTGTGCCATGCCTACACAAAAGCCAAAACTGTTGGCATTGCCGTTGCTTGTTTTGGTTACTGTCACCCCTGAAAAGATGTCGCAAATTAAACAAAACAAGATGGTGATGACTGCTTCCTTAAAGAGGATAGGAGCTTTGTAAACATGATTATTAATTTAAAAAAAAAGGCATGCACCTTTTATTATAGTAATACATTTCTCTTTTTTTTAAAATAGCTTTCTAAATTATAAATGCACAACCATTTACTTCACAACGGGATAGCAGCAATGTGTTTAGGACACATCCAGCAAGTATTGGGGCAATACACTACCTGCCGATCTTTGCATGGGAGATTTCCAAACCATAAACCATTGCCCGGATTACTTACCAGTAATATTCATTACTTCTAGTCCTACTCTTCCTCGTCCCAGTACTTACCTTTGAGTATGTTCCTACTACCAGGAACTCTTTTTTTCATGCTGGCCTCCAGTTTCGTAGTTAGAAGCGGACAAGGGATGTGAAGTGCGACGTGGGAGGGGCTACCAGGCGTAGGTGAGGTGATGGGAGACCGGCAGCAGCACAGTGAGAAGGCGCCAAGTGGGGCGGGTGAGGTGCCGTGTGTAAGGGGTGAACAGGTGAACATGAGGTGATGGGTGACTTGTAAAGGGGGATGTGAGATGCCATGTGGGAGGGGAGACCGTGGGTAGATAGGTAGGTGCGGTGATGGAAGAGGGGCTTCGGGGAGAGGAAGAAGGGAGTCATGGCTAGGGAAGTGTGGGGAACTGCGAGGGCGAGTGAAGGGGGTTGAGCTGCGATGGGGAGTGGGCACATACATAGGAGAATCTGAGATGGGGCAGACAGGTACTTGAAGATTAGGGACATTGTATGGGGCATGTAAGGGGATAAGAGAAGTGCAGTAATAAGCAGAACAGGAAAGCCCAGAGAAAACGAGTGGCCGAGGGTCTAGCAACGCCTCAGGGGTCATTCTGAAGGGGTGGAGGATGATAAGGTGGGTCTAGAGTTAGCAGAGGGGGCTTGCCCATGGTCTAGTGAAGTAGTGGAGCCGGGGTTGGGTGAGCAGGGGAATTGCACGGCACGGGAAATGTGAAGTGGCACAGCTGTGTGAGCTGGTGGCGAGTCACGCGCAGGGCAAGGCGTTGCTTGATAGACAGGGTGAGGAGTAACATGCCAGTGCGTGGGAGGGGGGGTGGTAAGGTTGGAGTAGTAGTTTAGTCTTATCCCTCGGTTCCAACATTCGCCCAATCCAAACCGCCCCTTTCTTTCAGTTGTCATGATGTCCCCCCCAACATTTTCAGCAAAGTTACTCCTCTGGGTACGACTGCACAACGGGGAGGATCAAAAGTGCAAGTGGAAGAAGCAACAGCAGAATGGGAGGAGGGTCAGCACAAGGGGGAAGGAACAGCAACACAAAGGGGATGGAGCGGTAGCGCTGGGCAGGGGGGGCAACAGCGCAAGGGGGTACACCAGCACCAGGGTAAGGAGCACAAGTGTAAGTGGGAAGAGCAAAAGCATAAAGGGGAAGGAGTGACAGTAGGTTGGGAAGGAGGGTCAGCAGGTTAGGAAGGAGGGACAACAGATAGCGAAGGAGTGACAGCGCAAGTGGAAGGAGGGACAGTGCAACTGGGAGGAGGCACAGCGCAAGGAGGGAGGATGGGCAGTGCAAGGGGTAAGGAGGGACAGTACAAGAGGGAGGAGGGACAGCGGATGGACTGAGGAGGGCCAGTGCAAGGGGTAAGGAGGGACAGTACCAGGGCAAGGAGGGACAGCGGAAGGAGTGAGGAGGTATAGCACAAGGAGAGTAGAAAGTACAGCACAAGTAGGGAAAGGAGCAATAGTGCAAGGGGTAAGGAGCAACAATGTAAGAGGGGAGGAGGGACAGTTCAAGGGGGAGGAGGGATAGCACAAGAAATAGGCGGGACAGCACTGGAGGGGGAGGAGCAACAGCGCAAATGTGGGGTGACATCTTTCAATTGTATATATAATTCTTTATACAATTATTATTGTGCGTGTTTAATTGCAGACTTTGGTCAAACTTGTCCTACATTGCAATTCTTATCTCAATGTGATTTCTTACAAGGACACCTTTATGCTGTCAGTGGTACTGCACCTCTCCAATCAACTGCAACCTGCAGATGTCCTCACAACTGACTTTATTGGAGAAGTGCAGTAGCACTGACAACCTGCAGATGTCCTCACAACTGACTTTATTGGAGAAGTGCAGTAGCACTGACAACCTGAAGATGTCCTCACAACTGACTTTATTGGAGAAGTGCATTAGCACTGACAACCTGCAGATGTCCTCACAACTGACTTTATTGGAGAAGTGCAGTAGCACTGACAACCTGCAGATGTCCTCGTGTGAAATCACACTGTGATTGGTGAGGTGCAGTGCCAATGATAACCTGCAGATGTCCTCATAAGACATCACATTGATATTTCTTGTCAGGGTATCTGTTGTCAGTGGTACTTCATCTCTCAAAAATATAAAATAAGATAAACTTTCTGTTGGATAAGTAAAGGAGTATAAAACATGCATTCTGAAATACAGTCCTTTTGAAGAAGAAAAATAAGCAAAAGTAGAATGATTGCTTTAAATCACTTTCGGGTGGATAATTTAGTTATAAAACTGCACAATACAATTTAAAATATGACATGAATGTTGTATTTCGAATTTGAAACGTGGAACTGGATTCTAGGTGCTTCAACCCTAGACCTAAATCACATTGTATTTGAGAGCATCAATGTTTGATTATTGATGAAGAATGAATCTAACACCAAACACCTTATGGAAGCAGAAAATATTGCATGCTGGGCCCCAGCAGAAACATGGGTCATTGGCAACTTCACTTCAATCCTCGATATCTTGGCTCCTGTAAACTCAATAATCCTGGTCAAAATTTGACAACACCGAAAAGGATGGGCACATAACCCGGATGAACCCCAACACATTGAAGTGACACATTACTGAAAGCAAAATCACCACTTCCTATGATCACGCAGCCTTACAAGCTCATCGAAACTCCTACAACCGTAGTCTGATCATCATGGCCCACTGCTTCCCTGGAAGCAGTCCCACCTTTATCACAGAATGGGGAGACCTGGAGTCCATACTTGAGAATGCAGCAGACAGCTCACTGTTGATGGGTGTTCTCAATACCTGGATTGATATGAACAACTATGGCCAAGATCTCAACCTACAAGTACCAAAGATCTGTGTTGTCAACAAGGACCAGGGAAACAGGAGCTAGAAATAGAAACAGGTTGTGAGCAGAAGAAAACATTTGCCAGTGTTTCTTCACCTCTCCAATGAACTACAATGTACAGATGTTCTCATAAGAAATCACATTGAGATAAGAGAAGTGCAGTACCACTGACAACATACAGAGGTCCTCATTCTTATGAGTGAAGGAGAACCTCAGTGGAACTGCACCTCTCCAAATAATAATGACTTGTATAGTAACTGTATTCCGAAAGGGAAACCTACATGTAGCCAAATAAGGTCAGGAAAGTAGCCCAAATATAGCCCAATTCCCTCTGGCTGTGAAAAGAAAGATCAGTGGGCAGCCCCAGCTTTAAAAGTGACACAGGCAGGTGACATGGTACAACAAACATGTTCCTCCACTGTTTTCAAGGGGAATAACTAATTTCAAAGTATTTTTAGAGTGGAATTATTTAAAATAGACAGAATTTAGAAATGCATATTGGATTTATTGAAAATAAATTTGAGCATATCAATCATGAATGTAAAATAAATATGCAAAAGTTAAAGGTTTGTAATAATGGTGAGACCTAAAAACAAAAGACATTATCATACAGTAAAAAAGTGTGATTGCATGACTCCCTGCGTGTAAACAGGTCCCACATTCAACCCAGACATACCAAACATAGAAGCAAACCAATCATACCACATTCGCTCGTGCACAAACTGATTCATAAAAATAAATGAGACACAAGATGGAACTATTAATTCATCCCAAAGCCCGTCACTTTAAAACTCGATGCCTTGAATGGTTTGCTTCAACAGGCCGGCTATGTTGAATTACATGTACTACGGCCATACATTAGAAACCAGAAAGCAAATTACAACCAAATGAGAATTTCTTGCCAACTCGAGTTTCGGCTCTGGGGTCCCTCCTTCCAACCCGACCCAGCCATCTTCAGGACAAAGATTTATAAAACCACCAAAGAGAACATCCTGTAATCTGAAAAATAGCCAACAAGCAAAGGGAATCTAAATTAATACTCCATCAATGAAGTTCACGCACTGTTTTTCATAAGATATACAAAAGAAAACATGGAAAGAAAATGGGAAAACCATTTTGGTATTCTAACCTTGTTTTTGAATGCACATAGGTGACATTTCCAATTTATAAATGTCACCCTGGCCGACAGCCATGCTACCAAAGATCGGCGCCTTATCCGAGAAACAAGAACAGAGAATACAGCTTTTCAACACATTCATTATTGAAAGTCATGATTCTATTAAAGACTCAGAGGCGAAGGATCATGCTCAACTCAACTCATTACTTCTCGAGCAGCCAACCAATTAATATTTCCATAAACCAAACTATCAAATGAACTACAATATCCATGATCATAGGAGAAATTTGAAGTTTGTGCTCTATTGGTTAAACAGTACCACATGATCTCAACAGTCCAATCACGTCTTAACAGTCCAATATGAACATCCTCATCTTCCTTATATCTTCCGCTTTCTGAAACTGGTCGACAACTGAACTTGCGTCCCAACCGGCAAACTCCTGAACTCTCTTATCCTCATCGATTATTCTTCATGTACCCACCGGCTCAGACACTGCATCTGTCAAAACAGATATAACAACGATAACGTAACCATTCCAGGACAGGTGGGCAACCGCTAAATACAACAGTCATGTGCATTGACGAAAACATTACATGATTAACAACATATTTCCAGTCATGTCTCAACTTAGCGATTGAAAGGGTGGAATAATCCTTCGGCGCCGAGTCTTTAATAGAACCATTACTTTCTATAACGAATGTGTTGAAAATCTGTATTTTATGTCAAGACTCAGAGCCTCCGATTATACTATTTTAAAGCTTACTTACCAGCAACGTAGCCACCTGATCTATTGGTCTATAATACAAGTTTTTAAAAGTCGTCTCATGCGAGCAATCGGCCGCCTTCCAGATATCCTCCAGGTGTGCTCCCATTATAAAAGCTGTGT
This sequence comes from Ambystoma mexicanum, assembly GCF_040938575.1. NCBI lineage: Eukaryota > Metazoa > Chordata > Amphibia > Caudata > Ambystomatidae > Ambystoma > Ambystoma mexicanum. The sequence goes on from NC_090930.1 coordinate 62,139,197, forward strand.
ATGCCATCAACTCTCTGAGTGAGCGCCAAACTGTTCCACGTCAATGCCCGCTTGAACCATGCACCATTTTACCAATCTTGCTAACGTAGCTGACGCTACAGCTCTAAAAGGCTTCCTTACTGCAATCGAAAGCTGAGATTCTCCCGGGGGGTCTTAACTGCTATGCCATGGCCTTGTAAGCTTTCAAGCACCTGACTGGACATAACCTGGGTCGCTGGAAAGGCAGCATCATCCATAGTCCTGATCCCTGTTTTTGTCCTTGTTTCTATGTACAATGTAACACCCGTAGATGAAAAAGATTTTCTGGCTACCTCCAAAGCTTTGACTTCTGAAACCCTCTTGCATGAAATAAGGCACAGCAGTGTGGTCAGTTTCGCCAAAAGTATTTGCCTGCATAATTCTATATTATCTAACTCCTTTCAATAATCTACAAATCAAGGGATGTTCACCCACGGGTTTACCCTGACGTATTCGTGACCAGCCGAGATCGCCGACCGATAGGCGTTAATCGTTCTGTATGCTTTGGTCTGTGCCGCTTGATTAGCTAGGAAGTTCACCACATAAATGACATCTGTTCGAGCGGGATGTATCTCCCTCTCCATGCACCAACTACTCCACTTACGCCATGCGACTCTGTAAGCCTTCCCGGTCCCCGGGGCCCAGGATTCCCTGATGAACCCTTGAGCTTCTCCCAAAAGGCCTGGCTTGGCCTAGGATCTCCTGAAATCGCCCAGGCTATCAGACTCAACTTCCCTGTCTGAACAAGTGGGTGATGCTCCCCTGCAAGGCCAGTACTGTGTGAGACCGGCAGGCAGAGCGGCACCCGCTTGCACAGCATGTCGGATGCACCGGCACCGTTATGAATGGTGCCGCTTCATCCGGCCTCCCCATTCCCATTGAGCCCTATGGGGCCCTATGGGGCTCAAATAGGAATGAGGAGTTCCTCATTTCTGGCACTCGGGCAATGGGGAAGGACCGGGTCCGCCAAAGTCGGAATGCCCATGTTCGTCCCCACTGGCGGGTGTGGTAAAATCACAGGTTTGGCGGCAGCCGCGCCATTTTTAAAGGCACGGCAAATGCCAAATTCGTAATGAGGTCCATTGTTCCTTTTGGGTAGGATGGCGCATCTTACACTTTCTTGCATCCAGCAGTGGACTGCGAATAAACCCATAGCAGTTCGAGACAATTGATGTGGAAGGCTAACTCCTCCGAACACCTTCCCCCGGTAGACATTTCACTGCACCGGGCTCTCCAGGCCCATCGACTGGCGTCCCACTCTATCACGAGGACCGGGGAGGAGCCAAATATTGCCCTGCCATTCCAGGCCTCCATGTGGTGATACCACCACTCTGGTTACATCCTCGCATCCTGTGAGATCGGGACTTCCTGATCGTACGACAGCCCCTGTCTGATTTGTTCTATCTTTAGTTGTTGTAATGCTCTGTAATGGAGCAGACCTGGGAAAATGGCTTGAATCGAGAATGACAGTCACCCGACCAGCCTGGCTATCCGTCTCAAGGATATCCTCTCCTTTGCCATCTTTTGATAGAGTTCACCTTCTCTAACGGTAAGCTGAGTGCGATCTGTACCATTTCCAGAATGAACCCCAGGAATCCCATCGACTGGGATGGGACTAGTTCCGATTTCTCCCAGTTTATCAAGAAACCTAAATGCTGTAAGAAGAGAACATATTTACATAAATTATATCACCCAACCGAAGTCTACACTTATTTATCGAGCTTTGAAGAAAGAATGGCTATGTTGTTTTGCAGGGATTTACTGCCAGGAGACCAGCAAGGTTGTAATGAGGCCCATTATCATTACAAAACTCCCCCCATATAAGAACACTAATGTTCCACTCATCATATATTTGACTTGTAACGCCAGTAAGAAATGACATACCACAATGATATGATATGATATGCCATTTATAAAGCACCTGTACACAAGTGTTTCTAGGAACAACAAGACAAGGAAGGGGAGACAAAACAAACAATCTTACTAGGCCTTGTGACATTCAGATCATGCAGGGGGAAGGGAGAGGAGAAGTGCCAGGGAGAAGGAAATGGAGAGAGCAATAAGCACAGCTCATAAGTGCCGCTGGGGTGGCCGGTTCTAAGTAAGTGCAAGGAGGCAGAGGACTGTAGGGTTGCAGATACAGTCCCTAGTACACGGCAGGCCCGGGGGCAGTGCATGGGGCAACTTGCTCATTAAGGAGTCTAGTCACCATAAGGTACCGAGGGGGCCAGGTAACCAGTTAGTGCAGCAGACAAGAACATCAGCAGGGTAGAGAGAGAGAGAGAGAGAAAGCAGAAGCGAAAAGGAAGGTCTTGAGTTGCTTCCGGAACCTTAGGTGGGCCTGCTCAAGTTTGAGAGAGGCTGGGAGGCTGTTCAAGGGGGAGGCACCAGCCGAGGAGAGAGATCTACCCCTCACTCTCAGCCTGGACCTGAAGAAGCGTCTGACCCTCAGAGAGTATGAGGTGGATGAGCGGAAGGCTTGAGAAGGAAAGTGTTTTTGAAGTGAGAGTTGGATATAGTGTGGTCCCCGGCCTCAGAAAGCCTTGTGGAAAATGCAGAGGGTCTTGAACTTGATCCTTGCAGCCAGTGGAGAGATTTCATGGCTGGAGAGGTACGATCTCTTGGCTTGAGGCAAAGGACAAGTCTCATGGTCCTGTTCTGGATTAGATGCAGAAGGCGAAGAGTAGAGGCAGGCAGATTTAGAAAGAGGCTGTTGCAGTAGTTCAGGCTATAGAGAACCAGGGATCTAGAGACAGTGAGCTTCTGGGGAAGTGAGAAAAGGAAGAATATCTCTGAGGAGGTGCAGCTGGTAGTGGGACTTCTTAGAGATGTCTGTGATATGAGGAGAGAAGGAGAGGGTGGAGTCAAAGATGACACCAAGGTTTTTTGCCTCGCAGGAAGGTGCAGTTAGAGGGCCCAAGGAGGACGGCCAGAGTGAAAGAGGGAAAGCGGGAGAGGGGATCGCAACGAGAAGGGCCTCAGTCTTACTGGCGTTCAGGCAGAGATCGTTAGAGGCACACCATTCCTGAATCACGGATAGACAATCAAGAATGAGTGAGAGAGGAGAGGAGAGGAGGCTGAGGGGAGCCTGATGGAGAGCTGAGTGTCATTAAAATAACACTGAAAGTTAGGAGAGAAGGTAGAGATGAGATGAGCCATAGGTGCCAAGTAAAGGTTGAAGAGCCGGGGTGAGAGGTTAGAGCCCTGGGGAACACCACATGTGGAGAGAGAGGTGGTGGAGAGAAAGGAGCCCAGTTGGACATGGGAGGGTCAATCAGAGGAAGGAAGTCAACCAGGCTAGGGCCTGATCTGTGATGCGCGGGTTGTCATGATATGATATGGCATTAATACTGCGCCTATACACAAGTGTTTCATGGAGATGATTGATCAGGAATGCGTGGTTGACCGTGTCGAAAGCAGATGAGAGATCGAGGAGGTTGAGGACAGAAGGAAGGCTAGAGTCGAGATTTGATAGCAGGTCTTCATGGGTGTTCAGGAGAGTAGTTTCCTTGCTTTGGGCTGCTATAAAGCAAGACTGGTGGTCATGGAGACAACCAACAGATTCGGTATGGAGAGTAAGCTAGCAGATGGCCAGATCTTCCAGGAGTTTGCGTAGGAAAGGAGTGATAGAGATTGGGCAGTAGTTTTTCACAGAGGAAGGCTCGGCAAACGGCTTCTTCAGGACAGGATGCACAAGGGAGTGCTTTAGGTCGAGGGAAAGTTCCTGTGGCAACAGAGTGGTTGCAGAATTTGGCCTAGGCTGGAGCAAGGGTGTCAAAGTGGTCCTGGATGGTTCTGGAGGAGCAGGGGAGAATCTGCTTGGATGATCCTTTCATAGATCGGACTCATCTTGAAACATCGTCAGGAGTGAACAAGGGGAAAGAGGAGAATATAGTAGGAGTTTGAGAGGCGGCTGGAGAGGGGCCGAGAGATGTAGAGAAGAGAGCGGACATGATGTCCTTAATTTCAGTGGTGAAGTGAGAAGCCAGTGCCGAGCAGAAGGCCTGCAAGGGAACAGGAGAGGTGGAGACTGCAGCAGAATTGGCCAGCTCCTTTCAGATGTTGAAGAGTGCGGCCATATTGTTAGAGGCCGCAGAGATGCAGGCTTGAATGTAGGCTCTCTTCGTGGAGACAGGACAGAGAGTCTGTATTGCCTTTGGAGCAGGTGACAGGCAGTGTACAAAGTGTACAAAAAGAAGTAGTGGAACTATGTTCCCTGCTGGTCAGCCCCGCTCCCCACAAACCCCATCCCTGCTCCCCTCCCACACTCAATCCAACCCCCCCAAACAAACACACCTGCTATTTATGGGAATTTGCACTGAAGTGCAAGCTTCAACTTCTTCCTACACTTTTATTTTAAAACTAAACCATTCTAGAATGGTTTCCTTCTAAAATAAAAGTATAGGGACAGTAAAACTTAAAAATAAAAAGTATGGGAGCACTGCTCCAGACCGCTCCCGCCCACTTCGACCTCTGGTGACAGGCCAGTTTGTCAGAGGATGCGCCTGAGGCCCTTCACTTCCTCTGAACCACAATGCACTTGCGTTTAAGGGTGGCGAAAGAGCCCTGAGGAGGAGTTAGAACCATCCAGATGGATGTTGCAGTCTCCAAGGTGGGGAAGTTGAGAGGTAGAGGCAAGGAGAGAGGAGAAGAGGTCAGCCCACTCAGAGAGGAAGAGGGCAACCTGACCCTGTGGTCACAGTAAGAGAGAGACCAGAAGAGATAGAGAGCCTACAGACCAGGCATTCAAAGGAATTCAAAGGAGGAGCAGGCATGCATAGGAATGACAGAAGCATGGATCCACTCTGGAAAGATCAGAGCTACTCTACCTCTTAGAAGGTTGTTTCCGCGTTCGGAGAGGATCTTTTAACCATCAGGGAGGAGAGTGTCAAAACTTGTGAGAGAGCTGGCCGTGAACCATGTCTCTGTGAAACCCAGTAGTACAAAGAAAGTAATGCTGCTACTGCGAGAGGTTTGTCCTGATTATTTGTCATTGAATAAAGCATGACCAATTTATAATATCAAGGAACCTTAACTTTGTTTACTAATAGATTATATCTTGAATAAATTGACCCAAAGAAAATGTCCAGAGGAAAAAACCAACATCTACTACAAGGGCTGTGAAAACAAATGTCTTGTATTGAAAACACATATTTATAAATATATACAAAACATTTTTAGCTTTTTTGATTGTAAACAACAACAAATCAAAATATTTACAAATAAACAATGCAGCTTAAACAAAGTGTTGTATAGAAATATCCTGAAATAAAACATGTAATAAGAAACAAGGAAAGAAAAAACAAAGAGGTGTTTAGAGTGTGCAAGGAATATAGCACATATCTATATTAGTCGACAGCTTGTGTTCTTTAGAAGTATTTTTGTGAAAAAATAATTCCTGGGTTGTTCCAGTAGTCTTGGCACTATCTAGTTGGGTATCAATGAACAAATGTCTGTGCTGGTAAGTTCTATTGGGACCAAGTGAGCCCAACTAGCTGTATGCCAACGTCGCAGGGGGTATATTGGTTAAAGTTCCACATCGAAGTGAAAAAGTAAACATGCAGTATTGTCTTACTGAACCACAATAAGTCCCCCTTGCTTCAAAAATGACGTTTCGGCAGCCGTGGCATCCATCTTGTAACCAAATTTGAGGGACGTGAAAGCCACCTTCTTCAGGGCGATTGAGTGGCCCCTGTAATGGAGAAACCAAGAGAAAAACGAAGATCAATTTTTCTCCTGGTGTAGTGGTATTTCCCTACTGGATTTTTCTGGGTATATTAGTAAACAGAGGTGGAAAAAAATCAGAACCTGAGGGGAAATAATTCCCTGTAGATAAATACTTTTAAGCGCTGCCCCCTCCTTCCCATACCAGACCCCAAGGATCTTGATGAAATCCTTCTCGATTGGGAAGGGAAGGGGCTCCTGGTTGCTATCCCAGTGTCCAAACAGCATGGTTTGGGATTTTGCTGCATTTATCTTTGCGCCCGCTGCCTGGCCAAAGTCTTCGCAGGTCCTCAGAAGCTCTGACACCGATTGACTGTCTGCACAGAAGAGGGTGATGTCATCCATGTAGAGCAAACACTTCACCTCTCTTCTCGCGTCGCCTGGTGAAGGGATGCCTCTGATGTCTGGGTTGTTCCGGATGTACTCCGCCAAGAGCTCTATAATGCAAACAAACAGAGGGGGCGAGAGAGGACAGCCCTGCCTAACCCCAGACTTTACTGGAAAGGGGTCGGTTTTCCAACCATTCACCATGACTGAACTGAATATGTCTTTATACATTACTCTAACATAACTGCAGAAGAATTCCCCCAGCCCAAACCCTTTGAGGTCCATGTCCATGAACTCATGGGAAACGCGGTCGAAGGCCTTCTCCTGGTCAAGGCACACCAGCGCTGCCCGAACCTTGCGGTCCGTGACATACTGGATTGTGTCCCTGATCAGGGCGAGGCTGTCAGCGACCCTATGTCCAGGGACTGTCTGGTCGGAGTGTACAATCTCACCGATAGCACCCCTGAGTCTAGTCGCCATTGTCTTTGCCAGAATCTTGTAGTCCACGTTTAGGAGAGAGATAGGCCTCCAGTTCTTGAGGTCATACCTCTTTCCCTTCCATTTGTACAAGAGCGTGATGATACTTTCTCTCATAGACTGTGGCATGCTATCACCTGCGACCATCTCTTTGTACACCTCGAGTAGGTCTGGTCCTACTATGTCCCACATAGTGACGTAAAATTCGACTGGGAGACCGTCACTTCCCGGTGTTTTGCCTGCCAGCGGCCACAGTTACCCAGGTGTGGGAAAATGTGGCATCAAACAAACTCCTGAACATTCACAAGGACATTGCCTGGCAGACGGTGAGGGGGGCACTATCTGTGCGAGCATTCATGAACAGGCAGGGCCTCTGCCCACACAGGAGCTGCCCAAGGGGGTGCCCGGCAGAGGAAACAGCGTACCACCTCTTCTGGGCATGCCCCTTTGCAAGGAAACTGCGCAGGGCCCTGAACACTGAGTTGAGTGCTCACATCCCGCCCCAAGACATTATACACCAGTCTGTGCTGTATGGACTCTTTGCACAGACCCACACAGTAGAGGCAATCCAGAACTGATGGAGGATCCTCTGCTGCCTGAAGGACATTCTCCTCTATGCAAGGAAACGCCTGGTCCTCAATGATGACATTTGTGATATCATCTTTGATGTCCTGGGTGTTAGTGTTAGCAGTGCACGGTGGCGCGAGTTATGGGTGCTTATCTTACCATAACTGCCGCATTTCAGGGGTTTTTCGGTTTTACTTTGAACCATAACGTCCCTTTAACAAAGTTTTTTTCACTGAATCTCATAAGTTTTTAGTAGCGCAACTTAACCATAACGTCCCTTTAACAAAGTTTTTTCACTGAATTTCATAGGTTTTCAGTAGCGCAACTTAACCATAATGTCCCTTTAATAAAGTTTTTTCACTGAATTTCATAGGTTTTTCGTAGCGCAATTTAACCCTCACGTCCCTTTAACAAGGTTTTTTCACCGAATTTCATAGGTTTTTAGTAGCACAACTTAACCATAATATCCCTGACTTCATATACATGTAACATAGAACATACTGAACCCCCACGTAGTGATTTTGATGTCCGCGGACTACCGCCATGTCCACGGACATATCGAGAATCTGAGCGTGGTGAATGTAAATCTAAATAGTGTGCCCCATTTCCCCTTTGAAGTTGGCTCTGAAAAGAGCCGTTTTTTTTGTTTTTTTTACAGATGCTTGACAGACACCTGTTATTTTGTATTTTATTTCTTGTTTTCTTTTCTTACTTTACTCCTAAAATCTTCACATAACCTTCTCCAAAGCAACCCTTACATTCCAAAATAGGAAGGCATTTCCCGTAAAAGATAAAGAGATGCCATCTTCTTTAAAATTAACAGTATTACTGGCATCAATATTCTCATTATTACAGAAGAACATACCAGCTCTAAGCATGAAGGCACACATGCCTCGGTTGATGACACACCTAGCAATGTTTTGCTGAGGACAAAAAACTGAACTATTGTCCCATATTGCCCTAGGTAGTAATCCAGAAAAAATTACTGTGATGCTGGAAATGTATCAGAGGGACAGGGCCTCTGAATCCTTGTCCTCTTCTGCCTTTTATCGTGTGTTCTGTTATGTTTTCTGCCCAGGAATCCATTTGGGACTCCTGGCAGTGCAGCTCTCTCTTTTGGTTTGGTGAACAGACCCCTGGGATACCCTTATGGCACCCATGGGTGGGGGGGTACAACCCTGTGCCCCTAGTGTATGTTTTTGGGCACCTGTGGGTGGCCCACAGAGCAGGGTATGGGCTGGTGGCAGCTCCATGCTGAATTGGACAGGTGCTCTGGGTGTCCTCCATTTTGGGATACCCAGGCCCTGCCATTGGGATCAGTTGATTCCTGATAGAAACAAGATGGCCCCTGTGGCCTCTTGCTTTCTATTGCCTGTTGTCTTGTTTTCCCAAAGTCCTGGGATGCCCTGACTCTGTCCCTTCCCCCTGACTGGCTGTTGGGTGGAAGTTCCATATATGGTGTTGTTGTGAAGGCCCAGCTAGACTGACTGGAGCCTTCCCAGTGACTGTATGTTGTGGGTACCTCCTGTGGGTGGGACCTGGGTGAATGGAGTGTGTGACCAATATACACTCCTTGTTGTGGTTGTCTGGTTTCTGGCATGAGAGACAAAGACTGAGACAGCCCTGCCCGAAACTGGCCTGAATGCAGTGTGTAGTGTTGAATGGCTGGGTACTTGTCCCAATCCACATTCCTTGTTGTGAGTGTCTGAAAGGGAGGAGTGTGGCCTGAATGCACTGTGTGCCTGATTGGCTGACTGACTGCATGAATGCCCTTCTGTGTGATTGGCTGCTGTGTGTGTGCCAGCAGTGTGGATGAGAGACAGAATAGTATATCTGGGGACCTCTCACCACTGGAAATTGTTCAGAAGCATTCAGAAGCTGAGTCTCCACTCAAGAGTAACTGGATTTGCTGATCCTCGACGTCCAGCTGGAAGAAGAAGACTTGCTGTGGCATTTGCTTCGACGGAACTGAAGGTTGTCGAAATCGTCGAGGACTGACCCGAGAGAGGACCTGGTAAGGCGCCCTCTTCCCGTGCTCCGAGGGACCATCGAGCACCGCTGAATCTTCGCCGAAGCGCCCTGGAAGTCAGACCCTCGAAAGGCTGCCGACCCGAGACGGGACCGCCGAGGAGATCGAAGTGAAGCACCCGGACATCGACGCTGTCGAAGTCCATTGCCGTCGACCAGGGTTCGCAGGTCTGTGTAACCGCTGGAGGCCCGTCGAAGTTGTGTTGCCCAGCCGTGGGAACCACTTGACGCCGTGCCGCCGACGATCGGAGCCGTCCGCTCCATTGCCTAAGAACATTCAATCGAAGGACTCTCTCGACCGCATCGTCGACCGCTTATCCTGCCGGAGAAAGTCGAGGACGACCAACGCGCCGAGGAGAAACCTGCCGGTGGGTTTCCCGCCACCCGACGACCCCAAAGACTCGGACGACTCGACGCCCTTGCTGGGCTCCCGTCTCTACAATCTTTGCGGTCCAGAACTATTGTCATCGAGGTGCCCCGCACACCTCCGCCTTGCAGGACGCCGACGCCCCGACGCCGACGAGCACCGCTCGGACGGAGCTGCCGCCTCTTCGACAACGTTCGGCCTCGTTCGTCGACGGACGTTCGACGCCCCGTGCCTCCCGCCTGAAAAGGAAGGCATTCAAGAAGGGCCGTCGATTCCCCGTCGCCGAACAGCGAGTCCCTCGACGCTTGTCGACGCCTTTTCGAGGAACTCGACTCCACCAGGTACATTGGGGGGGTAAAAACATTATAGGAGAAAAATAGACTATTGAACAATATCTGGACTGGGCTGGGGTTATATCTCTTTATTTTGCAGGTTGCCCAGGTGGGGGGATCTCCACACAGAACTGTGTCCAGTAGCAAGGGCCAGTATTCTGCCTATTGTTTCAACCCTCTGTTATCTCTCCTCTCTCTATTGCTGGTTTCCTTCTTATTGATCTGTGTGCCATTTCTACAGTATTGTGAATGCACTTTAATGAGGTCTAATATTAGTGGTACCACTTTAGAATTGTAGATATTTACCATTGCTGATTTTCCTGAGCACAAAGTGCGTTATTGTGATAAGTGTACATAACCCTTGAATATTAATTATATAAAGACTGTGTTTTCAGTAATACAGTGTGTGGACATTCCTTTGTGGGGGCTTGGGGATACACTGTACTTAAGAACCAGCCTGCATCACCTCCTGAGAAGCTAGGCCTTGATTGCTCGTCCATCGCTACCGTATTAGAGAATCTTGGCTGGGGTCCTCTGTGCCTCCCCTCTACCATATAGAGAGCAGAAGTACAGACCCCCCCACCGGTCTTCTTTACAAAGCTGGTGGCAGCGGTGGGATGCTTATGGTTTTAAGACTCAGTGTATAACCGTGCCACTTACAAAATATCCGCACTTTTATTAGATTAAGGTTTGGGTGTGTACCAAATAACTGCATTACAAGCAATGGAGGCCATTGCAAATGGTAAATTGACTCGGATGAGCTTAGAGGCTCTCCAGAGTGCTTGTGAAGCCAGGGAGTTAGACTTTGTGGATAAGTCTAGGGCTGAGCTGATAGCTGCCCTGGTGGATTACCAGACTGATGGTGAAACTCTTGAGGAAGGGGGGGATGCAACCAGTGAGGACTCTGCCCCTGGGGTTGTCGCTGAATCTGTTTCTGGGAATGCCACCATTCCTGCTGCCTCTGTTCCAAACCCCAGCAATTCCATGGAACTTGAGTTATTGAGGATGAAGTTAGCCTTTGAATATCGCAAGTTGGAAATAGAAGCTGAGCTTAAGAAAGAGGAGCTGGCACAGCAAGTGGAACTCAAGAATAGGGATCTTGAACTCAGAAATAAGGACCTTGAACTCAAAAGCCAGGACACTGAATGTCAGAGAATCCAGCTAGAGAAAGCCAGAGTGGAGACTTCAGCTAGATCCAGTGAGAGTGTCAGGTCCCCAGCCACCAAGTTTATGAAAGATTTGGTTGGTGTGTTTGTGGAGGGTTCAGATATCCTCCAATGGATTGAAGCGTTTGAAATGGCTTGTGCAATTCATGATGTAGATAAAAGAGATTGGGCTAAGTGTTTGTTAAGCAGAGTGCCTCAAACTGGATATGACTGTATTCTGAAGCTGAGTGTGGAAGAAAGGGGTCAGTATGAGTGTATGAAGTCTGCTTTGATTGCCAAGTTTGGCAAGACACCTGCCCAATACCTTAAAAGGTTCAGGGAATTTAAGAAAAGAGAGAATGTGTCTTGGGTTGACTGGGTGAGTACTGCGCACATGAACATGATGGGGTGGATTGATGGATACAAGGTGAAAACTTTTGTTGAGTTGTCCCACCTCTTGTTTTTTGAGCATTTTTCTGAAGCCTGTTCACCAGAGCTGCGTCAGTATGTGGCTGACCAGAACATTTTGGACCCCTTTAAGCTGGCTAGGTTGGCTGACAAGTGGGTCTCCCACCGGGTGTCCCCTAAGGACTCCAGTGGGAAGGACAAGGACAAAGAAAAGGGGGCCTCTCAGAAAGCTGAGGAGTCCCAAAAGCAGTCACAGTCGGGTAAACCAAAACCTTCCTCTCCTAAGACCCAAAAATCTAGTGGGGATAAGTCCTCTGTGGGTGGGAATAAGAGTAGTGGTCCACCTGCTGCAAAGCAGGCTCCCAGTGGTTCCAGTACCGTACCCCGCACTCCTGGCACTTGTTGGGATTGTGGGGCTCTGGATCACAAAAGGGGTGACCCCAAGTGTAAAGGTAAGGCACTTGGAGTACAGGCTGTCAGCCTGACCTACCCTTACCCCGTGTCTGAGGTGGAGACCACTGTCCTCCCCTCCTCTACAGGAATCACATTTGGTGCTCCAGTAGAGATTTCCTTAGTGTCCCTTGGGGCCTGGGACCAGTACGCAGAAGTACTGGCGACTATCCCGCAGAACACCCGTAGGTTTTTGAGAAGTGTCCTCTTGAATGGCCAGCCTTCTACTGGTTTGAGAGACACTGGGGCAAGCATGACAGTGGTGGACAGGACCCTGCTCAAGCCAGAGGACTATGTAGGTGCTCCTCTGAGAACCACCAGGTTAGCTGGTGGGCCTCCCAAATTATCGCCTGTAACCCTAGTCACACTCATGATTGGAGACAAGACAGCAAAGCTTCCTGTCCTGGTTCAGGACAATGTCCCTGCTAACATTCTGTTAGGAAACGATCTAGTAGAGTTGGGGTTGATCTCGGATGGTCTTCCCATGACTGCTGCTGCAGTCACTAGGTCACAGGTGACACCGGGTCTGGCTGTGAGTCAGGTATCCGAGCCAAAGGCGAGGCCTAAGGCAAGAAGAAGGAAGACCAAGAAGGCCACCTCTGTGGAGGGAACACCTTCTCTTCCTGCTGTTCCGACAGCACCCAATGGGATCCATGCTCCGGACGGGCTGGGTCCAGCGGAAAACCCAAACTCAACTCCTGTGGGAGAAGAGACAGAAGACTCTCCTGTGGGAGAGGTTCTCAACCCGGAGGATCATCCCGACCTTCAATGCTTGTTAGCTGAAGGGGGACCCTCCCGGGCAGACTTCTGTAAGGGACAGAGAGAGTGCCACTCTCTCGAGGGCCTGAGGAAACAGGCCCTGTCCCAGGCACAAGGTGAAGTGCCTAGGACATTCAAGATTTATTGGGAGGGTGAGCTCCTTGTTAGTGAGCCCACTAAGCCCGAACCTGGTGCCCGCAAGAGGTTGGTGGTACCCCAGGTTTACAGGCCCTTCCTACTGCAGTTGGCGCATGAGGTGCCCTTGGCTGGTCATCTTGGGACCAAGAAGACTAAGCAGAGGCTCTCTGCCCATTTCTACTGGCCACGGATGGGAGTAGAGGTGGAGTCCCACTGCAGGACCTGCCCAACTTGTCAGTTGTCTGGCAAGACTGGAGGCAGGGTCATTGCCCCACTGCAGCCATTACCAGTGGTTGGCACCCCATTTGAGAGGGTGGGCATCGACATCGTCGGTCCCCTTGACCCTCCCACTTCAGGTGGACATCGGTTCATCCTGGTCTTGGTAGATCATGCCACCAGGTACCCTGAGGCAATACCCCTTCGGACTGTTACTGCCAAGGTGGTTGCCAGGGCTCTCCTGGGCATTTTCACCCGTGTTGGATTCCCCAAGGAGGTTGTCTCTGACCGAGGATCCAACTTCATGTCTAGTTACATGAAAACCATGTGGAAAGAGTGCGGGGTAACCTACAAGTTCTCCACCTCTTACCACCCCCAGACCAATGGTCTGGTTGAGAGATTTAACAAAACTCTCAAGGGCATGCTAGGTGCTTTGGAAGAGCCCCTAAGGAGGAAATGGGATCTCCTCCTGCCATGCCTGCTGTTTGCTTACAGAGAGGTACCTCAAGAGGGTGTTGGTTTCAGCCCCTTTGAGTTACTCTTTGGACATCCCGTGAGGGGGCCCCTCGCCTTGATCCGAGAAGGCTTGGAAGCCACCCCTCCAGGTCCCGCCAAGCAAGTGGGGGACTATGTGTTAGGCCTCAGGCGGAGGATGACACAAATGATGGGTCAGGCAACAGCAAATCTCAAGGCCAGCCAGGAATTGAATAAGTACTGGCATGACCTGAAAGCTTCGCAAGTGGATTGGACTCCGGGACAGGAAATCCTTGTGATGGAGCCTACCAAGCCTAGAGCTTTGGCAGACAAGTGGACTGGACCCTTCAGGATCATCTCCAAGATGGGCGAAGTCAATTATCTGGTGGACATGGGAGCCTCTGGGGTAGCCCCCCAGGTATTCCATGTCAACAGGCTCAAGCCTTTCCACAGGCGAGCAGAAGTCTCATGTCTCTTGCTAGCTTCAGGGCAAGAAGAGGATGAGAGTGAGCCCCTTCCTGATTTGCTGCATAGCAACCCTCAGGATGGCTCAGTGGAGGGAGTACAACTCTCTCCCGATTTGACAACAGAGCAGCAGAGGGCCTGCCGGGCTTTGCTCCAGCAGTATGCCCCTCTGTTTTCACTGACACCGGGCCTTACACCGTGGTGTAAGCACGAAATTGACACTGGTGACAGTGTGCCTGTCAAAAGCAGGAGCTATCGTATGTCAGATACCGTCAAAAACCACATCCAGGCTGAGGTCGCCAAGATGTTGGATCTGGGTGTTATTGAACCCTCCACCAGTCCCTGGTCCAGTCCAGTGGTCCTTGTCCCCAAGGCCAGTTCCCCGGCGGGTACCAAGGATTGGAGGTTCTGTGTGGACTACCGAGGAGTCAATGCCGTCACCAAAACTGACGCGCACCCATTGCCCAGGGCTGATGAGCTCGTGGACACTATAGGTGCTGCCAAATTTGTGAGCACCTTTGACCTTACCTCAGGCTATTGGCAAATAGCTCTGACGGACCATGCCAAGGAAAAGACGGCATTCTCCACACCTGAGGGACTCTACCAGTTTAGGGTCATGCCCTTTGGGTTGAAGAATGCCCCTGCCACCTTCCAGAGATTGGTCAACCATGCGCTCAGTGGGCTGGAAGCCTTTTGTGTGGCTTACTTAGACGACATTGCCGTCTACAGTTCCACCTGGGAAGAGCATTTGACACATCTGGATAAGGTGTTGCAGGCCTTGAAAAGGGCTAACCTCACTATCAAGGCCACCAAGTGCCAGATAGCTCAGGGGAAAGTTACCTATCTTGGTCATGAGGTAGGAGGGGGTCAAATCCAACCTCTCTCCAGTAAAGTACAGGACGTACAGAACTGGGAGACTCCCACTACTCAAACCCAGGTGAGAGCCTTTTTGGGCCTCACTGGGTACTATCGCAATTTCATGGCAGACTATGGAACCATAGCTGCACCCCTGACAGCTCTAACTTCACCCAAACAGCCTAGGAAGGTTAATTGGACTGAAGACTGTCAGAGGGCCTTTGATGGCTTGAAAGAAAGTCTGTGTAGGGCACCTGTGTTGAGTGCGCCTGACTACAGCCGACCCTTTATCGTCCAGACGGATGCCTGCGACACCGGAATTGGAGCTGTCTTGTCCCAGTTAGATGACAAAGGGAGAGAACATCCTATCATATTCATCAGTAGACAACTCAAGGGTAGAGAACTTAGGTGGGCTACTGTTGAAAAGGAATGTTTTAGTATAGTTTGGAGCCTTAGGCGTTTTAGGCCCTACCTTACGGGGTCCACCTTCAAGGTCCAAACAGATCATAAGCCCCTGAAGTGGCTTATGCAGATGAAGGGTGAGAATCCGAAATTGCTCAGGTGGTCGATTAGCCTACAAGGGCTAGACTTCACCATAGAGCACAGACCAGGGAAGAGTCACGATAATGCAGATGGCCTTTCCAGAAGGTATGTTGACCGTCTGGATGAGGGTGTCTATCCCGTGGGAGATTAGGCACCCTCCACCTCAGTCTGGGGGGGGCGACTGTGATGCTGGAAATGTATCAGAGGGACAGGGCCTCTGAATCCTTGTCCTCTTCTGCCTTTTATCGTGTGTTCTGTTATGTTTTCTGCCCAGGAATCCATTTGGGACTCCTGGCAGTGCAGCTCTCTCTTTTGGTTTGGTGAACAGACCCCTGGGATACCCTTATGGCACCCATGGGTGGGGGGGTACAACCCTGTGCCCCTAGTGTATGTTTTTGGGCACCTGTGGGTGGCCCACAGAGCAGGGTATGGGCTGGTGGCAGCTCCATGCTGAATTGGACAGGTGCTCTGGGTGTCCTCCATTTTGGGATACCCAGGCCCTGCCATTGGGATCAGTTGATTCCTGATAGAAACAAGATGGCCCCTGTGGCCTCTTGCTTTCTATTGCCTGTTGTCTTGTTTTCCCAAAGTCCTGGGATGCCCTGACTCTGTCCCTTCCCCCTGACTGGCTGTTGGGTGGAAGTTCCATATATGGTGTTGTTGTGAAGGCCCAGCTAGACTGACTGGAGCCTTCCCAGTGACTGTATGTTGTGGGTACCTCCTGTGGGTGGGACCTGGGTGAATGGAGTGTGTGACCAATATACACTCCTTGTTGTGGTTGTCTGGTTTCTGGCATGAGAGACAAAGACTGAGACAGCCCTGCCCGAAACTGGCCTGAATGCAGTGTGTAGTGTTGAATGGCTGGGTACTTGTCCCAATCCACATTCCTTGTTGTGAGTGTCTGAAAGGGAGGAGTGTGGCCTGAATGCACTGTGTGCCTGATTGGCTGACTGACTGCATGAATGCCCTTCTGTGTGATTGGCTGCTGTGTGTGTGCCAGCAGTGTGGATGAGAGACAGAATAGTATATCTGGGGACCTCTCACCACTGGAAATTGTTCAGAAGCATTCAGAAGCTGAGTCTCCACTCAAGAGTAACTGGATTTGCTGATCCTCGACGTCCAGCTGGAAGAAGAAGACTTGCTGTGGCATTTGCTTCGACGGAACTGAAGGTTGTCGAAATCGTCGAGGACTGACCCGAGAGAGGACCTGGTAAGGCGCCCTCTTCCCGTGCTCCGAGGGACCATCGAGCACCGCTGAATCTTCGCCGAAGCGCCCTGGAAGTCAGACCCTCGAAAGGCTGCCGACCCGAGACGGGACCGCCGAGGAGATCGAAGTGAAGCACCCGGACATCGACGCTGTCGAAGTCCATTGCCGTCGACCAGGGTTCGCAGGTCTGTGTAACCGCTGGAGGCCCGTCGAAGTTGTGTTGCCCAGCCGTGGGAACCACTTGACGCCGTGCCGCCGACGATCGGAGCCGTCCGCTCCATTGCCTAAGAACATTCAATCGAAGGACTCTCTCGACCGCATCGTCGACCGCTTATCCTGCCGGAGAAAGTCGAGGACGACCAACGCGCCGAGGAGAAACCTGCCGGTGGGTTTCCCGCCACCCGACGACCCCAAAGACTCGGACGACTCGACGCCCTTGCTGGGCTCCCGTCTCTACAATCTTTGCGGTCCAGAACTATTGTCATCGAGGTGCCCCGCACACCTCCGCCTTGCAGGACGCCGACGCCCCGACGCCGACGAGCACCGCTCGGACGGAGCTGCCGCCTCTTCGACAACGTTCGGCCTCGTTCGTCGACGGACGTTCGACGCCCCGTGCCTCCCGCCTGAAAAGGAAGGCATTCAAGAAGGGCCGTCGATTCCCCGTCGCCGAACAGCGAGTCCCTCGACGCTTGTCGACGCCTTTTCGAGGAACTCGACTCCACCAGGTACATTGGGGGGGTAAAAACATTATAGGAGAAAAATAGACTATTGAACAATATCTGGACTGGGCTGGGGTTATATCTCTTTATTTTGCAGGTTGCCCAGGTGGGGGGATCTCCACACAGAACTGTGTCCAGTAGCAAGGGCCAGTATTCTGCCTATTGTTTCAACCCTCTGTTATCTCTCCTCTCTCTATTGCTGGTTTCCTTCTTATTGATCTGTGTGCCATTTCTACAGTATTGTGAATGCACTTTAATGAGGTCTAATATTAGTGGTACCACTTTAGAATTGTAGATATTTACCATTGCTGATTTTCCTGAGCACAAAGTGCGTTATTGTGATAAGTGTACATAACCCTTGAATATTAATTATATAAAGACTGTGTTTTCAGTAATACAGTGTGTGGACATTCCTTTGTGGGGGCTTGGGGATACACTGTACTTAAGAACCAGCCTGCATCACCTCCTGAGAAGCTAGGCCTTGATTGCTCGTCCATCGCTACCGTATTAGAGAATCTTGGCTGGGGTCCTCTGTGCCTCCCCTCTACCATATAGAGAGCAGAAGTACAGACCCCCCCACCGGTCTTCTTTACAATTACTTTCGCATTTGGAAGGATCTTCATTACGGCTTGAACCAAGCGTTCCAAATCAGCCAACAAAGTAGGGGCACTGACGTTGCCCAAATGGAAAGAACCATAGTGCAAAACTACTACATGCAGACTGTTCATCGTTGCCATATCCTCACAAACGTGTACAATTCCCTGTACATTGCAATCAGGCACAGTGCTCCACACCACCTCCACTCCTTTCACATCAAAGTTCTTTTCAACATGCCTGCATCGAGCGTACTGTTGTAAACCATGCACAAACATATCTCCAAGCACCAACACCCTGACTTTCTCTACTTCTGCCATCTTCACCACACACAGTTTCTTACAACACAAATCCACAACCTCGACATCTGATTGGCTAATCCGTACAGTCTTCTTTCCATGTTGGATTTGCTGGAAAACCCCGGATGTAGCACGCCCTGTCCACGGACAGCTGCGGTGTCCGCGGACCGCGTACCTCTTCGACACCCTTTCTACCATTTCCACTTTACTCTCTGTGCCATTCCCTCATTTCATACAGGTAAGCAGTCACACAATACGAAGAACGTCCTCAGAACACCCCCATTTTGTTTATTTTCGAACATTTCAGGACAATTATCATTTCATTTTTCAACATATGAACATTACAAATATTATACTTTCATCTTGTACTCTGCACACAATGCTATGTTTCTCCATTAGTAGCTCAGTATACTAGATAGAACCCCATAATACAATGCAATTTATATCAATGCATCGTTCAAAGCACTAATTACGGTATGATATTTATTGCAATGATCCTTGACACTCTTTTCGCAACATTATAATAAAAATCCCTAGTACACAAATTTCATGAAAAGTAAATGCACATGTGATGTCATCAGTGATGTCATCAATGACATTTGCGATGTCATCTTTGATGTCCTGGGTGTTAGTCTTAGCAGTGCACGGTGGTGGCGCGAGTTATGGTTGCTTAGCTTACCATAACTGGCGAATTTCAGGGGTTTTTCAACTTTACTTGGAACCATAACGTCCCTTAAACAAACTTTTTTTATTAGCACGCAAACAATATACAAAGATGTAGTGTAAACAGAAAGTTCTCACAGATGGCTTTACACAGAATGTTGCAAAGTAAGCATTTATGCTCATTCACAGTGAAGGTCAGCTGCTTCCATTTTTTCTTGCGGTCCGGAGAGGCCCACGACTCCCAGTATAAGGTTCTATTTTTTTTTTACCTTGACAGACAGAGATTGTGCTGAAAGACTTATTTTGAAGAAGTGTAGCAAAAACGTAAGACACGATAAAGATGAAATTTCTGAAACAAAACCACTTTTGTATATTATATCACTTTGAGAAAGATCGTTGGCACACGCGGAGTCGTATTTTGGGACTGCACTACACTTGGACAATGGAAAATGCAATTATATAGTAAGTAACCCTTTAGATTATTTTATACCGGAATATAATAACAATAGCGTGGCATTAAAGCCCGGTCAAGTTGTACTTGTTCGTTCAATGTGGCATATTGTTTTCTACCGCGCACTATCACCGCCAAATTGATCCCCTGTCGTTTAGAGGGCTCTGAAAAAGGCAAACGACACAGGGTGGGTTAATAGAAATAATTTAACCGGTCTGTAGCCGGTCAAGCGCTCTACTCGCTGTGCCATTTCACTGTAGCCGGTCAAGTGGCACAGCACTCGCTTTGACATCCGTGCACAGCTTGCTAACGCAGGTTTGAATCCCGGCACAGCCAAACTCAGCCTTTCATCCTTCCGTGGTCGATAAATGAGCACCACACAGCATGGGTAATAATAAGCAGCGCTGAGATACCTGACGGTTCTTAGCGCTATATAAATGCGAAAATATTATTATTTTATTATTAACATACTCCGTTGCACTATCTTCGCTAGCAAATAGTTTCACGCCCTAATAAATAAAATGAATATTTTTAATAAAGATCGGCTGGTGAGACTAATTTATGTTTTTTAAAACAGGTATGCTGCCCCATTTTGCCAATGTCGCGATTTTCAGACTCCAGCGGATGGATTTTTCAACTGCCAGGTGCAGCTCCATGTAAGCAACTTCAGGACCCTCACCATTTTATGGGACAATCGCCAAGGACCAATATACCCTTACGCAGTACTAGCGGCTAGAAGCAACATACCAACCATTATGGTGGTCTAATGCCTCGTTGTTGGAGCAACCTTCCGATTATCAGAGCGACCATTTACTGCTTTTATCATAAACCAACAGCCTATCTACCGCAAAGGAACAACGCGTGGCTCAAAATAAACTTTTGCTGATCGACAGCAGAGACAATAGCAAATCGCTGAATATTCACTAGACATTTCATGTGAAATAAATGTACAATCCTGCTGTTTACTTTTAAACCACAGTTTCATATTCCGAATTGTGGCGCACTGTGTTCTAAGCTGATCTAACACCCTCTGTACCGCAAAGGAACATTGCGTGGCTCAACATGAACTTTTGCGGATCGACAACAAAGACAAATGCAAATTGCTGAATATTCTCTAAACATTTGATGTCAAATAAATGTACTTTACAAAATTTACAATCTTGCTGTTTGCTTTTAAATCACAGTTTCATATTCCGAATTGTGGCGCGCTGTGTTGTGACATAATGTGTGTTGTCTTCTGGGTTCTGTGTAAGGTCGCGTAGGACTGGAGACGACTGGGCGCATTTGATGACGCACCCTGTAACGTCACGGAGAGAGGCGGGGAATATGAATGCTTTCATAATGTCAGGCTTAGGGGCGGGAGATATGATTTAGTGTCGCAAAAGCAAGTCAGCCAGGTCAATAGCGCCAGTCATAGGATTATCACATAATGTCGGCGCACACCAGCCTGATTTATCGTTTCTTTAGTGGACAAAAAGTCGGGTGAGGCCCATAGGAAATTGTACTATCAGCGGACAAAAGGAGGGTTCGTAGAACAGTTTCAACCTGACAACGAACAATACAAACAACGTTCTCAGAACACCCCCATTTTTCGTAATTGCAACCATTTCGGGACACCGCGAGTGTTCTTAGAACACATTCAACTTGACAGATTACAATACGGACAGCGTCCTCAGGACACCCCCAGTTTGTGTATTTACGAACATTTAAATACACCGGGAGTGTTTTTAGCTCAATTTTACCTTCCTTGCGAACAAAAAGGACACATACTCCGTCCTCTGAACACCCCATCATTTAGTTTATTTACAAAATGTCAGAACAGCCGTGTTCTCCGCGGACAAATCGAACACAACAAAAGCGTATAGCACATAAAAAACAAAACATTGAACCTATTTCTTACTCCCCCACCCTCCCCAAACACTCGTACACACCAACACACTCCACTAAATACAATTTTTAATCCAAGTTTCACCATGCTGTCCGCGGTCGACAGCGAATACAAGATGGCGGGCGCCACAGAAAATCTGACGCGCTCCACGCCCCACGCCGTCCAATCAGCGAACATGTCGCATGTCCGCGGACATGACGAAAGCCCATGGGCCAATCGGGGTGCTGTCCACGGAGCGAACAGGGAAGTCCGTCCGCGAAGCGAACACAGATATCACTAATATTTTTGCCTTACATTTTGGTAATTTTAAAAAAAACTACTAGACGGATTTACACCAAATTTGCAAAAGCACGCTTTCGGGACCAAGCCGCTGCTCCTGCCGCAAATTTGGTGTAAATCCGTCCAGCGGTTCGGGCTGTAGCCGTGCGCAACGTTTTTTCCCATTATGTCTATGGGAAAAAACAAATGTTTTGGGACCACCCCTATAACTTTGCCCCCCCTGGACCAAACCTCTCCAAACTTTGCAAACAAGTTCAGAGTGGGCCATATACTTGGTGAGGATTCCTCCAGAGGGAGCGAAGTTATAAGCCACCCAAAAAGTGCTCTTCCTATGGAAACACCAACTTAACCATAACTAAATGGACGCTACAACGTCCATGTATTATATATATATATATATATATATATATATATATATCTGTGTGTGTATGTGTGTGTGTATGCAAGATGTGGTCCAGGGAGGGGCATTGGAGCATGAACGTTTTTTGGCAGGAGCATGGCATGTTTTACTGCCATTTTTGGGCAAAGGAAAGCCAACTTGAGTGTTATTATGTGAATGTGGGGTTGGAGGGGGGGGAGGGTATGGCAGTTGGGCTGGCCGAGTCCTACGTAACGGTATTGAACCAAAACAAAAAAAACTTAAGATTTACGGAAACTCACAGCCGGACACTAATTACCTTTCTAGATGTTAATATCAGAATTGTGAATGAGAAAATAACCTGCGAGCTGCATCGAAAGAAGACTGGCTCTAATACTCCTTTACACGCACATAGTGGACATCCTAAACATGTGATCTGGAGTGTGCCCTATGGAGAATTTGTGAGACTCAGAAGAAACAACACCACTTTGGAGTCTTACGATAGAGAAAGCAAATTGACGGCAGCAGGTTTTAAAAGGCAGATGTACCCCAAAAAAGTCATCGAGAGAGCCTTCCTGAAAGCCAGAACAATTGAGAGACACACCTTATTAGCTGGAAATAAGAACAAAGATCGATTAGAAGGAGAAAAGAGCACCCGATGCATTCTTACTTATGACAACCAGTCAAAAAATATTAAACACATTCTGCAGAAACATTGGAGCATTTTGCTAACTGACCCTGATCTGGCCAAAAGCCTCAAACCCCATCCCGAAGTCACTTTCAGAAGAAATAGGTCCTTCAAAGATATGCTGGTTCCCAGTTTTATGGCCAAGGAAGAAGAAAAGATAGAAGGAAACTGGCTAACAGTGAAAAGGAAAGGCTTTCATAAATGCACACGCTGTAATATATGTAAATTTGCAATTGACGGCGACACTTTTAAACATCCAGTGACAGGACACAAAACAGAGATCAAACAACGGATCACCTGTGAAACAGACTATGTAGTCTATGCCCTCACCTGTGCATGCCATAAATACTACATTGGCAGCACAAAATGCAAGTTAAAGATTCGAATACAACAACATGTGCGAGCCATCACACATAACGATGTGAACTACCCCATGGCTAAACATTTCTATGAATGTCACAACAAAGAAATAGACAGTTTTAAATTCTTTGGGGTATACAAAATAGAATTGGGCCCCCGGGGAGGTGACAGGGAGAAGCAACTGAGACAAAAAGAAACAAGGTGTATACTAGATTTTGAAAGTAAACATCCCAACGGGCACAACATTGATGAAGAGTTATACACCTTTTTGGGCAGCTAAAGGAATATTCTTGTCCCTTTCTTTCCTCCTAGTGCTCTGTAACGATATAAGAGATCAAATAGTTGGTTTTAAAGTTTCTGTGTTTTAAACAATTTTTTATGATGTTGGTAATGGTGTGTTTGTTTCGGAGCACATTTGTTGCTCTGCACTATTCTTTCTATACATATGGTAATGGGGGAGTAGAGAAGGGGAGAAGAAGAGCAAGGAGAGGCTAACTGGGAAGTAGATTTAACTAGAAAAACATAGTCTGCAAACTGGATATCGATTTATTAGTGCTGTTATGCATCTGGGGATAATCTTCCATTTATGGTTGGATATATCTAGAATATTATCTCAATTTCGATTATTATGCTGGAATTGGGATTTCCCTTGCACTAAGTACTTCATTAAACAAATAGATAAACAAGTGACCTAGCAGAGATCTAATAATATAAACAATTATACCTGGGACACCAATATTACAGTGACTAAAAGACCTAACAGATTAAGGGTATGCTACAGAGATCCATATTTTGGGGTTTTAGATACTCATTTATATTCTATTAAGGCAGTTATAGATGTTTTTAATTATGCACTAGTCACTTTAAAATCGGAAGAAATAAAGTAAAAAACTTGGGTGGTGAATATTCCACACCCCCCCCAGCTGCTAATGCACAATGCACTTTAAAATTACCTCTAAGAAAAAAATGATCATTCGTATGATTGTATGTCTGTTAGGCAAACTCACTAGGTAAAGATGTCTGCCATGGTTTTGCACTAAGTACAGATAAACAAGTGACCAAGCAGAGATCTAATACTATAAATGATTATACCTTGGACACTAATATTATAGTGACTAAAAGACCTAACAGATTAAGGGTGAGCTACAGAGATCCATGTTTTGGGGTTTTAGATACTTATTTATACCCCAGCAAGGTAGTTATAGACGTTTTTAATTATGCACTAGTCACTTCAAAATCGGAAGAAATAAAGTAAAAAACTTGGGTGGTGAATATTTCATACCCCCCCCCAGCTGCTAATGCACAACGCACTTTAAATTTACCTCTAGAATCAAAATGCTCATTCGCATGAATGTATGTCTGTCAGGCAAACTTACTAGGCAAAGATGTCTGCCATGGTTTAGGCACGTAATGCAGATCACTAAATGAGGCCTTCTTTGATTTCTATGTTGCCTGCCGTTCCACCCCCTCCTTTCCCTCTCTACTCCTCCTAGCCTCATGTTTTAAAGTGGTGTATGGTGGAGAGGTTGTTTGTTGTGAAAAAGCGGCGAGTTGGCCGCGAAACGCGTCACGCCTCGAGTGCTGCACTTGGGAGGACCCACATTGGGGTCATACTTTCTACTTTCTGAAATGGATTTCCATGATTTTTAAATATTTTTTCCCGTGTGGATCAATAAAAGAAGAAAATTAACAAAACGGAAAGCGGTTGGTGTGGAGTTTTACTTCCCCCCCCCCTCCTTTGTTTGCTGTTTGGTGGAAATTGGGCAAGCATGGCTTTATGGAGAGTGCAGCTCGACTTGGCTACCCTAAGGTAGAATTGACAATATATATATATATATATATATATATATATATATATATATATTTCTGTGTGTGTATGTGTGTGTGTATGCAAGCTGTGGCCCAGGGAGGGGCATTGGAGCATGAACTTTTTTTGGCAGGAGCATGGGATGTTTTACTGCCATTTTTGGGCAAAGGAAAGCCAACTTGAGTGTTATTATGTGAATGTGGGGTTGGAGTGGGGGGAGGGTATGGCAGTTGGGCTGGCCGAGTCCTACTGTAACATGGAATGTTGTACTCTCATTAAGGGCAAAGCCAACATGATGAGTGTTCTTACATGGGTGAGTGCATGCTTCCTCATTTTGTCGTACCTTTTTTTAAAACTGGGGGTATAGTCAAAGGCAACATAAATATTCTTACATGGGGTGGGGAGGGCATTTGTGTTGCACGCAGAGCAATGTTTTTTGACCACCTGCTCCCGCCCCCTACCTCGCCTCCCTACTCCCTGTTCCACTCCCTCATGCCCACATGCTCCCATTGGTGGAACGGGCCCATCTCCACATGGGTCTACACCCTCTGGGCTCCGTTCCCAGCACTATGCATTCTCCTACCTGGGGTGAGTGTTCCACCGCAGCCCCTGGGGTAAATTACATTTTTTTGTGTGCGCTTCTAGCTTCTCACTAGTTGCAAGGCTCCTTCCTTGGGGAATTCATTCATTTACTTTGTTGGTGCTCCGAGCGGTACATGTGCCTGGCTTCCCCACGCTCTACCTCGCCTCCCTGCTTCCTGTTCCCCTCCCTCCATCCCACCCACGCGCTCCGATTGGTGGAACGAGCCCTTTTTTCTTTGGCTTTCTAGGCAGCCTCTGCCTGACAGCCCCCTCCCCAAAGGACCCCGAGGCCAGGGACCGCTGCAGTTGGTGTCCGCCGGTGTCCGCCATGACAGGCCTGCAGCTGTCATCCTGCTGTAACTCTCCAGGTAAGTCGAATCCGGGTGTTTTTCATTGTGCTGTGTTTAAAAACAAAGCCACCCTGCCCCTCAAGGAAAGTTGAATCTGGGTGTTTTGCATTCTGGTAACTGTGGCACTGTTACTGGGTCTCTTTATGCTCCCTCCTACCCTAGATCCCACCGTAAGGCATGCCATTCACTGTTGTATGTTACTTGTTCTCCCCCTGTGTCTTCCTTTGTTGTCACCCTGGCCTCTCCCCCACTGCGCATACCCAGTTGTGTGCCAAATGGCTGTGCGTCTCTCTCTGTTCCCTCAGGATCATCTCCTCTTTCCTTTGCACCCTCTATGGTGCTCTCCATCTTTCCTATCTTCTCTAACTGCTACTCTATCTCCTATCCTATTCCTCCCACTAAGTCTGATAGGAAGTACCTCAAAAGGGACATCCTGGTCTCCAACCCAGGCCTCCCTATCCCTGATACCTACACCATCGCTTCCTCCAGACCGACCCTTACCAATATCCTCTTTGTCTTTTCCTCTTCAGGCCTATGGACCCCCCATATAGTCTCTGTGCTGTCCCCCTTTTCCACCTCCCCCATTAATTGTGGCACTCAGTGGGAGGTCCTCATGGCCTCCTTTCACTCCTCCAAGACAATCATTAATCTCTATCTGAATGGCACCGTCTTGGTCCAGGGCCCTAAGCCCAATCTCCTCCTTTTCGGTAGGTGTCTCCCGCGTCTTCTCAACTTCCTTCCTTCCCCTGCTACTCCTACCTACACCCCCACTCTCGGTCCCCTCTACCACCTCTGCAGGGTGTACCTCTTGCCTGTATCCCTCCACGGAAGTCTTTCAAATGTGGCAATCTAATTCATGTCGCTACTCTGAACTCTCGCTCTGCTGTCAAACACTCCGACATCTGCCAACTCCTCGAAGAACTTGATCTGGATGTCCTGGGTTTCACCGAGACATGGTTTACGGCCAGCTCTCTCACAAGTTTTAACACTCTCCACCCTGATGGTTAAAAGATCCTCTCCAAACGCAGAAACAACCTTCTAAGTACGGCCTTCGGATCAGGGCAAGGCTGCACATAAATTATGGCAGAAAATGCCACTTTAAGTTACACCGAAGAACAGACATTAGATCTACTTCCTGAACCCTCTTTTTTTGATTCCCTAGGTCCGAATACACCTGTGTCTTCAACGAATATGGGAGACGCCATCTTAAAGCTTAGGAAAAACGTCTTTAGGACAGAGCTACATGGACACTTTTTAAAAATTTTTTTAACTTTGTTTATTTTAAATCAAGGCAGGATGGCAAATATACAAATCATGACATATCACAAGCAATGCTTATTCAGGTTCTTCGATCCCCAGTCCTCATTTCCCCCATCAGGCTTCCTCCCTCCCACCTCTCTTCGGCCTCTCCCCCCCAGGTTTGGAGGCGGAATTTTCCCTTCTGGGTTGTCCAGTTCGCCCCTTATCGTCTATGTGTCTTCTCCAGGGTCCTCTTGGTGTTTCAAGACCATCGGGCCCTGGTCGGTTTGTAGGTCTGGGCGGGGAAGCGCTGGTCGTATTCCAGCACCGGGCTCCAAACATTCTGAAAGCGGTGGAGCGTTCCCGCCTGTGCTGCCGTGACCTTCTCCGCGATCAGGATGTCCTAGAGTTTAGACCACCATTGGGCTATGTGAGGTCCTTCTGGGGATTTCCAGGCCCTGGCCAACACCGTTTTCCCCGCCAGAAGGCAGTGTGTCAACAGTTTAGACTTGGTCCCGGAGCGCGGGTAGATCACGGGGATCGGGGCTCCCAGTAAGACTGGTTCAGGTTCCAGAGGAATCGTTGTTCCCGTAATTTGTGCGATGGTCTCTAGGCATGTCCTCCAGAACTGTCGTATCTTTGGGCAGGCCCACCACATATGGAAGAAAGAGCCTGGGTGACCACATCCTCTCCAGCAGGCATGATCCACATGAGGGTTCATGTGGTGAAGTCGAATGGGCGGGTAATACCACCGGAGGAGCACCTAGTACGCACATTCCCTATTAGTAATGCAGGTGGAGGAGGTATGTGTTCTGGTCCAGATGTCTACCCAGGTTTGGTCCTCGACCGGATGGCCTAGGTCCGCCTCCCATTGAGCCATGCAGCGGGTCTTTGTGGACAGGAAGTCCCTTAAGAAGCGCCTATATAGGGTGGATACCCTGCCTCGGGTTGGACGGTCCCCCAGTGTTATCTCCAGGGCGGTGGGCGGGAGAGTTGCTGCCTGCAGAGTCTGGGGGTGCAAGCACCAGTGGCGTAGCTGGATAAAGGTGAATCTGTCCCTTTCCTGGAGTTGGAACTTCTCCTTTCATTGGGCGAAGGTAAGGGGTGTCCCTCCCATATATAGCTGGTCTATGGTCTCCAGCCCGCCCTTTATCTAGTTCCGGAAATTGCGGGGGTCTGCTCCGGGTGAGAAGGATGGGTTATGGAAGACCGGGGAGCGTGGGCTCAGTCCTCTGGGCACTCCCTTCTGCTTTAGAGCCCAGTCCCAGGAGCTAAGGGTGTGTTTAGTTGATAGGAGGAGGTCTCCCCAGTGTGTTCTAAGGGGGGGCGGAATGTGTGGCAGAAATCGCAAGGGTAAAGGTGTTTGTGATTGTTCCAGCTCTACCCACCTGGGGCGGTTTGTTATTGTTTGCCATGCCTGCCACACTATAGGCCCTCAAGTCCGGAACCCCCAGACCTCCTAGCTTGGAGCCCCCCAGCATCGTTTTGAGAGGGATTCTCGCTCTCTTACCTTTCCAGATGAATTTCAGCATTTTCCTTTGGATGTCCTTGAGGGTTGGTGTGGGGATCGCTACTGGGAGGGAGGCGCAGGCGTATAGGAACCTCGGCAGTAGGTTCATCTTGCATGCTGTGATGCGCCCCAGCAGTGAGATCTCTTGGGTCTCCCATCGTTTCAAATCGCCTTCCACTTCTTTCAGTAGCCGGGGGAAGTTGGCTTTGTATGTGTCTCTTGGGTTAGCCGGGATGTGGACCCCTAAGTAGGGGATGGCCTTCCTCACCCATGTCATCAGGCCAATCATCGTCAGTGGCTCCCGTTCTGCTGGGGTGAGCCCGATGCCCATGGCCGAGGATTTGTCAAAGTTTATAGTGAAGCCAGAGACCTCACCATAGGTGGTAAGTTCTCGTATTGCCTTTTTCAATGATGATTGGGCTTCTGAGATCGTGAGTAGGACATCGTCCGCGTATAGGCGATTTTATGTTGGTTGGGGCTGTCCTGCAGCCCTTTAATTTGATCGTTTCCCCTAATCCTTTGGGCCAAAGGCTCCATGGTGAGAGTGAAGAGTAAGGGCGATAGCGGGCATCCCTGCCGGGTTCCGCATGATAGGGGGATCGGAGCTGAGCTGTGTCCATTAATCCTTAGACTCGTACTTGGGCTCTTATAATTGGCCAGCACCATTGTTTGAATCGATGGAGGATGAAGCCTGCTTGGTCGGGATGAATGATCTTCGGGAGAACGCGATTCAGGCGGTTTGCCAGGATTTTTGAATATATATTTGCATCAATGTTTAAGAGTGCTATCGGTCTGTAAGAGGCTAGACTCCTTGGGTCCTTTCCTGGTTTGGGCAGGAGGATGGTGGTTGATTCCTGCATCGATGGGGTGACCGCGCCTGTGTCTCTGAAGGTGTTGAACAGGGTCACCAGATGGGGGGTCAGTTGTGGCCTGAATAGTTTATAGAATCTGGTTGAAAAGCCGTCCGGGCCTGGGGCTCGTGTTTTAAGCGACTTGATGGCCTCCTCGACCTCCTCCCCCGTGATGGGATCCTCCAATTCGTCTCTCGTTGTGTTGGCGAGGCGGGGAACCGCTGCCCTCTGTAGATATTCCACCTGTTGCGGTCGGTTCCGAGGGATTGCCTTCATGATTTGGGTCAGGTAGTCTGTCGCGAGCTGTTGTTTTTCGGGCTCCGAGTATCGGGTGACCCCCTCAGGATCACGCAGGCCTGCAATCGTGTTGACGCGTCTCCGTTTGGGTAGTTTGGCCACCAGGAACCTGTTCGCCTTGTTGCCCTTCGTGTAATATGATTGTTTGGCTTTTGCCATCATTAGGGCGGTTTGTTCTGCGTAGTGGGCTTCAAGCTTTTTCCTCGCTGTTCGCATGATCCGTTGCGTCTTAGGGGACCAGCCTTTTTCTTTGTGGATTGCCTCAGCCTCTCTTAGCTCGTCCTCTAAAGCTATTCGGGTCTGGCGTCTGTTCCGGTGGTAGGCCGCTCCCTGAGTGATGAGGGAGCCCCTGATTACTGCCTTCATGGTGTCCCAGTTATTTGCCAGTGAGGTGTCCGAGGCTGGGTTTTCGTCAAAGAAGTTTTTAATTCCTGTCGCGATCTTGTCTCTCGTAGCCATGTCATTGAGAATCGGGTCGTATAGGGACCATTTGCGTGGGTTCTTGAAATTGGGGTCCTGAACCCGGAGTTCCAGGAACACTGGAGCATGGTCGGACCTGCCTCTTGTGCCGATGGAGACCTCTTTGACTGAGGGGAAGGTGTGTGGGGAGATCAGGAATAAGTCGATCCTTGAGAAAGTGCGGTGTACGAACGAGTAGAAGGAGTAGTCTCTTTCGTCGGGGTGAAACACCCGCCACGAGTCGAGTCTATTATCTCCAGAGACCTGAACAGCCGGAGGAGGCTGAGTGCTTGGGCGAAATCGCTTGGAGTCGGGGGTGTGACCGGTCTTTAGTGGGGTCGGGAACTCCATTGAAGTCCCCTCCGACAATTGTTTGGCCCTCCACAAAACTAGCGAGAGTCGTGCCCAAGGAGTCGTAGAAGAGTGATTGTCCCGTGTTAGGGGCATATACCGAGATGAGGGTGTATAGGTCTCCCAACAGGAGGCATTTGACTGCTGTGTATCGGCCTTCCGGGCATGTTTTTGTTTCCAGGATTTGTGGGTTCAAGTCATTTCTAAAGAGCATCGCCGTGCCCCCCTTTTTGCTTGGGCCGGAGGCAAAAAATTGAAGCGGGAATGATCGAGAACGAAGCCGGGTCACGTCTGCCGGCAGCAAGTGGGTCTCTTGGAGCATAGCTATCGCAGCGTTTTCGTCCTGGAGCTTTAGTAAAATTGCCTTTCGTTTGTTAGGGGAGTTCAGTCCGTTAACATTTAGGGAGCGGATCCGCAGAACTTGGTGGTCCAGAGGTGTCCCATTTTCTATCTCTTGAGTTGGGGGGGGAGTTTGGGTCGATGGTTCAGCTGCCATGTTTGTCATGAGATCTTGTAGTACCATCCTGCACTTGAGGTTTTAACGCGAGACCCCAACGGGGGGCCGCAACTTTAACTGGTGGGTAGACCGACATTGTAGGTATGGGCATACCCTTGGCGACGGGGCCGGTAGTCCCATCGTGTATCAAGTACTGTGGGTTTCCAAGGAACGAAAGTTGGAAAGTGTCCTTGGAGTGGGTATGAACCGTGGGTATGGTCCGCCGTCTCCGCCCTCGAGGCTCGTCAGACTAGGCGTTATGTGGTGGATCCGAATTCAGGCCGGGTCAGAGGAGACCAGGGAGAGATGCAGTTGGAACCTGGAGGTGCGGGGGCGCCATTGTTCATCTCTTTTTGTTGATCCGCTGGGTTGATGACCATGGCGTACGTTTAGGTTTCGGGGAGGAAAGCAGCCCGGAGTCCTCAGCTCCCTCCGGGGTTGGTGTGGAGAGTTCCTGGGGATGCATGATCCTCTCCGCATCCTCCAAGTGACTGATCCGGCGTAGGGTGCCTTTATATGTGAATTATAGAGCCGCTGGAAACAGCCATCTGTAGCGGACTTGCTGCTCCTGGAGGGTGAGTGGTGAGAGGTCCTGATATATTTGGAGTGGCGTGCTCTGAAATGTAATTTCCTCCCCTTGGCGGCTGATCGCCAAAATCGCTTCCTTGGTCGTAAAGAAGTGGACCCTCGTAATGACATCTGGGGGGGGGTCAGAGACTGCCCCACGACACGGGCAAAGTCTGTGGGTGCGATCTAGCAAGAGCTGAGATTTATCCAGGTCTGGGAGGAGGGCCTAAAAGAAGCGTCCCACGTAGTCCGCTAGCTTGTTGTCGGGGACGGAGGTTGGGACCCCCTGAATGCAGAGATTATTGCGGCGCGCCCTATTTTGAAGGTCCTCATGTTTAAACTCCAGGATCTCGCATTTCTGATGCAGGGAGTCAATGGCTCTTCGCATTTCCCCTAGAGTGGTGGCGTGGTCCCGCGAATGGTCTTCGATTTCTCCGAGCCTCTGTTCAGCCTCTGTAACCTTTTGGTCTGTCTGTTCGATTTTGGTGGTGAGCTCTGATAGGCATGAGCGAAACTTTGACTTGATGTCTGCCATGAAGGCTATCAGGTCCCCTTTGGTAGCGAGGGCTCCCCCGTCCTCTTGTTGTTTCTGTGGAGTGAGTTTGGGAGGCTCTTGTTTCTTGTTTTTATCTAGCGTAGTGAGCATGGTGGAGATATCTGCGCCCTTGCCAACCTTTGTTTGCCTAGACATGATGATCGTGTTTGGCGGTCGTGGCTGGAAGAGTTGCGGCGGGGCCAAAGCTGTGCGCCAGCCGCCTAGGAGAGATCAAGCATGGGAGTGCGAGTGAGACGTCGGGGTAGCTGTGATTCCGCAGTAGACTGGGTCGCTAGCTGGATGGGTGGGCCGGGGCACCCCAGGAAGCACTGAGTGGTGCGTGAAGGGAGGGCCCGTGAGGTTGAGCTTCTCTGGGTGGCTCTCGGGGCTTATCTCGTGGCCTGCGTGTTTCCCCTGTCGACCTGGCCGAGTGCAGCCCCCGATGAAGTTCTCACATGTTCTCCGGGCAACCCCGGCATGATCTGGCTGGATCTGTATTGGCGGGTCCGTCTGCTACTCCTCTTTGGTCCCCCTGAAGTCTGTCACCATCAGATTTGCAGTATGCTGTTGAGTTCCGGTGCGGCCGCCATCTTGGTTTTTTCGAATGGCGACGGGAGAGCGGTTCGGTCGCTAAGTTCTAGGAGAACGCTCTAGCGTTCGGAGGTCATTGTAAGCCAGGTTGTGCCTCATCGGTTCCGATCGCCGTGGATGGCATTGGCGACTTGGATACTCGGTCAGAACCGCTTGAATTTGGCGGCGGCGGCGGACCTCCCATGGGCGGCCTCAAGGGAGCGACCACATCGATGGCGCTCCAAGCCACGCCCCCACATGGACACTTTTTGAAAGAATATTTAAGAGCAAGCATCATCCCCACTGGCTTGATCGTTCGAAATGAACCTTGTCTCTTCGTAGAAGACAAAGAATATACCACAAATTTCAGTTACATTGCTACTAAATGTAGCAGAGACCTCATGGTCCTTACAGTAACAACTGCACAGAGGATTAGCTCAGAACTCCAAAAATCCTTAGAAGACGAAGAGAGGAAATTCACAAACAATACACTTATCACTGAAGCCAAAAATCAAATAGAAGCAATTAGTAAACAATTTGCCATTTTTAAAACTAACACCCTAACCAGGAAAACCAATAAACTACAGAAGGATATTAAAGAGTTCAAAACAAAACTCGTTTATCCCTATACAACTGAAGAATATTCTAAAAATATCAAACAGACGGTAACTCTCAATCGGGACAACAAAGACCTAGGAGGAGACTTGTCACCTTCTCAGGGTCAAGCAGCAGCACATCAAGTTTCAACTCCAATTGGGGCTATAACCCATTTCAACAGAACCAATTCGGCCCCCCACAACCACAAAATTACCCATCACCTCCTCTACAACCTTTTTTAGGCCGAGGAGGGATAGGTGGGGGATGGGGTCCCCCACAGTGGAACCCAGCCTTCCCAGGCCAACACAGACGGCCGAGACGCAGGAGAAGACAAACTTAGAGCTAGATCAAGAATTACCTATTTTCAACTTGGCAAAGACCCAACATATGGCTACACACATTTCAGTACTCTCGAAGGGTTTATCATTCGTACCAACCAGTAATACGGATTGGTATAACAGTGAGATGGAAATCCGGAGGTTCTTACGCACTGTAAGATTACGCGCATTCTTTCATGAACATGAAGAGACAGAAACCATCCAAGACACAGGTTTACATCCCAGATCTACCTTTACGCCCTCGGATAATCAAGTTCCAGAAGACCTCCTCACATTTGAAAGATGTGTCCTGCGGGACCTCAGAGTACTGAGTAAGAGAAATAGTCCGTCCGCCAAAATATCACCAGACAAGAAAGAGAAGCCCTCTCCGAATTATCTAAGCAACCAGAACTCATTATCAAACCTACGGACAAGGGGGGAGGGAACGTGATTATGAAATCGGATCAATATCATCGTATGATAATGGAACTTCTGAATGACTCAGAGAGTTATAAATTGCTCAAAAAAGACCCTACCAAAGATTTAAAAACAGAAATTACTGCTATGGTCTTATTTGCACTAGAAAGGGATTGGATATCAGAGAAAGAATCGGAATTTCTCCAGACATCACAGGGCAGAACACCCTGTCTATATGCACTACCTAAAATCCGCAAAGACTCGATTAACCCCCCCGGAAGGCCAATTGTGTCAGGTTGCGGGTCCATACCCGAACCCCTATGTAAATTTGTTGATAATTTTTTAAAACCCATCAGCAGTAAAACAGAAACATACATCAGGGACACGATGCATACTATCCAGTTATTTGAAAACCTAGACCTTGACCAACAAAAACAGCTATTGGTTACTCTTGACATTAAGGCACTATACACAAGCATTCCCGAACAGGCGGCAATTGACTGTGTATATGAACATCTGACTGCAACAAACACTCAGACGAAAACTCCTCCAGAATTCATTATTGAAATTATGACATTGGCCTTATGTAAAAACGTTTTTGAATTTAACCGTTTTATTTACAAACAAAAGGCACCGCCATGGGGGCAGCATTTGCCCCCAGTTTGGCTATTTTATTTATGGCCAATTTTGAACACAAATTTGTCCTCAACCAAGTTAACAGATGGAGAGATCACATTAAACAATGGCGTTGATATATAGACAACGTGATATGCCTATGGGAAGGCACAGAGGAGGCTCTACTAGAGTTCTGCTCTTGGCTAAATACATGTAGCCAAGATATTCAATTTACATTTGAATACAGTAATTCTTCCATTCACTTTCTAGACTTAAGAATTGAACACGACCAAGGCAAACTAATATGCATAAACTTTCGCAAAACCACAGACCGCAATACCTTGTTACACTTTCACAGTGATCACCCCCAACACATCAAAGATAATTTGCCATATGGGCAATTCTTAAAACTGCGCAGAAATTGCACGTCCTTGGATAACTTCTATCATGATGCCAGCCTTTTAAGCGACAGACTAAGACAACAAGGCTACCCTAAAAAACTGGTGGCAAGATCACTCAAAAGAGCCCCATTCACATGCCGTGATTCACTTCTAACACCAAAAAAGCGGAATGTAGAGAACAATCAAATCACATGTGCCATCACTCACGGCCAGCACGCTTTTCAGATTGAAAAAATCATCCATAAATACTGGCCCATAGTCGGACTCTGCCTACCAGACCAGGAAAAACCCAGATTTGCGTTTAAAAGGGGACGAAATCTGAGAGAACATTTGGTTCACTCTATGTACAATAAAAAATCCCCCCAGACAAATATCTGGAACCTGTGACCACTTAAATGGCACTATCCATGCAGAACCTGCTCAATATGCCAATTTACCAACAAATCACAATTTCAAATCGGAGCAAAAACATGGACCTTAAATGACGTTTCAAATTGCAAAACAAACCAAGTGGTTTATTGCATTGAGTGTCCATGCCATTTGCGCTACGTCGGACAAACCATGCGGAATGTTGGCACACAGATATCTAGGAATCCGCTGCAAAAATATGACATCTCCATTAGTACAGCACTATATGGAGAAAAAACACAATACTCACGACATCAAATGGTGGGTCATCGAACGGGTATGAAGTGGACCAAACATTCAGGGCCGTCTGCTAGACCTAGAATGCAGATGGATACACAGAATGGACTCTGTGACCCACGGCCTCAATGAACAACAACTCTTTCCACAAAGATAATTAGTGGTTACAGAAAACTCAGTTGCTTCCTTCTACCCCTTATCCTTCTCCTTAGATTCAAGATCCAGAACTTTCGAACACACAGCACTCAAGCGGCACTAACGTGATCCTAGATGACCAATTAGATCGCACCAGGACAGTTTTCAATCATTCTTCTTTTTCGTTACACTTAATATAGCACATTCCCAAATGTGAGTCATGTCTACATAAGACCCGTTTAAATGTAATTATGTTAGCACCCATGATATAGCCAGAGCCTGTGGATGCAAGAGAGTTCTTGTTAAAAGGAGTCACACCATGATACAAAATCTGTTTTGCACTCAGAATGCACTATCCACATCGTTTTTGGATCCGACACCTGCAGCAGTATGACTATTGATCACGTGATCACTTGAAACATACCCTTAAGGGGCGAGTTAGATCACGCAACCTCCATACTGCAAAGAAAAGCAGTTACATGCACAATCATTCACATTTTGAACACTACCTCCGAACTATGTCGTTGATAAGATCTTTAGATGTGCAAGCAATCTAACTCAGAACACCTTTATCAGCACGGAGACACAGGCAACACTGGTATTATTCTGTTCCGCATTGCAAACACTAGAGCCAGTCAGAACTCTGAACCTAGCAGCATCCACATTGGCTCCCAGTCGAGTATGACTGCTTGATATTCAAACTGCTAAACAAAGCAGCCGCCCGCACCACCATTTGCATTTTTTCAACAATACCTTACGATTGCATCCACCGTTTAGTTCGTGGATGTTCAAGTTATCCAACTGAGAACATTTTTCTAAACACGGAGACAAAGATAACAACGTAGTTGTCCACTTCCGCATTATTTGTAACACAGCCTATCGGGACTCCGAACCTCTATTGGATCTAAAAATCCTATAGATGAAAGCTAGTCCAGCAACACTACACAGGAGCACTGGATAAAATTTAAAGGAAAGATTGAAAGCGCAAATGGGGGGAGGAACGACAGGGCAAAGAGGGGGCAGAGCAAGAGCACAAAAGGGGGCTAATCAGCAGCGCAAAACTGTGCGGAGCGACAGCACTAGAGAGAGAAAGAGCGTCAGTGCAAGGGCCAGGAGCGACAGCGTAAAACGGGAGGGGTGACAGCACAAGGGGGTCGAACAATAGCCCAAGGGGCCGAAGCGACAACGTAAGGGGGAAGGAGGAACAGCGCAAGGGGAAGGAGTGACAGTGCAAGGGGGAAGGAGCGACAGGGCAAGGCGGAAGGGGCGGCAGCACAAGGGGAGGAACAATAGCCTAAGGGGCAGAAGCGACAGCGTAAGAGGGAAGGAGGAAGAGCGCAAGGGGGAAGGAGTGACAGTGCAAGGGAAAGGAGTGACAGTGCAAGGGGGAAAGAGTGACAGCGTAAAACGGGAGGGGTGACAGCACAAGGGGGAGGAACAATAGCGCAAGGGGGAGAAGCCACAGCGTAAGGGGGAAGGAGGAACAGCGCAAGGGGAAGGAGTGACAGTGCAAGGGGGAAGGAGCGACAGGGCAAGGCGGAAGGGGCGGCAGCACAAGGGGAGGTACACCAGCGCAAGGGTGAGGGGCAATAGTGCAAAGGGAAAGGAGGGACAGCGCAAATGGGGGAAGGAATAACAGGGTAGAGAGGGGGCAGAGCAACAGCACAAAGGGGGGGCTAATCGACAGCACAAAGCTGTGTGGGGTAACATCACTAGAGAGGAAGAGCGCAAGGGCCAGAAGCGACAGTGCAAGGCGGGAGGGGCGACAGCGCAAGGGGAGGTTTGACCATGGGCGTAATTATAGGGGGGAGAGGGAGTTTTGTCCCCCCCCAACTTAGGTGTCATGCCTTTTTGTCCCCCCCCCCATCTTTTGGCAGGAGGGCCGGGGGCTGCATTGCATTGTGACCGCCGGGTGAGCTGAATTCAATTTTATTTTGCAATTAGCCATAGAGAGTTCACAGGGCAATCTCAATGACTGTAAAACATCACCCTGTGACGTGTGCAAGTCACCCACACTGTGTGCAAATGATATGATATGATATGGCATTTGTAACGCGCATATACACAAGTGTTTCAAGGCGCGACGAGGCGGGGGGGACAAAGGGAGACAGACAACGATCCTACTAGGCCAGGTGTCATTCAGACCGCGCAAGTGCAAGGGGGGAGGGGACTGGGAAAAGTGCAAGGGGAAGGGGAGAGGGGGAAAGTGCTGTACATGGTTAGTAGAATACAAGATAATTAATAGGGCCAGCTGGTGGCAAGTGCAAGGAAAGTGCAATACGTGGTTAGTACAATACAAGATAAATAATAGGGCCAGCTGGTGGCAAGTGCAAGGTAAGTGCCGGGAGAAGGGGCTGTGGGATACAGAGACAGTCCCGTAGTGCAGGTAGGCAGTGCAGGGAAGAGAGGCTGGGCCAAGGACCAATATCGGTGAGTGGCCCAGTAGCAGATTCGGTGCAGGTTCAGTGATTTTAGCAGGGGAGAGAGGGAGAGAAAGCGGAGGCAAAGAGGAAGGTTTTGAGGTGCTTCCGGAACCGGAGATGGTTCTCCTCAAGTTTCAGGGAGGCAGGAAGGCTGTTCCTGCGGAGAGAGATCTACCCCCAGCTCGTTGCTTGGAGAAGCGGCTGACCCTGAGGTAGTTGGAGGTGGATGAGCGAAGAGCTCGAGAAGGAAGATATTTAGGAAGAGAGAGTTGAAGGATGAAAGGATCGTCCAGGCAGATTCTCCCCTGCTCCTCCAGAACCATCCAGGACCACATCGACACCCTTGCTCCAGCCTAGGCCAAATTCTGCAACCACTCTGTTGCCACAGGAACTTTCCCTCTCCCTAAAGCATTCCCTTGTGCATCCTGTCCTGAAGAAGCCATTTGCCGAGCCTTCCTCTGTGAAAAACTACTGCCCAATCTCTATCACTTCTTTCCTAGGCAAACTCCTGGAAGATCTGGCCATCTGCTAGCTTACTCTCCATAC
Organism: Ambystoma mexicanum; assembly: GCF_040938575.1. NCBI lineage: Eukaryota > Metazoa > Chordata > Amphibia > Caudata > Ambystomatidae > Ambystoma > Ambystoma mexicanum. The sequence continues at coordinate 62,177,706 of NC_090930.1, forward strand.
CGAATCTGTTGGTTGTCTCCATGACCACCAGTCTTGCTTTATAGCAGCCCAAAGCAAGGAAACTACTCTCCTGAACACCCATGAAGACCTGCTGTCAAATCTCGACTCTAGCCTTCCTTCTGTCCTCAACCTCCTCGATCTCTCATCTGCTTTCGACACGGTCAACCATGCATTCCTGATCAATCATCTCCATGAAACACTTGTATATAGGCGCAGTATTAATGCCATATCATATCATGACAACCTGCGCATCACGGATCAGGCCCCAGCCTGGTTAACTTCCTTCCTCTGATTGACCCTCCCATGTCCAACTGGGCTCCTTTCTCTCCACCACCTCTCTCTCCACATGTGGTGTTCCCCAGGGCTCTAACCTCTCACCCGGCTCTTTAACCTTTACTTGGCACCTATGGCTCATCTCATCTCTACCTTCTCTCCTAACTTTCAGTGTTATTTTAATGACACTCAGCTCTCCATTAGGCTCCCCTCAGCCTCCTCTCCTCTCTCGCTCATTCCTGATTGTCTATCTGTGATTCAGGAATGGTGTGCCTCTAACGATATCTACCTGAACACCAGTAAGACTGAGGCCCTTCTCGTTGCGATCCCCTCTCCCGCTTTCTCTCTTTCACTCTGGCCGTCCTCCTTGGGCCCTCTAACTGCGCCTTCCTGCGAGGCAAAAAACCTTGGTGTCATCTTTGACTCCACCCTCTCCTTCTCTTCTCATATCACAGACATCTCTAAGATGTCCCACTACCAGCTGCACCTCCTCAGAGATAATCTTCCTTTTCTCACTTCCCCAGAAGCCCACTGTCTCTAGATCCCTGGTTCTCTCTAGGCTGGCCTACTGCAACAGCCTCTTTCTAAATCTGCCTGCCTCTACTCTTCGCCTTCTGCATCTAATCCAGAACAGGACCGTGAGACTTGTCCTTTGCCTCAAGCCCAGGGATCGTACCTCTCCAGCCATGAAATCTCTCCACTGGCTGCAAGGATCAAGTTCAAGACCCTCTGCATTTTCCACAAGGCTTTCTGAGGCCGGGGACCACACTATATCCAACTCTCACTTCAAAAACACTTTCCTTCTCAAGCCTTCCGCTCATCCACCTCATACTCTCTGAGGGTCAGACGCTTCTTCAGGCCCAGGCTGAGAGTGAGGGGTAGATCTCTCTCCTCGGCTGGTGCCTCCCTCTGGAACAGCCTCCCAGCCTCTCTCAAACTTGAGCAGGCCCACCTAAGGTTCCGGAAGCAACTCAAGACCTTCCTTTTCGCTTCTGCTCTCTCTCTCTCTCTCTCTCCCCTGCTGATGTTCTTGTCTGCTGCACTAACTGGTTACCTGGCCCCCTCGGTTCCTTATGGTGACTAGACTCCTTAATGATCAAGTTGCCCCATGCACTGCCCCCGGGCCTACCGTGTACTAGGGACTGTATCTGCAACCCTACAGTCCCCTGCCTCCTTGCACTTACTTAGAACCGGCCACCCCAGCGGCACTTATGAGCTGTGATTATTGCTCTCTCCATTTCCTTCTCCCTGGCACTTCTCCTCTCCCTTCCCCCTGCATGATCTGAATGTCACAAGGCCTAGTAAGATCGTTTGTTTTGTCTCCCCTTCCTTGTCTTGTTGTTCCTAGAAACACTTGTGTACAGGTGCTTTATAAATGGCATATCATATCATATCATATCATTGTGGCATGACATTTCTTACTGGCGTTACAAGTCAAATATATGATGAGTGGAACATTAGTGTTCTTATATGGGAGGATTTGTGTAATGATAATGGGCCTCATTACAACCTTGACAGTCTCCTGGCAGTAAATCCCCGCAAAACAACATAGCCTTTCATTCTTGAAAGCTCGATAAATAAGTGCAGACTTCGGTTGGGTGATATGATTTATGTAAATATGTTCTCTTGTTACAGCATTTAGGTTTCTTGATAAACTGGGAGAAATCGGATCTAGTCCCATCCCAGTCGATGGGATTCCTGGGGTTCATTCTGAATATGGTACAGGTCGCACTCAGCTTACCGTTAGAGAAGGTGAACTCTATCAAAAGATGGCAAAGGAGAGGATATCCTTGAGACGGATAGCCAGGCTGGTCGGGTGACTGTCATTCTCGATTCAAGCCATTTTCCCAGGTCTGCTCCATTACAGAGCATTACAACAACTAAAGATAGAACATATCAGACAGGGGCTGTCATACGATCAGGAAGTCCCGATCTCACAGGAAGAGAGGATGTAACCAGAGTGGTGGTATCACCACATGGAGGCCCGGAATGGCAGGGCAATATTTGGCTCCTCCCCGGACCTCGTGATAGAGTGGGACGCCAGTCGATGGGCCTGGGGAGCCCGGTGCGCTGAAATGTCTACCGGGGGAAGGTGGTCGGAGGAGTTAGCCTTCCACATCAATTGTCTTGAACTGCTATGGGTTTATTCGCAGTCCACTGCTGGATGCAAGAAAGTGTGAGATGCGCCATCGTACCCAAAAGGAACAATGGACCTCATTACGAATTTGGCGTTTGCCGTGCCATTAAAAATGGCGCGGCTGCCGCCAAACCTGTGAATTTACCACACCCGCCAGTGGGGACGAACATGGCCATTCTGACTTTGGCGGACCCGGTCCATCCCCATTGCCCGAGTGCCAGAAATGAGGAACTCCTCATTCCTATTTGAGCCCCATAGGGCCCCATAGGGCTCAATGGGAATGGGGAGGCCGGATGAAGCGGCACCATTCATAACGGTGCCGGTGCATCCGACATGCTGTGCACGCGGGTGCCTCTCTGCCTGCCGGTCTGACACAGTACTGGCCTTGCAGGGGAGCGTCACCCACTTGTTCAGACAGGGAAGTTGAGTCTGATAGCCTGGGCGATTTCAGGAGATCCTAGGCCAAGCCGGGCCTTTTGGGAGAAGCTCAAGGGTTCATCAGGGAAACCTGGGCCCCGGGGACCGGGAAGGCTTACAGAGTCGCATGGCGTAAGTGGAGTAGTTGATGCATGGAGAGGGAGATACATCTCGCTCGAACAGATGTCATTTATGTGGTGAACTTCCTAGCTAATCAAGCGACACAGACCAAAGCATACAGAACGATTAACGCCTATCGGTCGGCGATCTCGGCTGGTCACGAATACGTCAGGGTAAACCCGTGGGTGAACATACCTTGATTTGTAGATTATTGAAAGGAGTTAGATAACGTAGAATTATGCAGGCAAATACTTTTGGCTAAACTGACCACACTGCTGTGCCTTATTTCATGCAAGAGGGTTTCAGAAGTCAAAGCTTTGGAGGTAGCCAGAAAATCTTTTTCACCTACGGCTGTTACATTTTACATAGAAACAAGGACAAAAACAGGGATCAGGACTATGGATGATGCTGCCTTTCCAGCGACCCAGGTTATGTCCAGTCAGGTGCTTGAAAGCTTACAAGGCCATGGCATAGCTGTTAAGACCCCCGGTAGAATCTCAGCTTTTGATAGCAGTAAGGAAGCCTTTTAGAGCTTCAGCGTCAGCTACGTTAGCAAGATTGGTAAAATGGTGCATGGTTCAAGCGGGCATTGACGTGGAACAGTTTGGCGCTCACTCGACTAGAGGATCGATGGCATACACAGCTTTTATAATGGGAGTACGCCTGGAGTATATCTTGAAGGCGGCAGATTGCTCGAATGAGACGACTTTTAAAAACTTGTATTATAGACCAATACATCAGGTGGCTACGTTGCTGGTAAGTAAGCTTTAAATTAGCATAATCCGAGGCTCTGAGTCTTGACATAGAATACAGATTTTCAACACATTAGTTATAGAAAGTAATGGTTCTATTAAAGACTCGGCGGTGAAGGATTATTCCACCCTTTCAATCGCTAAGTTGAGACATGACTGGAAATATGTTGTTAATCATGTAATGTTTTCGTCAATACACATGACTGTTGTATTTAGCGACTGCTCACCTGTCCTGGAATGGTTACGTTATCGTTGTCATATAGGTTTTGACAGATGCAGTGTCTAAGCCGGTGGGTACATGAAGAATAATCGATGAGGATAAGAGAGTTCAGGAGTTTACCGGTTGGGACGCAAGTTCAGTTGTCGACCAGTTTCAGAAAGCGGAAGATATAAGGAAGATGAGGATGTTCATATTGGACTGTTAAGATGTGATTGGACTGTTCAGATCATGTGGTACTGTTTGACCAATAGAACACAAACTTAAAATTTCTCCTATGATCATGGATATTGTAGTTCATTTGATAGTTTGGTTTATGTAAATATTAATTGGTTGGCTGCTCGAGAAGTAATGAGTTCAGTTGAGCATCATCCTTCGCCTCCGAGTCTTTAACAGAATCATGACTTTCTATAATGAATGTGTGTGTTGAAAAGCTGTATTCTCTGTTCTTGTTTCTCGGACAAGGCGCCGATCTTTGGTAGCATGGCTGTCGGCCAGGGTGACATTTATAAATTGGACATGTCACCTATGTGCATTCAAAAACAAGGTTAGAATACCAAAATGGTTTTCCCATTTTCTTTCCATGTTTTCTTTTGTATATCTTATGAAAAACAGTGCGTGAACTTCATTGATGGAGTATTAATTTAGATTCCCTTTGCTTGTTGGCTATTTTTCAGATTACAGGATGTTCTCTTTGGTGGTTTTATAAATATTTGTCCTGAAGATGGCTGGGTCGGGCTGGGAGGAGGGACCCCAGAGCCAAAACTCCAGTTGGCAAGAAATTCTCACTTGGTTTTAATTTGCTTTCTGGTTTCTAATGTATGGCCGTAGTACATGTAATTCAACATAGCCGGCCTGTTGAAGCAAACCATTCAAGGCATCGAGTTTTAAAGTGACGGGTGTTGGGATGAATTAATAGTTCCATCGGTGTCCAGTCATAATTTCGAAAACATAATTTCGAAAGTCAAAAAAGTCGAATCAAAAATGTCGAAAAAAAAAATGTCGAATTGTTTTTTTTTTCGATATTTTTTTTTGGGCTCTAGTTTCTGTGAAAAAAATAGGTAAAAATAAAAAAAAGGGGGGTTGGGGGGGGGGAACCCCCCCATTTCGAAAAAAAACGTCATTAAAAAAAAATTCGACATTTTTTTTTCGACGTTTTTTTTTCGACTTTTTGACTTTCGAATATTTTGTATTCGAAATTATGTCTATGAACCGTTCCGTCTTGTGTCTCATTTATTTTTATGAATCCGTTTGCGCACGAGCGAATGTGGTATGATTGGTTTGCTTCTATGTTTGGTATGTCTGGGTTGAATGTGGGACCTGTTTACACGCAGGGAGTCATGCACTCACACTTTTTTACTGTATGATAATGTCTTTTGTTTTTAGGTCTCACCTGTATTACAAACCTTTAACTTTTGCATATTTATTTTACATTCATGATTGATATGCTCAAATTTATTTTCAATAAATCCAATATGCATTTCTAAATTCTGTCTATTTTAAATAATTCCACTCTAAAAATACTTTGAAATGAGTTATTCCCAGTGAAAACAGTGGAGGAGCATGTTTGTTGTACCATGTCACCTGCCTGTGTCACTTTCAAAGCTGGGGCTGCCCACTGATCTTTCTTTTCACAGCCAGAGGGATTTGGGCTATATTTGGGCTACTTTCCTGACCTTATTTGGCTACATGTAGGTTTCCCTTTCGGAATACAGTTAATATACAAGTCATTATTATTTGGAGAGGTGCAGTTCCACTGATGTTCTCCTTCACTCAAAAGAATGAGGACCTCTGTATGTTGTCAGTGGTACTGCACTTCTCTTATCTCAATGTGATTTCTTATGAGGACATCTGTATGTTGTAGTTCATTGGAGAGGTGCAGAAACACTGACACATGTTTTCTCCTGCTCCCCACCTGTTTCTATTTCTATTTCCTGTTTCCCTGGTCCTTGTTCACAACACAGATCTTTGATACTAGTAGGTTGAGATCTTGGCCAGAGTTGTTCATATCAATCCAGGTATTGAGAACACCCATCAACAGTGAGCTGGCTGCTGCATTCTCAAGTATGGACTCCAGGTCTCCCCATTCTGTGATAAAGGTGGGATTGCTTCCAGGGAAGCAGTGGGCCATGATGATCAGACTACGGTTGTAGGAGTTTGGATGAGCTTGTAAGGCTGCGTGATCATAGGAAGTGGTGATTTTTCTTTCAGTAATGTGGCACTTCAATGTGTTGGGGTTCATCCGGGTTATGTGCCCACCCTTTTCTGTGTTGTCAGTTTGTGACCAGGATTATTGAGTTTACAGGAGCCAAGATATCGAGGATCGAAGTGAAGTTGCCAATGACCCATGTTTCTGCTGGGGCCCAGCATGCAATATTTTCTGCTTCCATAAGGTGTTTGGTATTAGATTCATTCTTCATCAATAATCAAACATTGATGCTCTCAAATACAATGTGATTTAGGTCTAGCGTTGAAGCACCTAGAATCCTGTTCCACATTTCAAATTCTAATTAAACATTCATGTCATATTTTAAATTGTACTGTGCAGTTTTATCACTAAATTATCCACCCGAAAGTGATTTAAAGCAATCATTCTACTTTTGCTTATTTTTCTTCTTCAAAAGGACTGTATATCAGAATGCATGTTTTATACTCCTTTACTTATCCAACAGAAAGTTTAGCTTATTTCATATTTTTGAGAGGTGAAGTACCACTGACAACAGATACCCTGACAAGAAATATCAATGTGATGTCTTATGAGGACATCTGTAGGTTATCACTGGTACTGCACCTCACCAATCACAGTGTGATTTCACATGAGGACATCTGCAGATTGTCAGTGCTACTGCACTTCTCCAATAAAGTCAGTTGTGAGGACATCTGCAGGTTGTCAGTGCTACTGCACTTCTCCAATAAAGTCAGTTGTGAGGACATCTGCAGGTTGCAGTTCATTGGAGAGGTGCAGTACCACTGACAGCATAAAGGTGTCCTTGTAAGAAATCACATTGAGATAAGAATTCCAATGTAGGACAAGTACGACCAAAGTCTGCAATTAAACACGCACAGTAATAATTGTATAAAGAATTATATATACAATTGAAAGATGTCACCCCGCATTTGCGCTATTGCTCCTCCCCCTCCCGTGCTGTCTCGCCTATTTCTTGTGCTATCCCTCCTCCCCCTTGAACTGTCCCTCCTCCCCTCTTACATTGTTGCTCCTTACCCCTTGCACTATTGCTCCTTTCCCTACTTGTGCTGTACTTTCTACTCTCCTTGTGCTATCCATCCTCACTCCTTCCGCTGTCTCTCCTCCTCCTTGTACTGTCCTTTCTTACCCCTTGCACTGCCCATCCTCCCTCCTTGCGCTGTGCATCCTCCCAGTTGCACTGTCCCTCCTTCCACTTGCGCTGTCACTCCTTCGCTATCTGTTGTCCCTCCTTCCTAACCTGCTGACCCTCCTTCCCAACCTACTGTCACTCCTTCCCCTTTATGCTTTTGCTTTTCCCCCTTACACTTGTGCTCCTCACCCTGGTGCTGGTGTACCCCCTTGCGCTGTTGCCCCCCCTGCCCAGCGCTACCGCTCCATCCCCTTCGTGTTGCTGTTCCTTCCCCCTTGTGCTGACCCTCCTCCCATTCTGCTGTCGCTTCTTCCACTTGCACTTTTGATCCTCCCCGTTGTGCTGTCGTACCCAGAGGAGTAACTTTGCTGAAAATGTTGGGGGGAACATCATGACAACTGAAAGAAAGGGGCGGTGTGGATTGGGCGAATGTTGGAACTGAGGGATAAGACTAAACTACTACTCCAACCTTACCACCCCCCTCCCACGCACTGGCATGTTCCTCCTCACCCTGTCTATCAACCAACGCATTGCCCTGCGTGTGACTCGCCACCAGCTCACTCAGCTGTGCCACTTCACATTTCCTGTGCCCTGCAATTCCCCTGCTCACCCAACCCCTGCTCCACTCCTTCACTAGACCATGGGCAGGCCTCCTCTGCTAACTCTAGACCCACCTTATCATCCCCCACCCCTTCAGAATGACCCCTGAGGCGTTGCTAGACCCTCGGCCACTAGTTTTCTCTGGGCTTTCCTGTTCTGCTTATCACTGCACTTCTCTTATCCACTTACATGGCCCTTAGAATGTCCCTAATCTTCAAGTACCTGTCTGCCTCATCTCAGATTCTCCTATGTATGTGCCCACTCCCCATCGCAGCTCAACCCCCTTCACTCGCCCTCGCAGTGCCCCACACTTCCCTAGCCATGACTCGCTTCCTCTCCCCGAAGCCCCTCTTCCATCACCTCACCTACCTATCTACCCACGGTCTCCCCTCCCACGTGGCATCTCACATCCCCCTTTACAAGTCACCCATCACCTCATGTTCACCTGTTCACCCCTTACACACGGCACCTCACCCGCCCCACTTGGCGTCTTCTCACTGTGCTGCTGCCTGTCTCCCATCACCTCACCTACGCCTGGTAGCCCCTCCCACGTCGCACCTCACATCCCTTGTCCGCTTCTAACTACGAAACTGGAGGCCAGCATGAAAAAAAGAGTTCCTGGTAGTAGGAACATACTCAAAGGTAAGTACTGGGACGAGGAAGAGTAGGACTAGAAGTAATGAATATTACCGGTAAGTAATCCGGGCAATGGTTTATGGTTTGGAAATCTCCCATGCAAAGATCAGCAGGTAGTGTGTTGCCCCAATACTGGCTGGATGTGTCCTAAACACATTGCTGCTATCCCGTTGTGAAGTAAATGGTTGTGCATTTATAATTTAGAAAGCTATTTTAAAAAAAAGAGAAATGTATTACTATAATAAAAGGTGCATGCCTTTTTTTAAAATTAATAATCATGTTTACAAAGCTCCTTTCCTCTTTAAGGAAGCAGTCATCACCATCTCGTTTTGTTTAATTTGCAACATCTTTTCAGGGGTGACAGTAACCAAAACAAGCAACGGCAATGCCAACAGTTTTGGCTTTTGTGTAGGCATGGCACAGACCTTTTGCAGGCACTGCTATAGTGGCACAACCTGGCCACAGCTGGTAAATGGTATGATGATGACCTGATCATACGATGTCAGTGACTGGCAAATGCCTTTCTAATACCTAAACGCACCAACACGGATGCCATTGCTATTGCTTGCTGGTCAGGAACAGGTGCAAGGACACACATATAGCCTATACCATTAACACCCAGAAAATTGCTTAAAAACAACACTTGTGGGCCCTATACTGCACAAAGGGTGATATAAATGGGTGATAGATATAGCTCAAAAAGATGCCAGGTCGGAGTGTTTTGGACAGGAAGGGTTATGTGGTGGGTTGGACTTGCCATAGTGATTACTATTGCCCTCGCCAGCAATGGGTTGGTAAAAAGCCAAACATCCACAAGCTGTGTCAATCCTGACATCCCATATCCCCTATCTTTACTCTAATGCCATGGGCGGCGATAAAGTGCCACCTAACAGCCAAAACTTCACAGTAGATTGGAGTCACTTTCATTTTACTGTAAAGACTGTCAAGTAAGAACACGTTCCACCGATTTTACTTTCTTCTTAAAAGAAAAGACAGATCTGCAACATGTATTAAGTTTTGTCCCAATTAGATATATTTTTGGCTTAACAGATCGAGTTTTTAAACAGACATTTCCTTAGGTGCGTTCCAGAAATTGCACAAACTTAGACAGTGCAGGTACTGGTTGTGTGACAAGATATTAATATGAGGGCTCACAATCAGCAATATAGCCGAACTCCCCAAACGGACCGGCGCTGGCTGTAACAGCCTCTATCTAAATCTTCCTGCCTCTACTCTCCGCCCTTTGCAACTCATCCAGAACAGGACTGCGAGACTTGTCCTTGGCCTCAAGCCCAAGGACTGTATCTCTCCAGGACTAAAATCTCTACACTGGCTCCCAGTGGCTGCGAGGATTAAGTTCAAAACTCTCTGCGTTGTCCACAAGGCCTTCTGGGGCCTTGGGCCAAAATACCTTCAACTCTCTCTTCCTAAATATCTTCCTTCTCGAGCTCTTCGCTCATCCACCTCCAACTACCTCAGGGTCAGCCGCTTTCCCAAGCAACGAGCTGGGGGTAGATCTCTCTCCGCAGCAGGGGCCTCCCTCTGGAACAGCCTTCCTGCCTCCCTGAAACTTGAGGAGAACCATCTGCGGTTCCGGAAGCACCTCAAAACCTTCCTCTTTGCCTCCGCTTTCTCTCCCTCTCTCCCCTGCTAAAATCACTGAACCTGCACCGAATCTGCTACTGGGCCACTCACCGATATTGGTCCTTGGTGTAAGAGGATTCAATTCAGCACTACAGCCAAGTCAACGCCTAGTCTAGAATACTGAATGAAAACCCTTATTGATATATCTTTATGTTCAGTTCATGCGTTCTGGATGACTACCCCTATATAACACCCCTCTCTTGGAATCCTCCTGACCCCACTGAGCCAAGAAGTAGTTCTGTTTTGCAAGTTAAAAGGTTTATTTGATAATTTAAACAATAGATATATATATCACACTTTATAATAAATTAATAATTGAATAGCACACTTAATCTGATATGATAAAGATTAACAACGGAGAATCTGGCACCAACACGCTTCTCTATAATCAATAAGGAGTTGACATGAAATGGATAAGGTAGCACACAGGTGAATAGGAACAAAAGAAGAAGGTGATACAGAATGCTTTATGTAAGCTCAGGTGGATGCAATATTCAATGAATGCAATACAGAAAATACTCAATATGATTTCAACCAAACAATGTAATCACTTTTCTCTGGCTATTCACTCCCCCCCTCTTTATGCAATGCAAGGAAATGGGAGGAAAGCACACAGTTCTCAGAAATGCAATCAATGTAATTCAGTTCAATCCCCCCCAAGCACGCTTAAAGAAAACAGATAGGAGTTTTGAAAACACAGGCCCAAATGCTTTTATATGTGCTAGCAATGGATGAGAAATATGCTGGAAATGCTTTTAATTCCCTTTCAGAGGTTCAGGGTGAGTGGTATCTAGTTAATATTAGTCCAGGCTCACACTAGCAATGATTCAGGGATGATTAGCAGGTTAAACGAATTTCTGGCAAATGGAAGGCAAGCAGCATCAGATTTTTACACGTGGAGAAATTGGCAAATCGCGGCAAAATTCGCAAATGCGTGTTCCGCAATTGCGGTAAAACTATAAGGGGTAGGAATGTGGTTCTTGGTGCGATTAAAAGCTAAGATTCTAAGCTTTCAGATGAAATTTACTGCAAGTCTCTAGCCCAAGCGGTTACAGAGTTATGACCGATTTAGTAGAGGTCGTTTTTGGTTTTGCAAATTTTAAACGCAACACTTTTTCAGCTTTAAAAATGATGGCAGAATAACACAATTGCTAAGCTGCAGTTCTACTTAGATTAAAAATGGATTGAATTATATGATTTTAACTAAGAGATGTGTTCTGAATTTTGCTGAGTACTCACAAGAGATTTTGAACCGGAAAGCGACTTGGTCACGGACTTCAGTCTGGTCAGGTCTTCCCGAGTTCCGCTCACAGCGCCTGGCCTCTGGAACTGCTCACAGCATTGGGGTCAGCCCTGCTCTCTCTCTCTGGGTACAGCACTGCTTCTGGATTCTGGAGATTGAGGGATTTGAAATCTCTGGTTTATCTTGGAGTCTAAGTGTTGGCGCTTTGAAGTTTAATGGAGGTAAGTATGGATTTTTCCGGCAGAGCTTCCGGCTGCAAATGGATTTGAAAGTCCCTATCTGTCCTGTCTCTCTGCTTTTATGTGTTTTGAAAATGGGTGTGTGTGAGCATCACTGACCCTACCTCTCTCTCAGCTTCTAATTGGTCAAACTTCCATTTCTCACTTGATTGGGGGAGCTAAGTTGTGTCAGAGTGATGTCATTTTATGGCTTGCAGAGAGGACACTCCCCAGTCAAATTGCACACATTCTATATTTGATAACAAAAGACATATTTGCACAGGTAAACATTGGTTTAAAATTACATGCACACATCACATATCACAGGAGATATACCCTGTCCAAACTTTGCTCTTCCTGGGGGCTTGCATTCAGAAATGGCACATATTTCACTTTTTAACTGATTTTGCAATTCCGGACATTGACCCAAATTTACACACATGTGCGCAAGGAGTATGGACATTAGTTGATGAAGTGTCAGATTTTTCACATGCACACATTTTGAGTAATATCCTCTTTTCCGCTAAAACCCCCCTGAACATGCCACCGGTTCTAAAAACCTCTTAAAATGTGGGCAGAAAAATCACAAGAATTATGGTGTCATTTATACAATTTTCACATGTCCGCTCTATGAGTTATTCATCTTTTTAGAGTTATGTTCTGGCCCCAAAGGGGTGTGGTTTTCCTCCAGCACAAGGTTGAATTTCTGGTTTTTCCAGTTCTGCCAAGCCAGCTTGCTCTCACAGGCAGTGCCCCTCCCCTTTGCTTCCAGGAGAAATCTCCATTTACGACTCCCGCCAATAAAACATTTGCCTGAGTCAGGACAGGGCTTTGTTCAATTTCCTGCAGAGCCCAGGTAATTCAATCAGGGAAGTGTCATATCCCTTTTGGTGTGAGCAGCAAAAGGGCAGCTAGGCCTGGGAACACAGCTGTGACTCAAGTTTCACTCCTGATGGGGGTAGTTGCCAGGCAAATTGGAATCTCTTGAAGCCAGTTTTTTAGCTACATGTCATTTCTGTTCCCCAGTTTCTGCATTCAAATAAAACTAAACATTTTCACATATGCAGCTAGAAGGCTGATTCTAAGTTTAAAACTATGACATTTAAACAATTGCAACCTATGTGACACTCAAAAGTAGGTCACTCATTTCTCTTAAACCTTGAGATTTTTAATGTCTTTCAGTCCAAATTTACTTAAACTGCTGAAATCCCCAGCTCAGCCAGTCTTGTTATAAACCTTCAAGTCACTTCAGAATATAACTTTACATTGGATCCACCTTTCAGTAAGTCTTTCTTTGGCCTGTTTTGGGTTCAATTATTCAGTTTTCTACAAAAAAGTAAAATCTGGTGGTTTTAAAACGCCGGCTTTTGGATAGTGGTGAGTACTGGTACTGCACCCCTTTCTGGGATTTAAGAAAATGAATTCTCCACAGTTATGGGTTTGCTTTTGGCAATCAGCATTGCCATTCCCAATGGTTTCAGACTACTGTGTGGGTAGTCCAATGGTGGTTTTAGGCAGTGTCCTTCTGTGCCCATAACATCGGCAAAAATGAGTGGCAGCCTATTCTTCATGCATTTCCCTGTGCATTTTCTGGGAAGCTCTGGCCATCATGATGTTTTCCATGTCAGTACTGCACAGTTTTGAGGTATGGCTCGGATGCATGGGTAAATACATCCCACAAGCCCCCCTCTTGCGATGGCCATTCTATTTCACGAATGGGACTCGCAAGACCTGGGATGTTTCCTCATCTTCTTCCAATAGATGGCACAGTTCAGCATCTTTTCCTCCATCCGGTACTGATCGATCGGTTCTCCTCGCCGGTCCTGATGGGAAGATTGGGCGGTACCCCGGGCCCGTTGCGTCTCTGCTCGCGGTCTCCGGATCGTCCTCCTTGGTCATTCTCCATGGTTTCATCTCTCCTAGGATGATAAAGCAAAAGCGGCAATACCTACTCATAGACGTTTTTCCACCACTGTTGAGATAGTGGGGCAGCATATGCATTTCATCATAACAAAACATTACATTCTTATTTTGAAAAAAAAAACAGTATAACTAAGAGACAGTTTCATGCAAATCACAATATTTTAGAGACTAGATGTGGTATGTTTTATGGTTGGAACTGAATTAGTCTGAGACAGTACCCTCTAGGATTCCAGAGGATTCCTCCAGTTGTTGCAGAGTGTGCCTGGGATGGCAACACTTCAACTGGTTTATGTGGACCCACTTGTCTTCCCCCGCTGCCAAAGGACCTTTGGGGATGTGGATTTTGTAGGCCACAGGAGAGATCTTGTCGATGATCTCAAAGGGTCCCTTCCATGTAGGCAAAAATTTGCGCTGCTTGGCCTGGTTCCTTTGGAAGTTGTATAGATAGACCCGGTCTCCAACCTGATATTCCTTCCTGGAAGTTTTCAGGTCATAATGGGTCTTCATGCTATCAGCCGATCTTTCTAGATTCCGCTGAGCATAAGCAAAAGCATGTTGAAGGTGTTTCCTTAAATTCTCCACATACTCATGAGTAGTGGAGGCATTTATCAGTGTCTGCTCTTGGGTCCTGTAGAGCAAATGTTGCGGAAGCACCATCTTGCGCCCAGTCATCAACTCAAATGGTGACATTTTGGTTGCAGATGAAGGGGTAGATCTGATGGCCATTAGGACCAGAGGTAATCGGATATCCCAACTTGGCCCAGAATCTGCCACAAACTTCTTTAATATGCTCACAATTGTCCGGTTATATCTCTCTACTGCCCCAGAAGAAGCTGGTCTATAAGCAATATGCAACTTCCTTTTGACCCCCAGTATCTCCCACATCTTTGTCATTACTTCACTGGTGAAGTGGCTACCCCTGTCTGACACAATCCTTTGAGGTAGACCAAAACGGGAAAAGATGTGGTTAATCATCAAGGCAGCTGCCGTTTCTGCCTTGCAGTTTGGGGCTGGGAGACATTCCACCCACTTGGTAAACAAGCATGTCACAGTCAACATGTACTTATTCCCCCTAGCCGAGCGAATCACGGGGCCTACGAAGTCGATTTGTAAATCTGACCATGGCAGTGTCATCCCCCGCTTTTGGAGAGGCGCACGGTGCGTGAGGGAGGATGGCTGAAATTGTGCACACACAAGACACCCCTTCAAGTATTGGTCGAGGTCCTGCCCCATGTGTGGCCAGTATGCAACCTCTCTTAAGATTTCCAATGTTGTGTGAAACCCCCTATGACCGGCGGTGGCCGCATCATGGGCGTGACTTAACATCAGGCTTCGGAATGAGGTCGGAACCACCCACTGATCGTGGCCAGCTTTGGATTTCCTTACCAACAAACCGTCTTGGATCCGGAACATTTTTGGACATTTCATCAACACCCTTAGGTCCTCTTTCCCAATGTAATCGGTATCCGTCCGGGGAAAGTTCTCAGGGTCCTCAAGGTGCTGGTAAAATGTACCAATTATTGGATCCCCCTTCTGAGCGGTAATCAAATCAGCATCAGGGGTCTCCTTACTCCATTGTGCAATTGAAAGGTCGTTGTGAGCATTTGTCTGGGACCTAGTGATAGCAGTGACCTGGATTTCCCCCAACAGGGACTCAATCTCAATTAGATCCCCTTGGATGGCCCCGGTTTTGGCCAGCTGATCAGCTAAGTCATTTCCAGTTTTGTCTGGTCCCTCTACTTTGGAATGACCCTTGATCTTTTTCCAATAGATGGTCATCTCATTCGAGGTGACCAGATCATCAATGTTTTGGATCAACTTCCCATGTTTCAAGGGTTTGTTGTTAGCACATAACATGCCTCTGGTTTTCCAATTAACCAGGTGCTCCACGAACCCATTCCGTACATAATCCGAATCTGTGATTATGACCAGTTCGTGGAGTTGATGCTGGACAGCAGTGAGGATGGCCTGATGCACAGCCATCAATTCTGCCACCTGACTACTTCGGGGACCAATTTTGTATCCAGCGGAGGGTTCTGGGGACTCATTCACCCATGCATTCCCTACGCCGGCCACCAGTTCTTTCTCCCCGTCGTTGTCAACATGGTAAGAGCATCCATCCACATAGACAGTGGGCATTCCCTCACACTTGTCCTCTTCAAAGACTTTGTGTGGGGAATTAAGGTATGCCTCCGTGTTGTCCTTTATTTTTAGACTTTCGTCCTCGAGACAGTTTTCTCTGGCACAATCATGCAAGTCAGCCAGACCTTGCGCGAGGGGACTCTTCTTGTTTTGGCCATATCTGACTTCCACAGGAAAGCCTTGCATTGACAGAATCCAGGAAGTAATTCGGGAATTACTCACATTTCCGGCCCGGATTCTGTCACTTTGGAGATATTGCAGAGGCTGGTGTGGAGTCTCCACTATGATGTGCTCCCCCTGGATAAACGGGCGGTAATTCTTCAATGCCCACACCGTCGCCAGGAGTGCCTTTT
This sequence comes from Ambystoma mexicanum, assembly GCF_040938575.1. NCBI lineage: Eukaryota > Metazoa > Chordata > Amphibia > Caudata > Ambystomatidae > Ambystoma > Ambystoma mexicanum. Next base: position 62,193,719 of record NC_090930.1, read on the forward strand.
CACAATCGTTGAATTTCTCCTCCACAGAGGATAAAGTTTTGCTCGCATATGAGATTACTTTATTGACCTTGTCATGCTTTTGGTATAATACTGCCGTCAAGCACGTATTAGAGAACCCCGTCTCCAGGAAGAACTCCTTGTTTCTGACAGGGTAAGCTAGGCAAGGCGCTTGTGAGAGGCTTCTTTTGAGTTGTCTTACTGCCTCGGCTTGTTCTGGACCCCATTCCCACTTGACCCCCCCTTCAGGAGATGAATCAGGGGTCTGGTGATCTCTGCGTAGCCCTCAATGAACTTTCTGCTGTAATTAGTCAGTCCAAGGAGGCTCCTTAGTTCCCGCAGAGTTGTGGGGTCTTTCAATTTTTGGAGGGCTTCCACTTTCTTCTCCTGGGGACAGAGACCCTGAGGAGTAATCTCATGCCCCAAGAAATTAACACGGGTTCTACACCACTGTGCTTTCTGAAAGGAAAGTTTTGCTCCGGCGGCCCTCAACTGTGTCAGAACATAACGGATCTCCGCTATGTGTTCCTCCACAGATGAACTTTTGATGAGGACATCATCTACATAAGCCAGGTTACCCCTCGCACCCAGGTCGGGCATGGCCTTATGTAGGAAAATGTTGAATTCATTGCCGGAGTTGAGGTATCCGAAGGGAGTCCGGGTCCATGTGTACTGCTGGCCCCCAAAGGTGAAAGCCAGTTTGTATTGGTCCTCCCTACTGACAGGCACGGTCCAGTACCCATTGGTCAGGTCTATTGCAGTGAATACCTGTGACCCCTGGATCTGGGCCAGCCCTTGGTCAATGTAGGGCAGTGGCCATCGGGAAGTATGGACCCGTTTGTTGAGCTCCCTAAGGTCAGCGCAGAGTCTCCACTGGCCGTTTGGCTTCAATATTCCCAGCACCGGGTTATTGAAGGTGCTGTGGACTGGACGGATTATTCCCCTGGACTCAAGGTTCTTAATTATTTCAGTAAGTGACTCCATGGATGCGAGAGGCAAACGATATTGCTTCACAAACACTGGAGTCATGCCAGGGTCCGTAGGGATTGTTGTTGTGTGTATGTCGGTGCGACCGCAGTCATATGAGTCTACCGCAAAGAGATCTTGGAAATCCAAGAAAACTTGTTTCAACTTTTGCTTTTGTTCCAGAGTCACACAGGCATCAGCTAGGTTGACTCTCTCTTCCACCATCTGCCTGAAGCCTGGAAAGACTTCTGGTTTGGCTATTTCAGCGGCCTCCTCCAGCTGGGTGGAGAAGTCCCTGGTCAGAGTGCTGATTTGGACTGGAGGCTTCAGGTGGGAAAGGCAGCCCTCATGGACCTGGAAAATCACCTCATCCCTCCTGAAGTCACAAGTCACATCTTCCTTACCATAGGGGCAGGAAGTGTACACCAGGAAGTTCCCCCCATGCCGGGTAAAAATCCTGTCTGGTGTTGTATTGTCATCACGGTCACCGTCAAAACAGTCCTTGGGGATTGGCCCTAACAGTTCATTTCCAAGATCAATGGAGAAATGTCGGTCATCAACCGCCATTCCAATAATGGTGCCTGCGGCTAGAGTAATACTCTTTAAGTCGCTGTTATCCACCTCTATTGGAATGGTGTCATGTTCTATGTTGACTAATGGTGTTGGGTTTACCCCTAACCCTTGCTGTTGGAGAGAAGCATTTAGATGTATGTAAGCATCAGGGTTTTTCAAATGTTGTCCTCTTTTAACTTTCACTTCCAGGGAGAATTGTCGGGTCCTTTCTGGGATGGTGACTTCCTCTTTAATCTGAATTTCAACTGCATAAGGTAGCAATTGAGCTGACCTAAATGCTTTTTCTGGATCATCAAAGCCCATGGGATTATCCGCTAATCGGGACCAAGCTTTGAAGTTTATTAGGTCCAAACTAATGGCAAAGCGATTGAGAATGTCACTGCCTAAGTAAAAGGCGGCAGGGACGTCTCGCACGACCCAACAATTATGGACAATGCTCTTGTTGCCAATGGAGATTTTGAGCATACACCTGCTTGGCAGGAGATGTTTGGAATTAGGTGCTTCCAGGTCCATTTCCCATTTGTCTATCAGTTTGAAGGTGGGAATGGCTGGATCTTTTGGGAGTTGGCGGAACATGGCTTCGCTGATGAAGCTCTTACCGTTGTTCACACACACTCGAGCGAGAACAGAGTCCTTCCCTTCATTTAACTGGACAGGGATGAACAACTGCTCTCCAATTTGCTGAATATCAGCCAGGATCTGAGCTGATTTCACATCTTTCTGGACTATAGGAGTGGGAGTTTCTGATTGTGGATTAGTAAAGAATTTCAGAGTATTTCCTTCCAGCGTGGAATACCACCTTAAACTGGAAGGAAGGTTGATTTTCAGAAATAGAGAGGACCCTCCACCACCAGTCTCTTGTCCTACTGCTATTACTGTCACGTCTGGAATTTGGCTATTCTGGAAGTGAAATTCTACTTGGTCAGATTTTTGTTCAACCATGTGGCATGTGCCGTTTAAACTAACATGGTTGACACTCTGTTTTAATTTTATTGGTCGGCTAGTCTGGGTCCAGAGGACCTTGTTTACACAATCTATTAGGGGTGACAACCTTCTCAGGAGGTCATTCCCCAGTAAACAAGGGGTGCCCTCTGGAGTCACAACTATGACCGGGTGTTTCAACTTGTGTCGCCCAATTTTAATGTCCAAGTCTGCCGTCCCCTCGACGGGAATTTCCTTCCCGTCAAAGTTCTGCAGTTGTCCAGGAAGGGAGGTGAGAGGAATTTGGTAATTCTCTCCCCTTCCTGCATTCAGTTCGTCAAAGGCCCTTCTGGACAGAAGGGTAGCTTGAGATCCTGTGTCCACCAGCGCTGAAATTGTACCCTGCCCTGTACTTGTACCGGGGCATAGTATCTTCCCTCCTTCTCCTCAAGGGGGCACAGATAATGCACATTTTTGGACAACTGGTGGGCTAACTTTCTGGTTTTGGACATCGCTAGCGAAGAGATTTGGGCAGAATTCTGTGGAGAGCCTTGGGAATCTGAAAGAAAAAGTTGGCAACTGGAGATCAGAGCCATTTTGGGTTCCCCTGGCTCCGGTTCTGGGCCACCCCCCCTTTTTGGAGGCAGTCACCAGGATGGGTTTGAACCAGGGGATTTTCTTGCTGTTGGTTCTGGGATGAGTTAGTGGGCGGCGGTAGCTCAGTCTCCACATCTCCCCAGTCTGGATTTGCATCCCTAGGGACCCATTTTTCTTTGGGAGGAGTTCCCCCCTCTCTGAAGGAGAAGATCCTTTTCCAGGATCCTCTGAGGATCCCTCTCCCTCAAATTGGAAGACCTGTACCTCCTCCTCAAACTGAGTCTGTTTGGGTCTTTTGTTTCTCCTACCCCCCCTCTGCTCCTTAGGAGGCAGACTTTCAGGGGCAAGAGATTTTGTTTCCGGTTCCTGGGTTTCCAGGGGCTGTTTACAAGTGAGGAAGGAAGCTTCCTCCAAGGCTTTACACCCCCCTTCCCCTTGTGCCTCCTCCCTGGGAACCGGTGTGTTATCGGGGTGCTGCCCCCGTCATTGTTCTGGAGCACCAGGTCCAGAGTTGGGTGCGTTCTGCGCCGGCATGCCAATCTGAGGGTTCTGCTGAGCCCTCAGTATGTGACCCAGATCCCGCGCCATGTTTTGAACCTGGCGCTCTAACTGGGAAACCCGCTCAGGCTGATACGGGGCCCTGTTTTCTCCCCTGGGCTGATCCCGGGAAGGGTAGCTGTCCCTCCTCTGGTAATACCCCGGGTTGGGAAGATTTGGGTACCCCTCCACCCTTGGCCTCCCCTCTCCCGGATTCAGTGGTCTGGGCTCAGGGAATTGGGGAAAGAAGGGTGGATGGTTTTGGGGCTGAAAGTCAGGTGGATATCTGGGGAAAAAGTTCTGCCCAGGGTTTGGTAAATTTCTGCCCTCCTGTGGGAAGTTTGGAGGGAAGTTCCCTGGGTTAGGTGCTTGGCTGGATCCCCCCCCTTGGGCTGGAGGACTCCACACATAACCCAGGATGGGTCGATTTCCCTTGTAACGGGGACTTACATAATCAGGAGAGCGAGGGACCCCATTTGTGGGGCTGCCTCCTTGGCTCCCTGTCTGTGACTGACCCGAGGACCTCCTGGGCCTAGCATTATTAGGTGCAGGTAGGTTTTTAGGCCCCCCCATCTCCAACTCTAAAACGGGGGTGACCTTTACCTCTGCCACCTTGGCAGCAGCAGGGGTGCTGTTGGCTTTGGGGTTTTTTTGAGCATTATTTTTGCTATCTACCGGTTTCTGCACCTCATAGATCCGGGTAGCCTGTTCAAGGACCCAGTCTAAAGATCTTTTCTCGTGAAAATCCCTCACGAGCTGGGTCATTATGTATTTGGGCAAGGCATGAAAAAATGTATTTATGAATTCTCTACTGTCTGTGCGCACCCTTCTGGTGGTCTGCGCAAAAGCACGTTTCAGTTCTTGCACAAATTCTTGTGGGGCCTGATCCTCCCCACATTGCAAATTGTAGGCTGCCTTGCGAGCCTCTTGAGGATTTCTATGAATGGAAAAATGTTTCAAGATGGCCGCCTTATAGGTGGACCATCTTAAATGATTTTGGTCCTCCAGCCCCGCAAAGAAACTGGAGTATTCCGGGGAGAAGGCCACTTTACATATTGAATACAGCTTTGGCTGTCCTTCAAATGGAAAGTCTCCATCATTTGCTCAAACAACTCTAAGTGCTCCCAAACAGAATACTTAGCGTTCTTATGGTAAGGCGTGATGACGCTCCTGATCGCCTTAATCTGCTTTAAGGGGTCCTTAAGCAAGGCCCTTTTTGCCTTATTGGCCTTTTTGGTTCGGGTAACCCTTGTCCATTCATCCTCTGACTCAGAGGCACTGCTCCCAGAGGTTCCTGTCTGCTCTTCCAGGTTTTCCCGGATTCTGCGAGCCTGGGAATGGCTGGCAGAATGTGGGGACCTGGTCTCCTGTGTCCTGCGCAGTTCAGAGGAGTCTTCAGATTCCTCCTTGCTGCCAGGATTTGATGGGTACCCCCTCCACTGACCTAACTGGGCAGAGGTTTTCAGGATGCCCTTAATGGGCCTACTCTCCTGGGGTTCCCCACTGAACTGTACTGTACTTGGGTGCCCATACCCGGATGCCCACCCCTCCATTCCTGAGTGGTACTGGCCTATGAGCCCCATACTTTTAGCTGGATAGTAATCTGCCATCCCTGTGGCCCTGTGCTCATGTGCGCCAGGGGACATGGGGGTGGTAGAGTCCAGGGACTGGGAGAGATGAAGGCCCCTGGTGTTAGGGCTCCTGAGGTTATGGTCAGGAGTCTCTCTTTCCCAGCGGACCTCATCTCTATCCGCCCCTGCTCCCTGTTGCAATGCAAGAGCCTGCATTTGTGCTTTCAGTTCCTCAGTCAAGGCCTTACTAGACTCTATCAGTCTCTCCTGCATCGCTACCTGTTGTTGGAGCCTATCATTGTGTTGACAGAGGGCCTCATTTTCCCTCTGTGCTTCCTGGTTGGTCCTGGAGAACTGGGCCAGTCTTTGCTGCAGGAGGTTTACCTCCTGAGTCCCATCCCTACCGGCCTGCTCCTTTCTTGCCAGAGCATCTTCCACCCTTCTGGTGTGCTCTACCAAGTTCTGGTTTTCTTTTTGGAGGTCACCCAGCCCCTGGAGGGCCAGGTGATTTTCTTCAATTTCCTTTTTTAAGTGGCAGACTTCCTGGCCTAAAGTGTCTCTTTCCTGACTGAGAGCCTGCATCTGTGCTGCCAGGTCATCCCTCTGCCTTTGAAGGGCACCAGCTTTCCGGCGCTCTTCATCAAACTCTGCCTGGGTATCCAGGTCTTTCAGAATCAGTTTATTGCTTTCTGCCTTTTCCCTATCTAGGTGGCCTTGCAGGGTGACTACCTGCTCAGCACATACCCTGTTGAAGTCCAGTTGTTGCTCCAGCTTTTTCTGGCTTTGCAGTAGGGAGTCCAAACCTTATTGGTGTTCCTTCTGCAAGGCCCGAAATCTGGTATCCTGTTCTGACCTTTCCTTTTGCAGCACATCCATATCCTCCTTTATTTTAGTGATGTACTGTCTGGTCTCATTTTCTGACTCCTGGCTTCTGTGCAGCCTTTGCTCAGAAGAATCCAGATCAGATTGGGCCTTCTCTAATGCCATCTGTTGCCTTTTTGCCAGATCATGGCCTTCAGCACATTTATTCTGTATGGCTCCCATATATAAATATAAATATGCCGCTATCCTAACAATCTTGTCGTGTTCATCTTTGGCCTTAGGAGCCATATATAGTTCACTCAGGGCCACATGTAATGGACCCTGATCTCTCCATAAGTCTGACCCTGTTTCAGTGGCCTGTCGCGTGATGGCCTGCAACCAGGCATCCTTGCCCTGCTCAGCCCATTCACCTCTCACAAATAGTTTATGTAAGAAGTGCTCTCTGGCTATTTTCATATCTACCAAGGTCGTCATTCTAGAGATTGGTCTCTGTCCTGACTTACAGAAGTTTGTATTTTATTTTTGCAAAACAGACCTTTTCCTAAGAGCGTTCCTATGAGGAGTGCTTTACAGCGTAACACAGCGTGGTGATCCGACCGGATATGTGTATCTGGTCAGCTGGCACGCTGTATTAATCTGCACAAATGGTAGATCTAACCCAAACGTCCGGCACGAGCCGCCAATTTGTAAGAGGATTCAATTCAGCACTACAGCCAAGTCAACGCCTAGTCTAGAATACTGAATGAAAACCCTTATTGATATATCTTTATGTCCAGTTCATGCGTTCTGGATGACTACCCCTATATAACACCCCTCTCTTGGAATCCTCCTGACCCCACTGAGCCAAGAAGTAGTTCTGTTTTGCAAGTTAAAAGGTTTATTTGATAATTTAAACAATAGATATATATATCACACTTTATAATAAATTAATAATTGAATAGCACACTTAATCTGATATGATAAAGATTAACAACGGAGAATCTGGCACCAACACGCTTCTCTATAATCAATAAGGAGTTGACATGAAATGGATAAGGTAGCACACAGGTGAATAGGAACAAAAGAAGAAGGTGATACAGAATGCTTTATGTAAGCTCAGGTGGATGCAATATTCAATGAATGCAATACAGAAAATACTCAATATGATTTCAACCAAACAATGTAATCACTTTTCTCTGGCTATTCACTCCCTCCCTCTTTATGCAATGCAAGGAAATGGGAGGAAAGCACACAGTTCTCAGAAATGCAATCAATGTAATTCAGTTCAATCCCCCCCAAGCACGCTTAAAGAAAACAGATAGGAGTTTTGAAAACACAGGCCCAAATGCTTTTATATGTGCTAGCAATGGATGAGAAATATGCTGGAAATGCTTTTAATTCCCTTTCAGAGGTTCAGGGTGAGTGGTATCTAGTTAATATTAGTCCAGGCTCACACTAGCAATGATTCAGGGATGATTAGCAGGTTAAACGAATTTCTGGCAAATGGAAGGCAAGCAGCATCAGATTTTTACACGTGGAGAAATTGGCAAATCGCGGCAAAATTCGCGAATGCGTGTTCCGCGATTGCGGTAAAACTATAAGGGGTAGGAATGTGGTTCTTGGTGCGATTAAAAGCTAAGATTCTAAGCTTTCAGATGAAAGTTACTGCAAGTCTCTAGCCCAAGCGGTTACAGAGTTATGACCGATTTAGTAGAGGTCGTTTTTGGTTTTGCAAATTTTAAACGCAACACTTATTCAGCTTTAAAAATGATGGCAGAATAACACAATTGCTAAGCTGCAGTTCTACTTAGATTAAAAATGGATTGAATTATATGATTTTAACTAAGAGATGTGTTCTGAGTTTTGCTGAGTACTCACAAGAGATTTTGAACCGGAAAGCGACTTGGTCACGGACTTCAGTCTGGTCAGGTCTTCCCGAGTTCCGCTCACAGCGCCTGGCCTCTGGAACTGCTCACAGCATTGGGGTCAGCCCTGCTCTCTCTCTCTGGGTACAGCACTGCTTCTGGATTCTGGAGATTGAGGGATTTGAAATCTCTGGTTTATCTTGGAGTCTAAGTGTTGGCTCTTTGAAGTTTGATGGAGGTAAGTATGGATTTTTCCGGCAGAGCTTCCAGCTGCAAATGGATTTGAAAGTCCCTATCTGTCCTGTCTCTCTGCTTTTATGTGTTTTGAAAATGGGTGTGTGTGAGCATCACTGACCCTACCTCTCTCTCAGCTTCTAATTGGTCAAACTTCCATTTCTCACTTGATTGGGGGAGCTAAGTTGTGTCAGAGTGATGTCATTTTATGGCTTGCAGAGAGGACACTCCCCAGTCAAATTGCACACATTCTATATTTGATAACAAAAGACATATTTGCACAGGTAAACATTGGTTTAAAATTACATGCACACATCACATATCACAGGAGATATACCCTGTCCAAACTTTGCTCTTCCTGGGGGCTTGCATTCAGAAATGGCACATATTTCACTTTTTAACTGATTTTGCAATTCCGGACATTGACCCAAATTTACACACATGTGCGCAAGGAGTATGGACATTAGTTGATGAAGTGTCAGATTTTTCACATGCACACATTTTGAGTAATATCCTCTTTTCCGCTAAAACCCCCCTGAACATGCCACCGGTTCTAAAAACCTCTTAAAATGTGGGCAGAAAAATCACAAGAATTATGGTGTCATTTATACAATTTTCACATGTCCGCTCTATGAGTTATTCATCTTTTTAGAGTTATGTTCTGGCCCCAAAGGGGTGTGGTTTTCCTCCAGCACAAGGTTGAATTTCTGGTTTTTCCAGTTCTGCCAAGCCAGCTTGCTCTCACAGGCAGTGCCCCTCCCCTTTGCTTCCAGGAGAAATCTCCATTTACGACTCCCGCCAATAAAACATTTGCCTGAGTCAGGACAGGGCTTTGTTCAATTTCCTGCAGAGCCCAGGTAATTCAATCAGGGAAGTGTCATATCCCTTTTGGTGTGAGCAGCAAAAGGGCAGCTAGGCCTGGGAACACAGCTGTGACTCAAGTTTCACTCCTGATGGGGGTAGTTGCCAGGCAAATTGAAATCTCTTGAAGCCAGTTTTTTAGCTACATGTCATTTCTGTTCCCCAGTTTCTGCATTCAAATAAAACTAAACATTTTCACATATGCAGCTAGAAGGCTGATTCTACGTTTAAAACTATGACATTTAAACAATTGCAACCTATGTGACACTCAAAAGTAGGTCACTCATTTCTCTTAAACCTTGAGATTTTTAATGTCTTTCAGTCCAAATTTACTTAAACTGCTGAAATCCCCAGCTCAGCCAGTCTTGTTATAAACCTTCAAGTCACTTCAGAATATAACTTTACATTGGATCCACCTCTCAGTAAGTCTTTCTTTGGCCTGTTTTGGGTTCAATTATTCAGTTTTCTACAAAAAAGTAAAATCTGGTGGTTTTAAAACGCCGGCTTTTGGATAGTGGTGAGTACTGGTACTGCACCCCTTTCTGGGATTTAAGAAAATGAATTCTCCACAGTTATGGGTTTGCTTTTGGCAATCAGCATTGCCATTCCCAATGGTTTCAGACTACTGTGTGGGTAGTCCAATGGTGGTTTTAGGCAGTGTCCTTCTGTGCCCATAACATCGGCAAAAATGAGTGGCAGCCTATTCTTCATGCATTTCCCTGTGCATTTTCTGGGAAGCTCTGGCCATCATGATGTTTTCCATGTCAGTACTGCACAGTTTTGAGGTATGGCTCGGATGCATGGGTAAATACATCCCACATTGGCCAAGCCTCTCTTCCCTGCACTGCCTACCTGCACTACGGGACTGTCTCTGTATCCCACAGCCCCTTCTCCCGGCACTTACCTTGCACTTGCCACCAGCTGGCCCTATTATTTTTCTTGTATTCTACTAACCACGTATTGCACTTTCCTTGCACTTGCCACCAGCTGGCCCTATTAATTATCTTGTATTCTACTAACCATGTACAGCACTTTCCCTCTCTCCCCTTCCCCTTGCACTTTTCCCAGTCCCCTCCCCCCTTGCACTTGCGCGGTCTGAATGCCACCTGGCCTAGTAGGATCGTTGTCTGTCTCCCTTTGTCCCCCCGCCTCGTCGCGCCTTGAAACACTTGTGTATATGCGCGTTACAAATGCCATATCATATCATATCATTTGCACACAGTGTGGGTGACTTGCACACTTCACAGGCTGATGTTTCAGCTCACCCGGCGGTCACAATGCAATGCAGCCCCCCGGCCCTCCTGCCAAAAGATGGGGGGGGCAAAAAGGCATGACACATAAGTTGGGGGGGACAAAACTCCCTCTCCCCCCTATAATTACGCCCATGGTCAAACCTCCCCTTGCGCTGTCGCCCTTCCCGCCTTGCACTGTCGCTCCTGGCCCTTGCGCTCTTCCTCTCTAGTGATGTTACCCCACACAGCTTTGTGCTGTCGATTAGCCCCCCTTTGTGCTGTTGCTCTGCCCCCTCTCTACCCTGTTATTCCTTCCCCCATTTGCGCTGTCCCTCCTTTCCCTTTGCACTATTGCCCCTCACCCTTGCGCTGGTGTACCTCCCCTTGTGCTGCCGCCCCTCCCGCCTTGCCCTGTCACTCCTTCCCCCTTGCACTGTCACTCCTTCCCCTTGTGCTGTTCCTCCTTCCCCCTTACGCTGTCGCTTCTGCCCCGTGGGCTATTGTTCCTCCCTCTTGTGCTGTCACCCCTCCCGTTTTATGCTGTCGCTCCAGGCCCTTGCACTGACGCTCTTTCTCTCTCTAGTGCTGTTGCTCCGCACAGCTTTGCGCTGCTGATCAGCCCCCCCTTTGTGCTCTTGTTTTGCCCCCTCTTTGCCCTGTCGTTCCTTCCCCCATGTGCGCTTTCAATCTTTCCTTTAAATGTTCTCCAGTGCTCCTGTGTAGTGTTGCTGGCCTAGCTTTCATCTATTGGATTTTTATATTCTCCCTCGTTTACCCATTTATTTTTTATTCCTCCCCCACAGTGCTTCCCTCAGCCCCCCTGCACTGGCACTTCCTTTCATTGCCCCCCATGCTGTAATGTCTTCCTCGCTGTGCTGTCATTTCACATTCCTTCCGTCCATGCTAAATGCAAAATGCAATAAACTGCAAACGCCCAAACTATTGGCGTTGCCAATGCTTGTTTGTATTGGTGTGCAGGTTCAAGTCAACATAAGCCAACATTTGGGGCAGTGCTAAAGCCCAGTGGTCGCTGCGCTCGGGCAGCCATGGGCGTAATTTTAGGGGGGGGACAGGGGAGTTTGTCCCCCCAACTTTCATGGCACACCATTTTGTCCCCATTAATTTGGCTGGGGCACCTTTTCTTCAGATGTCATATCCCACCCAACAATTTCAGTAAAGTTACTCCACTGCGGGCATCAGACAGAATTAGCAGAGAGGACTATTCATGCCACCAAAGAAGGCACAGACAGAGCCAGAACCATTAGGGACGACTGGAGAAGCTGAAAAGCAAAATCACTGCTGAAGAGAATGTAAAACTGTGCTGCACATCAGTGTATTTACTTTGGCAATGTCTGTCCAGCTTGTCTTATCCATAAAGTGCATTGTGTTGTGTTGAATGTTGTGAGAAGCTGCTGTGAATTCTGCAAGATGTCTCACTATGTTTTATAAATGTGAATTTCGATTACCCCATCATAGCGCCTCACCGAGGAGATTCCCCCCATCATAGCGCCTCGCTGACGCGATTACCCGAATCATGGCGCCTCACTGAGTGGGTCACTCTAGAGCTCCAGACTCCTGCCCAGGACTGTGAAGCCCCGCCCTCAAACCCCGCCCCCTTCTTCAGGCAACCCGTGTTAAATATCCGATTACCCAGAACGCATTGCGTGTAATCTGCATCCTTGCAATCTTTAGTGTGATCTAAAGTACCTTTTCTATTCTTACATGCATGCGTTTTTTCTGACGACGTTTGTGGTTCTGTTTTCCAAACAACATATAAATATATATTGTACATCTATGGAATATTTGTAGAAACCACCATACGTTTTCAATGTACTGATTCTTATTGGCTTCACATAACTGATTTTCGAAAGCGTAATTTTTTCTCGTATTGACTTGCTTGTGATCACTTGCACTTCGTGTGGCAGTGAGAGCGGGCGAGGCAATCAATTTTTGGGGACCTCCACTCCTACACAACACCGTGGGGGTCTACAATGCTGTACAAAGAATAGCTGTGGCATCGCCACATGCTCATGGGCAGAGGTGTTCCTGCCTAGACCCAGACGGGCCTCCATCACGGTTCCTTCTCTGCAGGAAGAGGTGTTCCTGCCTAGACCCAGGCGGGCCCCCATCGCGGCTCCTTCTCTGCAGGAAGAGATGTTCTTGCCTAGACCCAGGCGGGCCCCCATCGCGGCTCCTTCTCTGCAGGAAGAGATGTTCTTGCCTAGACCCAGACAGGCCTCCATCGCCGTTCCTGCTCTGCAGGAAGAGGTGTTCCTGCATAGACCCAGACGGGACTCCATCGCGGTTCCTTCTCTGCAGGTAGAGGTGCTCCTGCCGAGACCCAGACGGGCCCCCATCGCGGTTCCTTCTCTGCAGGAAGAGGTGCGCCGCGGTTCCTTATCTGCAGGAAGAGGTGTTCCTGCCTAGAGCCAGACAGGCCTCCGTCGCGGTTCCTTCTCTGCAGGAAGAGGTGTTCCTGCCTAGACCCAGACGGGCCCCCGTTGCGGTTCCTTCTCTGCAGGAAGAGGTGTTCCTGCCTAGACCCAGACAGGCCCCCATCGCGGTTCCTTCTCTGCAGGAAGAGGTGTTCCTGCCTAGACCCAGACGGGCCTCCATCGGGTGTCCTTCCTGCAGGAAGAGGTGTTCCTGCCTAGACCCAGACGGGCCACGGTTCCTTCTCTGCAGGAAGAGGTGCTCCTGCCGAGACCCAGACGGGCCCCCATCGCGGTTCCTTCTCTGCAGGAAGAGGTGCGCCGCGGTTCCTTATCTGCAGGAAGAGGTGTTCCTGCCTAGAGCCAGACAGGCCTCCGTCGCGGTTCCTTCTCTGCAGGAAGAGGTGTTCCTGCCTAGACCCAGACGGGCCCCCGTCGCGGTTCCTTCTCTGCAGGAAGAGGTGTTCCTGCCTAGTCCCAGACGGGCCTCCATCACGGTTCCTTCTCTGCAGGAAGAGGTGTTCCTGCCTAGACCCAGGCAGGCCCCCATCGCGGTTCCTTCTCTGCAGGGAGAGGTGTTCCTGCTAGACCCAGACAGGCCCCCTTCGCGGTTCCTTCTCTGCAGGAAGAGGTGTTCCTGCCTAGACCCAGGCAGGCCCCCGAGGTGTTCCTACCTAGACCCAGACAGGCCCCCATCGCGGTCCCTTCTCTGCAGGAAGAGGTGTTCCTGCCTAGACCCAGACAGGCCCCCATCGCGGTTCCTTCTCTGCAGGAAATGCGAAAATCGCGGGAGAAACCGAGAAGTTATATCTGAGGCCCAACAATAATGAACTGGATAACATTTGCATATGTGCAATGGCTGCACACTCACCACCCTCTGTAAGGAGTGGGCCGGCTTATCACCCCATGTAGATATCTACACCGTAGCGCTACAGGGAAGTTATAGTAAATTGATGTTCTTGGCGCTGGAATCCACAGGGTATCCGTTAGAGTTTGTCGAGTTGGGATTTTTTGCTGTCCGCCCCCTGCCCAGGTCCATTTTCCCGGCTGCCCAATCACTGTTGCAACACACACCCTGCCGCCATTACCTCCACAGGCCCTCTTCCCTGTCCCAATACTTACCTTTGAAGTTTCTACAGGGACGAGGAAGAGTATGACTATGAGCAGTGGAGATTACTGGTAAGTAAGAGGTACAGCGTCCTGGACGCCTTTTAATGACCTGGCAAGGGCTTGGGAGGCCTAAAGCCCGCCCACAACACACACGTTCAGGCAGCAGGCATCACTCTGCTGTGACGCCCAGCCAGGGCTCAGACAGCAAGAACCTGTCACATTTCTCACATCTGAGCGGTGTATTTACTTTTAAGTAAGTAAATACACCGCTCTCTGAGGTGAGAGGCCAGTCATTTACATGACTGCTGGCAGCAGCAAGGGTAGAGGCAAAGGACAAAAACCTGCCCAGAGATATCACTAGACCCCCCCCTCTATGTTGAAGCTAAAGGACTAACTGCAGGGCGTGGCTTTTAGATGCCCACGCCTCCAATAATTAGCATTAACTAATAGCCTGTGAGTTGCAGAGGTGTGGACATGGCAGGGCCTGAGCAATCTGGAGGGAAATGGGTAAGGAGGAAAAGTATAATTGTTTGTGTGCATGCATGTATGAATGTATGCGTGTATGCATGCGAGGGAGGGTGTAAGTGGGTGTATGTTTGTTTGCGAGGAGGTGTCTGTAAGTGCACACATATGATTGCATGCAGTGAAAATGCTGCACATGGATGCGACTCAGTGATATAAGTGTATCAAAAGAGTAGTGTAACTGACTCCGGGTGGGGATAGAGCAGGTAGGAAAGGAGCAACTGTGCAACACATGTTTCAAGGGTTGCAATCATGCTGGTTGACAGCCAATTGAGTTGAAATAGATTTCAGTTTAGCTGTAACTGATATCCGGTGGTAAAGTGGAGAAGTGTGCTTTAACCACATAAAGAACAGCTCCGGAATGGTGGAAATGGTTGAAAAAAGTCAGACCTTCCCGGATTTTGCGGCATGAAATGGCAAGTTTTGCGGCACAAACCTTTATTTATTGCAGCATATTTGCGGGACATTTTGTATTATCTGGAGGGTGTTAGTTTGCCACATTGTAGGAAAGCGGCAGAATGCAAGGCTACAAGAGAGTCAGGGTGTCATTATTATGTATCTTTTGTATTTAATAGGAAGAATCCCGGATGTCTCTGGCTTGGCAGAACAGTTTTTCAATTTTGCTGTGAATAGATTTGCACTTCAGCCAAACACAAAATGTACCTTTCACCACCAACCCACCTCCTCCCCTAGTTAACTGGTTGGTCGCTGCCGCTTCCCTTACAACCCTGCGGTGTCAGATCAGTCCCTCTAACGCAGGACGGATCTGACGCTGCAGGGTCCCTTTTATTTTTTGTTTGTTTTTGTTTGCAGTCCCCCACCTCCAATTTTGAGAAAGCAGGGGGCACCCCTGCAACCCCCAAGGCCGAAATACTGAACATAACGAGCGGGGGACACCCCTGCAACCCCCAAGGCCGAAATACTGAACATAAGGCGCGGGTGACACCCCTGCAACCCCCAAGGCCGAAATACTGAACATAAGGCGCGGGTGACGCCCCCGCAACCCCAAGGCCGAAATACTGAACATAAGGCGCGGGTGACGCCCCCGCAACCCCCGCTCCACATGTTCAGTATTTATAAAAATGGATCGAATGGTACTGGCGAAATAGGTAAAATTGTACCATTCGATCGATTTTTGGCGGTCAAAATGGGTAGTACCTTGAATAGAAGCGCTCTCCCGACAGTGTTCTGCAAGCTCCCAGCACGTCCACTGTAAAATGCGACCCAAAAAACGCATTTCTATCCTGTTTGACGAACAGAAATGCAAGCGACATAGCAGCGATTCATATACCTAAAAAAAATGCATGACCGGTCAAGAAAGACCCTGGGGGTCATTATGAGGTTGCCAGTCCGGTAACAACGGTACCGGTAAACTTGCCGCTACCCTTGTTTCCGTACCGGCAAACAACGAGTTCTGCAAGCGGGTGCCTTTCAGCCCGGGAGAAGCTCAAGGGTTCATCAGGGAATCCTGGGCCCCGGGGACCGGGAAGGCTTACAGAGTCGCATGGCGTAAGTGGAGTAGTTGGTGCATGGAGAGGGGGATACATCCCACTCGAACAGATGTCATTTATGTGGTGAACTTCCTAGCTAATCAAGCGGCACAGACCAAAGCATACAGAACGATTAACGCCTATCGGTCGGCGATCTCGGCTGGTCACGAATACGTCAAGGGTAAACCCGTGGGTGAACATCCCTTGATTTGTAGATTATTGAAAGGAGTTAGATGCATGAGATCCCAGATGCCAAAATATTCACGACTGTGGGACGTGAGTATTGTGGTAAACATGTTTGAGGCATGGCCGGATAACGTAGAATTATGCAGGCAAGTACTTTTGGCGAAACTGACCACACTGCTGTGCCTTATTTCATGCAAGAGGGTTTCAGAAGTCAAAGCTTTGGAGGTAGCCAGAAAATCTTTTTCACCTACGGGTGTTACATTGTACATAGAAACAAGGAAAAAAACAAGGATCAGGACTATGGATGATGCTGCCTTTCCAGCGACCCAGGTTATGTCCAGTCGGGTGCTTGGAAGCTTACGAGGCCATGGCATAGCAGTTAAGACCCCCGGGAGAATCTCAGCTTTCGATAGCAGTAAGAAGCCTTTTAGAGCTGCAGCGTCAGCTACGTTAGCAAGATTGGTAAAATGGTGCATGGATCAAGCTGGCATTGACGTGGAACAGTTTGGCGCTCACTCAGAGAGTCGATGGCATACACAGCTTTTAAAATGGGAGCACGCCTGGAGGATATCTTGAAGGCGGCAGATTGCTCGAATGAGACGACTTTTAAAAACTTGTATTATAGACCAATACATCAGGTGGCTACGTTGCTGGTAAGTAAGCTTTAAATTAGCACAATCCGAGGCTCTGAGTCTTGACATAGAATACAGATTTTCAACACATTCGTTATAGAAAGTAATGGTTCTATTAAAGACTCGGCGCCGAAGGATTATTCCACCCTTTCAATCGCTAAATTGAGACATGACTGGAAATATGTTGTTAATCATGTAATGTTTTCGTCAATACACATGACTGTTGTATTTAGCGACTGCTCACCTGTCCTGGAATGGTTAGGTTATCGTTGTCATATATGTTTTGACAGATGCAGTGTCTAAGCCGGTTGGTACATGAAGAATAATCGATGAGGATAAGAGAGTTCAGGAGTTTACCGGTTGGGACGCAAGTTCAGTTGTCGACCAGTTTCAGAAAGCGGAAGATATAAGGAAGATGTGGATGTTTATATTGGACTGTTAAGACGTGATTGGACTGTTCAGATCATGTGGTACTGTTTGACCAATAGAACACAAACTTAAAATTTCTCCTATGATCATGGATATTGTAGTTCATTTGATAGTTTGGTTTATGTAAATATTAATTGGTTGGCTGCTCGAGAAGTAATGAGTTCAGTTGAGCATGATCCTTCTCCTCCGAGTCTTTAACAGAATCATGACTTTCTATAATTAATGTGTTGAAAAGCTGTATTCTCTGTTCTTGTTTCTCGGACAAGGCGCCGATCATTGGGAGCATGGCTGTCGGCCAGGATGACATTTATAAATTGGACATGTCACCTATGTGCATTCAAAAACAAGGTTAGAATACCAAAATGGTTTTCCCATTTTCTTTCCATGTTTTCTTTTGTATCTCTTATGAACATCAGTGCGTGAACTTCATTGATGAAGAATTAATTTAGATTCCCTTTGCTTGTTGGCTATTTTTCAGATTACAAGATGTTCTCTTTGGTGGTTTTATAAATCTTTGTCCTGAAGATGGCTGGGTCGGGTTGGAAGGAGGGACCCCAGAGCCGAAACTCGAGTTGGCAAGAAATTCTCACTTGGTTGTAATTTGCTTTCTGGTTTCTAATGTATGGCCGTAGTACATGTAATTCAACATAGCCGGCCTGTTGAAGCAAACCATTCAAGGCATCGAGTTTTAAAGTGACAGGTGTTGGGATGAGTTAATAGTTCCATCTTGTGTCTCATTTGTTTTTATGAATCAGTTTGTGCATGAGCGAATGTGGTATGATTGGTTTGCTTCAATGTTTGGTATGTCTGGGTTGAATGTGGGACCTGTTTACATGGAGGGAGTCATGCACTCACACTTTTTTACTGTATGATAATGTCTTTTGTTTTTAGGTCTCACCTGTATTAGAAACCTTTAACTTTTGCATATTTATTTTACATTCATGATTGATATTTTCAAATGT
Source organism: Ambystoma mexicanum (assembly GCF_040938575.1). Classification (NCBI taxonomy): domain Eukaryota; kingdom Metazoa; phylum Chordata; class Amphibia; order Caudata; family Ambystomatidae; genus Ambystoma; species Ambystoma mexicanum. Next base: position 62,211,637 of record NC_090930.1, read on the forward strand.
ATTCTCAATCAATACAATATGCATTTCTAAATTCTGTTTATTTTAAATAATTCCACTCTAAAAATACTTTGAAATGAGTTATCCCCTGTGAAAACAGTGGAGGAGCATGTTTGTTGTACCATGTCACCTGCCTGTGTCACTTTCAAAGCTGGGGCTGCATATTGATCTTTCTTTTCACAGCCAGAGGGAATTGGGCTATATTTGTGCTACTTTCCTGACCTTACTTGGCTACATGTAGGTTTCCCTTGCGAATAAAGTGACTATACAAGTCATTATTATTTGGAGAGGTGCAGTTCCACTGATGTTCTCCTCACTCAAAAGAATGAGGACATCTGTATGTTGTCAGATGTACTGCACGTCTCTAATCTGAATGTGATTTCATATGAGGACCTCTGTATGTTGTCAGTTGTACTGCACTTCTCTAATCTCAATGTCATTTCTTATGAGGACATCTGTATGTTGCCAGTGGTACTGCACTTCTCTAATCTGAATGTGATTTCATATGAGGACCTCTGTATGTTGTCAGTGGTACTGCACTTCTCTAATCTGAATGTGATTTCATATGAGGACATCTGTATGTTGTCAGTGGTACTGCACTTCTCTTATCTCAATGTGATTTCTTATGAGGACATCTGTATGTTGTCAGTGGTACTGCACCTCCCAAAGTTGCAGTTCATTGGAGAGGTGCAGAAACACTGACACATATTTTCTCCTGCTCCCACCTGTTTCTATTTCTATTTCCTGTTTCCCTGGTCCTTGTTCACAACACAGATCTTTGATACTAGTAGGTTGAGATCTTGGCCAGAGTTGTTCATATCAATCCAGGTATTGAGAACACCCATCAACAGTGAGCTGTCTGCTGCATTCTCAAGTATGGACTCCAGGTCTCCCCATTCTGTGATAAAGGTGGGATTGCTTCCAGGGAAGCAGTGGGCCATGATGATCAGACTACGGTTGTAGGAGTTTGGATGAGCTTGTAAGGCTGCGTGATCATAGGAAGTGGTGATTTTTCTTTCAATAATGTGGCACTTCAATGTGTTGGGGTTCATCCAGGTTATGTGCCCACCCTTTTCTGTGTTGTCAGTTTGTGACCAGGATTGTTGAGTCCCAGATATCGAGGATTGAAGTGAAGTTGCCAATGACCCATGTTTCTGCTGGGGCCCAGCATGCAATATTTTCTGCTTCCATAAGGTGTTTGGTATTAGATTCATTCTTCATCACTAATCAAACATTGATGCTCTCAAATACAATGTGATTTAGGTCTAGGGTTGAAGCAGCTAGAATCCAGTTCCACGTTTCAAATTCGAAATACAACATTCATGTCATATTTTAAATTGTACTGTGCAGTTTTATCACTAAATTATCCACCCGAAAGTGATTTAAAGCAATCATTCTACTTTTGCTTATTTTTCTTCTTCAAAAGGACTGTATATCAGAATGCATGTTTTATACTCCTTTACTTATCCAACAGAAAGTTTATCTTATTTTATATTTTAGAGAGGTGGAGTACCACTGAAAACAAACATACCCTGACAAGTAATATCAATGTAATGTCTTATGAGGACATCTGTAGGTTATCAGTGGTACTGCACCTCACCAATCACAGTGTGATTTCACATGAGGACATCTGCAGGTTGTCAGTGCTACTGCACTTCTCCAATAAAGTCAGTTGTGAGGACATCTGCAGGTTGTCAGTGCTATTGCACTTCTCCAATAAAGTCAGTTGTGAGGACATCTGCAGGTTGCAGTTGATTGGAGAGGTGCAGTACCACTGACAGCATAAAGGTGTCCTTGTAAGAAATCACATTGAGATAAGAATTCCAATGTAGGACAAGTACGACCGAAGCCTGCAATTAAACATGCACAATAATAATTGTATAAATAATTATATATACAATTGAAAGATGTCACCCCACATTTGCGCTGTTGCTCCTTCCCCTCCCGTGCTGTCTCGCCTATTTCTTGTGCTATCCCTCCTCCCCCTTGAACTGTCCCTCCTCCCCTCTTACAATGTTGCTCCTTACCCCTAGCACTATTGCTCCTTTCCCTACTTGTGCTGTACTTTCTACTCTCCTTGTGCTATCCCTCCTCACTCCTTCCTCTGTCCCTCATCCCCCTTGTGCTGTCCTTTCTCACCCCTTGCATTGCCCATCCTCCCTCCTTATGCTGTGCCTCCTTCCACTTGCGCTGTCACTCCTTCGCTATCTGTTGTCCCTCCTTCCCAACCTGTTGTCACTCCTTCCCAACCTGCTGTCACTCCTTCCCCTTTATGCTTTTGCTTTTCCCCCTTACACTTGTGCTCCTCACCCTGGTGCTGTTGTACCCCCTTGCGCTGTTGCCCCTCCTGCCCTGCGCTACCGCTCCATCCCCTTGTGTTGCCGTTCCCTCCCCCTTGGGCTGGCGCTCTTTCCCTCTCTCGCGCTGTCGCTCTGCACATCTTTGTGCTGTCGATCAGGCCCTTTTCTGCTGTTGCTCTGCCTCATCATTGCCCTCACTCCTTCCCCCATTTGCACTGTCACTCCTTCCCCCTTGTGCTGACCCTCCTCCCTTTGTGCTGCCTCTCCTGCCCCCTTGGGCTGGCGCTCTTTCCCTCTCTCGTGCTGTCACTCTGCACACCTTTGTGCTGTCAATCAGGCCCTTTTCTGCTGTTTCTCTGCCTCATCATTGCCCTCACTCCTTCCCCCATTTGCACTGTCACTCCTTCCCCCTTGTGCTGACCCTCCTCCCCTTGTGCTGTCGCTTCTTCCACTGTGAAGGAAAAACAATGTACAATGAAAAGATATACACATTTTTGATCCTCCCCCTTGTGTTTTCGTACCCAGAAGAGTAACTTTGCTGAAAATGTTGGGGGGGACATCTTGACAACTGAAAGAAAGGGGCGGTGTGGATTGGGTGAACGTTGGAATTGAGGGATACGACTAAACTACTACTCCGACCTTACCACCACCCCCTCCCACGCACTGGCATGTTCCTCCTCACCCTGTCTATCAAGCAACGCCTTGCCCTGCGCATGACTCGCCACCATCTCACTCAGCTGTGCCACTTCACATTTCCTGTGCCGTGCAATTCCCCTGCTCACCCAACCCCTGCTCCACTCCTTCACTAGACCATGGGCAGGCCCCCTCTGCTAACTCTAGACCCACCTTATCATCCCCCACCCCTTCAGAATGACCCCTGAGGCGTTGTTAGACCCTTGGCCACTAGTTTTCTCTGGGTTTTCCTGTTCTGCTTATTACTGCACTTCTCTTATCCCCTTACATGCCCCATAGAATGTCCCTAATCTTCAAGTACCTGTCTGCCTCATCTCAGATTCTCCTATGTATGTGCCCACTCCCCATCGCAGCTCAACCCCCTTCACTCGCCCTTGCAGTACCCAACACTTCCCTAGCCATGACTCGCTTCCTCTCCCCGAAGCCCCTCTTCCATCACCTCACCTATCTATCTACCCCCGATCTCCCCTCCCACGTGGCATCTCACATCCCCCTGGACAAGTCACCCATCACCTCATGTTCACCTGTTCACCCCTTACACATGGCACCTCACCCGCCCCACTTGTCGCCTTCTCACTGTGCTGCTGCCTGTCTCCCATCACCTCACCTACACCTGGTAGCCCCTCCCACGTGGTACCTCACATCCCTTGTCCGCTTCTAACTACGCTGCTGGAGGCCAGCATGAAAAAAGAGTTCCTGGTAGTAGGAACATACTCAAAGGTAAGTACTGGGACGAGGAAGAGTAGGACTAGAAGTAATTTTTTTAAATTTTTTTTTATTTACTTGTCTACAATCAAAAGAAAAATTAGATTTTTACAAGAGATCACATCCCATATCTCAGATGTGAATAGATCATCAGAGCTGTTAAATTGCAGAACAGATAGGATCAAGAAGAAAGAAGAAGAAGAAGACAGTGCAGCATGAAGAGAGAAGAGATGAGATGTAGGACTGCATCGTGGAGATTTTGTTAAATGGAACCGAGTGCGGTCCCACTCTCTGATGCTCGCTTAAGAGCCGCCTCCAAAATGTTTACAGCTGCGGTTGCCCATTTAGTTTTTTCGCCTGCAACCAGTCTACACCACCATGCATCTTCTTCTCGAGATGACGCGTCATGCATTAATGGTAGCAAAAAAGCTTCACGCAAATATGCTGTTTTTGCACAGTTTAAAAGTAGGTGCTTTACAGTTTCCTCCTCTTGAGTCTCTGGGCATAGTCTGCATGTTTTTATGGTGGATTTTGACCGGATGGCTTTGATTTCCTGAGTTAGCATGAGATTAAGTCTCAATTTCATGAAGTTCTTCTGTAGCCTTTTGTCAGGGAATTTTATACAGTTATTCAGAGGTCTGTTCAGCTTGTTAGTAATTGGCGGCAAGTGAGCAAGTAATTTATTTGCCGTCGCAGCCTCGCATGTTTGAATCCAGTCCTCCTGGGCTATTTTTCTCTTTAGCTTGGCAGGATTGTGGATTAGGTCTTCTGATGTACAAGCCAAACCAGCCAGATTTTTCTGTAATTCTTGCTCCCATTTCTTCAGAGCGATGCAATGGCCTTGGGTAAGTTCCTTCTGAATTGCTTTAAATAAAGGTAAAGCATCTGGAGAAATGATTTTACACAGAAGTCTCATTTGGCTTTGCTTGACTGACGCTTTCATCGATAGGAGGCCCAATTCACGCCTGATAGCTGAGATAGATGTTGATTTTGGAAGGCCCAGTACTGCTTTCCACAAAAAGCCTTCCAGTTTCGGCCATATCGAGTCTTGGATGTTTAGTGCTGCGTCCATTGCGTAGATCATTGATGGGACCACCTTTTGTTTATAGAATTGTATCGCTGGTAGGAGGGAAAATTTTCCGTATTTCCGATCAACAAGTTTGGTCTGAGTGGTTAATGATTTTATTTTCAGCCACAAGGCCAAATGTGTGGCTTTTTCTGACCGCGTTGCGTCGAACATTATTCCTAAGTATTTTATACTAGCAACTGTTTCGATCTTCTTGTTGTTCAGAAACCAGCGATCGTTGCTACGTGTAGATAGACAAGTTTTCCCCATGATCAGAATTTTGGATTTGGCGGTGTTTATTTCCAAATCGTTCTCCTCAATGTATTTGGCCAGGTTGTTAAGTTGGCGCTGAAGCCCAATTTGTGTCTGATCCATAAGGATTAGGTCATCCGCATAGAGTAGTCTAGATATTGCGGTGTTTCCTACTTTTGGTGGAAAGACTCTTAACGTGTTTGGGTGTGTTGGTAGTCACCCAAAAATGCTATGAAGAGGGCTGGGGCAAGCGGACATCCCTGCTTCACGCCTCGTTCCGATGGAAATTGCGCTGACATCAGGCCTTGTTTGTTGAGACGAACTCTCAGCTTTGTGTCCGTATGCGGAGCGATCATCGGTCCTAGGATTTCTCCCGGGCAATTCCAGTTCGATAATTTTGACCAAAGCTTCCGTCGCCCAATTCTATCGAAAGCCTGCGTCAGATCAACGAATGCTATGAATACTTTCGGTGCACCATTCTTCACATTTTCTTTTATGATATTTAATATCATAATTTTTATACTTGTACTCGCGTTTTTCACAAAGCCTGTTTGAAGTTCATCGAGGCATGGTGCGGTTCTTGCCCACCCGTGAAAGCGCGAAAGGAGAAGAGTTGCGAAGATCTTGCCCATGATGTCTAGCAGGGCTATAGGCCTATAATTCACTGGATTGTCTCTACTTCCCTTTTTGAAGATGGGCACTATCAGTGCTTCTGTCCATGTTCTGGGGATTTGTTTCTTTACCTGGCATTCATTGAAGATTTTGGATATTAAAAAGGACCATTCTTTGGGATGTTGCTTTAAGTCCATGTTTGTTAAGCCATCAGGGCCCGGTGCCCTAGAAGTTTTCAGCTTAAGAATTGCGGTCAAAATTTCTTCTCGATCTGCAAGATCTGCCCATGTGGTCGTTATCGGAGGAGCAGATGGTTCTGATGTTTCAGGCAGAGATGCAAATTGAGCAGAAAAGAAGGATGTCCAGGTCGATTCTGGTATAACATTAGATAGTTGGTTAGCTTACTCATTGCTTTTGTTTTTGATCAGCGCCCAGAAGTCTTTCAAATTTTTGGTCATCAAGGTTTTAAGCATTTTTTCGGCGTCATTCTGATACATGACTCCTTTGTGGTGTTTCAGCCGTGCTTTGTATGATTTTGCGGCGGCTATAGCAGTTTCTTTTTGCTTGTTATTGTCAGAGACTCTAGCCAAACGCCTCAGTTTACGGAGTTCTCTTCTTCTCAGTACTAGTTGAGAATCATATTCATGGGATCTGTTGTCATTTGATGGGTTTTGGATGATTTGCCTTTTCCTGTACTTCACAAGTAACGGGAGGTAGTTTGGTCTGATTTGCGAGGAAGTATTGTTGTCATCTACCTCGTCAAATTTCCGGGCAATGTCTATGATGTTTGATGCTGAAAGTTGTATACGCGAAAGGTTGCTTGAAACCTCCAAATCAAATGGATAGAAATCTTTTGGAGTCCACACTGACTTAAGTGTCATAGACAGCAGATTATGGTCGCTGGCTTTTGTATGGTAGACTTCATAGGAGTCAATAAATGACAGAAGGGAATGGGAAGCAAAAATGTAGTCCAGAGTTGCCAAGGTGTCGAGTCGTTCCCAAGTTGGAATCAATGGAGGGCTGCCACGCAACACTGCCACATTGTGGAAATTTCTAGAATCCATGAGATCCGACCAAAGTACACCTCGTTCCGAGGATGGTAATAAATGAAGGCTTGTCTCAGATTGTTCACACCTAGCAGTCAGGTCTCCGCAGATAAGGATATAGTCAGTGGCCAATTCGATGGTAAATTTGTCTAAGATATCTGTGACCGCGTTGCAGAACTCCGAATTTGTTGTTCTTTGCGGGTTCCAATAAACGTTTATGATGGCTAAACTGGATTTAGTTTTTCTTTCGCGATGGATTTTCATGGTGGATCCACCCTGTTTGTAAAGCCAAAATACCATAGGATTCTGCCACTTTCTTTTTGATGGAAATGCCTGATCCGAGTAGGACTAGAAGTAATGAATATTACTGGTAAGTAATCCGGGCAATGGTTTATGGTTTGGAAATCTCCCATGCAAAGATCGGCAGGTAGTGTGTTGCCCCAATACTGGCTGGATGTGTCCTAAACACGTTGCTGCTATCCCGTTGAGAAGTAAATGGTTGTGCATTTATAATTAAGAAAGCTATTTAAAAAAAAAAAGAGAAATGTATTACTATAATAAAAGGTGCATGCCTTTTTTAAATTAATAATCACGTTTACAAAGCTACTTTCCTCTTTAAGGAAGCAGTCATCACCATCTCATTTTATATAATTTGCGACATCTTTTCAGGGGTGACAGTAACGCCAACAGTTTTGGCTTTTGTGTAGTCATGGCACATGCCTTTTTCCAAGCACTGCTATAGTGGTACAACCTGGCCACAGCTGGTAAATGGTATGATGATGACCTGATCATACGATGTCAGTGACTGGCAAATGCCTTTCTAATACCTAAACGCACAACACGGATGCCTTTGCTAGTGCTTGCTGGTCAGGAACAGGTGCAAGGACACACATATAGCCTATGAATCAAGTGGCTGCAGGCACATTTGGTTAAGATGTTTTTACTTCATTGAGCTCATTTACAGCTGCCACTAAACCATTAACGCCCAGAAAACTGCTTAAAAAACAACACTCGTGGGCCCTATGAAGCACAAAGGGTGATATAAATGGGTGATAGATATAGCTCAAAAAGAAGCCAGGTCGGAGTGTTTTGGGCAGGGAGGGGCATGTGGTGGGTTGGACTTGCCATAGTGATTACTATTGCTGTGGCCGGCAATGGGTTGGTAAAAAGCCAAACATCCACAAGCTGTGTCAATCCTGACATCCCATATCCCCTATCTTTACTCCAATGCCATGGGCGGCGATAAAGTGACACCTAACAGCCAGAACTTCAAAGTAGATTGGAGTCACTTTCATTTTACTGTAAAGACTGTCAAGTAAGACCACGTTCCACCGATTTTACTTTCTTCTTAAAAGAAAAGACAGATCTGTAATATGTATTAAGTTTTGTCCCAATTAGATATATTTTTGGCTTAACAGATCGAGTTTTTAAATGAGACATTTCCTTAGGTGCGTTCCAGAAATTGCACAAACTTAGACAGTGCAGGTACTGGTTGTGTGACAAGATACCAATATGAGGGCTCACAATCAACAATATATCCGAACTCCCCAAACGGACCGGCGCTGGCGGTGCATTTTCACACAGTGTGGGTGACTTGCACACGTCACAGGCTGATGTTTTACAGTCATTGAGATTGCCCTATGAACTCTCTATGGCTCACTAATTGCAAAATAAAATGGAATTCAGCTCACCTGGTGGTCACAATGCAATGCGGCCCTCAGGCTCTCCTGCCAAAAGATGGGGGGAGGACAAAAAGGCATGACACATAAGTTGGGGGGGGACATAACCCCCTGTAACCCCCTATAATTACACCCATGGTCGTACCTCCCCTTGCGATGTGGCCTCTCCCGCTTGCACTGTTGCTCCTGGCCCTTGCGCTCTTTCTCTCTAGTGCTGTTAACCCACACAGCTTTGTGCTGTCAATTAGCCCCCCCTTTGTGCTGTTCCTCTGCCCCCCCTGCCCTGTCATTCTGTCAAACTAGAAATTATATCGTGCCTCCTATTGCTATGAATATTTGTATATTGGTATTGGCCTACGCCAAGCTGCTAACAAGCTACTTGCGAAGAAATTCGTGTTGCACGGTCCTGACCCTAAAATCAATGTAAGCCCCCATTTTAGGTTCTCTCTCCCAGTAAAGTCACCCTGTGAGTCAAAATGGTGGACGATGTCATTCAGAAAAGAACATGGCCGACATAACCTTTGTGTACAGCTAATATACAACTTGCCTGCACGCCACTTGTTAGGGTCATGAACTGAGACCTTGTCCTTTTGCTGACCTGTGTGTAATGGATTACTTGTATCAACAAAACTGATCTATGTACATATATTAAACATAATGTCGTTTGAGTAACTGAATGGGAACGCCTGTTTAACTACATTGTACAAATTAAGTCCTATGGCGTAATGTTAGGCCTAGAGCATACACGGTCTCCATTGTTGCTTGTTGATGTATAAACCAAAGATGAACTAGATACATATAGACAAACAAATTAGAAGTAAACCTGGCACGAGCCCTAGATCAGTAACATATTAAAGGAATATTAACCCGCAGTAGGGCTGGACAGCAGGCTGGAAATTGTATAAAAGCCTGACTGTTCCAAGGTATTATTGCACTCACTGAGCACACCGAACCACGCTGGAGTTTGCTGTGTTGTACTGAGGGCTGATAGCTATCTGATTTTGTTCTGTTCTTTTTGTAACTGGATTCAGTATAAAATACTTTGTATGTTCCTTTGTAACCTGTGTTTGGTGTATTTCCTTTTGGGCTACCCGGCCTCATATTATTTCTCTGTTTTCACAGTTGGCGCCCTGAATAGGGACCCTCAAGATTGATGCCGGATTGTTGAAGGTTGACGCACGCTATCGAACCGGGATCGGACGGTGTGACAAAAAGGGGCCCCTGGATGAGACGCGACACCTCAGCAGCGCTGCACGATCCGATCCCTGGATGATAAATTTGCGGTCCGTGATGGCATCTTGACGAGGGTCCACTTATCGAGGCGGGCAGATTTGCCGAAATCACCATACACGAGGTAAGATTAGTTAGGTAAGATTCTTAGAAGTACCGATCGGTCCTCCTTAGGTTTGGTCAGGTGAGTCGTGACTCGATTCTTAATTTAATCCTGACAATTTGAATTTGGCGCATTGTATCTCTAGACACAATTATTGACCAGGTAACACCAAGAATTTGAGATATGCTGGGAAATTGTCTACCTGCTTTAGGGCATTATTCCGCAGCGATAGACAATCTTTGGAATTTAGCCGTCCCGCACCACAGCAGGGGTCACCGGCGTGTACTATGTACTGTAAGCATGACATTGGAAGCATAGTATTTAATGATATTTGGCACAGACAAACCAGACATGCCTCTGAACTTCAGTGGCCAATCAATGGTAGTTTTGAGATCCCTCGTATTGAATATTTGGAGTCAGTCTTGTTAAAGAAAAAGGCTAGGCCTGCAGCATTTGATGTTCTGCAGAATTGGAAAAAATAAGCGTTACAACAGCTTAAGAGTAGAGAGAAACATGCGCGCCGTCATAAAACGAACGCCGAAAAAGCGTTGTTATATGACCAGGATAAACAGTCTGAGTCGGTTAGAAATATGGATAGGGCTTTCTCACTCGGTATTAAGAAAATCTATCCTTCTAAAGATCTTCATGTTTCTGATGAGTTTATTGACAAATTGCTAAATGAACGAAGGCCTGGTGCCTCTGCACCACCTCCGTATGTTCCTCTTCCCGCTGCTGTACCTTTTCCTGCTGTTATTCCTACTCTTCCTGCTCAACCTGTTCTTCCTATTCCTCTGGTTGTTGTCCCTCCACCTGCTCCTCCGCCTCTTCCCATTGCACCGGTAATAGTACCTCCATTGAATTTGCCTGCTCCCCCTCTTCCTAGTAGTCCTGCACCGCTTGTAGTTGATTAAGGTGCGGGGTCGAGGGTTGTTACTCGTAATACTGTTCCTACAGAAAAGAAACAGGATTTGTTTGCCTGGGCTAAGCATTGTCTAGAGAGGGATGATCAAGCTAATGTTTTTGCCACACTTTCTAATATGGATAATTTTCCTGAGAAAAATGTTTTCATTGAAGGTTTAGGGATTCATTTATGTGTAATGTGGGGAAGATTAAATAATGCAGATCTCCCACAAGGGTTAAGGGATCTAAATACTTTAGCGTTTTCAAGAGACACTGTGGAGAAAGTAAATGAGCATGTTGAGAGGATATTTGAGTATAGAAAGGAATTGGAAAGGTTAAAAAATGAGGAAGACGAAGAAGAAAGTATGTATGTACAGAAACGATTTTTTCCGTGTCGTAAATCGATATCTGAGGAAGCACGAATTTGTACAAAAGATGCGATTAGATGGATCTCAGACTTGTCAATAACTCCAGTTGAGGTGTATGACACATACAGTCAATATACGCTAGAAATGCAGAGGAAAGTGATACAGGTAATGGTAGAGTACCTACAGGATGAATCTGTAAAAAGGAAGATTAGTTGTCCCACAGAGTTATTGAGTATTTATAAGAGAGCTTTTTCACCTGACACTTCTTCGACTGCTTTAGCGCTCGACTTAGCTCTGTTGCTTAGTAAGCATTCGGAGTTGCCTATATCTCAGTTGCCTATGAGAGAGGCACCTCCGACATTTGTCCCAAAAGTTGAGATTCCTGCTAATGTTGCAGCAGGTACACCTGCTGTGGATATTCCCACACATTATGTATCGCAGTTTGTTCACGTCCCATTTTCACGAAAGTAAATGAACACTATTAGACAATCTATTCCCGACATTAGGAAAAATCCAACATGGTTCTATAAAGAAATAGAGTCCATCTTGCAGTCCTCAGTATTCACCCTAGGCGATATTGATTTGTTATTTCCTGTACTCCTGCCCGTAGATTTGTGGAAACAAGTTAGGACTATAGATGATGTACCAGGGTTGGGAGATACATGGGCTAACATAGTTAGGCTTTATGGGGAAAGGCCAGCTGGTGAGAGACCTCCTCAGGTGATACTAACTTTGCCTGACAGAATCATTGAAAAATTAAAAACTATAATTCCCGAAAAGAGAATTATCTGGGACAAGCTTACGGCCTGTGTCCAAGGAAAGTCTGAGGGTGCTACCGAGTTCTTTAATCGGTTCGAACAGGTATTCTCGGATTTCAGTGGACAGGACTTAGGCACATTGTCTGGGAAAAGATTATTTGTGGACAAATTTGTGCGTGGATTGCTGCCCGCCATCCAATCACAAATTATATCTTCTGAGAGCGCTTGGCAGGCGAAATCCCAATCAGAAGTACTACACATGGCTCAGTACTACGAGAACCGTGTCAATGATGAAAGTCGAGAAGAGAAAAGGTGATTTAAAGACTAAAGTATTGTTACAACAAATTGTTAGAGGCCCCAGAGGGGGTAGTTCGCAGACTAGAGGTCAGTATGTTCCACAAGGGAATGTGCCCTTGGGTCCTGTGAACATTAACCAGTGTGCCTATTGTCGCCAGGAGGGTCATTGGCGTGCACAATGCCTCGTCCTTCGACAGAGGTCGAATAACACATTTGGAAATATGGGTAGGCGATCCAGAGGTCGCCCGGGTGTAGGGGGCCCTGGTAGAGGTCAGTTTTCACAGGATCCCCAGCAACCTTTTTCACAGGATAATCAGACTTCGAGTGTGGATACTAGAAACATATTCGATCATCCTTATGCTGCTTACCTCTCTGAAGAGCTTCCTTTTGACGATATTTTGTTTCTCTAGGATTGCCCGAAGCAGGGTTTGGAACCTACACCTATTCCCGTTAATCAGAAAGGTCCCTACGTTGAAATGGTAGTGGGAAATAGGAAACATCAGTTTTTGATAGGCACTGGGGCACAGAAGTGTTTCATTGATCATTCTCGGGTTCCAAACATTCCACTGTCAGGGCAAACCAATGTCTCTGTAGGGTTTTCTGGCACACCAGTTGTTTGTCCGGTTTCTTCCCCGGTACCTATCTCTTTGGGTCCCTTTACGGACCACCATCCATTTCTTTTGACTTCGAATTGTGGAGAAAATTTGTTGGGGTTGAATCTGTTGAAGGATTTAAATGCGGTAATTCATTGTTCTTCGGATCGAGTGCAATTGACGATTTCACCACAGCAATTTTCTGTCTCTCAATTCTTGACTAGACCTTTGCCGTCAGAATTCATTGATGTACCAGAGTGTTTATGGGCAATTGATGACAATGATGTCAGTGTTCTACAGATTGAGCCTGTTAAAATAGTCTTGAAACATGGAATTAAGCTGCTATGCATTCCACAGTATAAGATCTCAGTTGAGGGAGAGCGAGCTTTGAAATGCATTGTTTCTGATTTTGTGCATCGAGGGGTGATTGAGGAAATTGCAGGTAGTTTGTGCAATAGTCCGATTTTACCCGTTTACAAGAAAGGCGATAATGCAATTCCATTCTGTTTCATAATTGATTTGCGTGCCGTTAATAAAGTTGTCACTCCACAATTTCCAATTGTGCCTGATGTGACAACGATATTAACTATTCAGTGTTGTGAACCTGAAGAATGCTTTCTTCAGTATTCCTATACACAAGGACAGTAGATATTTGTTTGCGTTCACCTTAGGGGACGCTCGTTCACATTTACTCGTGCACCTCAAGGTTACACCGAGAGTCCTAGCATTTATAGTAGGGCTTTGAAAGAACAGCTTGATACTCTTGAATTACCCTATACTTGTACGCTGCTTCAGTACGTTGACGACTTGCTTTTAGCCGCAGATTCTGAGAGCTCTTGTAAAGAGGGCACTGTATTGTTGCTTATCCATTTAGCTAAGCATGGTCACAAAGCTTCGCTTAAAAAGTTTCAATATTGTTGCCAGGAGGTCACCTATTTAGGCTATCTCCTGTCAAAGGAGGGAAGAAGATTGACACCTGAAAGAATAAAACACATTTCTGGCATGTCTGTCCCAAATACACAGAAGGAAGTTAGAGCCTTGATAGGTATGACTTCTTACTGTAGGTTATGGATCCCAAACTTCTCACTAGTGATAAAACCGATGTTGGCCTTGACGAAGAAGGGCATTTCTTCCCCATTGCCATGGACCTCGGAACACCAGCAATCGTTTGACTTGCTTAAGACTGCATTATGCTCTGCACCAGTTTTGGGCACACCAAACTATGAAAAGGCCTTTGTGTTGTTTGTGCATGAATGTGATGGATGTGCTTTGGCTGTATTAACGCAGGAACATGGAGGGAAGAATAGGCCGTGCGGTTACTTTTCTTCCGCCCTTGATCCTGTAGCATGCGCTTTGCTAAGATGTTTGCAAGCTGTCGCTGCTGCTGCTGCGTCTGTTAAACAGAGTAAGGGAATGGTCCTAGGCCATGATCTAACCCTGATGGTGCCTCACTCTGTAGATGTTCTACTGAACAGTACCCAAACGCAACACCTCACCAGGTGTTGTGTTCTTAATCCGGCTGAACTCCTACCTTTCCTGCAAAATACTGATGAAGAGGCACATGACTGTCTGTATGCTACCGAACAAGAAACAAAAGGTAGAATTGATCTAAAGGATACTCCTTTGGTTAATCCACAAGGGGAGCTGTTTTGTGATGGCTTCTGTTTCAAACTTCCGGATGGTACATCCACAGCTGCTTATGCAATCACTACATTGAGCACGGTCGTGGAAACCAAGAGAATCACGCATAACTCCGCGCAGGCCGCAGAGATCATAGCATTGACCCGAGCTTGTGAACTTTCCAAAGGGCTTACAGTAAATATATATACTGATAGTCAGTATGCCTTTGGGGTGGCTCACAACTTTGGGTGACTTTGGTCAGAAAGAGGGTTTTTAAATTCGCATGGCACCAAGATTCAACATGGCTCCCTGATAGTACAACTGCTCTCAGCGCTTGCGCTCCCTACTCAGTTAGCAGTTGTAAAATGTGCAGCACATCGAAAGATTGTAGATGATATTGGAAAAGGGAATGCTTTCGCTGATCAGATAGCTAGACAAACTGCCACTGAGCTATTTACGGAGATATATGTTTCAAGGGAGACTGTAGATGCCTATGTAATGGATGAGGGTGTTGGGTCTGTACGGGATATCCAAGCCGATGCCACATTAGAAGAATCCAAGAGGTGGGCTGAGGGCTTGGGGAAACTCGATGATGATGGGCGTTGGGTGGACATGGTTGACGGAAAATGGCTACTTCCTGACTCCTATGTGATGATGATGGTCATCATGGCACACGGTCCTACGCATGTGTGTGCTCAGCAGATAACAAAATGTTAGAGTAAATTTGGGTAAATGATAAAATTCCGAGAATTGCTCAGCGTTATGTCCATAACTGCATGATTTTCCTACAACATAATGTGGGAAAGGGGACAGCAACTCCAAGGGGAAGTTTTGGGCCACCCTCTGTCCCGTTTGTAGTAATCCACTTTGATTTTATTGAAATGGAACGATGCAACAATCTAATGTATGTCCTTGTGGTCATTTGTGCCTTTAGTAAGTGGGTTGAGGCTTTCCCTGTCAAAGATGCTACAGCCATGACCACTGCAAAGACCATGTTAAAAGAATACTTCCCGCGGTTCGGTTTGCCGAGAGTTATCTGGTCGGACAATGGTCCACATTTTATCGCCGCTGTAATTCTACAGATATGTGCGGCATTGCAAATTAACAAACGATTTCATTCGGCCAGACATGCTCAGAGCGCCAGACTAGTGGAAAGACACAATGGTATCATCAAGAACAAGCTCGCTAAGACGTGTGCCGGCACCAAATTAAAATGGCCGGATGCCTTACCGATCGTGTTACTAGCCATGCGTACAACCCCTCAAACTAAGACTGGGCTCTCTCCATTTGAGGTGGTAATGGGGAGACCTGCTAATATCTGGAACCTTGCAAAATGTCGAACTTTGAAAAATGTTGAGAAAATATTACTTTCAGATTATTGTAGTCAGTTGACTAAAAACCTGTATTTGATTTATCACCAGGTGCGAGAAGCCTTACCTGTACGATACGAGGGCCCAGGTCACAGCATACGGCCTGGGGAGTGGGTGCTCGTGAAGTCCTTCGAGCGCTCCACCTTCCTTGCACCTCGGTGGCGAGGCCCATTCCAGGTCCTGCTGGTCACCCAGACAGCGGTGCGCGTCGCAGGCAGGAAGCACTGGATCCACGCGTCGCATGTCAAGAATCTTCCTCACCCAGTGCCACACGTTACAGAAGAAACAGAACCCCTCGCTAACGCTGCAACCAACAGTCCTAAAGCAGTAAATAGCGTTGAGAGTGTTTCGGAGAATCTTTCCAAGCCCATGGAGCTTGGGAAATCTGCCATTTTGTCTCCACACTCTCAAAAAGTTTTACTTCCGGAAATTGCTGTTCCAACTTCACTTGTCTCTGATACGTTGCTTCCAACGGGAAGTGACGACACACTGTTTTCAGATCACTCAGTACCAGGAACAGCAAGGTACCAGCTACGTCCGAGAAAATAGACATACAGCACGGTCTTGCTGTACATGTGATAGACATATGGCACGGTTCGACTGTGCATTCAAAGAAGGAAAGGCTCATCGAGGGCTTGCTTTTGCCCAAATTTGAGAAAGGGGATTCTGTTGGCTAGGGTTGGGGAAGGACTAAGAAGTCACGCTACCGGGGGGTCGCCAGCAACGAACATTGGGGTTTCCATCGAAGACTACAATGCCTGCTACCGCCACCGCTCGTATTGGACTTGTAAATGATCGGGTGACCAGCCAGGACAATGGACAGAAAATCTGGGCCCCGAAAATGTATTGCTGTGTTTTTATGATAATGTTTGGCTTTATAATAGTCACTGTTTTAGGCTTTTGGTACATTGAAGAAATGCATCCTTTAGAGTCTTTGCTGCCGACTGAAAATGTGCCCACTGTTCCTACACCTTTTGTACATTCGCACACTTTGTCTCCTAGAGATTTCCAGCATAGGAAAAAATATTATAATAATACTTTTCTGCTTATTATGAACGCTACACATGCTATCTTTAATAGATCCAACTGTTGGGTCTGCTCACATTTACCGCAACATGGGGATAAGGGGCTAGGTTGGTATATTCACCCTTTACCGTTGACAACTGCTTGTTATGCTTCTCTCAGAGCACTGTTCTTTGGCCTTTGGAACGATAGCATCTCGGGGAACTTTGATGGCACTAATTTGAACAGTTTTGAGAAACGTGTTTTGACTCCCCTGGAATGCTCGCTTTTCCCAAATAGGAGTAAGCTCGACATTGCTTCTATTAGGCCTTCTGATAGACTGTCTTGTCCTTTCCAATCTTTGATTTCCTTTAAAATGGCTCCGATAGGCAATATGGACGCCATGCCTCCTTCCTACACTGTTAACCATAGCCCAGATTGAGTTTCTTTCTGCATACAGAGGAATGGCACTCGGTCAATGGGAGATTTTAAAGGTTGTGTCAACGTTGCAAATTTGACTGGGGAAGACAGACCTGTGTATGTAGGCGAACCTGTCTATTTCGTTTGCGGTAATGTAGCATTTCCATGGTTGACCAGGGATTGGCAGGGAACTTGTTATTTAGGGATCCTGTTACCTGGGGTGTTCATAGCAAGTACTGTAGAAGTTTCAAAGGCTTGTCCACAGCAGGACGAGAATGCTGACACTCCAGCACAAATCTTGGGAGATATAGCAAAATCAGTTGTGCCCTTTTGGGGGCAGATAGCGAATTCCGAAGATATCAGGAGACTAGCGAGAGTACTGGAGAGAACCATCAACCGGACCACAGATATACTCTATAACATGACATTAGAGCAGAAAGCGATAAGATTAGTAGCACTTCAGAACCGGATGGCTAGGTGGAGTATGTAAATTAGTGGGGTCCGCTTGTTGCGTTTTCGTGCCAGATTCCTCCCCAACTATTTTCAAGGCAATACAGAATCTGCACGTCCTTAGTTCAGAAGTGCATGTTCTCGAGGGAAACTGGGATTTTAGCGCTTGGTTCTGGGACTTCTTGCGATCTTGGGGTTGGAAAGTGCTTTCAGACTTGCTGATCATTATGAGAATTCTGCTATTTCTCTGTTGTTGTATCCAATGTCTACCTAGTATATGTTCGATGCTAGGGGGATGTTGCGCTCAGGCGATAGGTACAATAGGACATAAAGTGTATACCCCGGATAAAACCTCTAAGGAGTATGTACTAAAGGAGATCCTAGTAAAAGATCTGATGGCGATAGATATATCTGACAGCGATTCAGGGTGTATGGACGATGACGCATGGAGTTATTTGCAAGGAGATCAGAAGTAGTTTAGCACTTGGCATAGGCCAAAAGGAGGGGTTGTCAAACTAGAAATTATATCGTGCCTCCTAGTGCTATGAATATATGTATATTGGCCTACGCCAAGCTGCTAACAAGCTACTTGCGAAGAAATTCGTGTTGCAAGGTCCTGACCCTAAAATCAATGTAAGCCGCAATTTTAGGTTCTCTCTCCCAGTAAAGTCACCCTGTGAGTCAAAATGGTGGACTATGTCATTCAGAAAAGAACTTGGCCGACATAACCTTTGTGTACAGCTAATATATAACTTGCCTGCAGGCCACTTGTTAGGGTCATGAACTGAGACCTTGTCCTTTTGCTGACCTGTGTGTAATGGATTACTTGTATCAACGAAACTGATCTATGTACATATATTAAACATAATGTCGTTTGAGTAACTGAATGGGAACGCCTGTTTAACTACATTGTACAAATTAAGTCCTACGGCGTAATGTTAGGCCTAGAGCATACACGGTCACCATTGTTGCTTGTTGATGTATAAACCAAAGATGAACTAGATACATATAGACAAACAAATTAGAAGTAAACCTGGCACGAACCCTAGATCAGTAACATATTAAAGGAATATTAACCCGCAGTAGGGCTGGACAGCAGGCTGGAAATTGTATAAAAGCCTGACTGTTCCAAGGTATTATTGCACTCACTGAGCACACCGAACCATGCTGGAGTTTGCTGTGTTGTACTGAGGGCCGATAGAAAACTGATTTTGTTCTGTTCTTTTTGTAACTGGATTCAGTATAAAATAAAGTTTTGTAACCTGTGTTTGGTGTATTTCCTTTTGGGCTACCCGGCCTCATATTATTGCTCTGTTTTCACAATTCCTTCCCCCATTTGCGCTGTCCCTCCTTTCCCTTTGCACTGTTGCTTCTCCCACCTTGCGCTATTGCCCCTCACCCCTGCGCTGGTGTACCTCCCTTTGCGCTGTCGCCCCTCCCGCCTTGCACTGTCGCTCCCGACCCTTGCGCTCTTTCTCTCTAGTGCTGTTACTCTGTACAGTTTTGCGCTGTCCATTAGTCCCCCCTTTGTGCTGTTGCTCTGCCCCCTCTCTGCCCTGTCATTCCTTCCCCCATGTGCGCTGTCCCTCCTTCCCCTTTGCACTGTTGCTTCTCCCACCTTGCGCTATTGCCCCTCACCCCTGCGCTGGTGTACCTCCCTTTGCACTGTTGCCCCTCCCTCCTTACACTGTCACTCATGGGCCTTGCGCTCTTTCTCTCTAGTGCTGTTACCCCACACAGCTGTGTGCTGTTGATTAGCCCCCCCTTTGTGCTGCTGCTCTGCCCCCTCTCTGCCCTGTCATTCCTTCCCCCATGTGCGCTGTCCCTCCTTTCCCTTTGCACTATTGCCCCTCACCCTTGCGCTGGTGTACCTCCCCTTGTGCTGCCGCCCCTCCCGCCTTGCCCTGTCACTCCTTCCCCCTTGCACTGTCACTCCTTCCCCTTGTGCTGTTCCTCCTTCCCCCTTACGCTGTCGCTTCTGCCCCTTGGGCTATTGGTCCTCCCCTTGTGCCGTCACCCCTCCCGTTTTACGCTGTCGCTCCTGGCCCTTGCACTGACGCTCTTTCTCTCTCTAGTGCTGTCGCTCCGCACAGCTTTGCGCTGCTGCTCAGCCCCCCTTTGTGCTCTTGCTCCGCCCCCTCTCTGCCCTGTCGTTCCTTCCCCCCATTTGCACTTTCAATCTTTCCTTTAAATGTTAGCCAGTGCTCCTGTGTAGTGTTGCTGGCCTAGCTTTCATCTATTGGATTTTCATATTCTCCCTCGTTTACCCATTTATTTCTTATTCCTCCCCACAGGGCTCCCCTCTGCCCCCCTGCCCTGGCACTGCCTTTCATTGCCTCCCATGCTGTAATGTCTTGCTCGCTGTGCTGTCATTTCACATTCCTTCCGTCCATGCTAAATGCAAAATGCAATAAGCTACAAACGCCAAAACTATTGGCGTTGCCAATGCTTGTTTGTATTGGTGTACAGGTTCAAGTCAACAGAAACCAACATTTGGGGCAATGCTAAAGCCCAGTGGTTGCTGCGCTCCCACGTCATCCTCGGGCAGCAACAGAATTAGCAGATAGAACTATTCATGCCACCAAAGAAGGCACAGACAGAGCCTGAACCAATAGGGACGTCTGGAGAAGCTGAAAAGCAAAATCACTGCTGAAGAGAATGTAAAACTGTGCACATCAGTGTATTTACTTTGCCAATGTCTGTCCAGCTTGTCTTATCCATAAAGTGCATTGCGTTGTGTTGAATGTTGTGAGAAGCTACTGTGAATTCTGCATGATGTCTCACTATGTTTTAAATAAAGTGAATTTCGATTCCCCCCATCATAGCGCCTCACTGAGGCGATTACCCCCATCATAGCGCCTCAGTGAGTGGGTCACTCTAGAGCTCCAAACTCCTGTCCAGGACTGTGAAACCCAGCCCTCAAACCCCGCCCCCTTCTTATGGCAACCCGCGGTAAATATCCGATTACCCACAACGCATTGCGTTTAATCTGCATCCTTGCAACTTTAGTGTGATCGAATGTATCTTTTCTATTCTTACACAAATTAATTTTTCCTGATGACGCTGTGGCTCTGTTTTCGAAACAATATATAAATATATATTGTACATCTATGGAACATTTGTAGAAACTACCATACCTTTTCAGTGTGCTTATACTTTTGGCTTCCACATAACTGACGCCTCTCTGTGTATTCTTCTTTCATATGCTCGTGATCACTTGCACTTCGTGTGGCAGTGAAAGCGGGATTCAACCAATTTTTGGGGACCTCCTCTCCACACACCATGGGGGTCTATAATGCTGTACAAAGAATAACTGTGGCATGCCACCTGCTCAGGGGCAGAGACCCAGACGGGCCCCCATCGCGGTTCCTAGACCCAGACGGGCCTCCACCGCGGTTCCTTCTCTGCAGGAAGAGGTGTTCCTGCCTAGACCCAGACAGGCCCCCACCGCGGTTCCTTCTCTGCAGGTAGAGGTGTTCCTGCCTAGATCCAGACAGGCCCCCATCGCGGCTCCTTCCCCATTGCGGCTCCTTCTCTGCAGGAAGAGGTGTTCATGCCTAGACCCAGACGGGCCCCCATCGCGGTTCCTTCTTTGCAGGAAGAGGTGTTCCTGCCTAGACCCAGACAGGCCCCATCGCGGTTCCCAACGGTCTGGCTAATATTGTCATGAAAGCGTACCGAGAGGTTTGGGCAAGTTTGCTAAATATCCTGTTTCAGAAAATATTAAAGACAGGTAAAATACCCTGCTCTTGGCAGACGGCAATATTAATTCCAGTCTTTAAAAAGGGCAATAGATTCGACCCAGGCAAGTATAGGTTGCTCTCCATGCTTGATGCCACTGGAAAGATATTTGCCTCACTTTTGCTCAATGAGTTACAATCTTGGGCAGAGGGCAAAGGAGTATTGTCTAGATTCCAAAGTGGGTTTAGACAAGGCTACTCCACTGCCCACAACATCATGATTATGGATATTCTGCGAACCAGAGCCTTACGAACTGGATCGGTTCCGCTCTACGCATTATACATAGACTTCTCAGCGGCGTTTGATTCCATACCTCGTAGTCGGTTGTGGAACAAACTGTATTCAATGGGCTGCCCTGATGGTCTAATATACTATCTAAGACTCTTGCATTCAAACAATTCAGTTAAATTGAAATTAGACCAAGAAGGCCATACAACTCAAAAAGTCATACAAAATAGGGGCGTCAAGCAAGGATGCGTAACGGCTCCTTTAATCTACAATCTATATGTCTATGACATCCCTGATGCATTAAATAAGGTTAGCAATTGCCCGCCGAAAATTGGGAAAGCTAGCTGCCCAGTACTAGCATACGCCGATGATTTGGTGATATTTGATCACACCATTAGCGGGATGCGAAGATCTGCCGTTGCATTATGGGAATATGCAGAAGAGAATGGCCTGAGCATTAATTTAGGAAAAACAAAGATTATGAGATATACAAAAAAAAAGGTCTCCCGCGTGCAACTCATAGTAGGGGTAGCGAATATCGCATATGTCCCTCGGTATTGCTATTTAGGCATTGACTTTGAAAATACTGGCGATTATTTGGCATGTAAACAAACACGCTGTATTAAAGCTGCACAGCTAACCGCCTTATTTTATAGATTCACAAACAGCCAAGGCGGTTTCACTTTATGGGGTACAAGGCAACTCTATATACAGGTGTTTGCCCCGGCGATAATATACGGCCTGGAAGCACTATTAGAGTCTGATCTGAGATGGCTACAGATATTAGAGGGTACATTTTGGCGACGTGTGCTTGGTCTACCTCCCTCTATTTCTATGGCCATCATCAGATTAGAATTGGGTCTAACCTCTTTAAAGGCATTAGTGTTAAAGAAGAGAGCCGCGTTATATCTCAGAATGACTCGAGATACAAGTAATGAACTATTAACAGCGGTACATCAAGAAATAAAAAAGGAAGGCTCGACTTCTTCAATTGTAGATCAGATGAATGATCTGTTCTCCGAAATAGGCTGGCAATCCAGAGATGGTAAATATTCAGAGAAAGTAAATAGAGCATTGAGTAAACGCATTGATCTCTGGGATTGGCTGGAGAATTTCAAACATCTTAAGAGTTTGAGCAGCTACCATTTTGTGCAATATAGATTATTTGAATTTAGGAAACCCCAGAGATACTTGAATATCTGCCCATCCATTAGACTTAGACGGTTTATATTATTGCTTCGCCTAGAACAACTACCTACCCTAAGCAATACGGGGAGAAAAGACAGGATGGCCGTCGAGGAACGTATTTGCCGACTATGTAAAGCACAAAAGCAGTTGGAGACGGCAAAACATTTGCTGACCGAGTGTATGGAGATGGCTGGTACTTTTCTTCCCCTGCTTGGTAGCTATGTGCATGAAACAACATATATTGGGGAAGCCTTGTTTTGGCACCATTGCCTCAACTCCAATAGTCTACGTCTCTTAATAGCTCTGTATACTATTTGGTTGCGAATTGAAATAAGATTGGGTATAACTCTGTAGAGGCATAGGTTCTATGAAGGTGATTCTTATATAGAAGGTACGAAATGTATATATATCTGTAAATAATATGAACCATTTGTTTTAAAACAGTATTTTGTATTGCAAATTATGTGTATTTAAAAATTGAATTTGAATTATGTTAGTATTTTACTATGTTATTTAATGCTAAATTTGTGTAAAGTTTATAATTTAAACTATAGCACAATAAATATTAAATTAAATTAAAGAAGAGAATGCCATCAAAATGTCACATAGAGTGCCACACAGTGATTTCATTGTTGGAAAAGACTTGATTTAAAGATATGTTGCTTATTGTGAGTTTATAAATATATTTATTTACAAGGAAGTACGTTACAGTTGATCAGAAAGTAACTTGATGCAGTTAAAACTCCAAAAGGCTTGCTTCCCATGAGAACCCTTCACACCTTTTCCCTGGACAAAGGAAGCCTCCCCTGCCCTTGGATAAGAGATTACAGACTGGTGTGAACAGGAACTAGCCAAGGCACCCTGGCCTGCTGCTCTCAGTCAAGACAATGGATTCTTTGGGATGAATAGAATATGCTGTTTTGGGTGTGACTGGTCAACAACTGCTCTGGGAGAAACAAGACATGTGACCCTCTGAGTCAGCCAGCTAGGGGCGGAGACAAACCGTTGTGGATTCAGGTAGCCCAGCAAATATATGTTTTATAAAATTGAGTATAACAAATTTTACCAAGCTGACAAACATATGAAACTTTGGGATTCTTAAAATGAAAAATTCACCCACAATTTAAGACTAAGCTGCACGCTGTGTGATGTTCTGAGACCAAACCCCGGAATTATTAATATTGCAGCTGCAGTGTTTTTGCTATGAACATAAGAATTTACATGAATGTGCCCATAGAAGATATGTATGCTTGTGGAAAATTTGGTGCAGAACCAATATTGGGAAACCCACCAAAAGCGCAAATAAGTTGTCATTTCTGAACTAAAGCTCGTAGGAACATGGGACTTGAACAGAGACATGCCTTAATTAATCTGTGATGTGTATATGTATTATGAACAACTTGTGTATCTGCGAAATATGTTTTTTGGGTAAAATTGATTTTCTCTGTAGAAGCAAAGGGGAGGGATTTCAGTTAAGCCATAAACATGACCCATTCTGACACGCTGATTTTTTTTCTCCAGGCAGGGGACAGAGAATCCTCTAACCTATCAAATCCTTAGGGGGGTTGGGCATAGAGAATCAGCCTACCCACCCACTTTGGAAACACATAAAAAGAGACTGTTTAGGACAGATAAGCAACACTCTTTTTTCCACTACTCACCGATTCCTGCAAAGCACTCTGCCAGACCAGATCCAGACAATATCCAGACAGAGACTCCAGACTCCAGATCTAGATCCAGAGACCAGAACTCTAGAACCCAAACTCTAGAACCTTGAAGCAGAGAGGCCTAAACCAAAAGCTGAACTCTTCTCAGCAGGCCTGTAGAATCTAGCAACCTGATTTTCACATTCAACAGCCAGGCTGAGCTGTTCTATTCTAGCCAAGAACCCTGTGCTAGAACCAAGGCCCAGACCCAGAAAGCAGAGCTGTATCCAAGACCCGTCAGATCCAGTTCAAATTTAACTGTCATTTTAAAGCTAAGATCCTGAGCTTTCCAACAAACCCATTCCAATTCATTATACTTTTTCGCGATTTACACACAGGGAAAAATTGCCGCGAATTGCAATTTGGCTCGATTTCATTTTCTGTCAAAACAGCTGCTCCTTGTTCTCAATTGCTGAAATGCGTTTTCAATTTGATAATCATTCATGAATCATTGCTAGTGTTGACCTGAACCAATCTCAAGTAACTATCACTCATCCTGAATCTCTTTTAGTGAATTAAAATCAATTTAGCATATTTTCACTTTCACTGCAATCACAATTCAAAAGTATTTTTGCCTGTTTTAAAATCATACCTGTTTCTCTAAGCTTGCAGGAGGAACTGTGGTTGAACTGCATTCTTGATTGTCTTCCTGAAACCTGTGTGCCCTCATTTCCACCTCCTCATATTGCATACTGGGGGGAGTGAGTAGTCATAGGGGAAAAAGTGATCATATTGTCTTTTGTTGAAATCATATCAAGTCTATTTCTGTGTTGCATTCTTACCCATGATTGCATTTCCTTGAATCACATAAAGTATTCTCTGCTACAGTATCCTTCATATTCATACTCCTAAGTGATTAAAGAGATTGTCAATTTTGTAACATTACCCCTTGTTGATTACCGCCCATATTCATAAGTGTGCTATTCAGATATTCTTTTGTTCATAGAAGTATGATATATGTACTGTTTAATTCTTCAAATAAACCTTTTAATTTGCAAAACAAACCTACTTCTTGGCTCAGTGAGGTCAGAGGGATTCAAAGAGAGGGGTGTTATATAAGGGTTCATGATCCAGATTTAAAGAACTTTGACATAAAAATATATAAATAAGGGCTACCATTGGGTATCCCATCCTGGATTGAAGTAATTTACAATATCTGTGTGTGTGTGTGTGTATGCAAGCTGTGACCCGGGGAGGGGCATTGGAGCATGAACGTTTTTTGGCAGGAGGCTGGCATGTTTTACTGCCATTTTTGGGCAAAGGAAAGCCAACTTGAGTGTTATGTGAATGTGGGGTTGGAGTGGGGGGTGGGTATGGCAGTTGGGCTGGCTGAGTCCTACTATAGCATGGAATGTTGTACTCTCATTAAGGGCAAAGCCAACATGATGAGTGTTCTTTCATGGGTGATTGCATGCTTCCTTATTTTGTCGTACCTTTTTTTAAAACTGGGGGTATAGTCAAAGGCAACATAAATATTCTTACATGGGGTGGGGAGGGCATTTGTGTTGCATGCAGAGCAATGTTTTTTGACCACCTGCTCCCGCCCCCTACCTCACCTCCCTACTCCCTGTTCCACTCCCTCATGCCCACAGGCTCCCATTGGTTGAACGGGCCCGTCTCCATGAGGGCCTGCACCCTCTGGGCTCCGTTCCCAGCACTAGGCATTCTCCTATCTGGGGTGAGTGTTCAACCGAAGCCCCTGGGGTAAATTAAATTTGTTTGTGTGCGCTTCTATCGCAGCCTCACTAGTTGCAAGGCTCCTGCCTTGGGGAATATATTAATTTACTTTGTTGGTGCTCCGAGTGGTACATGTGCCTGGCTTCCCCACGCCCTACTTCGCCTCCCTGCTTCCTGTTCCCCTCCCTCCATCCCACCCACGCGCTCCGATTGGTGGAACTGGGTCCTTTTTTCTTTGGCTTTCTAGGCAGCCTCTACCTGGCAGCCCCCTCCTCGAAGGACCCCGAGGCCAGGGACCGCTGCAGTTTGTGTCTGCCGGTGTCTGCAATGACAGGCCTGCAGCTGTCATCCTGATGTAACTCTCCAGGTAAGTCAAATCCGCGTGTTTTTCATCATGCTGTGTTTAAAAACAAAGCCCCCCCCCCTCAACGAAAGTTGAATCCGGGTGTTTTGCATTCTGGTAACTGTGGCACTGTTACTGGGTCTCTTTATGCTCCCTTTCGACCCTAGATTCCACCGTAAGGTATGCCGTTCACTGTTGTATGTTACTTGTTCTCCCCTGTGTCTTCCTTTGTTGTCACCCTGGCCTCTCCACCACTGCGCATCCCCAGTTGTGTGCCACAGGGATGTGCGTCTCTCTCCGTTCCCTCAGGCCCGTCTCCTCTTTCCTTCGCCCCTCTATGGTGCTCTCCATCTTTCCTATCTTCTCTAACGGCTACTCTATCTCCTATCCTTTTCCTCTCACTAAGTCTGATAGGAAGTACCGCAAAAGGGACATCCTGGTCTCCAACCCAGGCCTCCCTATCACTGATACCTACACCATTGCTTCCTCCAGACAGACAACTTAACAATATCCTCTTTGTCGTTCCCTCTTCAGGCCTATGGACCCCCCATATCGTCTCTGTGCTGTCCCCTTTTTCCTCCTCTCCCATTAATTGTGGCACTCAGTGGGAGGTCCTCATGGCCTCCTTCCACTCCTCCAAGACCATCATTAATGTCTATCTGAATGGCACCGTCTTGGTCCCGGGCCCTAAACCCAATCTCCTCCTTTTCGATAGGTGTCTCCCGCGTCTTCTCAACTTCCTTCCTTCCCCTGCTACTCCAACCTACACCTCTCTGGCTCCTCCGCTACCTCCCTCTCCCTGCCACCTCTCTGGAACCATCCTCATCTTCTCTGGCACTCTGCCATGTTCTCCGTCTGCAACCTCTCTGGCACCCCCACCATCCTCTCTGTCTACTCTGCCATCTCCTTCCTCCTCCTCTGCGCACTCTCGGTCCTCTCTACCACCTCTGCAGGGTGTACCTCTTGCCTGTAGGCCTCCACGGAAGACTTTCAAATGTGGCAATCTACTCCACGTTGCTACTCTGAACTCTCTCTCTGCTGTCAAACACTCCCACATCTGCCAACTCCTCAAAGAACTTGATCTGGATGTCCTCGGTTTCACCGAGACATGGTTCACGGTCCGCTCTCTCACAAATTTTGACACTCTCCTCCCTGATGGTTAAAAGATCCTCTCCGAACGCAGAAACAACCTTCTAAGAGGTAGAGTAGCTCTGATGTTTCCAGAGTGGATCCATGCTTCTGTCATTCCTATGCAGGCCTACTTCTCCTTTGAATGCCTGGTCTGCAGGCTCTCTATATCTCCTGGCCTCTCTCTTACTGTGACCACCATCTACAGGGCACATGGTCAGGTTGCCCTCTTCCTCTCTGAGTGGGCTGACCTCTTCTCCTCTCTCCTTGCCTCTACCTCTCAATTTCGCCACCTCGGAGACTGCAACATCCATCTGGATGGTTCTAACCCCTCCTAAGGGCTCTTTCGCAATCTCTGCGACTCTCTCTCTCTCTTTCTATTTTACCCTCAGGCCCGAAACTCACTCAGCCGCACACACTCTGGATGTGCTCATATCCTCTGACACCCCTTCTAAAACCCTCTCACCACTCCTGTCTCCTGGACCGATCACTTTCTCTCTCTTCACACCTGACACTCTCTGTACCCCAGGTGAAGCTGACCCCAGCTGTGCAACCCACCTTCTCGGCCATCCGGGCCATGAAGCGTGTGTCAGTGGAGGCTTTTGTTGCTAGTTTCTCACCCCCTCCTACGCCTGTGGCTGACCTACACTCTGACACAGCCATCTCTAACCTGCATCTCTCTAACACTCTAGATGTCCTTGCTCCTTTCATGAGGACCCGTTTGAAGCCTACCTCCAAGTGCAACTCTTGGTATGACTAGAACCTCGCCACCCTTAAACGCAAGTGCATGTTGGCTGAGAGGAAGTGGAGGGCATCAGGCGCATCCTCTGACAAACTGGCCTGTCACCTGCTCCAAAGGCAATACAGACTCTCTGACTGTCCAAGAAGAGAGCCTACAATGAAGCCCGCATCTCTGCAGCCTCTAACAATATGGCTGCACTCTTCAAAATCTGCAAGGAGCTGGTCAATTCTGCTGCAGTCTCCACCTCTCCTGTTCCCTCGCAGGCCTTCTGCTCGGCACTGGCTTCTCACTTCACCACTGAAACTCAGGACATCCTGTCCGCTCTCTCCTCTTCCTCTTCCTCTCCCTCTACATCTCTCGGCCCCTCTCCAGCCGCCTCTCAAACTCCTACTATATTATCATCTTTCCCCGTGTTCACTCCTGACGATGTTTCAAGACAAGAACCGTGTGTACAACACTATGCACACCTCTATTTGGGATGGTAATTGTACCCAGATTATTTTTTAGAATTCTAGGTATTTTGATTTTCTGATTTTAAGAAAATTTGAGGTGCAGGGGAGATTATCTAAACCTTGGCATCTGGGTTGGTACTGAACAGAGAAGAGGGTGGATGTTCCCAAAAATGGGGAACTCCCGTCCCCTGCACACTATCTGAGATCTGTATATGCAGAAAAATAATTTGACAATGAGGTGTACTCTAAGGAGACAATGTAATGTAACTTAAGAGATCGACTTATCAAAGCAGAGACAAGAAAAAAACCTACTCAAACATTTCCATGTCTTAGTTGTCAACATTGCTCTAATGTGATTAAAGGGGATCACATTAGACATGCAAATACAGGCAAGAAAATTCCATTGAAACACTATGCAACTTGTGACTCCAAAAATGTCATTTACGCACTACGTTGCCCATGTGGGAAATATTACGTAGACAAAACAACGAGGAAGGCAAAAGAAAGATGGACAGAACATAAATCCAACATCAGAACAAAAAACACCAAATCACCCGTCTACAGACATTTTAGAGATCACAATCACAATATTGCGCAAATGAGGGTAGTCGTTTTGGAATTTCTACACCCGCTACCCAGAGGTGGTGATATTGAAAAAAGACTTTCACAAAGAGAATTATTCTGGATCCATTGACTCGACTCATTAAACCCATTAGGTATTAATGAGGATTACTATTTAGGGCCTTTTCTATACACACCGATATTGACAAAAACCATGTTCCACACCGCTGCACTTAAAACTATTTAAAATTGAGTTTTTGCAGAAGTAAACACCATCAGATTGTGAATCCTGACATGGGACAGTTTTTTGGATTTTATTGGATTTTTTTGAATTTTTTGTGGACAAATGCACAGATGCACCTTAACAAAAATATCCATTTATAACCTTACGTAATTCTGTTTCACTATGTTTTGCAATTCACAGATAGGAAACACTTATTTGTCTATTTGCATAAAATATATAATAACATCTGTATAAACCATAGTCTTTGCGTATTTTTGGGTTTTAGTTACTCTCCAAAGATTGTGAATCCTCAAATGGAACAGTAATGTGTTTGAATCTCATTTGCAAGAAACCTCTTGAGAATTGCAGCAAAACCTCTTAATTTTGTAACTTGTTAATACTGTTGTACATTTTATACCAACGCACCATAGACAATTTAAACATATTTTTGCACTTCATAACCTGTTGACATGAACTGCCACTAGAATTCTCAGGAAAAGGATTTTTTGACCGACTATGTTGTTGTGTTAATCCTCACAATCATGTATCACCGTGTACACACAACATTCAATTCTATTTACAGTACGCATTTAGCATATATATTACTTTAAACATTAAAAATGTATGACCCTTGATTAAATGCAGAAATAGCATTTCGTTATTCAGTTTGTTTATTTACTCTAGAGAAAACAACACCTCACTACGCGTGCGCGTCACTCGTGAGCACTACTTTTTCAAGAGGACGCATTTGCGTGCCTACGTCATTGCTATGACGCTATAAATAGTAAACAAACGCTGCAGACTAACAAGCTCCAGCGCGACGGCGTCTGCTACCGCGTCCCAGGACATTTCGTTTTCAAGTAAGTCTACATAGGCACAGGCTTATACAGCCACTACCCTGTGCTTTAAAAAGCACCTTGCTTTAACGATACTTACTTATCCTTTTTTTTAGTTACGAGGCGTCCGCTCTGTGACACTTTGAATTTAACGTTGGTCTTCCTGGCAACAATCCATCTGCACCGTCTGATTGACGTTTTTCTTACGTATTGCAAACAGGTTAGCCTTTCTTTTCACAAATTCGTATCCTTATAGATAAGACTTGTTAATTTAAGAGCATAGTCTGATTGAATATATATATATGCCTAAGCAATTGTAAGTCTCTATGTCTAAACAAATATATGTTTAGCAATTTTGTGCAATTCTATATTTACCACAGTAATAGCATTATTACTTTTTCTCTGCGGCAACCCTCACTTGTTATATACTACTATCAAGCCACCATGTGCTTTCCCTTCTATAGGCAACTACGTGCAATTGTTATTCCTGTCCGCCTTTTGAAATTAAGGGACAAGACAACCAGTGGAATCTTTAAACCTACACACAAGGTTAGCAAGCTAATTCTTTCCAGATTAGCATTCTCTTAACTATAGGACTACATAAAATAAGTGACAACGGTATGCATAAAATTGCAAGTTACTTTAATTAGACAACACTAACAATTTTTTGATTTCCTTAAAAAAAAAAATCCTAAAACATTTTTTGTTAGGATATTATATACAAAAATGAGGATTTTTTTTGTTGATTGCTTATTTTTAAATATTCAAAAAATATATATTCTTTTGTTTCTTAGAAACAATGAAAATTCACGATTTATGTACCCCTGATGAAGAGAGAAATCTTGAAACGCGTTGGGTGATCACTGTATGAATTGAAGTCAAATTCTTGGTGAAAATCTTGTTACTGTACTTATTTACATTTTGTTTTGATTGAAATTTGTTGTTTAATCTGACTCATAGTAAACTAAGAGTATATTAACTCTCTTAAAACATATGATGTTCCTTTGATGACTCTACATGACAGTGTTACATTACATTGTCTCCTTAGAGTACACCTCATTGCCAAATTATTTTTCTGTATATACAGATCTCAGATAGTGTGCAGGGAACGGGAGTTCCCCATTTTTGGGAACATCCACCCTCTTCGATGTTTCAAGACAAGTCTGATCTATGAAAGGATCGTCCAAGCAGATTCTCCTCTGCTCCTGTAGAACCATCAAGGACCACATCAACACCCTCGCTCCAGCCTTGGCCAATTTCTGCAACCACTCTGTTGCCACAGGAACTTTCCCTCCCCCTAAAGCACTCACTTGAGCAGCCCCCCTGAAGAAGCCTTTTGCCGAGCCTTCCTCTGTGAAAAACTACCGCACAATCTCTATCACTCCTTTCCTAGGCAAACTCCTGGAAAAGCTGCCCATCTCCTAGTTTACTCTCCATACCGAATCTGTTGGTTGTCTCCATGACCACCAGTCTTGCTTTAGAGCAACCTGAAGCAGGGAAACTGTTCTACTGAACACTGATGAAGACCTGCTGTCAAATCTCGACTCTAGCCTTCCTTCTGTCCTAATCCTCCTCGATCTCTCCTCTGCTTTCGACATGGTCAACCACGCCATCCTGATCAATCATCTCCATGAAACACTTGTGTATAGGCGCAGTATAAATGCCATATCATATCATATCATATAATGACAACCTGCGCATCACGGATCAGGTCCTAGCCTGGTTGACTTCCTGCCTCTCTGATTGACCCACCCATGTTCAACTGGGCTCCTTTCCCTCCACCACCTCTCTACACATGTGGTGTTCTCCACGGCTCTAACCTCTCACCTTTACTTGGCACCTCTGGCCCATCTCATCTCTACCTTCTCTCCTAACTTTCAGTGTTATTTTAATGACACTCAGCTCTCCATCAGGCTCCCCTCAGCCTACTCTCCTCTCTCGCTCATTCCTGATTGTCTATCCGTGATTCAGGAACGGTGTGCCTCTAACAATCTCTGCCTGAACGCCAGTAAGACTGAGACCCTTCTCGTTGCAATCCCCTCTCCCGCTTTCCCTCTTTCCTTCAGGCCGTCCTCCTTGGGCCCTCTACCTGTGCCTTCCTGTGAGGCAAAAAACCTTGGTGTCATCTTTGACTCCACCCTCTCCTTCTCTGCTCATATCACGGACATCTCTAAGAAGTCCCACTACCATCTGCACCTCCTCAGAGATATTCTTCCTTTTCTCACTTCCCCAGAAGCTCACTGTCTCTAGATCCCTGATTCTCTCTAGGCTGAACTACTGCAACAGCCTCTTTCTAAATCTGCCTGCCTCTACTCTTCGCCCTCTGCATCTAATCCAGAACAGGACCGTGAGACTTGTGCTTGACCTCAAGCCCAGGGACCGTATCTCTCCAGCCATGAAATCTCTCTACTGGCTCCCGCTGGCTGCAAGGATCAAGTTCAAGACCAGATGCATTGTCCACACTACATCCAAATCTCACTTCTAATAATAATAATAATAATTTTATTTGTGTTTGATTCCATTACAGAGCAACAAAATCTTTACAAAATAGATGTGATAAATATTCCTTACGATATAATTCATGCAGACATTTTTTTAAAATCATCTTTCAATAAAAAGTAGAAAATGACATGATTAAAACATTGCATATGTAGTTAATCAGGCATGAGCATTGGCATAGTTATCTAATTCCTTTTCTATTACTTTACAGAATCTTGTTAAAGCATATATTAAGGGTTTATAGTTGCCCTGCATCATTCTAGCCCAAAGAAATACTAAACAATCAGTATAGTTAATATTTACAAACTCCATCAGTAAAACAGTTCTTTGATGTTTAAAATAGGGACAATATAAAATCAGATGCTTTAAGGTTTCGGTAGTTTTAGTGCAGATGGGGAATCTACAATTCTTTTTTCCAGTATACATATGGGGGGTAATTCATAGAATCCAGCGCACAAGTGGCGCACGTGGCTGGCGCACAGTGTGCGCGTGCGGCAGTCTGCGCCAGCCGCGTGCGCCAAAACCCATTTCGGCGCACAGCGTATTCATGGATTTTAGCATCTCTAGGCAGCCGTGGCGCACAGTGGGGCAGCGACCCTGCAGCAGCGGCAGTTACGCCCCCAAGAACGCCCCTTGCGCAGGGAAAAGCCATTAAAATCCACAATCCAGCGCAAAGGGCTGCGCGAACCCTGTACCATCACGGAAAGCGGGCTACGTGTATTTCAGGGGTTCGCGTGAAGTTTCTCACGCGATCGGGCCTGGTGGAGCGGGCCACGTGTATTTCAGGGGTGCGTGGGAAGTTCCACACGCGATCGGGCCTGGTGGAGCGGTTCACGTGTATTTCAGGGGTGCGCGGGAAGTTCCACACGCGATCGGGCCTGGTGGAGCGGGCCACGTGTATTTCAGGGGTTCGCGTGAATTTCCTCACGCGATCGGGCCTGGGGGAGCGGGCCACGTGTATTTCAGGGGTGCGCAGGACGTTTCACACGCGATTGGCCTGGGTACATGTATTTTGGGGTTCGCGGGAAGTTTCACACGCGATTTGGCTGGGTATGTGGATTTCAGGGGTGCGCAGGAAGTTTTACACGCGATTGGCCTGGGTTCGTGTATTTCAGGGGTGCGCGGGAAGTTTCACACGTGATTGGCCATGGTACGTGTATTTCAGGGGTGCGCGGGAAGTTTCACACGCGATTTGGCTGGGTACGTGTATTTCAGGGGTGCGCGGGAAGTTTCACGCATGATTTGGCTGGGTACGTGTATTTCAGGGGTGCGCGGGAGGTTTCACACGCGATTCCAGCAGTGTGGGTCCCCCCAGGTGTCCCCTCTACACCATCCACGGCCCCTGCAGGCAGCCCACACCACAGGGGACTACCCAGCACCCCTGGTCATGTCCTGCAGCCAGTCCATCCACCATGCCCATGCCCCCAGCAAACCCACATGTCCCCTTGCACCCCCACCCCCCAGCAGTCATGGGGCACCTGCCAGCAGGCCCCCACACATGTCTCCCAGCACCCCCACACCCCAGCAGTCATGGGGCACCTGCCAGCAGGCCCCCACACATGTCTCCCAGCACCCCCACCCCCCAGCAGTCATGGGGCACCTGCCAGCAGGCCCCCACACATGTCTCCCAGCACCCCCACCCCCCAGCAGTCATGGGGCACCCTCCACCAGGCCCCCGCTCATGTTCCCCATCACCCCCACCCCCCGCAGTCATGGGGCACCTGCCAGCAGGCCCCCACACATGTCTCCCAGCACCCCCACCCCCCAGCAGTCATGGGGCACCCTCCACCAGGCCCCCGCTCATGTTCCCCATCACCCCCACCCCCCAGCAGTCATGGGGCACCTGCCAGCAGGCCCCCACACATGTCTACCAGCACCCCCACCCCCCAGCAGTCATGGGGCACCTGCCAGCAGGCCCCCACACATGTCTCCCACCACCCCCACCCCCCCAGTCACCAGGGGCAGCCTCCACCAGGCCCCCACCCATGTCTCCCACCACCCCCACCCCCCCAGTCACCAGGGGCAGCCTCCACCAGGCCCCCACCCATGTCTCCCACCACCCCCACCCCCCCAGTCGCCAGGGGCAGCCTCCACCAGGCCCCCACCCATGTCTCACACCACCCCCACCCCCCAGCAGTGCAGGGGCACCCTCCACCAGGCCCCCACCCATGTCCTACACCACCCCCACCCCTAAGCCACCAGGGGCACCCTCCACCAGACCCCCACCCATGTCTCCCACTCCCCCCCACCCCCCAGCACTGTGGGGCACCTGCCAGCAGGCCCCCACCCATGTCCAACTCATGTTCCCCACCACCCCCACCTCCCAGCACTGTGGTGCACCTGCCAGCAGGCCCCCACACATGTCTCCCACCACCCCCATCCCCAGCAGTCATGGGGCACCCTCCACCAGGCCCTCGCCCATGTCCCATCCATGCCCCCCTGCACCTAGGTCCCAACAATCCCCAATCATGTCCGTAATGGCCATCCTCCCCTGCCAAAAGGCCCAACCAACTATCACATCCACCCACATATCAAAGGCAATTACATGTTACACACCCAATGTAAATAATGCAAATGAACACATGTCTGTCACACACAATGGCTGCAAGTGAATGTTAAAACACCCAACATGACATGCATGAAAGCAATGAGATGATACGACACATTGAAGGATGAAAATAAAAATGTATTTAAAATCAACTTGAATGGAAATGAAATGAGAAAAACCACAAAGCAAAACAACCAAAAGAAGATAAATGTCCATGAAAAAAATCAAAAACACACAGCACAGTCACAATAAATGGTGTCCAAAGTCACAGTCAGAAAAGTAATCCAAGTGTAAATGATAAACAAAAACCATTGCTCCATGGCGATGAAAAAAATCCAAAAAATAAAAAAATCCATTGAAGAACTATTTACAAGATAATCCCGGGTCCATGAGCCCAACCAAATGAAACCTAACTATGACAACTAACTAAAAACTGAACTATATACAAAAATGTGGCGCATTGTCCAATCGCAACCAAATAAAAATAAAAAATAAAGGAAACCTAACACTAACTATATAACTATATACAAAGGCGGCGGGCAAGTCCAGCGGCTCACTCCGTGGTGTTCCAGGCCAGGGCATCATCAAACTCCTGTTCGATTTCCCGGAGGCGGTCCTGTTCCATGGCCCCGAGGGTCCGCAGGGACGACGCCATCTCCTCCTCCAACCCCCTGCGGATTGCCTCTAGGCACTCGGCCCGCCTCAGGGCCCTCCGCATGGAGTTCTCCGCCCTGACCATTGTGAGCCGCGCCTCTTCCACCCGCCGCCGCTCCGCACATATCTGCTGGCCCAACCGCTGCCACACGGAAGACACTTCCCGTCCTGGGTCCTCCTGCCCTCCGGCCGATGCCTGCCCCTCCGATGTTGATGGCCCCGAGCCATGATGCCTCCCACATTGACTCCGCTGCTGCCTCCGACGGCACTGCCTCTGCCAGCACGACGGCATCCAGGCTGATGGAATCCACCGACGCCGTCGTGCACGTGCCCTGCCTGATGATGCCGGCACATCCTCCATCTGCTGGGGTACAGTTGCTGTGGTGTCCACCCCTGCTGGACCTCTGACTCCCGACTGTGGCAGGGATGGGATCCCCACCGAGCTGGCTGCATTGGTCAGGGCAGGTCCACAGGGGCAGAAGACGGCAAGGAGAACGACTGGCGTATAGTCTCCACAGAGGAGGAGAGGGCCACCAGATTGGCCGACACATGCAGGAAACCCCCGAACATGGACGATCCCAAATGGGCCACGTCGGCACGGTGCTCTTCGTGATGACGTGCGTGCTCCTCCTGGGAAGCACGCACGGCATCACGAATCACAGCCGTGCGCATCGCGACCCCAATCGGACCTTCTCCATACGGCCAGGGGTCCCCTCGTCCGCAGGTGGAGGGGAGTCAGATGACATGGACATCCCCTCTACCTGCGGACGGGCCTGGGACGGGGCATCCCTGCTGGTGTATGGTGGTGCACTCACAGGGTCAGGGACAGCGACATGCACAGGCCCCTCCACGGTGACCTGTGCTGCCTCCTGCCCCTGGACTGCACCACTTGCACCAGCAGGGATGCCCTGACCAGGCCCCATGTGCGCCTCAGTGGCGGCCTCCTCCTCCTCTGTGGAAACCACCAACCTGGATGCCGTAGCAGGCCCCTGTGGGGGCTCACCCACCCCTTCCGCTGCAGCCGTGGGGACATCCCCGCCGCCTTGCTCCACAGCGCCATCTCTGCCCTCTTCTTCACTAGCCGCTGCGTAGAGGGAGACATAGAAGACAAGCATCAGGGTACTGTACAATGGTCCCCTAGACAGGAAGCAATAGCAGATGAGTGCCACTGTCAAAGTACACTTCCATCATGTCCCTCCATAACACATGTGTCAGTCCAGGTAAAACACACACAGGCAAAACACACACAGTGACAGTCATGGTGCATGCCATGGACATTTCCATACATGTCCAATGGACTCTCGAAACATACAATGTAATGGAACTCACATGCATCATGGGTCATTCCTATCACATGCACACACTTCACCTCAGTCACATCCATCTGGCCCCGTACACCCCAATCACAGTGGATACAAGGATGACTAGGCTGCATCAGTGAATCTGTACATTGTCACAGACATGTGTCATGCATCCATGGCATTCACAAGTCACAGACACGCAGGTCAGGCACACAGACATGGATACCATATATGTACCTGGCATCAGCACCCATCCCTCACCCCCACCCATGTCCAGGAACAGAGACTGCCATGCTCGCATGTGTACAATCTGAACACATGCAACAACCGTGCTGTTCACACATTACTGGTCGCACATGCATTACCATGATGTCCCTGCACACATACATGCGTACATGGCCTATGTCACACATACAGGCAAGTATCAGACAACCAGCACACTGCAACATGCCCTGTCTCACACAGCAATGCTTGGCCACTTACCGCTCAACTCCAGACGGGTCTCCCTCTCAAGGACCTGGGCGTGGAGCGCTGGGTGTATGCGTTCCAGGAACCTCATCTGGATGGAACTCATGTGGCCCCGGCCCCCCTCCACGAGGCGCCGGGCCTTTATGAGGGTCCTGGACCTCAAGTCCTCCCAGCGCTTCTTGACCTTCTGGATGGTGCGGGTTGCCACCCCCTCCACGTTGATGGCAACCACACAGTCGGCCCAGATCCTCTCCCGGCCTTCCTTGTTGGCGCGGGACGATCCGAAGAGGGCATCATATTGCCCCAGGACTTGCTCCACCAGGACACCAACTTCGGTGGCAGTGAAGCTGGTGCCCCTCTGCCCCTCTGGCCGGGGGTTGCCACTGGTGCCAGATGTTGATGTGCCCGACATGGCAACCCCAGGGGCAGGAGTGGGTGGGCAACTGGGTCCTGGGGCTGGGCTGTGGAGCGATGTTATCCGAGTCGGGAGTCTTCTGTTCCAGCAGGGGTGGACACAGCAACTGGACCCCTGCAGATGGCTGATGTGCAGGCACCAAATGGCAGGGCACGGTGGCAGCAGGCAGGCAGGCAGGCAGGCAGGCAGCAGCAGATGGCACGTGGGAGGCTGCTCGGGGCACTGGGGGGCAGTGATTTGGCCTTCTGGGCAGGAGCGTGGTCTTCCGTGTGTTTTCGCGTGGCCAGCTTGATACGGAGTGATTTGGCACGTGAAAATCCTGCACGTCAGCGTGAAATTCGAGGAAAAAGGCCCTTAGCGCGTAAGCGCGTCAGCACGCGTACACGATTTCATTGGACCAAAGGCCCTTACAGCGTAAGCGCGTCTGTGACATTTCGCGCACGGGCGTTGCCCTGGCAGGGCTTGGAGATCCCGCGTGCCTTTACACTGCTCTGTACGTGCTTTTCGTGCGGTGCGTGTGTTTTCCATCCGTTGGGGTTCACACGCTATTACTTCACAGTGGGTGTTGGCTACGCGTTCTTCTACACGCAAGGCAGGCGGTGAGTGGTACCCCGCTCCCTCCCAGGCCCGATCGCGTGAAAAACTTCACGCGAACCCCTGAAATACACGTAGCCCGCTCCCCCAGGCCCGATCTCGTGTAAAACTTCACGCGAACCCCTGAAATACACGTAGCCCGCTCCCACAGGCCCGATCGCGTGTAAAACTTCACGCGAACCCCTGAAATACACGTAGCCCGCTCCCCCAGGCCCGATCGCGTGTAAAACTTCACGCGAACCCCTGAAATACACGTAGCCCGCTCCCCCAGGCCCGATCGCGTGTAAAACTTCACGCGAACCCCTGAGATACACGTGGCCCGCTCCCCCAGGCACAATAGCAGTATGGGACATTCAACATTGCTGTATATTGGCACTTTTGTAATGCGCGGGGACGCTACCACCTGCCTTCCTGTGGCGGACGTGTTTAGGCCTGTGCGTGTCTTTGCCCTATTCGATTCCATGAATACGTGTGGTTCGCGTGCGTGTGGGCGTTCCGTCTGCTTCCTAGCAGTACAGCCCAGTTACGCCCTTATTTTCGCGCGTTGTTCCCCATTCCACGCGTTACGCCCTGTGTTCCGCCCCCTTTTTGGTGTGTGCGCCAAGGTTGTGCGCTTTCACTGTGCGCGTCGCGCACTCCGTTCGGGATGTTGCAGTGATGTGTGCCATGCACAGGTTTGGCGCACATCCTGAGGTAAACACGCGCAGGGACTTCCATGAATCGCATGAATCGCACTGCCATGTTTTTTCGCGCTGGCGCCAGCTTGCGCCACTTTTTTCGGCGCACGTTGGTGCCATGAATCGGCCCCATTATATCCAACCCA
Organism: Ambystoma mexicanum; assembly: GCF_040938575.1. Lineage (NCBI taxonomy): Eukaryota > Metazoa > Chordata > Amphibia > Caudata > Ambystomatidae > Ambystoma > Ambystoma mexicanum. The sequence goes on from NC_090930.1 coordinate 62,251,225, forward strand.
GTTCGAAATTCTTTCTTTGGTGTGCAGCAAATTGAATTTGAACTGTAAGAATACTTTACGGGTATGGTTACAAGGGAACAACATAATATAGTCATATCTAGGCATGCGCTTTTTTGTAAACAGGTAGTATTCCTTGTAAAGTTTGTAAGACCCTATTTGATCAATAGTCCTGCACCAATCACATGCAAACAGCTTTTTTTGGCATAAGCGGGTTTAGTATGGATGTCATCAACTGTGATATTGACTTCGTTTAAAATGTCATATATTCTAGTCATATATTGGGCCATTGCAGCCGTTGGCTTTCAATCAATTGTTTGCTTTATTTCATCGTATAGGGAATTCACCTTAGGATAAATGATTTTTGCATAATTAGTGAGCAGCCGCCATTTCCAACGAGTAGATAACGCTACTAGGCCTAGCTCGTGTCTTAGGACTGCATTAGGTAGTGACATTGGAAGGGACATAGCACGTTTCAAGGATGTCCCCTGCAATTGATCCAAGATTGCACCCATTTCGCCAAGACATACATCAAGCGAGTAGAGAATGACAGTTTCAATTTTTAGCGTAAAAAACTCGATGAGAGGGGTTAGTGAAAATTTGCAATATTTGGCACATATTATTCTTAACTGCGATGTGAGTGGTCTGATCTTGTTCTTTAGTAGATCAGTCTACATTTTGATGGAATTCTTTTCTGATAAGTGATACCCTAAGTAGATCGTTTCTACTATAGAGGGGATGGGAATTTGCATCATATGCCATTGGAACTTTCCAGTTCTCTTGTGAATGCCAAATTTCATTACTGCTGTTTTGGCAGGATTAGGCGATAAGTTGTGTGCTGTTGCGAAATCTTCAAATAATCGTAATTTGAATTGGAGGCCTGCCGGAGTGGGATCAAATATTATAATATCGTCCGCAAAAGCAAGCCACTTTAGTTGAATAAGGCCAATTTTTACAGAAAACAAGTTTTTCGCATCCCAGCCTTTATCAAGATCTGCAAGATACAGGTTGAAAAAAGTGGCGGCTAGGTTGCAACCTTGCTTTAGGCCTATTTCAGTGCTAATGGGTTTGGTTGTTCGACCTTCCGAGGTAAGTTTGATTTTATAAGATGTATTAGTGTGGAGGGCTATGAGCCAATATATTAGCACCGATGGAATTCCCATGTTAGTTAACTTAGCCCATAGAAGGTTCCATATCACGGTATCGAAAGCCGATGACATGTCAATGAGGGCGATATATACTGGGTTTGCCGATGGTTTTTTTGCTCCTGCAATGGCAAAGGCCATTAACATGGCATTGAGCGAAGTGCTCAATCCTTTCCTAAATCCCGTTTGATATTTAGAGTATAGTTTGTGTGTTTCGATGTATTTTTCAAGGTCATAAAGAAGGAGGATTGCGAATAGTTTTGCCACAGTATCAATTAAGGCAATAGGCCGGTAGTTCTGTGGTAAGGCAGCATCCCCCTTTTTAAATATCGGTATGATGCTGGCCGAAAGCCAAGAAGCCGGGACGATCCCCGATTTGAGGATGGCCTGGAATTTGATGTTTATGATCGTTGCCCATAAATCCGGATCTGCTTTGTACAGGCAAGGAGGAAAGCCATCTGGGCCAGCTGATTTAGAATAAGTAAGTTTGGTTATAGCCCACTTGATATCAGCAATGGACCAGTTTAATCGCGGGAGATCTTGATAGGGTAACAAAGGTGTGGGGATGTTCAGAAATTGATCTGGAGTCTGAAATTTGCTTGTGATATAAGTATGCCAAGTGGATTCAGGTATGGCATTAGACGGCGAAGGCGACACTTGAGCGTTAGTGTTTTTGATTGTTCGCCAGATAGTTCGGGTGTCATGGGCCGTTATAGCTCGAATAAGATTGCAGTTAAGTTCGTTATGTCTTGATAACCTTATGTGTTTTAAATTTTGCTTATATGCAGCCATAATATGGTTTCTCTGCGTTTGTAACATTTCACAAGATAATTCATTGTTTTTTTTCAGAGCTAGTAGGGCCTTCTTTTTTTCCTTTTTCTGTATTTTGCATAAAGGATCAAATGGATGACGATTTTTAATGGCAATACTTTTTTTTTTTTTTACTAAAATGTAATAGTGCAGCATGGATTATTTCGGCATAAAGTTGTTCCGTGGCATCCATAGAGGTTCCTTCAGTGATGCGGGAATTGTCAATGGCTGATGTTACATATTGGGTAAATTGCTTGCATAGAGCTTGAGTCCATCTAAGGGAGACCAATGGGCGATCTATTTCACACAACGTTGTCGAAGGGTCAACTACTGAAACAGAAAGCTTAAGGTTCAGAGTACCTAGTATTTGTGCGTGGTCTCCATACGGCATCTGAGTAATTACTAGCGGTTAAGATATTGAGAGTAAATTGTAGGTGACAAATATAAAGTCAATTGTTGAGGTTTTTACATCTCTTGACCATGTAGACCAGTTGGATTTTTGGTCCGGTATAATAATGTCTAAGTCCCAATCTTTTAGGAAAGTCCTCCATATTGCACCCCTGCGTTTCGATAGTGCATTGTTTGAGGAGCCTCTAAGTTCATTATTAGTCCCACAATCACAGTTGAAGTCCCCACCTAATATTATATCGATGTTTCCATATTCATGGGTCACAAATTCTAGGCAATTCTCAACAATGTCAATCATCTCATTTATCGGGGTGTGCGCCGGGTTCCAATAAATTGTGATAACAATTAGATGGGGATAGCTGTGGATGTTTGTCTCTACTAGTATCGCAAGCAAATTAGTGGCCGTTCAAACAATTTTAGAGGTGACCGTTAGAGCATTATCCACTGCTATCACGATACCTCCAGAGGGGCGACCAACGGAGGAACGTATAGCTGGAATACAATACGTTGTATAGTCAGGTAATAAGAAGGCGGTAGTTTTCATAGTTTCCTGAATCATTAATATTGATGGGCGATTGAGGCAATCAATCATTGAGTGCCATTTCATGAGGTTGAGATATCCACATGAATTCCAAGATTGGAAAGTTAAGGCAGTTTCTACAGGCAGCTATGATGTGGAGGGTAGATCTTTAGATTCGAGAAGAGAGTTAAGCATAGGGGCAAGCCACGGAAGGTCGTTAGAAATGCCTGCTTTTGCCAGAAATTCATTAATAGCTCCGTTTCCATTCACATTAGAATTAGATGGTGAAATAGATTGTAGTTCAAGATTGGGAGCCTGAGGACATTTCTATTGAATGAATTTCATTGCTTCTTGTTCATTTTCTATTGAACTTAGAACAAGGCCTTCTTCTTTTATGCCTTCTCTGTTAAACCATAAGTATTTCTTAACAGTTTCAGAAGATAGATAACACACAGCACGGAAACTATTTTGTATAGATAAAGATACTCTCCGAATATCATCTGATTCAAACATCCGTAATTGAGGGATTCGGCTGAAAAGTGACAGAAGGAAGGCTCGGTTAATACGATTTGTCCCAAGTATGTCACATTTTCCTTCAAAGCCTATGAGATGATGTTTTACTGCTATGGTGTATTCGGTTTTGTCAGGAGAGCGATCAAACGATTTTATATGAGGATCAGAAGTATTTTCAGAGGGAGGAGCATGGACAGTCAAACTAGTCGGGCTTACTCTTGGTGGTTCGCTCTCAAGATTGACTTTCAGGGATCGCTCATACAGTTCCTTCCTTAGAATGTCCAAAATGTTGTGATGGGTTAACGTTGTGGAGGTTTGGGATTCAGAGATAGATCTATGCAATGGAGGGCCATGCACCAGTGTGCAATTAGGCCTAGGAGATGGCAATGTGGTGTGCATGTCCCATTTATTCATGTGCAAGAAAGGTGGATCCATTGCAGATAATGTTGTGAGCAAAGTTACTTTTCCTAATCCATTTCCTACTTTTTCGGGTCGCACTAGGCTAGATAAATCTATTTTATCAGCCGTGATGGTAGAGCCTTTGGGACCCGTAGGAGCCACGGGAGGAGTAGATGTTAAGACCTTAGTGCTGGTCGAATTTGAATTACTCAGATGTAAAGATAGGATTTGAGCCATTGGTAGAGGTAATGGAGGTGGATCTTTTTGTCGTCCATTAACCATAGCCGTAGGGTCAATGGTGTTAGAAGGGTTAATAATTCCAGTAGAGTTTGAAGTGTTCGTACAAGCTTCACTGTAAGTTTTGGTCATTACAGTGATTAAGGGATCCAAAGGCAAAATATCGTCGTGGCGAGTAGTGCGAGTTCTGCCACATATTGGAAAATAGTTGGCCAGGTTCGATTTGATTCCTGTCAATTGCTGTGAGAGGCTTGCCCATTAGGAGACTCTGAGGGCACAGATAGATTTGTTGATGTCACATTATTAGTTTTTTAATTATTTTTATTTTTCCTTTTGGATGGTGTTGGCTCATCATTGCTCTCCTTAAGATCTATCACTACTTCTTTGTGATTCAGATTATCTGAATTGGTTACTTTAGGAGAGTTAATTTTGATGGACAAAGTGGATATTTTTGAGGTATTTATTACTTCATTGGTTGATTCGGAACTGGATTTTGTAGATAAAATTAGGGCTTCCTGGCTCTCTTTGGAAAGTTGTTGGAGATCTATATGGTCTTCATCAATTGATGTCTCAGTAGTGGTAGGCAAAGGTTGATTAAGCACGACACATTCATAATTAGAGCTTTTGGTTAAAGCATCGTTCCTTCTTTTGGCATGTCTTTTGACAGCCCTCTGATGGAGTTTTTTGGCTCTCCGAGACATGAAACCAGTAGTCCTCTCTGTTGGAGAATATTGTTGAGGACCGGGTTTCATTTGTTCGAGTGCTTTAAGCAAAGGAGTTGGACTGTCAGAGCCGTCTTTTGACGGGATGGATATTGGGGTGTATAGTGCTATAATAGTATTCATTTTTTCTATGGCTATTGATAGCTCACTAGGATTGTTCTTACAGTTGGATGCAGTACGTTTTGTCGGTGCTTCCACTGAAGTTGATAAAGATGTGGAAGTTTGTTCAAAACAGCTCTGAGTGGTTTTATTTTCCTGAGTGAACTTAGTCACGGTTGATTGATTTACAATTGGTTCTGGTTTGATGTTTTTTAGTGTTTCAGCTGCCATGATGAATCCTTCAATACGCTCCATTTTTGAAGACATAAGTAGGAGCATCGATTTAATATCCTTCAATTCCAGATGGGTCAAGTTATGACCTTTATCAAGTAAATCTAAGATCCGGATAAGCACCGGAAAAGAACCAGGAGAGTGTTGGATTTGACTCTCATCTGGAGATGGTGATGGAGGAGGACATTTATTGTAGGTTAGCACTGGTTCGGGGGAAAAAGTAATTTGGGGAGGAAGTTGTTCATTGTTTATGTAATCGGCAGGTTCGGTGCTCATGTCCAACAGGCTTTTGGAGTGGGTTGGGAGGTGCGAATGAAAAGACATGCGTTTTTTTACCGAGTTAAATACAATTGGTGTCAAAGTGCCAATGGAACGGCAAACAGCCTTATCTAATGCCTCCATTTTCTCCATTGTTAGGTCGACTTGCCTTTTGTCAGTCTCATAGACAAGTGCCGATTCGGAGCAGCTTTTAAAGTCGTCAATGGCCTTACGTACCTCAGGGCTGATGGAAAGGGAAACAGGAGAGAGCACAAGGGGTACGTGAGTCGGTGTAGAAGTCGGGATTAAGGAAGTTCCCTGTGCGTGTATTTGGGCGATATGAGCAGTAGGACAGGACGTGGGCAGCTCTTCTTTATTAAGCGTAGCAATATGAGCTTCCAGGACAGCTGGTTCCATGTATGCGGTTTTCCCATGTCATACAAGCGAGTGTATGTTACTGGATAAGAGTGGATAAGGAGTAATTAATTTGCCTTTAACACTTCTTAGTCTGCCAGCCATGTTTACATACACAGGAAAACAGCGTTTTCAAAGTGGGAGAAGCAGTATTCGGTAACTTTTTAAGTTAAAGCTTGTAAACGCACTAATATTAATATCCTACGGCAGAGGGTATGTTAAGTAATATGGGAACTCATAGATAGATAACTAAGTCAACAAACAAGTAGCTGAGTAAGTATATGAACGGACAAGCAGTAAGGCGCAGTGTAGTCGTTCCCTTTCTCAATTCACAGGTTCAAAATAAGCATCATTACCTTACTTATGCATCAATTGCATTGCTCGCCTGAAACGCTCTACTCATCAGGTGCAGCGGCAAACAACAGTGGACAATATTATTCGACTTCTAAAAATAAATCACCAATAAAAGCATCATTGGCTCGCTTGTGCACTAGTTGTATTGCTCGCCTGAGACGCTCTCCTCATCATGTACAACAGCAAACAACAGCGGACAATATTATTCGACTTCTAAAAATAAATCACCAATAAAAGCATCATTGGCTCGCTTGTGGACTAGTTGCATTGCTCGCCTAAGACACTTTCCTCATCAAGTGCAGCAGCAAAAAGCGACTAACAGAATTAGTTCTCTCCTAATAGTGCATCACTAATAAAAGCATCATTGACTCATCTGTGCACTGAGAGCGTTGTTCAATTGTAACGCTCCCCTCATCAAATGTAACAGTAAACAGTATTAATACTTTCCTAGAAATATATCACAATGTAGACATCATGATCTCACTAATGCACTGATTGCCTTTTCTGCCTAAAACGCTCTCTTCTTCGTGTACAACAGCAAATGGCAGCAGGTAGTGTTATTTTATTCCTGAAAATATGCCCCAGTGGCCGGCTCTGAATAAAGGTCAGAGCTGGCCGTCTTACCGTGCGGTAAATTTGCAATCCCTCTTGCCGGAGTGATAGAGCGAACACAGCTCACAATGAACCCGCGACCTCTCGGGAGATTGTAGAGTGGTCATTAATCGGTTCTGTACAAAAGGCCAGAGCTGGCCGTCTCACCATGCGGGAGACGTGTAAACTCACTTGCCAGAGGAAGGCGGATGCATCTCGCAGCAAAAGCGGGTACTGCTCGCGAAGTTTTAAGATGACTCAGTAACTTCGCAAATATTTAAGGGGCGAGTGGGTCTAACCGGCTGCACTGCGGACAGCAGACAGCCACTTTCAGACCACTTCCTTGGAGCGTGCGCTCAGGTGGTTTTAAGGATTTTTTCAAAAAGTGGGCGTGGCCTAAACAAAAATGAATATAAATATATAACTAGAGTCTATAATTGTAGTAGAGACTCGTAAATTATGTTATATATGGATACTGATTGCAGAAGTATCCTCGTACTTGAAACAAAGTCAATGTGAAGTCCTTTGAAGTGTAGGTTTCACAGGCAGCGTTCCGCAGCAGTAACAGCAGACAGCCACTTTCAGACAACTTCCTTGGAGCGCGCGTGCAGGTGCACGCGCTCAGGTGGTTTTAAGGATTTTATCAAAAAGTAGGCGTGGCCTAAAAAAACAAAATGAATACAAATATATAATTAGAGTCTATAATTGTAGTAGAGACTCGTAAATTATATTATATATGTATACTGATTGCAGAAGTATCCTCGTACTTGAAACAAAGTCAATGTGAAGTCCTTTGAAGTGTAGGTTTCTCAGGCAGCGTTCCGCAGCAGTAACAGCAGACAGCCACTTTCAGACCACTTCCTTGGAGCGCACGCGCAGGAGCGCGCGCTCAGGTGGTTTTAAGGATTTTTTCAAAAAGTGGGCGTGGCTTGAAACAAAGTCAATGTGAAGTCCTTTGAAGTGTAGGTTTCTCAGGCAGCGTTCTGCAGCAGTAACAGCAGACAGCCACTTTCAGACCACTTCCTAAACACTTTCCTTCTCAAGCCTTCCTTTCATCCACCTCATACTCTCTGAGGGTCAGACGCTTCTATAGGTCCAGGCTGAGAGTGAGGGGCAGATCCCTATCCTTGGCTGGTGCCTCCCTCTGGAACAGCCTCCCAGCCTCTCTCAAACTTGAGCAGGCCCACCTAAGGTTCCGGAAGCAACTCAAGACCTTCCTTTTCGATTCTGCTTTCTCTCTCTCTCTCCCTCTCCCTTGCTGATGTTCTTGTCTGCTGCACTAACTGGTTACCTGGCCCCCTCTGTACCTTATGGTGACCAGGCTCCTTAATGAGCAAGTTGCCCCATGCACTGCCCCCGGGCCTACTGTGCACTAGGGACTGTATCTGCAACCCTACTGTCCCCTGCCTCCTTTCACTTACTTAGAACCGGCCACCCCAGCGGCAATTATGAGCTGTGCTTATTGCTCTCTCCCTTTCCTTCCCCCTGGCACTTCTCCTCTCCCTCCCCCCTGCATGAACTGAATGTCACAAGGCCTAATAAGATCGTTTGTTTTGTCTCCCCTTCCTTGTCTTGTTGTGCCTAGAAACACTTGTGTACAGGTACTTTATAAATGACATATCATATCATATCATTGTGGTATGACATTTCTTACTGGCGTTACAATTCAAATATACAATGAGTTTAACATTAGTGTTCTTATATGGGGGGATTTGTGTATTGATAATGGGCCTCATTACAACCTTGCCGTTCTCTTGGCGGTAAATCCCCGCAAAACAACGCAGCCTTTCATTCTTCAAAGCTCGATCAATAAGTGCAAACTTCGGTTGGATGATATCATTTATGTAAATATGTTCTCTTGTTACAGCATTTAGGTTTCTTGAACCTGGGAGAAATCGGTACTAGTCCCATCCCAGTCGATGGAATTCTTGGGGTTCATTCTGGAAATGTTACAGGTCACACTCAGTTTACCGTTAGAGAAGGTGAACTCTATCAAAAGATGGCAAAGGAGAGGATATCCTTGAGGGGGATAGCCAGGCTGGTCGGGTGACTGTCATTCTCGATTCAAGCCATTTTCCCAGGTCTGCTCCATTACAGAGCATTACAACAACTAAAGATAGAACATATCAGACAGGGGCTGTCATACGATCAGGAAGTCCCGATCTCACAGGAAGCGAGGATGTAACCAGAGTGGTGGTATCACCACGTGGAGGCCTGGAATGGCAGGGCAATATTTGGCTCCTCCCCGGACCTCGTGATAGAGTGGGACACCAGTCGATGGGCCTGGGGAGCCCGGTGCGGTGAAATATCTACTGGGGGAAGGTGGTGGTCGGAGGAGTTAGCCCTCCACATCAATTGTCTCAAACTGTTAGCGGGTTCATTCGCAGACCACTGCTGGATGCAAGAAGGTGCGAGATGCGCCATCTTACTCAAAAGGAACAATGGGCCTCATTATGAGTTTGGGGGTAGCTGTGCCGCTAAAAACGGCACGGCTGCCACCAAACCCATGATTTTACCGGCACCCGCTAATGGGGATGACCGTGGGCATTCCGACTTTGGCGGACCCGATCCGTCCCCATTATCGGGTGGCGGTAATGAGGAACTCCCCATTCCCATTTGACCCTCATAGGACTCAATGGGAATTGGTAGGTTGGATGCACCGCCGTTCATAATGGTGGCGGTGCATCCGATATGCTGTGCACGCGGGTGCCGCTCTGCCTGCCAGGTCCGACATAGTACTGGGCCTTGCAGGGGAGCGTCACCCACTCGTTCAGACAGGGAAGTTGAGTCTGATAGCCTGGGCGATTTCAGGAGATCCTAGTCGAAGCCGGGCCTTTCGGGAGAAGCTCAAGGGTTCATCAGGGAAACCTGGGCCCCGGGGACCGGGAAGGCTTATAGAGTCGCATGGCGTAAGTGGAGTAGGTAAGTGGAGTAGTTGGTGCATGGAGAGGGAGATACATCCCGCTCAAACAGATGTCATTTATGTGGTGAACTTCCTAGCTAATCAAGCGGCACAGACCAAAGCATACAGAACGATTAACGTCTATCGGTTGGTGATCTCGGCCGTTCACGAATATGTCAAGGGTAAACCCGTGGGTGAACATCCCTTGATTTGTAGATTATTGAAAGGAGTTAGATGCATGAGATCCCAGATGCCGAAATATGCGCGACTGTGGAACGTGAGTGTTGTGCTAAACATTTTTGAGGCATGGTCGGATAACGTAGAATTATGCAGGCAAGTACTTTCGGTGAAACTGCTGCTGTGCCTTATTTCATGCAAGAGGGTTTCAGACGTCAAAGCTTTGGAGGTAGCCAGAAAATCTTTTTCACCTACGGGTGTTACACTGTACATAGAAAGAAGGACAAAAACAGGGATCAGGACTATGGATGATGCTGCCTTTCCAGCGACCCAGGTTATGTCCAGTCAGGTGCTTGAAAGCTTACGAGGCCATGGCATAGCAGTTGAGACCCCCGGGAGAATCTCAGCTTTCGATAGCAGTAAGGAAGCCTTTTAGAGCTGTAGCGTCAGCTACGTTAGCAAGATTGGTAAAATGGTGCATGGATCAAGCTGGCATTGACGTGGAACAGGTTGGCGCTCACTCGACTAGAGAGGCGATGGCATCCACAGCTTTTATTATGGGAGCCCGCCTGGAGGATATCTTGAAGGCAGTAGATTGCTCCAATGAGACGACTTTTAAAAACGTGTATTATAGACCAATAGATCAGGTGGCTACGTTGCTGGTAAGTAAGCTTTAAATTAGGATAATCCGAGGCTCTGAGTCTTGACATAGAATACAGATTTTCAACACATTCGTTATAGAAAGTAATGGTTCTATTAAAGACTCGGCGGCGAAGGATTATTCCACCCTTTCAATCGCTAAGTTGAGACATGACTGGAAATATGTTGTTAATCATGTAATGTTTTCGTCAATGCACATGACTGTTGTATTTAGCGACTGCCCACCTGTCCTGGAATGGTTACGTTATCGTTGTTATATCTGTTTTGACAGATGCAGTGTCTAAGCCGGTGGGTACAAGAAGAATAATCGATGAGGATAAGAGAGTTCAGGAGTTTGCTGGTTGGGACGCAAGTTCAGTTGTCGACCAGTTTCAGAAAGCGGAAGATACAAGGAAGATGTGGATGTTTATATTGGACTGTTAAGACATGATTGGACTGTTGAGATCATGTGGTACTGTTTAACCAATAGAACACAAACTTCAAATTTCTCCTATGATCACGGATATTGTACTTCATTCGATAGTTTGGTTTATGTAAATATTAATTGGTTGGCTGCTCGAGAAGTAATGAGTTGAGTTGAGCATGATCCTTCATCTCTGAGTCTTTAACAGAATCATGACTTTCTATAATGAATGTGTTGAAAAGCTGTATTCTCTGTTCTTGTTTCTCGGATAAGGCGCCGATCTTTGGTAGCATGGCTGTCGGCCAGGGTGACATTTATAAATTGGACATGTCACCTATGTGCATTCAAAAACAATGTTGGAATACCAAAATGGTTTTCACTTTTTCTTTCCATGTTTTGTTTTGTATCTCTTATGAAAAACAGTGCATGAACTTCATTGATGGAGTATTAATTTAGATTCCCTTTGCTTGATGGCTATTTTGCGGATTACAAGATGTTCTCTTTGGTGGTTTTATAAATCTTTGTCCTGAAGATGGCTGGGTCGGGTTGGGAGGAGGGACCCCAGAGCCAAAACTCCAGTTGGCAAGAAATTCTCACTTGGTTGTAATTTGCTTTCTGGTTTCCAATGTATGGCCGTAGTACATGTAATTCATCATAGCCGGCCTGTTGAAGCAAACCCTTCAACGCATCGAGTTTTAAAGTTACGGGTGTGGTGTCCTTACGTGGACCTCCTCACGCTCTGCGGTGGCCCTCGTCCCCAAAGAACTGAGGCGGACACAGGAGCTGGGGTGCAACACGTCTAACACTTTATTTTCTCCAACATGAAACTGCCGCTCTGCGCGGTAACCCCTCCCTTTCCCCCTGCGTGGGGCACAGCCCACTCGCACGACCAAACAACAAAGAGAGAGGACTGTTCCTCTCTTCAGCTCTATGGTGACGACACCACACCCTCCCATCACTAAACAGTTAGTTGTGTTCTCAGCCCATTTCTTCAATGAGACGAGTGGGCTTTTTCTTGATTCTCGATGGACGTCGATCCATGCTTGTAGCGGGTGCCCTCCACTCTTCGGGTGTCACGTCATCTCCAGAATCTTCTCTGTCTCCTTCGTAGGGAGCGTCCCAGTGGGGGAACGAGTCATGTGCACTTGGTTCATTTTCATGTTGAGGACCCGGCATCTTTCTGAAGTGTGAAGAGTTTCGCGTTATGGACCGGTGATCCCCTTCGGCCGTAATGAGCGATCCTCTTTTCCTAGTGATGATGAGTGGCTCCTCATTGAACGGAGTCATATTCTTGCGCTGCTGTTGCTGTCGCACTACGACCATGTCCCCCGGCACCAGGTCGCTCTCTTTGGCTCCACGCTTGCGGTCTGCCGCTTCCTTCATGTGTTCCTTCCTGATGGAATCTCTTGTTCTCATCTCTGCATCCTCTTCATATTGTCCGTTGTGATCAGGTGCCTGCGGTAGCCGCGTTCTGATCATGCGCCCGAACATTACCTCTGATGGTGACTTCCCCGTGGTGCTATGTGGGGTGTTCCTATAGTCACGCATTAGTCGATACAGCATTTTCTCCACAGGCTCGCCTGTAAGGCGTGCGATCTGAGCGGTGCGCTTGATGTTGCTCATGAACCTTTCCACAGTGCCATTCGCTTGAGGCCATAGTGGTGTAATCTTGCGATGACGGAAACCCATGTACTCTGCGAATCTTTGAAAATCTTGTCCTGTGAAGGGTGGTCCGTTGTCGGATTTTACGATCTTGGGTATGCCATATGTTGTGAACATTCGATCCAGAGCCGGTATGGTGTGATGCGCAGCGGTGGATGGGATGATCTGTAGGTCGGGATACCTGGAGTATTCGTCTATGGCTACCAGGATGTATTCACCCCCTTCCATAGGCCCAAAATGGTCGATGGCGATCTCTTCCCAAGTTCCTTCTGGTAGCGTGGTCATTCTTAATGGTTCCGGGGCCGTATGTGGCTTTGCGATGACGCAGGTTGGACAGTTGCTTAGTAATTCCTCTACCAGGGTATCTAGCTGGGGAAACCATAACTTTTGCCTCAGCATCCTTTTTGTGGACACAATTCCCCGGTGTCCTTCGTGCGCTAGCTCGAGCACTTTCTGGCGTAAGCTTCGTGGTATTACCAGCTTCGTCCCTTTTAGTAATAGTCCTTCCTCTGATTTTGCGAGTTCTTCCTTTACGGCCAGGAAGCACGTGATGTCTTGCTTGATTTCCTCGCTCATGGTTTCTCGGATCTGTTTTGCATGCTTCCACCTTCCTGTTTCAAGGCACCTCAAGATGGTTTGTATACCCTGGTCTGCGTTAGATTCTCTCGTTATTTGTTCTGTGTCGAGTCCTTGCGGGGTGCTGCTGTGGACGACATATTTGATGTATTGGTCCGCTATGGATTGTTCGGGTTCGCTTTCTATTTTGGGGTGTCGGGAGAGAAAGTCTGCGGGATTTTGTTCTTTCCCTGGTCGGTGTATTATGGTGAATCGATAATCCTGCAGCCGGAGTGCCCATCGTGCTATCCTTGGCGGCATTTTGGCCTGTGGGTTGCCATAGATGAATGTAAGTGCCTGGTGGTCTGTCACTACTGTGAAAGGTTTCCCATATAGGAACAGGTGGAAATGCTCGCAGGCCCATACAACCGCCAGTCCTTCCTTTTCTGCCTGAGAATAGGCTTGTTCAGTTTTTGATAGGCTTCGACTGGCGTATGATACTATGTGTTTCCCTCCTCCGTCTTTTCCATCCAACTGCGTGAGAATAGCACCCAGTCCAACGGGACTGGCGTCTACAACCAGTTCTGTTGTCTTCTTGGGGTCAAAGTACGCCAAGTGTCGGGCATCTGAGATGCGGTCCTTGATGATCTGGAACGCTTCTTGGCATTTGGTTGACCACACAAACTCAGTGTTCAGTTTGGTTAGAGCTCTTAGGGGTTCGCTGATGGAAGCAAAATCACATATGTATCTTGTACAGTAGCTTGCGAGCCCCAGGAATGATCTGAGGTCCGATGTTGTTGTCGGCGGTTCAGCCTCACGAAGCGCACTCACTTTCTCGGGATCTGGTGTCATGCCCTTTTCCGAAAATATGTGTCCGAAGAATCTGAGTGTCTTCTTGCGAAACTCACACTTTTCCTTATTGAGCGTTAGTTGGGCTTCCTCTAGGGCCATGCAGACTCTCATCAATGTGTCGTCATGTTGTTCTTGGGTCTGGCCGAAGACCAGAATGTCATCGCTGTAGTTTAAGCAGTTGGGCACATGCTTGATGACATTGTGGATCTCCTCCTGGAAAATTTCGGCGGCTGAGGATACTCCGAAACTGAGTCGCTTATAGCGGAATAGACCTAGATGAGTGGCGAAAGTCGTTATGTATCGTGAGGTTTTGCTGAGCTCTAGCTGGTGGTATCCTTTGTTTAGGTCTAATTTCGAGAATATTGTCGCCCCATTCAAGAGATGTACCATGTCCGTTATCCGGGGGGCTTGGTGTCGTTCTCTTAGGATGGCTTCATTCGGTCTCCTCATGTCTACGCATATCCTTATGTCTGAAGAGTCTCGCTTGGGTACTGGTACTATGGGAGAGACCCACGGGGTGGGGCCTTCCGCGGGCTCAATGATGTCGGCTTCTAATAGCTTAGTTAGTTCGTTTTCAACTTGCTGTTGGATGTTGATGGGGATGCCTCTGTAATGCTGGGCTACTGGAGTGACGTGGGGGTCGATGTGAAGTTCAATTTGCTTTCCTTTTAATTTTCCTAGACCTTTGAATAGCGCCGGGAATATTTGATCGATGCTTGCTGTGGGGTCTAGATACTTGTGCACCATGAGGCGGTATAGTATGTGAATGAGCCCCATCTCTATGGCTGACCGATAACTCAAGATGCAGCCACTCTCGGTGGCAGCTTCTAGCACGTGCATGGGGATGCTTTTCTTATGCTCTTTGTACTGGCAGGATGCCATGAAGAACCCTTTGCACGCTAGGGGTGTCTTTGAGCCGTAGGGATAGATGAGAGCTCTTGCGGGCTGTAGGCGAGGGGCGTTCGGTATGTTTTGGTATACCTCTTCGCTTATCACGTTCACGGTTGCTCCCGTGTCTATGAGGAATTCCGCCGTGGTTTGGTTTACTCTTATTCTTAGCATCGGGCTGTGTTCTTTTGCCTTGTCATTTCCAAGGGCATATAGATACCCCTTCTTCCGCGGTGCTTCTTGTTGCATTTCCGGCCTGCGGGATCTCTCTTCTGAAGATGCGCTTGATATACTCTCTGACTGTGATTGTTCTATGAGGCACCTCACGTATCTTCTGGGACGTCTTCTTGTCTTTGGCTGAATGGCTTTGCTCTCCCTCCAATCTCTCCTCTCCTGTCTTCTTTCCGGTTGGTCGTCGTGAGAGCGACGTCGCCCTTGTTCCTGGAAGTGGTGCGCTGACCTGCTGTAGCGGGAGCTTTGGTGTTGTTCTGGTTCCGTCACGGTCTTTCCGTTTCTGTTGGCTCCTCTCACTCTGCTGCGAAAAATCAGGCATACCGACTTGTAGTGATCATCGCCACCACATGCGGAGCACGTCTGTCCCATGGCCGGGCAGGACCCTTCGTGTGGGTATTCGTGGCCACATCTGTAGCAGAAAGGGTCTTGGTTTGTTCTTGTCATGGCCTCCAGCTTGTGGATGCTTTCTTGTTTGCCGTGCGTGATCCTTATGTCGTCTAGGCCTTCCACTTGCGCTGCAAGGGCAGCGTCCGATCTCGCTAGACGCAGGATCTCTTCTAGACTTCTCGGTTGCTGTAGTAGTCTCTTCCGGAATTCTGCACTTTCGCATCCTACTATGATCTGCGACCTGAGGGCCTCCTCATTCGAGTAGTTGTTGAAGTCACAATGCTTCATTTTTGTCCTCAGTCTCATGACGAATGCGTCTATGGACTCTCCTTTATTTTGCTTGGTAGTGTGGAATACGTGCCGTTCGTAATCTACGTTCGTGTGGGGTGTGAAGTATTCCGTGAGTGACGTCTTTAGTTTGGCGTATGAATCTATGGTGTCTTCCGGCATTTCTTCAAGGATATCTCGCACATTGGAACCAACCGCATGATTTAGAAGGTTTAGTTTTTGTTCATCTTCTAATTAACCAGCTGCCTACAGGCATACTTCAAAGTCTCTTAGCCATCTTCTCCATCTAGACCCCAAGGTGCTTGTCTCTGTGAGATCAAAGTTTGCTGGCAGTTGGGCCAGAAGGCTGTCTGTCATTTTCCTGTGCGGGGATGTTGGGGCGGAGGACTCCTCCTCTTGTGCTGGTGTTACTGGGACTGTGAGTGATGCCCTGCGGGCTGGGGTCACTGTGGTGGTGGGTGATTCCTCTCCGGAGCCACTCATGGGCTTGACTTGGTGTGTCTGGTGTCTGCCAGTGCGGTGGCGTCAGCCTGCCACTATGAGGCGCTGTGTTCGGGGGAATTTACTCTCCTCACGTTGGCTGGGATATGGTGGGGCCTATGAGGCCTTGCCGATGGGCTCACTACCAGCACTGGGGTTATTGCTTACCCTTATCGCAGTGCATGGTGGGCCCGATGTGTCCGGAGGTCCGCTGCCGTTGGCGGGAGGTCGGAGCTCCTCAACCGCACCGGATGCGCAGTGCAGGGAGCCGCCGCTCCACCCGCGGCGCTGGAAGTATGTCTGCCTGTGTTGGCGCCGTTGGCGGGAGAAACTTCTGCTTTCCTCGCCCGGGATACAGGCACACGGGGAGCTACGATCCCTGCTCCACCCGTGGGATGCGCGCCTGGGGCAGCGCTGGCGTTGGTGCCGTTGGCGGGAGAAGAGGTTTCTCTTTCCTCGGTCCGGAAGATCGACACACGGGGAGCCGCAGTTTTCGCTCCACCCGTGGGATGCGCACTTGTGGCCTCTTTCGACGGCTGGAAAAGTCCCCACTCTGACCCCTGATCTCCGGCAGCCGGGGGGGGGGGGACCGCAGGCGCCGTTCGTTGGCCTGAGGTGGCGGGCACGGCGGGGCGCGTGTCCGCCTCGTCGCCAGATGTGGTGTCCTTACGTGGACCTCCTCACGCTCTGCGGTGGCCCTCGTCCCCAAAGAACTGAGGCGGACACAGGAGCTGGGGTGCAACACGTCTAACACTTTATTTTCTCCAACATGAAACTGCCGCTCTGCGCGGTAACCCCTCCCTTTCCCCCTGCGTGGGGCACAGCCCACTCGCACGACCAAACAACAAAGAGAGAGGACTGTTCCTCTCTTCAGCTCTATGGTGACGACACCACAACGGGCTTTGGGATGAATTAATAGTTCCATCTTGTGTCTCATTTGTTTTTATGAATCAGTTTGTGCACGAGCGAATGTGGTATGATTGGTTTGCTTCTATGTTTGGTATGTCTGGGTTGAATGTGGGACCTGTTTACACGCAGGGAGTCATGCACTCACACTTTTTTTACTGTATGATAATGTTTTTTGTTTTTAGGTCTCACCTGTATTACAAACCTTTAACTTTTGCATATTTATTTTACTTTCATGATTGATATTTTCAAATTTATTTTCAATCAATCCAATATGCATTTCTAAATTCTGTCTATTTTAAAAAATTCCACTCTAAAAATACTTTGAAATGAGTTATCCCCCTTGAAAACAGTGGAGGAGCATGTTTGTTGTACCATGTCACCTGCCTGTGTCATTTTCAAAGCTGGGGCTGCCTATTGATCTTTCTTTTCAGTCAGAGGGATTTGGGCTATATTTGGGCTACTTTCCTAACCTTATTTGGCTACATGTAGGTTTCCCTTTCCGAATACAGTTAATATGCAAGTCATTATTATTTGGAGGGGTGAGATTCCACTGATGTTCTCCTTCACGCAAAAGAATGAGGACCTCTGTATGTTGTCAGTGGTACTGCACTTCTCTAATCTGAATGTGATTTCATATGAGGACATCTGTATGTTGTCAGTGGTACTGCACTTCTCTTATCTCAATGTGATTTCTTATGAGGACATCTGTATGTTGTCAGTGGTACTGCACCTCCCAAATAAACTAAGTTATGAGGATATCTGTATGTTGTCAGTGGTACTGCACCTCCCAAATAAACTAAGTTATGAGGACATCTGTAAGTTGCAGTTCATTGGATAGGTGCAAAAACACAGACACATATTTTCTCCTGCTCCCCACCTGTTTCTATTTCTATTTCCTGTTTCCCTGGTCCTTGTTCACAACACAGATCTTTGGTACTAGTAGGTTGAGATCTTGGCCAGAGTTGTTCATATCAATCCAGGTATTGAGAACACCCATCAACAGTGAGCTGTCTGCTGTATTCTCAAGTATGGACTCCAGGTCTCCCCATTCTGTGATAAAGGTGGGATTGCTTCCAGGGAAGCAGTGGGCCATGATGATCAGACTACGGTTGTAGGAGTTTTGATGAGCTTGTAAGGCTGCGTGATCACAGGAAGTGGTGGTTTTTCTTTCAGTAATGTGGCACTTCAATGTGTTGGGGTTCATCCGGGTTATGTGCCCACCCTTTTCTGTGTTGTCAGTTTTTGACCAGGATTATTGAGTTTACAGGGGCCCAGATATCGAGGATTGAAGTGAAGTTGCCAGTGACCCATGTTTCTGCTGGGGCCCAGCATGCAATATTTTCTGCTTCCATAAGGTGTTTGGTATTAGATTCATTCTTCATCAATAATCAAACATTGATGCTCTCAAATACAATGTGATTTAGGTCTAGCGTTGAAGCACCTAGAATCCTGTTCCACGTTTCAAATTCGAAATACAACATTCATGTCAATCATTCTACTTTTGCATATGTTTCTTCTTCAAAAGGACTGTATATCAGAATGCATGTTTAGTACTCCTTTACTCCTTTACTCCTTTACTTATCCAACAGAAAGTTTATCTTATTTCATATTTTTGAGAAGTGAAGTACCACTGACAACAAACAGATACCCTGGGCCTCATTACGACCCAGGCGGTAAGTTACAGCCTGGGCCGTGTCTTTACCACCATGGCGTAAACTACGTTTACGCCATGGTGGTTGGCGGACTTACCGCCCCATTCCGAGTTTGGCGGGGCGGAAAGTCCCCAATCCCCATTTACCCTTCCCCATTCCCATTTTCGCCCCATAGGGCATAATGGGAGTGGGGAAGGCGTTAATTACGCCACCGTAAATTACGGTGGCGTAATTAACTCCATGGTCCCTTAGCGCCATGGATTTTAACACCTGCTAAAAGCAGGTGTTAAATCCGCCATGGCGCTAAGGGACCTCGTACTCAGGCGGTAAGGGTCGGCGCTATTTACGGCGCCGTAAACCCCTTACCGTCTGAGTTGTAATGAGGCCCCCTGACAAGAAATTTCAATGTGATGTCTTATGCGGACATCTGTAGGTTATCACTGCACCTCACCAATCACAGTGTGATTTCGCATGTGGACATCTGCAGATTGTCAGTGCTACTGCACTTCTCCAATAAAGTCAGTTGTGAGGACACCTGCAGGTTGTCAGTGCTACTGCACTTCTCCAATAAAGTCAGTTGTGAGGACATCTGCAGGTTGTCAGTGCTACTGCACTTCTCCAATAAAGTCAGTTGTGAGGACATCTGCAGGTTGTCAGTGCTACTGCACTTCTCCAATAAAGTCAGTTGTGAGGACATCTGCAGGTTGTCAGTGCTACTGCACTTCTCCAATAAAGTCAGTTGTGAGGACATCTGCATGTTGCAGTTGATTGGAGAGGTGCAGTACCACTGACAGCATAAAGGTGTCCTTGTAAGAAATCACATTGAGATAAGAATTCCAATGTAGGACAAGTACGACCAAAGCCTTCAATTAAACATGCACAATAATAATTGTGTAAAGAATTATATATACAATTGAAAGATGTCACCCCACATTTGCGCTGTTGCTCCTCCCCCTCCCGTGCTGTCTCGCCTATTTCTTGTGCTATCCCTACTCCCCCTTGAACTGTCCCTCCTCCCCTCTTACAATGTTGCTCCTTACCCCTAGCACTATTGCTCCTTTCCTACTTGTGCTGTACTTTATACTCTCATTGTGCTATACCTCCTCACTCCTTCCTCTGTCCCTCCTCCCCCTTGTACTGTCCTTTCTTACCCCTTACACTGCCCATCCTCCCTCCTTATGCTGTGCCTCCTCCCAGTTGCGCTGTTCCTCCTTCTACTTGCGCTGTCCCTCCTCACTCCTTCCGCTTGTACTGTCCTTTCTTACCCCTTGTACTGCCCATCCTCCCTCCTTGTGCCGCCTCCCAGTTGCGCTGTCCCTCCTTCCACTTGCGCTGCCACTCCTTTGCTATCTGCTGTGCCTCCTTCCCAATCTGCTGTCCCTCCTTCCCAACCTGCTGTCACTCCTTCCCCTTTATGCTTTTGCTTTTCCCCCTTACACTCGTGCTCCTCACCCTGGTGCTGTTGTACCCCCTTGCGCTGTTGCCCCTCCTGCCCTGTGCTACCACTCCATCCCCTTGTGTTGCCGTTCCTTCCCCCTTGGGCTGGCACTCTTTCCCTCTCTCGCGCTGTCGCTCTGCACACCTTGGTGCTGTCAATCAGGCCCTTTTCTGCTGTTTCTCTGCCTCATCAATGCCCTCACTCCTTCCCCCATTTGCACCGTCACTCCTTCCCCCTTTTGCTGACCCTCCTCCCCTTGTGCAGTCGCTTCTTCCACTTGCACTTTGGATCCTCCCCCTTGTGCTGTCGTACCCAGAGGAGTAACTTTGCTGAAAATGTTGAGGGGGACATCATGACAACTGAAAGAAAGGGGCGGTGTGAATTGGGTGAACGTTGGAACTGAGGGATAAGACTAAACTACTACTCCGACCTTACCACCCCCCTCCCACGCACTGGCATGTTCCTCCTCACCCTGTCTATCAAGCAACGCCTTGCCCTGCGCATGACTCGCCACCAGCTCAATCGGCTGTGCCACCTCACATTTCCTGTGCAGTGCAACTCCCCTGCTCACTCAACCCCTGCTCCACTCCTTCACTAGACCATGGGCAGGCCTCCTCTGCTAACTCTAGACCCACCTTATCATCCCCCACCCCTTCAGAATGACCCCTGAGGCGTCGCTAGACCCTCGGCCACTAGTTTTCTCTGGGTTTTCCTGTTCTGCTTATTACTGCACTTCTCTTATCCCCTTACATGCCCCATAGAATGTCCCTAATCTTCAAGTATCATCTCAGATTCTCCTATGTATGTGCCCACTCCCCATCGCAGCTCAACCCCCTTCACTCGCCCTTGCTGTACCCAACACTTTCCTAGCCATGATTCGCTTCCTCTCCCTGAAGCCCCTCTTCCATCACCGCACCTACCTATCTACCCCCGGTCTCCCCTCCCACTTGGCATCTCACATCCCCCTGGACAAGTCACCCATCACCTCATGTTCACCTGTTCACCCCTTACATATGGCACCTCACCTGCCCCCACTTGTCGCCTTCTCACTGTGCTGCTGCCTGTCTCCCACCAGCTCACCTACGCCTGGTAGCCCCTCCCACGTGGCACCTCACATCCCTTGTCAGCTTCTAACTACGCTGCTGGAGGCCAGCATGAAAAAAGAGTTCCTGGTAGTAGGAACATACACAAAGGTAAGTACTGGGACGAGGTAGAGTAGGACTAGAAGTAATGAATATTACCGGTAGGTAATCCGGGCAATGGTTTATGGTTTGGAAATCTCCCATGCAAAGATCAGCAGGTAGTGTGTTGCCCCAATACTGGCTGGATGTGTCCTAAACACGTTGCTGCTATCCTGTTGTGAAGTAAATGGTTGTGCATTTATAATTTAGAAAGCTATTTAGAAAAAAAAGAGAAATGTATTACTATAATAAAAGGTGCATGCCTTTTTTAAAAATAATAATAACGTTTACAAAGCTACTTTCCTCTTTAAGGAAGCAGTCATCACCATCTCGTTTTGTTTAATTTGCGACATCTTTTCAGGGGTGTCAGTAACCAAAGCAAGCAACGGCAACAGTTTTGGCTTTTGTGTAGGCATGGCACAGGCCTTTTTCCAGGTACTGCTATAGTGGTACAACCTGGCCACAGCTGGTAGATAGTATGATGATGACCTGATCATACGATGTCAGTGACTGGCAAATGCCTTTCTAATACCTAAACGCACAACACGGATGCCATTGCTAGTGCTTGCTGGTCAGGAACAGGTGCAAGGACACACATATAGCCTATGAATCAAGTGGCTGCAGGCACATTTGGTTAAGATGTTTTTACTTCATTGAGCTCATTTACAGCTGCCACTAAACCATTAACGCCCAGAAAACTGCTTAAAAACAACACTCGTGGGCCCTACACTGCACAAAGGGTGATATAAATGGGTGATAGATATAGCTCAAAAAGATGCCAGGGTCGGAGTGTTTTGGACAGGGAGGGGCATGTGGTGGGTTGGACTTGCCATAGTGATTACTATTGCTGTGGCCGGCAATGGGTTGGTAAAAAGCCAAACATCCACAAGCTGTGTCAATCCTGACATCCCATATCCCCTATCTTTACTCCAATGCCATGGGTGGCGATAAAGTGACACCTAACAGCCAGAACTTCAAAGTAGATTGGAGTCACTTTCATTTTAATGTAAAGACTGTCAAGTAAGACCATGTTCCACCAATTTTACTTTCTTCTTAAAAGAAAAGACATATCTGTAATATGTATTAAGTTTTGTCCCAATTAGATATATTTTTGGCTTCACATATCGAGTTTTTAAACAGACATGTTGCACAGTGCAGGTACTGGTTGTGTGTAGGGGTGTACCGAATAGTACATTTACTATCCGGCCGAATACCGAATAGTTGTACTAAGTATTCTGCCGGAACCGAATAGTGAACCGAATAGTAGTGTAGTACAAATTTGTCAATATATTGTAGACATTTTCTTTAGGAATATAAATATAGGAAAATTGCATTAATTGGTCCTGCAAAATAAAACTGATGGAAGGTACTCAATATAGCTGTACTATATACATATATATATATATATATATATATATATATATATATATATATATATATATAACAATAATTCAGAGTGGCACACATCAATGAGCTATGCAGCAGTAACGTGGTGCAGTAAGTAAAAGGCTGCTACCTGGCACGGTATGCGATTACTGTGCATATGTCCAGTGTGTGCTAAAATGGGCATGTAATACGCATCAGGCAAAAACTAATAGAGCAGTGTCACAGTTTTCTAAACAAAACAGACATTATACATTCTGCTAACATTGAGTTTATTTTTTGCAGGTATTTCTGTCAAGTTGGTATTTAAATGTTATCTTACCTAATTCAAATTATGTTTTCTTTTATCAATGATACATTTTAAAAAATAAATTGGGGGGAATTACTCGGCGGGAACCCTATTGACAAGAACTAAATTACAGAATATTTTTCCCTTTTTGCACAATTGAAGTCAGTCCTGAGCAGGAAGTTATTTTTAGATCCAAAGCATGGTGGAAAGGCCCAGTCCCTCCTTGGAGGGAGGGTGGTTGGTACACAGTTCTGAGGAGTTCAAACAGAGCATGGCACGCACATGAGCTAAATGCACCCTTCCTAGCATGTACGGTCCAGCTGTAAAAAGGTGCGAGTCCTTTGTGGCACTATCATTCTTGCTTGACTGTGTTTTGCTGCAGCCCATAATGTCCACCCACATTCAGTACACTTAAAATTAGGCGCCATTCTTGCAAACAAGACTTCAGTACACTTCTGCATATAACACATAATCTACATTTTTTTTAATGGAAACCTAGCATCAGGTGCAAACTAATAGCATGGTATCACAGTTTGCTAAAAAGACATGTGCAAAATCAACCCGTGTCGGGAAGAAGCATACAGTGTTATATGAAAAGCACATGACAAAGTAGGGTGCACATTGCTGCACACACAATATATTTACATGCTTCAGAAAGCCTGCAGCAACTGCAGTGAAATTCTAGTGATGTGTAAATGCCCCTGCCAAGGCATCAATCAGAATGGGAGTTGTTTGATTGTAACATGCTTGAGACCATCATTCAGAAAATAATTGCCAATTACTTGACAAAACACACACTTGGGCCCATGCAGATTCATGAAAAAAACATCAACTAAAGGAATGGCCGGCCTGAGTATCCTATTCAAGATGACACCGAGATGCCTCAAGGGTGGAAAAAGGCTGGTGTTGCAAGTGAAGTGGGATAGCAATTTCAATCGAGGGGATGGGCGACAATGTGACACCCCCTCCCCTGAGGCAACACCTCAATGAGAAAGGCACATTAGCACAAAAGCCAGCAAGAACGGGGGTGGAGCAGCAAGAGTTACTGTTAATAGGGGCAGTTAGGTGGCAGAGGGTGGCATGTAGTGGCAGGTTAATGGTGGTAAAGTTATGGGGACAGCAGGGTTACGGTCTACTTAGTTCAAAACAAAAGGCCTTTTATCCTCTATGCGTCTGAGGAAGGCCGCTCAGGAGGGGGTGCTGACAGTGATCAGCTCTGGGGTGGGGCCAGATGATGGGAAATGTTTTCTTTTAATTGGACAAAGTCCTGAAAGCAATACAAACTTTGTACCTGTTCATTTCGGAGCACTAGGAAAAAATAGCAAGCAGATCTGTGCCACAAGTGCATTTACCTACTTTCAAAATGTTTGCTTGCATAGTGTAAATACATTTAAGGCAGGAAATAAATTCAACCTCGACACAGCAATGTATATCCCCTCCTCAAAAAATACCACTGCTAATTGAAACAGCAAGTATTAGAAGAAAGAAATGCCGGTTAGATGAAAGAACGGAGCCCTGTGGAAACGCGCTCTGCATCTGCTCTGCTCTCGAACAGCAAGAGAAGCTTTTTCAAAGGTTATCTTGGCAACAGAGATATGCACCCTCCTTACCTGTAGGAGTCCTTTCATCCCAGGGAAGGGTCCTGTTTGCTTATTGGAGTGCAAAATGTGTTTTTGGGAGTCCGCGTTTTGCTACATGTGCTGCCCTGTGGCCATGGAATGTAAGGGCCCCACAGCCCGGGGACACCACCATTTTTCTGGGGTACCCCAGTGTGCGCGAGTCACCTGGTCTCTCCCCGGCTTGTGTGTCATCACATGCCACTCGAGCTGGGTGCGGTAGGCAAACGAGGAGCTGCAGAGGGGGCAGGCGAAGTTCTCCTCGTTATTCTCGTGGCGGTACTTGATGTGCTCCTTCAGTGATGTCAGACGCTTGTAGCCACGGTCGCAGTAGGGGCAGGTCAGCAGTTGGGCAAAGGCATCTGGAGTTCCAGGTGGCAGGTCTGTTGCCAGGAGACAGGGGAGAGGAGAGCAGCCCAAGAGGTCAGGGAATCAATGGCAGCTAATGGGCTCGCTGCCCGAGATGGCATGACAGCGCAAGCTGCAATCTGCTACCTCCAGAGACACACCCAAGGAAAGTGTCTCTGACTCATCCCATCCCGCACTGCACAATCCATCTCACAATTTGGGATGGCCTTTTTGAAAACTCTACATGCTGTGTTATTTGTAGGGGTGTAACAACTTCGGCTTCGAGTACAGATTGAATAAACGTTCGGCCGAATGACGAATAACTTGTTTCAGCCGGAATTCGGCCGAATGTTTACTCGAAGCCGAAGTTCGGTACACCCCTAGTTGTGTGACAAGATACCAATATGAGGGCTCACAATCAGCAATATAGCCTAACTCCCCAAACGGACCGGCGCTGGAGGTGCATTTGCACACAGTGTGGGTGACTTGCACATGTCACAGGCTGATGTTGTACAGTCATTGAGATTGCCCTGTGAACTCTCTATGTCTAATTGCAAAATAAAATTGAATTCAGCTCACCCGGCGGTCACAATGCAATGCGGCCCCCCGGCCCTCCTGCCAAAAGATGGGGGGGAGGGGAAAGGCATGACACATATGTTGGGGGGGACAAAACCCCCTGTCCCCCCTATAATTACCCCCATGGTCGTTGTAAAGCCTGGAGGGGGGTCTGTACTTCCGCTCTCTATATGGTAGAGGAGAGGCACAGCGGACCCCAGCCAAGATTCTCTATAAGGTAGCAATGGACGAGTAATCAAGGCCTAGCTTCTCAGTGTAGTCCCCAAGCCCCTACAAAGGAATGTCCGCACACTGTGTTAGTTAAAACACAGTCTTTATATCATTAATATTCAAGGTTATGTACACTATCACAATAACTCACTTTATGCTCAGAAAATCAACAATGATAAATATATACAGTTCTACAGTGGTACCACAAATATTATCAGATCTCATTAAAGTGCATCAACTATACTGTCAAAATGCCACACAGATCAATAAAGAGGAAACCAGCAGTAGAGAGGGGAAGGAAAGCAAGATGGTTGAACAATTGGCAAAATACTGGCTCCTACCAACTAGGCACAGTTCTGTGTGGAGATCCCCCCACCTGGGCAACCTGTAAAACAAAGATGTATCACAAGCCCAGTCCATATATGGTTCTATGAGTCTTATTTCCCTCTACAATAGTTCTACAGCCCCAATGTACCTGGAATTGCAGTGTTCGTCGACGGGAAATCGACAGCCCTTCTTGAGTGCCCTCCCTTTAAGGCCGGAGTCACGGGTCGTCGAACGTCCAACGGAGGAACAGGTTGAACTACGGCAGTGAAGTGGCAGCTTTGTTCCTAGCGGTGCTCGTCAACGAGGGAGCGTTGGCATCCTGCAAGGAAGAGGCGTGCGGGGCACCTCAGTGATGATAGTTCTGGACCGCAAAGAGATGAGGAAGAACGGTGGCCCAGCAAGGGCGTCGAGTCGTCGGCGTCTCTGTGGTCTTTAGGTGGCGGGAAACCCACCGGTGGATGCTCCTCAGCGCATCTACGTTGGGCCTTCTCCAGCGGGATAAAGTGGGCAAACGGGAGCACGGCGGCTCCAGTCAGCGACAGCAGTCATCGACAGAGGCAGGCAACAGTCCAGGCGCTTCTCTTTGAGATTCCGTGGCAGTCCCCGTCTCCGGTCGGCAGCCTGTCGAAGTCTACCAGGGGGCTTTGGCAAAGATCAGCTGGTGCACGATGGTCCCTCGTAGCTCGGAAGAGGGCGCCTTACCAGGTCCTCTCTGGGTCAGTTCTTGGAGACACAGCAGCTTTCAGATTGTGAAGGAGAGCAGCAGCAATTCTTCTCGTCCAGCAGGGCTTCAAGGTCAAGCGTCAGTTTCACTCCAGTTTCTCTTCAGCTTCTGAACACGAATTCTAGCAGCGAGAGGCTCCCAGATATACTGTTGATCTCCCATTCATTCTGCTGGGTCACACTCAGGCAACCAATCGGTCAGAAGGGCATTCATGCAGGCAGGCAGCCAATCAGGTGCACAGTGCATTCAGGCCATTCACTTCTCTCCAGACACTCACAACAAGTTATGTGTATTGGGACAAGTACCCAGCCATTCAACACTCCAAATTGCATTCATACCAGTTTCGGGCAGGGCTGCCTCAGTTATTGTGTCAAACACCAGATACTAGACACCCACAACACAGAATGCGTATTCGTCACACACTCCATTCACCCAGGTCCCACCCACAGGCGTACCCACAACATACAGACATTGGGAAGGCTCCAGCCAGTCTGGTCAGCACTTCACAACAACACCATATATGGAAATTCCACCCAACAGCCGCTCAGGGGGGGAGGGACAGAGTCAGGGCTTCCCAGGACTTTGGGAAAACAAGGTAACAGGCAATAGAAAGCAAAAGGCCACAGGGGCCATCTTGTTTCCTATCGGGAATCAATGGATCGCAAAGGCAGGGCCAAAACAGAGGATACTCAGAGCACCTGTCAAATTCATCATGGAGCTGCCACCAGCCCATACCCTGCTCTGTGGGCCACCCACAGGTGCCCAAAAACATACACTAGGGGCACAGGGTTGTACCCCCCACCCATGGGTGCCATAAGGGTATCCCCTGGGCCTGTTCACCAAACGAAAAGAGAGAGCTGCACCGCCAGGAGTCCCACATGAACTCCTGTGTGGAAAACACGACAGAACACACGATAAAAAGCGATAAAGGACAAGGATTCAGAGGCCCTGTCCCTCTGATGCATTTCCAGCATCACAGTCGTACCTCCCCTTGCGCTGTCGACCCTCCCGCCTTGCACTGTCGCTCATGGCCCTTTTTCTCTTTCTCTCTAGTGCTGTTACCCCACACAGCTTTGTGTTGTCGATTAGCCCCCCCTTTGTGCTGTTGCTCTGCCCCCCTGCCCTGTCATGCCATCCCCCATTTGCGCTGTCCCTCCTTTTCCTTTGCACCGTTGCTTCTCCCACCTTGCGCTATTGCCCCTCACCCTTGCGCTGGTGTACCTCCCCTTGTGCTGCCGCCCCTCCCGCCTTGCCCTGTCACTCCTTCCCCCTTGCACTGTCACTCCTTCCCCTTGCACTGTCACTCCTTCCCCTTGCGCTTTTGCTTCTCCCCCTTGGGCTATTGTTCCTCCCCCTTGTGCTGTCACCCCTCCCGTTTTACGCTGTCGCTCCTGGCCCTTGCACTGACGCTCTTTCTCTCTCTAGTGCTGTCGCTCCGCACAGCTTTGCGCTGCTGCTCAGCCCCCCTTTGTGCTCTTGCTCCGTCCCCTTTTTGTCCTGTCGTTCCTTCCCCCATTTGCACTTTGAATCTTTCCTTTAAATGTTCTCCAGTGCTCCTGTGTAGTGTTGCTGGCCTAGCTTTCATCTATTGGGTTTTTATATTCTCCCTCGTTTACCCATTTATTTCTTATTCCTCCCCCACAGTGCTTCCCTCAGCCCCACTTCCCTGGCCCTGCCTTTCATTGACTCCCATGCTGTAATGTCTTCCTCGCTGTGCTGTCATTTCATATTCCTTCCGTCCATGCTAAATGCAAAATGCAATAAACTACAAACGCCCAAACTATTGGCGTTGCCAATGCTTGTTTGTATTGGTGTGCAGGTTCAAGCATAAGCCAACATTTGGGGCGGTGCTGAAGCCCAGTGGTTGCTGCGCTCCTACGTCATCCTCGGGCAGCAACAGAATTAGCAGAGAGGACTATTCATGCCACCAAAGAAGGCACAGACAGAGCCTGAACCAATAGGGACGTCTGGAGAAGCTGAAAAGCAAAATCACTGCTGGAGAGAATGTAAAACTGTGCACATCAGTGTATTTACTTTGGCAATGTCTGTCCAGCTTGTCTTATCCATAAAGTGCATTGTGGTGTATGTTGTGAGAAGCTGCTGTGAATTCTGCAAGATGCCTCACTATTTTTTTTATAAATGTGAATTTCGATTACCCCATCATAGCGCCTCGCTGAGGCGATTACCCCCATCATAGCGCCTCACTGAGGCGATTACCCCCTTCATAGCGCCTCACTGAGGAGATCACCCCCATCATGGCGCCTCAGTGAGTGGGTCACTCTAGAGCTCCAAACTCCTGCCCAGGGCTGTGAAGCCCCGCCCTCAAACCCCGCCCCCTTCTTCAGGCAACCCGCGGTAAATATCCGTTTACCCACAATGCATTGCGTGTAATCTGCATCCTTGTAATCTTTAGTGTGATCAAAAGGATCTTTTCTATTCTTACATAAATGCATATTGAATGACGACGCTTGTGGTTTTATTTTCCAAACACTATATATATATATATATATATATATATTGTACCTCTATGGAACATTTGTAGCACTACCATACGTTTTCAGTGTGATAATTCTTTTTGGATCGGCATAACTGGTTTCCGTCTGCGTATTATTGTTTGATATGCTCGTGATCACTTGCACTTCGTGTGGCAGTGAAAGCGGGATTGAACTAATTTTTGGGGACCTCCACTCCCACACTACACCGTGGGGGTCTATAATGCTGTACAAAGAATAGCTGTCTCCATCGCGGCTCCTTCTCTGCAGGAAGAGGTGTTCCTGCCTAGACCCAGGCGGGCCCCCATCGCGGTTCCTTCTCTGCAGGAAGAGGTGTTCCTGCCTAGACCCAGTCGGGCTTCCATCGCGGTTCCTTCTCTGCAGGAAGAGGTGTTCCTGCCTAGACCCAGACGGCCCCATCGCGGTTCCTTCTCTGCAGGAAGAGGTGTTCCTGCCTAGACCCAGGCAGGCCCCCATCGCGGTTCCTTCTCTGCAGGAAGAGGTGTTCCTGCTTAGACCCAGACGGCCCCCATCGCGACTCCTTCGCGGTTCCTTCTCTGCAGGAAGAGGTGTTCCTGCCTAGACCCAGACAGGCCCCCTTCGCGGTTCCTTCTCTGCAGGAAGAGGTGTTCCTGCTTAGACCCAGACAGGCCCCCATCGCGGTTCCTTCTCTGCAGGAAGAGGTGTTCCTGCCTAGACCCAGACAGGCCCCCCATCGCGGTTCCTTCTCTGCAGGAAGAGGTGTTCCTGCCGAGACCCAGACGGGCCGCGGTTCCTTCTCTGCAGGAAGAGGTGTTCCTGCCTAGACCCAGGCGGGCCCCCATCACCGTTCCTGCTCTGCAGGAAGAGGTGTTCCTGCCTAGACCCAGACGGGCCTCCATCGCGGTTCCTTCTCTGCAGGGAGAGGTGTTCCTGCCTAGACCCAGACGGGCCCCATCTCGGTTCCTTCTCTGCAGGAAGAGGTGCTCCTGCCTAGACCCAGACAGGCCCCATAGACGGACCCCCACCGCGGTTCCTTCTCTGCAGGTAGAGGTGTTCCTGCCTAGATCCAGACAGGCCCCCATCGCGGCTCCTTATCGCTGTTCCTTCTCTGCAGGAAGAGGTGTTCCTGCCTAGACCCAGGCGGGCCTCCATCGCCGTTCCTTCTCTGCAGGAAGAGGTGTTCCTGCCTAGACCCAGACGGGCCTCCATCGCGGTTCCTTCTCTGCAGGAAGAGGTGTTCCTGCCTAGACCCAGACGGCCCCATCGCGGTTCCTTCTCTGCAGGAAGAGGTGTTCCTGCCTAGACCCAGGCAGGCCCCCATCGCGGTTCCTTCTCTGCAGGAAGAGGTGTTCCTGCTTAGACCCAGACGGCCCCCATCGCGACTCCTTCGCGGTTCCTTCTCTGCAGGAAGAGGTGTTCCTGCCTAGACCCAGACAGGCCCCCTTCGCGGTTCCTTCTCTGCAGGAAGAGGTGTTCCTGCTTAGACCCAGACAGGCCCCCATCGCGGTTCCTTCTCTGCAGGAAGAGGTGTTCCTGCCTAGACCCAGACAGGCCCCCCATCGCGGTTCCTTCTCTGCAGGAAGAGGTGTTCCTGCCGAGACCCAGGCAGGCCCCCATCGCGGTTCCTTCTCTGCAGGAAGAGGTGTTCCTGCCTAGACCCAGACGACCCCCATCGCGGCTCCTTCACGGTTCCTTCTCTGCAGGAAGAGGTGTTCCTGCCTAGACCCAGGCAGGCCCCCATTGCGGTTCCTTCTCTGCAGGAAGAGGTGTTCCTGCCTAGACCCAGGCAGGCCCCCATCGCGGTTCCTTCTCTGCAGGAAGAGGTGTTCCTGCCTAGACCCAGACGGCCCCCATCGCGGCTCCTTCGCGGTTCCTTCTCTGCAGGAAGAGGTGTTCCTGCCTAGACCCAGACAGGCCCCCTTCGCGGTTCCTTCTCTGCAGGAAGAGGTGTTCCTGCTTAGACCCAGACAGGCCCCCATCGCGGTTCCTTCTCTGCAGGAAGAGGTGTTCCTGCCTAGACCCAGACAGGCCCCCCATCGCGGTTCCTTCTCTGCAGGAAGAGGTGTTCCTGCCGAGACCCAGACGGGCCGCGGTTCCTTCTCTGCAGGAAGAGGTGTTCCTGCCTAGACCCAGGCGGGCCCCCATCACCGTTCCTGCTCTGCAGGAAGAGGTGTTCCTGCCTAGACCCAGACGGGCCTCCATCGCGGTTCCTTCTCTGCAGGGAGAGGTGTTCCTGCCTAGACCCAGACGGGCCCCATCGCGGCTCCTTATCGCTGTTCCTTCTCTGCAGGAAGAGGTGTTCCTGCCTAGACCCAGGCGGGCCTCCATCGCCGTTCCTTCTCTGCAGGAAGAGGTGTTCCTGCCTAGACCCAGACGGGCCTCCATCGCGGTTCCTTCTCTGCAGGAAGAGGTGTTCCTGCCTAGACCCAGACGGCCCCATCGCGGTTCCTTCTCTGCAGGAAGAGGTGTTCCTGCCTAGACCCAGGCAGGCCCCCATCGCAGTTCCTTCTCTGCAGGAAGAGGTGTTCCTGCTTAGACCCAGACGGCCCCCATCGCGACTCCTTCGCGGTTCCTTCTCTGCAGGAAGAGGTGTTCCTGCCTAGACCCAGACAGGCCCCCTTCGCGGTTCCTTCTCTGCAGGAAGAGGTGTTCCTGCTTAGACCCAGACAGGCCCCCATCGCGGTTCCTTCTCTGCAGGAAGAGGTGTTCCTGCCTAGACCCAGACAGGCCCCCCATCGCGGTTCCTTCTCTGCAGGAAGAGGTGTTCCTGCCGAGACCCAGGCAGGCCCCCATCGCGGTTCCTTCTCTGCAGGAAGAGGTGTTCCTGCCTAGACCCAGACGACCCCCATCGCGGCTCCTTCACGGTTCCTTCTCTGCAGGAAGAGGTGTTCCTGCCTAGACCCAGGCAGGCCCCCATTGCGGTTCCTTCTCTGCAGGAAGAGGTGTTCCTGCCTAGACCCAGGCAGGCCCCCATCGCGGTTCCTTCTCTGCAGGAAGAGGTGTTCCTGCCTAGACCCAGACGGCCCCCATCGCGGCTCCTTCGCGGTTCCTTCTCTGCAGGAAGAGGTGTTCCTGCCTAAACCCAGGCAGGCCCCCATCTCGGTTCCTTCTCTGCAGGAAGAGGTGTTCCTGCCTAGACCCAGACAGGCCCCCATCGCGGATCCTTCTCTGCAGGAAGAGGTGTTCCTGCCTAGACCCAGACAGGCCCCCTTCGCGGTTCCTTCTCTGCAGGAAGAGGTGTTCCTGCCTAGACCCAGACAGGCCCCCATCGCGGATCCTTCTCTGCAGGAAGAGGTGTTCCTGCCTAGACCCAGACAGGCCCCCATCGCGGCTCCTTCTCTGCAGGAAGAGGTGTTCCTGCCTAGACCCAGACAGGCCACCATCGCGGTTCCTTCTCTGCAGGACGAGGTGTTCCTGCCTAGACCCAGGCAGGCCCCCATCGCGGCTCCTTCTCTGCAGGCAGAGGTGTTCCTGCCTAGACCCAGGCAGGCCCCCATCGCGATTCCTTCTCTGCAGGAGGCCTCCGTCGCGGTCTGCAGGAAGAACACCCTAGACCCAGACAGGCCCCCATCGCGGCTCCTTCTCTGCAGGAAGAGGTGTTCCTGCCTAGACTCAGTCAGGCCCCCATCGCGGTTCCTTCTCTGCAGGCAGAGGTGTTCCTGCCTAGACCCAGGCAGGCCTCCATCGCGATTCCTTCTCTGCAGGAGGCCTCCGTCGCGGTCTGCAGGAAGAACACCCTAGACCCAGACAGGCCCCCATCGCGGCTCCTTCTCTGCAGGAAGAGGTGTTCCTGCCTAGACTCAGTCAGGCCCCCATCGCGGTTCCTTCTCTGCAGGAAGAGGTGTTCCTGCCTAGACCCAGACAGGCCTCCGTCGCGGCTCCTTCTCTGCAGGAAGAGGTGTTCCTGCCTAGACCCAGGCAGGCCCAGACAGGCCCCCATCGCGGTTCCTTCTCTGCAGGAAAGGCCCAAATGCGAAAATCGCAGGAGAAACCGAGAAGTAATATCTGAGGCCCAGCGATAATGAACCGGAAACATTTGCATAACAGCAATGTCTGCACACTCACTACCCTCTGTAAGGAGTGGGCCGGCTTATCACCCCATGTAGATATCTACACCGTAGCGCCACAGGCCAGTTTCAGTAAATTGTTGTTCTTGGCGCTGGAATCCACAGGGTATCCCTTCGAACCCCATGCGTAGGTGGAGGTTACCTGTAAGAGGGGGCAACATGCAGCGTCCTGGACGCCTTCTAATAACCTGGCAAGGTCCCCAGACCCCCACTGTGAGGCAGACAGCAAGAATCTGTCACATTTCCCACATCTGAACGGTGGTTATTTACTTACTTTTAAGTAAGTAAATACACCGCTCTCCGAGGTGAGAGACCAGTCATTACTGCTGGCAGCAGCAAAGGTAGAGGAAAAGGACAAAAACCTGCCCAGAGATATCAGTAGACCCCCCTCTATGTTGAAGCTAAAGGACTAACTGCAGGGCGCCGCTTTTAGATGGCCCACGCCTCCAATAATTAGCATTAACTAATAGCCTGTGAGTTGCAGAGGTGTGGACATGGCAGGGCCTCGGCAATCTGGAGGGAAATGGGTAAGGAGGAAAAGTATAATTGTTTGTGTGCATGCATGCATGTATGAATGTATGCGTGCATGCATGCGAGGGAGGGTGTAAGTGGGTGTATGTTTGTTTGCGAGGAGGTGTCTGTAAGTGCACACATATGATTGCATGCAGTGAAAATGCTGCACATGGATGCGACTCAGTGATATAAGTGTATCAAAAGAGTAGTGTAACTGACTCCGGGTGGGGATAGAGCAGGTAGGAAAGGAGCAACTGTGCAACACATGTTTCAAGGGTTGCAATCATGCTGGTTGACAGCCAATTGAGTTGAAATAGATTTCAGTTTAGCTGTAACTGATATCCGTGGTAAAGTGGAGAAGTGTGCTTTAACCACATAAAGAACAGCTCCGGAATGGTGGAAATGGTTGAAAAAAGTAGTGTAGCTGTTAACAGTAAAAATATAGGCTCCCTGCTGTTTCCGTTCACTTCGATCGCTGGTGCGACTGCGCGTGTTAATGAGAGCACAGTGTAAATGTTCTGGGTGCTCGTAAGAATGACAGATCAGCATTGGGGGGTGCATGACTTGTGGGTGAATGTGTATATATATATATATAACTTCGCTCCCCCTGGACAAATCCTCACCAAACTTTGCACAAAAAGTGTATGGCCCACTCTGAATATTTTTTGCAAAGTTTGGTGAGGATTCGTCCAGTGGGGGCAAAGTTATAGGGGGGTCCCAAAACTTTTTTTTCCCCATGGACTGAATGGGGAAAAAACTTTGCTTGCGCCTACAGCCCAAACCGCTGGACGGATTTTCACCAAATTTGGACCAGGAGTAGCGGCTTGGTCCCGAAAACGTGCTTTTGCAGATTTGGTGAAAATCCGTCTAGTAGTTTTTATTAAAATGACCAAAAAGTAGGTCATAAAAAATTAGTGATATCTGTGTTCGGTCCGCGGACACACTTCCCTGTTCGCTCCGCGGACAGTGTCCTGATTGGCCAATCGGCTTGCGTGATGTCCGCGGACATGCAACGTGTTCGCTGATTGGACGGCGTGGAGCGTGAAGCGTGTCAGATTTTCGGTAGCGCCCGCCATCTTGGATTTGCGGACGTCCGCGGACAGCGTGGTGAAACTTGGTTTAAAATTTGTATTTAGTAGAGTGTGTTGGTGTGTAAGAGTGTTTGGGGAGGGTGGGAGAGTATGAGATAGGTTAAATGTTGTGTTTATTTATGTGGTGGATGCTCTCGTTGTGTTCGATTTGTCTGCGGACAACACGGCTGTTCTGAAATGTTCTAAATAAACTAAATGGGGGGTGTTCTGAGGACGCAATATCTGTCCGTTTTGTTCACAAGCAAGCTAAAACTGTTCTAAGAACACTCGCGGTGTCCTGCAATGTTCGTAAATAATCAAAATGGGGATGTCCTGAGGACGCTGTCCGTATTGTTCTCTGGTAAGTTGAATGTGTTCTAAGAACACTTGTGGTGTCCTGAAATGTTCGTAAATAAACAAAATGGGGGTGTCCTGAGGACGCTGTCCGTATTGTTCGATGGCAAGTTGAATGCGTTCTAAGAACACTCGCTGTGTCCAGAAATGTTCGCAAATAAACAAAATGGGGGTGTCCTGATGGGGCTGTCCGTATTGTTCTCTGGCAATTTGAATGTGTTCTAAGAACACTCGTGGTGTCCTGAAATGTTCGTAAATAAACAAAATGGGGGTGTCCTGAGGACGCTGTCCGTATTGTTCGTTGTCAAGTTGAAAGTGTTCTAAGAACACTTGCGGTGTCCTGAAATGTTCGTAGGGGGTGTCCTGAAGACGCTGTCCGTATTGTTCGCTGGAAAATTGAATGTGTTCTAAGAACACCTGCGGCGTCCTGAAATGTTCGCAAATAAAAAAAAGGGGGTGTTCTGAGGACGCTGTCCATATTGTTCTCTTGCAAGTTGAATGTGTTCTAAGAACACTTGTGGTGTCCTGAAATGTTCGTAAATAAACAAAATGGGGGTGTCCTGAAGACGCTGTCTGTATTGTTCATTGTTAAGTTTAAAGCATTCTAAGAACACTTGCGGGGTTCTGAAATGTTCGTAAATAAACAAAATGGGGGCGTCCTGAGGATGCTGTCCGTATTGTTCGATGGGAAGTTGAATGTGTTCTAAGAACACTTGCGGTGTCCTGAAATGTTCGTAAATAAACAAAATGGGGGTGTCCTGAGGACGCTGTCCGTATTGTTCGATGGCAAGTTGAATGTGTTCTAAGAACACTCGCGGTGTCCTGAAATGTCCGCAAATAAAAAAATGGGGGTGTTCTGAGGACGCTGTCCGTATTGTTCGCTGGCAAGTTGAAAGTGTTCTAAGAACACTCATAATGTCCGCGGACATTAAAAGTTTCCATAGGCCATAGTTGAAATGTTTGACTCTATGGGTGTGATATGCTGCGGTGGTTGTGGCTATGGCATAGAGTCTTGGGTGCATGGCCATTTGGCCATGCACCCAAGACTCTATGCCCTGGCCACAACCACCGCAGCATATCACACTCATAGTTGCTTATAACTTTGAGTCAAAAACAAATTTATAAGGAACAAAGTTATAAGCCACTATGGGTGTGATATGCTGCGATGGTTGTACTTATTATAATATACTTACTGTTTGGTTTAGTAACTGGAGTACATGTATTTCTTGTTCATTTCTGTGATAAAAGAAAATAGCATGTTAGTATTAGTATTTTGTAATGACTTATTACATTGTATAATCAACAATTTTTTTTTTTGGACCCTCATATTTAGTAGATTACAAACCAGAGTACTGTGCAATTTGCTCAGTTTCTGTGTTTGTTGCTAAAATCATTGGGTCTGTGGGAGAAAGAAAAATCCATGTTGGATTAAAAAAAAAACCTTTTTCTGTTATGCTACAGTTTATTTGTTTGTTTGTTTTCAGTGTTCAATTGTTGTTTCTGGCTCTTGACTTATACTTCGGCTTATTGCAGTTTTTTGGAGCAGTAACATATTATTTATTTGTTTGGATATTGTAAAAGTTTGGAGCAGTTAGATACCAGTAGGCATATTCTAACTGTCTATTTTTTTTTTAATATATTTTAGTGGTATTGATTTATCTGTTTGGATATTGTTAAATTTTGGGACAGTTAGATAGCAATTGGCCTATTCTAACTGTCTATTTTTTGCTCTAATTTAGTGGTTTTCATTTATCTGATTAGTTGTTGTAGAATCTTTGGACAGTTAGATAGGTTTTGGAATATTCTAACAGTTTATATTTTTTTACTATAAGTTTACTTAAAGTTTAAGTACAGTTTAGTTATCAAATTTTGGTTTTAAGAACATTAAATAAGCGTTTGTAAGATTTGCTGGTAATCTCTGCTTTAGAGTAATGGTACTATCATTACATTCGAACCATTCACATTTCTTTTTTATATATGCAGTGTAGTGCCCTGAATTGGTTGTGGCTCCTGCGTGGTAGATTATACCTATTGTTGTGAAGGTTTTCTTACCGAGTGATATTTGACCATGTGTGAATCCAGTCAGCTTGCAGTTTTTTTTTTGGTACCATCTGCATTGTAACGTAGAAGCATTAGTATTACGTATTTAATATGTGTTTGTATTACTAACGTGGAGCGATTATCCTAATTGCAGGTAGTACATAATCTACCATGGTTTGCATTTTGTACAAGTTGCTGAAATGGAATAGATTCACAATTAGGTATTGATATATATATGAAGCGTTCATTGGGGATTTCTTCTTGTGTCACATTGTTGCAGAGAGTGCATGTATGTTTCCACATGTATGAAATCTTGAAGATTTCATTTATAGGTATGTTTTTGTTTTCCAGTACTTGTAGTAAGTACATTAGAAATTCTTGTGGATCTTCCTGTGAGTTTATAGTGAATTTAACCATTCCAGCACAGCAGTCCAATTGTCATATTCCTTAAACACTATGGCCCTCATTACGACCCTGGCGGATTTTTTCCGCCATCGGCGGACTTTTCCGCCATGGCGCAAAGTCCCTTTACGCCATGGCGGATGGCGGACTTACCGCCCCATTCCGAGGTCGGCGGGGCGGTAAGTCCCCATTGACCCATTTACCCTTCCCCATTCCCATTTCGGCCCCATAGGGTATAATGGGAGTGGGGAAGGAGTTAATTACGCCACCGTAAATTACGGTGGCGTAATTAACACCAAGGTCCCAGAGCGCCATGGATTTTTCCGCCCGCAAAAAGCGGGCGGAAAAATGACCATGGCGCTCCGGGAACTCGTAGTTGGCGGTAAGGGGTCGGCGCAGCTAACGCTGGCGCAGACCCCTTAGCGCCAGGGTCGTA
Source organism: Ambystoma mexicanum (assembly GCF_040938575.1). Taxonomy (NCBI): domain Eukaryota; kingdom Metazoa; phylum Chordata; class Amphibia; order Caudata; family Ambystomatidae; genus Ambystoma; species Ambystoma mexicanum. Next base: position 62,289,420 of record NC_090930.1, read on the forward strand.
ATGAGGCCCTATACGTGTTATCAGGATTGTTTGTTGCATTTCTGTGAAGTACTAACATTTGCAAACACAATTGGTCTGTACTGTGTAAGTAAATGTTAACAATTGGTGGCAATTGAAATAGAATATTCATTGCTACATTTGTGTAGCAACTTACTCCAACTATATTTGAGAGTTTAAATGGACCAGCTACTGCTGTATCTGATTGATTTTTTTTAGTTTGTCTTCCTTCTTTGATGAAGTACCTGGTTTACTTTCCCTAATCGGTTCTTTTATGTTTGTGGTACTTGATGACATTTTAGTTTCTTTTACTCTCTTTGGAGGATTTGCAGTGACATCCTCTTGCATTTCTGTTTCATTTAGTTTTCTTTTACAACGTTTTACTTTTTGTGGTACAGAATATGTGTTTAGATGGGGGTGTATAGTGAGGGAAGTCTATTGTATTCTAAAATGCAAGGAATATCAGCATTTACTTTACTTGCACCAAAGTTGATTAGAAATAGACCGTCAAGTGTATGTAAGCGTGATAGTGCTACGTAGCTCATGCCTTCTTTAAAGACTGTGTTACCAATGTCTATCATTGCTTTGTCTAGGGTAAGACCTTGTGATTTATGAATGGCGACTGCGTATGCAAGAGTTAGAGAAAATTGTTCTCTGCGTATATACATGTCTTTGAAGAGAAGGAATCGAGCTGTTGAGCGTCCTATCCTTTTTACTCATGAAAGTTTGCCAAAGAGAATATTGACAAACTGAATTTTGTTGTCACGTGGGTATGTTTGAAAGCCACCAACTGTACCCAGTGCACCATTAACTGGTCCTTGGTCCGCGTCAAGGTTATGTATAAGCATTACTCTGCAATTTAAGGATCATTTTAATATCTTTTCCAATCCTGCTGTGTTTGAGATTGATTTTTCTAAACTATTTAGTCTTGTTGTGGCTTGGTCACACATGGGTAGTGTCATACCATATACATCTAGTTTGTCTGTGGCGCTAATTTATATTATTGGTTGCATTTCTTTACTTAACATTATTTCATTGAATTTTAAACAGCTTGCAAGAGTTGGCATTAAGGCCATACAATTGACATTTTTGTGGGCTAATTGTTCCATAACATCTGTAGCACATGCATTATCACCATAAAGTGCATGAATGTGCCGGGTTTTCAATATTGCTTCTGCTTCTTTAGAAAGTATACCAACTCTGATACTTTTTAAGATGTTGGCATAAGTGAGATCTGCAGATTGACGCATGTTTTCTGTAAATTCTCTGTATTGGAAATGTTGCCAAAGGTTGACATTTCCAATGCTGCCAACAGTTTTACGGCAGGGTTTGTGTCCTAATGTTGTAAAAATAGGCTCACCTTTTACTGGTGTCAATTGAAGAAGATCTCCGAAAACAATAATGTGTTTTCCTGCAAAGAGCTCTTCATAGTTTGTTTTGAGTACTTCTTGTAATCTGAGGTGAATCAAAGCCAACATTAGGTTGGACGCCATGCTCACTTCATCTATTAGAAGCCTTTTCATTTGTTTCAATACTCTGCGTAGTTCCATTGCAGCTTCTGTAGAAAGTTTGTAATAGTCTAATTTGTGTTGGTGTTCTACTGGCAGGAGTAGTAATCGGTGTAAAGTGACACCACCTATGTTGTAGGCAGCTAAACCTGTGGGGGCAGTGACAACAGTTGACAGTTTGTTGTTTGTCAATTGTTGAAGGAACTTACTGATGATTTTGATTAGGAATGTTTTGCCAGAACCAGCTTCACCACTGACGTATAATAGTATAGGTTTGTAATTTTGGCAGGAGCGTTTTATATTATTTTTGTATGTGTAGTTTTGGGCTATGTGGTATAGATACATGGTTTCCAAAATGGTACTCCTGTTTGGGTAGTATGTGTCCAATAAATTGTTTTTTAAAATGTCGTGGCTGTTGGGATCATGTTTGGCTATTGTTTCTATATCTTCGTATGATTTTAGAACTCTTTTTCTAGATTTAGCTGGACCAAGACTTAGCCATACTATATTTTCAGATTTACCATACAGTGCAGTACCAGTTAAACGATCAGCTGCTTCAGAGGATCCACATTCTCTATGGGACAGCATTTTTATGCCCAAACTGTATAATTTTTGAGACACTGTTTTATCTGATGACAGGTCATTCCAGAGGTCTTGCAGCTCTGTCTTTTCTGCTTTGGTTAAGTATGCTGTGACATATCGTGCAACTGCAGTAGAATTGTCTGCAATGTACTGCACATATATGTTTGCATTCCATAAGTGGGCAATGATTGCATTGTAATCATTGATATATTTTTCTTCTTCTTTTCTTTTTATATAATATGTATTTTTAGGTGACTTACCTTTAACACTATGTCTAACTGAAGACATGAGGTTGTTCACTTGACCTGTATTTGTAACTGGTCTAGGGAAACCAAATTGGCATTTGGTGTAGTATTTCCCTTTGTTTTTATATTTGCGACGACAATATTTGCCACATT